>NC_082357.1:11417870-12617870 GCF_027477595.1 Haemorhous mexicanus | reverse complement strand
TTTTAGGAAGGTAACCTTTCTGCTTGTGATTTGTTCAAGGACTCTGGAATTATAATGGTTGCTGTCAAATGTATATAATTGGTGTCTGTGGCACACATCCAATGAGTGATAAAAGCTTCGTTGTCTCTGCTGCTTGAGTCTGTATTCTCTCCCTATATCACCCTCTCACTTCTGCTCCTCTCAGGCAAGAGGAGAATGCAGTGCCAGGCTGTTTAAAGTGCAGTTGCACAGAACAGCAGCTCTGCCAGATTCCCTGTCACCGAGTGTCCCAGCTCTGGGCAGTGCATTCCCTTGGCTGAGGTTTGCACACGGACTGAGTTAAGCCTCCTCTGAACTTTGATTTCAAACACCTCCCTTCATAACCTTCTCTCAAATATTTGGGCTCTAGGAAGGGCAATAGTTTGTGAGTAACATGAACTGCCAAGCTTAATGATCTACATGGAACATTTTACCAGTGGGTAAGTGTTGTAGTTGAGATGGAGACAATACAGAGCAACACACTCCATTTTCAGAAGGCTTCAAATTCTTTATTATAGCATACATGCTTTTTATACCTTCTTACAAAACTCATAATTTTACAATTTACTCCTTGGTCATAAGAGACAAAGAGCTTATTGGAACAGGCAGTTGCAGGTTTCTCTAATTATCCTTCTTTCTTTCTTGGTTTCTATGTCAACAACCTCTTATCCTGGATCCTCTTATCAAACTTCTCTCTGGCTCACAGAAGTCACTATAAAACCTCTTCCACAAGTAAGAACTTTGTGCTTTCACATACAAAAAGCAAACACACATTACTAATAGCACCCAAAACTGGCAACATGTTGTTCACTGTCTGCTCCCAGTGCTGAACATGTGGTGAGGAGAATATTCCTGTTATGTTAGTCCTGCAAAACCTATTTTATCTTCAGGGCTGGATGGGGCATTACTTTCTAATGCTGTCTACTTCAGTGAATCTGTTTAACAGCTCAAAAAGAGGAAAGAAATTTGCCAAATCCCACTGGAAATCTGTCAGAAATGTCAAATGAAATGCTGTAACATTCTGTTTTTGTCAAAAGGATAAATGTATATACAGCTGTGTGTGTGATGTTATTTGTAGTAATTGTTGCCTCAGTGAATTTCTCTGTGTGAAGTAACTTGTGTTGCATTAAGGGATGTGTTTGTTCTGGTCCCTGAGGCCAGCTTTGCCTTGCACACAGGTACTTGGTATTTGCCCAAGTAAGCCCAGGTTTTTGGAGTTCAGGGGAGCAATCAGCTTCAGTGCAGCCAAGGAAAGGATTCCCACTGGCACTCTGAGCACTGGGTGTTAGCTGGAAATTTTTCCTCAGGTTGTAATTGAGGTGCTCAATTCCAGCATAAGGTTTCTGTTCAAAGTGGGATAAGGTTTTTTTTTTTTTCCATCTGCATGCAGAAGAAGCTGTATGGTAGCAGTACATGTATGGTTGTCATTAGCAGCTGAAGAATTGTTTCCACATCATTTTTATGGCTCTACACTTGCAGAAACATCTCCAATCTGGCTGTGCCCATACTTGAAATCAGTCTGAGTGTACTTAATAGGTTGTTACATACATTTAATATATTTGAGCACAAAAATAAGTTCCTCCAAGATTTGAAACACTAATAAAGACAGCTATCAAATATTTCCCTCTGGGGACTCTGAATCCTGATGGAACTGGGAAAACACCCAAAGGTGTTTCAAGTCTTTTTACACCAAGTACATTTCCAAACTACAGTGAAAATGGTGATTGAAACTTTGATCATGAACTGAAAAATTATCACATTTGTAAGATAATTTGAAGGTTTTTGGCTTTTAACTCAATCCAGATAGCAGTGACCTGCAGTACTCACTGACCAAACTGGTCCATTGCATGGATTCTGTGTTTAAAAGAACCTTTCCTCCCTGGTGGCAGTTTCATATTTTTTACAAGAACAAGTCACAGTGTCTATCCAGCATCTGCTTCCTGCATCTCATTGCTTGGCTTTTTCTGAATCACAGAATTATTTAGGTTGGAAAAGACCTTTAAGGTCGTTGAGTCCAACTGTTAACCCAGCACTGCCAAGTGCAGCACTAAATCATGTCTCTGAGCACCATGTGAAGGTAGTTTACATTCCATATGGTTTTTGTAGTTTATAATGAGGTAGTTAGTGAGACCATCAAACTCTTTTCACTAATGATTTGCAATGACTGAAAATAGAAAATTCCATCAATTTTTCCCACCTTCTTTACTATTGCTGAGCTGATTTTTTTCCTGAGGAGCAAAGAAACAAGCTTAAGGTAGAGATTCTACCCTGTTCCTATACTGCTAGTCCTCCTTCACAGCTCCTGCCAAAGGAAGTCAGGATGATCCCAAAATCTAACTGTTTAAGAATCTTTTGTGTGTGCTTCACCTTCCAGTAACACATTCCTGTATTTCCAGCTACATATTTTTCAGAAAGGCCCAAGACTGGCAAGTTTTATTTTAGAAGGTTTAATTTCCTTCTGTCTTTTATTCTCTCTTTTTAGCAATTTATGCCATGAAAGATACCACAGTAGTATGAAACAAAAATTGTTTAAACTTTTGTGTCAGCATTGAAAACAATGTGTTTTTCTCTTGCTTCAGTTGTTCAAAAAAAGTGAAGGAATTTGACATTTCCCAAAAGGCTGGAAAGGCTGAATCTGTTGGGTTTTTTAATCCACAAGTCTGTGGCCTGAAGGAAAAGTGATACTTGAATATTTTCATATGAAGTGTTACACTGCAGAATGGTGTTTTTGTGACTCATCCATACCCATACTGAGAGCAGCATCCAGGAGGTTTTGCTGGATTAAACACTATTGACAGCAGCACCTTCACTGAATCACTGCCCAGCAAGGCTGCACACCTGGGAGAGCTGGGCTGGCTCCAGATTGGCCTTAGAAGCTATGTGAGAATACAATATCAGGAAGAATATTCCACCTGCAAGGAACAACTGGAAAATGCTTGGTCTGAGGCAGAAGTGATCAGAATTTGAATGCCCCTCTGAAGGCTGTGGATTCAGTGACAAGCTCCTGACACCTTGTAGTATGTGCTGCAATGCAGAAAAATGTAAACTCATTACAACTGCATCATTGCAACATGATTATAGGGCAGAAATCCAAAGCTACTTGAGCAGGATAGTGTTAGAAATTTTGAATGTATTTAGAAGTTTTGGCTGTTAAATAGCCAGTGCCATCAGCACTTCAAGTAGAGTCTGCAGAAAGCGACTGAACAGTAGAAATGATTACTTGAACATTCAAATATGATGAGGAAAGAGCATGAGAAAAGGCAGAGGGTGGTTTGTTACTGCTCCTTTGGTCCTCACAGAACATCCCAAGTCTGCTTTCCCTCAGCCTGACCTGTTAGTCTGACTCCCCTCACTTGTCTTATTTAGTATCTCCTCTCCTCCTCCTCTCTGATTCTGATTCCCAGCCCATGCATGGGAGTCCCATCAAGTGAGAGAAGGCATCTGGCAAACTCCTCTCTGTCCAGCAGATATAGGACCTGAAAGCATCATTCACCTCCAGATTGTGACAGAGGGAGGTGAAGCAATGCACAAAGCACAGCAAATGAAAACAAACCTGCCTGGAAACAGACAGGCCATTGTGCTTTAGCAAGCTCTAAACAAAGTCAGATTTTCATTTGGGATATTCTTCCAGTTCTTTTCTCTTGTGGAGAATGCTGCACACAGCTGGCTGTAATAATCCAAGTTGTTCAGGCTGCTGTGCTGGGTGGCAGCTCAGAGCATCAGCTTCTGTGGGCTGGGCAATGCCACATCCTGGCATCCTGCAATATCTTGTCTGTGTCTAGAAGTGGTTCCTGCCCACCTCTCATCTCTCCTCATGTGGAGGCAGCGAACTCTGTAACCTCAGACCAAAAATTTCCTCTTCCTTGAATTTAGCCTTACACAAGCCCAAGAGAAACTGAAAAGCTTCTGCTGCCCAAACCAGCAATCCTTATTTCCTCCAGAGAAAAACCAGTGAGTGGTTGAATGTGGCTTCTGTGCCACCAGCTGGACCATTCTGTCCTGAAAAGGCACAGCAACATTTTTGGCTAAGTGCTAAAAGTTTGCATATAAGAATCCAAAGGAGCATATGGCCATTGCTTTAAACTTGCCTTGTTCTTTAAAAATATGCTTTACCAGAATTATCCCTTTCAAACCCTCTGATTCTCACTGTGGAGTGAGAAAGTTTCATTCCTTCTTTTTCCTTGCTCGAATAAGTGGCATCATAAATACTAGAAAGAAACAGAGTTATTTCAGGAATTTGGACTGGGATAAGTCTCATTTACAGAGACTTCCATCACCACTCCACTGAAGACAGCAGGGACTGTGCATCCCTTGTTTGAAGAAAGCTGTTGGTCCCTGCTCAGTTCCCCTCAACCCCACCACTCACCTCAGCAGCAGCACTGCTGATAAAATGGGCAGTGTTACCCCAGGCAGTGTCGGTGATAACAAGTCTGGGTGTGGCTCTGGCTATTGCAAGTGACTGATGTGTAACTGTGACATGAAACTGTCCTGATGGATGTAAGTAACCAGGACCACCTCTAATCAACTGCTTTTTACCCCAGAGAATGTTGTCATTGAGAGCACCCAAGGGACTTGCCCACTCACAGAGTTACTGCTGAAGCTCTTCTAGCAATCCAGGAATTATTAATGATTAGTCTCTCTCAGGAAAGGTCCTGTAAACACTTCCTCCCACACTGATTGCTGTGAACAATTTCAGTGTGAGTGTGGGGAGAAAGCACACACAGCTTTGTGGTTACTGCAGTTCCCCAGCCCTTGCAGAGCTGTCCCACAGCATTTGCCCTCGTGGTCCCCTCTCCCGTGGTGTTCTGTGCTCTGTGCTCCCTCACTGAGGCACCGAGTGGGGCACCAGGAGAGCACCTGTCCCTGCCTTCAGCCCAGGTGGCTGTGCTGCTCTGCAGGGACAGGCACTTGTGGAACTCTCACCACCCACCTGGGAGGGTGAAGCCAGAGCAAGAGCTCCTGAGCTCTCAAGAGCTCAGAGAAGGTGGCAGAGGATGCTCCCAGTTGACCAGAATTCCACCCAATAATGCTGACCTCAGTGCTGATGTCAGCCTGAGACACAGCTTCTAAAATTGCTGGTAATGAAAAGGCTGGACACATTCCTACTTGAAGAGCTTTTTAAATTCTCCATATGCTTCATTTAAAAACATTCCTTTAATCTTTCTGATGTTTGCAGTACCCTGGAGAATAATGAGAGTTCTTTTCTCATTTGATGAGTCTATTGCTTTTACAGGATTTGAAACACTTGCTGACCTGAGTAGCTTATGACAAAACAGGATTTTGAATTCAGATCCAACTTGCTCTGCCTTGCTTCCTTTTCTAATCCAGAGTGAACCTTATCTGTTGTTATTTGGTATTTTGCATGATGGGGTGTCATGATGGAGTCATTACTGCCACAGAGAGGAGAGAAGGGCCTTGCTGTCAGAGCAGGAAGCCTGTGAAAACAGCCCATCATTCTTAAAAAATCTGAAACATGAGTGGAGAAAAGCAGGAGTTAAACTGGCTCCCACATAACAGTTGCTTTGTCTTATGCTTGATGTTCCACTCCTGTGCCTAATTCCTCACTCTTGTCTTCCATGGTGACTTCGTTTGCAATGAGATGCTAATTAAATTTCATATTTACGATTAGAAAATAAAATCATTGGACCTTTTTTAAATAGATTTTTATGAGTTTTGGCTCAGTTAGCTGAGTCAGCAGCATGGATTCTGCAAGGCTGAACTCACCGGCTTTGAAAAAAAAAGATAAATAGAGCAGCTAATGATGAAAGGACAGTCTAATCTAAAACCTCATACAGTTTCTACACTGTATTAGCTTTTGAGCATAAGAAAAATAAATTTGTTTTGGTTCCTTGTAGAAAGTCATGTAGAAAGAACCCTTCTTTTATTATGTTTCAGAGGGTTCAAAGCTTAAAATTCCATTTAATTCTTAAAATCTCAGTTGTGGCTGGAGACAATGTGCTGAAAAGAGATTGATGCATCTGCAGTGTTTGTCATCACCTGTTAGCTAGCAAAATATTTATTTCACAGCTTAGAATTAACACAGGTAAGCACTGGCACACAGCATCTGCCCTCTTCCCCATGGAATGTGCACTGCTGCAGAGTTTATACAACACTGGAGAACCAGAACTACTTAAATACTGCTGCCAGCCAGATTTATGGGTGCTATAGGGAGCAGTTCCCTATTCATGTAAAAATTAGCACCTCACAAAGCTTTAAAGGCCCATTTTTCCAATACCTAGAGTTTGAAGAATGTTCCAGTTGTGAGAAGATTTTTGAAAGCATTCAGCTTTAATTTAAGTGTGTACAAAAGCCCTGATTTTAAAAAGTGCTTGATGCTCAGCAGCCCTGTGATTCACAGCACCACCTTATCCCACACTCCAAGGCAAGGCTGGCAAAACTCTGGCCATTTATTTTGATGCCTAAATACCACCTGTGCTCTTAGAAAATCTGACCCTAATTATGAGCTGTGCCCTAGAGCAGGAATGAGAAACAGGGCAAATCAATCCTCATGCGTGGGAGCCAGTTTGCTTGTGCTCATCTTGTGTGTAACCTCACCTCAGCCACAAATGCAACACTGCATTTAAAACAAAGCCTTTTCTGCACATTCTGCAAATGATTTTGCTGTAAGCCTGTGCTAAGGAATTGTTGTGCTTCAAGGCAAAAGTTAGAAGAATAAAAGTTCCCCTGATTTTGAGTTGGTTACCACCCTTTGACCTGTTAAACATCTAAAAATCAGGCTTTGGGTGCAAATAATCCTGCAAGTCTTGCTTTTGTGGTAGTTTTTGTAGATGTTGTTTTAACAGCAGTTGCCCATCCTTAAAGGCTGGGATGCTCACAGATAGAATGTAATTCTAGCATCACTTTACAGTTGTTATTTTCACAAATATTTATTTCCACAGTCAGCAGAGAATTCAATACAATTCTCATACTTCTTTTTACTTTGACTCATGGTCAAGAACCACACTGGGTGAAAACAAATAGTCAGATTTATTGCTGTTTTAGGACTTTGTTTCTTTGGTCTTTAAAAAAAAAAAATACAGATTAACCATGAACTGAACCAGTCAGAGTTTCCTGATGAGACCAGAGTTTAGTCTCTTCCCATGGCTAGTTAATTCTTTGGGGATAAATTTTCCACATGAAAGCTTTACAGTATTTTATTCCCTATCATCAGAGCAATGGGCTTAGTTATGGAGAGAGCAACAGAAGATGCTTAATTCCTCCTTGCAGTGCTTTCATAGAAAATATAGAATTGCCGAGTATTTGGCATTATCTCTTCCCCAAGACAGCAAGACAAGGTCATGGAGACATTAGCACTACAGAAATAATGGACAGACAATGTACAAACAGACCATTTTTCCTTTAGATTGCTACAGAAGTGACTCACAGGAGCCCTTCTGCAAGAGGGAGAGAGAATTGTCTCTCTGTTCAGCAGAGATTGCTTTCCTGCTCTTAATTGCAGCCCTTTGGTGACAAGGGATGGCAAAGGAAACCCAGCTGGGATCTCTGCAGGAAAAAGGGACCTGTCTGAGGTCCTCCTCAGGCCCTTGCTGTTCCATTCAGAGCCCCCAGCTTTCCATGGCTGTGAGAACACTTCCTCTAAGACTTCCCTCAGCAGCAGTGTCACATTTGAAAGTTACCCACAAGCTCTGTTCAGAAGAAAAGGGAAGTAAGGCAGCCCCCAGCACCTCTCTGCCTGCTATATATAGGCTGTGAGTCTGAGAGGGAGGGTGGTGGGTGGAGGTTTCCGGAGCTGCATGTCACAGTCCCACAACACTGGTGAAAAAAGAGAGGGCACAGAGCAAGAGGAGGTGACCAGAAAGCACAAGCAGGGAAGATCTATTCATAAAACAAGCACAACCATTTCCATGTACAAGGACTAAAATATCAAGCTCCTTCTGATTCCTGGTGAGGGTTTACCCTTCCTAGACCAGGCTGCTGTGATTTTTTGTAGCCTTTTTCTCATCAAATGGCATCCAGTTGTTCTCTGTGTGTGTTGTGTGCTGCTGGCTGAGATGTTCCTGCAGCTCTGAGCAAGGTGCAAGGATTTGGCCCATGAGAGAGCACCCAGGACTGTGGCAGACCGTGGCTAGGAGTGGAGCTCACCTCTTCCAGTGAGGTGTTGGTTGTGTAAGGTATGTATGACATTGTTCCAGCTGCAGTGGAGCTACAGGAGAGCAGCTCTATTGGAGTCTATTTTAAAGTAATGGTTACAAAGAGGTCACAAAAAGTAAGAAGGTGTTGATCCCTGTTCTATCTACATAACCTATGCATTTATATAAAATGAGCAAAATGTATGTGTGAACCATGGGAGTCATCCCCTTTAGGAGACTGGCCAGTGTTTGATCCAACAGGATGTATTGTTGGAAATTAGAAACACAAATGGGTAAGTTTTCACAGCGCTGGATGGGAGCTATTAAACTTTGCAGAGTATTTAAGATATTTAATTAAATAACATTCTCATGATAGTCAGTGCATGCTGCTCTTGTAAAACAGTAAACAGTTTGCATGGGGGTTGCTTTTCATGTGTTTGGAGCAGTTTGTCAAGGTTGATCTTAAAAGGAGGATTATTAGAGTTTGCTTCGTATTTATTCTTTCTTTTAAATTTTGTGTGTTTTTCTGAGTTGTGGGATTATTTAACTGCTGGAGCTGTGTCAGGGGAGGTTTAGGCTGGATATCAGGAAAAGGTTCTTTGCCCAGCTGTTGGTCAGGCACTGAACAGACTCCCCAGGGAATGGTCACAGCCCCAAGGCTGCCTGAGCTCCAGGAGCATTTGGACAATGCTCCCAGGGGTGCACAGGGTGGAATTGTTGGGGTATCTATGCAGGGCCAAGAACTGGACTGGCTGACCCTTGTGGGTCCCTTCCAGCTCAGAAAATTCCATGATTCTATGATTCTCCATCTAGGTTTATGTCCTGTTTTCCTACCACATTATAAAGCCTGCTATATGAAATATTATTTTCAAACTTTCCTGGGCCATGGTGAATTACAGTGAGATTATCTGACAGTATTCAAGAATGGAGTGTGACCTTTCCTGTTTTAAGAATATCCTACACATTTACTGTCAGTTGTTTCCAAATTTGGAGATTGTTCAAGTGAGTGCAGTCCTCTCCTTGAACACATTCTGTGTTATCCTTCGACTGCCTGGAGATGAGAGTATCACCTACAGAGGGTCATTATCTGACTAGATGGAAAGTGTTCTTCTCTCTGTTATTTTTTTTAAACTTCTGTATTGTAAGGGTTTGTAGAAAGTGACAATTTTTTCAAGAAACAGACTAAGTAGGAGTTTTGTTTGGCAGAGCTACAATTCTTTCTCCCTTCCTGATGTGACTTGTATTAATAGAAGTGAAATGTTAACAGCACTGATAAGAATCAGGCTCTCTGTGCCAGGGTTGTTCGGGTTTCATATGTACCAGTTAATGAACCTTTGTCCTTAGCAGGTTTCTGTGTAGCTCAGCCTGTGGAGGTTCCTCACAAACACTGGCTCTCTGCACCAAAGAATGTGCTGGCATTTGTAACTCGAGCACACATTTACTGGGACCTAACCTGCTGTCATCAAACCATTTGCATCTTTGAGCAACTTGAATTTTTAATTCAAGGCTCCTCCTAAACACACAGGACTTGCCCCCAGCTGTGCCTCCACCTCCTCCTGTGCTGGCAAGAATCTCATTATCAATTGTAAAAACAAAGTGAGTCAGTCTAAAGAAAAAATTAACCTGGGACCTAGTAACGACTTCTGAGGCTTTGTTGGATTCTCATGAGCCTCGGCAGCTTCTTTCTTAGATCTTGGCTTTTAGCACACATTAGTTGAAAGGAAATGCTTGTGTCAGTAGCTGGTGCTCCAGGACAGAAGGGCAGCTATATAAACATATTTGTACTACGTTAGCACAGCGATTTCTGCTGCCCTCCTCATCCCCATGCAGAACAGGACAGAGCATGTGCAGATTAAAGCCTTTATTAAATGTCAGGCACTCAGCTCTCCACTGCTACTTTGCAAATCCTTTAAAATAGATGCACTGAAGTCCTGTGGTAAATTATTTATTTTCATTACTGTGCCATTATCTTGATTTGCATGCTCAGAAGTAACACTGATTCCTAATGTTTCAGGATCTGTGGCAGGTCCTCCCCTATTTATTCCCACATCTCTTGCCTTTGCCTTTAATAAGGCCTTTCCTATTCTTATCTCTGTCTCACTTTTGTTCCTCACTTTCATTCTGTCAAGTTCCTCTTTCTCTAACTTTCTTTTTGTTTTCCTGTTCCCTATTTAATATTTCCTTTTCCCCTAACCTCACCATTTTTCACCCTCAATTCTCATCTTTCTCTCCCCTCTTCACTTTTTTTTTCTGCATCTCTCATTGTTCATATCTCTCATTTCTCATTTACTTTTACACATATTAGCATTCAATAATGGCAGTATGACAGATTCTGAAACCTGGGTATCAGATTCTCAAGCAATATGTGAAAACAAAATAAAGCCCATCTAATCACCAGTGTAGATATTGGCATCAGGTGGACAAGTCTCTCTCCATGGACCCCAGAGGGAACCCAAGTGATTTGGGGTGGCTGGAAACCAATCTTTGGAGAGCATTCCAAGGTGGAAGTTTAAAATGGTGGAATGAAGAGTTTTGAACAGAGCATGTTCCATTCACTAGAGAAGAACTGGATTCTAAATTCGTGCCTAATTTTAAATGGTGCAATGAATCCACCCCCAAAATTTGCTTCTCTCTCAGTAGTGCTTAAACAGTGTGTTCCTGCCAGAGCTGGAAGCAGGTTAATTGTTTGTAGGAAATAGTGACACACAGAGAACTGACAGTTGTCAAAACATGGGTTCAGCTATTTGCAGAGGAGGATTTTTCCATTGTCTTTGTTTATGATCAATAATGTGTGTGCTACAAGCAAAGCTGATTGGATGCTGCCTGTTGCATGTTGGAGGCAGCACAACCTGCTCTCAGTTGGCCATTGAGCAGAATGAGTCATTTCCTTCCTGTGAGATCAGGTGATGGGAGCTCAGGGGCTCGAAAGCTGCCAGACTTGAGGAAGAGGTAGAGCAGATTCTGCCAGCAGGTGGGGTGTGAGATGGGAAAGCTCCAATCTCAGCCTTTTCTGAAACAGAAATCATTACAGGATCCCAGGGAGCATTGCTGCATTGATTGGGGTCTTTGCAACAAGGCTGCATTGGGCAAAACAATGTTCTTAATGTGTAAATAGTGTTTTCCTCCAGAAAGCAATAGCAATTGTGTAGACTTTCATTTGCAATTTCAGAGCACACAAATGCTCAATGTAGTAGGTGTGGAATTCAGTTCATTCATTGCTCAGCTCTTGGGCAATGTTATCCTGCAGCACTGAAGACTTGTCTGTCTTTGTTGCACACAAGTGTTTTCAGGTTTAGGTGGTTCTAAGCTGGGTGTCCTGACTGACAACACCAATAATTGATCTGTGCTTTATGTATGAGTCACCCTTCTTTTTTCTGAGATGGGGTTTTATATGGATCTGTTCTTAGGAAAGTAAATAAAGATAGAAAGTGATAATTAAAGAGAGTTCCAAGAGTATTAATTCTTCTGACCCCCTTCTGTTAAGACAGGAGTAGTGATTAGACATAAATCTCTGATTTATTCAATTGCTTGATTTGTTTGGGTATCTTTTATTTTTTCCAGAAGGGAGAAGCAATGAATCACAGTACAGAAGTACTGAAGTACAGAAGGGGGAGTAACATGATAGAATTCTTCATTTCTTTTTGTCTTACTTGGGTTTTGAGCTAATAGTTACAAAAATGAAGGGAATTTCCTTTTTCTCTTCTGAAGCCAGATGAAGATGCTTCCAGAGCTTTCTGAACCAGTTAGGAAGTTTGGTTTGCATCCTTCTCCTTCTCTTCTGTTCAGAAAATGGGAGTATTACTTATGTTAGCTATTGAAGATCTAGCTTTACCTCCCTGCAGCCTGCTGGTGTCTGGGGTTTCTTTTGTAGGCTGTATGGAATGGGAAGATTGACTCAATTGAATTGAATAAGACATTTTTTTGTGCAAAAATAATCCTATTTTGTGTTTAAAGCTTCTTGCTCTTCTATTACTTTGGTATCTCTTATTCTATTTTTTTTTCTTTTATATTTTGTTGAAATAAGTAAAATGGTTGAATCTCTTGTATAAAGAAGGGGTTCTGAGATACACAGAATGGTTCTTTTCATGTGATTCACTACGACCCAAAACAGAAATACAACCCAGCCCAGCCAGCAGAGCTGCTGCCTTCAGAAAGTGTTCTGAGGTCTGCAGAGTCTGAAGTAATAAATCTGCACTAATAATAAATATTTTTCACAGGGCTTTCCAGCTCAGTGGTTCCTTGTGCTTTGCAGTCACTAATTAACAAGTCCTACCTTGCCACAAACATACCCATTGCCAACCTTGTTTTCAGGTGGGCCACTGAGGGGGAAAGGAAGGATATAAAGTGCAAATTCTTAAAGGCAGATGAAGACACTGCCTCATCTCCTTCGGGAGTCTGTATTTAGACATCTGTATCAAAAAATATTGCACGGATAGGTAAGCAAATTTAGTCATCTTTATCAATGTTTAAACCTTTTAAAAGTGGTTTTCAGTACCATAGAACATCCAGAGAGCAGCAAACATAATTGGAAACTGCTGGTATTCAGCATTTCAGAAAGCCTGGAGGGCACACAGAGCTCTCCTGTCCTTAAGCAAAGGAATATAATTTCCTTATCACACTTTAAACTGTGACTTTCCTCTAAAAGTAAAAATAGCTCTAAATCCCTTTGTGGTTTTGTGGTTCTCTGATATTGCAAATCTGCACATATCCACACAAGCAGCTTTTGAGAAAATCACCCAGTTGTTACACTTTGTCATGTGAGGTGCTGTACACACTGCAGGGAGAAAAGACATTGCCCCACAGACTCTGGAGATGTGCAGAGAAAGAGAATGTAGAACAACACCCTCAAAATGCTGAGAATAATTACATACAATTTTAAAGTGTTGTTTCCATATTTGTTTTTGGTTTAAAGTATGATGATTTATATGTAATTCTTTCATTCTCAGCATTTAACATAAAATTCTGTTATAATATACAAAACATTTTGTGTACTGTGGTTTCTTTTTAAATATTGCCAGTCTGCAAACATCTGTGACAAATACAGAAATCCAAAACATAACAATAGATTACCTCTTCCAAAATAAACTTTCTTCTGCTTGTCAGTACAAAGAGAAAACCCTTTTTTCATATTTCACAAAGGGAATATCAGGAAATCAGAAACCTGAGCTGGAAGCTGCATTTGCTACATGTCAGTTCCTGAGTATTGACAGGCTGGCAGGAATTGAGAGCACAGGGATGCAAATAATTAAACAGCTGAAGGGTTAATTTCTGCACCATCATCAAACAAAGCACAAAAAACAAAAATGAAGCTTTAGATGTGACCTGATGATGAGCACTTTATAGAACCCCTGGGTCTGAGGCCTGCAGGCTTTATTCCCTTGATCAGTGGAGAGTGTCACTGACATATGAGAGTGTGGAGTCTGAGTGAGAACAGAGAGCAGCTTTAACTGCAAGGTGATTTGTTCAGCTGAAAAATACACCACAGAAAAACCAGCAAACATCCAGAACGATTCATTTGTGTGTAACAGCCAGCAGAAGGATAGTCCCTGAGAGAGAAAAGGAGACAAGGGGAGCTGAGTGTTCCTTTTAATGTAAAAAGGGATTCTCTCTTTTATTTGTCTGCATCTACAGAGACCTTTGAAATAGATGGAACTAGCTGAGATTATGACTGGATTAAGCTTTCCTGCAGTTAAAAGCTATTTTGTATACTAACTACTGAAAGGAGCAGCAGGAGAGCAATTTTTTAACTGCTGTGGTGATTTCTGATTTCTTTTTTGCTTAATGTCTGTTGAAGTCAGTCCAAGCCTGTGAGTTCACACCTGTGATTTGTAACGGATGCCACAGTATTTCTATGACATCTCACAACTCCTGCATGTGTTAGTTTACAGCTCAAGAGGTGCTGGAATCACAAATTAGATAATGGTAATAAAGATCAGATTAAATAAGTGACTACACATTTGAAAACATTTTAAATCTGTCATTTTTAATTTTATAAGTGAAACAACTTTTCTGCAATATCATCACAGGAAGGAAGGACAGAAGCAGGGAACAAGGGCTATAAAATGCCTAGAAAATGCATGTACTGCTAAAAAACTTCTAAAATTAAAGCCAGTAATACAAGACCTTTATTAGTGTCCCACTGAGTTTCAGTTGTTACATCTGGGTTTTTGACCAGCACACCAAAATTTCAACCAATGGCAAGCATTTTGTTTCCTATTCAACACTATATTAAATACTAAATCAAATAATTATTTGCTCAGTAGGAGGGGTTCTGCACTAATATCAGCTGATCATTGCTATTTTCTCTGGAACAGCTCCAGGGGGGTTGTGCTCTCAGAGCAGCCTGGCTAAAGCCTCAGAACAAAGACAAGGTCCCGAGCTCCAGGGAGGGGAGAGGTGAGCCCTGGGACACATCCCTGGGAGCTGATGGGCAGCACAGGCTGTTAGGACAGAGCCCAGCTGGGATTCTGCAGGGCTTCTCCATGGTGGAATTCCAAAGAAGGAAGCAAAAGGGAGAGTCTGACATTCCTACATGGCACTGAAGGACCACTCCACTAAGTAATTTCTCAGGGCTTGCATCTTATAAGACTGTGTTTGGCAGGAGTGTGCTACCAGACATGTTTTAAAATTCTTAGCCACTCATCCAATATACTTATTACTTTCCCATTAAACATTATGTCCCCAAAATAACAGTGTGGATGTATTATTCCCATACACAAGGGACTATTTGATAAAGATTTTTTTTTAATGTCAGGTAAAAAAAAAAGAGTGTTCATGTTGAGAATTACGCTGATGAGTGAACTCTTCTTTGAATCATTTAGTGGAGAAATCCCTTACTAATGTCCTGAGGGAACTGCTGACAGTGTGCAATAATTTCTGGTTCAGCGCAGCAGATTACAAGATATCTTGCATTTTATGAAATTCAGGCAAGTGCTTCTTTTGCACTCTGAGACCCATCCCTGAGCTCCCTGGTACGCTCCCAGAAATTAAAGGGCCTGGGACTTTCCTTTTCTCAGCTGCAGTGGATGCTGTGGCTGTGAGCTGACTGAGGCTCTGTGTGACCTTCTGCTTCACTGCCTTCTACTCCCCAAAGTCCAGCTTCTCCAATTCTGTAGTGTTTGTTAAGTTCACCTTTGAAGTCAAATACAGTTACTTCCAGAATAATGGTGGAGACTAAGGTTCATGAGAATGTGTGAGGACTTCAGAGGAAGCTCTTTCACCTTCAGCATTCCTCCCACTACAACCTGCTTTGCAAAGGTTTTTCTCTATTGTTTTACTTTTATTGTGCTCGTTGCTTCAGTGTCATTTTTACCACACATAAATACTGGCATTCAGTGAGAATTTCACCCAACCAGTGTGAAGTTCATAAGATCAGGGAGATTTTTCCCCTAGCTACAGCCTTGCCTCATGATTCTGCATCCCACTGAACTGTCCTGGTCTTCCTGGCCCTCTGGGGAGAGCTGTCTCCCCCAGAATAAGTTATTCCCATGCAAGCATCAAAGCAAGTGTGGAATAAGTGGCTTCTAGGATGTGAAACTGCAAAGAAAAGAACTCTGCTAGAGTACAGGAGAAGAACAAAGCCCTTGCCAATACTCCCTTCACTTGTCCATACTGTGAAAAACCATCGATATTTTTTTCTCATGGAGGTATTGAAACCCTGACTAGGATTTTTGACAAATTGGGAAAGCTTTTAAAAGCATCAAGCAGAGAGCATGCATTGTTTTTGTAGGAATATTCTGTATTTCATTATGTGAGAACACTGACAAACACATTACTTAGCAGATTAGCACTTTTGGCTTTAGTTTTCAAAATGAGGAATTAATACCCCTTGGCTATGCAGTTCATGAGCTGTTTTTGCTCAGGGATGCTCAGTGTAACACAGGCTGCTCCCCTGTTCCTACAGCTGGAAGCTGAGAAAAACAGCATGTTGCTTTAGAGGTCTTTAGTTACTGATTGCCAGCAAAGCCTCATAAAGCAGAGCTCTTGTCTCATATGATCCAAGAACTGCATATTCTTCTTCCACCAGGGTCTCTGAACTTGAAATAAAAGCTTATGTTCCACGTGCCACCTGGATCACAAGGTCCTATGAAAGCTAGAATGCAAAAATAGTACTAGTTGAAAGGTTAATATTTATCACAAAATAAAGAAGGAAAGATTTTTTTTTTACAAAGTTTCTTTCATTTTAACTTCAGTACAAGTTTCCTTGCCTCACTGTAGCCTGCCATGTAACCTTCTCTAATGAGCTGGGTACAAATTAGGAGCTGGCAGGAAATTGCTTCACAAGCACTCAGAAACCGTGTGACAACATTTGCATGAGTCAAGAACATTTTCAGACTGCAGTGACACGGTGCTGTTACCTGCCCCCTCCTGCAGGGAAAGACAAGGTCTGAGCTCCTAGGTACCTGCCCTCACACCCCTCAGTGATTCCACAGGCAGCTAGACACAGACCTGCCTTAACTATTCTTGTGTGCAGCCACTTACAGGTGCTGGCTCATCACATCTGTGCAGGTTCACATCAGTACAGCTTGCAGGAGCAAAGGAGGTGAGGATGAAAGCCTTCATTGCCTGCAGCCAGTATTTGTCTTTGCTCTGAGCCCTGCAGGTTCATTCCCTTCTTGCCTTGCACCGTGCCCTTTGCCATTGCCTCTCTGGAGCAGAGGCATCCTCTGACTTGTAAAGAGCTCCGTGGGGTTGGCTGAGTGCAGATTCATCACTGGAGAGCAATGAGCAGGAGTTCACAGACTCAAGATAGCACTTCTGGGAACTGTCATTTCCCACACGAGCTGTGGACAGGCTGCCCTTCTAACAGCCTCAATATTGGGCAAATTCAGCATTAGTCAGAAGTGCTTGTGAGCTCATCCCTTATGCCATGGAAGCACAAAAAAGTACTGGGGTTGCAGCTGTCCTGCTTGGAGTTCATTTGCCACTTGTGTCCCTTGTTCAGGAGCAGAGCCAGAGATGGATGACTGCCTGGAGACCCTGAAAGATGAGGAGGAGGCTTTGTGGGAGAACGTGGAGTGCAACCGGCACATGCTGAGCCGCTACATCAACCCAGCCAAACTGACCCCCTACCTACGGCAGTGCAAAGTCATCGACGAGCAGGATGAGGATGAGGTGCTCAACTCACTCATGCTGCCCTCCAAAATTAACAGAGCAGGTAATTATCTGGTCAGTGGCTCCATCTGCATCTCTCTCTGAATAGCTTTGCTCTACTAAGTCTGAAGAGAGCCTGAATAAAGTTACAGATTATCAGATAGAAACTCTTTTCTCTTGTTTACAGGAGGTTTAAAGGACAGGGGGATTCTGCTGCTATTTTGATAACAAAGACTCTTTCCAATGCTGTGCAGACTGGAGCTCATGGGGTTCAAATTCCCATCAAAGCCTTGGCAAATATTTCAGTTAACACAAGCAGCAATCAGTGCCATTCCAGGAGTAGCTTTTCAGCTGTCTTGCAGTGATTTGTCACTGGAAGATCTGCCATCCCTGCCTGGTAAAGGCTGCACTGAATAACTTGTCCTTTGAAATTTCTGTTCCGGAGGCCAGTGTGCCCACACTCCCTCAGAACAACAATCAGCACAAACATACAGAATTGCTGGCATTACCTTATGGGTTCAGCTGAACTCAGTTAATCAGCTGGATTTTGCACAGCTCGTTGCTGAGATGAACCTTAGGAACATCAGGGATGTGATATTTGCTCGTGCTGCTCATGGGGCTGATGTGTCACCTCTCTGCTGTCTGTACCCAGGCCGACTGCTGGACATCCTCCACACCAAGGGCCAGAGGGGCTACGTGGTGTTCTTAGAGAGCCTGGAGTTTTACTACCCTGAACTGTACAAACTGGTGACAGGGAAAGAGCCTACACGGAGATTTTCCACTATTGTTGGTGAGTAGAATCAATCACAAAGGAGTCTGTTGAAATAAGGACTCTCTGGAAGACTGGCTTGTTTTTTTTCAGGCAAAAAGTAGAAATAAAAGCTAATCTTGTTGTAGAATGCTTTTCAGTCCCCTTCAAAGCAAAATGTGGTAGGTAATGTATAAAGCAAAGGGACATCCCAGCTGTCTGAATGAAGCTGAAGGGCTTCAAATGGAATGATAGGCATTACCAGAATTCTCAAGAGAAGCTGTATTGGAACAGTGGACTAAATTACACTGACAGCTTACACATGTGCAGCACATTTGAAGCATTCAGATTAATTGTACTTGCACAGATTCATTGTACAAAAGTTGTGCTATTTCCACAGGCTCAGCTGAAACAAGACAAATGTAAAGACATCTTCTATCCAGACAAGCTGTATGTGTGTATAATGTGATACTGATACCAGTGTGCTGTGTAATGTTTGTACTGTTCCCAGTTAGACATACAGATGTGTGTGAATTTGTGTAAATTCTGCTCCTCTGTACATATTCTGGACCTTTTGTTTCTTATATCGTTCTGCTGATCCTACTTATTACCTTATTCAAAAAGTAACTTAAATAAGGTACTTTACCAGACGTTGATAAGGTGATCAAACATTTTCAGTGGAGGAGGGACATGAAGGCCTTACCCATTTCCTAATGAATGAGATCATCAAGCTCCAGCAGCAGGTGAAGACAAAAGACGTGCAGCGCTGTGAGCTCCTGGCCAAGTCCCGCCAGCTGGAGGATGAGAGAAAGCAGCTAAAGCTGAACAAGATAGAGCTGCTGACCTTCCAGGAGAGATACAACAAGATGAAGGAGGAGAGGAATAACTACAACGATGAGCTGGTCAAGGTGAAAGATGAGAACTACAATCTGGCCATGAGATATGCCCAGCTGAGTGACGAGAAGAGCATGGCTGTGATAAGGAGCCGGGACCTGCAGCTGGAGGTGAGACAAATGCTCTGGGCACCAATGGAGGGTGCCAGTGGCATCTGGGAAAATGAGACCTTCTCTGACAGCAGAAAGATGTGGAGCTCTCATTTGCTTTGCTTATCCAGGTGATTGAAGGCATCACTGTACAGAAATGCCAACTGCAGTGAGGTGTATTAATGGCAGGCAATGAATTAACAGAATAGAATGCAAATAAAAATAAAATGTAAAACATAACTGCTCACTAAAAACTGAATTTTAGCTTTCTTAGGCTCAGTTATATCTTGGTATAGTTATCCAGCAGCACTACAGCTGCTGGGGATTTATTCAGAAAGATATCCTGAATTTTCTCCTGTTTTTCCTGATCCAAATAGTCCGTGTGCAAAAAGTACAATGTGTGGTCAGCCTCTTATGTGTTCATTCTATTTCATATTCATTTATTTATTGGAGGATTGAGAATGTGCCACTTTTTTTTAGTCCAGGTATTCTAAAATTTCACAACTAGCCCATGTGAGCTGTAGCTGGCAAGTAGCAGGTTTGAACTTGAGACTTCACCGGTTCATTTGTGGACATTCAGCACCCAATTATCAACCTCTCATTAGCATTCACAGTTTATGCTATTTTCCCCTGTATGTTTTCCACCTGGAAGTGAGAGTTTTTTCAGAGCACTAAATGTAAGAGCTAAGGAGGAGCCCCTTCCTCTCCTCTTTCTCCTTTTCTCTGCTCCCTCTAGATTGACCAGCTGAAGCATCGCTTGAACAAGGTGGAAGAGGAGTGCAAGCTGGAGAGGAACCAGTCCTTGAAGCTGAAAAATGACATTGAAAACCGACCCAAAAAGGAACAGGTTCTGGAGCTGGAGCGGGAAAATGAGATGATGAAGACTAAAATCCAGGAGTTACAGTCCATCATTCAGGTATAAAAGCAGATTGCTGCCTTTAAAATCCAAACTCACACATACTCCAGTTACAGTGCAGGAGGTGTTGGCAGAAACCCTTGCCTGCAAAGCTGCAACCAGCAGAAGTGCAAAGTTTGGACAGACAGAAGGCTGTTTGTACAGCTCCCAGCTGCCTGGAGCACTCCCTGTGCAGACACATGCATGAGGAGGAGTCCTACAAAAAGAGTCCTCTAAAAAAATCAAGTGTTCATAAGAAATTGGATCTTCCAAGAGTGCAGTGTTTAATTGCTGAACATTGTACCAGTCTGCCACTACAAATCTGTGTTAAACAGCCAGCTCAGAAACTTCTGACTGTGGCTCTGGGTACCCTGTGTTAGGCTGTTGTCATATCTTTGCCAAAAGGTTTTAATGAAGCAGGATGATAAAGGTTCCTGTACTTGAGTGGTCACTAAGCACCTGCAGAACCCTGCTCTAACCTGCACAGGGAGCTTCACAAACCTGTGTTTGGGCAGGTAGGGGAAACAGTTCATGTGCAGCACATTCAGAACTCCTCTGTGAAGAATTAGCCAACTATTGGGATATATGTGAGATTACTTAGCACTTTGTTAGAAAAGGCTTGTGGCATTTTAAATTATCAGTAGAAGGCCTTTCAGAAATGGCTGTAGCCTCTAGCAGTGCCTAACAATTCTTAGTTCTAACACAAATACAATTCAAAGGTTGAAAAAGAATGTAGAATAGAGGATTCTGGGAGCTCTGGTCCATGTAGGTCTCTTATATTAATTGAAATTGTCTTACAGCACTTAAAGAAACAGAGAAATAGCTAAAAATAGGATTTAAATTCTCCTAAGTGAAAGTATAAATATACTCGAACCAGTTTGGTTTAGAAATGCTTAGGTATGCTTGGAAATACTGGGTAACCTAAATGTCCCTGAAATCTCCAACTCAGTCTAGATATTTCAAAAATAAATATGCATATTCCTTGCTAGCATTTTATGCTTTTTTCATCTTCCATTTATGGTTAATTTTGGATGGCAATTATGTGTTGGAACCTGCTTTGGTAATCTTGTTCATTTTAAATCTACAAGAAATTATATTCCTGGATGGTGCAGAAAATGAAGCAGTGGTACAAGGTACTCCAGGCATGTTTAATATTCTCTGAGCACAGCCCTGAAAAGCCTGTGCATGCCTTGAAAATTCTCCTGAATATTTTCTTAGGCCCTGCTCTTTGGAAAAGGGTGATTTTTGTGCTCAGTGAGAGCTGATTAATAGAAAAGGGTTTTGAATGCAGGGCTTGGAGTGAAGAATTGTTGCTGCATCCAAACTGGATCAAATTATAGCCAGTACAATAGACCAGTAAAACAGTTCCTTCATCAGACTATTCTGACAGCAAGACAGATTTTATTCATCTTTTCTGACACTGCTTTAAAATATGAACAAATGTCCATCTTTTCTCCTGCTTTCCCATTGCAGTACCTTGTTCATTTTGCTATTCCTCTTGCTTGTTACTATCTCTGATACTTCCCTCCCTGCAAAACTATTTTGTTTCCCTGGCCTGGCTCTAAAAAATGTCTTTCCTCAGGCTGACAAGAGGGGTTTGCCAGATTCAGACAAGGCCATTTTGGATATTCTGGAACACGACCGTAAGGAGGCACTGGAGGATCGCCATGAGCTGGTCAACAAGATCTTCAATCTCCAAGAGGAGATTCGTCATGTGGAGGACTTGAGAGACAAGGTGAGGAATGGAAGGGTAGAGAGATGGAATATCTCAGGCTGGTGCCCAAAATGTCTCTGAGAGCAGTGGTGGCTAACACTGTGTCATTTCCAGTATCTTGAGGAGAAAGAAGATTTGGAGTTAAAGTGCTCAACACTAGGAAAAGACTGTGAGATGTACAAGCACCGCATGAACACTGTGATGATACAGCTGGAAGAGGTGGAAAAGGAACGGGATCAGGTATCTCACAGTTAAAGTAGGGGAAAATCAATAGCAAAAGCCTCTAGCTGCTCTGTGTCACTTTGGGGAATTGTAGGTAATTGGGCCCAAAATACCATTATAAAATAAGCAGTTGAAAGAATTACTTGTTGGGATTTGCATTATGGTGATTAAACACAGGGTAATATTGGGTTGTTTCCACAGTGTAGCATCTGGCAGGCAGGACCAGTATCTTAACAGCAGCTCCTGCAAGGCTTTACATCAGTGTCAAGTCACCCCATTTGCACTCTGGGACATTTTCCCACCAACCCAGAGGGAGCTGTAAATGAGCCACCCTCATCACCATCATTTTTAATGGTGCTGCTGTGGCACATGCTGGTCCTGATTGCTGTGTTAATGGGTGACTGGGTACCGTTTCTGAAGTCCCCGTTGCCAACACCTCCCAAACAAAAGCAGCAGGAGGAGGATGTGCTGCCCAGGTGCCAAGGAGGTTTCGTGCCCCCTGCAGGCGTTCCGCTCGCGCGACGAGGCGCAGACGCAGTACTCGCACTGTCTGATTGAGAAGGACAAGTACAGGAAGCAGATCCGGGAGCTGGAGGAGAGGAACGACGAGCTGCGGATCGAGGTGGTGCGCAAGGAAGCGTGCATCGTCAACCTGGAGTGCAAACTGCGGCGCCTCTCCAAGGACAGCAACTTCCTCGACCAGGTACGGCTGAGCGAGACAGGCACCTTCTCTTTTGTTCACAGAATTCACAGAATCACCAGGTTGGGAGAGGCCTTGAAGATCATTGAGTCCAACCCAGCCCTAACACCTCAACTAAACCCTGGCACCCAGCGCCACATCCAGTCTTGTTTTAAACACACCCAGGGATGGTGACTCCACCACCTCCCTGGGCAGACCATTCCAGAACTTTAACACCCTTTCTGTAAAAAACTTTTTCCTAATATCCAACCCTTGATGTAGCTTGAAACTGCGTCCTCTGGTTCTGTCAGTTGCTGCCTGGTGAAAGAGACCAGACCCCACCTGACTACAGCCACTTTTCAGGGAATTGTAGAGAGTGATAAGGAAGAGACTTGTTCAGACTTGCTTTTACAAACATTTTGGTCCGGAAGGGAGAGAGGACTTTTCTAATTCTTTCCATGAATTGACTGGAAAAAAAAAATCTCCAGCTAAATGTCAGTGTTGCGAATTCTTTGCTGTAGTGTTTTTCAAGTTGTCTGTTATGCACATGGCTTCCCAAAGGCTGCTGTTCCACAGCTTGACTTTAAATAGAATGGGAAAAATGCAGAAAAACAATTATTTTCTACATCAGGTTAGAAACTACAAATATTTTTGGGACCATTGGTGAAAAGAATTCAGTCTGTGAACAGCAATCTCAGCCCAAATTACTGATTGGGTCTGGAACCACTTTCTTTGTGAGCTTCTGAAGCACTGGAGTTGCAATAAGTTCAATTAGATTAGTCTAAAAGGAGGTCATGAGTTTGTTGTACCAAACTGGTCTCATAAACAAAGTGTTCCCTTGTTTTCTTTAGAGTTTGCCGCGGAATCTCCCCATTACCGTTATCTCCCAGGCCTTTGGGAGCTCTGGCCCAAAAGCCAATGGTCAGGAAGCCGATGACTCCTCCACTTCTGAGGACTCTCCAGAAGACAACAAATTCTTCTTGCCTGATCAAGTTCGTCTCAAGAGAAGAGTGAACCTAAAGGGGATCCAGGTGGGTCTGAATCCAAGGCTGGAAAAACACAGAGCGGGGACTTTGAGAATTATCAGACATAACACATGTTGTGGCTGTGCCTCTGACACTTCTGTAAAGATAAGAATAGATCTGTGTATGATAGTGAGCTGTGCGTGATAGTTTTTGCCCTGTGGTGATTTGCATCTTGAGGAGCAGATCTAATCTGGCTTCAGAGACTGCTTTCTGTCCCTTCTCCCCATTTTCTGTTTTCTTCTTGCTTCTGCTGTTCATTCACATTCTTGGAGCGTTGTCAATAAATTGATTCTTTGCCTCCTTAACATTAGTGGGAAAAAAAAATGACATAATGCCTGAGGTCCAGCACACACTGAAGGTGAAAAACAAAGCATTGGTGGAAAAGCTCTCAGCAGCTGGAAGAAAAAGTAGAAAGAAATGGACACAATGTAGAGCAAAATTAACTATCTAATTTAGAATTAAATTATGGCAATTTCCTTCCCTAAGAGGAAGGGAGTAGCATGAGTTAGGTTCATGCTTTCCCCGACGAGCTGCGTTCACATGCTATTATCTGATGCTGGATTCATGATCTGTAAAAAAACCCCACAAAAATCTAACATTTGGGCTTTTGAGGTTCTCTTCCCTTTCATCTGCACTTGAATTCTCCCTGCCCTTCATAACCTTTCTGAGCTCTGACTGTTGTTATTACTTATGGCAATAGAGCTGTATTTTTCACATTGCACACTCCAAAAGGCTGCCTGTTGTATTAACAGCTGCCTGAAACCAGTCCCAAGGCACCCACTTCACCTTTTGTCTCTTTTTTTCTTCAGCAGAATCTGGAAATTGCAATGCATTTGGGCCAGGCATTCAAAAGTAGCCAGGTTGCTCACACTCCATCACTGCTGTTGTATTTAGATACCTAAATATCTTCTAAATTTTGGGTCCTGTTATTTAAAGGAGGGCAAGTATATTACAACATAACAGTGAAAAAGGGTGGTGAAAATATCTGGTTTACAGTGTGTGGTAAATATTCTGCATTTGTGCTGATTTTTGTCCTCTTTCTTTTAGATAAGTCCAAGAGCTAAATCTCCTGTCAGCATGAACAAAACATCAGAGTTTCAAGGTCAGAAAGAGCACCCATGTCCTTATTCCTTTTCCATTGCTTTGTCTCTTTCACTTAATCTCTTTAAGTTGTTTAAACAAGTATGCCAGCCAGAGAAATTCTTAACTTAGTCCAAGTTAGTAAAAAAAACCAAAACAGTTTCTCTCACAGTTACACATGTAATGATTAAAAGTGGTCAAGAGTTCTACTTCATTGTCCTCTCGATCCAAAGGTACCTCCCCAGGCACACTATGTGCATCCCATAGCTTACCTAAATTTTCTGTTTACTCAGTTTTCTATTTAGTTTACAGAAGTTGTAAAGTCATTTGTGAAACACCTGTACTAAAAATCATTATACCATTCTCCTTTTGCTGTTGGAAAAATCATTCAAGCTGAAAAGGCCCTAATCTAGTGATTGTCTAATGAGTTCCTTTGTCCTTCAGCAAAAGGGAATTAATTTTAAATCTAAAGCATTGCAAAGGCTGGGAGAGGGGGATTGACCCATGCCCCAGCCAGCTGCCAAGTTACCAAATTTGTTGTTGTTCGAGCTACTCCTAATTCCTCTTGTTTGTGTAACACTACCCCTGAAACACCAAACCCCATCAGAGGCAGCACTTCCTTCAGTAGTTGCATGTGGCCCTGCTGGATAAAATGTCCTGGGAAACACAGCTCCTGCTCCAAGGAATTCCATGTTATACAGCAGCTTTGCTGTCAGGCAGTGTGCAGCATTAGTGCCAATCAGAGGTGCTGAGGAAGGGAAGGAGTCCACATTCACTCTGTGTACCTGGGACTGCTGAGGCATCTCAGGCTTCTTGGTCCTTGTTGTAAATTCTTTGTTGTGACAAAGTGTAACAATGAGCCAGCCTTGCAAATTGCCAGATTCAGGTGGTGAAATTAGAGCATAAATTCATGAAACAATCCTTCTTTAATTTGTCAAATAGCATTCACAGATCTATTAAAAACATCCAGGACAGAGCTGAGAGTCAAAGTGGGCAGGAGTGTGTGCAGAGGGTGGGAATTTCTGTGCTTTGCAGGGAACTGCTGGGCAATGGGAGCCAGAGCTGCAGGGCAGGAGCATGTCCAGGGCCCTGTCCAGTACAAGGCCAGCTGAAATGGAAAGAGAACATAAGTGCAGTGGCACATCTGTGAAAGGCTCTGCATTGGAAGTGCTCTGACATGCTTCTCTCTGGTGTGTTTTTCTCTGTGTGCTTCCCTTGTCCCCGTGAGTGCAGCAGCCAGAGCACAGGATGAGGACGGGGCCGAGGGCAGCACCGGCCGCACGGACACGAGCTCCTCTGTGTCCATCAGCAACTCCATCAGCAGCTGTGAAGTCACCAAGATCGTAAGGATGCCCCTTGCCTGCCTACAGCCATCTCTCCTAATGTGGTTCAGAGCTTGCACACCTCAGTATTAGCACTTCCCCAGCATCCCAGCTGTGATCGCATTCAAGGCCCTTGTCAGAAGCTCCCTTAATCCTGTTACCAGCATTTTGTTAGAACTATGTTATTAGCCTTTCCCAAAATCACAGAATTGGTTTGTGTTTATTTAAAGATATTTCAGAGGTATTTATGACCTCTTACTGTCTCCTCATGCCATTTAACATTTACTGTTAGAAGAAAGAGATTTGCTTTAAAAGCTACTTTGTAACTTATCTGAGAAAATTTTAAGGGTTTTTTGAGTTTTATAATGCTTTTCCTGTCTATAAGTAACAGAGAGTGAGGAAAGGGGTGCAGATCACAGTTGGAAATTTCTGCATACCATAGTCAAACCATTTCTTCCCTGCTTGCTATATTCCCATAATCTTCCAAGGTAGATATTCCATTATACATATGTGAGCACTGACACAGCAGGACAGGCAGATAGAGAGAGTGCTCTTGGAGAGTGTTAATAACAAAGAACAAAACATCTTTCTAGAACACCGTGAAAAATGCTGCCCCCAGGAAATTAAAATTATACTCAAGAATAGCCAGGAAAGAACTTGCTGCCACTGGAAATAAGCTTAGCTGGGTTAGGAATATTTTTTGGAATATCTGTTGGATGTTTAGATGGCTTATACTGTTTTCCTTCTAGTGCAATTCAGGGTTTAGTTTCCAGTGCACTGGAAGATTAATTATTTAATATATAGAGATCTGTATTTTTCTTCCTTATTCCAACTATATATTTATTTATATAAGTACACATACTGCTTTTCATTCCCCTCCTCCTATGTCAGCTGTGCCACACACAGAAGTAAATCAGTAAATCAGGCAGTTGTGTGGTCACAGGAGAAGGTGAAGTGCCAGCACACAAGCTGTGCATTGAGCTAAAAACTGGGATATATGAATGCTCTTGGACTCTGCACTGCAAGAATCAACTTCTCTTCTTTTTCTGTGCGTGCTTCTCAGCGCAGAGTGCAACCAGTGCAGAGCACCCTTGCCAATGCTGCTGTGAGTTAGAAGTGAGAGCACATTTCAGCCAGATAACCTTTCTGACACCTTTTGGTTTCTCCCTCAAAGCAAACCCTGCGGAACCGCAACGACAGCATCATGTCCACCACCCCCGAGCCTCCGGGCAACGACTCCATCGTGCGGCGCTGCAAGGAGGACACCCCTCACTGCAGGTGGGGAAACCTGCCCTGAGCCTGCTGCCACAGGGACAGGGGAAAGGGGCTCTAGAGCTCCTCCAGAGGTTGGAGAGCCTCTACAGAGTTCATGAATTCACAGAATTCACAGAAGTCACAGAATCACATGGTTGGAAGAGACCCTAAAGATCATCGAGTCCAAGCCATGCTCTAAAACCTTAACTAAACCTGGCACCCAGTGCCACATGCAGGCTTTGTTAAACACACCCAGGGATGGTGACTCCACCACCTCCCCAGGCAGAACATTCCAGAACTTTAACACCCTTTCTATAAAGAACTTTTTCCTGATACCCAGCCTGTATTTCCCTTGACACAGCTTCAGAATATGTCCTCTGGTTCTGTCTCTAAGGCATAGGATTAACCTAAACTTCTCAAAGCTCAGCCCTTCATCCCACATTTTGTCCATGGCACTCAGGAATGTCTGAAGTTGGGATGACTGACACAGTGACAGCACTGCAGCACTGACTGTAATGGACAGAAACACAAACAGGACTGGAACACCTCAGCACTGATGCTATTGGAGAGAGTGCTCTCCCTGCCTTTGCACACTGATCCAGCTTCAGTTTCTGCCCCTCAGCTCCCTGCTGCCCCCATGTCCCTGTTCTTTCCTCCTCTCTCAAAGCCACTCTTCTCTCTGGAAGCTGCAGAAGTAGAGCAGAGCTGCTTGCAGGTCTGTGAGGAGTGAGGGGAGAAGCAGAAGAGGGAGCTGGTTTTTGTGAGTCTCAGGCTTTGTTTCTCAGCAGAGAAGGGAGAGGAGAGAGGCTTTGCCCTTGGCTTCACCTTCTGCTGCAGCTTCCACTTCTGCCAGGTCAGGGAACCTGGAGTTCCCCTGGCAGTGAAATCACATCAGCTGGTGAGTGGGAAGTTGGTGGCAGGAAGGAAAGAGACCTCTGCAGCCTCACAGTTCCTAAAGGGCACTGACCCCTTTTCTAAAAGGCTTTTTGCAATGTGATACTCAGACATGCTGCGTTGGTGTGGTGTCAATAGCATCAGTGTCTGCATCAGAAATACCAGGAGACACATTCCCTAAAGGTAGCAAGCAAAAGGAGAAAAGAACAGAGCAGACCAATTTAGAAGAAAGCAATATATGTGGAGGGTTTAGATCTTTATTAGATCTGTTTTTAATATCTAATCTTTATTAAAACTTTATTCATATTTTTATGTTTTTCAAAACAATCTGATCTTGGGCAGACTGCCACTTCTGCCTCTCTCTCTGGACAGCTTTGCAAGACAGCTTTCAACTGAGGGCATCCTCAGCTGGTTCTCCCACATAATTTTCTAGGCTGCTGAGGATTTAAGCAGTGTTTATTTTAGTCTCCCTTAGCTTCTCCTTCAATGTCCTCCAAGTCCCTTTTTAAAGTGTGTGGTAACAATTCAAGATGGAGAAAAGGGGTTTTTTATTAATGATTTGAATGTTTTGTGCTTCAGGTGCTTGAGAAGCCTTTGGCATGCCTGAACTTTTCAATATTTGCAGTGTATTACAGAACACAGTGGAGATTATGTGGAGATTATTCATCTTGTGGACTTATTTCACTGTAACTCTGTCTGTAATCTGTTCCATGTGTTAAGGCATTGGAAGACTGAGTTGTACTGAAACCTGAATTTTCCCCTCATATTAAATATTCTTCATGTGGAAAGAACAAGTACCCTGGAACAAGGTCTGAATGGGGACTTACTATGTTGAGCTGATAATCACTAAAGTCAAGTATCTCAAGAGCCTGCCCAAAAGTTCAGTGTAGTTTATAACTTTATAATTAGCATGATAAATTTTTGGAACTTATTTGTGAACATAATCCAGAATAATTGCTGTTTGCAAGCCAAGTTGCAGGTTTCACAGTTCATCTCTTCTTAATTTGTGTGGAAAAAAAAAGGTGAGATCATCATTTGATGTAGGAAAAGGTACATTATTTCCCTGCTTATGCATGGAGTAAAAATAGCTGATCCTCTGCAGCCTGGCTGCAAAAATTCACCCTTCAGCTGAAGCCAAATATGAGAAATATCAGCTCCACAGGAGACCTACAAATCATTTTGAATGGGAAAAACAACAAGCTGTTATTTAAACAGCTTTGCAACCAAAGGACATGCTTTAATGAAGTCCTTGCAGTGAAGCTGTCAGATCACTCATTTGGCTGGACAGCCCCAATACCCCTGTAAGAGCAAAATTTTAGTGATCTCAGAGTGGCTTTAAGGCCAGCCAACCCAGCCACCTTTGCACGACTGGCAGTGTCACTGGGAGCTGGGCTGGGACCAGAGCTGTGGCAGCTCCTGTGCAGAAGCCTGGAGCACTTTGCCATTCTGTACTGCAAGTACCTGAGTAGCTATGAGAGCTACCCTGAAACTGCTATGAAATGCTTCAAGAACTTGAAATCAAGCAGATAAAATATTCCTCTTCTGCTGCACCTCAGTAACTTCCCTTGCATTCACTCTGTCCATCAGTGAACTTCTGGCTGTTTGCTCAGTTGTGGAAAACCCCCACGGTGCAGTGCATGCACAGCAGGCATGGTGCAGCCCTTTATCTCTGTGCTGAACCAAGTGTGGTGTGAGTCACACACCAGACCATCAGTCAGCAGCTTCCTGTTGTCCTCAGCAAAATCTTCATTCCCTCACTGCTGTTGGCAGTTCTTCCTTCTGAACTTTCTTGCTGTTTCACATTTCCCGTGCTGGCTGACACCTGTTGTCTCCTGCCCTTTTTTGTATCTTCCCTGGACCCTCAAGGATGTTGCTTGCTTATTTTTTTGCAGCTGCACCATTGCCTGATGCAACACCTCCAACATCTTCCTTTTTCACAGAAGAAGTTCCTCCTTCAGAACTTACTGAAATCTACTGAAGCTGGAAATCTGCTGAAAGCTTGAAAGTGTTCAGCTTTCCCTCTCTTCCATCATCTCATGCTTTGTTTTTAATTCCAGCCTGGTTGAAGAGGACAATGACAGCTTTGGATGTGATGCTTTGGAGATGGATGGTAAGCAAGAGGATATCATATATAATTGAAATATGAGCTAATATGTGATCAGTTCCCCAGCTACAGAGACTGTCAGATAACCAGCCCTGCTCTAAGTAAATGGGACACACAGCCTGTGAGTAAATCAAGGAAACAAAGGGTCAGCCAGTGGTGAGAAGGGGAAAGCAGTCATTCCTGAAAAACTTAGAGGGAAAGGGGTTAGTTTTGTTACCACAAGGGTGGTAAAACACTGGAACAGGGTTGTCCAGAGTGTTTTAGCCAAACTCTTCATCCTTGGAGATATCAAAACCCAGCTGGACAAAGTCCTGAGAAATCTTCTTGAGCTGAGCCTTCACTGACCTTTGACTAGACAGTCTCCAGAGGTCCCTTCCCACTTTCTGTTCTATGAGAGTGGCATTCCTTGTGCACGTCCTGTGGATATGAATCACATCTCTGCATGAAGAATTTCCTACTTCAGCTTTGGCTGGGATCAATTAAAATTAATTTTCCCCTTTTCCATCTTTGTCACTTTATCTAGGACTCATTATCATTCTTGTTACTCTTTCCAGATGACAGCCACGACAGGCATTCACATGGAGCTCCTTCAGTGCACTCTTCCTCTTCTTCTCATCAGTCAGAAGGCCTGGATGCCTATGAGCTTGAGCATGTCAACTCCATATTTAGAAAGTTCTCTCTGGAAAGGTATTTGAGATGCCAGTTTACTTGCCTTAGAGACTGAGAGGAAAGGGTGCTGTGGTAGAAACTCTCTATTTATTTATTAGTTGCTGAAGTTATAACAGCAGGAGTGATTATGGTGGCAGCAGTATAACGCTATCTTGGAGCCCTTTCATGTTCTGTAAACCCATGAAGGTCAGCCTGAAAATTCAAAAACTTCAAGGCAGACAAAATGTTCTAAAGGCTTCAACTTCTCCTTATGATCTTGCTATCTTGCTGCAAGAGCTTGCTGACTGGAGAACTGTTATACACTGAATTTTCAGAGATGCTCTTCTCCAGAACTTTTGCTGTAACAAGAAGGTTTTCTTTTAGAGTCCTTAGATCCTGGTGCTTGATAATGCTAGAAGTTTATTTGCACATCTCTCATTTTCCATGCATTCATTAAAGTCAGAGTGAGATAACCAGTTGTCCCTTCCTCTCCTGGACACAGACCCTTCCGTCCCTCTGTCACGTCCGTGGGCCGCATCAGGAGCTCGTGTCACACGGTCCAGCGCGTGACGCTCAACGGGGACAGCCTCAACTCAGAGATCACCCTGCTCGGGGGCAATGACAGAGGCAGCTTCGTCAGCTCTGTCAAGACAGGCTCCCTGGCAGAGAAAGCTGGCCTTCGGGAGGGACACCAGATCCTCCTGGTGAGCACGACATCGTCACCAAGCACGCTGGGTGTCTGCCCGCCCACCTCTGCTGTCCCTGGCATCCCAGGAGCACAAGTTCAACAATGCTTCTGCCAAGTTTCTCTTTACTTAGTTTTCCCTCCATTGCCAATGTTCCCAAACCATTTCCCTGTTCAAATGCCTCCAAAGGGCAGGGGGGAAAAACAGCCTCCCACAATTTATATTCCTGCATTTATTACTCTCAGGGAAGCCTGGGATTGTGCAAGTGCTGCAGCTCTGTTGACAGCTAGCATTCCTAATTTGAAAGAAAAAGAATTATATACTTAGAACATAATCTACATTCTGGTAACAAAGTGTCTGCATTGTTTAATAAGAAAAAGATCATGGCACTTCCAAAAAATGGTTTAATTGACTCAGAGATTGAACTTGCACTGAAGAGTAATATTTCTTTCATATCTAGTTGGAGGGCTGCATTAAAGGGGAAAATCAAAGTGTTCCTTTGGATACTTGCACAAAGGAAGAAGTTCACTGGACAATTCAGAGGTGCAGTGGTCCAGTAACACTCCAGTATAAACCAAATCATGAAGGTAAGAACAAAAGTATTTCTTATCTCAAGTAGTCCCAGGGCTTTTATGGCAACTTGTCTGGAAGAGAGTGACAGGACCAGCACATCCTTTGTATTGGGATAAATCTGGAGCATGCCACTGGTGTTAATTACAGCTCCTCCCTGGAACTGCTTCAGCTTTTAGCCTGCTGTCTGAGAAAAAAACAACATGTGCTTGTCAACAGGAGTCTGAAAAATTTACATGGTGGCCAATAGCAACATGACTCATGAAACACACTCAAGCTTATTTTTATGTACAGTTTTCTTCAATACAATGCAGTGAGCTGAGTGATCTTTATCCAGCTGGTCGATTTAGCATTTACCTGATGGAGTTGCCCTGTTTATTACCTTTGTGGCTTTATCTTATCTTTAACAGCTGGAGTTCATGTGTGGCGAATAGAATTTGATTTTAGTGTTCAGGTTCTATAATGATAATTTCAGGTTATGGATCAAAAATTACATTCCAAAATCCATTCTTTACTGGTGTGTATAAATGGGCATTCATGATTTTTATGCTGGTTAGAGAATTTCAGCTGCATAGATCATGCAGGAAGTGATGCCTTTGATTTTCTTTGATGTTTTCAATTGTAGGAAAGACTATTGCAATTTTTTGAGCATCACTTAACTGCAGATAAAGCATGTTATAGATTCTGGGAGTGCCAATTAGAGCTAATAATAAGGAGAATAGCTTGTCATTAAAATTGGTGGCAGAACTCACACGGTACTTAGAGGGCAGAGCTATAGCTGTGTCTGTGTCTTTGCTGAGAAGTTCTTTGTTCCACAGGTCATGTGGGGAGTACTGAGAATGGAGTTACCTAAAAGTAGCATTATAATGAGAATATTCCCACAGAGCTGACAGCAGCAGCATGGGCTGTCCCTGAGCCAGTGCCCCTTCAGTGTCTCTGAGGTGCAGGCCCATGATGTTGCTGGAACTCCTGCAAGCAGCACTCTGGAAGCACAAAGCTCTCTCAGAGGAACCTCAGGAGTTTGTGCTGTGGCTTCTCCCAGAGGGAATGCAGCAGCAGCAGCGTGGAGCTCCTGCCTCACCCCTTCCCTCCCCTCCCTGCTGCAGGGTACCGCAAGCTGCTGTCGGAGCTGGAGGAGGGGCTCATCACCTCGGGGGACTCGTTTCACATCCGCCTCAACCTGAACATCTCCAGCCAGCTGGACTGCTGCTCCCTGTCGGTGAAATGTGATGAGATCGTCCACATTCTGGACACCATGTACCAGGGCAGGTGTGAGTGGCTGTGTGCCAGGGTGGATCCCTTCACTGACAGGGACCTGGAGATGGGGACCATTCCCAGCTACAGCAGGTGAGAGTGATTCTGAGTGACCATTACTGAGAGCAGGGATCTAGAAACAGGGAACTTAATTACTGCTGTAAGGACAGAGGTGTCTTTGTCTTAAATTTTGAGATAAGGTCTGATGTAAAACTGTAGTATGAGCTATAAAACTTAAGAACAGAGATTCCAGATGTTACCTGAAAAAATGAAATGAGTCTCTCAAAAAGTATCATATGCAAATATTCCATGGATATTCTTTAGTCCTTAACTGAACTGCAGTTCTTCATATTGTTTTGTTCCTGCCTTTACTGCATGGTTCAGCCAGTCCTCACTGCTATTTCTATTTCATCTTTTCTGTAGGCACAGACCTGTTGCAATCCAGCTTTCTTGTGAGTGGTTTCAAAAATATCTTGATCTGTGATTTCATCCTTTCTTTCAGAGCCCAGCAACTCCTTTTGGTGAAGCTGCAGCGGTTGATGCACAGAGGAAGCAAAGATGAGACAGAAAACTCCTACAACACCCTTCGGGCCCTGCGGGTAAATATCTACAAACAAAGTCCTTTTAACACCTCATACTCCCCTGCTGTTAGTTTTTCATTTTTCATCATCATTTTACAGAAATTCCTCTTTGTAGGTTTTGATTGTGTCAGGCAATGGGCACCTTCTGTTTGCTTTAAATAATATTGTCCCTGGGAATGAACCCAGCTCTGGCTCACTATTAATCCAAACTCACTATTCAAGTCCAAACTCTGTTCTGTGTGTTAGTCACACTTTTCATGCTTCCATACCTGTAAATATTTAATGCATCTTCATGCACACATGAGGAAGAAGTTGTGTCCTTGCAGTTAATAATCAGAATTATTTCTCTCCTCTTCTGAATAAGCCTCTAAACCACAGAGTCTGTTGTCCCACTTTAGAAAGACCTGAATACCTCTCTCTTCCAGCCTGGATGCTGTGGAGAGAATTGGGATGATCAGGCCTTCACACAACAGTCCTTCAAATTTTCCTTTTCCCTTCACTAAAAGCATTTTTAGACCCCAAAATTCCATTTTTACACAATTAAAACTGCCTTCCTGGTGTGTCAGTTACCATAAGTTACTTTTAGAATCTGGGAGACATTTCATGCTCCTGAGTTTTACAGAGACAAGTAGACAGTGCTTGTGCTTGATTTCAGTTGAGGTTAAGTGTCACACATTCCTTCTGTGCTCACGGCCCCGCTGATCAAAGGGACAGAGATCACTGGCAGAGGTGCTTGTGAAAGCAAAAGCTGTGCATGCTCTTTCTTGGTGCAGAAATTATCTCTGTCTTAGGTGTGGAGAACAGTCTGAACAAAGGAATGTGCAGAGCAGTGAAAAAGCAGTGTTTGTCAGCACAGGCTGTGCTGTGCCCACTGTTTAGAATATTGTATTTTGGATAGGTATCAATCACTATCCCTTTTATTGGAAATAGAAAATATCTGGTTTGGCTTCTTTTGTTTCTCAAATGTTATGATTAAAAAAGACAAAAAAAAAGCAGGGGTGAGAAAATCTCCTGTGTTATTTTTTGCTAGAATACATTGCAGCCAGAGGAGCCTGCCCTGCAGAACGACCCCAAAACCAGCCCTCGCCTATCCAGAGCAAGCTTTCTTTTGGGCCAGATTTTACAGGTAATAAAGTTCAAATCCTCAGTGCAATGTCTGAAATAGTGGATCTGAACAGTAGATATTCTCAGGCTGTCCTAATTCACCCAGAAATCCCAGCTCAGGTCTAGAGGTTGTATTGGAATTTATTCTTATCAAAAAGAGATTTAATGTATGAAGGAGAAGGATGGGTTGTGTTTTCTGTTGTGATGTGGGGTGCTTGTTTTCAAGAGCATGGCTTCCATTACAGATGTGCCTTGAGGAATCCCACACATCTGCCATCAGAGGCTGAAATGTGCTTTGTTGTACCATAAGGACAAATCCAATGGGGTGAATCAAATCCCCAAGTCTCTGAGATAGGGCTCCATCAGAAAATAGTCCTTTAATTGTAGGCCAGTGACTCTGAGCATGACAGAGGCTGTGTGGGTGAAAGATAAAGCCTTGTGAAGGAAGGTGATTGGGAAAGGTTAGCAAATACACAGGAGGAGGAGTTAATGTTTGGATAGAGCAATAGGCGGGTGGATGAGGAAGGAAAGCATGAAGCCTATTTCTCATGTAAAATGACTGTAAAAAGAGGCCATTTGGGAGTTTTTAAGTCTCTCTGGTAGAGCAAAGAAGAGGCAGTTTGGGTATAGCCTGTGAGACATTTGTGCATATACTCTGGGTATGATGTACACATCAGGGCTTGTACTGGTGATAGCAGGGAGCTCTGTGAAGGGAAAACATGCCTCTTAAGAGCAGAGAACAAAACAACAAATCCCAAAGGGGATTAACACAGGCTCTGAAACAGATCTATGATATTTAAAGAGTCTTAGAATTCAGTCCACAGATCCACGGAGTCCTGTCTTTGATAGACACAAGTGATTCAGATCTCGTAGGTAACAAGTGTTGGCTGATGAATACATGGGAGGGTAAATAATGCAAAAAATGAGGCTCGAATCTCTCTTTTTTTTTTTTTTTTTTGTTCACCATTTTAGTTTGTCAGTAGGTCTGAGAACAAATACAAACGAATGAACAGCAACGAGCGGGTCCGCATCGTCACGGGCTGGCCCTCGGGCCTGGCACTGAGCTCTTCCGAAGGGAAGAAGCAGCTGCCTGATAAACTGGAAGGTAAAAATCTAAAACAGCCTTTACACACATAGCACTGACACAAAGGCCTACATCAACATCTACAGAACAGCATGGCTGTGAAATGTATCACAGGTCTTGCATTTTGGTCCACTCTGCAAAAGTTCAACAGCAAGTGTGACCAAAACTGATTTGGCTAAAAGAACTTGGGGCACTAAGCCTTCACAGGCAGCTTTAGGACACTGAAATGTCCTGGTTGGCTGGCAGTTCTTCCTAAGTGCTTCCTTGTCTTTTGCTCCAAAACATTTAACTTGGAGCCTAAAGTCAAGCTAACAAGCAGAGAGTCTCCAAGCAAATGTTGTGTTGAAGAGGTTAAGAAATAATCTCTTGAAAGCAAAAGGCAGTTGAATTATTTAGTATTAGATTGGACATCATAGTCCTGTGAGTACAGTAAAAACAACCCCAGTAAAAGGGAAGGAGGACCAGTATGACTAACCATGTCATTTCTGGTTCATGTGTGTCTCCTTTTTTTTTCTCCAAATATTGATGGAGAGGAACCCTGAGGATAAATGTCTTGTTCTTTGCTCAGATTTGGATTCAGAGAGTGAACTGGACAAGAAGCTCAGTCTGATCCCTTACAGCTTGGTGAGACCCATCCACTGCGAGCGCAGGCGCCCCGTGCTGTTCACCCCCACCATGCTGGCCAAGCCCTTGGTGCAGAAGCTTCTCAACTCTGGAGGTGCCCTGGAATTCAACATATGCAAGCCAGGTAATGGGGTAAGAGAGGGCCATGACTGTCAGCTCTCAGTGTTGGAAATATGAACATATATATGCATGCACACGTAGGGGAATGCACATGTGAGAGTTGCTTGAGGTACTTTGAGTCACATCAGAGTGATGTGTAGCTGTAAATCCTGCTTTTTGAGACTATCTGGGATATTTGAATGTTTTTGAGACAGCCAGTACACATGGTTATGAGATTCTGTGTCTATAAATATTATCCATGTGTATGCTGTGTGGTTGCTAGGCTGCCCCTCAGAGACTGAAATGCTGTGAGTGCTCTTTCTGTTTGCATACTGTTTGCATACTGCATATCTAGGCAATGTGAAATTTTGATTAATTTGTTTCTAGTATTTGCTATTATGAGGAATATCTTCCCTGGAGCAACTTTAGGTTTCTGTCTCATCCAAGCTGTGAAGATTGTGCATTTGATCTACTGGAAAGACTGATTTTCTTCCATGCTAAGTATTTACTATTAAAGCAGGACGCAGTGCCTTGATGGCTGCAGGGCAGGATTGTATACAACCCAGCATTAAACAGAGCTGACGTTTCATTTTTACACTAATATTGAATACCCACAGCATAGTATGCAGCCTTACAGTCATCCAGACAGAGAAACTGAGAAGTTAAGTATTATAATAAATATCCCCTGTCTTGAAACATAAAACAAAAGCTTTGATGTAGAGCTGCAATTCACAAGGGGGCCAGTATCACACATTGCAACCTAAGCCAAATTTTTTTGAAACTTTAAACACAAATGTTGGAACACTAAATCCTTGTTTTAGGATCCTGGGCTGAAGAGACCACCTTTTTTTAGCACTTCTCAGCATCCTCCATCCCTGAACTACTATATAACACTAGGTGCTGGAATTGTATTTACTGTTTTAATTTAATGCCTTCATAGCGTTGTAGTAATTGCCCAAGGACTCATTGGTGCAGGATATAGCTGAGATGCTCAGCTGTGATCAGATTAGGCTTTAATTGAATTCAATGGAAGAAATGAGGCAGCTGTTAAGACAATTCATTGCTCATGCTCCTTCCCTGAACCATCCTTACATCCCATGTGAAGTACTACTGGATACTTTTCTACGTGTTCTGCTGCTGTAAATTTGATTCTGTCCCCATCCACATCTCTTCCTAGATATTGTAACAAAGGAAGAGTTCTTAAGGAAGCAAAGGACAGAGACTGTCATCTTCAGCAGAGAAAAGAATCTGAACACATACGAGTGTATTGTACCTGCCAACATCGAGGCTGTTACTGCCAAGGTGCTCACAGTGCTCTGTGTCCCTTCTCTGGGCTCTCTGGGAACCTCTCTGCAATGTCCTGGATACCAGACTGACCAATTTACAGTTGCACTCCTTCAATCTCAGATTTTTATTTATTCCCTCAAATGGCTTTTATTTGTGCTCTTAATTTTCCTTTTCTTTCCCATCTTCAGCCATATCCCTTTATGTTCTCCCTCATTCCCTGTGATGACCCACATAGATGCAGCTAAATATCCTTTCATTTTCTGTGCTCCATCCTTTATTCATTTCCTTTTCATATCATAAGTATATATGAATACACGAGAGAGTAAGAGATACAAAGACCTAGACAAAGGAAAGAGAAGCCTGAAACCCAGACACAGGGGTGTACAGAACAAAGATAACAATGCCCAAGACAGAGATCTGATGTCAAGTAGAGTAGATTTGATGCACTGCATGGAAAAGAAGGAGAATTAAAGTGATGGTTTTTTGTCTCACAAGTGGTTGCAGTAGATGTTCTTTCTGAACAAAAAGCAAGTCTGTGTGTTTGGGTCTATATGTAAAACTGGTATTTTATCATACTTTTCATCTTTAGAGCATTCCATTTCCATTTTAAACCTTTTTAGAAAGCTGTTAAGCTCAGCTGTTATTTGACAGACTAGTTTTAAACCAGTAGGAGGAGCTGGACTTTAAATGTATATTTGATTAAAAGGTTTTAAATCAGTACAATGGTAAATAGAGAGCCTTCCAAATCACCCCATAAGGGATAGATATCATTATCTTGAGATTCCACAGCAGTGAATTTTCCTTTGTGACACTGTTATGACTTTGTTTTTAGAACAAGCATTGTCTCCTGGAAGCTGGAATAAGCTGCACGAAGGATTTAATCAAAGCCAAGATATATCCTATTGTTCTCTTTATAAGAGTCTCAGAGAAAAACATCAAGAGGTTCAGGTAACATGTCAAACCTTTTGCATATTTGATGTTTCATCTTATTCAGTGAATAATTCTTGAGTCCAATAATGTTCTCACTGAGAGAAATAAACACCCTCATCCCTCTCCATCTGGTACTTCTTTGTGCACTGTTTCCTCCCTTGACTCCTCCCTGAAATCTTACAACTGGAGAAAGCAGGAATTCCCCAAATCTGGCACTCTTTCACTGTCACTGGTGGCAATGAGCATTGTGGGAGGATGAGACCGAAGAAAATGTGGTTTTCTCCATGCTCAGCACTCCCACAGCATTTCTTAAGGTAATGCAAGCTGGAAGAGGAGAGCTCGTAAACACTTGCACTCTCCCTCCATTCAATCCTCTGAAATTGTTTCCCCATAGCAAATATTTCTCCTTGGGGCAGCATGGAGGTAAGAGGATGGTAGACCTGCAGTAGCTGCATTCTTCACTGCTTTTATTGCTTGGAAGTAGTTAGGAGAAAATAAATTCTTGATGGGACAGCTGGGACTGCAGGATTAACTTAAAATCCAAGACATTTATTTTCGGTCTGCTCATTTGATACAGGAAACTGCTACCAAAGCCAGAGACTGAGGATGAGTTTTTACGGATGTGCCGCCTGAAGGAGAAAGAACTGGAAGCACTGCCCTGCCTTTATGCCTCTGTGGAGGCAGAGGCTTGGAGCAGCATCGAGGATCTTATCCGGACCATAAAGGACAGGATCGGGGAAGAGCAGCGGAAAACCATCTGGGTAGATGAGGATCAGCTATAAAAGCCCTCAGGAACACGGAGCTCTTTGGTGAGGAAAGGACACGTCCAGGTGGAGCAGGCCTTCTCAGAATTCCTGGTTAGGTGCCCAGAGCTCACTCCTGTTTCACCCTTGCTGGCAGGGCACTCCCTGCTGGCAGGATGCATGTCTGGAACGGGACTGGAGCTGTGTTGAAGAGCCAGAGTCTCAGATGCTGGGATCCAGGCTGTGGGGCCACCACCACAATTTCTGATCCACTGGCATTTCTTAAGGGACAGCACCTGTTTAACACATGAGGACAAAGATCTTGAGAGGGAGCTTGGGGTAATTTATTATGTTCAAAATATGGATCTCTTTGGTCTCATTCAAAATTTCTGATGAGACCAAATAAGTGGAATCTGAAAGGGATAAGGCATGGGCATGGGGTGCAGGATGTGGAGTTGAGATGTGCCCCACACCCCCCTGAGGTGATACCCAGCTGAGGAAGCTGAAGGCTGGTTGGGAGCAGCACAACACAACTGCTGATGGCCAGAGCAGCCCTGTAGCCCTGGCTCTCCACAACCATTTTCAGCCATTTTAATCAAAAGAGAAGAAAATAGCTATTCCTCCTGGCATTAACTAAAATGAAAATTTTCTCTTCCCTTTGAAACTCCAGTTTTATTTAACAGTTTTGCAGGTTTCCTTTGTAGTCCTGGCGCTTACAGGAAAACAGACTTCACTGTCCCAGTGGCACATCAGATCTTTCCACATCTGCCAACATTTCATTTAGTTTATCCCTGCCTCTGCACTGTGTTCATTTGTACATCTCTCAGTTTTTAACATTTTTTTACTCATGGAAAATACCACGGTGCTTTCTTCGGACAACAAGTTTTTTCTGTTTCTTCACTGAAATATTTCTCTGCAACATCATTGCCTGCCAACATGCCGACTCTCAACAGGAGGAACTATTCTTAGAAGAAGAAAAGAAGAATTTCATAAGCCAGTAATTGCTGTGAACCACTCAGTCCTTGACCTGTGTGCCATGAGTGACAGTGAGGAGCCCTGCGGGCACCACGCTGAGCTGTGGCCAAGTGGGATAATGCTTCCAGAAGTGTGTGTAGGGCTGAGGAGACCATGTCCCATTTTCAAAAGCACTTAAGTCCTCAGAGAGTTTAAGTTCCACTGCTCATGAGTGTGACTTATACTCCTAAATCTCTTCAGGCTTTGAAATCTTTCCTCTCGACATTAGATGCTGTACTGAGATTGCCAAATTGATCCAATAAAACTGACCCCATAATAATGACTCGTGCAATTGCTGATCTGAAATGCAATAAAAATTGACCTACAGATGAAGAGTGGTCCATCCCATTGTCCTTAGATCCTTCATTCCTTGCCACATCCCTCCCTTTAAGATGCATTTAATAACAAATTTTCTTTTCTTCTGCATTCATCTTCAGTCCCCCATCTCGGTGCTGTGGGCTGATGAACAGTAGCAGGCAATAAAAAAACAATCAGAATCTAAACAGAACATCTGGCCTGGTTGTCTTCACTAGATTAGCTGCTCCCTTGTCTTTGCAACAAACTTCTACTGTGGCTGTGTCTCAGGTAGACTGGGTCAGCTCATGGTGGCTTTTGGGATTGTGCTTTTCTTTTATGCTCTTTTCTTTTATGCACATCATTTTTTAACTAATGGACTCTTCGAGAAGTAATTTATGTCACTTTACATCTAATTGCTGCTGCTGTGTTTCTCAAGTTATTAATGTTTGAAAGAATGTTCATAGCTAGCACTTCTCAGAGAATAGCTTTTTACCTGCCCAGTGCCATCTGCTTGGACTGTACAAGCAGGGGGATACTTCCATGTGCAATCTCTTTACAAAAAGGACAGGCTGCACACACAATTTGCAACTCCCTCCAGGGCAAAGAATAACAACCAGTTGGGGTATATATAGAACAAATTGGATGATTCTTCAGAGATCCTCTGTAGCTCAAGCAGAAATAAGAAAGCATCAGTTGGAAGAACTAAGCCTTCCAGGAGCATTTTGCATTCATTCCTAATGTCCTGATAATGCAGCCTCGTGTAACAGCTGCCTGTGGTTTGTTCCTGCCCCTCTTGTGAAAGCTTTTGAGTCTGCAGCTGAGCAATGGGAGGGACTGCAGGAACATTTCTCAGCTGCTTCAGCAAAAAGTTCAGCCAGGTCAGCGTCAGATGCCTCCAGGAGCCAGCAGCTGACTGCTCAGCGGCCAGCGCGGAGGATGTCCGTGTGCCACCGGCAGTGCCACAGGGATCGCTGCCATCTGCTGGAATGGCTGCAACAGATGGCAGGTGGGGCAGAGGGGATGGACTGTCTCAGAATGCCATGGTTGTTTCTGCAGTGATCTCCTCTCCCCACAGCTTTATGTCTCTTCGCATGGACAAAGCTGCAGATGTGATTTGTCCCACTCCACTTTCAGCACAGGAAAGGCATATGCCAAACTCTGGAGGAGGTTCCTTTGCAGTGGGCAGAGATTCACCTCCAAAAAGCTGTTTCTCTGACTTACTGGAGATGGCTATCTAAGGGTGAGATGAATTGCCCTCTGAACTATCTGGGGTTTTCATAGACTACAGCAAGAAATGAGAGAATTAGCCTGGCCTTTAGCATTTAGCTCTTTGATCTGTAATTTGGGGCAGCTAAACCACCTTATGGGAAAAGTGGAAGTAGAGATTGAGGCAGAGAACAAGAGATCTAATTATTTCTGTGAAACAAGAGAGGGATGGATACACGGAGCAGACCTTTCTTCTCATATCCAAGTGCATCTGTAAATTCCCAGCTCTGCAGACCCATTGTGGTTGTCTGCTCATGTGATGCAAAACAACCAGACTCTGTCCAGCTGTGTCCTGTACCCTGCACAAGCCTCATCTCTCTGTGACTTGGTGGAGAAGGACTGAAAACTCTGTTCCCTCTTGACTTCTGGGTGTGAAGTCCAAGTGCAGATCTGTAGCTGGAGTGGAGCTGCAAAGCAGCCATGGAGCAAAAGGGGCCACAGTAATTTACACTGGCTGGGAGATTCCTCTGCTCTGGAGCCAAGAGCTGTCCCTCTCAACTGAAGGAAATTACCCCTGCACCTTTGAAACACATTCAGATCTTGAAAAGAGGCCATGATTTTCCCTGAATGTCAGAGTGCTGGAATCAGAGTGGATTCCAAGTTCTGAACCAGCAGATTTAAACTGCAGACTTGGAATTTGGGCTGTAGATCACAGTGGTATTCTCCCTTCTGCTACATCTCCCTTGTGAGGTATCACCTTAGGCCACATCCCTCCTCACATGCACATCCCAGTTACACAAACCTGGGCTCAGCACATGCACAAAAGCCCAGCAGGCATAGGCAGCTTCAGGAGGGGTTGTGTGGTTGAAAAACTGGGAACAACAATTAAGAAAACAACATGGGAATTGGAAATGTTGTAAATGTTCCCTGTAAATAGTGTCACAGTGGAATCTCGAGCAGATTCTCCACCTGATCTCATCAAATGGTTAGAATGGGACAAGTTTAATGTTGATTTATTCTTTGGTTGTTTCTGTATTTTAGACAGCACTTGATATGAGATTTGGGGTCAATAACTGGACTTGCAGGTACCACCAAAATTCAGATACATTCTCTAAATCAGTCTAAAGAGGGAAATTCAAGCTGCAGACCTGATTTGGAACTGGAGGCTGTGCTTGGACACCAGAGCTCAGGCCCAGCCACCACGTGTGAATCCCAGGTATGGATCCCTACCTAAGGTAAGCAACATTCACAGCACGACCCATTTTAAAATCACTCATGGTTTTTAATTGAAGTCTGGGAACATTTCTCAGCAGTTTGTATTTTAAGTTAGAAAGGAGGTAGCAGAAAGCCTGGAAATTGCCCTATGTTTGGTCTGCTGCTTTTACTGTAAGAGGTGGAAAACATAGAATAATAACTGCCTTTCAAAATGGATTATTTGAAAACTACTTCTTTCCTTTAAGAGCTCACAAGAGCTTGTTGGAAAATTTTTCACATGCAAATTGTTCTTCTGAAAATGTCATTGAAAAATTGCCCACTAGAAAATGCAATTGGAAATTTTTTCAATGGAATATTGTTCTGTTAGAAAATATGTTTTCATCTAAATCAAATGTCTATGGAAATTCTTTCATTCTAACACTTCATTTAAAAAAAAATAAAGTATTTCAATAATACTGAAGCAGTAATTTTCAATATTTCACATACTTTTAATCTTTTATCTGAAAATATTTTTGGGGTTAATTTTTAATTTTTTAGGTGAAATCTTTTTTAAACTCTACATTTAAACATCTGATTTGATTGAAACGCTTGTTGTATTTGATGTTTACCTACTACAAAATAATGGAAGTAATGGCTTACAGCTCTCACATGTGGTATAATACCTGTGATCACAGGAGAAAAATCCAACTGAGTCTGGCTTGGCGTTTTGTTTAACTCTGCTGCTAAAATGATATATTGTATAAGTCAGTATCATGCAGTTCAGCACATTGGGGAATTGTTGCAGGTAAAAATTTCATGCAAACTTTATTACACAGAATTGGATATTCCTTTGAATCAGAATTCTGGCTGGAGGCAAAGCTGTCAATCGGTCCGGCTGCAGCACAGACAGCTCTGGCAGCACAATTTGCAGGGGGGTAGGAACACACACAAAGCAGACTTGTGCCTACAAACTTAAAGTGGAGATAGATGCCAAAGCTGGAAAAATGCCTGTAAACCTGTTAGAGGTTTCTGTATTCTTTGTTCCAAGCTATTTTCATGGCCCAGGGTTTGAGAGCTCAGTACAAGGCTGCAGTCGGGCACTGCTGAGCCCTGGAGCTGCTCGCAGCTTCTTCAGCCCTGCCTGGGCTGGGCTGCCTGAGCAGCACTTGTTAAACTGTTCCCTGGAGACTGGAAAAGCAGGACACAGGAGTTTAGGGCTTCTGGAAGAGCAACATTCTAGGATTTTGCAGTTATTTGTATTGTGCATTCCAAGTCATTCAGCCTTAATCAGCTTAGACCGTGACAATGTGTTCCCCTTTGGTGCAGTTTCCATCTCCTTTGCTCGTGTTCAGCTCTGAGAATTGAACAGCACCTCACAAAGAGACACACAATATCAAACAGGAGATTGTGATTCACTGCTTGTGAGGGACTTTGTCTCCCCCTTTTCTCCTGCTTGCTCAGTTTCCAGAGTTGCTTGTTCTGCATCCTGTGTCCCTCGGGGCTGATTCCGAGTGTGCAGCCCTGAGGTCCCTCACCAGGGCACCACCAGGTTCAGGGATGGCTGTCAGTTGAAGCAGTAATTCCAGGAAAACCTTCTACTTTTCCAGACTCATCTGTAGAAGAAAAAGGAGGCTCTCCCATGGATCAAGGCCATGTGCCTTTGGTTTTGGAGACCAAATCCAGTGTGAATTTTGGCTCAGGCACAGTGAATAGGGGCTCTTGAGTGCTGGCAGCTTGGGTGGCAGTACAGTCATTGTCTGGGACACCCTCCTGGTATAGCAGGAGTGACAGTGACCCTGCTGTGCCAGTCCTGCCCACACAGTACCTGCAGCTGCTGGGGTCACCATGCTGCCCAGCTCTTTCCTGGGAAGAAAACCTGATCCAGCCAAGGCAGTGCTGGAAGACCATGGCATGAGGTTTCATCCATGCAGAATTCTGCCATGCTCCCAGAAATCACACTTGCTATCTCTGTAAAACTCTGTCTGACCCTCAGGGACAATTCCAGACCCAAACTCTGAGGAATCTGTGCCATTCTTACAGACTTTTCATTGATTCCTTGTAAATGTTGAGGCTGCAGAAGCAAACAGAAGGCCTGGCATCCCTGCAGATTTCACCTGTAGATCTGATTCTTTAAGAAGGTGCTGTCACTGTCTCTGTATGGATGCAGGAGGTGACAGAGAGCTGAGGGCACCTGTCCACACTGGCCAGTGGCACAGCCTGGCTCCCTCTGGGCTGCACTGCTCTGTCTCAAGGCTCTGCATGGGGGGGTGATGCCAGCTGGCAGCTGGATCAAGGGTTTGAGTGGGGCTTGCCTAAAGTGGTGAGATTTCTAGTCTGATTGGAGAACCCTACCAGTAAGCCAAGTTAGAACAACAGGAAGCTCATCCACCCTCCCTCCCCCACCTCCTTTTTTCTGTTCCTCTGCTGCAGAAACTGTCTGATGTTCAGATCAGAGGCTCTCCAGGGTTAAATGCACCATTAGTCACTGGGAAAAAGGGAAAAAAAGACCTTTTAAAAGCAGATGGTAGATGATAGAGAACCTGCTTGAGAGTAACAATCTACAACAGCGTGTCTGCTTCATCAGATATTAGCATCAAAAGCTGTCTGATAATTTAGCAACAAACAGCAATATTGATTTTCTTCCAAAGTGCAGATGCAGAAAGACAAAGCTGGAGAGGTGGCTTTTTCAGAGGATCCCCACTACCCCTGGCAAAGACAAGGCAGGAAAGGATCCATAACCCCTAGTCCCATCAGCAGGGCAGGAGCAGCCTGCAGGTGAGAGGTTCTGGAGGGAACCACGGGAAAGATCCACTGCAGCCTTGTCAGGAGCCTGTGCAGAATGGAGGGGCACCTCCCAGGGGTGAGGAACTGGGGCCAGCACCAGGCTGCTCCCACCAGGGAAAATGGGAAGTAGAGCAAAGAAGTGGAGCTGGGATGGAATGTGGAAGAGACATGGGAAGTAGCTTGCTTCCCTTGTTATCAGAGGATATGTGAATTAATTGCTGCAAAGGAATCTGAGCAGTAATAGCTACCAGTCCTTCTGTCTCTCCCTTGGATACAGCAGCCATCCTGACTTATCAGGGCACTGCCAAAATAGGCATTTTAACACCTTAGCATCTGGAAAAATTCCATTTTAGAACTAAGATTTCTCCTTTATCCCTTGTCCCATTAATTTCTTTTTCACACATTGGTAGAAAAGCCTCCCTGTGGTCAACAGTTGGCTCTTGGAACTATTTCTTGATGACAAGAGTTGGGTTTATACCGTTCTTTGGACAACAGCTCCTACTTCTGATTTAAATTCCCTGCAACCAGTGGTCTCACATCAATTATGTACACTGCTCCTCATCTCTGTGTCTGAAATGTCAGTGAATCTGATAATTTTTGCTCACAGAGGTGGGGAACCAACAAGGATCTCTGGCACAGCCTGCAGTGATTGCATCTACCAAGGCATTAGCAAAACAGCAAGGAGACAGGAACGGGCACTGACACTTGCTGAAGTTCAGCCCCTTGCTCAAACAGCAGCACTCAGAGAATTCCTAACAGAGAGCTTAGGGAGCACCAGGGCACATCAGGACACTGCTCAGGAAGGGCTGCACAAGGCACTCTCCAAGCATGGTCATGGGAACATTTGGAAAGAGCAGGAAAGAACTAAACACAGTAAGAAATAAGAATAACTCATAATTAAACTGATTTGCTCCTGGCAGAAATGGACACAATTCCATTAACATTCAGTTCCATCTAAATACACACCAGAAAGAAACTAAGCTGGATATCGACTCTGACCTAGTTGGAGTTCTTTATACCAACATTAATGTATTGTTGAAATACTGTTTTAAGAGCCAATTTTGGGCTGTTGCCTCCATCTTTGCACCCTAGAGAAAGCCAGTGGGGTAAACTTCTATTAAATGAATGTGAAAAATTGATGCCTGGTTCTAAGTGCACATTTATAAATATAACATCAAATCCAGTGGCTTACAACAGCTCCTCTCCCAAAGTGCTCTGCCCTCTGAGCCTGCCCTGTGGTGCTCGTGCTGTCTCTGACCCAGCCTCCTGGACCAGCCCAGCACCTTCCAAACACACTGGGAATATTCAGCTTTGTCATTGTAGCCTGTCTGCAGCATTTGCTTCCCCATATCCTGGTGCTGAGGTGATTTGCTCATTATCAGATTGCTGTTTATTAATCAGAGCAGTAACAATGGGACAGAGGAGCTGGAATACAGCACAGCCAGTGCTTCATTTGTTCCAATTGATTTTCCTATCACATTTTATTACTACTATTTACTTTGTATGCCTCAGGAAGATTGAACTGCACTGTGCAGTAGGGGTAGGGATTTGAATTTCTCTTCTCTTTAGCTCTATTTCTGTGGTGATAGTCAGAACAGTGGGTTCTTCCAGCAACTAAGCCATGACCTTCTCTGCTATAAAACAGCATATGGAAATGCTGTGATAATGAGACTCCACCAGTGTGTGAAGTCCTGCAGGTGGAGTCCTAGGGAAATCCATGAGAGTCGTGGATACTGAACACAAATTATCTCTCCAAGATGACACCTTACAAATGCTCAGCACTGGCCAGAAGCTCTGCAGGAGCTGAAGCAGCTGGAAGGCACAGAACAGGCACCTGTGCTTAGGCTGGGATGAGCAGCTTGTAGCAGAGGGGGCTTTTGTCCTGCAGTAAAATTAATGGAGCTGATGGTCATGATGGGTTTTTTCCCTGCTCCTTCCTCTCTTCTCTGTCTTAGGTCACTGTTCACAAGCTGGATCTTACAGAGTCCAGCCAGCACATCCAAGCCAGGAGGGCTGAGCAGATGATTCCTGTCAGGAGGTGCGTGGTGCTTTATGGGAGCTGACGTGTGGGTCAGCAGGAAGACCCAGGGTGGCACACGCTGTAAGATCACATTATCATCCCCTTGCCACTAACAGGGCTCACTGAGAACCAAAAGCAACTTTAAAACTGACTGAAAAACTATAAAAATCTGTGGCAAACCTCCTATTTTCAGCACAGCAGGGATTTCACTCTAGAGATTTATAAGTGTTTGAACTATATTTACTCTGAAATTGCCCCATTCAGTGAGTACCACAGGAAACTCATGGTTGGCTGCAGCTGTAGGTGTCAGATGCAGTTGCGTGGGGAGGTGATGAGAATGTATGTTTAACAAAGGCTTTGTTTTCTACACTAATTTTAGAATTAGCCTAGTTGAGGAGTGAGGAGGCAGCTCTCAGGTGGCAGCATGTGTCATTAATAAAGTTCAAAACACAAACCACAGACAGTCAGCTGAGCTGAAAGCTTCCGTGGGCTCTCCACTGTTACTGGCAACGTGAGAGTCCTTCAGAAAGGAATTTCTCTCTTATCACGAGTTTTCTCTTGCTGAGAAGCTGTTTTGTAACTTAGGCAGAGTGGGTGAGTGTGTGCATGTGCAAACACATGCCTGTGTCACCACCCAGCAGAATAAGTCTGTGCAGACATGTGCAACATCATTCTTTGTGGGAACATGCCACATGACATTGGGGACAATTGCTCCTTTTTTTTTTCTTTTTCTTTTTTTCCTAGCAGAACTGCTTCTTTTGTTCCACCAGCAGAGGCCTTGGGGTTTTAGAGCTGGGCTGTATGTCCTGGCTCCTCTCTGAAGAACATCCATGCACTTGTCACTGGGCCAACAGTGCCTCAGTGACCTGGACCTTGCTTGATGGCTCCCTGTCCTCCTGTCAATGACCTTGAGCTGCACCAAATAATTATTTTCTCCCTGGTTTGTTGTCTTTTTTTTTTCCAGCAGTAGAGGGGGTAATAGAATGATTGTAAAATAGGCCACTGGGCTAATAGGGGTTAAGTGAAAATGAAAATAATGCCATTGATGGGAACATTTTTTGGTCACATTTAAGGTCACAGTGAGATAAAGGGTTAGGAAATATCAGCCTGGGAATTTAACATCACCAATGGCTTCTGCCAGCACATCCTGAGAGTGAGGGGAGGGGGTGAGGACAGAGGGAGGGGAATGTACAGACACTGGTGGTGGATTTAACCAGGACTGACTTCAGACACCTGGAGCAGACTCACTTGAGCAGTATTGATCAGAGTGGAAACATTAAACTCTTAATCTGGCACTGTTTCATTCGTGCCGCATTATTATTGTTATTAGAACCTGTGATTTACCGTGCCCAGCCTGGATCAAATTCAGCAGCTGTATTTCTCCAGATTATTTTGCACTCTTCCTTACTGAAGTGCAGTCTGGCAGCAGAAGTTTTACAGCTCTTCGAAGGAATAAGGTCTCCCTCCAGTGGTGGCAGGAAACAGCTTTGGCTCCCTAAATCAATGAGGGCATGCGAGGCTGGGAAAATGAGTGTGCACAATACACTTCAAGGGGAAATAATTTTTTGAAGGATTTTTGAAGACCCTGCTCTATTAGCCACCTCTTCTTGTAACATTGCTCCCAGTAGAACCTCCATTTTCTTTGAAAATCTTCTCTTGTCTGGAAAATCTTCTTTTAATACTACTCCTTTTAACAAAATAGTTTACCCTGTGAAAATAGCACTGAATTCCCACTCAATTTGCCTGTTTTACTACTGGAGCAGTAATGGTTCCTATTGCTGACCGTCAAGTTGCACATTAAACACTGGGTTTGATCCCATCACCCCATGGCATGAGGTAATACAGTGCTTTAGACATTTTGCAGGAAAAAAAAATCCCTTTGGATTAAGCTGTTTTCAGTTCAGAAGAGACATGTCCGAGCCCTGGTCACCTTGTAACAGAAAACCATATGACACAAGTGCACTGGGGTGAAGAGATATTGATTTACCTTCTGGAAAATGAATGTAAAGTCAAAAGTCTGAGCATTTTTCAGCACCTCTCCATACTCTGCCTGATTGGTGTGACCCTGACTGCAAGCCCCATGGCTCAGACCTTCCACTGCACATCCCACACCTTCCTAATCCTCCTCCAATTGCAGATTCATATTTTGAGTTGCAAAACTTGTGTGATCTGGGTTGTAAGGCACAAATGCTCCCTTATTCATCCATTTTGTGTTCCTCACTCAAGTTCTCTGTTTTTCTTCTCTCTGTCCTCACATTTCCATATCTGAAGCAAACTTCATAAACCACTTTTCTTAACCTCCCTAGGCCTTACTTCAGCACCAGCAGGAAAGGTGCAATATTAAAAAAGGTATTAAACTAGCAGAGTGATACCTCCAGAGTGATGGGAAGCGCCAAGAAATTATATTGAAAGCAGTATTTAATGTTAATTATGTTTTCCTTTCCAGTAGTGAATAACCACTCAGTGCTGAATTTGGAAGACTTGCTCAGAAAGGGTTCCATGGGATTATTTGATTGGAATATATCAGTGGTGCTTGTGGTTACCATTCTCCTGATTTCATGCCAATACAATGGGCAGTGATGGCTTGAGACTCAGCTAAACAGTTCCCCTTCTTCTGAACATCATAAATGGTTTAGAGAAAACCCACATGAACATTTTCTTTCTGAGCTCTTTCATCATCAGAACTGTTATACAGAATAGCTTTATTCAGTCTTCACTGTATCCTTAAATATGAATTTATTTTTGATGATAAAATTTTATCTTGTCTCTTCCAGGAGAACCCATTGCCCATCCATATATTTTGGGTTTCTGTTTGTACTTTTGCCCTGTCACCCCCAAATATTCAGTGCATGTTTTTTCCTTCTTCCAGCCAAGGGTATAAATTGAAATTCAATTTCATTAAAGTTGTAAGTAATCACTCTCTGGCTCTCATTGGTAATGATTCGGTGCAGGGGGATCCCGGCTGCTCCCACAACTGTAATTCAATTGGACTCATCAGCTCTTGTTCACAAATCGCTTGAGCTGCACTTTCTTCCCAAATTTATGGCATCAGCACTGTCCAGAGGTTGAATTACAGCTGCGGGTTTGATCAGGGACTGCATTATTCTGCATCTAATCCCTGCATTCTGACAGCAGTGGGGGGAGCACTGTTGTTTTACAGGAACTCTGCATTGTTCCTCTGCTTTATGTCAGGGCCTGAATTGCCTTTGGAATCAGGGAACTGTCAGCCCAAAGCTACAAGCAAACAACCAGCTCCAGATGACATGGTGTATAAATAACAAACATGGAGACACTCAAAAGCCAGCACTCCTTCTTCTGCACTCTCCTAAATTACCAGGATGGTGATTGACCACAGCCTGTGCTCCTGCATCAGCGGATGCAATCTGAATATATTGATGCTTTCTGAATATATTGTTGGAATGTGACTCCCAGCTTTTACCCAAAATGAGGAATGTTGATATTCACTGGTGGCACAAAGTCACTTGCACATTGATTAAATATTTCAGCCAGAAGCCATGTTCATGCATTCATTCACATCCAAGCCTTTCCTCTTGAGCAGTGACCTGCAGCCCACGGCATTCCTGGTATGAAGGGCTCTGGAATGGCACGGAGCAGGCCCTGTGCCATCCTCCACAGAGGTGAGTGGCACCCCTCAGCTGACAGCCAGGACTTGGCCTCCTGCAGGGCAGCATTCCCCCAAACCCCCTGGTAGGCAGGTTTAATCCCAGAGGGATACAGAAGCTTTTACCCCTCCTAGGAACACTGTCCTTCAGCTGACAGAAAGGGACTGGCAGCCTTAGTTTGGAACTGATCCTCGCTAGGAGCAGAGGAAATGCCCCAGGCACATCTAACCTCGGATCAGGCCGGGGGGGAATGGTGCACTGCCTTTGGAAGCTTCTCCTGCTTTAGCACATCCATGTGCTCCAACAGCACAGAGCAGAGCCCCAGCCAGCGGGTATCAGTATCCACCACTCATTTAATTGACCTTTGCTGTTAAATCATTAATGGAAATCACTGAACACGAGGCAATAAGGTGGTTTCACCACTGTTCTGCTGCTTGTGGCTTCTGCTAATTTTCTGGTGTAGCTTTGCTTGCTCTAATAGCAGAATCTGTCATCTTCTAGTTTTGCACAAATCCTGGGAGGCAAATTAGAAGAGATGCAGAGCAAATTCCTGTTGATTTTAATGAGGGTTGTGGTTTTTAAAACTACGTTAAGGAGAAAACAAAGGTTCTTTTATTTCTTTATGCAACCTTGCCTTTTTTCTATGCTTTGTGGTTGGAGAGACTCTGACATGAGACAGGCTATGGGAAATGTCTTCTTTCATATAACATCTCAGAGCAGCAGCAGTTGGCTGCTGGACTGCAGCTTTCAGAGAGCTGTCGGCATCACCTGTTGTGTCAGTCCCCTGTGGCTGCAGATCCCGGGCAGGATTCTCAGTCAGCCTCCCAGGTGGGTTCTAACATGTTTTCAGTGTATTTTAGTTCCTTTTTTTGACCATTTTTAAATTTCTTTTCAAACTGAAATATATTTTTTCCATTCCTAATTAACTCCCTGCCACCCTACTTGTGGTAAAACCTGATTTATTTCTCCTTCTCTGCACTGAGAGGACAGGATACTTAATCTCCTCTGGGTGGACGCTGAAACACTGTCTGAATAAAATGCTGATCACTCATCTGGTTAGCTCCTGCCAGCTCTTCTCTGCATTCCTGCCACCTGGGTTTTGCATCATTTGCCATCGTTTCTTTAAGTGACAGAGCCTATTCCTTCTCCATTTTTGGGAGAGCAATAATTCCTAAATTAGCTGGTTGTCACATTTAGGTGTGGTGTGAGTGTTTATCTTTCATATCAATTGTAAGATCATGAATATTCACAAGCTAAAAAGGATTGTTTGAATAAACACTTAGAAAGGGTATTAAACCAAAGTCTACAATTTACTGCATTTGCTGCTCTTTTGGGACATTTTTTTGTGGATAGGGAGCAGCTTTTTATACCAATGTCCACTTGGCAGCTGCAGAGGAATGAAGAAGGCTTGGGATCCCTCGTTCAGGGAGCAGTGAATAAATCTGTTGTAGAAACAAACAAATATTAGCATTTTGAAAGGCTCAGTGTTTGACACACATCTGCAAAGTAAAATATGAATTTCAGATAGATGTGCACGCATGCATCCATGTTTGCAGGGGCAAACTCTTTCAGATGGCAAACACTCACTCTAAGTGCCAACATTTTTTGCACAACTTGGAAATATTTGTGTAAAAACAGAAAGAGCAAAGATTGCCCATCTGCAGTGTGAGTGGGGAATGCTGTGGGCAGCGTGCACGTGTGCTCAGCGAAGGGAGCCAGCTGAGGGAGGTGAAGAATCAAGGCTTCCCTTCTTCCTGCTGAAGCCTTGAGAGGCCCATTCAGTGGCATGTCTAATGACACCTTTCAGATGCACCATCCATCCCTTCTGCCTCACCTCTGAAAGCAGCCCAGGCTGAGGAACCTCCCCGTGGATGCAGCCCAGGGCTCGGAGCCTGGCCAGCCACCCTGTTAGTGATCTCAGGCAAATACTGGGAACTCTGTTCCATTTATTCATCCTGAAGTGGAGGTGTTAAGAAATATGAGGCTGGTAGGTGGGTGACAGGCATCTGCAAGTGTCACCTCAGCAATTCAGGTTCACAGAGAGCCTTGGAGTAGGATTGCAAAAATTGCATCATTTGTAACCTTTTCAGCACCAGTTTTTTTAAACACAAACTGTAACCAACAGCTTTCCTTCGGACATGAAGAGAATAACTAAAGAGAACATCTGTTTTCCCTTTAGATGTGGAACTGCAAGAGCAAGCCATGCATAAATTTTATTAAGGCTTGCTAATTTCTGACAAGTTTGGGGAGATACATGCTACCAGTGCAGATATTTGGCTCTGCATCACCAGATGAAAAGTCATTTTAAAAACAATGCAGACAAAATGGACATAGCTTGGCAGCAAATATGTGAGGTTCTGGTCCCAAGGCTTTGGCTTTGTTTGTGCAATTTATAGATTGGTGCCCTTTTTTCCCCCTCTTAATGTCACTCATCTTGTTTTCTGATGACTTTTCATGACATAGATGACTAAACAAAATGCACCTACACTGACAGAGCTACTAATTGCTGGAGCCTTTTGTAATCAAAATCAGAGTCCAAATGCTTTTAGGACTTAGGTCTGCTTTTAAATTGTTTCTGCAATGCCAAGTTTTTCTGGACCCCAAGAGCACTCGAGCCAGCACGAGCCTGTTCTGTCCCTTTTGCTGCAGGAACGTGTCTCCACATTTCAAACCCAGAACTTGAGAAAACCCCACTCAGGTCCCACTGGCGCAGGTTCCGTGCCCTTTGAGGAAACACCTTGGAGCAGAACCTCAATTTCTGATCTTTTTTTCACTCTCAGAATGAAGGTTCATCATCCTAAGGGGTAATCACAGGAACTTCACAGAATCCCAGAATGGTTTGGGTTGGAAGGAACCTTAAAGACCATTGAGTTCCAACCCCCTTCCCCTGTCCCAGGTTGCTCCAAGCCCTGCCCAACCTGGCCTGGAACACTTCCAGGGATGGGACAGCCACAGCTTCTCTGGGAAACTGTGCCAGGGCCTCACAGGAAAGGATCTTTTCCTAATATCCAATCTTCACTAAGAACTGCAGGATGCTTGGCAGGACATGCCTGGAATTACACAGATCATGCCTCGTTGCATGAAATAAGTAGGGAAGTCACAGGCTGGGTTCAAAATATGCTTGTCTTCTCTCAATAATTAATTGTTTGTGGATTAATATGAGGTTTTGTGTTTTGAAAGTAAACTAATCCACTCACGGGCTGGTGTTTAATGAAGGAGAACAGGCTGCTGTCAAGCAGTCTGAAAATAGTGAAAATTAACTCCATGAAGTGTCACGACTCACATATTTTATGTATATGAGTAATGTGTCTTCTGTGGGACAGAAGATGAAAATACCACATGGAAAAGAAAAAATAGTGGCTGCCAATTTAATAAGAGAAGCAGGAGTAATTGCTTTGACACAATTTGGGGTTTTGACTGCTTGGTGGCAGCTGGGCTGGGCCACTGCAAGAGAAGCCACTGCAAGAGAGCTCACAAACAGTATGAACCAAAGGTTCTGCAGCCTCAGTATTCACAGAGCTATCAAAGGGGAAAGAAAATATAATTAAAAATCAGAATACACTGAAATCACAGAGTTCCTCCCCAAGCTGGAGGGGATCTCAAGGATCATCCAGTCAAGCCTTTCTTGGCAAAAACTGGTCTAGCCAAGATGTCCCAGCACCCTTTTAAGGTTCACCCAGCTGAACCACAAAAGTGTCCAATACTGGGGAATCCACCACTTCTCTGGAGAGATTATTCCAATGACAGATTATTCTCCTTTTGAAAATTTTTTTTCTTGTGTCCAGTCAAAATCTCCCCAGGAATAACTTGTACCCATTCCCCCTGTCTTTTCCATGTGACTCCTGGTAAAGAGGGAGACTCCATTTTCTTTGTAGCCACCCTTTAAATACTGGGATAGATAAGGTGTCCCCTGAACTTCTTCTCCAGGCTGAACAAACCCCATTCTCTCAGCCCTTCCAGTGGCATTAAAAGGGACAAGGCAGATACTGAGATACAAATTCACTAATAAGTGGATTTTTTCTTGAGAGGTGCCAAACTACTTCAGTTTTCTTTGGCCGCACGGGTGTTAAGACTGCAAGCACTTCAAAAAATTGGGATCTCTCAGAAAGAGAATAGAATAGGGATCATAAAGTCTTGCAGATAACAACCAGCCAAGGGTTCAATACCTACAGCAAAAAAACTAATACTTTAGCACCAGAAGGTTCCCATATACTTAATGATGTTACTAGAAAATGGTTGATCTGTTTGAACTGCTCTTGTTCATTCCTGTGCAGGAGAATGTTATTCCCTTTGCTCTCTGCACTTTTTCATTCTGCCATGGGGAGTGTGCAGGGAGAAGGCCATTGAAAAAGCCATATAAAACCTCGAGAATGCAATAAGCAGAACATGGCACTTTTAACACGACAAAACTACCAGCTTAGGTAAGGCTTGAAGTGCACATAAACTCCAGCACCTCCTCAGGCAAAGAGAGTCACAGTCTCAACAGAGAGGCAGCAAAAGGAGTTTAGATCATAAATGCTCTTCAGAACCACAGGCTTTGCTGCCTGAATGCACAATGAGCAATTCAAGGGCCCAGATATCTTCAAATCACCCAGGCTAAGCCAGGAGTGCACCTGCCCCGTGGGAGCAACAGTTCAATACTCTGACTCAGTTAGCTCACCAGCACGGGGTGGGTGATTCATCACTTTGGGTGATTCCATCACTGCACACCTTTCCTTGCCATCTTGTTAAGATCTTCAGATTTGTTCCTGAACTCTGGAGTTTTGATTGCATTTGCAGTAGCTCTGGCATTGCTGCAAGGTGCTGCTACTGCAGCAGGAGCAAACCCTCCTTGTGGCTTATTTGCTTCCCAGTTTCACAGAGCAAAATGCTCTTTGTGGCAGTGCTGGTGTCTGGTGGCACTCAGGGGAGCAGCAGCCATGTCCCAGGTGTGGCAAACAGTCAGTTTTTAATGCAGGGTCCATCAGCTGCACTCTCAGCTCGAGTGGCAGCAGCTCCTTCCCCCTGGGCCTCCTGCTGTCACTCCCATCTGCAGCCAGGTCTTCACACACAAGCAGCCCATGGCCTCCTCCAGCTGCCAGACACCTTTCCAGCTTCCTTCTGCAGATGTTCTCAGGGCCAGAGCCCCAAAGTTTATTCCCCAGCCTTTCCCCCAAGAGCCCCCATCTTTCTGCTTGTAATTCAGTTGCTTTGTAGCCAAGGGGGGGGGAATGGAAATAATGCTTCCCTCACTGAATCTCCCTTTCTTTCTATCCCCCAGTTCTCTGTTCTTTTTCATCTTTTAGTCTTTTCCCTCTCTCTTTGGGAGTTAAAGAAGAAGGAATAGAAGCAGCTGCACAATCAGCAGAAAGACAACTGGAGTTATAGGAAGAAACAGATGGGAAAGAGGAAAACAGAGTAGAAATAGAAAAAAAAGTAAAAAAAGGAAAACTGGGAAGGTAAAAGAATAGGAAAATGAAGTAATTGATATTGCTTTATTTTATTCTGTATCAATTTAAGTTGTTTTAATTTCAGTCTAAGCCCAAAGAAGGGTGACAAACTAGAAATCCTGAAGCATGGAGCTGGACAGGTAATAAAGAAAAGGGGAAAGGGAATTCTCTGAGGCCGAGAACAAACCTGACTCTCACCAGGGACACTTTCACCTCCTGCTTAGGCTCATGCCAAAGGCTCTGCAGGGCTGTCAGTAGGGATTGTGACATGGCTGAGAGCCTGCCCGGCCCTGGGCACAGCCCCAGCCCCGGCTGCTGCAGGAGCAAACAGAATTCTGCTCTGTGCTGCTCCGGGAGCAGCTTCCCAGGGATTCCATGGGGAACCACGGGGCTGCGGGGGATGGAGGCAGGGCTGGACCTTTTCCTTTTGACAATTAGATGGGAGCTGTTGAAAGCTGCTTTCATGGATGAATGCATGGAGAACTAAAGACGTCTGGCAACTGATTTATTTGATTAGTTTATTGTATACCGCAATTTCCCCCTCCCAGATGAAGCAGGTCTGTCACTGGAGTGGGACTTCAGTTACTGAACTCTCTGCCAAAACCCCTCAGCACCTCAGAAGTCTGAAGAGGACCTCAAGTAGGGCACAGACAAAGCCGGAGGGGCAGGAGAAACCGCGCTAATCAGAAAACGCCAATCTGGGCGCTGCACAGCTCCTGATTTCCAGGCAGTTTAACATCTGTGGATGCCAGCGGGAGCCCTGAGTGCTCAGCTGCTGCAAAAATCAGAGAATGGGTGTTGGGGTTTGGGTTGCTGGTCTCCATCCCACCGCTGTGGCTGGGTTCTGGCGGGGCAATCATGACATCCAGTGGGAAACTCCTGAACTACAGCAGCTTTTTATGGGGGGAATGAGCCGCTCCTGAGGCTCAAACTGCAGCCGAAGGGCAAGAGCATGGAAGGGAAGCTGTTCAAGAAACCTTCACTGGTGAATGGCTCAGGACTAAGAGTTTTGTGCTGGTCTCCTGAAATCGCCAATATCTAAATGTGGTTTGAAATGTCTCTTCTTGCCAGGGAGAAAAACACGCACTCTTTGGGGAAGAGTTGAGATCTCAGAGGATTAATCCTCACAGGATTCTCACCTCCATGAAAGGTTTTCTGTAATTTTTTTTGTTTTAAATCTGTGACTCCCTGACCTTCTAAGATGTTTCAATGCCGACAAGGAGGCTGGAGAGGAACTTTTGACAGGGTGGTGACAGGACAAGGGGGAATGGCCTTAAGCTGAAGAGAGGTGGATTTAAATTGGATATTAGGAAGAAATTGTTCCCTGTGAGGGTGGGGAGGCCCTGGCACAGGTTTCCCAGAGAAGCTGGGGCTGCTCCAGCCCTGGAAGTGTCCAAGGTCAGATTAGGGTAGGCTTGGAGTAACGTGGGATAGTGGAAAGTGTCCCTGACCGTGGCAGGGAGGGAAACAAGATGAGCTTTAAGGTCCTTTCCAACCCAAACCGGCCTGAGACTCTTAGCATCCTTAATACTCTATGAAATCCCAGTCATTCTAGTAGTTTCCCTCAGCTCTCTATTCTTGTGTCCCGTGTTTGGAACAGGCCTGGGGAGGATAAACAATCTGAAACCTAAACTGGAATAGATGTTTATGCCGTAAACACTTGTAAGCACAGACAGAAGTAATGAAGAAAGGACAAATAATCTCATAGAACAGAGGACATGTGCCTGTCTTTTATGATTTCATTCTGCAGGCAGAAGGTCTGGGATCCCAGCCACTGCTCGGTGATCACACACCAGCTGCTTCCCAAAATGGTTTTTTCCCTCCACTACCTAATCACGAGACTGAGGGGGATTTTCTTCCAAACGTGTACTTTGATACTTTAATCCCCACCTCGGCAGCAGCGCGGCCCTGGATGGCTGCAGGGTTTGTGAGGCGTTCCCCGGATGGCAGTGGGGGCTGCAGCGCCTCAGGGCAGCGGGCTCAGCCTGCTGCTGGCCTTGGGGTCAGAGGAGAGGCCGGAGCTGCTCCTGGGGGCAGCCGGGGCTGGGGACACAAATCCCAGAGTGGTTTAATCTGGCTGAGCAAGGACCTGCAATGCTATGGACGTGTGCTCCCCGGTGACGTCAGCAATGACACTTTTTTTACGTCACTGCATGGTGAGAACAAACCCCACTGGGTTCTGACCCACAGGTTACAAACAGCACCCCGGTACCGCCGGCTCGGGACCCCAAGGGCCCGCCCAGGCCCTGCCACAGCGGCCCCACCTGACGTCATCCCGGACGCGCCGTGACGTCACACACAGCCTCGTGTTGTTGGCGTGACGTCACGCCACGGTCTGTGCACCCGCCTTCTCGCTAAGCCATCAGGCCCCACCCCCGGCAGTGAGGCCACGCCTTCTCGCCGCTGATTGGTGCTCGCGCTCCTGTCCCCGCCCCCTCTCGGCGCTGCCCGCTCTGCCTTGCCCTGAGCATCGTCGCCCCCTTGGTCCCGCCCCGAACGCCGATTCACCCAATTGGAGAACGGATGCCTTGAGCGACAGCGCTGCTGCCCAATGAGGGCGGCGCGGGCTCCTCCCCGCGCGGGCGGCGGCGCTTAGGGCGAGGGGCCGGGGCCGCGTGTCCCCCGCCCGCCGCGGCACCGCCGCGACCCCGCGCCGAGGGCTCCGGGTCTCTCCCGCCGCCCCCGGCCCCGCGCAGCCCCCTCGGAGCGGCCGCGCCCCCTCCCCGGGCAGGGCCTGCGGGCCGCGCCCCGCCGCCCGTACCCCTCCCCCGGCCGGCCGCTCCCTCCCTCCGCCGAGCCGGAGCGAGGAATGGGCGGTCCCGGCCCGTAGCCCCCGGCTGCGGCTGCTCCTCCTCCCGGTCGCAGCGTCTCGGCGGCCTCCGCCCGATGCTGGCGGAGCTCGGGGTCTCGGCGGCGGCGTTGTGAGCGCTCCGGCCGGGCCGCCGCCGCCATGTCCGGCGTGGTGCGCACCCTGAGCCGCTGCCTGCTGCCGGCCGAGGCCGCGGGCCGCGCCGGGGAGCAGCCGCGGAGGGACGGCAAGGAGCGGAGCCGCGATGCCGAGCGGGAGGCGCGGCGGCGCAGCCGGGAGATCGACGCGATGCTGGCCCGGGAGCGGCGCGCCGTGCGCCGCCTCGTCAAGATCCTGCTGCTGGGCGCCGGCGAGAGCGGCAAGTCCACCTTCCTCAAGCAGATGCGGATCATCCACGGCCGCGAGTTCGACCAGAAGGCGCTGCTGGAGTTCCGGGCCACCATCTACGAGAACATCCTCAAGGTGAGGGGCGGCGGAGGGGAGGGGGGTTGGAGGCCGGCGCCGGCACATCCCGCAGTGCCGGGAGCTCGGGCCGTGCCCGGAGTCGCCGTCGGGAAAGGGGGCTCGGTGCAGGTGTTTGGGAGGGCGGGCACCTCTGGGCTGCGGGGGCCCGGGGAATGGGGGTGGGTTCCGGCGTTTCCCGGCTGAAGGCTTCCGTGAAAAAGGCTCAAAGGAAATTTCCCTGCAAAGAGGATTGAGAAAAGCTTTGTGGAAACGCAGAGGGAAGAGGATATAGGTGTGGCCTGCCTTCTGGAAAAAACATTATGAGAGCATCCTCGAAGTCGGAATTGGAGAAACTTCAAGGTTTGAAGAAATGAGGAGGAATTTCTCTGCTTTTGCAGAATATCCCAGTCTGTGCACCTCGAGATGGGACAAGAAAGGGCTCCTCGTGCAGATGTTATGGCTGCGAGTGGTCGTCACTTGGTGCATTTTCAGAAATGCAGGAGTGTAGGCCCGCCGAGTTGGGCAGTGTGGGGTGTTCCCAAACCTGGAGCTGAAATGGAAATAACTCTGGTTTGGTGCCTTTGCAGGAAAGTTTTCTTTCAGTGTGTGTGCAGGTTTTATAGTGCTGGCAGCATGTTTCTCTATTGACTGGAGACTGTAAAGCTGCTGGTAGAGCCTTTGGTCTACAGACCAGTATTTCCCTAACTAGGGAAAAGCAACCTTGACAAATACTGTTCCTTTCAGGGATCTAAGCCTTGATGCCCTGTGCAGGTAGAAGCGATCACATTTTAGAAAATACCTGGAGATACATAAAAAGCTCGCTCAGGAGTGTTTCTCTCTTCATCTTCATAATCTTTCCCTAAAAGAAATGCTGCTTTCCTGCCTGTATTTTTCTGTAGGACCGTCACCATTCTTTTGTGGGCATGGATTTGGGAGGCTTTGTGAGATTTCATAGAAAGTTAAAGGAAAGGGAACTGTGCAAGTTAAAGATAACGAGTTACTTTTGAGTTTCCAGATTTGTGTTTAAATAGAAGCTTTATGTGCACTTAATAAGTGCATGCATACAATGACTCTTGTTTTTAAGAATGCTGCTATTCCATAAAGGGCTTTCACTTCTGTTAATGAACAGGAAAATTGTTGCCTAATTTTCTTTTCCTTTTTTTTGTCCATTTTCAGGCTGGAGCCCATTAACTGCAAGAAAGTTGAAATTCAGAAGCTTCTCTCTGATTGTAGTTATGTGAGCAAAGAGAGTGTTATGATTTTTTAAATCTATATGCCTAGAAATAAGGAGCCTTATTCTAGGTCTTAATGCTTATTGTGGTCCTGCCAGTGATTTATTTTTTGCTGCTGCTAATTTCAAGTAGTAGGAGAAGCTTTTAGGGAAGCAGTTTGTGAAAATGGAAAAATCTGAGACTCCTTCCTCTTTAAGTTGTCTAAGCAGTAGCAGTTATGGTAAAATGATGTAATATTTTATGTATGCAGAAGGTGTAGAGCTTTCAGCAGTAGAACTTGGTGTGCTTTGGAAAGAAAAGTGTCTCCTACTTGTAGTAGGGGAGGCAGAGTCACACACTTGAAACACTTGTTTGCTGGATGGCTCTGGGTAGATTTGCAGAATTCAAAGTAGAATCCTGGTCCTCGAGATAGCAGTCAGGTGTTCTGATAGTTAACAGCACTTCTTGGACGATGTCAGTTGAACCTTTTAAACTCTTCTGATCCTGAAAATAAAATTTGGAAGTAGCTTTAAAGTGGGTTAATATGGTTCAGCAGATTGATTGCCCTTTTGGCCTTGCAGATGGTGATTTGGGAGTGTTAAGGTTAGGCTGGGGTTCTCCTTTGGGTACATGTCAGACTCTTCTTTCCCTTGCTTCTCCAGATAACACAGGTGGCCCTTGTGTACAGTAATACGATTTATACTCCCCCATATGTTTTTGGGGAATGCTTGGGAATCGTCACTCTGGAAAAAGTAGGCAGAAGGAGGAAGAGCAAACAAGGAGAGCTAAAAGAGTTTTCTGGTGGGAAGTCAGTAGATGTTTTGTTTGCATTTTTGCTCATCAGAAAGAAATCTGAAAACCCCTTGATATTCTGCCATAATCATCAGGAAGAAATCAAACAGCAGGACAGAATAATGGCTTTCAAAACAGAGTGATTGTCTGTCAATACTTTTATTTCAGGGTAATTGTGTAATACTCTCTTGCATTAAACATGGATAAACATCCAGTGTTTAAAGTAAACTTATTTAGCTTCTTTGACAGTGTAAATTGTCAAGTGCACATGATTACTGCTCTTTCTGTAACAGAGTGTTTAGAGTACAGGTCCTTTTCACTTTTTCAGGAAGTTCAATGATCACTGGCTAAGACTCAATGAAGCCAAGATCCCCATGTGTTTAACTGGCAAGAAAAGATCTCAGATGAATTTTTAGTACTGTATGTGGACAATGTGAAGTGGAAATGATCCTATCAAATAGCATTTAAATCTGTGTGACATTGTCAAGTACAGCTGCAGCAACCTTAGCCCGTTTTTCCACATGGTCCTCAGCATGGTCAGACAATGGTCCTCCTAAGCTTCTGCAGCACTGAGATCTGAGTTAGAAATGCAGTGTAAATCTCTGGGATTAAATGGTCAATTTTCATTTTCCAGCCATGACTAAACTCCTCTCTGAAGGAGGAGCTTTCCTACTCTTGTAACAGTGCTGGATATTTCTCAAATGCTTCTTGCAGTAGTGTTTAGGCAACTGTACAGCTTCTGGAGAATGAAGAAACTGCTTCAGAGAGCACAATGTGAAACCTCTCTGAAAGTAACACTCTAAGTATGAAATTACTTTAGTGTCAGCTTCCACTTTGTTTTGAGTTTTCACCTTCTTGCCTTTCTGATATCTTCTTAATGCTGAGTTCTTTGCTTACCCTGTTCTCTCTGGTTCTCATCTCCCATTTTGGGGAAACCCTAGTCAGAAACAAAATGCTGAAGCAAAATAAACCTATGATACAGAATTTACTTTTCCATTTAGTACAGGTGATGGTTCAGGGCCTTGCTAGCTTTTTCTGGCATTTGTGGGATGGTATTCAAATACAGGAGTTTAGCTTTGGTTTAAGGTAAATAGTCATCGGTTAACTCGGGTTTTGCTTGTTAATCGAGGCTAAGTTTCAAAGTAACTTTTTGGAACTTTTTGATGATTGGAGTGAAAAGCAGTAGTGTTAATGCTCTGGTATGAGTACACAGGCTTCAGGACTTCAGCACACCCACCTGGAAAAGGAAAGTGCACAGGACAGGGCTGTCTGGCTGCCGAGGCCTGAGTTTTAAGGTGACTCCTGGCTACGTTGGAAACCTGTCACGTACCTTAAGTTTCAAATCTAAGCAATGCATGGTGGCATTACAGAGTATTTTGATGCTTTTCAACTGTAGCTACAGGAATTTTTTGATGCCTTCCATCCAAAACAGATGGGTTGGCCTTGCTACTCTATTTGCTTCCTTTGATAAAAGTTGAAGAGCTCAGACACTCAACGGGTCACAACTCTGATGTTCCTTGTCTAAATGTTTTTTTGTTTCAAGTATGTGAATATCATGCTGCTTAAAAAAACCCGGTTTAGTTGCATAAGAAAATAATTACAGCAATCTACAAGCACCAGAGTGGTACTTGCACCAGCTTGTTTAGGAGATTTTGATCTGAAGAGAGAAAAAGTTCAGCTTTTAGAAGCCTGAAGTATAATCTGTTGAGCTCTTTTGGTAATGTTAGTTTTCCTGTTGAGAATGGAAATGCCAGCTCAAGGTTTCAGTACATCCATGAGTGTTTTCTTTTTGTTTGTGGCCTGAAGTGTAATGATTGACTAAGGAATTGAAAAGCCTGAAATTGCAGAGGGAAAGACTACACAGGAAATTGTGTGATCGTTTGTGAGCTTTGAGTGGGGAAAAAACAGGGAAAGATTCTGAACAAGTAAAATCTTTGAGGAACAGTCCTTTGGGACTTTTGAGTGCAGCTGCAGTACTCGAGGGGATACCTGAGAGCATTTCTCCTTGATAGCAGGAATATGAGTGGCAGTTAAGCAAAATAAGTGGCTTGTGCTGAAGGCAGCTTTAAGAACTTTAGACTTCTGCAATTAATACTAAACCTGGACTGCTGCTGGGACTCTGTGTACCTTGAATGTACCTAAATTGTATTTATGGTGGCTGAAGTGAGTTGGTTGTACCTCCTGTCATCAACAAACAAACCAAGAAAACTCTTTTGCAACTTTCAAGTTGCAGCCAGGTGCAGATACAGACTCTGGTATGTGTAGCTCCTCAGTTTGTTTTTGAGCTACACTTGCAAGTGACCAAGTTACTGCTCGTTTATAATGTAAGCATGTTTCTTTCAGTGGCCTACAAGCTCAGGGGAAATACAGCAGGTAAACCCCAGTTACTCTTTAAATTGAACTCCACACTTCCCTGGGTTTACATGCAAATGAGTTTGGAAAGCCATTAGGAGGTGATGATGGTCACACTCCATCTGTTGCTTCCGAGCTGGGATCCAGCTGTTTGAGTAGCTGGTCTCAGGACAGTGTCAGTCTCCTTTCTGCTGGAACAGCTTCTTGTCAGAGGAATGACAAGGAGACTACAGGAACTGTGGCTAATTAGAATCTTGAAATTCAATAGAGAAGTGCCAAAGTTCTGTACTAGAACAGTCTTTTAATTCTGATTATCTTTACTCTGAGCTTTTTTTTTTTAAGGAAAAATAATATTCACTAGTTATGTAGAAAGGCAAAAAACCCTGATGAGTCTTGCTGATCTTGTTGCTCCAGGTTCATTTCATCAATGAATCTCTTACTAACTTCCAGCTGGTGTATTTTCTATGTCTTAAATGTAAATTCCATCAACTCTGGTGGTCCCTTTGCATTTGGGGTGTCTCTTGGTTTGGCTGGGAGACAGCAATCTCTCTTCATCATGGCAGATACTGGAAGAGGAGTAATGGTCAGTAGTAAATGATAAATATTCATAGTAGCTCCAAAATGGAGCTCACAATGCTCTTGTGATGCAGTCATTAGTATTGCAGAACATGACTTAGTCCCTGGAGACTGCAGGCACATACTTTGATGTCTTCCAGACAAAAGTTTAGTCACTGAAGTGACTAAATTTGGGAGCTTACTCCCAAGTTATTCACTTGGTTAACTATACATGTAGTTTTATAATTAGCTTGAAAATGATATTGGCAAAAAAAAAAAATTAGCAAGTTGTCCTGTAAAAAGTGTTTACAGGAAAACTTCGGAGCAAGCTCTAGTTTACATTGTCTGGAAAAGTAAATTCAATGCAAATTCCAACAAGGAAAAAGCTGAAAGGAATTGCAGGCTGCAGATTTTCCAAATGAGTTTCCACCCCTTGCCTGGGATTTTTCAGCCTGGCGAAGGTCAGAAGCTGGTCCAGGCTGGCACTGAAAGCCCTGTCTGAGCACATGTGTGGGTACTGAATCCATGAGGGAGCCTGGCAGGGATACCTCTGGAGCTGCAGATGCTCTCTCCTGTATTGAAAGCATGAACTAGCTGTGAACTGATATTGGTGGGATGGTCTCAGGGCAAGGAGAAAGCTGCTAATGCAAGTCTGAAAGCATTAACTGAGAACTTTTTGTGAGGTCCTGAACGTCATCTCTGAGGTCATCATCTCTCTACTCTGTGCTGAGTTACAAGTAAGGTTTGCAGGGAGTATTTTCCTTCTGCTGCATTCATCGTCATTTCGCTGGGTTCACTCAGAGACAAGGACTCTTTTCAGAGCTTCCAGACAAGCAGACATCACTGCTGCTCCCAATCCAGAGACTCGGTGGCTAATCCAAATGTTTTTTAATATTTGTGTTCCTGTGGACTAGGTAAATGACACCTCCCCTTTGTTGCCATGTTGTATTTGTATGCTGGCCTGGAAGGCAGGTCATCTCTGCTGTTTACCCTGCTCTCACCTGGGTGGTACTGGAACATGTGAGTGCTGAAAGGACATGCAGAACTGGGGAGCCTTTTTGTTGTCTAACTGGGCCAACTGGTGCTGCTCCTACCCCTACCCTTGTGTGTGTCTTGCCTCACAGCAAACTGATGTGGCCAGTGGTAATCACTTTTTATATGAATAGCCAGGTTCTTGGTGGTGTTTGCTCCCTGGATTGTGGGCTCAGGCAAATGGCAAACCTATCAAACAGAAGAGGTAGAACTCCACTGCCAGGAAAGATGCCCCTTTTGATGGTACCTCATTTTTTGGCTGTTGTGTTATGTGGAACCTTATCCTCAATGACATTGGGTTCTCTACTGCTGCTTGGCCACAATGCTTCAAGGACATAGATCAAAGAAAAACTCTGTTAATGCTTTTATGATAGTGTGCTGTAAAAATCTGATTGTCTTGCTGTCACTGTGTTTGTAGTAGGTCACCTTCTCTGCAGTGCTCAGACAGCAATTTACAAACAGTGCATATGATTATATTTGCTAACACTGACAACTTTATTTTTAAAAACTGTGCAGCTGGACCTGTGTTCCTCATCACCTTGTATTGTTCCTCTGGCTCCAAAGAATATCTGTGGGCTGAGGTGGGAGCAATCCTGTTGGCAGCAGCTCTGATATAGATTGGTCTCTGTGAGATGAGATACCCAGACTTCTGCCAGTTCCTTGTCAGCAGCAGAGAGGAAAAGCACAGTAGGAAACAGGCTGGAATCTCCCTGTGCCTGCCGTGTTCCTGCTGGTTTGCAGCCGTAGGAGAAGACAGCAGTGCCTGTTATCTGTGACCTGGAGTCCCCAGGCAGTCCCCAGGCAGTGCTCAGCACTTCTCTCAGGACAGTAAGGTCCACAACTGATATGTGGATACCAGAGATTTCGGGCAGTGCTGGAGGTTGAGCACTGTATCAATGGTAAAAGTGTAAAAAGTAACTGCTGTAGTGTCTCTGTGTAACAGTTACTCTGTTGTCTGTGCTCTTACCCAGTCCTAGTTCTCTAAAATTATTTGAGAAAATGCACTGTAGGAGACTCTTCTGTTTGTATACAAACTCTATACTTGCAGGTTTTCTCTAGACACTGAATGAAGTTATTTGATCACTTGACTGCTGGTGTGTGCGTGGAAGAACCTGGCCTTGCCTTTGAGCAAGTGCTCCCCAAACCTGTTGTGCCAATTTTATGTTTGGTGCTTAACTGAGGGGTGTTCACTTGGCCTCTGAGTTGGTCCATCTGGTGAAGGGTGTGAGGTTTTAGGGATAATGAATCCTTCAAGTACTGGAGCATATGAATAACTTAAAAAGTCAGTGTTGTGTTTTATGCAGCAGTGTAGCTACAGATGTAAGATGTGCTTAAATCATGCTGCCTTTTAAATACTGCAAACATCTCTGGCTTCAAGTGACATTAGTTCATGATAACCTTTCTAATAATTCCCACAAATTCATTTAATTATTATTTAAAAATACAAGAGAACCTGGATTTTTTTTCAAAGCTAGAATGCTTTCAAAAATAGAGGAGAAAAACTGTATTTGAGCCAGTCTTAGTAATGAGCATTTGTGTAAATGCTCATAAAACCTTCCTGCTGGTGAGTAGCAAACGTGCTCCAAACAGCTGTGCTGTGTCAGGCTGAGGAGCTCAGCCTTTGTCTGTGACATGAAAAAACAACCCACAACCAAAATGGGGTACGAGCACAAGGCAATGTGATCCTTTGGTGTGCTCTTCCAGTTATTGGCAGCCTTTGGTTTAGGAAACTCCCCGAGCCAGGATTTGCATCTGGAATGTAATCGAATAGTCCTCTCTGGACTTTGCTTCCATCTATTCTTCTTCCTGGCTTTTGGAGTCCATTTCTGCTTTTGGCCAACATCCTGTGTAAATGCATTTGGCTGGCTGGGGGTGTGTAGGTTTTGAGTTTGAACTGTTTGATAACTCATATTTGTCTAGCAAGGGGAAGGAGAAAAATAGTCTTTGTCTATTCCTTTCTGCAAGTGGTTTGTAATTTCTTTAGATTTCTTGTGTGTTACGCCTTGGCTGTCTTTTCAAATCCATGGATTTCTATACTTAGCATTTTTTTCTGTATAAGATATGCTGCTTCATGAGGTAAATCTCATCACACTCTTGTAAAACTTTTTTTTTTTTCTTCTACCCTGATTCCATTCAGGTTTTGTGCATGCCATGGATTTATGCAGTGACTTGCATATATTAAAAATTATTAAGAAAGGAATGGAACAGAGAATTTCCTGTTTTATCCTCCCTAGCTGGTGCTTCCATTACGCTGCTGGTTTTCTATTTTCTAATCCCTGACACTATCCGTATCTGTGACTTTTAATTCTTTCCATCTATGCTTATTCTGGGTCCTGCTTTAACTGCAGCACAAAGGCTTTAAATCAGTTGAAGTGTTCAGAAGTTTACTTCCTATCTAAACTTGTTGCTTCATTTTTTTTCTGTAGTCCAAATTTGAAAACAGAATCATAATTGATGGTGTTCAGCCTTGTGAATGAAAGAATGAATGGACATTTTCTATAGTCACAGAAAATCAGAAAAACTGTGGGGAAAGGGGTAGGAAAAGTGTCTTGCTTGTATTTCCAGTAAGTGGAAACCTTTCCTATGGTGACTTGCTCTGCAGATTAATGAGGCAGGGATTATCAAATGCTCAGTGAGCTTGCAAAATACAGTGTTACCAGTAAGTCTGAGATGTGAGAAAAGGAGTACACAGGGTCTAAATTTAGTGATTTCTCTGTTTCTCCTCATCTTTCTGACATCTGTTTATAGCATTTATGGAACTGTTTTGTGAAGTTGGAGAAGTGTTAAGTTTAGATTCACTTTACTGGGGATTTTGCTGAGTCACACTTTTAACTGCTGAGAGTTGGGTGGAAGAAACATTGATTATTTTGCTCATTATGTGCAGCTTTCATTCCTGATGTGTTTCAGAGACACGTGTTGAAGCAGACGTGTTCTAAAAATTTTGAGAGATGCTGTGGGTGTGCATAGGACAGCACTCCTGCTAGTTTCTCTCCTGTGTTTTTATTTCCTTCATGCAGTGTGTGTCTGTTTGTCAGTGCTGATGCTGGTGTCCCACTACTGAATCACTTTGTCCCAGTCTGGGCTCTTCATGGGACTTGGTGGCAACATCTGTCTCTGGAGCAGTCAGAGCAATGCTGATGTCATGTGCTCCCCATGGCTGACCTTACAGTGGTTAATCCACTCCCACAGGCTCTGTGGGACCTAACTTTCATTCCTTTTTTTACCTCAGGGAGGGTCAAACCTGCGTTTCCAGCAAGCAGCAGCCAGCAGATAAGTGACTATTCCAGGACTGGAGCAGTCTGTGCACCCTTGATTGAAACTGTTCTGTGGTTTTCTCTACACAAATAATGGAACTTTCCCTAACAACAAACAGCCTCTTGAGAACCTCTGTGTCTCCAGCAGGAGCAGGCAAAGTCAGACCAGCAGTGTGGGGCAATGCACACTTTTATTCCAAGCAGGAATTGTGCAGACCTGCAGCCGTTCCTTTGAGATGCTGTGAGGTGGAGAAGGGTTAAAGCAGCCCCAGAGCTGGAGGCAGGGGAGATCCTGCAGGGCCCAGGCAGGAGAATGGTCAGAGCTGCTTGGGCTGGGAGCTCTGTGCAGGGCAGCGAGGGGACAGGGTGACCCACGGGGGGATGGGAGTGGCTGGGGACATGGTGGCCCTTGGGGAGATGGTGATCACTGTCCCACACACAGTGCTGATTAACCATTTCATACACAACAATTCTCACTGAGCAGGGACAAACCTGGCATGAGGCACCTAGAAATAACCATGTCCTGCTGGTCTCAGTCACCACAATCCTCTGGAACAATCTCCCAGGTTCTTAACTGGGCATAGTGTGGAGCTGACCCTGCCTTCCAGTTGCAGTCAAGATGGGGTGTGTGCCAGGGATGGTTTGCAGGAGTGTGTGAAGCTGTGAGATGTCATGGAGGCATCTGCAATTCAGTGACAGAGCCTTATAAGTGGGTTTTTCATGTTTCTGTTTGCTAGTGCCCTTCAAATAACCATTGAAAGACTTCTGTTAATAAAGGGATAAACTCTGCAACTGGGAATGAGAGTTGGCTTTTAGTCTGTATGACAGTTACTAAATAGTTATGTCTGGAATTTAAAGCATCAGTTGGTAAATATATTTGATTTTAGTCTTTTCATGGTATTGTGGAGATACATTCTCTACTTTATGAGAAGAAGCAACAATCAGTAGTGAATCATAAATATTTAATTTTTGGGAAGTTGCTCTTCAGGAGCACTGCTGGCTAGTGACAACCACATTTCACTTTTCCTATTCTGTGACACTCCACTAAGTTGCTTCTCACTTCCCTCTCTAATCTTGGCTGCTGTTGGGATGTTACTGTTGTTGTGTGGTGCTGCTAAAGGACTGGAGAGCAGAAAGGTTCCAGTGTTAATAAAACATACATGCAGTCTTGATATCTAAAGTGTGCAAAAAAAGAGATCAGTCCAGTGATGTGGAGGCTCTTGTGAGTAGCTGTGGAAACAGAACTTCACTTTTGGAGATTTTTTTTTTAATTTAATTTATTTTTGTATCTCTAGAACCAAAGATCAACATAATGAGGAGAGTAATCCAGTATAACCCAGAGATTTTACTTGTGGATTCAGTGGTACTTGAGATGCTGAGTCACCATTAGCAGATCTGTCCATTACTGAAATGGGGCTCACTATTGAGAAATAAATATTGGCCATTGGAAGCTATTTACTGCAGGTGAAGTTAGAGTCAAGACTGAAGTATCAAATTTCTTTAACCTCATGTGTTTGGTTTGTTGCCATGAATATGAAATTAGGTTTCCATAAAAACTGAAAAATGTGAAAAGAACTAGCTTAGTAATCCTGAGTTGAATTTGAGAACTAGATTGCTTTACATCTAGATTTCTTTTCCAGTATTAGAGTAACAAAACCTACCTGTCATGCATTGCTTAGCAAATGTGTGGCAAGTTCAAAAAGTAAGTTGATTCTCAGGGAAAACTGGAACTGCTTTCTGAGCCTGGTAGCTTGGAATCTATGCCATGTCTTCAGTCCTGTAGTGTTCTTCTGATCTCCCAAATGCTTGAGAAAGCTGGGATGTCCTTTTGGGTGTCAGAAACCAAATGCAAAGAACAAGATGGAAGAATATGATTTCAGGCCTGGTGTTGCTTTTAAAACTACAGCTATGATGATCACACTTCAGTTCCCAGACACTTTTCCTAATTCCCAGACGCTTTTCATGCTCTCATTGATGTTTACTTTCATTATCTGTTGGTAGCACTGCTTGTTGCCATTAGCTGTTGCCGCTAATACTTTTTCCACCTGGGGAAATATTTTGTGGCTAAATTGCTTACAGAAGCAGGCTCTAACTTACTTCTCTTGGAGATGTTGCAATAAACAAAGTTTTTGATTCTCTCCCGAGTTCAGTCTCACCAGAACAGTGTCAAAAAAATGATCCTCAGGTCCTTGTTCTTTTACACTTTAATCTTTATTTACCGACTTCCTTCTCTGCATCATCCTTTAGGGCTGCAGGGTTCTGGTTGACGCACGGGACAAGCTGGGGATCCCTTGGCAGTACACGGAGAATGAGAAGCATGGAATGTTCCTGATGGCCTTTGAGAACAAAGCTGGGATGCCCATCGAGCCTGCCACCTTCCAGCTCTACGTCCCTGCCCTGGGTGCTCTCTGGAGGGATTCAGGAATCAAGGAAGCCTTCAGCCGCCGCAGCGAGTACCAGCTGGTGAGTACATCCAGCTCCTCGCTGGGAGGAGAGGAGTGCTGCACTATAAATCTCTCTTCAGCTCAAACACAGCTTGCTACGTGCAAGATGGAGCCACCCTGTTAGCTGTTTGTAGGAGTGCTGTAAATCTGAGCACTTCAGCAGCAGAAACAAGTGGTAATTGGAGCCAAACTTGAAAAACTACATGGCAGTAAGAGGGAGTGGAAAAGTGCACATGACTGGATAAACTGGAAGAGCAAGAGGAACCAAAAAAGGCAGGAATTGGTTGAACTAAAAATATTTTAGCAGCTCAGTAGGTCTGTTCATAGTAGGTCACTGATGAAGGCACACTTAATTTGTAACTTTCCAGTCCTGCCAGCTTGCACTATATTGATACTGGCAAACTCTTCCTGCATGCAGCTCTTTTGAAGTGAATGCAACACCCATTCAGGCTGCTGCTCCCTGACTGTTTCTTTTCATCCTGACGTCTGCAAATGAAACTTGGATAAGCAACTGAAAGATGACAGTGAGCATAAAAATGTGCTCTCTTCCCTGCTTTCTTGTTGTTAGGTCTTCATGCTCTTGTGCCAAAATAGCTGCACTTCTGGTATGGGATATGTTTCTGACAGCTGTTCATAATCCACTCCTTTTGCTTCATATGCACAAGATGGAGAGGATTTTTTTTTTTTCCTCTTTTTCTTCCCTGTTCTGTGGAGCAAGGTACTGATCCAGACAACCTGGTACCACAAGTGCTGTGTTATCATTGTTGAATTAGAGAGGTTAAAGGACAGAAGCAGGGCTTTGTATAGTCTCCTTTAGATTCTTCTGCAAAGGAAGTTGATACAGCTGAAGGAGAACTAGAGAAATTGAATAATGAAATTCTGGTTGTTCCCTCATGCTGCTTCTCTGTGTGGGTTCTCTGGTGTCTGGCACTGTAGTTAAACTCATGCTGCAGCCCTTAGCTACTCGTTTGTCTCCACTAATAAGATGCCTGTTTGAGTCTTGTTGTTGCATATCTTTGAAATCTGTCTCTGAAGTATCATGAGACTGCCAAATAGGTAAAGAATAAATGAAATGAAGTAAAGCTGTCACAGGATGATGGGATAAACCTCACTTCCTTAGGCTAAAAATGAAACAATTTCCATGTTATAGCACTGGGGGTGGGGGGAAGGATGTGCAGGGGGAGAGAGGATGGATTAATTGTTCTCTTATTCCTAGAGTCTGTAGACACAGGCTTTGCTGTTCTAAGCACTGTTCAAATGTGGAATAAAAAGATGGTTCATGCCACAGGGAACTTGAATTTGCTGTGAAACAACTGCTAAGAGAATCCAGTACCAGTAAGCAGTAGTTGCATCAGCAGCCTGCTAAGGTTGTTTGTTTTTTTTCCCTGGGAAATGCTATGGTCAAGCATGGATTTTGTTTGTAGGGAGAGATTCAGATGGGGATCATGTGGGAGGTTCATTCCTGTGCTGGTTAGCAATAAAGTAGTATCAAACTGGGGGGGGAAAGTCCCATTTGTTGAATAAATTTTGTTCCAAAAGTAGCAGGCCTACCTCTGCATTTTCTGGCTTAGAGGATTAAACAGGAAATACCAAAAAAATAAAAAAGCCCCACAGAAACAAAGCAGAGGGGCATGCAAGGGATCATTTGGGAGGCTGTCATCTTCAACATCTTGCTGCAGCTCCAAGGTGCATCCTTCTGGATGCCACTGGTGTCACCTGGGTGGTGTCACTGTGGCACCTGGAACTGCTACAGGCACCAGGGTTGTTACCCAGTCAATTCTGCAGCCACCTGTGTCACAAGAACTCCAACTCCATCCCAGTCCTGCACCTGGGGCACTGACAACATGAAAATCTGGGTGCTGTTATTTTATTGTGCAGGCTGCATCACCAGGGGATCAGAAAGTGCCTCACTTGTAACTAAAAAAAAAACACTTGGCTGCAGAAAAGGTTTTTAAATGCTGCTTCTGGATTAAACTAATTATTAACACCTTAATATTTTGAATAAGTTTCCATATCTTGCTTCTAAGTTCAGGAGAAGTCTGATTCCCTCAATATATGGGAATAAGCAGCTGTACAATTCCTTTTTAAAAAATCTAAAACTACATAATGTTTTAAAGAAAGAGGTGCTTTAAGGCGATGCCTAATTTGTAATTGCATATGATATGTATAAACCCATACCTTCATTTAGTTTAAACCCTTGCTGGATATAGACTTGTGTAAATAAATAGAAGCCAGATATAGTGGACTCTGAGAAAATAAATCTTTTCTGAACTGATTTTAACTCAGGCTAAAGAAAACCTCTAAATCAGCACTCTCTTTCTTCCCTAGTATAAGCAAGCTATTAAATGGAATATTCTTGGTTTAAACTGAATTTATTATCTTTAAAATAGTTCTTAAATCATCACCAAAATTTTGCAGCTTTACATTACTGTGATCTTTCTGAATGTGCCTTGACACTGTTTGAAAAAACAACCCCACTCAGCACTGGCATTTTCTTCACCCTCCTCTTGCAGTCAACTGAACACCAGTTTTTTTTATAAATCATTGTTGTTATTTTGGCTTCAGAGCTGCAGGATTATTGGTGTGCTGTGAATGCTCTGTTTCTCCAGGAAGCTGTGGGACTGTTAAAAAGTCAAACATGCTGGTTGGTTGGTTGGCTAGAGCTGAAAATTGCAGTGTGCAGGTGCCTTCCTATGGTCTGCAATGCCCAGCTCAGTGACTGACTCAGCAGTAACAAACTTGTTGAAAGAAAACAGCTCTGACCATAACCCTGTGCAATCTAAAAGCTGCTTCTCTGGCACCACAGAAGCTGCCTCTGGGCATTTGAGTGTTTTCTGCTTCATACTCAGTGCCTACAAGTGTTGTTGTAAATCCCTGTCTGGGTCTTTGAGCATTTCAGAAGTGAGTGGGTGGATTCTACAATAGCAGGCTGCCTTTTTTTTTTTTTTCCTTTTGTCTTCCCAGCCTTTCTTAAAGCAGACGAACCAATTTTGCTTTCTTTTTACAAACATCAGCCTCTCTCTCTTCCCCTACCCCAGCCAGTCCCCACCAACCCAAGTTCCTCTGTTCCTTGTATGGGAGCCAAGTAGTGTGGGGACAAAAGCTCCATTGTATGTTTGCTTCCATTGTCACGTCTGTCCTCGTTTTTGAACTACTGGAATAGGAATTCCTTTGTAATCAGAATGGGATTCTCCTCCCTTCTCCCCTGCCCTCGTTATCCCCCCACCCATTTTCTGTCTGTGTGTTACAGAGGAATGCATTGGTCACCAGTCTCCAAATCTCCTGGGATGTTTGTTCCTTGGAGGGTGCCTGTGGTAGTTTGGGCAAGGGGCTGGAAATCCCCCAGTCCCAGCAGGAGGAGACAAATCCCACTGGGAATATTCCTGGAGAGCAGGCAGAGGGGTTTCCTGCAGGATTTAGCTGCAGGGCTGGGAGCTTCTGCAGTGTGAGCCTAATGGCAGCTGCTGGGGTGTATTTGGGAGTTTGGGTGCTTGTATCTGCAGGCTCTTTTTCACCCAGTAGTGACATTTCCTTTTGTGCTATAAACCATGGTGACCAAGGCCAAGATAGGAATTGCTTTGGTCATGTGGTTTCTGTTTTGGTTTGTGGTTTGGGGGTTTTTTTGGGTTTTTTCCATCCTCTCAGGTCTTTACTGTGAGAATGTGAGAAGCCATTCATTTCTTTTTAATGTGTCCAGAACAAAAAGTCTGACACAAGGTTAGATACTCTTTTGACTTCTTGCAGCTTGGCATGCTTGATGTCATTGTGGGTAAAGATGGGACAAATAAGGCTTGTCAGGGGAAAAAAATTATATTTTTGTCACGGGCAGAGCAGATGGATAGTGACAAGCAGATCTGCCAAGGCCATCGTGTGTCTTTATCAGTTCTTAGAGCAAAATTGACATTGTTGTTATAGAAAATATGTTCATGATCCATCACCAGAATATCAATTGAGATTGTTGTTATTGATGAATTAATATTATTATTGATGTTTCCTGCCATGTTAAAAGACTTTCTGGTGTTTTAATAGCTCTCTTTAAAAGAAAAAATAAATGTCAGCATTAATGGGAAGTTGTGGTTCCTGAGAGGGAAGTAAGGCTCTTGCAAATATAGACAAAAACCTTAGTGCTGTGTCCGTAGCTATTTTTAGCTGTGTGCACAGGGAATTGTATGGAACACTTCCATTAATACTTCAAATACTGAGAGCCTCTGAAGCCTTGGTTGTGGGAAGACTCTGGAAAATGTTTTAAAGACCCTTTCTTTTATATTCATTCACCATTCTCTAGGTGAGAGTGAGGGGGAATTGGGGGATATTTGCAATAGCACATGGGTCACCCCTCTGAGAATTAACTATGGGGTTTGCTGTTTTTCTTTTAAGCAGCCCCTGGAATTGGTTAAGTTCTGCCTGCCAGGACAGGCAGTGAGCTGGAGCACTGCAGAGGGAACAGCCTGCTCCTTGGGGCAGGAGAGCTTTGTTGCTGCCCTCTCCCCATGCAAGGAGCTGATGGCTTCAGAGCCTCCCAGGCAGTCAGCTGTGTGCTCTGGCCAGTGTGCAGGGGAGGCACCAGTTATTCACACTAATTGTCGAGTCAGAGTAGACAAACTGTGCCTTCAATGTCTTAATTTTTGTACAGAAATGCTCAGTACAGCAGTGATGTAATCAGGAGCTGGGCTGTACATCAGCCCCTGAGGCACTGGGAGATTCTGTGGCAGCATTTGGCTGAAGCCAAGTGAATTGAGAGATGGGGCAGCAGAAAACTGACATAATATGAGAAGTAGGTGACTTTGAAGTGACATATTCAATGGAATCTACAGCAATGGGCTGTATTTTGTCAGAGTTCTTCAGTGCACTTTAACAGAGATTTCCTGAATCCTGAAGCACAATGTTTCCAACTGATTTCTCTTTAGGATGCAATGGCAGAGTAGAGGCAGCCCCAAAAGCATGTTTCTAGGCAATTTGCTCTCTCAGCACATATGGCAGAGCCCTGAAATGCAGGGATGCTTGTGCCTGGCATTGCTGTAAATCACTTTGCACTTGAGGAAATACCGAGTGTCAAATCAAGCCCAGCTTATACAATTGGCTGTAACACAAAAATGAGCTCTTCTCTTTGCAAACTACTGTTTGAATATGAGCTTACACAAGAGACTCTGAATGTTGCCCATTCTGCAAGGATGATTTTTTTTTTTTCCCAGAGCTGTGAAATTCTCATATTTCATCAGTGAAATCCATTGAGGCTTGACCAGTGCTGGTGAGATGTACAAAGGCAATAACCACAGTGTTCAAAGTGCCAGCCTGGGAAATCTTGTTACAATTTAATGCATGTAATTGGGACTAGGCAGCCACTCTGCCAAATTACTTTTGAGCTCTGCATGGGTATTTCCTAGCTTGCAGAACTCCTGTGAAACTCAATTATTTCTGGGAAGTTACATGCTTTTTGTTTTCTTTTCTGGATCTGGATGGGACATACCGCTCTAACCCACAAATTTTTTTACAAAACAAGGGATTGACAGTAAAGCTACAAAGCAGAAACTCATGTTTTGCTGTTGTTGAGCCTTAATTTTTTGTATTTGCACACTATTAGTGCTGAAAGCCAAGTGATCAGTATCTTAACAATATTATATTCTTTATTTTGAAGCTAATTGTGAAGCTGTGGATGGTAAATTGGCTTCTCTGAATCAGAGCTAGTAAGGAATGAAAATGCTGTATTTTATATGTATAACACAATAATAGTCAATGATAACCTGGTTTTGTTATGTTGTTATTCTGAAAGAGTGGCTTATCTAACACAAGATGTCATATTAACCCAAAAGATCTCTAACTTGCTCTGGACTCACATGGAACGGAGAGTTAGGAAGATCTTTCTCAGTTAAATATCTGAGCAAGGTTTTGAGCCAGTGTCACAGCAATTAAGTGCCAGAGATCCAGATTTGAGTTCTAGTTCTGTTTCAAATCCCAGGACCTCCAAAGTTTATGGTCAGGTTATGGAGTCTGACTCATCTTTGTACAGCAGGGGAAGTTAATTGCTTGTTTAAGTGTAATGCTGCAAAGCCTGGTGGCTGCTCTGCAGCAGGAAGGATTAGCAGCTGGAGTCCCTGGCTTCTAATCCTGTCTCTGTGCCCAAATAGAAACACTTTTTTCAGAGCAAGATCTCAAGTAAGAGCCCTCAAACAGAAATGGTATTTGGTTAAAGGAGTTGGTTAGTGAGCTATAGTTTAGGTTTTATTAAAAATGGAGAGATAGCAAAGCAAACTGCAGGTGGAAACCTTCATGCAAAATTCTGTGAGTACTGGCTAAGGCTGTAGAGTTTGGCAGTTTGCATCTGCAGAAGTTCAATCCTCAGTCTTAAAATTGCAATATTGTAAAAAAGAATGTTTAAATGAGATATGTTAATGGGCCTGCTGCCACCAGAGAGCTCCTGGAGCAGTGCAGGGTTTGGCTGTGCCAGTTTGTCTTGACAGTCAAGGATTCAGCCTGAGCAGGAGGCAGAGTTGGAGATGTTAGCTGCCACCCACAGCAAGGAATGCTCCACTCTCAGTTTTGCTTTAAGTGCCATTGAACAAGAGGTGAGAAGAACTTGCATTTAAAGTAGGCTGGATTCACAACCATTTGGGGAATCACTGCAAATCATTTTGAATTCTTGCAAAACCTGCTCTTGCAAAATCTTTTCTCAGTGACAAGTGCTGTTCTCTGAGGCAAAACCAACCTAAGAAAGCTGTGATGGGTAAAACAGTTATTAGCCATTCTTAAATACCTTCTGCTATTGGAAAGAAATAAGTAGAATCAGAAAGGTCATGAATTAGGACTTTTTTAAAACAGTGCAAGTGGAAAAGTCTTGGAGAACAGCAGATTGTGACTGTACCTACCTGAAGCCTCAACCAAGCATTGAGTGCTAAATGCTGTGTGGGAAAAGAGAAGGATTCTTGCCATGAATTTCTCCTGACCTTAGGTTATGACAAAGTGCAACAGCTGGGTGAAATGTGGCCAGCATGGAATTGGGAGGATAAGTTGGAAAGTAATGAGCAGATCATACATAATAAATAAGTGGATAACAAGAAATTGATATGCCTAGCATATGGGAGCTGAGATGGATCTGAATAAAGAGAGCTGTGCTGCTGGCTGTCCTGCTCTTTGTGTAGTAAATTCCCAGGACTCAACAATTTTTTTAATTTTTACATTATTTAAAGATCAAAAACTTGGGGCAAAATCACCTCCAAGGTCTGTAAGATGTGCAATTAATGCACTTCATTAATGCTTTGCCTCTGTGGGTACCAAAAGGCTGAAATTCAGACTTAGTGTGGACCTACCTTTAATTTACAGATTCTTGAAGGCAGATTAAAAAGTCTGGTACTATGTAAGGCTTCCTGTAGGAGTTTGTGCTGCTGGTCCTTGGAAGCCTATACATACTGACTGTGGTTTTGGTGTGGTTAAGATAAATAAGAGAAAGAACTTCATATTTACAGCTCCCATTATGAAAATTCATTGCAACCATTTGCCTCTTGCCTAGTGATTGCCATTTTTCTGGTTGAAATATTTCTTTTTTCTTATATGTATTTTACTAAGTACAGACCTTCTTTTTTTTCTTTATCTCTTAGTAACTGAGCCCCTTAGAGAACTGTCTGGGTGTCCCAAAAGGTTTTTCACTCATCCTTACCTTTCTGTGTGCATATGGAAGTTGTTATTATTTGCTGTCTTACCTTCAACAGCAGCACTGAAACACTAAATCTAATGTTCTTAGGCTGGAAAAGTCCTTTTGGCTCCCAGCTCTGGAGAATAAATGCCACCTTGGTTCTGGAAAGAAGCTTTAATTTTATTATACATAAAATAATTAGAAAAAACACTCGGTATATTTGTCTTTGCAGAATTGTTGTTCTAAGCCCTAATTAGTGCTACTCTAAATCTTGCAGGACTGTATTGAATATGAGGATTTGTTCAGAGCAAGTACAGCTGTAATTAATCTTTGCATTCCCATCAAGAAATGCTGGCACATGCTGTGAGAAACAAGGAAGGAAACTTTCAGTTCAGGCTGTCTGAGCCAGTACCCAACTGCAGCTACAAACCACTGGAGTAATCTCTTTATCCCTTTCTAGTGTGCAGGGAAGGTCTGGGCAGAGACAAATCCAGCCCAGTGAGCAGCCTTTAGCTTTGATTATGCTGTTTAATTTCATACTCAGAAAGTTTCTAATGGACCTCAATCATTCAGGAGACCAAAATTGGCAACTGTTATCAGCTTAGAGATTCCCAGTGATGAAAATGTGTTCCAGAAATCTGAGAAGTTAGGCACATTTAAAGGTGCACCCTTTGAATGACAGAGGGAGTCTAATGAAGAGTTCCTTCTGAAATTTGATGGAAGCAGGAGAGAACTCACATATTCAGTAATGAGCATCTGCATAGGTTAAAGTCATGGTAGTACAAGAAAAACTTTCATTTGATTTGCTACAAAAATACTTCATTATGCAGAGACATTTATATTAATGTTTATATGCCTAAAAACAAAGAATACTGTTTCTAGTGGAAAGGCTCCACTTGTCAGACTGGTTTCATCCATTCAGTCTCAAAGATACAATTGAAAAGGAGACATTTATATTTTTGTTCCCATGATAGGGGAGTTCAAAGTTCTTGGTGTATGAAAGCTACATGCACTACTTGAAGATCAGCAAGGACTGGCTTAGCTGTGTGAAGGAAAAGAGAGAGCTCCTGCTGCTTGCTGTGTGCTGTATTAGCAGTTTGCTGACCCTGTGGTTGGTTTCAGGAAACTGGGGGGGGGAAAAACAGGCACTGGCCAAGAAGAGGTGACTGCTTTTGTTAAGCCTGTCTCCCTGACATGGCTTTCTCTGCTCAGAGCAGCAGTGCTGACAGTGCACTTCAGAAAGTTCCAGTTCTACAAGTCAGCCTTTTGTACCTCATTTATATGTTCTTTGTAGTGATTCAGCTTGCTTTTGGTACCCATTCAGCTTTTTATTGGTACCAAACCTTGCACTTTTCACCTAGAACTGGGACAGCAAGCAAGGGTGTTTTCAGTGCCTTTAAAAATGTTCTAAAAGGTTCCCTTGAGAAAAAAACAGGAAGAGGTTAAGGCTTGGATTTTTCAAAGGGGCCACTGAATTTAATAGGATAATGGGTAATGAATGCTTTCAGGCTTTCCTGAATATCCTAGTTTATTGTAAGCTGTGTAGGATCAAGAACAAGTAACGTGAACAGATGAACAAATAAGCAAATCATTAAAAACTAGGTCTGTTTTTATGAGAGAGTGTTATTGGCATATCTTCTGTATTTTTATACTTAGCAGATACCTGGAGTTGTTCTTTACTTATCACAGTGACAGTGAATTATGTTTAATGAGTCTCTGTTCTTGAAAAGATGGCACCTGACAGAAAGCTGAAGAGGAAAATGCAGGTAGGATGGTTAGGCAGCAGTAACCTGCCCAGGTAGTGATGTTGTACCCTTGCTACCTGTCCAAATCCTGACCTTTTTGCAATGACTTTTCAAAGAGATTGTAATGTCTTTAACCTGCTTTTCTTCTGTTTCCCCTCCTGTTCCTGCTGTCTCCCAAGCAAGCCTGGCTTGCCTTAAATCATGGAGAGCTTCACTGAATGCAAACCACTCTTGGCTTCAGCTTACCTTGGGCTGTAGCTCTGGACAGTGATGCCAGTGAGCAATAGGAAATGGTGATTTGGGGAGTTGTGCTTTGCACTGAGCTCTTGGTTCTGCTGGCTGGGTTTTTTGGAAGCTGCTCTTGGAGAAGGGGCAGATGCAGCCTGGGAGTGACTCAGCACAGCTGAGGGGGTGACACTCTGTGCTGCTGGAGAAGGAACAAGCCATGGGCATCACAAGTAGGCACCAATTGCCTTAACCTGGTGCTTGCCAAGGAGTGATGACAGTGTCTTTATCTCGCTGATCCTTCTCCTGAGCAATGGTTCTTTTGGTTCCTTTCCTGATGCCAAACTAAGGTGCCTGTACCTCAGAGTAGTTTTGTCAGTGTTTGTGTTCTGAGTTACCTGAAGTGGTCACAGACTGTTCAAATCCAGGCTCTGTTTCACAGGTATTGAGTGTGGAAGAAGAAAAGGAGGTGAGCAGAGGAAGGGAAGAAACAGTGTTTAACTCTTGACTTCTGGATTTATGTGCAGTGGTGGCTGTGCAACAGGGGAGGGTTTCATAGACAGATGACTTAAGATACATCTGCATGTGATGCTGTTCCAGGAAATATCTCAGTGCTACAAACCAAGCAGCTGATAAGCAAACACTGGTGGAGGGAGCAGAGCTGTTGAGTGCCCTTCCCAAAGGAGAAGGGTAAGGTTAGCTCAGTGTTTCACTTCTCCTTTCTCAGCTGCACTGCTGGGAAAGCTTCTGTCACAAAGGCAGAAGGCAGCGTGGTCCCCACCTTCTCTAGTTTGCAGCTACACCTAAAGCAGCTCTGAGGAGTAAACCTGTTTCTCTCAATTATTGACTCAGGATTTGGGGGAGGGCAGGAAAACTTCTTGGAAACATCATGCAAGATTTTCTGTTTGAGAAAGTGGAAAACATGTTGCTCTGAGAAGTAATTTATTGACACCTTTCAAATGTCTCCTCTGTATACAACACAGATTCCTGCAGTCAGACTGAGGCAGACTTGTGCTTCACTTGGCTTTGCTCCTGAACAAACTGTTGCTGTTTGTCCTTAGAAGGTCTGCTCTCCACCCCACCCCCAAAGCTCTTAATTTGCCTTGCTTTCCTTGATACTCCCTTAATTCTACTTTGGAAAACTCAGTAGAATCTCCAACTGAAAAAGCACTGGTTTATTGATGGAACTCTTTCCCATTTAATTCCACCTCTGGATTCAAGGCTTTGATCCATGTGGTTTCAGTCTGGTCAGAGTACAGTAGTGAATCAGTCATGGTGTTGGATGTGGGCAGGAGACAAAAGAATACCTACTGTAGTCTCTCTTTCTGTCCTTTCTTCCAGCCCAGCACATGCATTCCTGCTTGCAGGGAGTTCAGCTGGCCATCCACGTGGCTGGACTGCTGCCCTCTCTCCAGTTCAGGAGGATGTGACCGAGGCTTTAATTAGGGTGTTTTTAATAGGCTAGTCTGCTCAACAGCTTGGAAAAGTTTGTTAAACTCACTTCATTTTCCACCATGGCTTGATTAATTTCTGTGTGTATCTGAGGCCTTAAGGATAGAAGCTGCCACCTATTTATACTCACAGATTTCATCTTTAGATTTGTTTTCAGACCTGAAAGAGAAGGAATTCTGAAGTTATGTTGAAAGTAGTCCAGGTTGCATGAAATCTTCATACTGAAGTGTCAGTAGGGTGGAGGTTTAAGTGCAGATTTGAAGAATTCCTCCTCCTCATGCCAAAACAGATGTCACAAAGGGAGAGAATATTTGGAATAGTTGATATGTTTTGATGTGAATAGATAAAAAACCTTGCAAGGTAATGCAGGATGAGAATTCCCACTGATTGGAAAGGCACTGGGGAGGCAGGCAGAAGCTACACCTCAGGACTGGTCAATTCTAAGTCTTTTAGAATTAACAAATACCAAACTTCTATTGAAAAAGGAGAGTTTTGTTTCTGGGGCAAATGACTTTTGAGAATCAGTTGTGAAGCTGCCTTGAGGAGTCCCTCAGACCTGCAAGCCTTGTGTTGTCTGTGGTTGAGTCTGCCAAGCACTGAGGTAATGGGCATGGGGCACAACTTCAGAGTAATGGAAGCAAGGTGGAATTTAATTGCTTTCTGCACTCTATTCTCTACACTCTTGATTTTATAGGAATCAAACTGTTAAATAGCACACCTGAGTGCAGCTAAGACTTAGGTTGCATTTTAGCTGAGTTTTACCTAAAACCTTTCTTTCAGATACTGAGCAGCTTTCTGAGTTTTGCAAGGCCATCCTTTTATTCTGCCCATCTAAAAACATCTCAGTTGTGCACATACAGAAAATGAAAATCTTATTTGAAACAAAATTTTAAAGAAATATGAAGGATGAATGGCACTTTGCAATCCTTATAGTCACCATTTAACAACAGACAAATTTCAGTATGACCTGTCTGAGCTGATATTCCCAGAAAGTGGAGCATTAGGACACTGCAGCAAATCTTTGGTGTGTAAGTGGAGCAGGAAGCATCGTTCTGCGAGACACTCAAGGTTATGCCTCTTGTAAGTGCATCCAAGTTGCTGAGCTTTCCAGCTGGCCACCTGCCATGGAAAAGTCCAAGCTCAACATTCTCTCATGGCTGGTGTTAGCTGCTTTTTCAGCCCACAAGATCTAAGATATTTATTTCCCATCCCTTGATCTGATAAGATTTGAAAGGGAAACTCGCTGGTAAACTTGTGATTTAGTCTTGATCAGATAGTCAGTACTGCTGACTAGATTAATTCAGGAGGTTTTTTTTTTTTTTTTTTTTGTCACTGTCTGTTCTAGTTCTGCAGATGTCTCCTGTAAACAAAGCAAGTTTCAGGTTTGCATTCTGACCTGCTGGGAGCAAAGCATGGGCCTGGGGTCAGGGAATAATGGGATTGTGCATCATTCCAGGGGATGCAGAAACATCCAGTTCCTTCTAAATTCTGCCCTGTTGGTTGAAAATACCCATTTTTCTGTGTCTGCTGCCCACTGAGAATAAATGGGATAATTTGCTGGTGATGGGCCAGAATCTTGGCTCCATCCCTCCTTGTGCAGCTCAGGACTTTGTTCTAGCTGTGGCAGGAGTGCTGGGTCAGTTGCTTTTGGGGTGTTGAGCTGGCTGTGCCTGGAGTGAGAAGCTGAGCCTGGCGCGCGCTCGCTCGGCTCCATGGAGAACCTCCGGAGTGGAGATGAAAGGGCTCTGGCAGCACTTGCAGACAATGAATTCCCTTGGACAGCTGGCAGGGAAACAGGAAGGAATCCTTCCATGGGATGCTTAGGAGCAGGTCTGGCAGCCACTCGTGCCAGGTCTGAGCCGGGCTCGCTGCTGATGTTGGATGCAGTCGTTGGACTATTTTAGTTGTTTAAACATAGCTGTGATTCTTCCACACCAATTTGGTCCATATCCCCTTGCATCCACTCCTCAACTCTTGCTAGCTGCTGGTCAGTGAAGGGTAGGACGTGCTGAATCCCTGATGTGCAGGTCTGTCTGGTTAAGGATTTTTCTAGATTTATTTTTTGGAAAGCTAACATTTAGCACAGTTGTGTTACACTTTGTGTTTTGTTTGTGGCCAGTACTATTTTCTCTGCTGTTTGCACCTGTTTTTCTTCCAGCCACTGCAAATCTGTGAAGCAGAAACAGCAGTGATTAAGACAGTAAGTATGAGTAAAATCAAAATTACAGGGGGCTTTTTGGTTAATGTTTCTTGAAGCTTTTAGTGTAGGATGGAGCCTGCCTTAGTCTATTAACAGAAAATTCCGTTCTTCCTGGAGGCACTGCTGCTGGTGTGCATATTTGAGACAAATGAACAGAATTGTTAACCTAGTCCAAAATCATTTATCTCATCTACATCCTGTTGATGTAGAAATACCTAAGAATTTCAGGAAAAAATGTAACTCTAGTTTTCCCTTGCAGCACGTGGGAGAAAGAATTGCTGTATTAAATTGCTGGAAAAAGCTAACACATGTTAAGAGTTGCCCTTCAGCAAGAACCCTGCTCCTGTATGAGTGTTTCTTAGCTGCAAGGCTGGAGTTGCAGTCACAGCGTTCCACAAATCTTAGTACTGATGTGGAAGCTCTGATTAAGCTAAAGTTTTTCTGAAGAATTAAATAAATATTAATCACCTATTATTTTCCATATGCTGCAAAGCACAGTTAGGCCATGTGTCATGGAGGATGAGTTGATATAAACCCACCCTGTCATGTACAAACAAATTTTTCCATTGCCTATTTGGACTGAGCTGACAAATAATGAATTTTTTAAATATTTTCAGACCTTAACATCTGATACCTACCCTGTGTGAGCAGGCAGGAGAAAGGAGAGGTAATTTTTAGAAGTTTGGAACCATATGGTACTTTTTTTGTAGTTGGCATGTTTGTAGGGTCCAGATAACAGCAACTTGGATAAGCACTGGAGTTGCTGGATGGGAGCCAGGAGCTCAGTCTGTTGTTAAGGAGGAAGTTAAATAACACTGGAGAGTTTTGATAGCTGGAATTCTGTACAGCTTAAATGAGGAGAAGTGGTTGGTCTCTGCACTGGAGCTGGTGATTGTATGAAAAATTAATGTTTGTCTTGTGTCAATAAACTTCGATGCCCAGACAGGATGTAGAATATCTGTAGAACAGAATTGCAGTGTCCAATGGGCATCAGCATTTCAGGGCAATTTAGGTTACTTCAGCATCCTCTGGGGGAATTCTTAACAAGCACAGGCTTGCTCACCTCCTTGGAAAATAATACTGAATTCATCAGCTGTCAGAGAGGAGAGAACACATTTCTGGCTGCAGTAAATCCATGCCCTGTTAGCAGTGAGGCTGAATAGAAGGGCAGATTTAGCAGTAATCTCTTGAAGGAGCCTGCAGGCTTGGGGAGGGGGAGTTGTTTGTTTGTAGCTGTCCCTCAGGAGAGTTGTAGCCCTGGGGCAGAAGCAGGGTGCAGAGCCTGAGCCCCTTCACTTCCAAGGATTTGTGTTGTGGTGGCAGGGTGTCAACCTGCTGCTTGTGTCCTGTGCCTCTCACTAAGGAAAGCATTTTCTGCATCACTTTTTGATGGTGAGGTTTGGGTTCTAATTTCAGTATCCAAAAACTTGGCTGATCTAAGTCCTGAACAGTTTCAAGTACTGGGCTCCTGGTTATTTTGTAACCTGGCTTCTCCCTTGGGCCTTTCTAAAGCATCTGAAGTGGTGACATTCAGACCCCTTACAGTCAAGAGATGATTGATATCCCAGGAAACCTGGAAAAGGGGAGATCTCAGTGTTTGCAAACAAAAATTTTGCTTGCAAGTTTGTTTTTTGTCTGTACGTGTCTCAAGCAGCCCTCGTGGAATAGTTCCTTAAATAAAGGCCAGCTTGGGATGAAATTGTCCATGCTTTCAGTCCATCCCATTTATGTATCAAAGATCTCAGAGCTGGGAGATTCCCAAACATCTTTCTAGAGTCTCCTGGATTCCCTCTGTGTTCCTCAGCCCTGCTGCTGAATGTTTTCCAGCTCCTGAGCAGAGGGTGGGTGCCCAACACTGCTGTTCTGTCTGGATCAGTGTTCTCTCACCTTGCAGACCCTGCTGCAGGTTGTGGCAGTTCTTTGCAGCATCTGTTTCTCTGAAGTGTGGGAATTCTGTTAGATCTGTGTTTTGTGTTTCTGTTTGATCTGTGTTAGATGCTCCCTTGAAGTACAACATTTCCTTCCTCTGTGGTTTAATCCATCATCTGAAACAAGCTGAGACTGACAGGTCTACCTTAAATTGTGCACTCTAAATTTAGCAGCCAGAGACAGAATGATCAGGAAGGGCTAAATTAATATTATGTCAAAAAGGCCTTGGGACAAGGAAAGGAAAAAAGCCAGTTTGGAACAGAGGGTCCCCTTTCAAGTCTTCCAGTTCAGAGCAGAATATAGAGGAGCTGCTTTTCAGCAGGAGAAGTTTGAAATGAGCCAGTATTTTAGGGAACTGGACCATGGGATGTGTCACTGTCCTTTATGATCTGATCAAGGCTCACTCTGAATAACTGAGGGTTACAGTGACAGGTTGATAAATTCTGGCCTTACAGAACATGTCTGCTGAGTTTCTGGGGGTATTTTAAAGCTTGCTGTGCATTATTTTCATGCATTTACTGCTTGGGAGCTCTGCCCAAAATGAGGCTATCAATGGCAAAGGAAGTGATGCCAGATTAGTTATAATATTTCTGTGTGGAGATTTCCTATGTGCTCTGAACATACCCTGAAGGGACAGGGATGTTGAGTTCAATCATTATTTTCATGGGGACTTATTTGGAGCTCATGTTAAGATGACATTCACATTGCACAAAGTATGTAGATTAAAAATTCTTTTTTTTCATGGCTTTTGCCCCTTGAGAATGCTGTGGTCAAAATAATCTAGCATATAAAAAGAGTTTTAGAGGACTATTTCAGGAAGCAGGAGTATATGTTTACATTTCAACTTTCCTCCCTTTCTCTTCCACCAGTCAGTTTTTAAACAAATTGCACTATTTTCTCTGGCTTCACCAAACTTTATACTGCAGATAGGCCAGTTTAAAAGAATAACAATTTTTTTTAAAATAATCCAATAGCGATACTGCATTGTGGGCTCATTTGAGGCCTTCTGTTTGTGTTTCTTGATTCCCCCAGTTCCCAGATGTGCAGTGACTCATCCTCCTGAACAATGGGAACAGCATCTCCAACTCCTTCTCTTGGTCCCAGTGGCAGAAGTGTTACTCAGAGGGTCTGGACTGCAGAGGGAGGGGAGCTCAGCAGTGACAGAATGAGTCACCCCAGCTTTGTGGTCACCCTTGTGTGGGGAGCAAGGAGTGGAACACCAATGGTCACTGCTCTACTCTGGGGCACTAAAAAAGGATCATCTGAGCTACATAAAATTCATAACTCAGAGGTCACTGTTCCCTCCCCCACAGCTGTCCCGTAAAACACGGGGTGTGGGTGCAGGAGACACCACTGAAACATCTTGATTTATTATCAGGGAGGATGAAAAGCCATAAAAATAGCCAACTGGTTTGTAACTTTCCAATGTGAAATGTACTAATCGAGCACTAGTTAAAAATAAATTAAATAAGAAATACCAGTGCTTAAATGCTTCACTGACAGACTCTGCTGTGACAGAGCAGGGCTTTCTATCTCAGTATTGTGCTGGTTGAAATTAGTCTTTCATATTTTAAAAGCATTATTTGTGAATATTGTGAGAATATTTTTAAAGGAAATAGTGTACTATTAGGACAATGCAAGACAGTCTTTTTAAATCTGAAAGGCAGAAGCTCAGCAGCCTTCTGTGAGCACCATTGATCTGAGGAAGTTTCTGGAGCTGCCACAGTTTTTCTTGCAACATCAGCCTGTAAAAGATCTGATCTGGATCTTTTTTGTTTGTTTTCTAAGTGAACTCTCCATGATGTGATTATATTTAGGTAGTTACACTTAGTATAAATACACTTATATAAATATACATATATTATAAATAACTTCAGCTTTCATTTCTACTTTGCAAGCATAGCTCGAAATAGATTGTGATGTTATAATATGCTTTCTTTTTCCCCAACAGAACCATTAAAATACTGAAATTGAAGTCATCAATCTGCATAAAGTTATTTTTAGTATCTGATGAATCAATTGCAAATATTTGCTGACACTTCTATAGGAAGTCATGGTCATGGACCTGAAATAACTGGCTGAGATCTGGAGGAGGAGAGCACTTGAACTGCTAAGCCAGCTTTGAATGGAGCTGAATGGCTGGATGGATATTGGGGAAAAACTAAATATTTGCACTGAAAAAGCCAAACCAGCTTCTTTGTGGCCAATGTCATGAAGAGAAAAAATAATTAAACACAAAAGAGGCAGCTGATATTTGTTTTTATAATTACTTGTTTTGAATGGAAAATCTACTTTGATTTAGAAACTGTATGTGTATTTTTATATGCATATGTTTATATACATAAGCATTTGTTTGTATGTGTGTGTAATACCCAAAGCAAGAGACAGCTTTGCATAAATAATAATTTATTTGTGGAATTCAAAAATCCATTGACGTGCAGCTTGATATCACACTCAGTGAATTTGACTTCTAGATGTAATTAATACTGCTGTGTGAATGACTAGGAAAAATGAATATAGAAAGGAATGTTGAGTTAGCATAATGGTTCTAATTAGAAGCACTAATAGCAAACAGTTGTGAAACCTGGAGTTTCCATATTTTCCTTATTTAATACGTTACATGTTACTACTCATCACATCAGATAATGTCCCGTGCCTGTGTGTGCTGCTGCCTGGAGGAGCTGGATGTGCTTCCCAGAACATCCCAGTTTGCTGTGAATCTGACTAAGATGTAGGACAAGGTTATTCCAGAAGCCTTTGGAGCAGGAACTGAGTTCACACTTCCCTAGGACTTAATAAAGAATCGTTAATCAGGGAATCATTAAAGCAGGAGGTTTTGAGTGTGTGCGCTGGGTTTGGCCTTATTGCTCTGGCACGTTTTTGGTGGGTGTTTTTCCTCCCTTCATGTTTGTGTGCTTTAATGTTTTGAGGGTTTTTAAACTTCAAACCCTCTGGAGCTCGTTGAGGATTTGTTGTTTTGGCTGGAAACAGATATTTTGACTTAAGTCCTGGATGCCTTTGGATTCTGTGCTAGAAGAGAATATTCAGATTCCTTCAGATCTGTCACACCGTGCAGATGGTGCTCACACCTGTTCCAGCCACCTGGCTTGGTTACCCAGCTCTCCCAGAGCTTTGCCATTGCTGATTAAAATTTCCCTGAATTAAAATTACGTGGCTTAATTGCAACGTTAATAAGAGCTGGGTAAGAATCTAGAGAAGTCTGTTTTCCTTAAATCACTGCAGAAATGAACGTGTATTTTTTCCATTAATCAGTTGATTTTCTTGCCTCCCCATTAACATGCAGAATGTCAGAGGGATGGATGTGTGGGGTGGGAATTAGGGGAGGCAGAAGCTGTAAATCAGGTGATCCTGCCTGTGTGTCCCTGCATTTCACAGGCACGTGGCTGTTCCCTGCTCAGCCTGGGAGGGGGGACACACAGGCAGGGACTCTTGGAGCAGCTGGGTAGAAAATTGGAAGAATGTCCATCAGAAATGGCCCCTTTGCAGTATTTTTGCACGTCTGAAGGAGCTGTGTGGGATGGAGCAGAACAGATAGAGAAGGGTTTTTTGTAGCTTCAGTGATCTTTTCTTTCTGGGCTCTCCCATCTCCTGAATATGACTAATGCTGTACAGGAAGCCCTTTTCTCTTATTCATGCAGTCTGTGATATCTCTTCTGATCCACAGAGTGCCAAAAAATACAGGAAATTACTTTCACCTTATGAAAATTCATGATTGTAAGGAAGCTCTTAGAGCAATTGTTCTTTGGAAACTTCCCCTCTCCCCCACCCCACCCCCCAAAAAAAGAAGTGGGTTTTTTTCTGCCAGCAATCCATTGTAAATCTTTTGTTGATACATGGTAGTCTTTTGCAAATCCGTGTGTTCTCTCTCCTCTATGAAAAGACACTTCCAGTTTTAAATGTTAGGAAATAATAAGCTCCAGCTCCTTTTGTGTGTGCCTTAGGCTGGGAGTGTGTACTTGTCCAACACTGAATCCTCTGATCTCCAGTCTGATTCCTCACAATGAACTGTTGTGTTCATCTGTTTAGAGTTGTACTGGGGGCAGTAATTCTGTTCTGCTGTCTCAGGGCTATGGTGTAGAGGAGGATGTGTGGTTTAAGAGTTTCTATTGCAGCTGGAGTACTTGGAGGAAGTTCCATTCTGAATTAGTGCCTTGGTGAGGGCACCTACTGTCATTTGGTCATGACTGACAGCCCTGCTCTGGGGTAAGGAATGGGTTTTCCTGCCTAAAATCACTAAAAGGCAGCAGGGTTTTCCACTTTTTTGTTCTCCTGACGTGGCTACAACTGCAAGACACATCCTGAGCACTAAAGAAGACTTACTGAATTACTTTTTCATGAAGGGAAGCATTTGCTGGAGGGTTTCACCCCAGAGTAGTCTGCATCTGTAGGGAAACAGTATTGTTACTTCTTTAAAAGTCTGTGTGGGGCTTCTTGTCCCCACTTAATGCAGAGGGGCCCTTGGTTTGGGTGGGACACACAGACAAGCCTGTTTGATAAAAAACCAAATCCTCTTACACAAGACTAAATTTTCACACAAGAATGAATTTTCCCTGTAAACATTCCTGTTTTCTTCTCCATATAATTGCTAAAGAACTTTTTACAAGATGAGCAAGTCTATTAAGTCTTGAGCCTAGAAGGGGAGCTGTCTGTATAAGAGCAAGTCCTTGAAAATGCTCCTTTTTTCCTTTGTTTGTGACAAGCAAGTCTAGCTTAAATCATCATAAATTGTGGGGGACTTAAATCTTCCACTTTTCTAGGATATGCTTTTGTTCAGTGTTATGAATTTTAAACAAACTACACTGGTTTCTTATAAATGTGTTTCATTTTTTACTCCCACTCAGTGTCAGTTAACTGCATTTATCTTACAAGGGGAAAAAAAGCCAAATTCTTTAAGTCAAAGAACTGACTTTAATAACACTACTCTTTTATTGTAGAGATTTCCTGGATAGATCTGAGCATTTGTGTAAATCTCTTCACAACTTTGGGTTTTCCAGACCTGGTGCTATTGCTTTGTTAGACCTCAGTTCATGCTGGGAAGAAGGCCTTGGTTCTGTTGGGTTTGCTGTCCTAGAAACAAGCTCAGTTCCCATGTGTTTCCTTTTCCACAGGGTGAATCAGTGAAATACTTCCTGGATAACCTGGATCGGATCGGTCAGCTGGTAAGAAACCTTCTCCTTCTGAAGCACAGAGCTCCAAGGGACAGGGAGAGCCTGAGTGTGCTGTGATTAATGGGGTTTGCTTGGGTTTTTTGGTTTGTTTATGAAATAATTACACATTAAATTCAGTGTTCTTTCTGTAGAAACAGTAAACTTCAGCTTGCTGAATCTGAAGCTTAGCATTTGTTTGCTCTTTTTTGACAGACAGCAAATGGAAATTGTATTTGTGCACATATTTTATCAGCCCTTCTGTGCAGTCTCTGGATCTCATTCCCTTTTTCTGATGTTCTGATGGCTGCTGCTACTTAAGGTAGCAGAATGAAACCTTAGCAAAATAAAACCCATTCCTAGCACTTGTAGGATTCAAAATTTGTCATGAAAACATCTGTCAGGACACTTGGAGGAGAAAGAAGTGAGATGATTTTCCTAAATAGTAACAACTATAAGGTTCTAAAGAATAAATTTCTCTACAGCAGTAGATTGGTAGAATCTGTTGCTGTACTTGCTGGTCAAGAAGTGTGAACCTGGAAGAAGAGTTTCCCCTAAAGCTTTCAAGATGGTCCTTGTAAGAGTAATGAACAGTGGAAAAGCTAGATTAAAAAAACCCACCTTTTAGTGATGATTTGATCTGCTTTATTGGATGCTACCTAAGTGGCAGTAACACTGTAGCTAAGAATTTCATGATGAAAAAATACACTTCAACCTTGAACAAAGAGGCTTGATGGATGAAAGTGTGAAGTAGTGAATTAGTCCTTCATTTTTGTTCTCATATGTCTCAGGATCTTCTGTAGCTGTTTACCAAAGTGGTGAGCTAAATGGTCAAGAGGCCAGTGTTTTAAAGTTGAGTATTCATTCTTCATCTGATCATTTTTAAATTTAAAAGCAGCTCCTGGTCATTTTACCCATTCCTTCAGTGTTCAGGCATTAGCCAGAATTTTTGAAGGACTTTTTTTGACACTTCTATCCTTTCTTTTGCAGAACTATTTCCCCAGCAAACAAGATATTTTGCTGGCCAGAAAAGCCACGAAGGGGATAGTAGAGCATGATTTCATCATTAAAAAAATTCCTTTCAAGATGGTGGATGTAGGGGGACAGAGATCTCAGCGTCAAAAATGGTTCCAGTGCTTTGATGGAATAACTTCAATTTTGTTCATGGTCTCCTCCAGCGAATACGACCAGGTCCTCATGGAAGACAGGCGCACAAACAGACTCGTGGAGTCCATGAATATCTTTGAGACAATAGTCAACAACAAGCTTTTCTTTAACGTTTCCATTATCCTATTCCTCAACAAGATGGACCTTCTGGTGGAGAAGGTCAAGACTGTCAGCATTAAGAAGTATTTCTCGGACTTCAAGGGCGACCCTCACCGCCTGGAGGACGTGCAGCGTTACCTGGTGCAGTGCTTCGACAGGAAGAGGCGGAACCGCAGCAAGCCCCTGTTCCACCACTTCACCACGGCCATCGACACGGAGAACATCCGCTTCGTGTTCCACGCCGTCAAGGACACCATCCTGCAGGAGAACCTCAAGGACATCATGCTGCAGTGAAGGAGAGCAGCCCCTGCTCTGTTGGAATTTCGCTGGAGGGTTCCATCACAGTTTTTAATCCTTTCTTTATGGCCCTTGCGTGCGTCGTAGGGCCCGCGCGAATTCCTTGGCTCAGGAATGCTGTACACTAGCCAGTCCAAACAGAGGAGCTCTAGGCCGGAGGAGTTGTGTTGATGTTAGCTACTGAATCATTTGGACTAAAACACTACTGAAACCTGGCCCTGGTGGGTTCTGTACCGAGTTTGGAACGCTGAATGACACAACCACCGTCTGCCTTCTTCGAGAACAGAAATCTCTGACAAACCATGGGTGGAAGACACGTTTCCAATGAATGCTCTCATTTTTCAGAGACACTAATTGTACAAACTGCCTTTTTTTTTGTAGTTTGGAGGTGCTGAATCGATCAAACTAATCTAAACGTGATGAGATTGGCAGCTGTATTGGAGAATGTTAATGGAAGTTCCATTCTTAACCTTTAGGAGTATAACCAGGTCTTGTGTGTGTGTTCAGCTTTGCCAGGGGTCTAGAATCCACCTCCCAAGGTGGATGCACAGCTCTTGTCTGAAGGTTTTGCATGAGTCTCCTGAGGGAGAAGTCTAAAACTGTGTAAGGAAACTCATGTTGGAGTAAATGGGATGGGGACTTGAGGCCTCGCTGATTCGGAGAAGGGTTTATTTTGCACTATGCTTGGAGGGTGTTACATCATGGAAAACTGATTTCCTTGGTACAGCAGCCTGTGCTGGAGCACCCAGCCATGTATCTGCACAGTGGTTGCTCAAGGGAGATGTGCTCCATGGCCAGCTAGCACTGTCCTCACACCCACAGTGGGCAGCATTTGTGAAGGTTCAGTATCACACGTGACAGGGCTTCATCTAAACTCAGAAGTTTGGAAGCTGATTAAACTCTTTAAGCAGAGGTTTTGGTAGCACAGCAGCTGCTTGATTAGTTCCCAACAGCTGACCTTGTAGGAAGACTGAACACCCTGGAGATCCCAGCTTTCCAGCTGCACTGATGGATTTGGACAGCAAGACCTTGCTGTAAAATTAGCCTTTAATCTGTGTCTTAATGGGATCTTCAGCCTGTAGTGATGCACATGGAACTCAGAGCACAACTGGGTTTGGAGTCGCCCCTTTTGGGCAGTGGTTTGGGTGTGAAATGGCAAGAGGCTGTGAATAATTTGGGTGTGAACTCCAAATTTCCTTGTGCTCTCAATCTCTGCCAGGTGCCTTTTCTGTGTACAGACATCGAAACTTTTCTATTGCAGTGGGGTGCATGAACAAACCGAAGATATTGTAGTGCTATCCTTTAGGTAACTCAAACATGGTTTACTGTGCAATTTTTGTCATAGTTTTTATCCAAGGATAAAACCTGAAGGGCTCTTTGTACCCATAAAAAGTCAGCATAAAAAGTCCCTGGAGTTCTTATCCCCTTTGAGCCTGTAATGGCATGTCAAAACAAGCAAAGTTTTACTTCAGCTGGTAATCCCATGGGAAATGTGGTCAAAGAAAAGTCCTGTTCCGTTGTCCTTTCATGTTAATTTGGATAAAATCTGGAATCTTTCTTCCCCTCTGAAGCTTGCAGATGTTCATATCAGTATTTTTGTGTAGCTTCCTGATGCAGCAGCCTCCTGGTTTTCCTTGTGCAGGCTCCAGAGTGGAAAAGCTGTGGCTGTAACAGGCACAGAATCGACGTAAGAAGCAACTGAGAAGTTGCAGATGGGAAAACCTAACTCAAATTTCAGCAAACTTAAACAGGAATTAGCTTCCTTGTAACAAGTCTTATTTTGCCAGGACCAACTCTGTCTTTTAAATATTTATTAATTTTTAGCCTTGAAGGGGAAGAATGTTATGTGACTAATATTCAAATGGGGAAAAATCTTAAGATTATTACATTTGAAAAGGAAAATGTTTCACCACAGCGTGATGCAAACAAGTTTATTCATCACATAAGGTTGGTTTCTGTGAGCCCATTTGTTTGGCTGAAGACTAAGGCTGCTCTCAAAGCTTTCAGATGTTTTCTGAGTTCTTGGTAGTGGTTTTCACTTCACACAAGACACTGGGAAAGAGGAGGCAGTTGTGGGCTCACCTGACTTCTAGGTTGACTTGACTTTAGTTCTTAGCTTGCTGTGAGCTTTATTCTTTCACTGAATTTTCCAAATGAGGTAATATTATGCCTGTTTTCTCAAATTAGTTAAACATTCCCTTTCAACTGTATTTTTTCTCAAGAATTACCTCAGTTTGGTGTCTGAATCTACTGTAGTTTTACCTGGGAGGCATAGCATGGAATTTCTGTTCTCTTTTTCTCTTGACACTCATCCATGGTTTTGTATCTTAGTCACCTTATGGATTTACCCTCAACAGAGCTAATGATGCAACTTATATTTTAAATAACTTAAAATCTGCACCTGGAAAAGAAACAGCATGAGAGATCTCACACTGAGCTCTCAAGCTGCCTTTTTTTTTTTTTTGTATGTTATGGCAGTTTTGCACACTTAAGTCAGTTTTAGGGAACCAGTTTCCCCACCTTGGGCCCATTATTGCCTTTCTTGTTTAATTGATGAAATGGGCCTGATGTGGGGCTGCAGGTGAAAATCTGTGTTGTGGCTCTGTGGGCTCAGAGTTCTGTCAGGTTTGGATAATCATGGATCACACCAGGAACCCCAGGTCAGGAAACTCTCCTTGCAAAAGTCAAGCACTTCCCAAGTTTGCAGAGGAGCTGGCTTGTGAGTAAAAAGGACGTAGGGGTCTTTTTGAATTGTCAGTTTTCTCTGCAACATACTCATCTTGCCACAGCTGAGGGGGCTTGGGGTTTTTTCCCGAGGGCAGTTGTAGTATAATAAAGCCAGAAAATCATGTTGTGGTAAATCAGTGAATTACTAAAGCAGAGCTTAGGTAGATGAGGCTGTTCACACTTTAAGGACAGGCATGGTCGGTTGCTTAGTCCTTTCACCAGAAACAAATAGAAAACTTTATTTTAAGTGACATCCTGGAGAACTTTGCAGGTAAACACAGCTGGAGAGAACATCTTTTTTTGTTAGTTTTATAGGCTTATTGTTCATTTGGCTGGTCAGGAAATGGGTCACAGGCAGGATGATGATCAGATGGAGACCTTGAACAAGTACTTTTTTTTTTAAGGAAAAGAGCAGCTTTTTGCTGTCCCTCCTCTGACACCCGGGGTCAGTGACAGAATGTTGCAGAGGGGCTGTCTCTCCTGAGGACAAAGAGAGGAAACTCTTGCAGCCTGTGCTTGGGGCAGAGACTTACATAAACCTGGAGGTGAAGTAAAAAACTAAATGGGAGTCATTTTTCCAACACTGCTTTGTGTTTGTTGTCCTCAAAACAAGTGTTAAGCTACTAGAGTGTGTCAGCAGCACTCCTGCAGATTGCAGTGCTGGCAGGCTCTGAGCAGTCCTTAGGTGCATTGCAAGGTGACTTGGTGGAGTTGAAAAGGATGAGTGGTGTTCTGCAAGTGACATATTCAATAGGCACTTGTCACTTTCAAGGAATGAAGTAGTTCTTGATGTTGAAAATTACCTAATGGTGGTTATGGAATTGAAATTACTGGCCCTCAGTTTGACAACTCAAAGATGCTTTCAGTTTCATGCAGAGAATGGATCTTATTTCATATGGCAGCCTAGATTATTTGACTTATTAACTTGATAGTAGATTTTTTTTTTATTGCTGCTGTGTAAAACCTAGAACTAGGCATGTTACAAGAAAGAAGTTCCTGAAGATGACCATTCCCAGGCCTTCTGAGGCAGTTAAAGCTGAGCTGCAGCCAAGCAGGCAGAGTAGAGAAAGTAATGGCAAATAAACCATAGGGAAATGGAGCAGGAAGAGCTCAGTTGTACATGGCACTGGAGACAAAAATAGAATTCCCCTAGGACAGCTGAAGTGGCACAGTGTGAAAAGTGGTGCATTTGGAGTGTGTCCCATCCTGTCAGTGTGTTGCCCCCCAACCCCATGGCTCATTCCCTCTGGGAATTCACCCATCCTGGTTACTGTGATCTGCAAAGAAATGTAGAATTAAAGCAGTTAAAAGAACAGATGTGGTACCACTGAAGAAACCAGCAGCTTTCTTTAGTGACAGACAGCTGCCTTCCACAGAACAGCATTTTAGAAAACAGGTCTTCTGCTGCCTTTAGATGGCTGTCTTTGTATTAACTATGTTTTAACTTATATTAACTTATGTTTTGGAGTCTTTTCTACGTGTGTACTTCCTTATTTCTGGGGGAAAAAATCCTTTTGTGCATGGACCTAGAGGATTTTTCTAAAAGGCCCCTGTGATTTTCAAGCAGTGAGTTTTGACACCTGACTTAGCTTGGCTTCTGTCATCGAATTTTCAGGAGTACCTGCTGCATTGATGGATGATTTGATGTGTGCCAGCTTGAGAGACAAACATGATATGCAACAACACCTCTACACAGTGCAGTTTGTCATGTAAACCAAACACTGAGCTCATGATGAGAACTGTAAGTTGAGCAGTACCCTCTTTTCTGTGTTCTCTTTCTGGTATAAAATCACGTGGTGTCAGGGGTTTAATATAGCACTGCCAACTCTTTACCTCATACTCTGTAATTCTGTAACACAAAGTGCTGGGTGGGGTGTTTCAGTAGCAACTCTAAAACATCTGTGCCTACTTTTGTAAATGAGCTTTTAACAGTTTTTTAGGGAGCATCCATTATGGATCAGGACTGGCGTGGTCTGGGCCAGCCTTGGCCTGAGTTAATGCTGACTCCACACAGTTCTAGGTGAGGACTGTCTAGCCTAGTGAGGAATAATTGGTAATGCAAGACCTAGTGCTTTTTAATAATACCTGTTTTGTAATTAGCTGGGGTGATCTCTGCTTTGTGCTGTGACGTGGGCACTTCTTTGTTTTAACACTAATCTTTTTTTGCATAGATGGAAGTGATAAAGCCAGGAGATTTGCAGCTGAGACTGCCTCTCTGCTGACCAGGTGATGCTGCCTCTTTGCTCACCTCGGTGGTTGGGCAGTTCAGCTCCATCCTTGACATTTTTATCTTGACAATGGCATTTGGAAAGCGGTGTTAAAGTTTGTCTGTGTGTTGATATGCTTGTGTTCTACTGGGTGGGCAGTGTGGAGGTTCTAGATTGTCAGTGCTGGTGGTTCTGTGCCTGGCTTGGGGAGCTGTCCCAGCCCAGCTCTTGGCCTGTGACTGAAGGTTGGATCTTCTGTCTGGTGTGAAAATAGTCAGAGGGGGGAAAAGAGCAGCACTAAATTCCAAGGTGGGCATTCTGGTAAAAAAAAAAAAAAGCCAAAGTATGTTGGAGGGGAGCAGGAGAGGGGAGCTAGTGTCTAAACAGATGCCAAAAGCTGATGGTGCTTGAAGGCTGTATTGAAGTGAAATGCCATCTGCACTGACCCTAAAGCTTTGAGTGACTCCAGAGAGCCATTGGCTGTGAATTAAGAGCAGCAGGCTGGCAAGGCTGGCCCTGCCATTGTAAATCTCTCTCTTCATCTGTTCATCACTGGGTGCTAAAACTCAATTTTAGTAAAATACAGTATGCAGATCTCTGGCCAGACAGTGCATCTTACTCCTTCCTGACAGCTGCTTAAACTCTCTTCAAGATACCAGAGCACGAGAAGGTAAGAGGCTGTTTCCATTCTTTGAATAACAACTACAGCTGATGGAGAGCAACATTTTTTAATAAGTAGGACCTGAGAGAGCATCTTTTGAGGGAAATGGCAGGTTTTGAGTAGCACAACTTCTCTGCTGTCACTTGCCACCGATCTCTTGTGCAGGTGGTTGGGCACAAAGGCTGGGAGGAGGTGGCAGGGAGCAGGGGCTGGGGGGAGAAAGGATCTGCTGGGAGCTCACGAGACTTGGGAAGGTGCTTGGTGGACTTAGGTTTGGAGAGGTGTCCTGTCTGCATTGGAGCCATTAACCCTCTGTAGGATAGGGAGAGTTCCTCCAGTTGTGTTGTCTGGAATGTGGAATAGGCTTGAATTGATGATACAGATTAAAAAGTGTTTCTGGAGACTCCACTGGACAACAGTGCTGGTGTTTCTCGCTCTAGTGAGGAGCTGTCTTGTTTGTGGAATCAAAATGTACAAAACAAACTGACAAAACACCAGGTTATCTGTGGCACAACCACATAGCTTAGGATGCCAAGTGATGTTATCTTTTATTCTGCAATGTACTTGCTCTCTGGTGCCTATGCATTAACACACATACTATGCAATATCAGTCTTTTTTTAAACCATTCACTACATTGGGCAAGAAAGGCCTGAGTTTAGCCTTAATTTTCTTAACAATTCACAGGAAAGTACTTTAAAAAACAGTGACAAACTAAAAGAAGGTGGAAAACGCATAAAGTAAAAGCACAGTCCCAGACTGCTCACATAAGTGTCTTTCTAGCACCAAAACAGCATCCGTGATAGAAGCAGCTACTTGCTGTAATAGTTTCAACTTAAAAAAACTGTGTACTAGATAAAATTATATTGTGATGTGTAAAAAGTGTATTTTATAGCTTTGGTGACTTAGTTTACTGTTTTGTATATATGAATTTTATAAATCTATTAAAACTTGACTTGTTATACTGTTCTTATGGGTTTTATCTTTCAACAGAGTTTGAGGTGACTTTTTTAGTTTATTACATTTTTTTCTGTGAGAGAGTTGCCTTTTGAACAAACAGCAGCATGGACTGTATGGAAGTGCAGCTGTCATGCCATGAAATCTCAGTCTGTAACCTTTAGGTATCTCCTACTCCTCCAGTCCTGCTTGGAATCATCCTTCCTGAGTGTGTCCAGGTGACACATTAACCTGGGTGAAACTTGGAGCTTGTTCTTCTGGGGCTGGCTGGGGCATTAGCACTGCTGGGAGGTGGCAGGGGAGGCACAGCTGGAGTTTGCTGATGTATTTTGGGCTCAGCAAAAAGAATTGGGCCTGTAGAGATGGGAGCACCTGTTGGGGATCCCTCAGTGCTGTGTAGGATCTGATAATAAATAGCCATGGGGCTGTGGCCCCTGTCTGGGAGCACAGCAGAACCTTTGGAGGGTCACTGGTGTCCCTGTCACACAGCATTGCCCTCCTGTGCTGCCACAACTGGGGCTCCAGTCCTTGGGAATGCCATTAACCTCACCTCACATTCCCTCACGTCCAAAGGTCACATCTGGCAGATTTTTGTGGCCAGTCTTGATTGTTTTTTTGTGTAACCTATTAGTGCCAAGCCAATTCCACTGCCAGTGCACAACTTGAAACACTCATGGAGCATTTTTGGTCCTTTCTACTAACAATTGGAAATGCAGCACTTCAGCTGCACCAGCTCTTTGGGAGTGGCTGGCTCTGTCCCTGGAGCTGCTGGGCACTTTCAGGTGAGATTTATTGCCAGTGTTCAGCATCTCTGCTGAGCAGCAATTGCAAATTCAGTATGCTCTAGCAGAAGGTGCCCAGGTGTGATTGCTATAGCCTGAAAAGCTCTCAGCAACAGCAGCAGCTCCAGGGGATCTCTTTGTGGCTCTGTGGAGCAGAGTGGCCCTTTCAGGGCCCAGGTGTTGCTGTGAGATGCCCTTTCCTAGCTCAGCTCTGCAGATGTTGCTCCATAAGAGCAGAGCTGCAGCAGTTGGTTCTGCAGGTGGGTTTGTCTGTTCAGTGCCAGTGAGTGCTTGTGCCCCAGGGAGAGCCTAAACTCCATTTATTATCTTGGAATTACCTTCCCAGGAGCAGCACAACTCCCTGCTCACAACCAGAGCCTAAACTCCATTTATTATCTTGGAATTACCTTCCCAGGAGCAGCACAACTCCCTGCTCACAACCAGAGTATCTCTGCTGCAATTTGAGTAATCCAACACTGAAGATAAAAGGGAAAACATGTCTGTTTCCCCAGGGAGAGGCTGCTCTAAAATGCAAAGTATAGCTTGTATTTTTGCTCAAGTGTACAAGGTGTAAGGTTTGGAGTGGTTATAATAATATTAAAGTATTTGTTAGAACTCTTTGAGGAGAGAAATTAAATGAATCCTTGTGGTTTCTAGCTCCAGCCTGGTATCTCATTATCCTTACAGACTGGGAGGAAGTTTACTCAGTTACTAATCCCAAATTTCTTGCCACCCTTCCCAGGACTGACTGGCATCTTGGGAAGCTGCATGGTGTTAAGGCAGGAAGAGTTAATTAGGACGATTGTTCAGGGATTTTTACCAAAAGTAGCTTTCCCTTAAAGCCTCAGTTTTGACAGCAGGAGCAGATTTCAGTGAGAAATTCCATTTTTAGGGGAGAGAGGTGGTCACAGCCACAGTTAAATCCCAAAGTGCTGGGTCATGTTAATGAAATGTCCATGGAAGGAGCTGCTATTTCCTCTCCCACCCTTGCAAGCTGTTCTAGGCAATTGCACCCCTAACTAGTAAAGAGCATGGAATTTTTAGTTGTGTTGGGTTTTTTTCCCTCTGCACAGTGGCTTTGTCTCCCCTCTCCCTTCAGCTACAGCAAGTCCTTGTTTTCAGAGTAGCAGTGGAATGTTCTGCCTGTTTATTCTTGGGAGAAGATATTTGTCTTTATGAGCTCGTAAAGCTATTAAAAGACTGTTTTTTACTATGTTCAGCATTAGACTTTAGAAGTTGCTTCAAAACAAGTGTCCTTGAGCTTGGGGCAGAAAGGGTGTGGCTGAGCTGCTTTGGTGGGGCAGGGTGCTGCAGGTAGCCACAGGATGGTGTGGTTTGGGAGATGCTCTGAGCCACAGGAGTCCATCATGGATCTGGGTTGGACTTTAGGGGTTGTTACATGGAAACCAACAGCAGCTGCAGGGAGGAGGTGCTGGTTCTGCTGGGGGTTCTCCTCAAGGTGGGTGAGGTGCAGGATTCATGGTCTGCCTGTCACCACGAGCCAGAGGAGCAGAAGCAGTGCCTTCCAGGGCTGCCAGCCAGAGCCCTGGGCCATGCCCAGGGAGCTTGGGGCAGGCTGCTGGCACTGTGTCCTCTGGGACCTGCTGTCCCTGCCCATCTGAGTGCCCCTTTCCTTCCCCTGCCTCTCTTCTGCCAAAGGCTCTCCAGGCTGTGGCTGAGTGCTGCCCAGGGAGCAGCCAGGTCTCCTGCCCACAGCCTGCCACACAGAGGAGCTGTTCCTGGGCCTTCTGTAACCAATCCCAATCCTGGCTGCTGCATTGCAAGTGACTTCTGCATGTTGGATTTATATAGAGAGAGTCCTGCTCCTTCTTACCAATGGTTGATCCACAGCTTGACCTTCTAAAGTGACTCCTAATTATCTCATCTGGATTTCTGTATCACAGCTTACTCAGCAGCTTATTAGCTTCAAGTTATGTTCCCACACCTTTCCAAGTAGAAGGATCTCCCCAGGAACCTGCAGCTTAACATGCAGGAAATCTCATTTAGGGGCTTACTTTCAGTTTGGCCTACTGCTTATTCCTGTGCCAGCTGTGTTCTGCCCCCCTGCAACTCTGGTACATGCAGAGAGGGGTAGGAACTGTGCCTTTGTGCTTTAGTTCTGGTTATAACCTTCATTTTCAATGTAACCTTGGCCAGTGCTTTTGTTCCTCTGTGACCCAGGCTGCCTCCAGGCCTTTCACTGGTGTGGGCTGGGGCAAAGTGCTGCTCACAGAGCCTGTGCTCAGCGTGCTGCTGCAGCACTGGAAACCTTTGCTGCTGTGAAGAGGAGTAATGTCTTCACATGACCAAACCCTGCAGTGGAATATTGCAGGGACCCTCTCCTCCAGCTGCTGAAGAACTTCCAAGTGTTTTCAGCCCCATTCTGCCTCTTGCCTGTGGGCACTGCTGAGCTGCCCAGGTGAAGCTCTGTGAGTTGCCATCCCATTTATGTCTTACCTGCAGCACTTGTGGACAAGCTGAGCAGGTAAGTGCTGGTGCTGGCAGTGATGGTGTCAAAAATACCCATTTGCAGTCACAAGAGCTCTCAGCAGAAATTCCTGCTCTCACAGCAGCACTCACATGTGCCAGGTGTCACAAGGAGTCTCCATCTGTGACTTCTGCCAGCCCTTCTGTGCCACCCCACTCCCTCTGCTGTCTCTGGAATTTTATGATGGGAAGCTGCCTCTGTTCCCTTGGGCAGGATTGTCATCCTGAGCCTCTTTCTGGGAACTTTCTAAAGTTCAGCCTAATAACTCAGTGCAGAATCAAGGAAGAGCAAACAAGGCTGAATAGAGAGCAATCTCTTGCTTTAAATAGTAAATGTGTTCAGGCAACAACTGAGCGAGTTCGGGGGCAGAACTGGGATTTGTAATTCAAGCAGGATTTGTTTGGAAAGTTTCTGCTGCTGGGAAGAATGTCTTGGATGAGAAGCCTTGGATGGGAAGCCGTCACCTTTGTGGCTGCCAGGAGAGGGCGGCAGCCGAGGCTCTGCCGCTCCAGGCGCGCAGCCTGGAAAATGTTTCCAGGAATTGCCGTCATCGGCCCCGAAACCAAACTCCCTTTCTCTCCCGGTATGAATCATGCGGATGTGAAAGGCTTGTGTTTCCGGAATCCAGCTGAATTTACTGCAAGACCATCTTTGCTACTCACCTGCGTGTGTAAATCTCCGGCGTTTTTCCAGTGTCTTCCAGTTGTCCTCTTGCTTCCTGCCGCAGAGCAGCACTGATGGGGTGGGGGCCTCAAAGTGCACAGGGCAAGTGCTCCGGGAAGCCGAAGCTGCTGCCTCTCGGAGGGAAACATCCTCTCCTTTCTCCCAGCGGCACCGAATCTGATCCTACCTGCTGGTATTTTTAGACAGGAGAGATTTGGAGCTCAGCCAGGTTGCCATGAGCTGTGGGAGTGTTATCAGGGCTGAGGGAGCAGGGATGGAGAGGGGTCAGCCTTCCCCTGGCAGGAGCACAGAGCCCATGGGCCTCTTGAGCTCTGGCTATAAATAGCCAGGAGGAGCAGAGGAACAGCATGCCCTGGCCATGGGAAGGGAGGCTCTGCTCTCCGGGTGCCAGCACAGCACCCAGCCCTGCTCAGTGGGAAGAGGGAAGGGCCAGGCTGGTCACTCCCCAAGGCAGAAAGAGGAACACACGTGTGGTTCCCCCTTTTAAATTAATGAGTCTATGAGTGTTTCCAAAGGTTTCCTCTCCTATAGCAATCTACAGAGGATGTGGGTAGTTCCAGCTCACACTCCAAGCCTGGCTTTGTTTGAACTGAGGCATCTCAGGAGATCTTTTGAGGGTCTGCCAAGAGACAATCATCAGGCTAACGCTGCACTTTGGGGCAGAGCTGCCAGGGATCTTTCTGCTTTATTCTGTGCCCATCTCCTCCATCTCCTCCAGCTCATAACGAGAGTCCATCAGCCTGGATTGTGCTTCTGTGCTCAGCACAACCTCCAGCTGGTGGGGCAGCGAGCAGAGCACTCTGAGTGTTTGTGAGGGGAGAGGAGAGGGAGAAATCTCACCTGTGCCTGGGACTGACATGCTAAGCAGAGAAGAGCTCTCTGTGCAGGGAAGCTGCTCTGGTTCAATTTGCATCTGTTTGTTCAGATGGCCCAATCTCCTGTGTGAGCTTGTTCAGTCTGTAGTGGGGACCTGACTGACCTCTTCCTGGCCAACTTCATAGCAAGAAAACAAAAGCACCTACGTGGGACTTGAGGTGGGTGTGGACTGGTGGTGTCATTTAGACCAACACAGAAAAAACGCTTGGAGAAGAACTAATCACATCAAAACTGTGTTAGCAATATCAGAAAACAAAAACACCTTTTATTCCTGGGGGGAGTTGCTGTTTCTCTGAGACAGCAGCAGCCTGGGGTGAGGAAAGCTGGAACCAGTGACGTGAGCAAAGCTGGCCCAAGGCTGCCCCAGCCTAATTGTCCTCCCAGCGCCAGCGATGAGGGGACGATTCCCCTTTGGACAGTTTTCTGGAACTCAGCTTCCTCCTCAAGGAGGAAAATTTGTCTCCAAGAACTTTGCGTAGCCCAGTGCTGTCCCTAGCAAAGGGCAGGTCCTTCCTCATAGCAGGCAGCTGGCCTGTAAACATTTCCCATTTAGCCAGGGCGTCCACACTCTTGTCCACTTGAGCCAGTTCCTCCTCAGAGACGTTCCTCTCCAGGGCAGCAATGCACATCTCCAGCCACAGCTCGTAATCCTTGATGGTGTCCGGGGCCTTGGTGTGCCCGGGGGGCCGGGGCTGGCCCTGCCCCTCCTGCAGGGAGCTCAGCTGCTCGTCCTGCTCCAGCTCTGGCCCCAGGGACAGGCCCTGGCTGCAGGTGTCGGGGGTCAGCGGCTCGGACAGGGAGGTCACGGCCTCGGAGTCGTTCTCGCAGCACATCCCGGAGTCGGAGCTGAACGGGAGGATGTCCTCGGAGGCAGACAGCTCTGCTGACTCCTGCCTTGGCCATGTGGACAGCACGGTCTGTGTCCAAGCATAGAGCTTCTGTGGTGAGAGGAGAGAGGTTTTGTTGTGGAGGATGAGAGATGCCAGTTACACCTTCCCTGTGTTTGCCAGGTAAGCCTGTTTATCTTGGGTGGCTCAGCTGCTGCTGCCACTGTCCTCCCTGCCAGACAATGGGATCAGACAATTCCTGGTGACCCTACAAAGCAGGAGCTTTCTCTTGTCCCATTCTCTTGGACTGTGGCAGAGCTGCCTCCAGTCAGATGTGGACTTTATCTGCCCTGTTATTAAAGGTGGTAGGAGAAAGCTGCACCAGATCACTCCTTGCTGTGTGCATGTGATCTCCAGGAGAGGCAAACCAACGCCTCTCCAGAGAAAACTGTCATTATAGAAACTCCTCAGATAGAGGTGAAGAATTGTGTTTCATCATGTTGTTAATGCCTGTCGTAATGTGTGTTTTATTCCCAAGAATAGCTATTCCCCTCCTGAGCTGAAATTAACAAGTGGGAAGGCTGATTCTAGGAAAGAATTAATGAAAGGAAAATGTCTGAGACAATTTCCTTTTTAAATATTAAATGCCACAATGAGGCATATAGCAGGTTGCTCCTGGCACATTTGTTCCTTATGCTTTTGGGAATGAACCACAGTGCTCCAGTCATCCCTGGGTAAAAGGTGATCTTGTCTGCCTTGCTTCCAGTGTTGAGGGGTTTTTGTATGTATTTTTCAGTTTTTCACACTCCTGTGGCCTATTTCTTCTCTTTTACTTTCTGTAGCTCCCAGTGTTCCATCTGCAAAGCCCCCCAGTTGCTCAGCAGTGACAGGATTAGCCTGGGCAGTCCCCACAGTGTGCCAGGCAAGGGGCTGGATCTGTCCCTGCTCAGCTCAGGGGGAGCTGCAGTGTTTGAGGAGCAGGCAGGAGATTCCCAGCCATGTGGAGCTCCCTTCTCTCACAGCCCCCCACTGCTCCCTCCTCCTTTGCTCCTCTATTGCTGTCTCTTCAGGCAAGTGACAGAAAGGATAAAGAGCTCAAATTGAGTGGGTGGGAGAAATCAGCCCTGCTTCTCATTTCAGTCTGAGCATGGAGCCTCAGGGAGGAATTTCCTACAGGAATAAAATGGACTCTTTCAGCTTGGCTAATCCACCCTACCCCCTCCCTCTGGGGCAAGAAAAATTGTAAAGGGACAACTTTTCTCCTGCCTGGTCCCACCTCCAGTGGCCCTTCCCTCCCTCTGGCTTGATCCAACAAAGGCAGTGCCAGAAGCTGCAGAGGGAGCTGGGCTGGTGAAGGGGACAGCAAAGCTACTGGAAAGCTGCAAGCAGCCCATGATTTTGTAATGGCTCTAAGTTCCCAAGAATAGTGAATCTGGGAAGGAATCCCAATTGCTACTTAGCCCAATTCCCAGGAATAAAAAAAGCTGTGGAGATGTGGATTTTCCAACAGTACATTTGGGTTATTCAAGGCAAAAAAAAAGGGGGATAATCGACTCAGGATCACTGCCTGAATTCCCAGAATCTCTTCAATATATCTCATCCTTTGGCTGGCTTTTTCATTTGAACTTTGGGTGGGTTTGAAGGGCTGCAGCCTCTTATGTTCTCCTGTTTGACCAGGAAGGGATGAGCTCTCTGTGGGTTTTGTTTACCTGCAGGCAAGAGCAGCTGAAGTGGATGTCCACCCTGAGGATGTCACTAAGACCTGCTGTCTGTGTGTGTGTGGCCACTGCAAACTCATCCAGCCACCCTGTGAGGACGGCCTGGAATGCTGCACAAGCAGCAGGTGGAAATGTGGAAATGTTGATTGTGGTGGGGAAACACCAGGATAATTAACTTGCTTTCAGTTTTCAAGATGACTCGTGCTGGAATAAGCAGCTGGGATAAAAAATGGAGTGTGGTTCTGGGCACAGCTTATTTATCTAAGTTGAGGAGCTCTTTCTGCTGCATAAGGACTGGTTTCCTGCCCCAGACTGTCTCAGTTGCAGATCTGAGCAGTTTTACCTGCTGCTGCTGAGGCACAGCTTGGTTCTGGCATTTCCTGTGGTTTTTAGGAGTGTCTGAAGCTGTTTTGTGGCAGGTGGGGATCTGTGATAGTTTCCAAGAGGAAATGTGACTTCAGACTTACACTTAACGTGCTTGGCAAGTTAACTTTGCTCGCTGTTACTGTCTCCAAATGCTTTCTGCCCTCTTCTGTCCTGTTCCTTAACTATTTAATTCATCTCTGGCATGGATGTCTCCTCTCAACACTATGGCAAAGCCTCTTACAGAGATTATCACAGCTCTCTTACACCAGCTTATACTGTATCTAGTTGAGCTTTGCTTTCTCAAGGAAGCAGATGTGACATTTGGCCTAAATGGCATCATTCCCTAAGGTTTGTGCTCCCTGTCACCAGAGGATGCTGAGCCAATTACAGTATTTGCTGCAGGTGTAAAGGCAAAAATATTTCTAGAAAAGATTAATGCAGGTGGCCATTCTCTTCTAGAAAGCACTGGCTGGATGCTGACAGGCTGTGTTTAAATAAAGCACAATTTATTTGCTTTATTTAAGCAGAATATTCTGGTGGTCTGGGCAATTTAGACACTTCTCAGACAGAAGTAGGGACCAAACAGCCACAGATTCAGAGAAGGGTCTGACAGCAGCACAGATAAGTAGGAAAACCACAGAAAAGTGTGTGTTTCCTCACAGTCTTTGCCATGCTTCTGTGTATCTGATTCCATGCTGAATGAAACCAGAGGCATCTCCTTTCTCATTCTGCTCATATCTTGTTACAAATACAACCCACAGACTTTAAAATAGGCAGCTATGGAAAATCCTGCCTCTGAACATGATGTGTGTCAGACAGGAATCACAGCCAGGGAGAAGATGGGTGCTGAGTGAGAATGGGGACATTATTTCTATTCCACCAACCATTTGGCTACTGAATCCTGCTTTTTAGGCAGCAGAGGTAGAAAACCCTTTCAAGAGCTAAGGGTGTGTTAGCACTGTTCCTGATCTGTCTAAATGTGGTGTTAGCAGTGATATGGGTGAGAGAGAAGAGACAAAAGATGAGTCCGGGACCCTCCACATACTGTAATATTTTGGGTAATAATTTGGAATCCTTTCCCATAAATTTAAACAGAGGAATTGCAGCAAAGTACACACATGATGTTTCCTCCCTGTTCCCAGCAGCCCCAGGGAGGCAAAAATCCAGGGTGGCACAGGAAAGGGTGTAGCTGTGGGAATCCCTGCACTCACTGCTGCTCCTGCTTGCAATCTGCCTGCCCTTCCCACCTCGATTTTGGGAGTAGGAAAGTGTGGTTGGACTGTGGAAGTGTCCCTTGGGAAAAGCCAAAATCCCTGGAACTGTGCAAAGTGCTTTGTTGGTCAGAGCCTGTGTAGAGCACCCCCACGTTCAGGTGTGAGCTGCTGCCTCAGCACCTCACACTGAGAGCTCCTGAGGAGATCTCCTGCCTTCACCAGGCTGCTGCAGCACCTTCAGTGCTGGGGTTTGGGCTGAGCCACCCTGTCCTGCCCTGTCCCTGCTCCAGGAGGCTCTGGGGGCTGGGGCTCACCCTGTAGCGCTCGATGAGTTTGAAGCCCACGACGTGCTGCAGCTTCCTCAGGCAGATGGGGCAGGGCTCCAGGGGCCGCAGCAGCGCCTCGTCCAGGCTCAGGGCGCCCTGCATGATGCACTGCAGCCAGCGGCACGTCCCCAGCCCCATCAGGTGGCAGATCTCGTGGCAGGTCACCTGTCAGGGAAGCAAAGATCACAGCAGTGCATGGTCATTCCTGTTTCTGCTGCCCCCTCCTCTTCTTCCTCTGCTGTTCCACCTTCCCTGCTCCCTGGCAGTCTGACCAGCCCCTTGCTCAGCAATGGCACTCCTCCAGCCCAGGCTTGTCCATGGTGATAGGAGAACCTGGCTGCCTCTTCCCAGCTCCATGTTTGTGTTGTGGAGAAGGAGGGGTGGGTGTGGGTGAGGCAGATGTGGGAAGCCCTGTAAGCAGAGTGTTTGGTGCTGCTGCTGCTCTTCCCCAAGGACAATGTGGTGGTTTTTGTTGTTTTAGGGTTTTTTAAAGAGGAAAACCAGTCCCACTGGGGCCTGAAAAGAGCAACACAGCCTGTGTGAGAAATGTGCAAGAAGCTGTTGGCAATAACAGATCTGAGTCCTTCCAGAACAGACTCCATTAACATTTGTGCCAAAGCAGAAAACTGAGCTGGAGTCATCTGGCCAAGCATGACTGCCTTGGGAACTGGCAACTGTGGAAAGGCTGAGGATGGATGACTCCTCTCCTCCTCCCATTGCCACTCAATATCATTTAAAATTATTACAGGAAGAGGCCTCAAACTAGAAAATCCTGAGCAAATACCAGGGGAGGAAAGGGAAGTGGCTTCAAAGGTGCTGGTGTGACTGCTCTGGGCCAGCTTTGGGGGGAACACTGGAAGCAGAGCTGGAATATGGCAGATGTTGGGATGAGGGAGGACAGCACTCATGAAGAGGATGTGTTGGAGGTGAGGGGGTTTTAAGGGCTCTGCATTTAAATAGATGACTTGGCTGAGGTATTCTTCTCCTCCATCCATGGAACAGGTCTGGCACAGGGACCCCTCCCCTCACAGATGCCCGTGTCTGAGGAGGACAGAGTCACCCTTTGCAGCCATCCATTAGTTACACACAGCTCCACCAGATATTCTGATTATCCTCCAAAGACTGTATCAGCCCTGCTGTGCCTGACAGGAAAAATACTCAGGATTACCCAAGCATGAGCCTGGGAGCTGGGCAGGGTTGTTTCAGTCCTGCTCCATGACACAGCCTGGTTTAGTGGATGGTGTCCCTGCCCATGGTAGGGGTTTGGGACAAGATGGTCTTTAAGGTCCCAACCCAAACCATTCTGTGATTCTGAGGCAAGTCCTGTAGCCTCCCCATAACTGATGCTGTCACTTGCTCCAGTGGTGAGGGGAGTAGGAGGTGTCCATGCAGTGCACTAAAATGGAAGCTCTTTATGTCTGAAGTCAGTGTGGGCTTAGCTGTGACTGCCTGTGCTTCTGGGAGCAGTCTCATGGCTGCTTCACTGGGCTGAGGCATGTTTTATGCCCTGGCCTGCAATATTTAACCCTACCCAGGAAGAAACACGGGGTGCAGGAGGTTGCTGGTCCTACCTTACAGCACTGGACCATCTCCTGGGCACTGAACTGCAAGGCCCGGTCTCTGCCCTCCTTGCTGACTTCACAGAGCTCTTCCTTCTGTGTGGGTGGGTTCAGGCTGCTACAACCAGCCTGGGGGAAATCCCCAGAAAACCTGGCAAAGCTGCAGACTCCCACTTCTGTGAAGAGAGGGGAGTACAGTCAGGCATCTGTTCTTTTACAACTGTCTCTCACCTTAGGCAGCATGAAAATACAGCTGTGGGAGCACAGTCCAGATGGGCACACAGGGTGTGATGAGACCCACTCCACAAACGGTTGGTATCACCTCTGCCTGGATCAGGAGCCCTGATCCCCTTAATTTCACACTGGGAGAAAGTTCCTCTTACCAGGGAACAGCAAGTTAAAGGTAAGATTTAGCTATTCCAGTCTCACAGGGAAGGGCTTTTTGGTACAGTGCTGCCTTATTCACACACTGTGCTGGATCACCATGGGACATCAGCCCACCTTGTCCTGGCAGGAATTTGCTGAATGTGAAGCTCCAGGTCTCACATGGGTAAAGGTCCAGCAGGGTAAGTCCAAGGACACACAGGGCATCCATGGGTTTGTTGTTCTTCAGGAAATTCAGGATCCCATCTGGACAAATACAAGGGAGATGTTCATTTAAATGAAGAATCCCTGGAAGGAACAGAGCCAGAATTTCTGCTGCTGATGGGGAGGAGGATGTAATCCAAGCCCACAGTCAGGCAGAGCTGCTGGATTCATCATCTCAGGTGGAGAACCAGGGCCGTGCAGCCCATCTCTCAAATCAGAGAAGACTTGACTTTGGAAGTGGGGATGGGCACAGAGTCAAAACAAAGCAGAGATGCTGATGGATTCAGTACTAACCCATGGAAATGAGCACCTGGGAGCAGAATTTCCCTACAGGCAGTTCAGAACGGAGCTGGAACAGCCCCAGGGCTGCAGTGCTGGGTCTGTGCTGAGCATGTGCTGCCCGTGGTACCTGCAAACATCTCATTCCAGGTGGATGTTTGTGCAGTGCAAGTTTGGCAGCTGGCAAACCCAGTCCCTTGGGGAACTGTATGACACTTGAACCCAAATTTCCTATCATGAAAGGCCTGTGAGTTCCCCCCCTGCACCACCCAGGCCAATAATTTATTTTGGCTCTGGACAGGGGATGGGAGAACTCAGACTGCACCAAATCAACAGAGCCTTCCCGCAGAGCTGATCTGATCCAGAGCTGGACCCAAACATAATAGCACTGGAAAACACAAACAGCAGAGGAAAATATGATGAAAGTCACTTTGTTTTTTATTCCTGTTTCCAGCCTCAAAGCTCTGGGCTTTCCATGGGAACAGGATTTCTGCCCTTTCACTCCCTTCCTCATCCCCTCCCAGCCCAGGCAATGAAGGGCTGTGTCAGGCATTTCCTAAGGGAGAACTCGTGCCCGTGTGCCAGGCTGGTGTCTCGGTGGGCTCCGTGCTGCCAGCCCCTTCCTCACCTGCGTGGAGCTGCACCCTGTCCGAGTCCCGGCTGTGGCGGAAGCAGCAGTGGATGGAAGAGACTGGGATGGAGGGAAGGCACTTCACACGCAGGCCCAGGAAGAAAGACTCCACACAGCTCTGCAGGGAATCCAGCAGTGAGAGCCCAGCGGGGCCTTCGATCAAATCTGAGGAGAGAAGCTCTCTGTCAGTGCCTTAGAGCCAGGGTGAACATTAGGGTCTGACGGGGTCTTGTGGCACTGGCCACAGCAACTGGGCAGGCTGGTTCACTCTGGAGCTCATTGCTGACTCTGGGATGTGGTGAATGCCTCTGGATGGTTATGGATATAGAGGAGGAGAGGGAGCTCCTTCTGAGGGGTTGCTCAAGGCATTAGTACTCTCTCATTAGCAGAGCAGATGTGCTAGAAGGTTGTCTCCTGTTTAAGTTGTGCAGAATGATTAACGTGGGAATGGGTGGCTGTGTTTAATGAACCATCAGAGACAGACCTCCAGAAATGCTGGTTTTTCCAGGATTGTTTCATACTTTGATATACATATATGCATAAATTCATAGTGAGCCTCACCCAGGGGCACGCATACCATTTATATGGCAGGTCTACCACAACAGCTTGTGACTCTGGACTGGGGGCATGTCAGAGCCTTGCCTGGTACCCTTGTCTTTGCTCTGGCCATTGCATTTGCAGGTGAATCCTTAGAGAAGGGTGTTAGCAGCACTCAACACCACCCACCGCCCTCCTGTGTCTCTCCAGCCAGCCCAGTGAAGATCCCCCCCCTACCTATAGGCTGCAGGTAAATGTGCTTTCGACAGAAGTTCTGCTTCCTCCTCAGCATGGCGTGGTAGAAGGTCTCGAAGTCCTCGGGGGCATCGGGGTGGCTGAGCAGCCAGTCGAAGGCCGTGCGGATGAGCAGCGTGCAGAACAGCGTGCGCTGGGGGTTGTAGGCCTCGGACAGGAACAGCTTCTCCGCCCTGGAGAAGGCCTTGGCATAGAGCTCCTGCAGCGCGGGGTCGGTGGAGATGAGCGCGTCCTTCAGAGCGCGGGGCCCGAAGCTGAACTCCTGCGCGTGTTTGCACTGCAGCATCGCGGGGCACGGCGGCGGCGGCACGGCCTGAGGGAGGGGACACGGCCATCAGCGCCCGGCCTCGCCTGGGATGGGGAACCTCCTCATGTGTGAGGGGACACGGCCATCAGCGCCCAGCCTCGCCTGGGATGGGGAACCTCCTCATGTGTGAGGGGACACGGCCATCAGCGCCCGGCCTCGCCTGGGATGGGGACCCTCCTCATGTGTGAGGGGACATGGCCATCAGCGCCCGGCCTCGCCTGGGATGGGGAACCTCCTCATGTGTGAGGGGACACGGCCATCAGCGCTCGGCCTCCTCAGGGATGGGGAACCTCCTCATGTGTGGGGGGACACGGCCATCAGCGCCCAGCCTCATCAGGGATGGGGAACCTCCTCATGTGTGGGGGGACATGGCCATCAGCGCCCGGCCTCCTCAGGGATGGGGAACCTCCTCATGTGTGAGGGGACATGGCCATCAGCGCCCGGCCTCGCCTGGGATGGGGAACCTCCTCATGTGTGAGGGGACACGGCCATCAGCGCTCGGCCTCCTCAGGGATGGGGAACCTCCTCATGTGTGGGGGGACACGGCCATCAGCGCCCAGCCTCATCAGGGATGGGGAACCTCCTCATGTGTGGGGGGACATGGCCATCAGCGCCCGGCCTCCTCAGGGATGGGGAACCTCCTCATGTGTGAGGGGACATGGCCATCAGCGCTCGGCCTCCTCAGGGATGGGGAACCTCCTCATGTGTGGGGGGACACGGCCATCAGCGCCCAGCCTCATCAGGGATGGGGAACCTCCTCATGTGTGGGGGGACATGGCCATCAGCGCCCGGCCTCCTCAGGGATGGGGAACCTCCTCATGTGTGGGGGGACACGGCCATCAGCGCCCGGCCTCGCCTGGGATGGGGAACCTCCTCATGTGTGAGGGGACATGGCCATCAGCGCCCAGCCTCCTCAGGGATGGGAAACCTCCTCATGTGTGGGGGGACACGGCCATCAGCGCCCGGCCTCGCCTGGGATGGGGAACCTCCTCATGTGTGAGGGGACATGGCCATCAGCGCCCAGCCTCATCAGGGACCAGAAACCTCCTCACGCTTGGGGGACATGGCCATCAGCGCCTGGCCTTGCCAAGGACAGGAAAGCTCCTCATGCTCAGGGGACACAGCGCCCGGCCTTGCCAGGGATGGAAAAGCTCCTTGCGCCTGGGGGACACGGCCATCAGTGCCCAGCTTTGCCAGGGACAGGAAAGCTCCTCACACTTGAGGGACACGGCCATCAGCACCCGGCTTTGACAGGGACAGGAAAGCTCCTCACGCTTGGCCCTCACAGCAGTGAGTGCCAATACCCTGGCTGCAGGGTGTGGTGAGATTCGTGGTGTGGTAAACACTGCACACTCCAGGCCCTACATTTTGTGTGGGAGAGGCTGTTATGGGTTCTCCATGTCCCCGTGGGTGTCACTGGCTCCGGGACCCTGTGCCAGGACATGGTGCTCAAGAATGCACAGCCCCAAAATGGTGCCAGGTGTCTGGAGTAAACCAGATGGCCTGACTGGTTTGGGGGTTTTTTGGTGTGCTCTATCCTGAAGCCTCAATAAGATGGGAAATACCTCCGAGTGTTGTGTAACTGGTTGCACTGGACCTTGTAGGCTGTGGTGCTCCTATTTGCTTGGGATAAACCACACTCCTTGGAACAGGTCCATGTCAGGAACAAAGAGGTTGATGTTGATCTTTATCTGTCAATCGGAAGCCTAGACTCCTGCCTTATCTGACACCAGTGAAAGCAGCTGTTCTCTGATGACAATTTCCTCTTACACCTTTTAATCCTAGCTATTATTATCCCAGGGCATCTGCTGGCTCCCAGTGCTGTTGTCAGGCTGCAGGATTTGGGGAGCTTTGCCCAGCCAAGGTGGGACTTGCTGTGTGAGGCTGCTGGTGCCTCTCTAGCAGGTCACACTCAGGCCCATTGCCATCATGTCCCTTTGTGAACAACTTCATGTCACGCTGTGTTAGCATCAGCAATGCTGGGGATGATGTCAAGTGGTAAATAAAGAGCAAATGAAAGCCTGCAGCACAAAGAAACTAATTTGGAGCATCCTGGACATATCCTCTCCAGGATCCTGTCTAAGGCCAGCGTTCTCCAAAGCTGCAGAATTCCTATTCCTATTCCTACTTCTATTGCTATTCCAAGCACCTCTTTCCCACTCCACTTTATGCACTTGTGGAGGTGCCAGTGAACACCTCGGGGAGAGGGAAGAAAAAGAGGAAACAAAGCACAACTTCCCTGACAAATCAATGTCTGGGTTTTTCCTTTTTGTAAGGAGACCATGCCAGGCAGAACTGGAGCATTTTGGAGCAGTGCTTTGGACTTTTGGCCTACCACAGGTAAGTGCTCCACCTGTTCACAGCAGAATGGGAAATTTGGGGGATATATGCACAAAAGCCCAGGGTTTTTAGGAATAAGTGTTACATTCTTCTAGGCAAGTTCATAGTAACTCAGAAGGAGCCAGAAAAGCTTTCTGGGTGGACACCAACTGTATCAGCTGCTGACCATCACTGCTCTAGCAGCAGCATTCAATCACAGAATAAAAGAAAAAGAGATTAAATATTTTAAGGAGGAACTGGTTAAGTCTATAATTTAAGTAGGTCTCAGCCTAGTTCTGCCAGGTAATTGGCATTCAGTGGCCCCTGAGGACAGCAATATGATTAAGAAAATTCAATATTTAAAAAAAGTAGTACCAACATGAGCCAAAGCCTCTCCTCAGTTATGCAGAGGTGGTTTGCACTGTAAGAGGAAAGTGGCAGCCCATTAAAATTAACACTGCATTCCTTCTCATCTAACCCTTGGGAAGAGCTGTGTATGTATTGGTAGTCCTTAAAAGGGCTCACTCTTTTTTGTCTCTGAGGGTGAGTAGCTTGGAGAGGGAGTGGAAACACAGTTTTCTTTCATTTTTGCAAACTTTGTATTTCACTTGCATTAAAGGCTGACAGCAGGTGGCATGGGGGGACATGAAGTGGAACAAGGGCCCTAACCCAGTCTAGAAAAAGTTTAGAAAAAAAATCTGTGATATTTTATCAGCTCTTCTTATTGCCCAAAATTGTCCAAATTGCTCCAGCAGGTTTTTACGGGGAGCAGCAAGAGTTTGTGTGAGGTTTCTCTGCACTTGGTGACCCAAATCTCTACACTTCTGACTTGCTTCCAGATTTGGGAGCACAAAGTGAGAGTCTGACCCCAGCAGGTCATCAGGAGTTTTGCCTTGAGTAGGGTGAAGATGGGCATTTTCCTAATGGACAAGATTTCACTTGTTCTGCACAACCTTTAAATACAAGCATCCTTTTCCGGGTGATTGCAGAACTTTCACTGGGGAACTTATAGCAATATTCTGCTCCCTGAGGATGTGATGCTGCTGCCTGCCTAGTGCAAATCAAGAAAGAGACCTGCACTTGGTCCAGGTTGAGACTGATCATGTTAAAGGATTTAAATTTCAAAGTTTCTGGAAGCATGAGCTGCTTTCATTAATGTTTTGGGGAACAATTGGAGTGTTGGTCTGAGGAGGAGGGGGCTGGTTAGAAAATGAATGGATTTTTCTCAGCTAAGTGGGAAGCAGCAAAGAGTGGATGTATGTGACAGCAAATACAAAGAGTGCACAGTGTTGTAGTAAGTGTTCCCCCCGGGGTCCCTCATGGAGTATAGTGTGAGCCCAAAGCTATGGGATATACATTGCTTCCCCAGACTTCCTAAAAGGGGACATTCACCCAGCTCCAGACATTCCCAGCTGTGTCCATGGGTGTTTTGTGATGTTCCTCATGCCCAAGGGTGCCCATGACGACGCTTTAGTGGTTCAAAAGCTCAGGCACAGGGATGCATTGCAGGAATTCAGTCTGGAATGACATGTGCCTCCTTCTCCTGGAGAGGCTGGCTTTGCTTCCAACAGAACAGCAGCAACCCATTACACTCTCCAAATCCAAGACAATTACTTCTCTTTAGTAAGCTTTTCTGAAATTCTTCATAGGAGAAAATGAATGCTTCAGAAAAATTTTATGGACCAACTTTAGTGGTTGAAAAAATAAGCTCTTTTACCATATTAGCCACAGTAGATGTTATTTGTCTTGGTCTAATATATGGATATGGTGTTTCATTAACTGGAGCAGAGCAACAGGGCTTTATCATTTTTAGTTCTTGTGCTGAGGGTGCCTGGTGTAACTCCCTGAGGCAGTCCCTTGGGAGGAAATGGCACTTTGGCTTGGATAGTTTCTTTCCTAACTCAGTTTTTAGGATAACAAAGTGGGGATGAAGAAGTGGAAGCATCAATGCATCCTTCTGCCCTTCAGGTATTTCAGAAGATGTTCTGCCTTTAAAGAAGCTGATTTGGCCCCTTGTTAAATGACAAGCTGTGGGACCTGACCAGCAAGTCCTGGGGAGGAGAAAGTAACTCCTTTTGTTTAAGAGGCCAGTAATTTGTAGATGCACTTAAGAAAATGCTTTAAGCAAAATAATAATGTAGAGATCTGCTGCAAGTGGAGACACTCCCCACATCCACTCCTGTGCTATTTTTTGCTTTACTATTAGGAAAACATCCTGTTCCCAGCACACATTTTGTTGTTCCATCTCTCAGCCATTTGCTAACATTGTAATTTTTCCTAAACCAGGAGTAACTGTGTTGGACCACATGAGATCCATGAAGGTTGGACCTGATGGTCTTGGAAGTCTCTCCAACCTCAGTGATTCTGTGATATGAAGGAGCAACATCCCTGTGTGCAGGATGGAACACGTGCAGGGTCCAGGGGCAGGGAAGGAGCCTGGGCTGGGAATCTCATCCAGCCCCTGGAGATCCTCCTCTTTTTCTCTGTTATTTGCATATTTCATATCATCCATCATCACCTCCACACAGTGCAGAGGAGACACAGAGAACCCAAAGGTTTTGGCACTTGGCTCTTGCCTGCTCCTGGCCGCAGCCTTTCCCAAGGATTATAGTGTAGGACCCCAGTTGTGGCCTTTCTGCTCATGGTGCTCCTCAAGGCAGGAGCTCCTACACTCTCCCTGAGGCTTTCAGCACCACTCCAAGGTTTCAGACCAGATTTGGCACATTACACCAATCTGTTTACTATGGAATCTGACAGATTTTATTTTATGATGAGTGTTTTCACAACACCCCAAAATCCAGGCTCAGCACATGACACCTGAGCAGTCTGTACACTCCCTTTCCCACAGTAACCTGTTAATGTGCTTCATGTGCAATTCAGGTTACTCATAAATAATTCTCTTTGCAAATCAGACACACATAAATTATTCTCTGTAATTGAAAATTACCTATGAATTATTCTGTTTGTAATTCATAGATATGTCATTTATTCTCTAATATATTGACATTGCTTTCTTGGATAGATAAGCCTGGGGCTGACAGTAACAGGGTGATTCTCAAAGGCCAAGGCAATATCATACAGTAAGAGTTCATTTGGGATATTCTCTCAAGACAGGGATGGTCTTGTGTGAAGAAATTCCATGTACAGGTCCAGAAAGGGCACTCAGTGCATTATGAAGTTATTTGGTATTGTATAGAATTTGACCCTAACATTGCAAAGATTGTATATATTTTAAGGTCATTCAAAAGTTATTTATTTTATAAGCCAACCTGTAAGTAATTTCTAGTTCTGACTCTCCCATAGGCACTGCAGATGCACAGAAGGAGATTCCCTCTTTCCCCTCTCAGCTCTTGTGAAGTATTTGGAGGCAAACTGACTTTACCTGGCTCTTTGTATATCAGAGGGACGTTAGCAGGGTCTCTTAACACTGATTAATTACCTTTGGTAGGTGCTGTACTGTAAACAAGCAGTGATAGTGCAGAAAATTCATCGCCAGTCAACAGAAATGAAAAGCCCAGAGCAAACATAACGAGCGATAACTAATTATCAACACATGCTCCAGTTACTTAATAGCTCTTTCCCTGAGATTTGCTCTTGGTGTTTGCTACTGCTGCTCCAGGATCAGCCTCTCCTTTTCAGTGCTTCCCAATATTGCCCCCCTGACAGCCTGAAAGCAATTTTCTCAATTTCTTTGTTTACAGGTATAGAAAGAGATTTTTCTTGACTGAGAAGCTCTGCTCCAAATAACATTCTCAGTGGTCCAGCTCCTTCCTCAAGGAGCTCAACAGACCCAGGCTTTGCCTGCCGAGTAGGCTCAGCTTCTGGGGTCACACCAAATCTCTTTGGCCAGGCTCAGACCTGGTTTTGAGATACTCAGAAGTTTTCAGAATCAATCCCCTCTGCTCACAGAGAAAATCCACTCTGGACCTGCTCAGCCCTCTACTTGCACCCCCATGGAGCTCTGGTGTCCTCTGTCCAGTTGGCATTAAGTGGCCACAGAGCACTGAGGCAGATCTGTGTGTGTTCCTGCCCAGAAACTCAGATAAAGCCTTCTGGCCTCACGTGGTGCCAGATCCCAATAATATTTGTGTGTAATGTCTTTGGAATATGGCTGTGGCTCAGAAACAGATGGTCTCGGGAAGAGTCATTCCTGGTGCTGTGGAAACCTTCAGGGATTTACCAGGAGGAGAATCTGCCTGTCCTATTGGAGCTGAGATTGATGTGTTACTGCTGCAAGACTCAGCCCTGGAAGTTTGTCCTCCCAGGAATCTGCCTCATTAATTAACTTGGACTGCTGGACAAGTTAGATGGACAACTCAACAATATGCAAAAAAGGTTTGCAAGGTGAAAGACAAGAATTGTAAAGGTCATTAAATACCTAAGATGGAGGCAGATGCTTCCTTTTGTCCTTATTTGAATACTCTTATTTAAGTGTTCTTAAGTATTTAAGAATACATACACGTCCACTTTGCCTTTGATTTTGTTTTATGTTAAAGCCTGCTCTCTCAATACAGTGTGCTTCATTTTAATACGTCCTGAGGACATACATTATCCCTCCTTTCAGCCTTCTCTTCTACTGATTTTATTTATTCTATGCTCGTACACAGCACTACCCTATTTTTCAGTGCCTGCCATTTGAGGCTTTCTAAGTGTCACACAAACATTCATGAACTTCTCTGCACTAGCCTCCAGAAAGTAAGCCGGCAGTATGTGCCTTTCCCCCTCCTCCCCCTCGTCACCCATTTATTCACCATTTTCAGAGTTTTCTCTGTTCATTTTAGTCTGGTTTAAGTGCCTGTGTTGCTTCTCCCGTGCACACATGTGATGAAGGGCTGGCTGTGTTCTCCTTCCCTGGCTCTGACATGAAATAATCCTCCACAATCCATGTCTGCGTGCTGTGCACTTGCTAACCAGAGATCCAAAAGCACGGAGCAGCATCTATCAGAGCTGTACAACAAACGTAGCACTGCAGAGATAGTCGAGCTCTAATCACTCAGCTCCAGGCACTTTGCTCTTCATCATACTTGTCTAGACAGACTAAATGGTCTCTGCGAGACAACCCCAGTGTTAGCCAGGAAAGCGGCTGCGTTTTCCATACGGATGAACTCCCAGACAGGTATGGCTAAGGGTGGGTATTCCCTGGAGCACGGGCGGTATGGAAGTGCCTCATCCCGCGGTGAAAAGGTAAAAAGGCACGGGGATGCGGTGCCTCCTCCTCCCAACACATCCAGTGCTTTTTAAGTGGTGCCGCCAGGTCGGGAATGTTTGGGGGCATTTCACGGCCAAGGGGAAGGAAGGGGCTCTGAGGTGTTACTACAGCCAGCGTGGCTGGTGTGGGGGGACAACCACAGAGCCCAAAGCCACGGTTCCGTAGGGGCCGGCTGTACCTGATCAGCAGCCAGCGCTGCCAGCCGGGGGGTTGCTGCGTGCGAGGCATGTTCTGGAAGGGCTGCAGAAGCAGATGCTGCTCCTGGGACACCTGAACACCCCTGGCCCCGCTGATGTGGAGAAGGGGCTGTTGATGCTGGTCCCCGGTGCGGGAATCACACGGGTGCGTTTGCAGGGAGGGAACAAGTCCCCCAGCACTCTGGGACGGTGCACCAAGCACGAACACCGAGCTCACCCCCGGCACCGCAAACCCCCGGAGGGTGCACCGAGAGTGCCCGGGCAGGACCCCTGGAGCCCGTGGGGATGATGCCCGCAGCGCAGTCCCTAATCCCCGGCGGGAGATGCCCCGAGCGCGGTCACCAGCCCCCGGAGGGGGATGCCCTAAAGCGTGACCCGCCGCCACCGGGGAGGATGCCCCGAGCACGGCCACCACCGCCCGCGGAGCGATGCCGTCGCCGGGAAGCGCTGCCCATCACCCCAGGAGATGCCCCGAGCGTGGCCACCTTCACCCGCGGAGCGGTGCCCGTCACCTCAGGGGCGATGCCCATCACTCCGGGAGAAGCCCCAGCCCGCCTGGGGGGGTCCCGCAGCACTCCGGGGCCTCCCGGATCCCCCTTCCCGCCTGACCGTGCCCTCCCACGATGAGGCGACCCCGCGACACCCCGATCTGTCCGGGGGGACAGGACAGGACTCACCGCCCGCCGGGCCGGGACTGCGGAGGCCGGGAGGAGCGGCAGGGCCGGGGCACCCAGCTCGGGGCTGGCGAGGCGGAGCGGAGCCCGGCAGCGGCGGCGGCGGCGGCAGGAGGAGCAGCAAGAGGAGGAGGAGGAGGAAGAAAAGGGGGAGCAAAGGGGGGCTCGGCCCCGCCGCCGGGAGCCCGCGGGATTCGCCGAGCGGCCGCGCAGAGCCGCCTCCTGCCGCGAGCGGGGCAACCGCCGGGGGGCGCCCGTGGGGAGCGGCCGGGCCAGGGGACACCGGGACGGGGACAGGGGGACAGGGACAGGACACGGGGACGGGGACAGGACACGGGTGTCGGAGGGGACACGGGGTCCGGGAGGAGACACGGGTTGGAGGGACAGGACACGGGGTGCAGGAGGGACACAGGGTGCGAGAAGGATGCGGGAAGCGGGGGGAACACGGGGTGCAGGGACAGGGCACGGGGTGCGGAGGGGACACGGGGTGCGCGGAGCAGATGGAGATTGGGAGCAGGACACAGGGTGCGGGTGGCAGACACGGGTAGCAGCAGGGGACACGGGGTGCGGGGGCAGGACACGGGGTCCGGGAGGGGACACGGGGCGCGGGGTCAGGACGGGCCCGGGAGCGGCGGTGGCGGCGGGTCCCGCTCGGCTGCCGGAGCCCGGGAGCGGGGCGGGAGCGCAGGCAGCCCCGGTTTGGGGAAGAGCATTCCCGAGAGAGCCCGGGGCTGAGCAGCGCGGCGGTGCCGGGGGGTGGAAACCCTTTAATCTGTGCTCTAATGAGAGCTGGGCGAGGAGCGGCTGTCTGGGGACTGGTTGTGCCGGTGGCTGGTGCCATTCCCGCCCTGCGAGCCGTGTTTGCATTCGCCTTGATGCCTCGCTCGCAGCATCGCTCCCACATGACCCGGATGCATTTCTGTGTCCCACGATGTCCTTTAATTCGGGAATATTATCTGTTCTTGGAAAGGTTAATTACATTAAAGGAGTGGATCTCTGTTCCCATTTCTTCATGGCTTCATTTATTCTGCCTTTCATGTTTTGATCCTCTTCAGTGCTTTGATCCCTCATTTCTGCCATCCTGGATGGGAGGAAAAGGAATACCTTGGCTGGGACCCAAGCATGCCCCTAAGTGACATAAACTCAAATTAGGAAAAAAAATATATTTTACAGCCTCAGGGGTTTTAGCAGTGCTGGCAGCCCAAATGCCATCTGCATGCCCAGCACAACCATGGGCTTTGCAAGGGCCAGCACAATGTCCTGGACATGTCATGGCCAGATGACTGCATGCCATGCTGCAGGATTAGCAAGCACCAAGATGAGACCATCCCTGCTGCAGCCTGCGTGCCTGGGACCTGCATTGCTCTGAAGGCACTGGCAGCATCACTGGTGAAAAATTGCCCTAATTTGCTGCTCTCATAATCAGGCCAAGGCGAAGCAGCAGCTTCTCCTGGCAGCAGACGCTGCTCGTGAATCTTCCTTGTGGGAAACCTTCCTGAGATTCAGCGTGTGGGAAGGGCAGGAGGGAATTCTGAGGCCTTGCAACAGTATCTTCTTCCACTTCAGCTGCTACCCAAAGCACAGGAGATGCCCTCTGTGCTGTTTTAATTGGCTGCTGCTTGTAATGAGACTTTATTTGTATTAATTACTTAAATTATGTATTTATGAGTTGCTCTGAGTACACCATCAACATGTTTAGAACCATAACAAGCCTCAAAGAGTCAGCTCCGACATGAGGAAGCTGTGAACTGGAAAACCAGATGCACTGATACAGCGTGCTCCCAAAATGCACAATTATTTTTTTTTTGTTAAACCTATTGTAAACTTAAAAATTAGTAGTTGGCTTAGCTGCCAGCCCACTGACTGACCAGCATAGGTAAACAGGACTGGTGTTGCTGTTAAATGTTCTCATAATGATGCATTTATCCTGGGCAGGCACAGGGGAGGTGCGCAGTCCTTGCCCAGCAGAGATAGCAGTGAGGGAGAGGAGGCAGGGACAGAGACAGTGATGAGGAAAAAGCCACACAGCAGCTCTCTCACTTTTTAGGAGACAAGTGGTTTTATCAAGAGAGGATCAGTAGAAAAGGAAGGGAAAAGGAAGCAGGAGGTGGTCAGAACTCAGATGAGAAGACAACCAGGAGTTGTAGAGAGCAGTGAATCAGAGAGATGGGATCTGGGGCTGTGGAGGGAGCAGGAGGGCTCTGGGACAGCTGCACTCACTCAGCATTCACTCAGCTGCTGCTAGAGCTGGTCACAGCAGAGACGTGGTGCTCACCACAAGTAGCCTTTATCTGCAGTGATCAGCAGCAGCCACCATTCTGCTCTGAAATCAACTGTTAGTGCAAAGCTGTGTTTCCTGGAGCAGCCACAACCTGTGTTCTCCCCACGGGAGGATGTAAAATATGGGGGTGCATGCCTTGGGCAGGTGAGTGCAGGAAACTTCATGGGGCAGCACAACCTCAGGGAGAAGCAGAATGAAAAAAATCCCAGGAGTGCTGTCTGAGACTGGAATTTAGGCAACTGTAGCTATTTAGCCAAAGAAAGTTGTATAGAAACACAAATAGCTCCATGGGCAGAAAAGGCAGGTACCACGAGCTGTGTAAGCCAGAAAGAAGAGACAGCCCAAACCCACAGCTGCAGGCTGAAGGCAGACTAATTGAAATGAGAAAATAGGCATTAATTTTTTAAAGAATGAAGTTGATTAGCTGCTGGAACAAATTACTGAGGAAAGTGAAAATCTTCCCATGTGATAGTGTTTTCTATTCCAGATCAGGTGCCTTTCCCCAAGTGGGCTTCAGCCAAGCACATGTTCCTGTGTTCAGCAGAGTAAGGATGGGGTGAAATGTGGTGGTCTCTGCTCTGAGGAGGTGAAGAGGTGACTTTGTGACCCCACCTTGATTTCAGGAAATGAAGGCTGTGCTCTTGTCATGGGTTTCTAAATCCCTCCTGGATGGTGCTCCTAATTTCAGTTTGTGCTGCTTCCACAAAGCATAAATGCACACAAACAAATTTTCTGAAAGTTTGGGCCTCAGCAGCAGCCCAGAGAGAGCAGAGTGGGTTCAGCTTGTGTTGTCTTTCTGCTGGTCAGTCACAAAACCCTGACCTACACTTGGGCAGCACTGTAGAACTACCAGCAGCTACTTTGATGTTGGTCCTAAAGCAGTTGCAGCCACATCTGTCTCACCTTCAGACACAAGGAGGAGAATTAGGGAATGCCCCCACAAAAATAGTAAGAATCTAATCTCATATTGCTGCTTCTATGGAAATGAGTAAAGTACAAAATTTACTAGGAGGAGCAGACTCAAAATCAAAGGGTGAGATCTCCTGCATGTTAATGGTGATGGAAAGGAGAAACGGGACTGACTGGTTTGCACAGGAGATTGAGAGTTCCCAGCCTGGGAGGCACTGGGAGGATGTGGCACGGACCTGTCTGGGGTCAGGTTCACTCCCTTTGCAAGTTCTGGTGGTCAAGCATCTGAGGCAGGAGATGAGGAGTTATTAAAGCAGGATTTTACCTTCAACTGGAGAGTCTGGGGGGCCTCATCTGACAAGACTACAGGAGGTTTTTGCTTCCTCACTGAAATCAGTTGATTTGGCTCCCTGCCACACGTCAGAGGGTGTGGAAGGGGAATGAAGTGCTCCTTGTCTCTTCCATTGATACCGTGAAAATGCAGTGCATTGTGCTGGTGCTGAGGAAAGGCCCCTCCTTTGCCCAGCTGCTGCCCTGCATTGGGCAGTGCCATCCCATGTGCCAGGACATGCCCTGTGATGCTGCCTCGTGGCCCATCCATCACCCCTCCCCAAAAAGCCCTGCAGACAAACCTCCTGGAGGAGTGGGTGAGCAGCACTGAGTGTGGCACTCCAGGATTTCCACGATCCCCTTGAGAAACCCGAGGGACCGGCAGCAGTGAGGGACAGCTTCCTTCCCTCGGCAGGAGGTGGCAGAAGAGAAGCAGAGAGCAGCAGGCACCTTCTGGGAGGTGATGGACTGGGGGCATCGGTGTCCCTAAGGCGGAGCCACACCAGCAAATTGTCCCTCTCTGCTGTGTCCTGGCACAGTCCAGGCTCTGTGGGCAGCTCGGGGAGGAGCTTTAATGAAAACAAATGTTTGGATGGTGTTCCTGTCGTGCCACAGACTTCAAGGAGCAAACAGAGAGAGCCCAGCCCCTCTTTGATTAGTGAGTGCAATCTGCTGCCACAGCTGATGCTGGAGGAGAAGATAAGAGAGAGAAAAAGAAAACAGCTCTGGAGTGAAGATGAAAACACTGGGCAGAAGATCTGTGGGTGGATGAAAGGGAGCCATTTATTTGCAAATAAGTTGCTAGATCAGGCTTCATGTGCATCTGGGCAGCTTCTAATACTGTGGGCTTATTCAGAGCTGAGAGTTTTGACTGCAGTTGGAAGCTCTTGAGACATCAGCCCACACATGTAGCTGGTCCAAGTCTGTCTTGTGCCAATCTGAGGAAAATTTAAGGGTCTTCTTCACTTTTTACCATTGATTTTGTGTCTCTCTGCAGGAAGTCAATGTGGCTGCTCCATGATTCATTCCCATGAGGAAGCATGATTTCAGGTTCCCAGATGGCTGCAGAGGCAGAAGAGGGGGCAGATAAGTATTTTTACAGCCAGGAGAATGCAACTTCAGTGTACAAAATTGGCTTGGCTTAGAAGATCTGGGGAATATACTGCGTGATAATTTATTTATCTATTTTCATTATTGTCTTCCTCTTGGCTCCTGATTAGGTTTTGGAAACACTGAGGAAGGAGGAGGCTGCTGCCTGAGCAATCCATCCCAGGATTTAAACTCAGCCTGGTATCTGGTGTGTGTTCCCTGGGATTCAGCAGAGTCCACTTATTGAGTCCAGCAGAAATAGCTTTTCGCTTCCTGGTTTCAGAGGAGGTGTTAAGTAGGACATAGATAAATTTGGGAATATTAGTAAGGGAGGAAGGGCAGCTATTTCTTTTGAAATAAATCTTTGATAATAGATCTTCGGGCAGAGAACTGGAAAGAGCTGCCCTTTGTGGAGAGCTAGAGGATGAGACTTCTGCAGAGAGGAAACTTTTTGATTCCAATAAATTACTGGGCAGAAATGGATGTTTGGGAGCATTTCAAGCTTCTGTGTATGCAGCCCTGTCTGGCAATGAGTCCTGCAGCGTTTCAGCTCAGGGAGAGTCTGGCTGATGTCAATAGTTCAGGGCTGGGTCGTGTCCTGCAGTGGCATCTCAGTCAACAGGAATTTGGGGACAGCTGTGTGACAGTGCAGGTGGAGAGGTCTTTGGTGGCACCCCAGCTTTAAGGTTCACCAGTTTTGCCTGAGATGTAGAGACAGCAAGTTGCACATGGTCAGTAATGTGAAACAGGCTCTCCCCACAGAAGGAGGGGGGTCTGTGCCTGAGAGGCAGAGCCCTGCAATGCTCTGTCTGCCTAATTGAAACACTGCAGTGAGATGAGAGGAGATGGAGAGCAGAGATAGTTGGAGGCACTGAGAAACAGAAGAGTTTTCAAGTATTTTGCTGCAGAGTGACTGGAGAATTTGCCTGGTTTCCCCTTTGTGCTGTCCTGAGCCAGGTGACTCGTGCTGGGCAGCTGGGGGGACACATCAGTGACCCAGAAACCTCCAGGTGTGGGCACTGAACCAGGCTCAGGCACGAGGCACAGGGGAAGCACAGGGCAGCAGAGCCTCGAGTCAGAGCTCATCTCTCTGTCTCGTTGGGCTGAGGCATGGCTGTGATTTTTGGCTGGGGAACTGACCACAGCCCAGTTTGCTCTGGGCTGGGTGAGGATCTGCTTGTGCCTGGTGACGCTACAAAGGCGGCTGGGGGCCAAGTGCTGTCACTGGAAACCAACTGTGAATTAATGCTCAGGGTGTGATTAACGTGCTTTTCAAATGCATTCATGTCCTGTCGCACCGGCTGCAGCTCTTGTGTCACATTTGGTGTTCTCAGAACATTTATTAGCCTTACAGATCCCTTGATTATTGCTTTCTCTTTTATAATTAAGCCATGAAACCCAGCATGGTGCAGCTTATGCAGTATTAATTCATGGCTGGTGTATTCTGCCTGTGCCCTAGGATAAGGCTCAATGCTGGCAGCTGGACTGCTCTCTGCACAGTCACTATTCTGAAATTTTTTAATATGATTATAAAAATCACATTCTGCTTGCATATGTGCAACTTGGGGCTGTGCACTGCCACGAGCGGTGAGGTGTGGTCTGACTTCCTCAAGAGCAGAATCTGTGCCCCTGGCAGAGCTGGGAGAAGGGGCTTCCTCCTGCCCCAGGTGCTGGCTGATGCTCTCCAGGTGGATGCTATTGGCTCTGCTCCGGTGCAAATGCAGCCCCACGTGCTTTCTACTCCCTGCCCACCCTTCTAGGACATGCCTGTGAAAATGTGAGTCCTGTAAATAAGTTCTGTTTCACTCATTTTTGTCCTCCTTTTCTTCGTGTGAGAGTTAAGTAGAATTCAGGATTTCCTGCGAGGCTGCAGCTCCACGACCCCTTTCTGTCAGCAGCAGCTGCCATGGATGTCTGAATAGTTTTCCTCCTGGCTAGTTGCTCCTGCCCCCAGAACAACAGTTTAACAGTTTGTGTGGCCATGTGGTGAGCTGCAAAGGGAACAAAAATAGCATTAAACATGTCTGGTTTATTTAATTTTTTTTATTTTCCTTCTCCTGGGAACTAGTTGTAGGAATGACTGTGCTGGAGGAATTGGAGCTCAGAGCTACTGGGAGGGAAATCACTGGAATGACACAGACCCAGTGCCCCAGCCACTGCTGGCCCAGAGGCAGCAGTTTCAATGCAGAATTTATGAGGTCTTCGCTGGGCTGGGTGCTGGGCCACTCGCTGTTTCCTTTGGGTAAATCCAAGCAGATTTGCAGCCACCTCCTCTGAGGCATGAGCTGCAGCACAGGGTGGGCAGTGAGGGGCTCCAGCAGCTCTGCCTGTGTGGCTCTGGTCTCCTGGGAGTCCTACCAAATATCAGATATGGGGACAAAGTGCCAGCACCTAGAAAGCAGTCATGTCAGTGTCCCTCATGCACTCTTCACGGGCCCCAGATTCCACAGTGGAATGGCAGCTCCACTTCACTGTGTTAGTGACACACATACCCACACTTCTCAGGTTATTGATTATTGCTCACCAAACCATTTCTGGAGAGACCTGACTGCTGATCATCTCAAAGCTTCTGTTTCAAAAACCCGGTGCCAAGCCCTACGTGCAGGATGCAAAGCTGGAGTGCAGAAACTCTTTGAGCTCAGACGTTTCCATGGAGATGAATCTTTGATCTCGCTGAAATAAATAAAGGGCGGAGAAGATGCTCCCAAACTAGGAAGGAAGGCAAGGCTGATCCCTACGGGGCAGAAGTTTTCAAGAGGAATTAGGGTGACAGAAGGCTTCTCTGTTTATCCCTCCCGATGCCATGTCTGTGGTAGCAGGGAGGTTGAGCTGTGTGCCCGCCAGCACACATGGAGAACGTGCCCTTCATGCAGCCAGCCAGACACTCTGCACCTTGGAGCTGCCTGATTTAACGGTGCTGGAGAGGCAGACCTTTGTGTGCACTGCAATATTCACCCTGTGCTGCAGGGCTGGGAGAACAGACCCAGGGGTTTAACACCAGTGCCAGGCACACTCCTTTTCTTGACTGTGGTGAAGCAATGAGAACAGCCAGGAAAAGTGCTCTGTTTATGGATAAATATAGAGTGGAAACAAACATTTTACTCTGGTGCAATGTGCAAAATAGAAGTGTTTCCCATGCTGACACGGAGATGGTGACCAAGGGCAGCAGTCAAGCTGGCTTTATCCACATGGCTGAGCTTTGACCGCGCCGGCGACTCGTGTGTTCTTGGAGCTGCGGGCAGATCTGCCACTGCTGGCCCCGGGAATCGAGGCTCCCGTGGATGGAGCAGCAGAGAAGTCATTAGGGAAGGGTATAATTAGCAGAGCAGTCTCTGAGAGCTGCTGCTCGGGGTAGGAGGACACGGTGGCAGGGGCACAGCGCCGGGTGCCCGGAGCCGCCGCTCGGTGCCCCGGCCGGGCTGGGCACGCCTGCTGCTGCATTCCTGCCCCGCTGGGCACCGCGTGTGCCCTTCCCTGCTCACCTGGCATCTGCTCACAGGACAGGGACGGATCTGTCCCTTTGTCTCAGCTGCCAGCACGGCCCCAAACAGGTTTTACTGCAGCCTGTAGGAGCGTGTGGGGTGAGCAAACTGCTGTGCACTGCTGGTTTTCCTCCTTTTTTTTCCTAAATCATCTTCTTCAGATGCATTGAGCCGCCAGTTGTGCTAATTAGGGTCTCTCTACTCTCAGGGTTTTCACCCAGGCTAACTGCTTCTCCCACCCCTGCTTTCCCTGGAGCAAGTGGCCCCTTTGTGCCTTGCTGGATCTCAGGCTCCTGAACAACTCAACCATCATTTAATGTAATTTTAAATTTGCAGTTTAGATACTTTATTTACGGGGATAAATGTTGTTTACAGCTCTGAAATCTTGTCATCTTTTCCAAAGATTGCAGAAAGCCTCAGTGTTGAACAAAGCCCACAGGTTCCTTTAGAAGCTGACAAGTGGGGGTTTTGTTGATTTTGTTGTTGTGTCACGTGACCCTCACTGAAAATATTGTCACTGCTCTCTGTTTTCAGAAATGGGCCATTTCACTGAGAAAGCCATGTTTGTCTTATGCACTGCCTCACTGGGAAGAAAATATGTTGAAAGAGCATGCACTATTAAAGGTATTTTGAATCAAATTCACTTCAGCTGATTTCAGTGGAAGATTTAGCCTTGTTTTCACAGGGCTCTTTGTCAGAACCTAAAGCACAAGATACTCTGCTGGGTCAAAGTTAAGGTTACTGGACAGATATGAAAACAGCGTTTTTATCCTCAATTACCTGGACAAGACAGGATTGCTGTGCAGCCACAGCTGTTTGTCTCAGGGCTGTGATGGATGCTGTCACTTAGCAACCACTGCCATTTGTGTTTTAACTGCAGCTTTTTTGTTGTTGGCATGTAATGAGAGTTGTAATCACGAGATCAGTCCCATGGAGGGTGTTTGTTATCAAGAGTGATGGGATTAGGACTCACCTGTGCCCCAGCCTATAAGGCTAAATCAGACTTCATGTGTGATGGCTAATGCAGCTTAACAAGGGTTTGTTGTTTCAGGAGCTGCCTTGGCTGGGCCAAGTCATGTTTCAAGATGTGCAGCCTGCATTCACCATCTGCCAGACCTGGCTCTGCAGCTCCTTCGTGCTGGTCACAGCCCAGCCTGGTTTGAGGCCAAAGCTCAAATGTGAGTGCAGAAAGGAGGGACCAGCCTGGGCAAGCCTGGATGTCTGTGTGCACCAGATCCTGCTCCCTTCTGCTGGAGAGCTCGGGAATTTGGGCTCAGAGGAGACTGGAAACGTGAGGAGGGAAAGATAATGAGATGGGAGAACTGAAGATTGAAGGTCTCTGTTCCTGGAGGCTAATTCTCACCTATCCTGCATTGACAATGAGGGAAAAGGCTCAGACCTATGACAGTTCAAGCTCTAACATTCTGCAGGTTAAGGTCGTGGTTTAACACCTGATCTGATCTAACTAAGAAGTGTCTCTCAGAGAGGTGGGTGCACTCTCTGTCCAGACACTGGGCTCCTGCCTGGCATGGAGGTTAACAGCCAGGCAAGTGGGGTGTAACTTGGTTTGTATGGGCTTGTTTTGGAGGCAGAGGTGTGAAGAGCATCATAGGAGCCCTGTTATTTGTTCATTATAATGTAAATTAACACTTTTAGCTGGTGTGCTCTGAGCAGAGAGTGAGTATTGGTACCACGGATAGAAACACTGCTTTCTTTAAATTCATTGTGCCTTAACTGAAGTTGGTGTGTAATTGCACCTGCAGCTCTGCAGGGACCCTTGGTGAGGGCTGCTCACCCCCTTCCATTGGGGGGATCTAGGAGAGCCCCCAGGATGTGTTTCCTCACAGTTGCACATCCTCAGCTCTGCTCTGCCTTGTCCAGAAGAACTCACTGCTCCTTCAAACCCCATTTCTGTGTGTGCTGCTCCGAGGTTAGAGGCAGGAGCTGTCCTGCCTCTGGAGCAGCAGGGCTCACACAGCCCGAGGTCTGGCCCTGCTGGAGGGCTGCTTTATTTCTCAGCAGAAGACAAAACCCACTGCTCTGAGGGGAAATGACACAGACCACAGAGCTGCTGCTGCTGCTGGTGTGTATTTCCATTGTAAATTGCTGAGATCTGCTGCAGTGAAGCTTTTTGAGGAGTTCCTCTCCAATGCATGCCCATTTTTAGAAGCCCTGATGAATATGTATAGAAAGGTAGAGCAGATTTTATCAGAGGAGGACAGAAGGAATTGCATAGATGTGCACAAATTGATCTGTGTATATCTAAGCTGAAGCAACAGCCCTAGACATTTATGGCCCGTTTTTGACTAAGTTGTGCAATTAGTGTAATTAGGCAAAGAATATTCTTTGTATTGTAAATGTCTAGTGTATTAAACCAGAAAATTAACAGCCATTTCTTTGGCAGCTTTCATTAAGCCATTGCTAGTGCAGGGCTGAGCCAAAGATGCTTATTCTCTCTAGTGTCTGAGTCTGAGCAGTTAAAGGATAAATCTTCTCTTCAGAGCTTTGTTGAAATGTGTTGAAAACAACTCTAGGAATTTCCTACCTGTGTACAGAGCAGACAACACAACTTAGCATTGCCCTTGTGCAGATAAAGAGCTGAAATGAGCTTTGAAATTTTCTTCTTTCACAGCACCAGACACCAGGGATAGATACAATTTTTTAAACTGTGATATTTTTTGTCAATACCACCTGTATTTCTCCTGCCAGCTATTTTGTTTCAAAGGACAGTCCTGAGCCTCCTGTCCTCTTGCACTGAGGCCCATGTGTGGCCACAGCCTCTGGCACAATCAGCTCTGTGGCTGTTGGGAAAACTCTCAGTGGTGCCTGCCTCCTGCAGGAACCAAACACAGCTACAGCTCTGATGGGATGAACACTGGAGTTTCCAGAGAAATCCGTCCCAAAATGTCCATGAGAGCAGGCTGGGCAGCCCCTCCTTCTCTATGCTGTGTGACAGAGTGAGCTGGTGGTAGTTTCTGCAGGGACAACTGTTGTTGGGCTGTGAAGTGGTTAAATAACAATGGCACTTCTGAAGTGGATGCTCAGGATGCACCTGGGGGCAGCCAGTGCTGCTCAGGGCTGTCTCCTTGGGAGCCAGGCATTTCCCCAGGTGCAGCATGAGCACAGCTCCTCGGCAGGACTTGGCACAGAGTGTAATTCTTAACCCAGCAGGAAACTCTGGGGCTGGGATAAAGGATCTGTGCAAAAAAAAAAAAAAAAGCCTGGGTAGGTAAGAGTGGGTTTAAAATAAGTTGTGGGTGTAAGCAAGAGGGGGAGGGCTTGCATGAGTCCTCAAGTGTGTGAAGATGGGCATCCTAGAGAGGCATCCCAGCACAAGGGATGATCCACATCAGTAGCTGTTTGGTGTGTGTTCATGAATTTCATAGCTAAATTTCCAGCTCAAAAATCCCACCCCATTGTTTTCTGTGGAAAGAATTGTGGAATTTCAAGTTTGCTGTCATCTCCCTTAATCTCTCCACACTCTGCCCAGATGTCCATGACCCTTCCTGTTTCTCCCAGCTCTCAGGGGCAGCATGGCAGTGCCAGCACCTTGTGGCACTCCACTGTCACTGGAGCAGCAGAGAAAACAAAAGGCAAAGCAGGGAGCTCAGACAGACAGAAATGCAGAGCCAGCACTGCCACAGAGCTGCTGGAGGTGGAGTCCTGTTTTTAATGAAAGAGGAAACAAGTCCTCAATACCCCTTCTATAGGTAAGGAGCCCCCCCCAGCTTGTTGTACATCTGGATTTAGTGTACAAGTGTATAAACACAAATTTGGACTGCAATTAGGCAAATGCTACAAACATAATGTCACCCTCAGCCCAGCTTATTAAAAAGAAAAAGGAGTGCCATGAAAAATTAATAGGTCTGGGAGTTGAGAGACCTTGGTAATAAGGAGTGAGTTTTCCTTCTGTAACAACTAACTTTTTCAATTGGCTGGTATCTGAGTAACTCCTTGGAGTCTCCCAAAGTGCAGAGTCCTGAAATGACAAGAATTCCAGTGCTGAACAGGAGGGAGGGTTCACCCAGCAACCTGCTGCCTCCTCTCCTGGAGCACAGCTGACCTGCTGCCAACACAGAATGCTGCTTTTGGAACTGCAGTGCCTTCACCAGACAGCACTGCTGGAACTCCACAAACACACCACACCTCTAAAAGCACATCCCTGCTCTCTCACTAACCCTTTCCATTTCTGAGATGGATGCAGTGACAGGAAAAGGCCTCAATTTTACTATCTTCTGTCTTTTGCCAGGTGTAGACCCAGCTCAGGTGGAATTGTGTGTCAGAAGCAGAGCTATTCTCTCCTAAAAACAGCTGCTGGTGCAAAACCCAAGGGTTCTGTCACACAAAAAGCTGTGCACAGAGCAAGAGGCAAGTGTGCTGCTTTCCTCAAAAGGCACAGAGCAAACCTTAGCCTCAGCAGCAAGAGATCCAAACTACACCTCAGTCCATGGTACTGCTGCAGGGAGGGGATTTGTACAGTCCTTTCACTGCTTCAGATGCTACAGCCCCAAAATCAGTGTCGTGTTCTGCCTCTCCACAGGCTGCAGGAGGATAAAGGATGCTCAGTAACACCTCAGTGCTGGAAAAGAACCCACCATGGTTTGATCTGCTGCTAAAGGTACTGTTTGCTTTGGGGTTTTTTTCCTAGGTTGCAGAGAGCTTCTTAGCACATGGCAAGACACTGGGGCAAGTTGCCAACTGCACTCTTCCCTAAGTTTTTTAAAAACTGGCAATTTTTTCTCAGAAAATGATGTTGCCATTCACACTATGTCTGCTGGTTTCTAATTGTTACCAAAGCTAATCACAGATCAAATTTATCTTGAAAAATCTTTAAGTGTAAGTTTCTCTCAGAAGTTAGAAACTGATTACTTCAGGAATGGAAAATAGGAGCACTTGAAAAAAAAAATCAGCAAGATGGACTTGCTTCTGGCTTCAATTAAAACCAAAGTCAGCATGTTGGTGCCACTGCTGAGATCAAACAAGTCTGTGATCTATAGGAGAAAATTTGTAATGCCAAGGATGATCAGCTTTTGACTCCTTAAATGCCACTTTCTGCTCTAGACCTCAAAATGCACAAGGGAAGCTGAGAGCTCTGTTTATAGAATAAATACAGAAAGGTCAAAACAAGTGTCCCTTTAAACCAGTCTCCATCAGTTGCAGCTACTCTGGCTCCAAAAGGAGCCTGCAACAGCTTGTTTTCAGTCACTCTTTTGTTTTTTTTAAATGCTTCCTTATGTAGGCATGGTCTGGTGCTTTTTTAAAAGAAAACTTAAAAAGAACAAATGCCATTCTTGATGTTTTTACTTTGAAAAAGAAACAACAGTTTATTGGAAATGACACTTAACAAAAAAAAAATTCATCAGTATTAAAGCAAAGATTTTCTAACCTATTTAACAGCTAACAAAACCATCTTCCTCCAGAAGAAGAAAACTGCTTGAGCACTGCTCCCTCAGAGCCAAAGCTGTGTTCAGTAACAGTCAACTTCATTATCCTCTACGGTCCCCACAGCAGCAAGGATGTCCTGTAAGAGGGACTGAGGGCTTTCCTCCACATGGTCACTACTTTTATTTAGCTCATCATGCAGCTCCAGTAAGTCTATTGCACCCAAAGCTAACATCATGCTCTCTGGATCTTGGAAATCCACCTCAACATCACCATCCATGGGGAAGTTCTGAGCCAGAGAACCCTGTCTTAGTGTCCTCTGTAACCAGGCAATGCCACGTCCTGCAGGTGAATCTTCAATCTCCTGTGGATTCTCCAAAGTACTCATGGGGTAGAAATGACCTCTCAAGCCAACCAGCACATCACAGGCTCTCTGCCCCACGGGTTTGTCACAGTCACACAAAGATCCAAACAAAAACCCAAACAGCTTCGCTCGACAAAACACCTGCAGCAGCTCGTTCTGAGGGCTGGGACTGGGGACTGCAGAGGAGACAGGAGCATAGGGACACTGGGAAAGCTGGCAAATGGTCTGACTACAGAAAACTTCAACCAGCTCCAAACCACCAAGTCTGACTTCCCAGTCTAAGTCATGCTCCACAGTCTGGATAACTCTAGAGACAAACTGCTCTGTATCGTCCAGCTGACCTGTGCAGCCTTCTCTCAGCCACTTGGTGAAGATGCTGATCACAGCCCTCCTAGGAAAGCCCTCTGAGTCTGTTGACAAGATCTCCTGAAGCTTTGCTACAATGCTCTGGATGCAAAAAGAGAAAGCACAGTGAGGGGAGGAAAATGCAAAGAAACAAAAACAACAGAGCTGAAAAATCTTCTCATTACTGGTTGTGCAACCTGCCTGCATCAGCAGATAACTTGGGAAGAAAGTTATAAGCAGTACAGCAGTAAACTGATGGGAATAGCTCATGCAGAAAAGGTTATCCTACCTCTTTGTTATATTGATTGCCTGTGACAGGTGACTCTGGAGCAAAGCAAGTAATGGGGGCCAGGTGTCCCACTGCAGTCACGGCGCTCGCTCGCACGTAGCTCTCTGGGTCCTCCAGCAGGTTTTCTGTCAGCCTCAGCACCTCTGAGGACAGGAGACACTGCCTGAACTCCTTCTGGTCTGTAAACAAGACAGCAATCCAATGAAGTGGGACTTCATTCCCTCTGAGCATGAAGCTGTTTCCAATGCAAACAGTCCTTTGCCTCGAACAAGGATGGCCGCTGCCTGCAGGGACAGCTGACAGGGAGAGGAGCTGCTGCAGGACCAGGCAGATGTTCTGTGTCAGGCTCCCCCTCTCCCAGCAGCTTTTAGTCAAGCCCTGACAGACACTGGAACTTGGAAAATTGCACTTAGAGTTGTTTTAACAGCAAGAAAAAACTTTCTGCAGGCAAGTGGGGACATGGTTCCAGCCTCATCAAATGTATGCCTTTGCTAAAAGGAGGAAAAAACAGTCTTCCTTTCCTGCTGTCAGGCGTATGGCAGAGAAAACAAAAGTAACTGCAGCACTGAGAGGGGCTGCAGGGTAAAGTGCTGATGCAGCTGAGCATGTTGGATACTTCCTTTGTGACCTGGGGACAACAGCAGCTGATAACATTCCCCGCCCTTCTACCATTCAGAGCTACTGTAGGAAAATCAGCTTTGCCTCAGTGCTACCTGCTGCAAGGCCTGAGCTATCAGTAAAGCAGAAAATCAGTAATTAATCCCAAGCATGTAAAGCAGGTTTAGACTTTTAGCTGCCTAAAGGCCAGCCCCCAGCCAGCTGAAAGAAACCAGACTCCAGTGCAGAGTAAACTGAAAACCAGAAGGTATTATCTGCCATTAAGCACTGTCACCTGCCTTGACAGACAAGTCTCAACAACTCAATTTAGCTCAGCAAAACTGCCATTAAGGCAGATACAGCAATCTGAGTTCTACAGAAAAAGCAGGGTAAGTTTATTAATATTTTTGTCAGATTTTGTTCATGATCTAAGAGTAAAAATCTTGACACTTCTTTCTTTTCTCAGCCCTCCAGTTACAGGTCAGAAGATGCTTCACCAGCCAGCCTGACTTTCACACCATTAAAGGAAATACTCCTCAAATCTGAACTGGTAAATCTTTGCACCTACCTCTCAAGCACTTAACCATGGAAGTGAGGAACTCCAGGGAAGAATCTCTTACTTCCCAGCAGGGACTGCACAAACGTTTCTGCAGCACCACCAACACATCTGTGAAAGGCAAGTGACAAACCTGAATGGACATGGACAAGCCTTACTGAAACACTCACTGTACAACCTCTACACCACTTTATCTCATATAATCCCTTTTGCTGCTGCTGGGTGCTTCTTCCAGAGCTCTGCAAAGCACTATTTGGACAGCTGAACTTAAATTCAACATAATTGTGAACAAGTGAGTCCAGTGCTTTGAGCAGGAAGGGTAAGCAGGAGCAGATTTCATGTGTGCCACTAGCTGCTGTTTGTCCCAGCTGGAACAGCTTCATTACCTTCCAAAATCTTCTCAGTTTGTGGCCACTGACTGTTGGAGGAGGACAGTTCCTGCAAGTGCACCAACCACTTGGATGTAGCTTGAAAGGTTTTCTTTAGAACCTGAAGCAATGTAAAGCAGATTGACTTTACTACAGGAGGAGGCAGTGCTGCCTTTAAAGGTATAATTAATTTTAGCCTCAAACTTACAGAGAATTTATCAGAATAAAATGTGTATATGCCTCCTTACTAAGAAGCCAGTCACAAAAAATGGTGCTTAAATACAATTTCTAAGAAACAACTAAAATACCTGTGTTCAGCTTAGCATTACAAAGTTCTAGTACCTCCAGCTCTGGGTTTGCAGCTGCCATCAGAGTCATTCAAACAAAGCAAAGCAAAAAACCAAATCCCCTTAATAAAAAGAATTCAATACCTCATGACTGTGTCAAGCTGAGCATGTCAGTGCTACTCTTGGACATGATGGCTCCTGTCTTCTCAAGAACTCTCAATGTACTGGTCAGTTACTTGCTCACTATAATTTTAGCTATTTTCTGCAAGCCACCCAGGACAAGACAAGTGTCCTACATATTCTAATAAAAAGTGTGCTAAGAAACAACTGCAGCCAGACCCTTTATCAGAATTACACCCCACTGGGGCACACCAATAGACCTGGATCTCTCCCTAGTTCTATACTCACAGTAGGGCTGGTGTTTGGACTCTGCAGATATGCCAGAAGGACATCAAACAGACTTCCCATGAGAGTGTCACACTCTGCAACAGAAAACACAAACCCAAAGGACCAATACTGAGATGTGGAGCCACCAAATCCCTGCTGAAATACCCAAAGAGACAGAATTGTAAAATTGTTTTGGATAAGAAAGCAAAGATTAACTCACCTTTTTTCTCTGAGAGTGCTGCAAGGACATCAAGAGCTGACTTTTGCACTCTGAAGCAATTGATCAGATTCCTACTGATTGTGCTTCCCAGAGGAGAAGTTGGGCTCAGGAAGCCATTGCAGAATTGTAATATTGTCATGAGAGAGTGCAGCAAAGACACACAGGGTAAATCCACTCTTAAATGTTTCTAATGGGTGAGAAAGAAAAGAAAGAGTTTCCAGCAACAGTCTCGAGTACAGAGCAGTTTTAGGTCAGAAGGCAGCAAAAAGTTGCAACTATTAGTGGGTTCTTAAAGTATCACAGTGTCAATAACTACAAATAAATTATCTTCCTCTCTTCCAAGAACTGCTGCACAGATGGAAGGACATTCTTCTGATTGCTTGGGAAAGCAGCTCAATTTGTGTTTCTTCTCAGGATCAGTAATTGCAATACAAGCAAGGTATGGTAACAAAGCTCATCAAGACAAATTTAAAACTTAAGTGCAGTCCCTCTTTAAGAGTCTCAGTATCCCTCTGTTTTCCTGTTTAGAGCCTACTGTGCTAAATTTCCTTAAACTATGGAAACCCTCACTGCCAGCTCCTCTCCACATTCTGTTATGCTCTACTTAAAAAGTTTGCAACCATCTTAACACTGTCTTTCAAGGACCAGGCTCTTTTTTCCCCTCTCTGAATATTACCAGAGACAGCAGCTTCTCCAGGTGAGTGAGGGTCTGACACAGGAGACCAGCACAAGATGTCTTGGAGGACAGAAGACTTTCAACAGTGGCAGGATCACTGACAGACTCATCCAGCAAACCTAGAGGACCAAAGAAGGGAAGAGCTCAGGTCATCAGTGAATAGAAAAGGCTGTGATTTTTAAAGTTAACCAAGATATTCAGCTGATATAGTATGAACATGTCTTCAAATGAAATTGGCAGGAGGATTTACCACAAACACTGCTACTGTCCTTGACTTCTCCTACTCTTTTTCCTCCAGTTTTGGCTGCACCAGGCACTTGAAATAATGGCAAGCAGACTGGCCTCTAACTTTTCTGTCACAACTGTACCTGCACATTCCAGAGGCTGGGAGGCTGCTCTCAAAATACAGTCCATTGGCTGAAGCAGAACAGTCAGTGCCTGAATCCTGACATCTTGTGGGCTTCAAGGAGGAAACAGCAGTTACCAACACAAGTAAACTTCACTTCCTTCCCAAATACCTGCCCCCAAATGCTGAGCAGGATAATGATTTTCATGCAGACTTTTAAACTGGCCAGCAATGACAGAACAACAAAAGCAGTACCACAATCTGAGCCTTCTTCCAAGGTCCCCTTGCTAACTGAAAGCAGAGGAAAAATGGCTCTGGAATTTAGAAGCAGCTTTACCAAGCTATACAAATAGAGAGTGGGATCCTGTGTAAGGAGGCTGGGAGAGAGGCATTATCTTGTCAACAAAAGTGTCCTTCTATCTTAGAAAAAAAGGGTTACTTAGCCTGGAAATCAAGATCTGTATGTGCTGTATTCATCTGATGATTTTCTGCTGCTTTTTCACCACCTAAAGGGAAATTATGGAGCAGAAACACCTGCACAGTGCAAAAATTTCATTGCTTTAAGTCCTACCATTTGCAGAGCTTCAAAAGTCCCACTGCCAGAGGACCTGCTTGTACTGGGGTTAAGTGTTCCAGAGCAGAAGTTACTAATGCCCAAAAGCTGCCTTCAGTGCCACAAAATGCAGGGGATCTGAGAAGAGAGAAGTGTAAGTGTAACCCATCCCAGGGCGGCCAACAGATCTATCTCAGCACGGGCTCCAAGGTGCCACAAGATCTTTACCGTGCCACGTTCAGCAAAAGATTGGCCAGCAGGGGCTGTGCTTGAACAGTCTCCTCCAGCAGAAAGGATTCTATTTGCTTTGCTATGTCTAACCAGAGGACTTCAGTCCATGCAGCATAGCAACTGCCAAAACAACTGCCAAACAAACTGCTCAGCAGCTTCAGTGACTGCTCGATGTGAGAGGCAGAGCTGGACTGAAGGGACTCCTTGATGTGCTCTACAATCATCTGGGCACAGGCTGGCCAGTCACAGTCCTTGGTACTGAGAGCTTTGGATGTTTCAGACTCTAGGGAGAAGGTGAGCATGTGCACCAGGAGCTGGCTGGCAGCTGAGGCCACAAACAGGCTGGGATCCCCTTGCAGAGTGAAGATCACATCCATGCCTCCTGTGGGAAAACAAAGCAAGTCACTGGAGCAACAAACAACCAGTTATGCCTCTAACTCAGGTACCACACAGCTTTACATGGTGGTGATGGGGTTTTCTTATACTTTGTTTTGTAGTCTCTACTCAAAGTCAGCCAGTTCTTAAGAACAAGCAAACAGAAGAAAATAAAAATGTTTTCAGATCCTCAGGGGTTTAATAACTCAGGATCAGACGTCAATATAACATCAGGAGAGTTGACAGCACACTCAATGTGTATTTATGGACAGAGCCTGTACCATCTCTGGACATAACCAGTAGGAAAAGCATGAACAGCAGTATCAGCACCACTTTTCCATCACGTGGACAGCAGCATGTGCTGCACTTTAATACCAACCCAGCCTTTTAGACCCCTCTGTACATGGGATCTAAAGTTGGTGCTAGCAGCATAATTTACATACCTCCATAACAACAGGATTGCAAATGAAATGAGCCTCTGCTTAGTTTTTCTGCACTAAAATCATGCTGAAATGTACCCTTTAGTAGGAGTTACAAATAAGAATACAGATAGCTCTTAATTTTGTAAGGGCAATTTTATAAGATTCTTTCCCCTCTGTAAAAAGCACCACCTTCAGTATTTGGAGGAAAAAACCAAATGCATAACTAACTTAACAAAAGTTAGCTAACTCAACCAACATCTTTCAATGACTTTGTTTTCTTGACAAATGGCTTACTTTAACCTTAAATAAACAAAGACACCCATCTTGCTCATTTGCCACCTACACAAGAGGCTGGGATGGCAGGGGCCCAGCAGGGTGGGGGGACGGCAGCCCCAGCAGCACTCACCCATGGAGCAGAGGCAGTGCAGGGCAGGCAGGTGGTGCAGCATGCTGTGCACACCCTTCAGCCAGAGCACCACCTTCAGTGTTTGGAGGAAAAAGCCAAATGCAAAACTAACTTAACAAAAGTTAACTTACTGCTTAGCTAACTTAACCAACATCTTTGAACGACTTCGTTTTTTGGACAAATGGCTTACTTTAACCTTAAATAATCCAAGACACCTATCTTGCACAGCAAGGGGCACAGCAGGGAGGGGAGCTGGCAGCCCCAGCAGCACTCACCTGTGGAGCAGAGGCAGTGCAGGGCAGGCAGGTGGTGCAGCATGCTGTGCACGCCCTTCAGCCAGGCGCTGCGCACCGACGCGTCCTCCCACGCCGCGCGGCCCCGCGGGCCCTCCTGGCCAAAGAGCCTCCCCAGCAGCTTCTCCTGCTGAGGAAGGGCAGAACACAGAGCAAACAGTGAGCAAAGGGGCTGCTCTGTGCCAGGCAAGAGTATCAGTGCTGTAGTGAAACCTCCTCTTGCTACAAGTATCATAAAATGGGCAGTGTTCAGAATCTCATGCTGAAACGCAACATATGGACAAACCAGGGTGTTCAAAACCAAAACTGTTTTGTTTGCAGGTGCTAAAGGACAACTCATGTGTGTCAGTTCCATCAGACTGCTTTATCCACCTGTGCACATCTCTTCCCTGAATGAAGATTTTTGGGTTTTGTATCCTGGTGGAGAAAGCACTGCTTTAAAAAGCTCCCTTGTTTTTGCAGGGAATCAAAAATTTCCTGTCAACCTACTACAGAGGGAAAATGACATCTGTTAGTGCAGTTTAAATCTGCAGGATCTGTCCGGGGATGCAGTACTGTGCAGTGACTGCTAGGAAATTGTGTTCACAGAATGACTAGATTGGCAGAGACCTTCAAGATCATGGAGTCCAACCCAGAGTAGGGTTACCCCATAAACTCTTTTGAACTAGAAATGGAAGCACTACCCATCAGCACTCACAGTCCTGCTGTGGTGAGAAAGAAGGGAGAAGCAGCTGTACACAAGAATTGAACAGGAATGGTGATTGTAGTCTTTGCTGTCAAATCACTTTTGCTGAGCTGCTCCATGTAAGCCATACATTTCCTAAGCAGAACGTGCACGTTTTTAGGGACTGTCCATACAGAAGGAGCAGACAGCCACACAGCAGCAGGTACCCGGGTACCCGGCTCACCTGCAGGTGCTGGAAGCGGCTTTCGGAGGAGGCGAGGATCCCGGCCAGCTGCAGGGTGAAGGACAGGATGCCGGGGCTGGGATCGGGCAGGGCCAGCACGGAGCTGAGGAGCTCTGTCAGACACGGGTTCTCTTGCACCAGCTCCACAGTGGGGTCTGCCCAGGACAGCAGAAAACAGCAGCTCACTGCCAGGACTGAGCTTTGCAGAGCTTCTAAAGTCCCCCTGCCAGGACTGTCCTGTCTCACTAAAGTGGCTCCCTGAGCTAAGCCCTGCCAGCTGCTAGAACTGATGAGTGCGGGTGCACCCACAGCATTTCCAGGTGTCACAGCACCTCAGACAGCTGTGCAGATATTCCAATCCCACCTGGACCCCTGCTCCCGTGTCACCTGCTCCAGGTGACCCTGCCTTGGCACGGGGTTGCACGGGGTGATCTCCAGAGGTCCCTTCCAACCCGAACTACTCTGCATTCCCGTGATGGATCTCCGCTCCCCTGGGACCAGCCCCTGCCAGCCCCCGCTCTCACCGAACCACGTCAGGCTGCGGAACCAGTCCAGCAGTTTCTCCAGGCAGGTGTCGTCGAGGCCGGGCTGCCGCGGGTCGGCCAGGGCGGCGCAGACTCCGGGCAGCAGCACGGCGCACTCGCGGGTCATGGCGAAGCGGCGGCGGGCCCGGGCCACGAAGCGGGACTGGGGGTCGCACATGGCCGGGGCCACCGGGACCGAACCGAACCGACGCGGGCCAGCCCGGCCGCACCGCGAGTGTCGCAAAGGGGGCGTGGCCCGCGGAGAGGGGGCGTGACCAGTGGCCGGTCAGGGGGCGTGACCCGGGCGCGCTCCAGGGACAGGCGGTGGCTGCGGGTCGGTAGCAGCGGTGCGCGGGATGGAGTTGCGCCCTGCCTCGAGTTATCCTGGCGCTCTCGGGCAGAAGCCCCTGGCCCGCAAGTGGAGCGGAGCCCTCACAGAGGCCGCTCCGCCGCCTGCCGGGGTTTCGCTCCCTGCGGGGCCACTTGGTGTCACCCGCGCTCCGCGGCCAGGCCGAGCCCTCCCCCGGCACTGCCTGCAGGCGCGCACCCGCTCTGCGCATGCGTCACCACCCCGAGCCGCCGATGGTTGCCATGGTTACCGCGACCCGGAAGTGCCGCCGGGGGGCGATGGCCGCCCCCAGCCCCGAGCCGGCAGCCACGGCCCGAGGCGGGTCCCGCGGCCTCGCCGCCCCGTGAGGTCTTCCCACTGCTCTCCCACCATGGCCCGGGGGGCCGGCGAGGCGGCCGCGGAGGGGGAGCTGGTAAGGAGAGAGCTGAGGGGAGGAGGAGAAGGTCCCGGGTCTAGGCCTGCTTCGGCCCGGGCTCGGCTCAGGAAACGCTCCCGCGAGGCCCGGGCAAAACCTTGGAGCACCCCCGGGCTCGCCGGGCCGGTGAGACGGTGGCTCGGAGCGGGAGTGGGATGGCTTCTGCCTTCTCCAGGCCGCGGGACTCCGGGCTCTGCCAGTGTCTCCCCGAGTGCCCCGCAGCACGCCACAGAGGTGACAAAGTCTCAAGCTGTGCTAAGGAAGGTTTAGGCTGGACGTTAGGAAGATCTTCTTCCCAGAAGGGGTGATTAGATATTGGAATGGACTGCCCAGGGACGTGGTGGATTTGCCGTCCCTGGAGGTGTTCAAAGGAAGGCTGGACGTGGCACTCAGTGCCGTGGTCAGGTTGGCAAGGTGGTGTTGGGTCATAGGTTGGACTCGATGATCTTTGAGGGCTTTTCCAACGTAGATGATTCTGTGATTCTGTGTTGGTGTTTGTCTCCCACCCCCTCAGCAGCCAGCTGGAGGTTTTGAGCCCCTCTGGGAGCCCCCAGGTTCTGTTGTTGCCTGCTGCGGGTGGCTCTGGTTGGGGCAGTTTTGCAGGAGCAAAAGGGGCTCTGAAAGTTACCAAGAAATAGTGGTGGGGCTGTTAGTGCATGTTTGTATCCTGGCCAAGGTTTTGTTGTTACCATTTATCAAAGCTGAGCACTCTTCACGTTGTCTGATTCCAAATATGATAGCTGCAGTTAGGGAGAGATATTTCAGAATGAGACACCTTAAAATAACAAAATTAATCAGTGTGCTGCAAGGAGCATTGCCTCAGGAAATGAAAAACTGTATGGCCTGGTGTGTGAGGACACATCCCTGCCTGCTCTCAGCCAGCATGGCAGGCTCTTTAACCTGCTCTCCTTGCTCCTCTTCTACCAGCCAGGGTTTCCAAAAATACTTTATCCCCTTCCCTGCCTCTTACAGGCACAGATCAGCATCTGTCCAAAGGTTGGTGCTGAGTGCCTCAGAGTCAGCAGCAAGTGGAAAAGGTCTTTCTGTGAGGGCAGCATCCAGATAATTTGGAAGCTAAGTAGAAATTTTCCTTCAGCTGTGGATGTGCCTGCATTTGAGAGGGAGGGAAACTTGTCATCTTCCTTGCATTTGAGGTTTCTTCCCTTGGCCTGAGCACTTCTCCATTTCAATACAGGAGCTGAACAATCCCACAGCATAGCAGGGGTAGCACAGGTGAGGGAGGAAGGGAAGAGCTGGGTGAGTTGCAGCTTAAATGGTGGAGAAATTCATGCAGAGCCAGCTGAAGGTTCAGCTGGTGCAGTGTCAGGTCTCTGTGACTCAATGCAAAGTGTCCCTGCTCGTGGCACAGGGATTGAACCTGGATGATCTTTAAGGTCTGTTCCAACCCAAAGCATTCTATTGTGATGGTTCATTTCTGAAGTGACTTTCACAATATCCCAAAACTATTTGTGTAGAGCAAATGATGCTGGCTTTTGCAGCAAGAGCCCCACCATCCTTCAGGCGCTTTCATGTTTTTGAAAAATAGCTTCTTTTTGTCTTAAACAATTGATGTTTTAGCAATGGAAGAGAAACAGAGGCTTTGGTCACAGTGTTTGCTGTTTGAATTCATTGCTCTCCAGCTTTGTTGAACTGTACAAGTTTTCTGGATGTGCATTACAAGCAGTTGTTCAGTAGCAAATCTCCTGTCTGTGTTTGCAGGGAGATGACAGCCTGTCTGTGATAACCTGCCAGTCAGACAAAGCTCTGGTGAGTTTGGATTAATGCCCCAAAACCCCTCTGGAGTTCCTGCTCATCTGTGTGCTGCCTCCTGCACACCAAGCACCCCTCAGGGAGGAGAGTGAACAGTGGCACTGCAAAGGGCTTGAGTCACAAACCTCAAATTTCAGATGTAATTCTGCCTTCCAGATCCTCAGCACTGGGGGTGCAAATGCTGTTTGGCTTTATTTTGCTCTTCTATCAAGTTGTGGGCTTAAGTAATCCTTTTAGAGAATTTGAATGGAATTGAATAACTCCTTTAGCTAAAGAGTTCCACAGATCAGCCTCTACTTGGGATTATTTTGAATTTTCTGCTACTCATATTTAATATTGGTGGGAAAGGTTGCATGTTCAGAGCAAGAATTGACAGTTTATCTGCAGAATCAGACTTCAGTTGGCACCACCTTAATTCTGATCACCATTGCTATGCCCAAATCTGCATGTGCTTAATGCTGCTATTTTTCTTTTGTATAGAAAAGGTTTTGTCTTATTAGAACAAAAGATCTTCAGAGAAAATGGGAGATTAAAGGCAATTTTGAGATTATATGATATCTTAAGAGCTGAGTATTTTCAATACAGAAAAAAATCCTTTTCTCTTTCAGAAGCTAAAGAAGAAGATTTTTCACAAGCCTCCAAAGTCACCAAGTAAGTCTTCCAAAGCTTTTTAGTCTGCAATTGCAAAACCGGATACATTTGAAGGATACAGGAACTGGGAACTTTATCTGAGATAAGATCTTATTATTCTCTTCAGAATTATTCTCTGCTGTGTGCAGAACACACCTATTTGAGATCTGCTCTGTAACTTGTGAAGTCCAGCTTGTATAGGCTGAAATATTGACATTTATGGGTTGGTTGTAATTCTTGATTCTCCAGCATAATTTACTTTTTTCTCATGTTCTACCTTCTGATGGCAACCATTCTGAATTTGCTTTTCTCATTGTCTCTTTGGAGAAATGTTGATACTTGTTGTGCAGAGAGACTCTGGAATTATTGGAGCTCTCTACCATCCAGTCATAGATCTCTGTGTGTAGATTTAGTGGTTCTTTGTTTCATTTGTTGTGATGGGTTGTTTTGGTTTTTTTCCCAGTACAATTTTATTATTATTATTAGATCCGTGGTTTTAATATTGGGTTTGTCCTTTTTTTCTGGGGTTTATGGTTTTTTGCTATACTTTTCCATTTACCTTGCTTCACAGGCTTCTAGTGAATGTTTCAAAGAAGGCTTTACCCTAAAGTGTTGTTAATAACAACATTTAGATGTGCAGGTATCTTCAGGATGCCTATCCAAACTGTACACATAAATTTTTCCACAGCTGTTGAGTCATACTACTGTCACTCTGCTTTTTCTAAGCCTCTTCATTTTTTGGAATTGTATTATTTTATTTATAGTGGAGTTTTTCTGGGTTTTGTGGCTTTTTTTATGTGCCTGTCCCATTGCTCTGTATAAGCCAGTCTGGAATATGCTGTTAAATTCTATTTTTACAAGTAATAGGATTGAGTCTGGAAACTTTGAAGAACAAGACAACTAGAATTTTAGTAACCTTGAGCTTTTGAAGGCAGCACTGAGATGTTTTCTTTTGCTGTAGAGTCTCCCTACAGCTCAAGCACACAGCTGTATCCTAGAAAAGCTGCAGCTTGGAGATCTCTGCAGGGAACAGGCAGTGCTTGTTTTGAGAATGCAACTGCTGAAAACCCAAGGCAGATGTGGCTGGGATTTCTGAAACAAGGTATTAGTATAGATATGTTGTTTGCATTTATGATTAAAAGTCATTGTTGTGGACAGCTTAACATATAAACTATTAAAAAATAGATTTGTTTTTGATTAAAGGTTACACAGGAGTTAATTTCACTGTTATTTATTTGGGTGTTTGGAATTATCTGATCTTGAGCATTGGCATTTATAGAGGGAATAATTAAAAGCATCTGGAGCTTTCCGTGTTGCATTTGTTCAGAATAATTCCACAAATTTAATTCACAATTATCCCTGATTTTTGCATTTTTGTTCCATTTCTCTTGGCAGGGATGAGCCATGCTCTGAAATCAGATGCTGACACGGGGCATGTGCGAGTTAACGTTTCCAGTAGCACTCCAGAATATTTGAAGGAAGCTCTAGGAATGAAAAAGCCAAAACATGCTCGTTCTTCCAGTAATGGTAAGCTCTATAATGATGTGGTAGATAAAAGTGATTTTTTTTCCCCCTCTGAAAACACACATTGCTTAAGAAAAGCAAGAGCCATTTTAGTTTACTAAAATACATGTGTGAAAATATGATCCATGAGATACTTTTTGAGATTCCTAAATTGGTTAAGGAAGGGATTTCCAATTTTTTTGAGCAATGAATCACTATTAGCTTTCAAAACTTTTGCAAATTGCCATGCATTTGCAGCTGAAAACGTTGCAAATATAATATGGTTCAATGGGACAGCTGTAGACAATTTATTGTGACTTCAAAACATAGTTTAGGAACCATTGATAGAAACCATCTGCTTGCCTGAAATTCTATGTAATTGACTCCTTTTACTTCTTCTCTAGAAAGTGTTTTATCATGTGGTTGTGACATTAAAATCAAATGAGTTTTATGAGAAGAGCAAACTTTCAAAGTATTATTCTGCTTTTCTTACAGAACTGTAAAATTCCACTTCCATTTAAAATGACACCTGTACATATATGGGTGATTCACAGCTTCTGGCAACTTTACAGGATGATATATTTGTGCATGTTAGGCATAAATAGAAAAATGTATTCTAGACATCTTTTAGAAACCTTTTGTAAATAATGGATTTATTGGGATGAGAAGACTGTAGTCATCTGTGAAGTTTGTATTTTTCTTGAGATGGATATTTTAATATAGCAGCAGAGAAGAGAAGTAATTAGGAAAAAATTGGCTGCAAAATCTGGCAGAAGTTTCATACAGTAACACTTCCATTTCACCTCCATTTCTAAAATTAATTTCCTAGTTGATTTTTCTTCTTCTTCGAGGAAAGGAGAAAAACCTAGTTTCCACTTTGGTGCTGTTCTAGATATTTCTCTTTATCTGCAAGGTTTCTGGTTGGTTAAAAATACTTCTTTTGGATCTACTTATTTTACATACCCCTTTCTGTAGGCTACATTCCTGGAACTCCTGACTACAAAGAGAAGGAAGATATGTATGATGAAATTATAGAACTGAAAAAGGTACAGTTTCTCTGATACTACAGAAAAAGTCATGATTGATCCATCCTGTGCCTGTCCTGGCCTTAATGATCCAGAATACTTTGGTTTCTACAACTTTGGATATCCACCACATTTTTTTGCATTTGTAATGTAGGGCTAAACTGAAACTTGTTTCTGTCTAAGAAAAATTCACTGTGGTGAGATGGTTAGAGTGGGTTTTCTGTAGAGTTTGGTGCACTGTATGAAGGGTGAGGACTGGGTTTGTTGTACTCCCAAGTATTGTACACAAATACTTGGCTGTGGTTGGTTGTTTGTGTAAGGTTGCCTTTCTGTTAGAGCTTCTCCTTTTATCTTCCCTCTGTCTCCTCCCTAAGCTGTCCTGGTGTCTGTCCTGGTCCAATGTGATGGTTTTGTGTTTTGGCTGCTTTGTCCTCTTTTTCCATGTCATCTTTACCATCATAATTGGATTGGTTTTGACATCAAAATGTGTTTCCATGTGAAAACTCTGCATTTTCCTGTTTCTGAAATGTGCTTAAGATTCCTCTCCCCTCTTTTAGACAATACAAGCTCAGAAGAATGAGGGAGACCGAATGAAGACCAAGCTCCGTCGCCTGGAAGAGGAGAACAATAGAAAGGATAAACAGATTGAACAACTGCTGGATCCTTCCAGGGTGGGGATTTCTTGTGGGGATAAAAGTGGGGCAAAAGAGTAGGAGTTTGTAGTGTGGTGACTCCAAGGAGTGATGGGCTGGAATATGAGAGGTGGTGTAAAGGGATTTCTGGTCTGTGCATCTCAGATCAGCAGGCCAGCTCAGTTCAAAGGAAGATGATGGCATGTGCTATAGAAAGTTCATTTAGCACAAATACTTTTAATTTCTGAAGGTAAAATAAAAATGCTGCCTCATTAGGAACCCACTTTCTGAATATTTTGCCTGAGAGTAGAAGGGAGTTAACCTCTTGCAGAGTGATGGGTGCTTGCAGTCCTGAGACCTGACCAGGAGGCAGAAGAGCAGCCTTGTCAGGCCCTGACAAGAAGCATTTGTGGTTGTGGTCAGACTTGAATCTTACTGAATTTTTTGTGGCTGTCACTGTGTGCAGACCTACATCTTGGGAGAAATGTGCTAATAGAAAGCTGTGGGCATGGGGAGTTCAGAATTTCAGCTGTTGGGCTCTGATGTGACTGTGGAGCTGAGCAGGTTGGAAAATTCTGTGGAAAGAGCCAGCAGTAGAATAAAGTAGCAGAGTTGGTCACTTGCTTTTTCTGCTGCAGGGCTCTGAGCTGGCACGAGCTTGGTCAGAAAAGAAGACTGATAATGGATGGGTAAGAGTGTCTTCATCACTTCCTGCTTTCATTTGTCCTTTTTCCTCTTGCTAAGGTGAAACACCACTAAAAAATAAAATTAGGTCAGAAAGAATAATCAGTTAGGGAATCACATAACCTGTATCTCTGTTAGCAGGTAGGGAGTCAGTAACAAAGATCTAGAATTAACATGATTCTGGGGAGCTTTCTTTGTCATTGTTTTGAGTCTGTTTAGGCAGTATTCTCCCTATTGTTTGCTTTGATGTTGGCAAGGTAGTGGGTGATGTTGTTTTTATTTTATGGCTGTATATCCATATTGTTGAACTCATTATGAAATCAAGCATCTGATTTCATCAGTGTTCTCTTTTTCACAGGGTAGCAGATGTGTATGATTTACTAAGGACTGAAATATGTAGAATAAGTATATCTGGTTAGGTACAATTTATAAAGACAGGGCAGACAGGAATAGACCTTCTGTGAAGAGACAGATTATTCAAGGACTCACGAGCTCTTTGTTCTTTCTGTAGGTGGTTACTGGATTAAAGCAGAAGATTGTCAAGCTTGAAGAGCAGTGCAAGGAGAAAGACCACACTATTAAGTATGACTTTGAGGGGGCAGGGGGTAGAGGCTTGTATTGGATGAGCTAATAGAAAGAATTGGAAATCCATGTTATTTTTCATTTGTGTTCTATTCCTTAAGACATTTTAATAAACTCTCAAGAACATATTGGCAATTATAAGCCAAAAAATTATGAACCACCAGCTTGCAGTGTCTTTGCTGATCTGACTGGGTTCTTTTTTGTGTTATTCTATTTTCAGTGAATCCCAGGCAGACATGAAGACCAGTAGTTTGGAAGAAGTGAGGTTAGCCATGGAAACCTACTATGAAGAGGTATGTCTGGCAGGCCCTTCAGTGTGCATGCAGGACAGGAAGCTGGGCAGTTTTTGAGTCAAAGTGCAAATGGAATGTTTAAGATAAGTTTCTTGTACCTTAAGAGCACCTGTCATTGGTAGCAGGTTTTCATAGTTATTCTCACAGCTCCAGCTGTATGGAAAAATGTTTTTTTCAAGAAGATGAATGTGTTAATGAAAAAGGAAAATAAAGAACCCACTGTACATCCATAAGTGTAGTGTTGAGATGGAAGCAAATTTAACAGTAGCCTGATCTGCAGTGATGGCATCATTAGCTCTGCTACTACCCAGAGAGTCTTGTTCTGATTTTCACCTAATGAACAGATGTGTTGCTGTGCAAGCTGACATTGCTGATGCTCCTTAATGGAATCTGTTTTTCCCAGGTTCATCGCCTCCAGCTCCTCCTGGCCAAGTCTGAGACCATGAGGAAAAAGTATGTTTAATTCTTCTGCTAAAAATGTTTGCATGCATGTGTTTGACACATCACTGGAGTCCTGCTTTAACTGATGGAAAACTACTACATAGGAACAGTTTTTGTCATTTAGATTGCTGGATTTGCTTTTTCAGCACTGCTTTAGTTGGCTTCACAGCCTTGAAATATGTCTTAGTCACATTTTTTTGCTTGTAGATAGATCATTTTGTGGATCTGGAAAAATACCAGAGCTATTTAAAAAGTACAGGATAGCACTGAAAATTTCTCTCTGTTACATCTTGCCTCATGATCACACCTATTCTGGCATTACTGGCAATTGAAACAAACTCCCTGGATGTTTGGCATTTCACACTTGAGTCAGTTCTGCATCTTGCTCTGGAGTGTGTGCTGCAAAGAAAATGTTCTTGGAGTAAACATTATTTTCCTTTGGTACAGAGACCCAGATTAGTAAATTGTGTCAGAGAAGCTTGTACTAGTGCTTGTCACTTGTGCAAGTGTGGGCATGGTGATGAGGGTGAGCAGTTTATAGAGAAAATAAAAGTCAAAGCACAAAGGCAGAAGACAAAGCTCCACTAAGAGAGCAAATTAAAAGCATCACTGCAAGTGAGTGTTATTTGAGCTCAAAAAAGGGTAAGAGTGTCTTGTAGGACAGTCACATTTGTTACCACACCCCTTCAAAATATACTTGACCTTCTAGTGTTAAGTACAGACAACTGTCTTAACATTGAGTGTAATTATTTAGATTGATAGAAAAATGTGAGAACTCTTTTGAGTCGTTATTTATACTGCTTGTGTTCCCTAATTCACTGTCACTTGTGGATTGAAAACTGCAATTTGTTTTCTCACTTTTTTAAAAAAATAAATCTTTTGGCTCAGGCCTGCAGTGAACAGTCTCTCAAGGCTCTAAGCCATCACACCTAATTAATTTACAGGTGAAAATGAGTCACCAGGTCTCTTCCTTGTCCTCATTTATTCATAGCTTCAAAAAGTGGTGGTCAGGGCAGTCTCTTTCCATTACATGACTGTCAGTCTCTGCTGGAGAGGCTGAGCACTGAAATAATAAATCATATTGAAGGTCAGGACTCTGGCATATTGCAAGAGTTGTTTGAGAGTATTTCTTTCATGATGCTTGTCTCCATTAGTTCTGGCTGATGTGAATGGCATTTGGCTTCTCTTTTTCAGTGGTAATGCTGAAGTCTGGTTATTTGTATGTGAAGCTGTAGTATCCAGTTGTAGCTAGAAACTAACTAGTTAGGCTCTCAAAATGGACTGAAATAGATTTTTTTTATTTAGGTTTAGATGAGCCTAAAATAATGTCTGGATATTGTTTCTATCATTCCTGTCACTACCCCATTCTGATGGTGTGATGTGTTTTGGTTTTTGCTTTGTTTTCCCTCCTGCCTGGGACAGCTGTGGGGATAGTCATCCATGACACCTGGACAGCCTTATTTTGTTTGGTTTTTTCTTCATTTCCTTTCCATTTCTAAAAAGGAGATCAGCTAAAAATTCAGCCTTTTTTGATATGCTAACTCTAGGCTGTCTCCCCTTTTACCTTGCAATTATTCCAGCAGATGGGATATAAGATTCCTTCACAAACTGTTCTATGGTTGTCACTGGCAGTGGCACTTGTGCAAAACTAAGTCCATCAGTTACCTCAGGCCTTTACTTCCAGAAGTAAGGTTTTGGGAATTTTCTCATAGCAATAAAGAAAATATATTTCATCTCACTAAAAGTCTGTTTTGTGAACAAACATTATAACTTTGCACAACTAGAAGCTCAGATTTCTTCCCCCCCTTTATTAGAAAAAAGTTTAAAATCCCTGTAGTATATTTAAAGTTGTTTTAACTGCTTAAAAGTTGTTTAAATGCTTTCCCATTTCTGATGCTTTTCATTTTCATATTATTCTTCAAATCTGTCTCAGATCTCTCTGGGGTTTATAGACACAAAGATAATTTCTTTTACAGTTGAGCACCATTTCCAGTTATCTGAAAATACCCTTGGGTGTTGGATTTCTTTGAGAGTTATTCCATCTGTCTGTCCCTGTCTCTCTCCCCCAGTCTCACTGTTTGTTAGTGAACAAAAGCCATTCAGAGCCTGCAGGTTGGCTCTCTGTGCTGGACAGATTTTTGGAGGAATCTCACAGCTTGCTGATGCATTTTCTAAATCAGAGGTTCACAGAGTGCTGGTAAAGCATTATAAGGTTGGTTAACAAAGCAAGCAGAAAATAAGATAAATAACATTCATACAAGTGCCCTTGTTTGTGCATAAATGGAACAGAGTGGGAGAGGAAGTAAAAGTAATAAATGAATTTTCAATGTTTCAAATTTTTTGACACAAATTAAAACAGTTGTGGAAGTGTTGAGCAAGATGATCTTTGCATGCTTTTTCAGAGAAGAATAGGTAACTCCCCAAGTAAAAAAAAACATTGAGAAATGTTATTGTGGGGGAACTGAGGCTGTCAGCTCAGCCACCTGACTTGAGCAGTGAAGCTGCTCCACTCTTTCTAGTGCTGCTGCTTTGTTCTCTGCTTTTAAGTTAACTTTCTGGTTTTGATCCCTTTTCCAAGTGCAGAGGGCAGAGACACCCAGAAACGACTGAAGGCCCTGAATGCTGCTGTGCTGAGGCTCTCCAGGAACATCAGGGAAATGCAGGCTGAGAACCGCAGGCTGAAGGAGGACCTGGATCACGTGCTGACCACTTCCCCTCCTCACAGTAAAACAAAAAGTGTGTGCTGGAACACCAGTGAAGGTGGGGCAAGGGATTGGGTACGTCTGAAAGATGTGTGACAGCAGGACCCTACAAAGGGAGAAATGAGGGGGTTGTTACAAAGGTGAAGATTCAGGAGTGGCAAAGTTGGAATGAGAACCTTCTTTCAGGAGTCTGATTTCTCCAGTCAGATCTGTGTTTCCTCTGTTATTGTCCTTGAGAATTCTAAACTGGAATTGATAGAGGAAACTTTTTCAGTAGCTGAAAACTGGTGAACATGAGTGGCTTATATTGATTTCTGAGCTAATTGGTTTACAAGTCAAATATTTTATGCCCATTCTCATTTTTTCATTGGTAGATATTTAAAGTTGGCTTTCAGACATCTTTAAATGGTCTTTTGATATGGCCAGAATTTTCAAAAAGCAAGAACAATGTTGCCCCATGGATGTAGTTACATGTTTAAAGCTTTGTTATTGTATTTAGATTATAGTGAGTGGAGCAGACAGAGGCTGGTGAGGAAGATTTTGGATCTAGAAAAAGTAAGTGGTCATAGTTAAGGGGCTTTCTTACCTGTCTGGGAGCAGAAAATGCAGAACCACTGCCTTGTCCTTCAATGTCTCAGCCTTGTGCATTCTGCCTCACACACATAACCTGCTGCCTGTAGCATGAGCCCTCCCTCCCTGTTTTCTTCTCTCACACTTGTTAGAAATAGATGCACATTTTAGAATTAACCTCCACTTGATCTTTTCTCATGGCCTAAATAAAGTAATTTCACGCTAAATTTAATTTTCTTCTTTTGTGTGTGTGTTTTCCATGTGAATTTACCCTGCTTAGAAAGTGTGTGCCATGGAGAGCAGCAGGGTGTCCTTAGGTGATAGTGAGGCATCACAAGTGCTTCCTGAATCATCTTCACATTCTGTGGACCTGGACCATGCAGCATCCCAACATTTAGGTGAGGAATGCTGTCGCCTCCAGAGGCTGGTGAAGAAGCTGAAGGATGATAGGCAGGCACTTCAGAATCTGCTGCTCAGTAAAGAGTAAGTGTTACTTGTCTGGGGTGTTCTTCTGTGGCTGTGAAGTATTTCATCATTTCTGATCCTGTTGTGAAATGATGCAATAAGTAATTCACATTAATTTTGAGAATCCCTTCAGTTCTTATTTCAAAACCTTCTTTCTAATCCTATTTGCTTCATAATATTACATTGAAGAAGAAAAGCCAGAGGATGGAAAATGAGAATTTCTGCTTGTTTCTAGCACATTTTTCAAGGCTTATTTTTCTGCCAACCACACTGAAAACCCTTTGAAGGGTTATATGCTTATGCAGCACTTCCTGTTTGTATTGTGCTGTAAAAATTTGTATGTGGTTTTTTGTTTGTTTTTTTCCCCAACATGTTTTGTCCTGATCTCCCACTTTCTCCATTTAAACCTGCCTTCTGCCCTGGGGTGCTCTGTGGCTTCTGTTCACCCCCTAAGTGATTGATTTGCAGTTTGTATTCCTGGGCTGTTTGGTGTGTCAGGGCAGGTTACTCTGAGCACTGAGCAGGGACCTGCCCACAGGGAGGTGTGTTGGGGACACTCTGCCTCCTGTGTCACCTCTGAACAAAAATGCACAGTGAGAGCACTTGAGGAGGGTTTTGCTCATCAGCAATGGGTGCTTGCACTCAGTTTTGTTTAAAAGGAAAAATGAAACATTCAGTTACTTTACAAATTTAGAAAATCCAATTGATTCAGAAGTTTAAAGAAAAAATAACTACTTGGTGGAATTATGAATGTCTCAGGTATTACTGAGATTTCCTTGTGCCTTTGTAGATTAGATATCAAGCAGTTACTGCAGGCTAAGGCTGAAGTGGAGCTGGAGCTGCAGAAGTGGCAGAGTAAGATGGAAGAAAAGAGTACAGAAGAGCAGACTTTAAGGTAAAGCATTTTGTATTAATAGATCCTTTTGGAACCCAAAAAAAAAATCTCCTTAAGTATAATTCTCTTTTGAAGTGGCTCAAATTCTGTAGGAGTTCATGTGAACTGCAAGAAGCTGGGGATTCTTTTAAGCAGAAGTGTTTGGAGGGATGGAGTAACTTACTAGGGGAAGACTTCTATAGAGTGCTTTTAGAGGAAGTGGAAGACTAAGTAGTATAGTAAAAATAAGATTTAAATTATAATAAAAATTCATAAGATAAAAGGAAAATGCTTTTATGTTGGGTTCAGACTTTTTTTCTCTATGAAAATGTTGTACTCTCTTTACCTTGGCCTGTGTTTCTAGACCATTGCATCTGTGTCACTCCAGTTATTCCTTATATTCTGTACAACTGTGAGTGAGAATCCTGTGCAAGGGAGTCACAAAAAAGTGATTTCAATATTGAGAGAGGACTTTGACAAATGCAAAACTGTAGCAGATCTAAATACATTATTAATAGTATCAAGGCTACCACAGTAACCTTGAGACTTCTGAATTTTAACATTAGGCTATGCTATCCCAGATTGAGAATTGATGTTACCTGTCTGTTACTATGAGAACAGTCCTGAGCAGTTTCCCTCCTTGGCCTTAAAAAACAAACCCAAACCAACCAAGTGTTATGAAATGGGTTCAGTATTTTCAAAGCAGAGTCAACAGAAAATTTCTGTAAGCTATAAATATCTTTGCCTTTCCAACCATAGTGAGGAAATCCAGAACCTGACACAGAAAGTAGGAAAACTGGAGTTAAAACTGGAGGAGGAGAAAAGACAAATTGGAGAAGATACAGTGGAAAAGCTTAATAAGGTACAGCCACATTTTTGTTTGTGTTTTTCTTTTTTCTTTGTGTCTGATATAGATTTCAAATGGAGCTGGTAGTCTAAAGAGCTTCTACTTGTGTTTTTTCAGAGATACATTAAATCTTGTCATAGAGATAATGGTGGTTAACTCCCAATATTTGTTGGAAATAAGTTATTTCAATAGTTAACACTGCAGCTTGGGGAGTTTTTTGAAGCTGTTTTGTTTGTGATCCTCTTCGTTGCCGTTGCTTTTTTTCTTTCTCAGTGTAATATTGCAAAAGACTTAAACTTTTAAGTGTTTGGGGCTTTTCTCAAAACTTAAAATAATTAAAAAATTGTGGTTACTTTGATTTTCTTACAGCATCTGAGACCATTGCCTAATTTCAGTCTGATTTTGTAGAGAGAGGGAGGTTTTGTAGGAGTTGACAGTTAGATAAAGGATGGAGACACAGGTAAATGTGCTCCCTGGCAGACTGGCAAAAGATAAAAATCCCTTTTCAGTGATTTTTCTGCTGGCCAGGTGGTCCCTTAGGGCACAAGAGCTGTCCAGTCAGAAAACACTCACTTGCTTTTCTGTTAGGATGGAAGTGAGGTGCTTTTTCATGGGAAGATTTACAGGATGTAGAACACTCATAACCATGGAAATTGAGGGGGTTTTAATTCTGCTGCTGGTGGAACATAATATTTGAGTCAAGAATTAAGGAAGATGTCAATACAATGAAGTAAGTGAACTCCACTTTCAAGAGGAGTTTTCCTAGAGTTGAGGTGTTCTAACTAATAAATATGTTTGTGCATATATTCTGTTTATCCTGGACAGTCTTAAGTGTGGCTCTTGAATTAGTTTGGGGTTTTGTAAAATATGTCTGAACTTGATATCTCTGCAATCTTCTGTCCCTCTTCCCAGTGAGGTAATTGGCCAGCAGAGATGGATGGACACTGAAGAGCTGCTTTCAGAGGCACTGTGGCCATGTTAATCACATTTCACTAAATACTACTTGGAAATTATTACTGGGGATTTTGATTTGCACTTAAAAATAAATAGACCTTGAAATACACATAGTAAAAAATACTAATAAAAATGTCCAGTGGCTTAAGAAGGTTCTGGTTTCTGATATACTGTGCCATTCTGTAGATTCTTTTCTGTGTGTTACAGGCTCATGGATGCTAGAGGATGTTTTGAATACCAAATAACTGGAGTCTTTAAAGACAGCCAACAAACAGCTCCTTTTTCCCTCTGCAGACTATATATATTCTTGGCCAGTAACCATCCATTTATTGAAATGTTCCCATTATTTGTAATTATCACTAAGTTCCTACCAATTTCTCATTTTAATAGTAGGTTGTCATTTTTAATATGACATGATCCATTTGCTAAACTTAAGCCTGGAGCTCGGCGGCTTTAGGTTATAAATAAATTCTTTTCACAGAATCAAGAGGTTTTTTCAGAGTCTATAAAATCTCTTGTTCCTCTAGTTAAAATTTTATACCAACAAATTAAATTAGTCTTTTAAACTTGCAGTTAACTTTTGTTTGGCATGTGAGGTATGACAAGTAGGGTGGGATAATTAGGGATCAAAAGGATCAAGTGGTGAGAGGTGGAATATGCAACCACACCTAGGGAGAAATTATTGGAACAAGATCTTGTTTTATTCTTGGTTTCTTCCTTTTTCCTCTAATTAATTTCATTAAGATAGAAGAGTAGATTGATGCCAACTTACACAAGCTTGGTGTCATACAATGGCCAGCTCTCAGAAAGCCTAAAGAGATGATAATGGGGCCACAGTTGCCAGGATGAGGCATAAGAGACCTCCCTGGTTAATTAATACTTGTCTTTCCTGGAGAACTGCAAAATCAGATAACCTGATTTTTGTTCTGTCTGTTGCTAACACACAAATCTTTTCTGAGCAACAGAGCAGTGAGTTAGCAGTGCCTTAGCAATGCACAGAAAAATAGGTGTGTGCAAATGGAAACTTTTCCATTCCCATGCCCTGCTGAGGGCTGAGAGGGGGCAGGGATGTGTTTCACTCTCAGAGTCATCTCCATGATGAGTTTGAACACAAACAGGGTTCAGAACTAAGAGTTTCCTCTTGACCTTCCCTCTGTCCTGCTGGCAGGATGAGCTCTGGTGCTGATTTTCCTGAGTCATTTGTAATCTGTTCCCTCACAGCTCTGTCTTTACTGTGCTAACTCAGAGATTCTCCTTTGCAGGCTCCTCCAGTCTGCATAGTTACAGGCAAAGAAAGTCACAGGAAAGAGCAAGCAGCCAGAATTATTCAGAGATACTGGAAGATGTACAAAACCAAGGTGAGATTCTCCTATCAGGGAACAGCTATTCCCCCTCTGAATCTTATCTTGTTTTACGTCTATCCACACATCTTGAAAGATTGTTGTTTGAGTTTGGCAGGGGTCAGGACAAGTTTTCTGTGTCTTTAATTAAACTTGTATCTATTTGTGGCATTAACATGAACATTTTTCATTTCAGAAAGAAGAAGTTGCTCTGCATGAGGTGAGTGTGTTTATGACACCCAACCAAATAGTACAGCAGATTTGATTTGTATCAAAGGACAAACAGCCAAGACAATATTTGTTCTTCAGGCTGGCTATAATCTTCCTTCTGACATCCAGATTTTGTTTCATGTATTTTGTCAGTGGTCTCAAATTTTTGGTCTCTAATTTTCCATAGTTGGCACCTTCTGCAAGGTGAAAGCTTCTGAAAATTCTGAACCAAATCTGGCACCAAACAGACAATAAAGTTTTTCTAAATGTGATAACTCTAATCCTGATTTAATTTTCATTATGATGAATCTTCAGAAAGATTTGAAATAGGATTTGAAGCTTTTGCTAAGGAAAAGTATCTGTGAAAATTTGGAAGATAATGAAAAGTTTGTCACACGAAGTCATTTCTTGATGAATGTTTTGCAGAAGGGTTTTAATTAAACTGTTTTTTTCAAATAGCACAATGTAGCATCTTACCTTTGTTTCTTCCAGAGCATTAAAAATCCCACTTTCATAAATTAGAACTAATTCTAACCATGTGACACAAACATGCTGTTCTAAATGCTTTTTGTTGATGATAACCCAGTAAAATCTCTGCGGGGAGTGGAAGGCCTTGCCTTCAGTGCAATCACCACAAGGGTTGCCAGGCTTGGTTTGGTTTCTGATTGCAGCAGAGCATCTCAGAGCCCTCTGGGTAGCCAGAATCTGACATGGGAATGGCAGCATGGTGCTCTGTTGGTGAAATTCCTGCTGGTGCTGGCAGCTACAACTTCACTGCATTTGATCAGATCAGTCCTGAGCACCTCCCAGGTGGAGTTTAACCCCCAGAGCTGCCCCTGGGGGTGCAATGTCTGTGGGTTACCTTTCAGAGGAGCTGATGGCCACTTCTCTCCATGGCAGGCAGTTGTTCTGCTCCAGGCAGCCTTCAGGGGACATTTATCTCGGCAGAAGGTGCTGCTGGATGCTGGGGTGCCTGATGCAAAGTCTCACACCGAGGTAATTGTGGGGACAGGTGGGGATCCCAGCATCACTCTGTGTTTATCTTGCACTGGAAAGGACTTGACTTCCAGGCTTCATTTGCTGAATCACCTGGTGATTGTTTTAATGTGCTGGTTGGCAGCACCACTGTAATTCTAGAAAGATACTGAGCTCATTCCCTGGCTTCCCTGCTCACTTTCTGTAGTTCACACTTTTTCTTAGAAGTAAAGCTGTAAGTTCTCAGCCTTGTGGCCTGTAACACTGTAACTCTTTTTTTTCCCCTGGTTCTCCCATCAGGTAGCTCACCCTTTAATTTGGAGTGCTATTCAGAACTTTACCTGCTCTCAGAGTTCACTACTCAATCACTGGAGTAATAGATGAACTTTTTTCACCAAAGTTCAGCAATAAGAATCTGGAAAACATCTTTTATTGGACTGAGAAGTAAAGGAGTCTTGGTGAGGCATGCTCAACCTAAGACTTGGTGTCCTCTATCATGTCCAGTTTACTCAAGATTATTCTGTTGTGAATATGAAAAAATTTCCTTACAAATTGAACTTTCAGTTTCTGTAAATCATTTGCCAGATTATATAAATATCCTTTGGACCTTTAGCAGGCAATAGTTAATTTGTAATTCTCCAACCAGGTTGTCCATCTGATTGTACTTTCCATGCTCTTTGATTCTGGTAAACTGGCCCAATGTAGGAGGACTGAATACTTGGCTTGATACAGAAAATAAATCCATTTTGAAGGTTGTCTTACCTCCTTAATCTTCAAAAGGTTTCCTTCCTGGAAAATAAATGAACTTTCCTTGCAGGTGTCTGCTCTTTCATTAATTGAATGCTGATGCTTCAAAGCTTACATGATGATCAGATTTGCATTTCCTGCTGATTTAGTCTTACAGAACCTTAAAAACTGCAGACCAAAAGATGGGGATGTTTGTTCTACTGCCAGTTTCACAATCAAGAAGATTGTGAAAGATTCTGTGCAATCTGTAAAAGGTCAGTTTTCTTTAATCTGATTGCTTTGCAGAGCTCCTGCCTGTCTTCCACGTCAGACTCCTTGAGCTTTTCTTCTGATTGCAAGGAGAGAGATGAGATTGTGACATTCATCCAGTCCATTTTCAGGGCTCACTTAGCACGTACAGAATCCCTTCAGGAGAGGTAAGCCAGGAGTAGATGCTTCTGCAACATGCAATAGCAAAATCATTTTTATTACAGGAGAGGAGTATTTTGTTAATAGATTTTTAGTGTGGTTTCCTTAGCAGAGAAGGAGAATGTGGCTATTGTTAAAAAAAAAAAAGACAAGGGAGAGCTGGTTCCTGAGGAGATTCAAAAGATGTGCAACTAAAGGAGCTTTGTGGCAGCATGAGTCTTCCCATGTCCTGCTGATGTTCTCTTTCACAGCAATGTGTAGAAGTAAAGTGAAATAATTCCCCTGTGGAACAGAAAGGTTACTGTTGTTATCACAGAGATTGCTGATACATTTGCTTAACTGTGATTCTGAAGCCCTGACCTGTGCAGGTGAAGGGTTATGTGGAGGAAGAAGAGGGAGAAGCTAGAATGCCATCCAGTCACTTAGCTCAGGCAGGGATTTGATTACTGCTTAGGTTTGTGGTGACTGTGTCTTGAAAAATGCTTCCTTTCTCTCCAGGGTTTACTGCTCTGAAAGTTTTTAGTGCCAGCTGCCATGGTTACAAGGAGAGGTACATGGCTGTCACCTCTGTTCAGTGTCTGGGTTCACTTCTGCAGGTGATAGAGCAGCAACACAAGAAACTTTGCAGCACAGCCTGTGAAGAGAGACTGCAAACACTGCTCTGTGCCTCATGCTCTGAGTGTGTCTCTTTGCAGGTCCTCTGTGCCCAGTACCCCCAGTGAGAAAGCAGATCCTGCAGGTCCCACCTCAGAGAAGAGACCAGGCTCAGCAGCACTCCAGGGATCTTCAGTCCCCACATCTCCTCTTCCTGGTAATCTCCCTGCCCTGTGTTCAAAAGTCTGGGTGTTTTGAGTGGGTGCCTGCACATTTTTATAAAGAACATCTGCATGTGCACACACATGTGCAGCCTTGTACTCCATGTGGGTGGCTTCCTTTGGTGGCATGTTGCTTCTACTGGCACGTGCAGTTCCCTGCATAAAAAATAAAAGCTCTGACAGTCTCAGCACCAGCTTCTTCCCAGAGCTTTGTCTGTCCCAGCTGTGGTTTGGAAGGTCTCTCTGATGTAAGTGGTAATTATTGAGGGAACATGGTGTTCCCCTCTATTGCCTCTCTGCTTCCTTTGCAGCCCTGTAGCTGGAGTATGGTACTTCCCATCACATTTTGGGCCCTCAGCCATAGCCAAGCTGAGAGCATTTCCACCACCCTGACTTAGTTTCTGCAGAAGACAGACAGACATCTGCTAAAAAGAGCCATCCTAGGCAGCCATGTGCATTTGGTCATGGTGTTTTCAGCAGTCTTCAGTTGCTACAGTAAGGGGAAAGATGAAGTCCTGGATAACCTTGCCAGCAAGTACTGCTGTAATACAAACTGAGAAAATCTGTCTCTTTTATGGCTCTTGTGCCTTTTGGTTTTCTTCTTGGATTCCTTATTGCTGTTTGTGAGAAGATGGAGTTAAAGCCAAAGAGGCTTTCAGGAGGATGTTAGAAGTACTGAGTAAGAAAGACAAAGCAATGCTGCAGATAAGACAGCCTTAGACATGCAGCTTCAAGGGAGTTAAATTAAAAAGAGCTGGTTCTGTCCAGAGTGGGACATTTGAGGCTTTTATGGACCAGCTGGGGAAAAAAGGAGCAACTTTGATTGTGACCTGAGAAACCCTGGCTCAGTTTTTTTTGTCAATGAAAAGCTCTCAGTCCCTGCAGGCTTGCTCAGAGACAGAGAATGCTGTAAGCAGTGAGGCTGTTTCTCTAAGATAGGAGGTGGGGAACAAGCCAGATTTGCAGGGCTTGTGAAAACAGAGGTAACACTTCAGTGGAAGAAAATGTGTTTAAGAAACTTCACTGTGTTCCATATTCAGAGGCACATTCTGCTTTGTGAAGGAAGTGCTTGCTTCTGAAGATGTTTGAGTTTTGAGTGGCTTTAATTATGTCTGGTGATAGTATCCAGGAAAAAAAACAATGCTGCAGCACCTTGATTTGCCTGAGCTCTACTGCAGTAGTCATTATTGGCATGCTCACTAAAGCCAGGGTAAATTCTGCTCAAAGAGAAAGAAGGACTAAACATTTAAGGGATTCTAGGACCCACAGAAGAGGGTAAGATGAGGCAAGCCCAGTGAACACAGTCATATGAGTACCAGCAGGGCACAGTCATTGTCTAGCTATGAAGTCTCCTAAGCTAAGTTTTATTGCAGATTATGATGACAAGTTGATGAGTGAAGAAGTCCTGGGATAGTTTATACTGGAAGAGAGACAGAGGAAACCATACTCTGAAACTTTCTTCCTTGCAGTCCTTTCCTGGTGAATATCAAAAAGGAGTGATTGGGAGCAGAGCAGGTTTTGTTTGCTGCTGACTTTATCGGTGTGGGAGATGTTTTCAAAGTCTGGGATGAGGACAGAATGTATCCAGGTGTTCTGTTGAGAGGCACACTGGGGATGTGCTTCTGTAACTGCACAGCTGCCCAAAAGTCTGCCTGGCACTGAGCTCTCTGAAGTATTAGAGCCTGGTGCATGGGAGTGTTTAACCAAAATCTCCCAAAAGATGAATTAGGAAAAGCCTCCTAAAGGAAGGAGAGCATCCTGGTGTAAATGCAACCCCTCAGGCATCTGTTTGGTTTTTTGCCATGTGGATTTATGTAGCTTAAACTAAAGTTAAAGTTAACTAAACGTGCACCCCTGCCATTCTGAGCTCATGACTGATAGAAAAATCCACTGGCAAAACTGGGGTTTGTTGGTAAATTGGGATTTCAGTGGTCATCCTGCAGCCTGGGAAGGATGTGAGACAAGGAGCTTGTTGAGCAGCTGAGTGATTTAAAAGCAATCAGATTCTTACAGCTTTAAATCATGCAGCTGTTGAACAAGTTCTTTCTTCATTTGTCCCAAGTCCAGGCTTGCATTTCATGACCTCTAGGTCTTGAAATGATCTTAAGCTTTCAGTCAATATCTGTATTGCAGTAAATCATTTCAATTCACTACCCCTTTGGCATTATTTGAAGAACAATGGGGAAGATGAAAATGTGTTTTTAAAACCTTATACATCTGCTAGAATGAATGTATATAATCCTGGTGTGGCATTGCAGATTTATAATTCATTGTTTGCATCAGGTTAGATAGCTCTGTATTTTCTAGGAAAAGAAAAACAGTTTTTAAAAAGTTTATTCAGTGCTGCTTTGCTTGTCTTCAGGACCTGGAGATTTTAGAAAGCCATTTCTGCTGTTTCCCATGAAATGAAAGAGAAATTAACAATTCAGCCTGTGAAACTTGGTGTTGTGTTTTGTTTTGTTCTGTCAGGGGAGTGACAGGAAGGAAGAATATGTTCTGTACATGCACAGCAATCTTGATTAAGGGCAGTGTTTCTCTTTGCATATTACTGGCCACTCTGGCTGCAACTGTTAACTTCATTTCAGGCTCTTTTGGAATCCTAATGAATTTACATACAACCCTTAACTCATATCAGTGCTTAGCCTTCACATGCACCAAGATCAAGTTGAAATCAAACTGAAAATGAGGACAAGAAAATCTCATATGTCAGGAGCAGTATATAATCAAGAATTATTTGAATAATATGAAGCTATTTCATATAAAATATGTTTATTCTTAGAGTTGCTTCTTTGGCTCCCATGCCTGGTTTTGGCAGTTCCCTTTGCTCCTCCATATCACCAGTGCTACTATCTCATAAATCTCCCTGAAAAACTCTGGCATTATGTGTTGACTGGTGGAGAGAAGATTTTGACTTACCTAGAAAATCTTGTGTTTCCTTGCTTTTTAGGCTGAGGTCAGTGGCATATAATGGCTCCCTGCATCCCCCTTGCCATTCACAGGCTCTGTCACTCTTTTTCTATCCCAGGGCCAGTTGTGGTCCCTTTTCATCATTCCATGTTCCACTTTCTGTGTGTGCCTGCTCTTCCAGACCAGGATTTTTTTTTTCCTGTGTCAGGAATCTCTTATTTCACTACAAGCCCTGTGGCAGGTCTGTTGTCCCTGGATAATATTCTCTGTGTGCCCTCCAGTTCAGGTCAAAACCTCAGACTGTGGCTTCTTGCCAGTTTCCTCTTTCTACCACAGGTTGTCTTGATTTGTTTTCTTCTCTGGGAGAGTCTTTTCAGAGAATTTATGTTTGAAAGTGAAAAATAAGTGGAGCTGAGGGAAGAATATTGTGCTAGAAGGTATTAATAGCTGAGGGGAGGATATTGTACTGGAAGGTATTAATAGCAGTCATCATTTAGTTCCTACATCTCTTGCACAGGGGTTATGAGCTGCTGGTTCTGCTCTTCCTGTGTCAGGGACTTTGTACATATTCATTTTATGCCTCTGATTCTCCAGTGTTTACTGGAATCATCAGGAATATCTGTTCACAACCTGAACACTTCTTCAAACATTGGAATGGTTGAGATGCATAGAAACACATCCAGGAAAATAGCAAAGAAACAAAATTTTTAAAAAGGGGGAAAACCCTATGGTGTAGTCTCTGTTTTTATTGTCATTACAGTAGAACAGCATGTGAACAATATTTTGGGGGTTTTACATGTGTAAGGGTTTAAGACAGTGACTTTTTTTTGCACCTATTTCCCTTTGTTCCACCTATATCTGAGTCAAGTTCTCATTGTGACCTCTCTGTGTAGTTTAAGCTTGGATCAATTTTTCCTTTTCTGGCCATTTAATAAATGTTTGCTTTTAACCTGCAATGGCTTCAGTATCAAATGGCTTTACTTGGAGTGTGTGACCCCTTGCAAAGATTGCAAGGCAATCAGAGAGCTCATGCATGGTCAGTGTGTCAGCTCAACCCTTGCTGTGCCCTGTGCTCATTAAAGAGGAGCACAAAGAGCTCCATGCCCAAAAAGACCACAGTCACCCATAACTGCATGACTCCAGGTAAACTTGGGAGCTTGCTGGCTCAGAGCATAGCACAGTGGCTCCAGGGGTTTGTTTTGGTCGGTGCTGTGTGTTGATGAGCTTGTTTGCTGGAATCCTTTCAGGCAGGTCCTGCTCTGCTCCCTGTGTGGCCCCGGACGAGGCTCACTCCGATGACTCCGACGACGTTGTTGTCCCTCCCTTGCTGCAGGTGAAGAAAAGCCCCACCCACTTCTAAGGTTTGCTAACAGGCTCTGGTGGTCTGGGATTATTTGCTTCACCAACAAAACTATTTGTACCAAGATCAAGCATATCAAAGATGGAAAAGGGGGGAGTATCAGCCCCTTTTTAGTGACAGTTCACATGATTTCAGCCACAAATGAGTAATTCTTTGATGTTTTCTCTGCAGACTTTATGACTAAAAGCCACTGACTGACTGTTAACCTTACCCTCCTGGTAGAGAGAGTTTGGATTTATAAACTCAACCAAACACTTTAATATTTTTTATGAGGATTATAAATTCAGTTGCCAAATTTAAATGAAAGCAATAAAGCCTTAAGATGTTTAATGCCAAACAAAGTTTTGTTTCAGGTCAATAACATAATTTGTTTAATCAGAAAGTGGTAAATGACATAACTCAGTTTTTAGCCCAGGTATGCAAAGGGGTACAACTGGTATTTGTTATCTGTGCTTTACTATTTAAAATTTTTATTGTATCATATTTTAATATCTTTCTTTTTATTTTTATATTGAACATTTACAGTCTGTGCAGACCTTGTAAAGGCTTTTAGAAAGCCATTTCTTTGCCATAGGACTATTCTAGGCCCACTGTATCAGCTGGGTTTTCTTATTTATTGACCTTTTCCTGTGTGTGTATGATGACATCTGTGGTACTGCTTTGTGTGGAAATGTCTGATGACATAATCAGCTTTGGGGATTTGTCAGGGCAGGTGTGTATTAGCAGCAGTGTGCTCTGAAGGGATACCCTTGTGAGTGTTTTTTCTGCTTAAAAAGTCACAAATTATTATGTGTGTTTTGCAGGGTCAATTCTTAATGTGTAAAAATATTTGACATAGGAGATAGAACTGTCTGGAATGCTCACCTGGCTACATTGCTCATATCTAATTGAGGCAGTTTGGTTAGGCAGCAGAAGTGGTAGGTTGGATTATAACAGAAATTAGGACTGCCTCCAGAAAAAGCACTCACAGTGTGATTTTCCATGGAAAGACCAAAGGCCTGATGGGCTGTTGAGGATTTCATCAGAGGGGGTCTTTCCAGATCTCTGCAGACTGTACTTTTTGACTGGATAGTTCCTACTGTTGCACCAACATCCTTCAAAGACATTGAAATGTGTGTGGGTTGTTTTAAGGTGAGCTAGATAAATCATGATACTTTTTGGAAGGGGAAATTAATTTTACGAGCACGTGCTGAAGGTTTTCTGGAAACACTAATGGTTTCTTTGTCATCAAAGAGTAATAAAGTCTCCTGTAAACAGAAAGCACACTCTTAAATATAAGATCTTTATCACCTTTTCTAAATTAAAAATCAGTCACCACTGTTTCTCAGAATACCAATAAGTCAGGGCTGTCTCAGTTCTGTGATTTCAGTGGAGACTATCTGAGGCTTATCATAGTTTGTGCCAGTACTTAGAGCCAAAGAGGAAACTGGATGGCTGCAGCACAATGCAGCTGATTTCATTTAATCCCCTCGGTGGAAATGCTGCCTGTGCTATTTCCAAAGGCAGTTTTGGGAGCTCTCCATACCCAAAGCAGTCTGAAGAATGTCATTTGCACTCCCACTGGGTAAATTTTTCCTGCTGGTGCTTTGGTCACATGACTGTCATCTGCAGGAAGGATAAAAAAATATACATAGAAGAAAAGGGATAGAATCCTTCTGGTGGAAGCTGGGATATGTTTCTTTCTTTTTCTGGAAGTCACATTAAGAAGAAGGGTCATTTTGCTAAATGGAAGCAGTGCTGTACTGAGTAGTAGTGTATAATATTTCAGGTCTGTAACTGTGACTCTGTCAGGGATCTCTCCAGAGAGTAACCAGAGATGAGGCCTGACACATTAAAGTCAGAGTGTGTAATGTGTCAGGACCAAGGCTGATACCAAATACCTGCCTGGCTGTCATCCTATAGGGAGGTACTGGGGCAGCAAATGCAATAAAGAAAACATTCTTTTACTTTACTCTGCTGTGATGAGCAATGTGGCAGTATTAGGAAGTTGATACAGAGCAGAAGGGCTTGTGTTGGAGTGAGCATGGCCAGCAGCAGCACTGTCCAGAGACAAATTCTGGGATTAATGGGAGATAGGAGCTTGGAGTGACCCAGACACAAACAGAAACCAGGGTGAAAAGAAACAAGTGTTCTCTGGGGTGAATCAAAATGTGTCTAAAACTTTCTAAATTTGGGAGTGTAGTCTCCCAGCTATCAAAGATCTGATAACTAACATTGAGATGGCCTGCAAACTCATACCTTACTTTGGAAGGTAATTATGTGTTCACATCAGGAGCTTGGTGTGGTCCAGAAGGAAGGGAAGCCTGCACACTATCAGCCTTAGGTGTTGTTCTGTTGTACACTGTGATGGAATGTGTTGGAGGGAGTAGTGATTGACCCTAGGTTTGGTCCTGTGGTTATCTATCTGAATGCCAGCACCCATAAATCTGGGAGGAAGTGTGGCACAAAGAAGGAAGAAAAAGTTAATTTTTGAATAAATGGCGTTTTCCTCAACAGAGAGCTGAGGACAATAAAAATCAGTGAGACTCAAATCTGCCAAGATAGGCCCTGTACAAACACACTGTTTCTGAAAAACACCTCTGTAGAAAGCCCTGGAAACCTTGTGGGGGTGTCAAGGCCTTGAATGCAAATGAAACTCCCCTGTATCCAGTGTAATCTAAAAGCACACTTTCCATCCTGTCAATATGGAATAATGTTTCTGACTTAAAACCATCTGCAGTTTGCAGCAGTGTTAGTTAGAGATTGTGTGTGAGTGCAGAGATCTGACTTTAATGGCATGTTATCTCTCTTGATCTCTTTTTGCCCTTAAGTGCCTTTGCCTGTAAATCTTTACTGAGGCATCAAGACCTGAAAACTCTATTGTTTCCTGCATAGCTCTAAAAATAATCCCTGCACAGGCAACTTCTAATGTAGTCAAAATGGAAAAGGATTAATCTTGGCATATGAGAGCACCATTAATTTTTATGATCTTTTTAATATTTAGAACTGTTCAAGTATTTTATATAATTTATTTTGGGATCTTTGAAAAGCTAAAACAATTGCAATGAATTTTCTTTGAACTGTTGAATTTTGAAATAAAGTTTATAACCGAATGTTGATGTGTTTCTTCTGCCACTGCTGTATTTTCATTGCCCCTCTGGCCTCTGCTGCACTCTCCTGTTTTCTCTTTGCACCTGGGCTGACCTTTTATCCCTGATTTCCTGAATGGACAGTAACAAGATAACTGAAACATGTAAGGTGTGAAATTTCTCTTCTTTTAGTGCGGGTTCAAGGTTTTCCCATCAGGAATGAGCAGTGTTCCTGACCAAAACCTGGTGGAACTGAAAGAGCTGATGGGTTTTTGCTTTAAAAAACTGGTCTGGCAGCAGCTGAGGGGTGCAGGAGACTACAGAGTGCAACAGTTTACTGACAGTGTATCCTCCCACCTGGGTTAATGCTGCTGTTTGTGAAGCTCTGGAAGGAGCTGGGACATGTGCATTCTTTTCCAGGTCCACTGAAAAAGCCTTTAAGGACTCCCTAAAGAAGCCTTCTGCTGGTTTGTGGCAATAGAAGACCCTGCTGTGAAAACATGGGAATCCTGCAGTCATCCTCCTGTCAAGCAGAGTCCTTGGGGTAGGACTACAACAGCTATGAGAGTACAAGATGAGACAGTCTTTGTTGGATGATTTTATTAATTAAATTTCACATTTTTTATTCTTTCCGCTCAGCTCTACTGGCATATGCTCTGGATTTCTTATGAGAAACTTCAGTTTTAAATCTTAAACACCAGAGGTAATCCATGAGGCATGAATGGAAAAATTTGGTATTATTTCTTGGAGCAGACTGGTCTTGAATTCAGAAAGCAATTAAGCATTCACACTTAGTTATATTAAGCCATAATTTGTCTGCAGCTGAAGTTGGAATGCCCTTGACTCTTGCAAGCTTTGCAGCATCTCTCTGTGGTAGGTTTGTCAGCTAATGAATTGCTTTCCTCATACAAACTTTTTAAGGGGAGAAAAAAAGTTTCATTCAATGGGCAACATTAACACCTGCAAAGAGCAAAGTTTCCATGTTAGACCCCAGGTTTGTAGGGAAGGATTTCCAGGCATGGTTAGTGGTCAGGTGCTGCATCAGTTCCTCTGATGTTGCCTTCTGTTTGCTGGAGTGCTGCTGTGCTGGTGGAGGCAGCCCTGCCATCCCCTCCCCATGCCTGGCCTGGTTTTGGTGTGTGTTTGGCCCTTTGGTTACACGTGGTGCTCAGCAGCCAGTCCTGCTGTGCTCAAGGAAGAGCAGCAAGGGTTGCTGTGTTCTCAGGAATTCACTCTGCTCAGGTTCACTGATGAAGTTGCACCCTGCTCCCCTTGCCCCTCCCTGCCTGGCTGTCCCAATTACCCTTTTCATACCTGAGCATCTGGACTCCCCCTGCTCTCCAGGACAGTGTTTGTGTTGTTCCTCTCAGCAGAGCTGTGTCTGAACCAATGTCCCAGCTCAAAGTGTTGCTCAGGCTGTCCCAGCTGCCCTCTCCTGGGGAGGGTTTTGCCTCACAGAAACATTGCACTGGGTCCACATAAGCCCCTGTTGGTCTTCTGTTGCTGGCAGTGTGAACAGAGCTGTCATAAAGTCTTGATGCTCAAAATGGTCTGGGAAGAAGCAGGAGGGACAGGAGGGCCATCATGTCCATTGCCAGGGGCTGTCTTACCTCCCTCACTGCCAGCCAGACAATCCCACACCTGGATGTCACTCCTGTCCCCTCCTCAGCCCATCAGCTCTGCAGAGCTGAGCCTCTGCCTCAGCAACGTGACACAGCTTGAAAGTCTCTGCTGTGCTCTGACTTTAGGGATGGAATCCTGTAAAATCTGTCACTTGGTTACAGTGCTGCTGTAAAAAAAAGGCTGTGCTTGAATGGCCTCTAGCTATATGCATGGAAAATTAGAAGAGCTTTTAATAAATGGGGTTGACCATGAGTGCCTGTAGTACAAGTTACAACGTTCTGCACAAGCATTGCTTTGCATTGCCATTCTTGAGCAATCATCCTTATTTGGAACTTAGACAAATTGTTGCAGAACCTTCTATTTATCTAACCTGGAAATTTTTCCTGAACAGGCTCTCTGTAATCTACTCAGAGAATTGGCAGTTTTCTTCCCTCTCTTGGTGGATATTTAATAGCCACATATTGCATTTCCATGCTAGTAAACCTTCATTATTATATAGAATGTACCAGAATGTTATGAAGAAATACCTTAAATAATTAAATAGAAACGAAGAGTGACAAAACAAATGAACAAAGTGCAATTTGAGCTGTGTTATTCTTTCCTTTTTATGTTCACTTATTTGCTAATTTGCTGAACTTACTGGACTGCAGTGGGTCTTGCTGTGATTAGAGAGAGTTTGCCAAGTTCCTTTGTAATTGTTTCTTTGCAATTAACTAAATAATAGAATGTTCTCTGTGTGGCTCTCTGGGGAAAAGAGCGGGCAGGTGCTTTTGCAATAGGATTTCCACATCTTCCACCCATTTCCCTAGAACTCAGTTTTAAAAGACCAGTAAAACATGAGAAAGAGAGAGAATATGGCCTCAGGACTGGAAATGAAAGAATTAACCTATTATTATTCCTTCAGTTGGCTGAAAGCTTTTTTTGCTGGCCCTGGTAGTGGCTATTCTTTGTGAAAACCTGAAAGTCCCTGGCAGGACATCAGAGGAAAGTCATGAAAACCCAAATGTATGTTTCTGCCTGCAGATGCCTCCACTCGGGGGAAGTCCTTCAAGCTGGGAGGAGAAGTCAGCTGGGAAGATCCCTGGCTTAGCTGGGAGAGCAAGGCTGGAGACAGAGCTGTCATGGAGGGGGCAGCGATGTCTGGGGGAGGCTGGAGAGCAGCCCTGGCTTTGTTATTTCCTTTGACTTTGAGCAGAAAATTACAGAGGAAGCCCTGGGAGGAGAGGAAGGGTAATTTTAATGGAGGCAGAGTTTAGCTCAGCGGGAAGGAGGCACGGCTGGCTGGAAGGGCAGAGTTTATGGAGCGGCGGAGTCAGAGGTGTGGCCCGGCAGTGGCAGCTGAGTGCCGAGGCACCGCCAGGTCTCCCTGACCTCCCCATGACCATCTGTAATTTAGTCCCTGTCTCAAGAGGGCAACTCATCCATCTGCTGGCACTTGGAGTGCAAACCTGCCTTTTTCTTTTTTTTTTTTTTGCCTTTGTTTTTTTAATCTGTATTGTTAGCTAAAACTTTTTTGTAGCACATATTAGGTTTGACAGAAAGGGGAAGACTCCTTGCTCCACATTACATTAAAAGCTGAATTCTTTATTTCATAGTGAATCAGAAAAGGCAGGGGTAGGAGATTGCTGTTTTAAAAGGTGTTCTCATTGCCAGTACCACTTCAGCAGCAGGGATGTCTGGAATCAGAAGCTTGTGAAGAGTGAAAAATGTTACATTTCTTGGAGGGCTTCTGTAGACTGCCTGGTGATCTCAAGAGGATGGAGGACAGCACTGGCTGCCTTATTTTAGAGGTTTAAATTAGTCTTTTTATCTTTGCTGTCTTTAATGGGGAATACTTCTCATCTGCCTATTTTGTCCATTTATTCTTTAGCAAAGCCACTGTCAGAGCAAGTTAGCAAACACTAATACTGCTCTTTGGGTTACTTTCCAGCAGGATTACCAGTGAACAAGCTGACATTTGCAGTTTGCTTTGCTTGACTGTAGAACTGCTTTCCATGCAAGGGTGATTTACTGTTAGATTTTATTCCTGGGATGTCACGACAGTGTCTCATTTGTTCATTTGGCTTTGGCAAAAGAGAGTGTACTTATTTGAATGGGAAGAAAAAAAAAGGCTGCTATAATCTAAACATGAGAGCCTTGATAACTGTCTTGTCATGTACTCAAGAGTTACCTGAATAGGATTGAATGAGAGATGCTAGACATCCAAGAATTGCAGATATTTCTTGGTGATGTGGCACAACAGGCTGGAATGCCTTGGAAAGTATGGCTAGTGCTGGATCCTGTGGTTTGTCTCTTATTCCTCGTTTGCTGAATCCATTCTGCTCTTCATTTTCCCATATCATTATAAATAATTGTGGGGGAGAAATGAAAACTGTTGATGCCTCTGTTTCTCTGTAATCCCCAGTCCTCATTCTGCTCTAATTTAATCCAGTTGTCTCAGCAGCAGGAGGCTGAGGGGAGGCATGCACACCAGCACTGCTCCCTTCCCCACTCACCCCCAGCCCCACAGAGTGCCTCAAACACCCAACCCCATGGAACAGCATCCAGCTTTTCATTTATTCCAAAACTTTCTGTGCTGTTTGATTTACATCAGCCCTGTCAAACAAGATCTCAGTGTGTTGTCCTGGCTGCAGCTTCTCTCCCCTGTCCATCACATGCTGACAGAGGGGCTGGGACTTGCAGCCTGGTGGGGGTTTTGTGTCCGTCCAGAGGCCCGTGGCTGTGGTTAGATCTGCAGGACAGATTCCAGCCTTGAACATTTTAGTGCCAAATTGCATAAACTCTGTGTCAGAAGGGGCTTAGGCAGAGATCTCTTGCTCCCAGCAAGGTCTCTCTGCTCCTTGTCTTTGGGTTGTTAGAACTGGAGGTGAAATTGGCCCTTGAAGTAATTCCTTCTTCCATCCGTCCATCCATCCTCGCCGGCACTGTGCAAAAAACAAAAATAATAAGGAAAAAAATAAAATTGGCTGATGTTCAGCTGTCTCTCCTGCAGAAAAAAAACCCCTTTTATTGGAGAAAGCTGGAGGGAGTTGAGGTTTTCTATCTTGTACCCTTGTATATCTTGTACTTGTGCACACAGCACGTGGCTCTAAACCCTCTGACATGCGTCTTAATGCTATTTGTGAGTGATAAGATTTCTTTTTAGCTGTGTTGATAATACTCATATGAAAATCCCATCCTAGTCAAAAGCTATTGAAGTTTTCAGAACATCAGCAGAAATATGTTTATTTGCTCTAAGGGGCTAACACGTGGCCCTGTGCCCAGCACCACAGAGTCATTGTGTTGGAAAAGACCTCCAAGATCACCAAGTCCAACCATCAACCCGCCAGCATGACCATGTTTGCTACTAAACCCTGTCCTCAAGTGCCATATCTACACATTTTTTTGAGGTATTCTGAGAGATTCCAAGACTTTGTTCAAATTATTATTTTATTATTTGTCCCCTCGTGCTGTCACACAGTGAGAGGTGTTTCCTTAACGCTCACCTGTGGTCGTTGCCATGTGTGCGCCCAGCCAAGGGAGTGCTGGATAACATTCTGCCTCTAAGAACTGTGAATTCGGGAAGGGCAAACTTGCTGCCTCTGGATCTTAGGATGGGCGTTGAGAGGGACTCGAGAGGAGCTGACAATGAGCGACTTCATGCCTACCTTTACCACTTGGTGCGGCACGAACTGCTTTTGCTCCGCTGGCTTTTAGGCTAAATCCAAACCGCACCTTCCGCTGTTAGAACAGCAGGGCCGTGTGAGATTCACCGGGACGTTTGTCGGAAAACAAACGCAGCGCCGCAGCGCCGGGGGCTCGGGGCCCGGCAGCGACCCCCTGTCCCGGGGGAGCGGCGGGGGCCGGGCCGGGGCGGGGCGGCGGCGGCGGCGCCAATGGGAGCGGGCGGGCGGCGCCGGGCGCGGGCGGCGGAGCCTCTCGGCGAACAAAGAGGGAGCGGGAGCGGGCGGAGGGACGGCGAACGGGCGGGGGGGACACCCGGCCATGCGGGGCCGGCGGCCGCGGTGCGGGTGAGGCGGGCGGCGCTCCATGGCCGGCGGCTCGGGGTGAGGCAGGCGCGGGCATGGCGGGCGTGAGCTACTCGCCGCCCTGGTGGGTGAGCCTGCTGCACCGCCTGCCGCACCTCAGCCTGCGCTGGGAGCTCACCGCCGCCGACTTCCGACCGCACGACGCCGAGTACCAGCAGGTGGGTCTGCCGGGGGCCGTGCGGGGTGCGCGGGGCGCAGCCCCGGCTGTGCGGGGCGGCGGGCGCGGGGCTCGGCCCGGGCGGAGGAGGAGGAGAAGGAGGAGAAGGGGGCGTGCGGCCCCCGCTGGGGCTCCCCGGGTGGGCGGCAGAGGGTGGCGTGACCCCCCTGCTCCGGGAGCAGGTGCCCCCGCAGGGCCGGGCCAGGCGGGGTGCGGGTCCCGCTGGCGGGGCTGGGGTAGGAGGTCACCACCCCGAGCTGCCCCCAGCCTGCCCGGAGCCCGAGTTCTTCTTGGCAGGAGGCGAAACGATAGACTGATAAAATCACTGAGGTTGGAAAAGCCCTCCAAGATCCAGTGAGCTCAACCTTCGAGCCGATGCCGCCGTGTGCCCACTGACCCGCACCGCGAAGTGAGCCCTGGAGCGGGGAGCAGCCAGCCCTGCTGCGGGCCCGGCCGGCTCCCAGCGCTGCCCGGCGCAGGCACCGTCCCGGCCTGGAGCCCCTGGGCTGCCCGCAGCCACCGTGGGCTGTGCCAGTCCTGTGCAGGCTCCGCTGACCATCCCCTTTGGTGCTGCCAGCCCCGCAGCGAGGCCAGCAGTGCCTCTCCAAACCGGCTGCCTGCCTGCTGGAAAACAGATGACTTAATGCACGAGAGTGGCGTTAGCATCAAGTGCACAGGAGGATGCTCGCAGAATACTTGTGTGCAGCGCAGCTTTTTTTTTTTTTTTTTTTTTTTTTTTTTTTTTTTTTTTTTTAATGCTGCTTAGCCTGTATCCTGGCTTGGTTGGCTGGGCATGTAATTAAAATGATTGTGGAGTGAATCTGTGTGCTCCAACATCTGTGTTCTCTGCTGTCATCTTGGAACAGAGCTGCAGTGACTCTGCTGCCTCGTTTTGCCACGGTCTCTGGTTTTGAAAACACCATTTTGCTTTTCTGAACATACTTGCAGTGTCCTATATACACAGCCTGCTATCATGCACACAGGCATGAAGGCTGAAGCATCTAAGCAGTTCTTGTTTATCCTAGGAGTAGAAGGTATTAGAAATACTTTAGGAAGCAGTATGTTTTGGCTTTTTGTTCTAAACAGATGAACAGATCTGAGGACTGAAGCTAGAGCAAAATGTGAGAGATGTATTTAAGGAGCCGTGGGTAGATACAAAGAAACATCTTTATACCGGCAAATCAAAGGGACTTTTGAGCTAACTTTGTATTTTGAGGCTTCAATTTGTTAATTTGTTTTAGTTCCCTTGGCTTAGAAGAGTTCAAGATGGCCACATGCAGATGTAACGCTGCACAGCAGCTGAACTGTATTTCCATGACCTCAGAGGGTAGCTGCCTTTAAAACAAGGGAAATGCAATCCTGGAGATCAGAAGTTAAGAGTTCATTGAAAGATCTTCTTGGGAGTGTGTTATCATGAAATAAGCACTCAGTGACCTTTTGAATAGACAGCAGATGTACCAGTTTTCACTGAAATTGCTTAAAAGCATTCCTAGCAATAATCTGTGTTTGGGGTTGTGTTTGTTTGTCAGATAATTTTTCTACAGTAATCATATTCCCACTTAAAGCCTTCTGCTGTTCTCCTCCTGTGTAGCTGCCTCCCCTCCCTTGATGACATTAAGGACTTCTTGCACAGCAGTCGATGGCCTTTTAAGTCTTAACATCAGCTCGCAAGAAAACATCAAATCCAAACTCCAGTGTCTGGATTACTGAGGCGTCTGTCATCAAGAGAATGATTTGAGCAGCAGCAGCTTTGCTGGCTGTGGTGTTGGTGAGGGGTAGCAAGCAGGCTCCAGCAGCACTGCAGCCTGTGCTATCAGTGCTGTGGTTATATAACCACGCTGCTGTGGCTCTGCAAGTTGGCTCTGGAGTTCGTAGGCACATAGATTAATTCTAATGCACTGAACCAGGGAAACTTAATCCAGGACTGGGAACTGGAATGATAAATGCTCTCTTGTGCTTTAAATGCTTCTGAAGGCCTTTTGGTTTGAATTCTAGATTTTTTAATGAATCTGCACCTCTTGCTCTGTGTGCAGCCTGTGCTGGCATTGTCTCCCCTTATCTTTAGAAACCTTTTGTATTTAATGGGTGAGATCATGTACATCCTCAAAATTAGGAAGCCCATTTTTTAATTTTAACTTTGGCTTATTTATCTTTACTTTGTAGGTCTCACTGGGGCAAACTGTGTATGGTTTTGTTTTCTGTTCCATTAGTCATTGATACTCTGATTCTTAAGCATGAATTATTAAACTACACACTGTGTTTGATTTCCCCAGGGGCTGAGGAGAGGTCAGTGGGGGGATGCTAGATGAAGTTTATGGGCACAGGTAAGGGCAGGGTGTTCCTACCTGTAAGGAAGGATTACCTTTGCTGAACTACATGACTCCAATTCATCTGGGAGCTGGACTGTTGTCATAAATAGCCATACAGCTGGGCTCAGTGTCCAGTCCCATTCTGACATGTTTTGAGGAAGGAAGCCATGTACCCTCTCTGATTCTTATCTGCTTCTCTAGAGAAGATTTCCCAACCCATGACCACGGGAAAGCAGCACTTTCCTTACAAAACTCTCTTCTTCAGTAACCTTTTAGGAAATACCCACCTGTTTGTTGTACTCCTGTTTTGATGGTGGGCTTTGAAACTGTGCATCAACTGAACATCCCACTCCAGCCAGAAGTGGAATGCAGTGCCTTGGGTTTGCATGTTGTCCTGTCACTTGTTGCAGTGCCACGTGCTGCTGCAGGTGAGGAGGCTGCTGCCTGAGGAGGCTTTGCACCTCTGCCTAGCAGGATTAGTGTAATGCCAAGCTGCTTTTCCCCTGGAGCAGCAGCCCAGCCATTGTGCCCTGAAGCCTCTCTGAAGAGGGCAGATAAGCACAGTCTGCCACTCTTTGAAGTCTAGGTCTTTGTTAAGTCCTCTGGGACCCTGGGTGATGGGGAATGTCTGGCAGGATGTGGATGCAATGGCTGCTTCTGCTGTTCTGTCCCAAGGAGTCCCTTGGCCAGGGCAGCAGGGAGCCTGCTGTGTGCTGGGCTGCCTCAAGGCTGCAGCCATTGTGTACCAACCTACTGGGGCTTCCTCCTTTTGTCTGAGAGCATGAGAAATGCTCATGGCAGTGCTGCTGCCAAGGGCTGAGATCAGTGCAGCTGCAGGTTTTGGCTGCATACTTTCTTCACCTGAGTCAGGCTCTAAAACTCTCTCTCTCTCTCTCTCTCTCTCTCTCTCTCTCTGTATTACTTTACTCCTTATCTTCTTCCACAGCATATCTTGTTGCATTAGGTTAGACCAGTGTGTGTGAGTGGGGAGGAGCAGAACAGATCCTTCCCCTCTGGACTAGATGTTTAAAAATGTATCCTGATGTCCTTCAGATGCTCTGCTTCTGCCACAACAAACAGTGCAACCAGTTGTTTTCTTTTTCTGGAGGAATTGAGGTGAATCTCCATGTAGAATGAGCTGGGGTTGTGGTCCTTCTTCTGCAGGGGTTTGGCATGCTGGTGAGTCCTTTCAGAGCTGCCTTCATGTGCTCCTTGCAGGACTTGCTCCATAGTCCTCCCTACAGAGGATCTTATCAGACCAGCTCTTTTCCTAATCCTCCCATGAATCATTGGGGTTGAAAATATCTTGATATGAACAGCTTTGTTCTGGCTGTATTCTCATCTGAGTCATACTGCAGTGCTCTGCAAAGCCTTTTCATTGTGTAGTGAGTCACAAATTCTAGAGTGAAGGGAATGTGAAAATGGAGCAGAGCTCCTGTTCCTTCTGACAGCATCATGCTAACACCAGTTCAGGTCTCCCTGCCTTTTGCTGCTGATCAAATCATGATGATCTTGCCAGTACTGTCCACTGACTTTCCACTTTAGTTGATTGGCCCAGTGAGATGGTCCTGAGACTGCTGCTGTCACTAGTTTAATTTATTTAGCAATGGAAGTGCTCCTCCTGGGGACTAACTTAGCTGGGTGGCATTGAATTCACTTTCTTTCTCGGGGTAGAGTTGGTTAAGAGCCTTGAAGTAGCGTGGAGGTCACGTGCTGGAGAGAAATAGAAAAGCTGAACAGCTTTGTGATACAGCACAACAACAGGTAATGGGATATCTGCTCCAGTCAGGGTGTCTGAACACTGACAGAAAAGGAGACTATGGCACTTTATCTCTGGAGTCTGACTGTGGGCTCAGAAGTGCCCTGTGAACAGTGAAGGAGAAAAGAGGCTGTGAAAGCTAAACCACGGAGCCCTTTGGAGTTTCTGCTTTTTCTTCATTGCTGGAAACTGACGATGTTGACACAAACCTATGTAAACTCAAAGGTTATGTGTGAGTCAGGCTAGAATAAAGAAAAATTCGCCAGCATCTTTGAAACTCATCCCTTGCACTGCTTCGTGCCTTCTCAGTACAGTCAGAGCTGCAGATGCATGGTTAGTAGGTGTAATGGCAGCTGTTTGTGCTTTGGAAGATGACTGATGATTGATTCACACCAATTAAGATGCAGAATCGTGCTGAAGGAGGCAGTGACAAGAGCAGGGACATGCTCTAGTCCTTGGCTTTGAGATGCTCTCTTCAGTGCTGTCACCCAGGAGTTTCCTATCATGCCTCTGTCAGTGCTTTTGTGTTGTGGTGTTCTTTTTCTCCCTCTGTTTGTGTGCTGAGAAGGGATCCAGCAGGGAAAGGCGCTGTGTAAGCCCAACGCAGACTCTGATCCAAGGCATGTGTGTTTGAACCCATAGCCAAAGGTTCAGCAAGGAATTAATTCTGTCAGGTACTTTCTGGCTCTGTGAGGCTGTTTCCCTGCACATAACAGCTAATGTCATCTTTGGAAGTATTTCTTGGCTGGAGAAACATGATGGAGCCCAAACTGCCAAAAAACTTGGATTACAGAGATTGTTTTAGAACTTCCTCTACTGTACTGGCATCTTATTTCAATTTTGAAACCAAGAGTCTTTCTGTAAATTGGAAACATGTGTATTAGTCAAGTTGGATGACGTGTTTTTGTCTAGTTGGCTCAAAGTCAGAGGGTAATGTGCCTTTCTTGAAGGGGTTGGACTGAAGGTTTCTTTCTTTCAAGAGCAGATGGATCCCTTCCAAGGTCTGATCAGCTATCCTGCTGTAGCACCAGTTTGCTCGTATTTCCAGAAAGGTTAAGTGACCCCTGTTAGTAGAATCCTATGTTTTCTGATGAAATTGAAGTTGTTTTTATTTTTTAAGAGCTGCTGGTAAATTCCCTCTTCCCTTTACTCATCAGTGTTGGCTGCATGAGTAACCATGCAGTAATGCCTCCTATCAGCAAACTGTGCTCTGACTCCTCTGTCTTTGATCTGGAGGAGCCTTTACTGATGAGCAGCACCACAAGGAATAACCAAAAAGGTAGAACCAAGGCTATTTTTGGCTGATTTTTACCAAAGGTAGATATAAAATGTGTTCTCTTGACCATTCATCCAGTCATGCAGCAGCATATGGTGTGCAGAGAGGAAAAAAGTCCACCTTTGCCAGCTTTCTGTCTGCAGACTTGCTTTGTTTTGCTGACCCATGCTGTGCTGCCACGTTTTCAGATGCTCTCCTGAGAGCTGGCAGTTTCTGGAAACACTGGCTGTAATTACCCTACTCTAGTCAAAAAAAAAACAAAACAACTGTTCTAAAGGTATGGTTTTATGGTTTTAGCAGAGTACACAGGGGTAAAAGGTGTCTTGGGGAAATGTGAAACACCTTGTGGTGCATGGAGGAAAGGAGATGCAGGTGAGTGTGCAAAGATGTAAACCATGCTCCCTTCCCCTGGGTGGGATCCCAGAGCTATTCATCCTGCACAGAGAAGATGCTGGTGCCAAGCTGGTGAGCTTCCCAGCCTTAAGACACATTTATGGAGCATGTGGTGCCCTGAAGGCACCATGCTGGTCTCAGCTGGAAGGGTAGAACCAGAGCTGGAAACGTGTCTGGTTGTGGTGGCCAGCCACTGGCACCCTGGTGCTTCTGCACCTACACAACATTTGTCTTCCTGGGAATGCTCCATTTTTATCCACATGGGTGTAACACCATATGACTCCTGGTCTGCAAAACCTGATCTCTAGCAGTCTGGAGAAAGGGGTAAGCAAATTCAGTTCAGTCTTAGCGTGTCTTGCCTCTTTTTGTTCTTTTCCCCTTCATGCCTTTTTGAGCAGAGGAACATCTGTGGTCTCCAGGTTAACAAAGTGCCTCTGTTTGAATGTTGATCCAATAAAGCAAGCAGTGCTTAAAGCAGATGTTGATGTGGATTTTTAGTGTTCTTTGCTTTTTGTTATTAGGGAAAGTGAGAAATTCTCACCCAGAAGAACATATCCCATTAGGCATGGCTCTGGAGATTAAGGGCAGGAAGTCAGGTGCTTTCTCTGACTTAATCCCAAGGCTCTGAATGTGGATTAAGGGGCTGTGCCACAAGTCTTCTTGACCTCTTACTTGTACTTTGGGATTATATTCATTTTGGAGCCTGTAAACAAAAACCTGTCCATTGAGTACAAGAGAGAGGGAAGTTATGGGCCCGTGTCTCCTCAGGTTTCCTGCCCTGTGTCTGCAGAGCAGGCAGGCAGAGGAACAAGCACTCTCCAATCCCTTGGAATTTCTGTCTTTTTTTTCTGTTCTGTTTCATTTGGTTTGGTTTTTTCCTTTCCTTTTTCTTCCAGGACAAGGCTCATTTCACAGCACTTCTCCTGCTCCCCTGGCCCCAGCAGCAGCCACTGATGGAAGGGTGAAGTGCAGAGCTGATGGTGTTTGTGTTGTAGGGCTGTGCTGTGGCAGAGCCTGCACGGTCACCCCGGTGTGACCCCTGCCAGGGGACACTCCTGTACCTGTGAGGGTGCCTGTGCTGAAGGGACAGTGATGCTGGCCAGAGCTTCCCCTGCAGTCATTCTTTCACAGGCTTGGATGCCAAGTGAATTTGCTTGGGTGGCTGCAAGCAAGCAGTGAGTAAGGTGGTGCTCACTCTTAATTTTCTTAGGATGGAGGGGAGTCAGCACCTCACTTGCATTAACCTCTTGGTGACTGTCAGTTCTCTTCTTGTTCCTGTTTTAATTTTCAGTAGTAACTTTTCCACCAGTTATGGTGAGATTTCCCATTCCCCTTGAGTGAGTAGGAGAACTTGGCCTGTTTTCAACTGAATGTGATTCCCATAGCTGGGGGAAGGGATGTGATGCCTGGGAATTTATTTGCTCTAAGATTCAGATGAGACCTGAGGAACTTTGGAATATATCACAATTACCTACTGCACTGAACCTCAGTTCTCACTTTTAAGACATGAACAAGACTCATAAAACTCAGGGACCTATTGATGTTTGCTGAGGAAATAATAATAACAATAATAATAATAATAATAATAATAATATCCAAGTCCAGTAACTTTGCTTCTCTCTTGGCAGGGCTGCACTTTCTGGGTATGTCATCCTACCAGTTCTTTGTTTTAGCTGATGACAATGACTAACAAGACAGATGAGCTAAAATCAAGGAGGATCAAGTTCATGCAAGGCTTCTAGTCCTGGAGATGCATTCATATGACAGTCTGAAAAAAAAAAAAGGTCATCACTGTTAGAAATCCTCTCTACTCCTCCACTTCAAGGGGTGACTGATGTGTTGCAGCAGTGCAAAACTGGGAGTTACATTTATTCTCAAACCAGAAATTATTTTTGCTGCATGGCGAAGGGGTCTCCAGGTGAATAGTGGCTGTGGGGCAGAGCCATGCTGATGCTTTTTTTTTTTTCTTTTTTGTATGAAATAATCTAGGAAAGAACAAAACACAGAGCACTTTCATGTTGCAAAAGCTTTCATTTCAAACTTTTTTTTTTTTTTAGATTTCTGCGTAATGAGCCACTTATAGTGTTTGAGTCTGATCTTGTAATTGTGAGCTTTAGGGTTTGGTAAGCTGCAAATGTGCACGTTTTTGCAAAGTAGTCATTTGTGTGCTAAGGCTGCAAGGCTATTCTCTTGCAAGAAAAAAGAAAAGTAGGTTAACGTGCAATCCTCCCTTCTGCGAGCACTGGGTAACATAAGGGTAACATTTGCAGTAATGTGTGCTTTCACATGCTTATCAGATTGCTTGCTTCAGCAGATGTAATGAGTGCCAGCCCTCTTTTTAGTTATTATTTTAACAAATGAGTGGTTTTTGGTCAATGGTGAGAGCAGCATTGAAAGCATCCAGGGAAAGAGCTGCCACTCCCCTTCACCTTCACTTAAACTGGAGCTGCACCCTCGGGTTGCATTTCCTCAGTCACCACTAAATGCTTTTTCTGGCTGATATGGCTCAGAATGGTGCCACACGTGCATATGCATGAAAGCCCTTTGTAGTGTGAAATTAGGGATGAAAGATATTGCTAATCAGCCCTAACAATGCAGGACTTATTCCTGGACCAGGGAAAAAGGGAATGTGGGGAATGGATGTTTCACAAATGTGTAACACATTCAGACACGTTGTTATGCCAGTGTTGGTGTCTGTGCACGGACGCCCTTTTCAGGCTGTAAAATGCTGCTGTTCATGCAGGGAATTTAAACAAGCCTTCTATTCAAGGCCGAAATTCAAAATAACGCCAAAATCCAAATGGAGGCACTTCAGTTGCATAATAGTGTCTGTTACAAGGAGGCCTTGGTGCAGGAGATGATGTAATGCTCCTTGAGATAAGGCCCAGGCTGGGGTTGGGGAAAAAGGGAAGATGGTGTCAGTGACAGAGCCATTAAAAGTATTGCTAATGGTATCAAAGCTTTCCATAGGGTGTTAATTAGCACGCCTGAATAATTCCAAAGTTGATTGTGTTACAGCTGTGCATGTGGAAAAACTGCTCGGTGCTACCTGTTTTCTCTGATCACAATCGCTTTTTCCCTGGGGTGATCTTTCTTGAAGTTGAGCAGTGTGCTCGAGTTCCTGTAGCTGATAAACTGGTGATTTTGACACTTGCTCTAGGAGCTAGGAATGCCTCAGTCTGCCAAAGAGATGCTTTCAGCTGCTTGCTGAAATTGTGATGCTTCTCACCGGGGCTGTGCCTGGAGCTGTTACGGTTCCAAGGCCTCTGGCAGCTTGTTACTTGATTTTCTCCTTAACTTTGTGGTTCATCTGTACTAATTTTCTTTAGTTTAGGAATAGTCTGTGTTGCATCCTCGCTGCAAGTGCCTCGGGTCCGTTTTTGGGCTGGCGTGGTCAGAGAGGGCACGCAGGATTGCTGCCCTCCCTATGGCCCGCCCCATCCCCTTTCTCCCTGCCCTTACAGTACTCACTCCAGGAAATGCTGAGAAAGCCGGGAGTAATGGAATTCATGAAATTCAAGCTGTGCTTCAATGAAAACGTGTTTTCAATTTCTGCCTCCTCGGGAGCCTGGGACTGAGCTGTAATTGTCGGCGCTGGGTGGGGGCTGGGGCCGGATGAATGGAAGCGGCGGAGTCAGCGCTCTGCGGAGCCTCTCCCGCATCTCGCCGCTCTCTCGGCATTCAAAGGCTGCTGAGCGCTTTGTGGCAGCTTCAGGAAGCGTTTTGGTATTCAGCTGTCCAAAAAGCCCAGGCGTTTTCCTGCTGGGTTTGATCTGGCTGTCGGGATCTGAATGACAGTGACATGTTGGAGAGGAGCGTGATGGGGGAAGCATCAGCTGCGGGTGGTTTATCCCCCCCTCTCTGCTCTTGATCCTGCTCACGGTGTCCTTTGAGTGTCCTGCAGCCGATTAAGGGTGAGAATTATAATGGTGACTCAAAAGCCTTTGGTAAAACTCATTAATTCATTCCTCCTTTAATTAGACACCCAGCCATGGGCTTATAATTATCAGAGCCCAGGAACGTTTGCAGCTGTAATAAGCTGTGCTGCATCAGTTGCAGAAGTGGTGGATTTTTGGCAAATGCAGATATGGTGAACTCTTCTCAGGTCTGGTTTTTGGTGAGGAACATGGAAGGACCTAGAAATGAAAGAAGCAGCTGAGTGTGTGTTGTGAATGACCTCTGGCTGAATCTTGCCTTGTGGTGTTGAACTGAGAGGAAAGGGTGGAGTTGTCCTGCTTATAAATATTTTTTCTTTTTCCTTGGGAGGTGTAATAATGTAACTTTCAAAGAGAGAAAAGAGGAAGGAGAATCAAATGAAAATATTATCTTAATATGGAATATTATATAAAACCTTTAGCACCCGGTGGAATGACACTTTTGGAATAAATGTAACAAGAACAGCTGCAGGCACTGCACACAGCACCCATTTTGCTTTTTGGAAGTTAGGGAATAGCTGGGTATTCTGCAATGAAAAGTACCAGGTACTTTTTTTCAGTCTTCTGGGGGAAGAAAATCAATAGTGAACTTCTATTATTTTGTAATGTCTTCTTGTTTCTGAAATGGGAAGCAAGGTAATTTCAGAACTAATTTGTGCTGCTGACCCCCAGCAACAGATGATTGGGGTCTTCTGAGAGAAGCTTGTGCTGCTTCTGGTACCTTTGAAATGCTCATGGGTTCTTTTCTTTTGCAGAAGAACAAATAGAGAGAAGGCTGAAAGGATTTCAGGGAAGAACTTGTTCTTTCTACCCTATTGCATCTCTGCTTGTAGTTCTGATCCTTGTGGATGCCATGGTAGACCCTGATAATATGATCTCCTTTTAGCATTGGACTGACAGGCTGTCAAGTGCAAGCAATCCAAAAAGGCACAGACCTAGGAAAAGGCTAGGGATGGAGATAGCTGGCAGCCTCTGGGCTTAAACAGAGATGATTGAAGAGATAGGCTTCATTTTTTAATATTTTTTTCCTTAGACTTTTTAACTTGAGTAAGGTTAGAATGAACGTTTTGGACTTGAAAAAAATGGGAGCTGTTGCACAAGAGCAGATCAGAGGTACTGCTAGGCCATGGCAATTATTAATGTTCATGTTCCCTTAAGAGGGAAACTGTTTCAATTGGAGTAGGTGGCAGGAAAAAATGGATCAGCTGTGTTTTGGGTCTTTTTCTGTCTGGATTTAGTGGAAAGCACAGATAGTACATCCAGTGAGGATGGAATGATTTGTTTGACACTTCTGTAGCTAAACAGAAGTCTTTACTTCTGATGAGGGTGCTATTTTAAAACCACTGTACATTTCTTGTGTGCCTTTTTGTATTACAGTGTGTGGCTGCTGTCTTCTGTTTGTCCCTCCCCACACAGTCTGAGTCACTGTTGGTTGATGAGACTGAGTAGTGCCTGGAGCTGGGGTGGCACTGGGCTTCATCCCTCACCTCTGAGGTCAAATATGCTGGGTCAAATAGGCTGGACTTTCCTATTTCTGTATATATTTAAAATTCCCACAGGTGAGACAACCAACATTGGATCAACCCGAGTGCACAAATTAGCTGGAGCAGCAAATTTACAAGGTTAAAATTTGCCTTTCAATCTCATAAGTACAACTTGGTAAATATCCTGCTGAGGTTCCTGGCTGCTCCTGGAGCCCATGTTCTGGGGCAGGCTTTGTACTCCAGCAGTAAACCTCTTGATCACTGCAGAGGTTCATTTTTTTTGAGGTTTTTCAGCCTGACCCGCTGCAAACTAAAAAATATCTTTGAGCACAAGCTCTTCAGCATTTTAAATGCTCCAATATGAAATGGCAAAGTGAAGATGATGAATATGAAATGGGTCAGGTGCTGTTGACAGAATTCTCCGTGTGGACAAGCGGTGCTCTGGGAGCTGCTTCCAAGGTCTTGGAGGAGCTGTGTAAATGATCATGGATGCTGGGAGCGTTCTGCTGAGGTGTAAATAACAAGGTTGGACAGTTTAGGCTGGCTCTGCTGTTTTTATTAGTGCAGCTTAGCTTTCGCCTCGGGTGATGTGGAGGTTATGGGAGAAGGAGGAAGGGACAAGCTGTGAATTTGCCTCCTCTCCCAGCAGAGCATGATGAGAAGGGATGGGGATCTGGTTACCCTAATCCCCCCTTGGCATGTTAATTCTTCTTGGCTCTCTACTTGTATCTTATGTCTGAAATTCTTACTGAGGCAACTGCTTGCTGGGTCACGTGTGTGTCACTGCAGTGCCCTTTCAACCTTTTTTGTGTGGATTTTGTTGCAGCTCTTAGAAATCAGTTGCCTGCTATAGTATTTCATCACTGTTAATTTTTTTCTCAAGAAAATGTTGCTCTGAGATATGGCTGCTTGTCTTGTTCCTGTCCTGAGTACATTTACTTGCTATTTGCTAGATATGACTTCTTCTGCCTGTGGTTGACCCACCTCTTAATGTCCTCTGCAGATCCAAGTTCATTTTTGTGGATGGATCTGAATCACCTTCTGCTGATGGGAGGAGATGTACCCCTTGGACCACAGCAGTGACAAATAGCTCTGGTGAAATGTAGTTCTGCAGGTGTAACCTATGGGCTGGACTCCCATCACTAACCTGATTATTAGGTTTGGTTTGCATGTGCTGGCTCCAGCAAGGGTGGTCTTGGTTATGTGATGCAATAAATTAAACACGAGGTTCCTAAGAAAGAACCAGTTTCCAGGATAGGCTTTGAATGCTCTTCAAGGTTCAAGTTCAAACCAGGCGTGTCTGGGTTTTTTCTGCCAAAGTGAAATCTGCTGCTTTGTCAGATGTAGTGAACGTTGAGCTTCCTTTCTAACATCTGTGCCTTCAGCTGGGATTCACCAGCAGTTTAGTTCTTTACTTCCTACTCACAAACACATCATCAGCATTTCTTTGATCCTAAAGCTAGTCCTACAAGGCTGTCATCCTTGAGGTTGTGATCAACTAGGCTTTTATCCTAGAGTTGTGTTCAACTAGCCTTGGACATGCTGCTGCCTTCCAACAAGTCACTGGTCACATCTCCTGGGAAAATAGAGCTCCTCCTGAGTGTTTTCTGTGTAGCTGCACTCAGACCTTGGGCAGTGCCTGGTCATGGCCTTGTGCTGTGAATATGGCTAACTGTAAACAGGGCTGAGAGCTTCTGGAAACTGCTGTTGTCCTCAGCTTTTTTCTCAGTGAGGATTTTTTTTTTTCCTGTTAAGAGCAGGGCCCATGAAATGGAACAGCAGCGCTGCTCTAGTGCTGCAGTAAGGAATAGTACATGGTGAAAAGTTTGATGTTAACTGCAAGTGATGTATTCTTTTGGTAGTCAAAACATTAACTGCACTGGGATAAGAATCTTTTTCTTGGTACACCTGTGGCTTGGCCTGTGTGGCTCTTTGTGTTCCAGGACAGGATTTCTGCTGATGTAGATGATGAGCTGATGGCTGGAGGAAGAGTTCATGTGTGTGTGCACATTCCAGCAGTTGGGGGAATGGTGCTGGCCACTGCATGTGGCCATCAGTGCTGCACTTGGGCTGCTGGTTCTTGCACAAGCCTTGCTGTGAAGATCTAAAGCTCCTCCAGTGCTGCTGAGTGGGGTCTCAGTAGGTAGGAAAGCATCTCCTGTGATTCCCAGCTGCTCACAAGGAGCGGGGTCTTTAGGCTGTTTATGTTGCACTCCTTACCATCCTGTATTTGCCATCCAGGCAGCAGCCAGATAACCCCCAAGCCTGTGCCCCTGGTAAAAAGGCTTCCAAGTGGGGTTGCACATTCCAGGCACGTCCTGGCTCAAGCTGAGTTAGTCATGCGTCTCCCCGAGCGTGTCGGAGCTCAGACGATCTGTCTCTCTTGCTGCTGCTCTCCAAAGCCATGCTCTGTAAAAGACATCATCCACAAAAGGGCAGTTGGAGTTGTGGAGCCTGGTTACATGATCTTGTCACTTCTTTCACCCTGATCTTCAGACGCACTGTTTGGAGTGCAGAAGTATTTTCAGGAGCCTGGGAAAGTGGCTGGGACTGTTCCGTTCAGCTGTAGGGCACTGTCTCAAATAAAATAGTGGCAGACAGTGATAGGAAAGTGAAAAATATCTCCTTTTTTAGGAGAAAACCACATGAAAGCTTGATGCCGTGCTATCCCTCATGACCATATTCTGTGTCTGGAAGCTACTGCTAAAGCTGCGAGTCATTACATGTGGGATTGCACTATCATGGCTTCAAATGTATGCAAAAACCTGTTCATGTGCCTTCCCTTACATGCTTTCCACCTGAGGGCATAATGCAGTGACAACACAATCACTTCCATAGCAACCAGCCTGTCACAAACAGGATTATGGCACCTAGACAGGGTGGAGGCACAAAGAATTCAGGAAAGAACTGCCCCCTCATTGCCATGGAGCAAAGCAGGGTGAGTGGTGACCTGTGTGTGTCACCCTGGGAACAGGGGAGGAGGAAAGGCACAGGTTCACGTGTGTGCTGTGTCCTTAAACTGATGTGACAAAGCCTTGAGAAGGTGAATCCGTGTCCTTAGCAAGGCAAGCTAAAGCCTGCAGAGAGCCTGTTACTGATCTCTAGGTCCAAGTGCACCAGGCTCAGCTAATGAGATTAAACCCCTGAAGGCACCAGGGACACATTCTGGCCATCCCTTGCCTTCCTTTTTTCCACTCCCCAGTCATGGACACTCTTATCCTCCAGTCTGTAGAGGGTAAGGTTTGTCTGCTATAAAGTACTGCATTTTTTCCCACTAATGCTGTCTGCAGAGTGAAATTAAAACACTTTCTCAATACTCATTTAAGCTTGCACTCTCTTTTAGTATAAACTTGAACTGTTTTATTGTCAGAGATGATGGGAAGAAGCTGCAAAATCAAAAGCTTCTGTCTTCAGCTCCTTCTGCAGAGAAGACAAACAGTGTCACGTAATGCTCTTCTGCAGACCCATAAAGGAAAGAGAGCTACTTTACTTGCACACAGTTACTGCCAGTGGTATTGTAGTTGGTTTTATGCTGCATAGATTTAAGTGAGAACAGTTACTGAGTGCTTTGCAGGAGTGTTGGAGCAGCTGCTCTGCTCTACTTTGTTCTGCAGTTTATGCACCACTTGCTTTTGTTCAATAAAAGGCAGCATGAAAACACGGAGTTATTGCAGATATTTGGTCTGTGGCTTCAGGGTGTCTTATCATGGGCCTGGTCAAAACTTCTTTCTGGTGAATTGGTCTCACTCTTTGCAGCCTTTGGGTGATGTAACCAATGACTGGATTGCTTCAGTCAGTCAAAAGTACTGCTTGGCTCTGTCCCAGGAGCTTTAACACCTGCTAAAAGGGTGAAGAATTCTGGGCAACTGCTGCCAGCCCTTAAGTGCTGTGAAAAGTCCCTTGTCAAAGATCCAGCTTTCTGTCCAGGTTGGGAATCAAGATAATGTTCCTCATGAAATGGGCTTGGTCAGAGCAGCTCCAGCCCTCTGTGGCTTCCTGAACCACTTTTTGTAGTGATGGTGGTTTTAGAGAGCTGAGTTTGTGGAAAGGGAATACAAAATTGCTGAGGAGGACATGACTCTCTTCTTTTTATTGTATTTTTACTGCTGGTCCTGCAATCAGTGAGGTCTGACAGCCCCACCTGATTAAAGAGTAAGCTTCAGTAGGAGTACTGTGAGCCTTACACTGGGGCAAGTGGGGCTTTTTGTTGCTGATTAGGATTCTCACCCAAAATATATTCACAAATGAGGCTTTAAATACCTGTCTATAAAGAATAGGAAGAAAAATTCCCTGTAGGGAAGGGAGAATCTCAAGCCTGAGATATTTCAAGTGCAAGTTGAATGTATGGTGTGGCCTGGCTTAAAAATATGTATAAAACTACTCATGCAAGGTGGTACACCTGGTTCCCTTTTGTGGCAACCATTATGGCAGAGTTCATACGTAGCCTGGGGTTTTTCTGCTTTACACACTGGTGAATCCCACTTTGGGATGATGTTCCAAACAGGCAAATTGCAAATCTGCAGCTGTAACAGGGTATTTGGTGCTTCAGAAAAACTCTTTTTTGCAAATGCAAAGTTAGCCATGGGGGTAACTGTGGGTATTAGTGCTGAAGGTTGCTGTAATGCCAAGGAATGTGGTTCACTGGTCAAGATAAGGTGGCTGAAATCCATCCAGCTGCAGCAGTGAACTGAAAGACACTGAAATAAAAGTAAACACAGCAGGCAAATAGCAAATAAGTAACTAAGCAGCAGTTCCTGGTGTAGATTTGATGAAAATGTGTTCCAGGAACCACAGCAGCCAGAAAGGGTGATATCATGTATTTCTGCAATTGTCATTCTGGAACCTCTCACAGAGAATGCTGAGCTGGCACTAACAGCTGTTTTTATGTAGCCTAATTTAATTTTTAAGTTTGTGTAAGCACTCCCTGCAGGACTGATAAATGCTGTTTGTGTTGTTGTTAGTGGAAGTGTCCAACCTCGATGATGTTGCAAAAATACAAAAGTCATTTTAAGGCACCACGAGGTGTGTGTTGAATGATAGACCAAAAATCAGAGCAGCCACAGGGATGGCTCATAGCAGGAATGACCCATTGCTCAGATATCAATGGCTGTGGCCTGAATGTTGTGTGGGAGGCTGGAATAAACAATCCTTCCCAAGAATTTTCAGGCCAGGACTCTCTCCTGACTCCCTGTGCCTTCGAAGAGCTGCAGTGGGTGAGTGCAGAGTGGTAAGTGGAGGAGGCAGCTGGCTGTTGTCCATTGGATTTCTCCTTCCTTTGCTGGATCCCTCCTCATACTTCCAGCTGGAATGCTGTGGGCTGTGTTCCTAACCTGAGATGTGAGGCTTAAACCAGCAGACTGAGGAGCCTGTGCTCCTGGCTTTTCATTCTGAAAGGCACTGTGACCCAAAATGTGCCAGTCAGTAGTTGTGAACACATTAGGGAAAGAAAAAGGACCTGGGCTGGGGGTTGGAAGTGCAAGTCCCTGCCAAGGCCAGGTGAGGACCTGGTGAGCAGGAGCACTGGAGCCTGTTCTTCAGCAGGTGACTCCTGCCCTGGGGTTTTTCTGGTGACTCCTGCCCTGCTGGCTGTGCTGTGTGGGGCTGTGACCACAGCAGCTGTTTTGGCTGAAGAAGCTTTTCCCTTGAGGTTTGTTGGGTGGTTGTGCAACACCTTGAGCTTGGCCTGTCAAGCTCTTCTGCTCTAGCACTTCTGTCTCACTGTGATTCTTCATGGATAGAAAGCATTGGTTATTAACCCAGAGGTGGCAGAAATACAGAATAGATGCAGCAATCTCAGCACACCTGGGTGGGGACAGGAGTAAAAGGAGCTGGTGGGAAGAATAGCTCAGGATTACACTGTGAGGGGGGAGCTATCAGTCAGTTTGGGATGTGGAAGAAAATCTGCTTCCTCCTTGTGCTTTCTAGCTTTGGCCTCAGTGGGTAGTGCTGTGGGCTCTCTGAAGGAAGGCTTCAGTGTGTTTAAGGTTTCAAGCTCAAAGGCCAGGACTGCTGCCTGGTGAGGCTGGCTGTTGGTGGGAGGATGTGATGCTTTCAGAATGCAGAACTGCAGTTGTGAGATGAATTGTCTTTTAGTGGGTGGAGAAGGGGGGGAAGTCTCCACTCCCAACAGCAAGTGTCCAAAGTGGCTCCAATTCCCCAGTGAAAAGTTTAAAAGGGTAAGTTTATCACAAGTAGAGAAATCAAATTGCAGTAGGTGCTCTCTATGAAAGGCCCAACCTTTGCCTTTAGCTTGTGGGGCTCACTTTTTTCCTAGACCAAGGCTGGTGTTTAGTGCAGCTCACAGCACTGTGTGAGTTGTGCATGGAGTGGTCCCCACAGAGCATGTCAGGAGGAAGGCTTTCCTCTGTGGTCAGGGTGGCAGGAGCAGGGGAGCTGCTGGCTTTGCCAACTCTGGTTAGCAATCCCAAGTAAGGAAATCTGCTCAGAAGGCAGAAGTCAGCCAGCAACCTTTTATCTGGTTCCTGATTTCTGCTTCTGGATTGAGCACCCCAAGATTTTCCAGAAGGGAGGTTCACCACAAAGCCTGCCTTGTCCCACACTTTTCCACCCAGCTCTTGGTGCTGCAGGCCCAGGGGCTGTGTGTGACACACCTGTGTCCAAGTGACACATGGCTCAGTGCAGAGGGCTGGGCTGCCCTTGGTGACAAGCTGTGGGTCTGTGAAGCAGCTAAAGCCCCACAGGTGGGCCTGGCATTTCTGCCTCTCACACTGCTCCAGGCAGTGTTCTGCTGAGAGGTAGAAGCTTTGCAGGAATTTCTTCCCCAGATGTAGCTGCTGTGCAAACAAATGTTGAAGGACTATTTTCCCACAATGGTCCTCTATCAAGGGTGCTTCAGCATTCACCAGTCCCTGGATTAGCATAACAAGGGTGGTTTGAAGCAATGCTGATAAGAGCAGAGTGTTTCCTGCTAGAATTATGATCAAGCAACTTATAATTCTGCTGTCTTGCACTTTTTTCAATCCTGGGCTTAAAAGGAAAGCTTTGTCTGCCTGAAGTGTCACCACTTCCTCTTCTGCATCTCTGAAGTGCAGAAGGGTTTGGTGCTGTCCAAGTCTGCAGTGCACAGCCTAGGGCTGCTGCTAGAAGAGGTCACACTCCTGGGAACTGTGGAGCATTGCAAAGATATTTCCTCCCTTGTGCTGTGTTTGGAAAGACTGTTTTTTCTAATAACCCAGATAAACTGCATGTTCTCAAGTCCTGTGTGGTTTGAGTGTTTTATTGTTGCTGGTGGTTTTTTATTTAGATTATTTTTGCAACATGCAGGTGCTTAGATATACTCAAAGAGCCCAGGAGAAAACTTTAGTGTTGTCACTTTCCTTACAAGTTAGATGAGAGTTTTGAAGTTGTTTTTAAAACCCCCAAACAATCAAACCCAAACATCTTTATGTTGTAGAAATCCATGCAAACAAATTGACTTTAGGTTTGTCTGTGTGTACACTGAAACCCCAGGAAATCCCGTGGTTGTGTGGAGCCCAAACTTTGCTGCAAGGTTTGTTCCTGTGATCTGAATCTCTGGAAAATGGGTCTGTTTCTCTACAGAGTTGCAAATCTCTTTTTAAACATTATGGGGAGGGAAATTCTGACCATTGTCTGTAACTGTATGCTCAAAGTCTCCTTTACTTTTTAATGACATTAAAGACTTTTTTTTGGTCCTGATTTCCCATGGAATGACGTTGCTGTGTCAGTGCTGCAGTGCCAAGACCTGTGTGTGGTGGTGAAACTGCATCCAGCACCCATTTGGAATAAATACATTTATATTGATTGTTGAGCAAGATAAAGAAATGGAGAGTACTGTAATTTAACATACTGAGCACCATTTAAAATTAGATTTGGGCTGTGAATTTGGGTGTTTGTCTATGATAGGCACCTACAGGCAGGACCTCAGCAGAGAAATACTGCAAAATTGTGGTTTCAACACTGAGTCTTTGTTTGTGTAAATGGCACCTAAATCTGAGGTCCTGCATGGGGAATTCTAACATCCATGTGACTCTGCCATCCCTAATAAAATTTCCAGCTTTAGCCCTTTTAATCACACCTGTGTGAAGTGGAAATTTGTGGTTCCTGAGGTCATGGTTCAGGAGGGTGGCTGGAACATTTTGCACTCTGGGGCTGCTCAGTGATTAAATCAGGGGACTGCCCAGGCTGCAAACAGGTTTCCACAGCAGCTCAGAGGTAGCTCTGGTTCCAGTTATAGTGTAACCAGGCCTGGAATGCACAGGAGCAGCCCTGCCAGCCAGGGCCAGGCTGTTTGAACAGCTACCCAGGGAACCAGGCTGAACATCTGATCCAGGCAGAAACACTGGATGGTTGTGGCTGAGGAATTGTTGTAACCCTGGCCTGGCACAAACCTGGCATGGAAACAAAGTCCCTGGGCCTTCCTAGAGCTGCAGCACCAAGAGCTGGGTGGAAAAGTGTGGGACATGGCAGGCTCTGTGTTGAATCTCCCTTTTGGGATATCTTGGGGTGCTCAATCAAGAAGCAGAAATCAGGAATCAAATAAAAGTTTGCTGGCTGACTTCTGTCTTCATGTGCCCCCATAGGCTTTCCTAAACCGTAGCTTTTTTAAAACCATCATGAAAAAAAACACACTTCTGGTTTTGGCTAATAGACGAGCTGTTTCCTGCCCTTTATGGCTTCTTTCTGGTTTGGAGATGGAAACAATGCTGAGAGCACATAGAACATCCCACTGGACTGCTGGGGAAAGGGTCTGCAATAGCATTTTATTTCTGGTTCATTTGTGACCTGCAGAACTGTAGCTGAGCAGGGAATATTCCTCTTGAAGTGCTACCATCAACCCATCCTTTTCAGAGCTGATGGTTCCTTTGTTTCCCCCTGCCCTTAAGACCACACTCTCCATCACTTTAACAGCCTGGAGCAGCTCCTGTTGCCACGGGAGCAGGTGATCAATTCTCCCTTCCCAGCAGTGGGTTATGTGTGCTGTGATGCTCTCCTTGGTGCTGTGTGTGCCTCTGCTCCTCCCCAGTGTGCACGAGAGCTCTGGATGTGCCCTGTGGGATGGGATGTGGCTGCTCTGTGTGGCAGGGTCTGGGGGGTGTAATGCCACTCCACAGCTGGACAGTGGCACAGGGGACTCCTCCCCAGAGCCCTGGGGCTCAGCTGGTTTCTGTAACTCCAGTCCCCACCTTCCCTGCAAGCTCCCCTCCTGCAAGTCCATCTGCATTTTGAAGCCCTCTCCAGAGCTGTCCCTCTTTAGGAGAGTGATGAGAAGTGAGATCCAGGACTGTGCAACTCAGATCAGGCCCATCCATTTGTCAGGGAAATGGTTTTCCAGGGCTGCATTCCCACAGGAAGTGTCAGGCCTGATAAATAGGCTCGAGCTCTTCATTTTCCCTGGAGCTGGTTTCTAGGAAGAGATAGTGTTATGTAAAATACAGGAGATAGTCACCAGGGACCAACCTGGACTGGAGACAGGGCAGAAATATTTTAATTTTGAAGCTGGCTGGATAAACAGTTAAATGAACAAACACTTTATTTTATAGAGACTTTACTTAAAAAAAAAAAAAGAAAGGAAGGGAAGCAAGATTGATACATTGAAGTGTCTGGGAGGGAACATCCTCTCAGATGTTTGGTGTGCTGGAGATAAAGGCAGCCTCCCTTTAATCAGTGGCCTTTTTTCCTTGTGCTTTTTTAATGCAGTGCAGCCAGTGAGTCTGGGTTTCTGAGTTTCTTATTTCTGGGCACTGGCTGAAATAGGTCTTCCTGCTGGGATCAAAATGGGAAATGACCTGAGCTACACACGCTGAACAAGAGGAAGAAGGGGAGTGGCTTGCTGGCTGGAAGCTTGGTAGTTCTGTTTATCTGTTCAGTAGCTGAGAAATAATTGCTTTTCAAGTGTTCAGAGTTTGGCCAGTGGGACCATGCATTGTCTTGTTATCCATGGAAGTATGGTGATGGGAAAAAGGGGTGTTCTCCTCTCAAGATTTTAGTTATAATAAAGTTTGTGACTAATATTGTTATGAAAGCATTTTTGTCATCAACACCAATTTCATAGAGAGAGTTGCCTTGAATCTGCATCAGATGTGTTAATGTGAATAAGGATTCCTATTGCTTGGTGAGCAGAAGGAAGGCAGTGAGGTGACAGCCACACATGGGATATGGGATATGCAAAATCTCACCTGTGGGATATTGCAATGTCACACTGTCATGTGAGGTGTTCAGGTGCTATCCAGTGATTCCCAGGCTCCACAGGTGGAATTTAAAGTTAACTCTAGAACCAAGAACCACTTGAGTATTTTTTTTCTTACAATATCAGCATGCATTCAAAAGAGCTGAGAGTTTTATTTTCAAGATCATAAGTTATGTTCGTGCTTCATGAATCTTTTAGTCTGGATTGAATCATTATAAAAAGGCTTCTTCTCTCATTTAATTTTTGTGGGAGTAATCTTTTCCTAGTGCCTGTTTGCTGGGGAGTAGCCAAAGGATCTGAATCTTGGCTATGGCTTGAATTTTGTTTTTTCAGTTGAGGGGAAGAGGAAAAGGGTGTTTCCAGAGGGCAGACTGAAGTGACCAGCATGCCTTGAGTGTGAATGATGAGGTCTTCCTCCATGCTTTGCCCTGGCAGTCTGGGTGCTTTCATGTCTGCTTTGGAGTGGTCAGTGTCTCCAGACTAGCAGCAGTTCTCAGGGATGGTGATGTTTCCCAGAGGGACAAACTTCAGTTGAAGAACAATTAAAATAATGAAGTTTTGTGAATAGCTGTTCTTCCCTGTACCTGAGAGAGCCACTTTTGTGCCTGGAGAAATCACTGAGGGTTTGAGCAAAAAAGACTGAAGACTGAACCTAGCTTGTCTAGAGATCAAATGCTCCACTAGAGTGAGCATTAAAAATAGTTTGGGGAGCTAAAATGATCTTTGGTGCCTACAGCAATGAACTACATGAAATAATCCTACTCAAGTCCTGGGACTTCAGAGGCTTACTTTGAGCTGACCTCCTGTTAAAGGACTTGAAACAACAGCCCTTGCAATTCAGCTTGTCCAACTTGATTAGATTTTATCTGGAGCTTGATTGAATTTGTGAACAAGATTATGAAAAGCAACGTGACTGTCAATGAGGTGAACAGTCTTGGAGGGGAAATTCTCTGGTATCCCAGAGGGTAGTGCTTTTAAGTTCAGTTATGAATATTAGAATTCCTTGATTAAGTTAGCTGCAGGTTTTAATAAGGCATTCTTGCTGCTGTGCATCAATTTTACACAAAGCTTAACACAAAGCTTGTGTGGTGTTTGCTTCCTGAAAGGGAAGGGTCTTCTTCCCATCTTAGCTGCTACCAAACTGGTCTTGGAGACCCTGGGATCTTATTCTTTTAGGGAGAAGCTTTGATCACCAAGCAGAGCAGCAGAAAGAGCTGTGCTTGTTAGTGTGGAGCTGTGTCTGCTGTGCTTCACTGCTCCAGCAGGTCAGCTGGGAGATGATGACCTCTGGGTAGTTCACCTAAACAACACATCTTGGTATTGGTGCAGTGATATCAGAGTCAGCCTCCCTTGAGGACACAGGGATTTACAGCTTTTTTTTTGTAAGAGGAGAAGAAAAGAGAGGGGAACCTGGCTATCTTCCCTCTGTGGATGGGGTAAATGACAGGTTTGGAAGCTGCTGTGCTACCTGCTCTTTCATTTTCCTGGCTTCTCTGGTAAGAGTGGCATTGTCCCCAGCTCAGAGACCACAGCAGTGATGTGGGGAGTGATTGCTTGAGCCCAGGGAGAGCCACACTGCCCATCACAACCTCAATTGTCACAACTTTTCATGGTGGCTTTCTTGTTTTTCTTCTGTTGCTAAATGTTCAGCTGTGATGTTGGAGAAGAAAAAAAAAGTCTGACACCTTCATATGTAGCAGCAGCTGCTAATGAGGAAAGTAGTGCTTTGTCAAAACTGGAGAGATCTCACTTATTAAAACTATGCTTTTTACCTCTTTTTCTTCTTGTTGAAATAAAAGTAGAGTTGATTCAGAAATAACAGTAATTTATAAGCTTGAGAACTGTGCCCATATAAATGATTACAGACCTTTTTGGCTACTGCCAAAGTAATAAAGAAATCTAGTATTTAGCTGTCTGCTTGTCAAGTGTCTTTACAAGTAGTTTTGCTCAAAGCAACCAACAGCAGATGTGACAGATTTTCGAATGAATTTGTACTCTTAGTCCCTAAAAACTTTTAAATTGTTTTAGTACTTAGTTGGGTGGCAGGATCTACTTCCCTCTGACAAGAAAGTGTGTGAAGGTGCTGTTTTCTTCGAGCTTTTTCCTGTTTGAGACAACCACAGCAGCAATGGGTGTGTGCATGTTTCATGCAGGAAACCTGTGGGTTTTGCCTTTAAGACATTAAATCTGCTCTTTGTTCTATCCCCAGCAGAGCTGGCAGCATGGATTGCTTCAGGGCCTCCTGTTTCAGTGCAGGGTTGGGTGCTCAGGAGCCAAACTTCTCTCTTTGGCTTCATGCTGGTGCCTCTCCTCTGCCTCAGAGCTGTTTGATCAGCTGAGGGCAGGCAGTGACACAGACACAGTTGTTCCTGCAGTGGTTTATAAACAGTGGGAAGCAGGTAGGTGCTCCTGGCTGCAGAAACAGCTGCTGTGGGTGCAGCTGTGTAATGGCAGAAAGGGAGAGGTGCTGCTGCTGTCCCCTCCCTGGGTCACTGAGTGAGCCCTGTGGGACTTCAGAGCCTGGGCAGATGCCCCTGATCAATAAATAGTGACTGCCCAGGAGGTGAGCTGCTCCTGCACACACTGGGAATAGGGCAGAGGAGTTCATGCTTTCCTTAGCTCTAAGTGCTCTGGAAGATAATGACTTGGGGTCTGCATGGAGACAATTCAAGACATTTCTTGTGCTGGAGCCTGCAAATCATCACATTCGAGTTCTGTGTCTCAGATTAATTTTTGTTTGGATCTCTTGGGGGTTTGGTTTAGGTTTGTGTGCCAGAGGGAAGCTGTGACCAGCTCTCCTGCTGGGACCTGTACTGCCCAGGCACTAGAACCAGCTCTGCTCCTCCACATCCCTAGCAGGCTTCCTGACCTGTGGCTCTGTGGCCGTGCTGGGGGTGAGCCCAACAGCTGGATCAGCTGCTTTCCCACATGCTGCCAGTTTCTGTGCTCTCTCCTGCTTGCTCTTTGAGAATTCTGATCCTCTGTTGTAAACTTTGGTGTGGTCTGGAACCCTGGGATTGGAGCCCTTTCATAGGGAAGCTGGGGCTGGGCAGCTTTCCCTGTAGAGACCACTTCCTCCCTCACTTTCCTAAATTCATGGAGTGAAACACCTACAGAAGCAGCACTTGTGCTGTGTGGTGCTGCCTTTGAGGAGTATTAATCCCTTTTGGGTGTCAGCACTTCTCTGAGCTGTGTCAGGCACAAGCACAGCTGCAATCTCACCCCTTCCCCTCCACCCCCTCCTTATTTCTGCAGTTCTGCCTTCCTGCTTGCTGAGGACAACCTGAGCTGTGGACCAAGATAAAACATGTGATTATCCTACATTCTTGTATACAGGCAAGAATCCTTCCTTTGGCATCCCAGAAACCCCCAGATTTTGGGAGAATATAGATCAACAGAAAAATGACTGTTGGAAAGCTCCAGATGGCTTTTTTGGATATGTGGGAAAAGAGCACCCCCAGAACTCCCCTCTCAGTGGAAAGGGAGCTGCACTCTGGGAATCATACAGCCAGGATTTTTTCTTTTACCAGCACCTGATGGAGATCAATTAGGGATACCAGTTTGTGAGGACCTAAAGAGAAATAAAAGAGATTTGATTGGAGGATTCCAAAAAGTGGCTGCTGATTTGTTTAACTGAGCTCCTGTCTCCTCTGGCTGTCTCCCTGCCTGACCCCGGGCTGGGACAGGGATCAATGCTGGGCTGAGCTGGGCAGGATGAGCTGGCCAGGCTCTGGGGATGGCAGGAGGGGCTGAGCTGGGAGCTCTCATGTGAGCTGGCAGCCTCCAGCTCCCGGGCTGGTTGCTGTGCAGCTCTGGGAGGCAGCAGCCAATGCCAGGCAGGAGCATCCCTGCAGCTGGGCTCCTGAATGACTCCTGGGGTGCCTTGTTTTCACTCTGAAGCATCTAACTGCTCTATTGCTGCTTTTACCTTTCCCTGTCTCTCCTCTCCTCTGCCCTCAGCTGTCTCACTGTGTTGTTGTGAGCAGTAACATGCACAGAGTCTCTGACTGATGGGGCAAATCTGTCACCTCTTGGTGACCCTCTCAGGAGGGGTGGGACGTGCAGCTGGAGGCAAACCCAAGCTCTGAAGGCTTGTGCTCTGGCCAGCCCTCTAAGCAAGCTGAAAGTAGCCCTAAAACGGGGCCATCAGCCATTTCACCTGCTTGGAGACTCTTCCAGTTGTGTGCCAGCATAAATTCTGTGTAACTGCCTCGTTCCTTGGGGCCCTGGTGCAGGAGAGGTGCTGGTGAGCTGGAGCATGTGTAGGAAAAGGCCCCTGAGATGGTCAGAGGCTGGCCTGGGAAGGGAGGCTGGGACACTTGGGATCCCTCAGCCTGGAGAGGAGAAGGAGAAATGACAGATCTGTGAGCAGCCTTTGCATTACTGAAGGAGGGACTTGGAGAAGATGGTTCCAGGCTCTTCTCAGAGGTGCCCAGCCAAAGGACAAGTGACAACGACCTCAAGCTGAAATGGGAAATGGGACATGGGTGCTGCCACTTATGAGCATTTCTCTTTTTTGTGCTGGGGCAGGGTGAGGGAAGCTTTGGGAGCTCGAGCGTTAGAGACACTCAAAACTTGCCCAGGCAAGGCTCTGAGCAGCCCCATCCACTAAACTAGCCCTGCTTTAAGCAGCAGGTTGCACTACAGTGACCTCCAGAGGTCTTTTCCAGCCTATTGTTGTCTATTGTTGTGTGGAATGTGTGGAATTGAGGTTTGTCTCTGAAATCTCAGCAGTGTGTTGTCACAGCAGCAGTGATGTGTTGACATAGTGGAGTGAGTGCTCTAAAGCTGGAGCTTTAAATGTGGACATTGAACATTTATGGGAATTAACCTTTCAGGACTCTCTGGTGCCTATTTTTGAGTCACTGGGAAAGGAGATGAAATAACCATGAATGCTGCTTTCCTTCTTCTCTGTGGGGTGCTGGGTTAAGGCTGAATGGTGCTTTGTTTTTCCAGGTACCCCCTCCTACCCTGTTAGTGTGATCTCCTTTTTAAAAGTATCCTTCACATTCATGTCCTGTCCATACAGGGCTTTCAGAAGAGCCAAGGCTGGTCATAAAGACACAGTCATTCTTATTTTCTCTTTAAAAAGGTCCAGTGGTGTGCAAGTGGGTTACAATCTAGCTGTAATGAAAAGCTAATCACCAGCCTTCTCCACCCTCTGGGATCCCAGGAGGTTACTGGAACAGCACACTGCCCCAGTTTCTCTTCCCCATGTGTGTGATGATTGCATTTTCTAGTTGTGTCTGGTGTTTTCAGCATGGCTCTTGATAAGCCAGTTTGATAGCTGGCTGCTATGTCTAGGAGCAGCATTTGACAGATGACTTCAGAGGGGGAGAGCAACTTAAGTAGCTTAATAGGATTTAGCTCTGTCTACACTGTCCTGCCAGAGCACGTTATAAACCACTTTAGTGGGATTCCTTCTTTAAATATAGCCATGACATAAGTGCAGGCAGAACCTCTGAGAGAACTCTGGGAACTTTCCTGAAAAATCAATCTCTGTGGCTCAGAAGAATTGCTGAATGAATGAATATCAGTGCAGGAGCTCGAGGAATCCCACCAGCACTGATCTCATGAGCAGGATGAAAGGATCTCTGAAGGCAGGCTGTGTGTGTATTAAATTACCTATAAAATGCATTGATTTCTAGTGAATGTGATGTGTATGTCATGGGAAAGCAAAGCAACTAATGAAAAATCCTGGTAGGACACAGTGGGGCAAACACCTCCTCCTTTTAACTGATGTAACCTCGATTACAGCCAAATAGCCCCTTGTCCTATGGATTCCCAAACTTGGTTGTGTAAAGGAAGCTAAAAGTGAGCTGTGTTTGTCTTTAAATAGTTGATATAAACCAAGTACTTGAAATCTTTTTAGGCCAGTGGTCCATGACAGCTTTCAGCTTTGCAGGCAAACCCTAAGAGAGATAAACAGCTTTGAAACAGTTGAAAGGAGACAGATTCCTCTCTTCCCCCAGCCCTATGGGGAAATGAGGAAGCTGCAAGAGGAGCTGCTGGAGCAGAGCCACGGGGTGGGATTGATGCCTCTGTGGAAATGTGCTGGGGCATCAGACTTGCCTTGTAATTGTGAGGGGTTTCATCTACGAGAGCATCTGCTGTTAGCTGTGCCCCTGATCACTCAGGGATGGCATTCAGGAGGTGAATTTAAAAAGTGTGTGCTCCCCTTTTCTCAGGAGGATCTGGGGAGCAGAAGCAGAGGGGTGAGGCAGTGACCCCTCACCAGGATGCTGCTCTTCAGGGGGAACTTGACTCTGGTTGCTGAGAGGAGCATCTGCAGTTCTGCTCTGCTGGTGGGAAGAGCTGCAAAGAAAACTCCCTGTTCAGATTGCACTTCCCTTCAGGGCAGCAGCCTGAGGAGGCCCTAATCTCTTCTCACATTTGGCCAGGAGCCTGCAGGAGGCCCTTCTTAGCTCCCCAGCCTCCCTAGCACAGGCTGAGGAGAAGTGGTTAATGACACTCCCAGTGTTGTCAGTGGTGCAGAAACACGGGCTCCAGCTGTGACTGTGGTGGGTCTTGGCTAGCTTGGATGGGGCTTTTTAATCTGCTTCCTCTGTTAGTCCCTCTATGGTATTTTTTTTCATGGGTTTGAAGGTTCTCAATAGTGAGTATTGGTAGTCTTTGTCCCTGAGGGGTTTTTTTTTGAGAGCTTTTTTTTCTTCTTTAAAGAAAAGGAAAAAAGGCAACTCAACCCCAATATAAAACTAAAGAAGAGTTAAAATTGAAATGTTTCCTGCACATGAAGGAGCCTCTTTTGTGAGAAGGGAAGGTGCAGTTTTAAGTTGAAGGAAGAGATTTCCTCCCTTTCTTTCCCCTGTTTTTTTTAAAAATGATTTTTTTTTTTTGAACTCGGACTGTAGTACTCTTGAAAGAGGCAGTTTGGAGTGAATTGATGGTGAGAAGCATGGCACCTGTTTGTCTCTGCAGTTAAAAGGCACATTGGCATGGTTTGTGCAAGGAGGTCAGTGGGCACACAGTCAAGAGATGGGGCAGAGGTCTCTGTTCTCCCTTCCCCAGCTCCCATGAGCTGTCCCTATGGGATATTGCCCCTTCCCAGCCTCTCCACATGACCCACATACTGCATTGAAGCTGCCTTCAAATACAGATTATCTGAAGGAAGATGTCACATGGGCTGCTGGCTGTAGCTCAGCAGGCCATGGCTTTCTGAAGATGTAGGGCAGTGTGCCTTTGATTTTGTTCTTGGTCCCTCCCTGGGGCAGCCAGACCAGGCTGGTTGCTAATGCAATCAGGAGTGCTGCTTCCCTCACCCTGTGCAGGCTTGCAGTCCATTATGAGCTGCACTCAGTTTTTGCTGTGTGAACAGCCTTTGGAGCTGCTTCACTTGTGTGGACAAATGCCAGTGAGGCTGGACAGGGTCAATATTATGGAAACTCAGTGCTCTGTTGTTTTCCTGGTGGTTATTTTCATGTTGTTCCAAAACATCTCGCTCCTTATGCTGAGGGTTGACTTCAGGTTGCAAAGTGAGTGCAAACTGGATGTGGATCTCCCTGTCAGAGACACCTGAGTGCACCAAAATGACCCATTGCCATCACTGGCACATAAATGCAGAAGCCCAATTATTGCTGCTTACCTTCCTGTCCATTCAGTGCTAATAAAAACAGTTTATGAAGCCATTTGCAGTGGATTTTTAATCTTGGCTAGAAAATACTTCTTTTCCTTCTAATTAATTTTAACCTTTTTTTTTTTTTTTAACTCTGGTGCCTTCAAATGTCAAAGTATGTGCTAGAGTTTCTCACTTAGACATTTTCCTAAATAGCTGCAGTTTAGAAAAAGACCTCTTCATTGTGCTAATGATATGGAACAAGTTGTATACATTAAAAAAAAAAGGCAACATTAAGTTGCCTTTCAAGTCTAACATTAGTAACAATGTGATGTTCAGAGTTTCCATTCCAATTTGGATTCTCTCCCTGTTATTCTGTATAACTTCTGTGGCTCAGTGCAGCAAATGTTATGCTCCAGTTTATAGCGTGCAGCTGGAGATGCTCAGCGCCAAAACTCTCAAGACATAAATGGGATTAAAATAGTGCCTGAAGAGAAACCAGCACGTCCAAAATAATGCAAAATAATGGCAGAAGGGAGCAGAACCACATTATCTACACTGGTCATGCCCATGGAAACACTGCCATTCCTGCTGAGGGCACGGGCCAACTCTGTTGATGGGTTGGGCAAAGTTTCCACCACTGGGACAAGGATTTGTTTTCTGTTCCACTTTGGGGTGGCTCTGCTCATTTCCATGCTCTTTCCTCTCCCTCCCCAGTGCCTTGTTTATCCTCTTCCTGATAGAAATGGCAAAATACTGGTGACAGCTTGCAGTGTCCTCCCTGCCAGGACATCAGAGCCGAGGATTGGGCTCAGTGTCTGCAAACTCCATAATGGCTGATCAGGTTTGGTTGTCTGGTTTAAGAAGAGATGATTAAGAAGATCAAGAAGTTGCTGTGAGCCTAAAAGCTGCATTTAATCTGAACTGGTGCCATGTCTCCTGGAAAGGACAGGGTTTGGGCTCTGCAGAAGAACAGGAGACCTGTAGATGATGCCTGTAATTACCTCTCGTGGAAGGCCCAGTCTTGGTGGAGAATTCTTAAAATTCACGGGGGCAGGATGAGCACTTGGGTTTGAAACCCAGATCTAATGAGGAACAGCAATAGCTGAAGAACAGCTAACGTGGAGTAAAGCACAAACTCTGTACAGCTGGGGCCTTGGAAGAAAATCCTTGAGGCTGCTGTCTGTGCCAAAGCATGAATGGCCATCACAGATTAAAAAAAAAGCAGTGTCCCAGCACTTGGCTTGATAGAGTGTAAGGACAGGCACTTAGGAGAGATCATGTTTTTCCCCTCTAAATGAAGTGTATTGTCTCTGAGAGTGCACATTGTAGGAGGGGGAAGGGAAAAAAGGATGGAAATTGGATTAAATCACTGGGCTTCAGGCCTAAGCATTTCCTGCTCTCTCTTTTTTTTTTTTTTTTAATTTAAAGACACCAGTGCTGCCTCACTCACGTGCTGGGCTCTGCAACTGTGCCCAGGTCCCTGGCTGCAGGCAGTGCCACGTCTTTCCTTCAGGGAGTTCCAGCCTGCAGGAGCAAAGCTGAGCTCCTGCTGGAGGGCTGGGCTGGGGAATTGTCTTGGTGTGGGAATTTGTGCAGCACTTGAGCCCCAGCCAGGTTATACAGGCAGTGCTTGCTTAGCCCTGAGCTGTAGGAGCATTAAATTCATACTTCCTTTATAGCATGGGGTTTCTTTCCATTATCCAGTTTGCTGGAAAATTGCCTTGTGAGGAGCCTGTGGTTTAAGGCATTAATGGGTGATACAGTTTTCTAACCAAGGAAGTCAAGTGGCTTCTAAAAGACCTCGAGCTGCTGTTGGGTGGGAATGTGGGAGCTAATCTGCTGTGGGAATGTCTGGTGGGTTGTGTGGGTCTGCCATGGGTGAGCTGGGCAAGCTGAGTGGTGCAGGATACCTGCCAAATTCCTCCAGCTACCCTTCTGGTGCCCTTCTCCTCAATATCCCAAAAAATGATCTGATCCTCGCCTTTAACAAAACTAACTGATGGCTGTAACTTTGTCCAGCTGGGAATACTAGGAACAAATAACCTTCTGAAGCTGAAGGTTGTTCCCATGAGGATTCTTACACCTTTTGCTGGTCTGGGGTTTGGGGCAAAGACCTGCAGGAGCACTGATGCAGCCGTGGTGGTGTGGGGCTTTTTAGAGTCCTGCAAGGGAATTTGCAGAATGCCCAGAAAGGAAATCTGCCTTTTCAGCAAGAATGCTCATTTGACAAGCTGCCAGTTCTGAGCTAAGCCTCATTTAATAAAGATTTAGTCTGTGGGGACCTGTCAGTGGAATCTGAGTTTGGTGAGAGTGTCTCATTCTTTTCCTCACTGTAGTGCACAGAGGCTTTCAGCCAGCACTCTGGAGAAAGCAGGGATAAGAACCCCCAATTTCGAGGACCCTCTTACCTCTGGGAACATTTCCTTGCTGTGTAAGATGGAGATTGCTGAGTTGGTAACAACTAAGAGAATAAATGCATTGTTGTTGGACTTCAGCCCAATAGGACCTCAGTGTTTGCTGCTGATTAGCACAGCTTAGATCTGCATTCATGGGCAGGGAAAAACATCCAACCCAATTGTTGAGCAAATCCTTTCTAGTCTGTGCCTTCCATCTCTCTTTGGGATGTGATATGAGCTGCTCTGATGAATTCCAGCACCTGCCCATGTGTAACCTGTGGCAGCTGAGGTGTGCAGACACACCTGAGCTATGTATTGTTCAGCCACAGCTCTCAAAACCCTCTCAGTGATGTGATTCTGTTGAGCTGCAATGAGCCAAGGATCAGCAAACTCTGAATTTTTGGCCTTCACACTGCTGGCCTCTGTGAATTGGACCAAAAATAAAGGCAGAGGAGTTGAAAGTCTTTAATTATGGAATAAGGGGTCACAATGTTAGTATGGGGGAAGTGATGATGAATCTTTAATCAGCCTAGCCTTGTTCTTAGTTGTTGCTTACACTTGAGGAATTAATCTGAATTAACTGGAGGAATAAATTCAAAACAGATTAGTTAAACCACTTTAAATGCACTAAAGTGAACTAAACTACACTGAATTAAGGCCATTCTAGTTAAACTACATTAAAACCCCGTGTGAACACTCATTTGTAATTAAAGTGGCTTTAGTTCACAGCTCTAATACCAATTAACTATATAATGCCCATGCCTGTGTGGAGAGCTTTGCAATGTTGGGGAAACTGGCCTGCTCATTTTACCATTGGGAAATGGAATTGAGTGATGGAGTTGTGCTAACACAGGTTTCAGCTGCAGATCTGTTTTTATTCCAATGCTGTATTGTCTTAAGGTGTTAAAAAAAAAAAAAAATAAAAAGCATGAGACAATCCTTGGCATTTCCTCCTTTCTGGAGAGGAAAGCCAATAGCCAAAAAAAGCTAAAGGCAAAAAGTGTTGGCCTATATTGCCTGCTCCAGTGTGGACTTGCCCTAAATATCTCTGTCACCTGCACTCCCTTACCAGTGTGCTCTCTGTGGGAGATGTCTCTAGAAGGGATGAGACAGTGGAACCTGTTCTGTTTCCATGGTGCTCTTCCCTGTTGCACAGGGATCCCTCATGGAAGAGAATTCATCTCAGCACCATGGGAAAAGCCCCTTCAGAGCACTTTTCCTGCCCAGCTTTGCTCCTGCAGTGCTGAGTGCAGTAATTGGCCTGGGAAGGCCTGTCCCTGTGAGGAGAGAGGGATGCTTTGGTGCTGACAGCAGCAGTGCTCTCCACATCCACCCCCTCCTTCCACTGGCCAGTCTGTGGCTGGCTGTGTTCCCCACCCTTCTGGAGGGGCTGTGGCATGAGTGACATCCCCAGACACTCAACAAACACCTCCTACAGCATTTTTTTAAGTACTGAAATCAAGTCTGAACACACAGCATGTTCAGAACAAGCTGATGAGGAGGTCAGGGTGTTCCTTGTGTTGCCAGCATTCAAAAAAAAAAAAAATTTAAAAAACCAGTTAGCTTGGTAGAAGAGAACTGCTTATCATCTGTGAGTACATAAGCTTTTTAGAGAGATGTCCTGGAGTCTGGAAGGGAAAAAAAAAGCAGTGTAGGAAGTAGTGTAGGCATGCCACTATCCCACAGCAGTTTCTTTTCTTGCTAAGATGACTTCCGTCCTTCATGGAATAAATAGAGATGAGTGCTCCTTTGGCAGCAGCCCAGGTTGCTTCATTTGTTCTTCTGGGTGAACGTTTTTCTCTTCCCACACTCCTTTAACCTCTTCTCCCTGTTTTATTATCACTATCTCAAGTCACTGCATGGAAATACAGAGAGAATACTAGCTGCAGATTCAATGGAAAGCTTTCTTTTGGCAAAAGCTGACTTTAAGGTAAACCATTCTCAATCTGGCAGTGATTAAGACAGCTGTGTTCTTGAGGTGCTCAAAAGCTGTGGCTCTTTTTTTTTTTTTCCTGTGGGCTGAAATTAGAAAGTTTTAAAATCATTGATGGAAAATTAAAAATGAATCTGCAGTGCTTCTCAGGAACCACATGAAGGCTTCAGCTTTGCTCTCAAGTTTCTTTAGGAGTTTTGGTAGACTTTCCAACTGGCAGTAAAACAGCAATCATCTGTTCCATGTGAAGAACTTCTCACTATTCTGTGCTGCTGTTACTGCAGTTAAGGTTTAAAGAATGTGGTAATTGGAGGTTGGATAAATTGAGATTGGTAAAACTTGTACCTGATAAACACCTGGATTGTTTTGAGCCCTTGTGTATTCAGAATTAACTTCTTAAACCTCTTCTGCTGCCAGGACATTTTGTGCCAAATAACCTCCGTGGCAGAGGGGACGTGGTCATGTGAAGCAGAGTCACTAAGCCAACACTTCTCTGTAAAGTCAGGTGATGAGCAAACAGCATTTAATGCAGTGGTAAACCTTGACATTTAATGTGAATGCAACCCAGGGTTTACCTCCTGCACTGTGGTGCCTTGTGGCTTTATTTAGGCTTTCCCCCTTTATAAGGAAATAAATACATCTTGTACATCCCTTTTCTTGTGTTCTTATGTAGATCTCTTTCCTTTGTGACTTCATCTGTTGGGTGGGATGAAATATACCTCCCTTAAGTGCAGTTTCAGCAGCTAAAATTAGCCCTGCAGGACCACATCCACAGATATATTTGGATAACTAACAGTGTGGATCACCTTTGGAATTTGCAAGCTGAAAGTGGCTGTTTCATGTGGGGGATTTTCATCCAGCAGGCAAGGCTGTATCTTGGTTTATTTGATCCCCAGTAACATAAGGCAGGGTCTTGGAGAGCAGGGATTGATCAGACTGAAGGCTGATCTGTGTGTAAGCCCTTAGGAATGATACCAACACCATACCCCATGGGAGAGCTGACCAGCCCCTGGGTGGATTTGTGGAGAATACTTTTGCTGTGCTTTGTGTTTCCCCTTTCTCTCCATGAGGCTCTAGATGTTTTCTGCCCCTTTTTTGGCTTCATACTCCCCTGCAGGTGGTAAACACCACAAATCCTGGCAGCCCCACTGGAGCTGGGAAGGCTGCTAACATTGCAGCACCATCCCTGCCCAGCACCAAGGGCTTTCAGGTTCTGTGCTGCCTCTCCAAGCCAGCAGTGCTCCTGTGGTTCCTTCCCTGTGTGCAGCTTTTATTTTGAAAGTGCTTCCTGACACTGTAGCTTCATCTCCTGCCAGTCTGGGGATCCCACTTGGATTTACTCTCATTTTCAGGGACTGCTCTGTCTCCACTTCTGCCATTAGTGTCAGTGCAGTGGTAAAATGCTGTTCCTCCAAGTTGTCTCCATTTTCCTGTAAGGGCAGTTCATGCATCATTTGCTATAAAGGTTCTGATAGCTCAGCAAATGTTCAAAGACAAATTGATGCTCTTTTGTGGCAAAAGGCCCAGTGCATAATTTTACATTTACTTGGGATAATGTGGCCTTGGATAACCGAGTCCCAGATTTACTGGTGCAGGATAGAGTGTCTAAGGGTTTATCCAGCCTCAACCCCCTTTTTTAAATACTGTCATTTAATCCTGACAAGCAGGCAGAGGAATATCTTTGGTTGTGACCAGGCTTTCACTGCCTGCCAGTCCCTGGGTCCTAAACTGACTCATCAGTCAGAAAGATTAATAACTGCTCTGCTGGATGATTTCACTTGTCATGGCACATATCCATTAATGGAAAACAAATATTCTCTGGAAAATTGGATGCAGATTGTGGTATAGTGGCCAGCCAAGTCCTTTTGGCCAGATGCAAATTTAAAGCATGTATTAAGTGTCCCTTCAAAGCAAGGACTTCAGGTTGCTTGCTAGCTGGCAGTCTGATATCCATTTTTCCTTTTTGAAGATTTTTTTGAAGTATTTCCTTTTATTTCCCTTCAATGGGGGCAGTTCCCCTACATCTGGAGCTGCAGTGTGGATTTTTTGCTGATAGAAGGGTTGCTGGGAGGATGTTTTCAGCTGAGTTTGTCTTCCCAGCCCTAATGCCTTTTAGCATGTGCAGGAGGGTTGAGGGTGTGAAGAAAGAAATGCAGGCGAGCAGGGCAGGAAAGCTTTGCCTTACAGCAGCCTGACATGTTTAAAAAATAAAGAATACCCCTGAGGAGCTTTGGTATGCCAAGTGTGTTGGTTAAATTAGCATGGAGTGCTCGTTTGTGGCAAGGCTTCAGAAGTGGGGGAGCGTGGGGCTGTGAGTGCAGCTCCCCTCTCGGAGGCCCCTTTCTGCTCAGCAGCTCCAGCAGAGCTCACACCATCTGGAGAAAGCATGGGAAAGGGGGATTGGGCTTGTTCCCTTCCACCCACCCCCAGTGCTGGCTGGGAGAGGTCCCAGAGCTCACTTTGCACAGCAGGGCTGAGTTCCTGCTCCTGGGTTTGGGAAAGCAGCACCTGGGAGCTCCCCCCGCCCCAGCTCGGTGGGCTTGGGGAGGGTTTGGAAGGATGGGTTTGTAAAGGCTGGGAAAGGGTTTGTAAAGGATGGGAAAGGGTTTGTAAAGGATGGGAGGGTCTGTAGAGCAGGGAAAGCCAAGAGCAAGGGGCTGCTTGGAGTATCTGTGGGGCAGCACTTGGGTTTAGCTGCTGTTCTGTGTGCCTGGTGTTTCTTGGCTGGGAAGGACCTTGTGTGGCTTGTTTGCCAGGATAATCACCCAGCAGGGAGTACCTATGGAGCAGAGCAGGGGGAAAAGGGGGAAGAAAAGCCTACAAAGAGCAAATTCCTACCAGACCCCGTTAGAAGCAGTCACCAGTTGTGAAAGTTCTTTACTTTAATCTCAGCATTCTTTGTTGTACTCCTTTTGATCAGAAGGAAGTTATTGTTTCAATCAGGAGGAAGCATATCAATGTTCTTTAAGGAATTTCTGCATGGGGAGGAAGGGAGATACTGGTTTGAAAACCCAAGCCTTTGTTCTAGGTTAGCTGATACAGATCTATGTCTGAATTCCCAATATTGGGGCAGAAGCAAGTGACTTGGGCTCTTTCCAGATATTTAAATTATTTCTAGTAAGTTGGTATTTGTCACCAGTAACAAGGATTTATCAAAAAAACCTTATGGATAAAATTGCATCCTTTTGCTTGATTCAGGTGGGAAAATGTGGCTAGATATGGTGTTGGGATGGATTTATTTTTTTAAATTGTATTTTATTTAACAGAATTGGTTTGCATTTTTGGATTTTAGGCAGGATTTTTCAAATAGAAATAAATTGGAGAGGAGTTAAACACTTACAACTTCCCTTTCCTCCCAGGAACATGACTAGAAATAGCTATAATTCCCACTAACTCAACTTGTGACTGCTCCAAGTATGTCTCTAGCATCCAAGTTTGTTGTACCTATATATGTGGATGGTATATGGAGGGGTTTAGCATTTATTCTAGGTCTACCTTGAACAGAAGCATTGCATGGAGATTGATTTTTTAAAAAAATATTAATCTCATGCATGTATAATAAATTCCACCCCCTTTCAAACCCACTCATGCACTTGGATTTCTAATGAATAAGCCTGCATATTTATTCATGAAGATTAAAAAACTGTACAGATAGAGGCAGCTGGCTGCACAATTTTTTTTTATTATTTTTGTTCTCTAAATCTGCTGACCTGTGATCAGTAGTAAAGAGGAAACCCTCTGATTAACTTAGGCTGTTTACAGACTGGGACAGACAAAATGGCTCAGCTATTTACTGCTGAGGTACAGAACATGGTTTCGTTGAGTGGGATGGACAGAGGGGAACGAGTGAAACAAAAAAAAAATCACCTCTTTATATTTTAACAATGTGCCAAGCACACAAAATGACTTCTTGGTAGGTATGTGTCACCACATTTCTCCTCACAGAGAAAAGCAAGGCACAGTTCTTCCCAAGAATATTTCTGGGATTCACGTTCTCTGAACCTCAGACAATGATCAAAACAAGTTCTTATCTCATTTGCTGTGCCTGTGATGGGGCAAAAGTAGAATGAGTATGGAGATTGTTTATCCAAAGGGATGGTGTTTGTTTCCTTGGCCTGTCAGGGCCAGGTGTGGGGGTGTGTGTGTGTCAGGACTGTCAGGTGACAGCCACGAGATTCAGTGCAGTGTGTGCAGGGTTGAGTGCTTGGCAGATTCAGTTTAGATGTAATGGACATAGTGTAATATATATAAAATAATACAGTGTAATTAAGTCATTAATTAACCTCCTAATAAGATGGAGTGCTCCTCATCATTCCTCCCTGCCACGGGGATCCCTACAAACACTACAGGCCAGGTGTGACGCCCATGTCTGTTCCTGCAGGCCCTGCTGCTGTTGGGTGGCATTGCTCTGTCCTGCCTGGCTCTGGACCTGCTCTTCCTCCTCTTCTACTCCTTCTGGCTGTGCTGCCGCCACCGCAAGAGCGAGGAGCACCTGAACGCCGACTGCTGCTGCACGGCCTGGTGCGTCATCATCGCCACCCTCGTCTGCAGGTAGGCCATCCCCACCCTCTGTGCCCTGAGGCACGGCCTCGCTCTCCAGATGGGGCCTCGGGGCTTGGCTCTTGTGTTTTCCAGGTTCTGTGCTGCTGTAGTGTGTGGGTCTGGGTTCACATCAGGGGATGGTGAGCTCTCTGCACACAGCAGGGAGACAAAGCAATTCCTGCTCCGGCTGGGCACCAAGGACAAATGGTCCAAATCTCAGGCCCAGGAGCACAAACAAAGTGAACTAAAGAAAGAAAAACAAGAAGGATGGGACATCATTACCTAAAGCTATAGTTGGAGAATTAACTCTGATATGCAAATGGAGCAGACCTTATTAAAATGTGAGACCCCGTGACCAGTCATTGATTTTGTGACCATTTTGGTTCATCTTGGGTGCAGCCCTGGCTGGGCTACAGCTCCTTGTGCTGCCCAAGGTGGATCCACTGAGGCTTTGTAATAAATCCCTACTTTATTCTTTAACACCATCTAGCCTGTGTTCTAATGAAAGAGTTCTGTAAGTTATTGTTGTTGTGTCCAAAGGTTATTAACCCACCTCTATGTTCTAATCATATATAGCCAGAAATTTGAGGCTTGACTGATAAAACACTTCACAAAAGCAATTAGTTTCTTTGTTCTCTTCTTTTTCTAGTAAATTGCTCAAGCAGGACTTCTTAGCTTCTATCTAATTGGCTTTCCTTAAGTTTGAGGCAAAGTCCCTTAGGTCCTATGAAGTGTCTTTTTGCCTAATCAAAACAAGAAACTTCTGGGCTTTTTTTCCTTTTTGAGGAGACAAAGGATAGTTTTGTCACTCCAGCAACAAGGAGCACATTCCTGCATTCTAGGTCAGCCTTCACAAGGCATCAAAATGCTCTGCCTCTACTTGGTGAATATTGGCAAGAATCCCTCTTTCTTTCATTTGATGTATGTATGTTTTTAAATGTCTGAAATATATTTCCTTCCTTTCTGCTGCTTGCAGAGCTGCCTGGTGGTTTGAGCAATGTGAAAAGGAATAGTTAATGTTCTGCTCTTTGATACTTTTCAAGTGATAAATCAAGGACCCTCTGTCCTTGGGAGCTTATCACTTAAACAGGATGGATACAGCTGAAACATTTATCAGGTCTAAATGCAGATTTCTCAGAACCTGGTGTCCAGAAAGGATCACTATGTGTGGGAGAGTAGATTAGGAAGAAAGAGTCACAGCAGATTCTTTTGGGTTTGAAAGGATTGGTGTTTGACTGGAGGGAATGTTTGTAGCCTGTGTAAGACACTGCTGCATTTGTTATCTGCACTTGTGTTCCCTCTCCAGGGGCTGCTGGTAGTGGTGCCAGGGTCAGCAGTGTTTGCTGTTATGACTGAGCAATAGAAGCTTTTGGAGGTGAGGTGGAAAGAAGGATTGCTGAAAACCAAGGGGAAAAATCAGTACTTAGTGGAGAATGGGTGCAGGAGAATTTAAAAGATCATTTCCTAGAAAGTGATGATGGGGCATCTGAAAGCAGGGATGTGTTTGCAGATATGGAAGGAAGGAGCCTCTGATCTTGTTTTGGCTTGGGCAGATGAGTCCTCTGGATGTGTGCCCTGGATCAAGCACTCTCCAATTTGCTTTTCTTTCCAACTCCAAGCATCATCTCCTCTTGCCCAGGACTCCAGGTGGTCTCAGCTGCCCCTCTGTGGGTCTGGCAGGTCTGAGAGCTGTCCCCTAGTCAGAGAGGAGGGAGCAATGAGGAGGTTGTGTTTGGCAGTGCCTTGTGGCTCTCTTTGGGCACTAGCCTGCAGCTGGGTGCTGGGTGTGCTGCTGATCCCTCTGCAGGTGAGGGGTTCCCTGAAGGCCAGGCTCAGCTGCTCAGGAGCCAGACTGGATTTCTGTGTTTGCTCTCTCGAGGCACTCACTCAGAGAGCAGCAAAGCCTTGCAGAGTTGGGACAGACAGGGCAGAGCAGACATTCTGTGGTGAGTTTAGCAGCTGGGGGTGGATTTTCCTGCAGAAGCAGGGGTATTTTTGTGATCCTAAGAACTTCAGCTGCATCCATTCCAATCCACTGAGAGAGCTGTGGTCCTAACCCTTTCTTACAGAAGCTCTGCTGATGCTATTTATAGTTGTGCTGCTGCTAGAGGCCCTTGTTAGCTATTGTTATGCAGCAAATGTGACCCAGGCAGCTGCTGCCCTGTGGTAGCTGTGTTTGTTTTTGGTTGTGGAAAGGGTGAGAAGGAGGTATTCTGCACTTCTCCAGAGCATGTGTGAGATAATTTAACATTGGAAGGGCAGCGTATAAATTCTGGTAAACTTGATGTGGCTCTGTCAAAGCCACAAGCTGGAAAGCTGCTTAGGCTTCCTCAAAATCTGAACCACTTGTCTCATCCTTGGTGTTCAATTTGTTTCTGCAAGTATTAAATGCAGAACCATAAAACCAATGTTCATAACATAAAGTTCTATCTGAACCTATTGGATGATCATTTTTCTTGACTTTTTAAATTAGTTGCTTAATTTCCTCTCTGAAATCAGCGTGCTTGAGCAAGAGCAGGTTGGTACCACCACGGTGAGGAAGGTGCTGTCCAAGTGCTGCTGCTCTCCTGCAGGGCTGAGACTGGTTTTCTGCCTCTCTGCAGCAGCTGGATGCCACAGTGCCCTCAAAGCAGGGTCTGGTGGTGCTCTGTGCTCAGTCTGTGCCTGGGAATGCAGACACAGCTCCCAACAATCCCACTCCAGCTGTTGCTGTCCACCTGGGACTTCCTGCTAGCACTGATTAAAGATGAGCCCACTGGATAGATCCTGCCTGTCCCAGCTGTGTGTCACACACACCAGAAGACCCAGAGCAGCTGTCCTGATGGGGTATGAGGCTGTTCTGACCCTCTGAGGCTGTTCTGACCCTCTGCTGCCCTGGGAGGCCGTTCTGTGGCTCTGGTTGGGTGCTGAAGCAGAGAGAGGTTCCAACCAGCAGCAGGTTTGCTCTGAGACCTTGGAAGGGGATTCTTGTCCTCCCAGCTGAGAGCTGTTAGCTCTGGTGGAGTCCAGCTGGGCTAGAGCATGGTTCTCTGGGTTCCCTCAGTGCTGTGAGTGCTGCTGTGGGCTTGGCTGCTTCCTAATGACTCACAGCAGGGAGGATGCTGAGCCAGCATTCAGAGGCAGAGCTGGTGAACAGGAGCTTCCAACAAAATGTCTCTATTGAGTCTTCCCAGTTGCTCTGGCCACAAAGCTGCAGGAATGCTTAGCCTAGATTTTTCCATTAATGCTTCAGTTCTAGTCCTCACAAGTTTTGATTGGTTTCTGTGTAAGGGGAGTTGTCCTATAAACCACCTCACCCACAGCTTAGGTGACCCTAATTCTCCCAGAAGGGACCTCAGCTCCAAAGGTGGAGAGAAAGCCTTGTGGAGAGAGCATCAGGAAGAAAGGGGTGCAAATAAATGGTAAAAACTTGTTTTATCAAGTGCCAGTAATAGCACTTTCCCCTGGTGTGAAAGTGCAAGGTGGTAATTAGGCAGACAAATTAACATTCCTCCTGAGAACCTGAAGTCTAAAAAGGGCTCTTCTTATGAAGTTCCTGTAATTAAAGATGACTTGGTGTAGTTAGATTATTCATTTCTAAGGATGTGATGTGAATGGCTAGTGCTCATCTTTGCAGACTGCTGTCTGGGTACCCAGAGGGTCACAGTGTGAGTGGGTATTACAGCAGGAGGATCTCATCACTAGAAAGCACAGAGATCCTCTCTGTGTCAGATTAATGCTCTGATGTTTATCACGTGTAAATGCAGAAAACATTTCTTTGTTGTTTTTTTTTTTTTTTTTGCAGGTCACATTGCAAGCAAATTCAGAATTACACTTCTTTTTTTATTTTTCTGGTTCTTCACCTAGGTGTCCAAAGTGCAGGTGATTCTTGCACACAAACAATGGGACAGCTGCTCTCCAGACTTGAATTTCTGGAGTCTTGCTGAAAAGTGATACTGAAGTGTGTGTACAGCCTGCAGGAGGTTAGATCCCACTGTTGGACCTGTAGGAAAGGACAGAAATCCTGGTGTGCACCTCTTCCACCTCACTTGTACAACTTTGAAGAGCTTGTGGAGTTCTGTGCCCCCAGTGCATGTCTGTGATGGCTTTAAGCTCCAAGTGCAATGTTTTCTTGACTTAAGTTGGTTTCTTAAAACTTACCAAAACTGTTGAGTAGCCAAGTGGCTTTTTAAGTGCAGTTTTGAGTAGCAGGAGCAACTTTTTATATGGCCTGTAAGACTGTGATAGATTGATCTTTAAAAATTTTATTCCAAAATATGAGTGAGAGGGAAAGCAGAGGAGAGGTGGTGGTAGTGAAAGTGACAGGAGACTGGCCAAGGTAGGTTTGGGAGGGGGAATTGAGGATGGAACAATATGGATTTGGGAGGAGGAATTATTCAGGATGGGACAGTATGGATTTGGGAGGAGGAATTGAGGATGGGACAATATGGATTTGGGAGGAGGAATTATTCAGGATGGGACAGTATGGATTTGGGAGGGGAGGGGGGTGTGTGCACTCAAAGGGGAGTGCAACAGAAGCAAGACTGGCAGAAATAGTTGAGACTTTCCTATAGAAGCACTGAAAATGTGTTGGAGTACCTTCCAGAGGGTGCCAGGGTGGAGAAGAGCTGTGTCATTCAGGAATGCTGTCCTTGCATCCAGGCTGTGTGACAGAAGTGCCTCCATTGGGTGATGATTTTGTCATCCTGTGCTGGGAGATGGATCTGCTGTATCTTAGGCCACTGTGCCTTCTGGGGTTCGTGCAAGAAGCCTTGTGATTCTCATGACCTCCAGGACTTATGCTGCTGGGTTAAGATGAGTTGATCTCTTTTTATTTTAAAAGAATGCTCTTAAATAGAAGGAGCCCCTCTGTTTCCCTTTAATCATATAAAAGGTAGTTAAAAACTAGTGTAAATCCTTAAATCTGCTTTAAACAATAGCAACTCATATCAGTGTGTGTGGGCAGGGATTTGCAGCAACTATTGGATTTAGATGAAGCCAAATGCAAACAAAGCTCAGCAGCAGCAGTTCCCCCCTGGCTGCCCTTCAGCTCTGCCCCCTCCTCAGGCACAGCTGCCCCAGCCCAGGCTTGTGGGGTGGGTTCCTTCCCTCTCTACCCTGATAGGAAGGGGAAAAGCCACCAAACTGCTCCTGGGGGAAGGACTGGCTGTGTAAGTGGTCCTTGCCAGCTCGGGGGGGAATGCAGAGCTGGCTTTTGCAGGGCAGGAATGGAATAATTAACACTTCATGTGTAATTTGCAGGGAATGTGTGAGTCTCACGGCTGGAGGAGTTCATTACTTGGATTGAATGGCTTTTATCCCACTGGTTGTGCTGTGGGATTTTCTTTCATGGGCAGTGGCTGTGCCTGGAGGGTCAGGGCAGTGGGAGCTGTGGTTTTTACTGGGCAGGATGGGAAGCCTATGGAAAACTGCCAGGGTAGATCTGCCTCTAACAGGGCAAGGAGTTTAGAGTCACTTGTTTGTACTGCCAGCACTTCACCCTGGTACCTGTGAGTAACTGGCTGCTCTGAGCAGCATCCCCAAGGATTCTGTTGATATTTCAGAGTGCTGTTTCTGAGTCTTTCCCACCAAAACTGTGCTACTGTGCTGGGAATACTGAGAGCCAAGCAGCAGGTTTTGGGCACTTACCAAGTCTTTGCTGAAAGAATAAGCTTCTAGTAGCTGTAAACAGGCTGAATAGAAATTGCTCGCTAATTAAAGGGGTCAGATCTGTCTATTCAATGTCCAGAATGTTCTGGAATTTATTTGGTGCCTATGGTAGAAACAACTGTTAAGGTTTTCTGCAGCTCGGGAGGCTGAAAGGGTCTGTGTGAATTTCTTTGCTCTGGTAAGACAAGGAGAAATCCAAGCCATGGTTTTGTAATTTCTGTGATGGGGTGCTGAGTTGCCTTATCCTGGGCATAGCTGTGCATCTGTAATCTCTGTGCTTCAGGGGGAGGGGGGAGTGTGTCTTTTTTATCCCTTCCACCCCCGTGCACCCCAGGCATGTGTTATCAAGCTCTGATAATAGCTGCAACCAGAGGAATGCAGAGGGCTTTTCTCTCTCTAGCTATCAGCATAATTTGCATCAGGAAAATGTTTGAGGAATGGTGCTCCTGAAGAAAGAGGCCCATTTCTTTTATTAATGCTAAACAGTTACAGAGCTGCTGCCTCTCTTTCTGCTTATGAAGGCTGCCTCTTGTCCCTAGAAGACTCCTTGGTTTTTATGGGCCAAGCTCTCTATAATTTATGGAGATTCAATTGCTGGAAAAAGCATGAGGCTGACACAGATTTTCCTAGTGGATCTGCTTCCAGATCATGATCTTTGCTTCTATGTCTTGTCACATATGAGGAGAAATGTGACCAGGTGAACTGCATTGTTCTGCTCACTCTTTTGAAGCAGACCCCAGGCAAGGAGGAATGGATGTGTCTTCCTGCAGGAGAGGAGCAAGAGCAGGAACAGTACCCAAAGGTGTTGTGAAGGAACTAAATGTTTCATCCAGAATAAGTTTAGATTTACAACAGGATCATCACCACCTCCTTCCTCTGCACTGCCACAAACACAACCTTGGTGCTTCGAGAACCTTCCTAGAAAAGGTCCTGGGTGCTCTCCAGCTAAATATAACATGGGAACAGAAAAACTGTGTCTTGGTAAGGTTTGTTTGCCCTGAGTTTAGTTGTGTGATCCCTTCACAAGTTCTTTCCTCCTCTATTATTAGGAAATATGGGCTTGGTAAGAGGAACTGTGAGTTCCTGCAGTGATCTCTTCATAGAAGAGGTATTGCTGACTTGCATGAGATAATCCTCTGGTTGCAACTCATTTACAGGATCTTCCTCCTTTAAGTGAGGCTTAAGCTAATATGGTTTACTTCATAATTGGGGCAGACTGATATGTGTGGACAATTATAGAAAATCAGCTGATAGGTGGTAATTTGCTAAGCAGCTGGAGTTGAATTGTGTCTGCAAGCTTGAAATTTGCTTGCTTTAAAAATAAATAAGCCTTTTGTCCCAGTAAGTTATTATGCCTCCCTTCCCAGTACTCTAAATCAGTGTGACAGAAATGTTTCTAATGGGAAGATAAATCAAGATAATGTTCATAGATATTTCACAGGCTAGAGGAGAGGGCATGGAAAATGTATCTGGAGGAACCACCACCGTGGGCAAGTGGTCAAAGCAAGCTCTTTGTGTCCTGCTTTAAAAAAAATGTAACAAGATTTCATGTCCAGAGAAGGCCTCTAGCACAGCAATGGCAGCTCTCGCAGGAGCCACTGGCTGGATTTCTGGTTCTGAGCTCCCCACAGTTCTCTAACAGATTTTCATTATTTTACCATCAATGAAATGTGCTTGTTGTGTTCTGCTCTTGGCCCTGTGGGTGCTGCAGGCTGTGACTGCTCACAGGGGCAAACTCAGCAGCAGCATGGCCTTGGGGAGCGCCTCCCCTTTTGGTGGGAAGTGCTGGAGTGACCCTGCAGCCATCAGCCCTGTGTTACCCACTTGCCTTTCAGCTTTACCTCTGCCCTTTGGTGTTTTTCTTCCTCTGCAGTGCTGGGATTGCTGTGGGCTTCTACGGGAATGGGGAGACCAGCGACGGCATCCACCGGCTGACGTACTCGCTGCGCCACGCCAACCGCACCGTGGCCGGCGTCCAGGACAGGGTGAGCACCCCAAAAACGGGCCTGGGGCAACCAGCAGCCTCACCCAGTGCCTCTCCTCCTGAATCTGGCTGTGCCTGAGTCTCTTCCTGTTTTCTCTCCCTGTCTGGGCTCGGAGATTGTGCTGAAATTTCCATTAGTGGAGGGGTGATTTCTTCCGCTCGTCTAAAAATAACAAAGCGAGCGCGGCTTGTGAAGTGAAGTCTTGTCTTTGCTAGGCTTGAAAACAGCTTGTGATCAGCTCTCTCTTCCACACCCAGCAGAGGAGGCAGGCCAAAGCAGACAAATCTTAGTAAAATGTGGCATTTGAGCACCATTGGTTGTTCCTGTGCTGTCTCTAATCTCACGGTGTCATAATGCAACCCTGATGTAAAGTGTGTGCACGTGTTAAGGCTCAGCTGAGGTGCCATCATTGCAAACAATCTCCCTTACAGATGCTTTTAAGTTGCTTTTGAGGGGTAAGCAGTCTGAGCCTCTTAAGACAGAGGACTGGTAATCTGGAAGGAGTCCATGACTTGCTAGGAAGAATGAATTCCCTTTTACTTCCTTGGCTTCCTGTACTTTCATTTATTTTTTAAAAAAAATTGTTATTCCCCTTTTTCTCTCCCATCCTGTAGGTACTGGACACTGCAGTGGCCCTGAACCAAACAGTGGAACCAAACTTGCTCGTCCTGGAGGAGATGTTCAAGAAGCAGACAGACTACCTGCAAATTGTCCAGAAACTGCAAAGTCTCTTGGATAATCTGGTCAGGCAAACAACTGAGATCCCCTTCTGGAAGAATGACGAGCTGTCTCTGGAGGAGCTGGCAATTCAGATTGACCTCTATGACTGGTACAGGTGTGTAGCATGCTGTGCTGTAGTGCTTGTAACATCTGCTTTGGCCTGCTCTGCAAAAATTATGTGAGTGTTCTGGATGGCTGAGCCAAAGGCTCTGTTTATTGCTGCAGGTGCTCTTGGCCCACAGAGCTGATTTGTTTCTTACAGCAGGACTGCATTCAGTTTAAATCAAAATGCACAGCTTTTTTTCCTTAAGTATCTTTATTACCAACTGATGAGAAATTTCTTCTCAACATACAAAATCTGTAGTTTGTGTTCTAGCACTGGGGAAAAAAAACAGCCCCAGGTATAGCTTCTTCTCTGTCCTAATAAGTGCATAAGGAATACATTAAATGGAGTAGAAAATGGCACTAGTTCTGTAAGTTAATTCCACAGCCTAACATTCCTTTTTATTAAACATATTAAATAAGATATTGCATCAGTTGTACTCCACAAAAGAACACCTCTATCCAAACATGTGGAATAAATAACTGAAGCATTTCCTAACAAATATCTAGGAAGTTCAAGAAGCTGCAATGGCTTTTCTTCCTCTGATGGTTACCAGTGCATATAGCATCACACTAGAAAACACTAGCAGTGTCATTTCTCAACAACTGTTTGTGCTGAGCATGTTGTGAAAATGCTTTTAGCTGCCTCACCTTCCAATCCCACAAATACCCAGAGCTCTCTGAAGATTAATCTTTGGAGGTGGTTTTGGGGAAGAGAAGGACTGTGCTTTCCCCAGAAGTCACAGCTGCTTCTTGATCTGTGCTTTTTACACACCAGTTTTCCTTTGCAGACTGTGTTTTTGTTTGCTGCAGGTGGCTGGGATACCTGGGCCTGCTCCTGTTCAATGTCCTGATATGTTTGCTGGTGCTCTTTGGGCTCATTAGAAACTCCAGGGCCATTCTTATGGGGTAAGTCTTGATCTGGGGACAGGCCATAAGGAAAGCCAGCTGAATGACAGTGCCTGCTAGTGGGAACCTCTACCTGTTGTCAACTGACATCAAGGACATCTGAAACTGAACATCTTACATTTCCTCTGAGTAGAGAGACATTGTAGAGTGTAGCTGTGTGGAAATAGTTAGGGCTTCACACAAGAGATGTTCACAGGAAGGTTCTTGAGCTATAAAATCAAAGGTGAGGAGCCCATCCAGGCTGTTTGCTTTCCCCTGGATGGCTTTGGAAGCCTCCATTTGCTGGGAGATAATAATGTGAACATCCTTCCTTAAAATTACAGGCTTAAAAAACCTCCCCTTAATTATCTGCAGTTGGGAAGGCTTTTGTTAATTGATGATAAGCATTGCAGGTGTCTACACAACCTGCAGCATTGCCTTCTGTGTCTCTATCTGCTCTTGTTACCTGGGGCTGTCACACCTGAGGAAACATTAAACTGAGAACAAGCCATGGTTTGCACAGTGAGGAGAAGGAGTCTTGTTGCCATGGTACTGCAATGTTAATGCATGTCTGTTTCTCAAAAGCACTGAAAATGCCCCATTACAGGAAAAAACTCTTCCTCTCCTTATCTTGTAGCTTGGCATATTTGGCCAAGAGCCTGGTATCATAAACACAGTGACAGTTTGATTCCTGACATGGCCAAGGGTTTCTCCTGGTTCGTGGTGCTGCCATTAATAACTGGAATGTGTATCCAGATTTATTATTTACCAGATGATTTCATACCTAGCAGGTTATACAGACAAACTCCAAGTGTGTGCACAGATGGCAGACCCAGGGCTGAAATTAGAATCTCATTCCCCGTTAGCCAGAAGTTCATATTGAGGCATTCCCTGAAGGGAGCACGTGGCATAAAGAAACAAGTGTATCCCAGCCAGGCAAGATGGTGAAATGCCAGTTTTAGATCTTTTAGCCAAGCAATCAGTTACTGACCCAGTCATCTTCATTTAAAGTAAAACAACAAATGTGTCTTATTGATTAACATGCTCAGCTGGAGGCACCAAGCTGTGTTGTCCTTATGTCATAAACCCACAGAACCTTGCTGATCCATGGCTGATAATTTTTGCATCCATTTGGAAAAGGCTTAACAAAGTCTTTGGTGTCTCATTTCAGAGTGCAGCACAGATGTCAGTCTGGTGAAACTCCCCCACTTCTGCAAGATGAGGCATAGATCCATTCACAGAATAGAGATTATTTGGAATTAAAATAAGTTAGTAAACTGAGGGATAGGTTGTTTATTTTATTTTTTTTTAATGGAGACCTATAGGTTTACTTTTTTAAAGCTCTGGTATTCAGTGAGACAAATGTAGCAGAAAAAAGAGGTCCCTTCCTCACAGAGATGGTTGTACTGGGTTTGAATAAAGAATGTCTTGGTTATGAACAGGTTTTTGTATTGTTCAGGGTGTGGGTGGGAAGGGATCTACTTATGTTTCAAAGCTTGAGGGAAAAAGCTTCCCTAAGAGAGCAAGCCAGTGTCTCTTTACTTTGAAGATAGAAACAGATAAAATGAAACTGCTTATTAGTCTGCAGCCCTGTACCTGAGGGAGTTGAGGAGCATTATAGCCTAAATATCTCTACCACTCATACTGACAGCAAGGGTGAGGAGTTAATGTGCTGGTTGGGAAGTGCAAAAGCCTTTTCCATGAGTGTGTGCTCCTGAATGTCACTGAGAGCCCTGCTCTGCCATCCCTCTGCCTTGTGGCTGCTTGGCAGCAGACACCTCCCAGGATTTCTGTCAGTAATGAGGTCCAGCTGTCAGAACAGAGCTTCAAATCTGCAGAGAGGGACTCACATGGCAGTGGGGGGCACCTGAGCTGCAGCTCCAAGCTGTTTGCCTGCAGGTGACTTTCTCTCCTGGAGCTGTGTGGGATGCTTGGGTGCTGTTCAGGTGCAGCAGCTCGGAGCCAAGGTCCTAACAGGGGCTGTGTTCCCTCCCACCATCTGTACCCAAGTAGTGCTTGCCCCCAACAACCTCATTTATTGTAGGCACAGGGGAGATTCCTCCAGTTTTGCATCAGCATGGTTTTGTAGGGTTTTTTTTATTTAGCATATTTTTCTTTGGGTGTCTTTGGACCTTGAAAATGAAGTCTAGAATGGGAACAGTGAAAGTGATGGGGCTGTAGTGAACCTCCTGCCAATCTGCCTCCCCTACAGCCACCTCTGAGGCTTTGTGCCTTTGGTTTCCCTGCTAGAAGCAGGACAATACTTTCCTGGCCTACTTCTCCCTTCCCCTGCAGCTGTAGGGCAGGTAACGCAGTAACCAACAGCTGGATATGAGCTGCTCTGGTGGCTGCTGTCCATGACATCTAAAATAGGATTGTTTATCTGAACATACACTCGGTGGCTGATAATTTCTTGGGTTTGGCAATTGCTTTGAACTCCAAATAATGCATCTTGTGAAAGGAGCTGCTTGGAATCAGAGCTGCTACATCTGCCATCTGTCTGTCTCCCACAGGGTGTGCTTGCTTGGGGTGTTTGCCCTGATTGTCAGCTGGGGATCCCTGGGCCTGGAGCTGGCTGTTGCTGTGGTGAGTGGCTGACATCCAAACCCCAGTCACCCTTTGCTGCAGGTTTAGCAGACACCAGGTTAGTGCTGAGCTGTGCCTGTTGTGCAGCATCTCCTGATCTCAGGAACTGTCCTGGCCATTTCCATCTGGGAGAAGTGCAGAGCTACTCCTTCTCCTTGGTGTGGTGGCTGAGAGTCCAGCCCTGCTGTGGCTGTGTAAAGCAGTGCTGCTGGGGATGGAGAGGAGAGACCTCAGCATCTGAAACACCCCCCAGAACAGAAGGTTCCCTGATGTTAACCTGGCCCAACTGCTCCTTGATGCTGATGTGTTTGATATTCCTTTTGTCTTCCATCCATCCAGGGCTCCAGTGACTTCTGTATCAACCCTGATGCTTATGTCTCCAAAATGGTTGAGGAGAATGCAGTGCTCAGTGCTGGTGAGTGCTGGGACTGGCTCTGCCATGGGGCTCTGCAGCTCCAGCTGTCACACAGGAGCATGGCAGTGACTGGGAATTTTAGGCTGTGTGTGAAACAGAGGAGCTGGCATACAGTGGGAAACTAAATTTTTGGAGCTCAGGGAAAACAGTATTCTGGTCAGAAGTGTGCATGTATGCATCAGAACCACCTTCAGAACCTTTCTCCTGCCTTCACCTTTAGGTGGAAATAACTGATAAGATGGAATAACAGAAGTCCCCAGATTATTGGATTATTTTGCTTTAAATGTTGCACTCTTGAGGCTTCTTCTCCTCTCTAAGTGATAGAACTGTGGCAGTAGCAGTGTGCAGTTTGAGTTATCATTTTTAAAATTTGCTCTTGGGTCTGTATTCCTAAATCTAGCATACCTATTTTTATATATGTCATCAACAGTTTATATATTTTTTTTTTCTCTTAATGATGGCTGTAAATAGTAGCCTCTTTGAAAAGTAAGTGAATGGAAGCAGCCACAAAGAAGTTTGAATTTCCTTTTCCATTATAAATGCAGTATTTTGACTTCTTTGTGTATCCTGTTCCACTTAAAGCATGTTGCCTGCACCTCAGTGGCTTCCAGCTGAAGCACTGATGTATTTGGGGCTTGTTGCTCCTAATTTAGACTGAAGTGGTTGGTGAGGTGAGAGGTGCCTCAAATTTGAACCTCAGTGGGGCAAAGATGGCATTCAGAACCATGGCTTAACAAAAAGGTGATTGGGTGCCTGCCAGCAGAGATACAGTAAATGCTGAAAAGAAAAAGTATTTTTAGGACTGAGTTTGCTGCTTGGTTTACAAAGTGAACTTTTTTTCCCTGCCTTCTCTCCTCCAGTAGTTCCTTTATGGAGTTCTGTATATGGTAAAACACAAATAGGCAAAGACACTGATTTGTAAAAGGAGTGACACTTGTGTTTTTTCTGGTTCTTATTTGGTGGAACAGAGAACTTTTGCTGTGTGTGCAGAAGGTCTGTGCTTAGCCAAATGCTGTCTCTCAATGTGCAACTGGTAGGAAATGAGGTATGTAGCAATGGCTGAGGATGCAGTGATTGGAAACAGTGAAAAACATAAATGTCAGGAGGCAGAATGTGGTATAAAAGGATAGGTACAGGTTGATCTTGCAACTCTGCATCTTATTTTTGGAGTGCCTTATTTATTGATTTTTGTGGGAAGGATAGAGCCAGGCAGCTCTCTTGGCAACAAAGAAATGTAGTGAGGGAAGAGAATGAGTGTTTAGCACAAGATGAAAATCCTCTTTTGGCTGTGAAGGTGACAGGGGTGTGGCTTCAGGGGCCTAGCTGCTTTCCTGGCTCTGCAAGAGGCAAGTGGGTCAGTGAGGCCAAGGGGAAATGTGGGATGCTCCTGCCAGCTGTGTGCTGTGCTAATTTGGTAACCCAGATTAGCTCTGGAGCGTGTTTGGTAGCAATCAGATTGACCCTGGGGAACCAAAGAAAGGCCCCTTTGTGCTGCTTGTCCATTTCAGCTGTGCTTGTCTGCTGGGCTCCTGTGGATTCCCACTGATCAGGATCAATGGATCAATGCTCCCTGGGAGGCTCACAGGCAGTGCAGGGCTGACATTCCATCCCTCCTCCTGCATTCCCCAGCAGGCACAGTTGGCTCCCCCAGGGAATTCAGGCTCTGCTCCTGCAGCACCACCATGGGACAGTTGTTAAAGCTCCCTCAATAACAGTGAGTGGCTCTGAGGGAAATGGGGAAGAGCAGGAAGGGCAGGGGCTGCCACAGGCCTGGGTTGGAGGGGTGGCCCCTCCATGGAGGCTGAGTGTGTCAGCGATGCCTCAGGTTTGAGCTTTTATGTTTTTCAGGTTCTGTGCTGCTTTAGTGTGTGGGTCTGGGCTTCACATTAGGGGATGGTGAGAAAAACAATTCCTTCTCTAGCTGAGGACCAAGGACAAATGGTCCAAATTTCAGGCCCAAGAGAACAAACAATGTGAACTAAAGAGAGAAAAACAAGGATGGTATTTCATGACCTAGTGCTGGAATTGGACAATTGACTCCAAGATGCAAATGGACCAGAACTTACAAAAGTGAGAGACCCCTGGTTGTGCATTTTTTGACCATTTTGCTTCCACCTTGGGTGCAGCCCTGGTTGGGCTCTTGTGCTGCCCAAGGTGGATCCATTGAGGAGATCCTTTTAATAAATCCCTACTTTGTTCTTTAACTCCATCTAGACTCTGTTCTAGGTCAGCCTTCACAAGGCATCATCAGCTCCTGCTGCCAAGCACCCTGGAGCATTGGTGAGCACCTTTTCCTTACTCCAGAAGGAAATCTGTCCAACTTCTGAGCCAGACAGCTGGCTGGGAGATGATTGAGTCTTCTGTCTTCCCATGTGGGTTTTCACTGCTGTGCCAAAGCTATGGAAATAGCTCTTGGTCCCCAATGATGAGATCTTCCCGTGCATCTGAGCAGGAAGAAAATGATGACATGAAGACTGCAGTGTGGCAATTACACTTTAATCCCAATAAAACCTCTTTTAAAGTCTGGGAGAAGTGTTAGTATCCCTTGGCTGCAAACTGTAGCAGCTGCTTTGTGATCAGCTGAGCCTTATGTAGGAGAGTGAGGAGCTGCAGGAGACAGGGACAGGCAGCTGGACATCCATGCTGTCCTCTCAGAGGAAGAGGCCCTGTTTGGAAGCCCCTGGTTCTGGTGCTTTGTGCTCTCTGGGTTGCTGTCTCTGCTTTTTGGATGGTACTCTCCAGCTTTGACAGCAGTGTAGAGACACTGAAAGAGGTACAGACACACTGAAAGAGGTACAGACACACTAAAAGAGGTACAGACACACTAAAAGAGGTATAAACACACTAAAAGAGGTACAGACACACTAGAAGAGGTACAGGCACACTAAAAGAGGTACAGACACACTAAAAGAGGTACAGGCACACGAGAAGGGAGTGTGGGTGGCTGGAGGGATTCAGGTAGGTCATGGAGGGAGAATCCATGGGGAGTTATCACAGGTGTAGGAATCACATTTGCTGTGAGAATCCCTTCAGCTGAAGCTGGCCTGAGACTCCTGCTGAGGTATCTGCTTCTGGCCAGGGCTGGGTGCTGCCATCTCATTTTTAGGATATAAGAACCAACCAATAATCCTAAGTTTGGTAGTGCTGGGTCAATTTTTCTCTTTAATCACTGCTTTTACTTGCTGTTGTTACATACCATGTATTCTAAGGTTCTCCATGCTCTGACATTCAGACTGGGACTGAGTCATCAATATTTGCAATGTGCTTTTTGCTGCTGGTGGTTGTAGTTTTCACAGAAAAATAACTGAGTTGAATACTGGGCAACAAGTGTGTTAATATTCTTGTTTATGTATTAATTGCTATTTTCAAATCTAAGTGGAATTAATGGAGCTGAGAATAATCTGATTAAGTGCATTATTACTGTCATGTTTTTAGCTAGAGAAGAGATGTTCTTGTTTGGCAGATAAAATGTGCTGTTTTAAAAAATAATGGGGGGAGAAAAGGGAGGCAAAGAACTTTAATGCAGGTTTTTGGGAGAAGCAAATACTTCAATAATTTTGCAGAAGAGGCTGATGTATGTGCCTAACTCACCCTGTATTCATTAACTGAGATAAAGCCAATGGAATTGAACAGTGCCTGTATAATCAACTCCTGCTGCTAGTAAAAAGACTTGGTGCAGCCAAGATGTTCATTTTCAAAGCAGGAGGCCATCTTCTAGTCCCATTCTTTTGCACTGATATTATGTTATTATCAGATGACTTGTTGCATAAAATTAACTAAAAAGGCCCAATCTGTCTAAACAACAGGAAGAGCTTTCTCCAGATTCTCTTCCCAGAAATCTGCTTGGTGAACAGGCACTCCCTTCATCTGAGGGAGCTGTGAGCCTCAGGGGATGGATAAAGGAGCCTTTTAGCTGTGGTCCAGCTGAGCTGGCCCAGCTGGGTGCTGAGGCTGAGCTGCTCAGATCAGAGCAGGAAGGGTCCTTGCTGTGCCCACCCTCCTCACTGGCCTCCCACTGGTGCAATCTCAAGTCCAGAGCTGGATCACCAAAGGATTGGCACCACCAGCACCTCTGTCCCCTCTCCAGAAGAGATCAGGACAAAGCCTCAGCTGGGCAGTGGGGTCTGCAAAGTCATTCCCCGAGCCCAGGGTAACTGGGCTCTCTCACTGCAGGACAGAGTGTGCCAAAGAAGGGCTCTGGAGAGTCCTGCTGAGCTGATCTTGGCATTGAGGAGCTGCTGTCCTGCCTGCTGTTGTTGGACTCCTGATTAGCAGAAAGCTTTGAGTGGAGGGAGAGTTGCAAGCTCTTTGCTTTTACCACTGTGAGGACAGGATGTATCAGAGAAATTAAATATTGTGCAGACACCTCCCTTTGCTGTCAGACTGGTGCCTTGGGGAAACAAAACTCCTGGTGGAGAACCTTACCTGGGCAAGGGGCTCCAGCCAAAAGAGCTGCCTTGCTTTGACACCACAGGTGCTGTCTCTGATGACTGAACCCTCAGAGACAGCCTCATCTGGGTGGATGGCTAAAAAGAGCACTGCTAAGAGAATGTTCAATCAGAGATGAACAAGAGCTGGGAAAAGCTGTTCTAGGTGTGAGGATTTTTTTGGAGCTAGGATCTTTTTTTCTCATTGCTCTCTCCAGACCTCACTGCCTTTTGGCAGATGCATAAATACCATTTTTGCATTTTGGCTGGGCTTTGAAGTGAGTAGTAGGTCTCCATGGTTGCAGAAGCAGTAAGTTGTTCTATCAGCTGAAGCTGTCTTTAGTAGGAAGCTCTTCTTTCCTTTCTAGGAAAAACAGATTTTGCAAAAATAAAGCATTTTAGGTAGTTTCCCTTCCTTGCCTTCTGCTCCCACAATGCCTGTGCACCAGGAGTGAGTCAGGAGGATTGCTGCTAGCTACAGCAGGCATGGGCAGCTGCAGATGTGACCCTGCCTAACCCTTCTGCTATGAACTAGATTGCCTAAAGGCCAGCTTCAAAACTCAGATCAACCTTTAGGAATTTTCCTTGAGAGGAAAATGCACCAGAAAGATAATTATAGAAAGAAATTGCCCGGAGCTGTTAGCAAAGTGCAAAGGAGGCATTAGTGTAGCTGCTTTCTGCTCAGAAATGGGACATTTGGTGATGTACAGGAGAGCTCCACCAGGTTTAAAACAGGTGAAGGTGCCTCGTGCTCCTTCCTCTTGTCCTGGTGGCATGGAGGCAGGGGACATGGTCCTCTTAATTTCCAGGCTTTGCTCTACAGCTTCTCTGCCTGTTGCAGCCATAGATTTAAAGCACCACAGCCTGGGTTCAGTGCAGGGCAAAGCTGCTCCTGATGGCTGAGCCATTTTGGGAAGCACGTTTTATGTAGAGTGTCACACTTGTCAGCAGCAAAGCCAGTGCTACCACAGTGAATCCTTGCTGATCCTGCCTTCCAGGGTGAAGCAAGGCAAGCATTTATTTCACTGTACTGCTTTTTGCTTCACATGTAACCAGCAATCTTTATCCTGAGCTTACAAGCTGCAAACTATGATATCAGGAGCTCTCATCTCTAATCTGCCCACCAGGGACGATCCTGAAGGCCCTGAAGAAACATTTCCAGAGCTCTGCATTAGCAGTTTGTCATGCAATTTATTGCACTTAAAAAGGCAACGTAAACTTGGTACCACTGTGGGAGCTTAGGAGAAACTCGTAGTGGTTTGCTGGTTTAAAATGAATAGGTGACAAGATCACAGCTCCTTTGGGCCACCACGTGTGATGCTGTGGGTTGCTGTTGCTGTTCTCTCAGTGCAGGTGTGTTTTAATCCATTTTCACAGAGCTCTTGTGTGTGATTTATGAGGCAGGCAGGAGCAGCCCTTTCCTTGGCTCAGTGCTTGTGGACAGTCACTTCTGTGCTCTGCCCAAAGCAAAGGCACAAAGCAGCTCTTGCTGCCCTCCTGTCTGCCCACAGTTTGCTAACTGCTGTTTGGAGGCTTGGCTGGGGAGGTGTAAGCTGTCCCAGAGAAAGAGTCAGTGGGAGGGGGATGGAGCAGCTGGCAGGAGCTGCCCCAGAGCAGGCTGATGAATTATAAATAACAGCTGTCAGGTTGCATTGCCAGCACCCAGGGGCTGACAGGCTGTGCTGCAGCACTCTGTCTCCAGCGGGCTGCCTTGCCCAAAGGTGCATGCAATATTTATGGCAAGCGTGGCAGAGGCAGGATGCAGGCAGGTCTGCTTCCTTCACAGCTCTGCTTGCTTCTGGTTGTGCCTTTTACTGATTTCTGAGTTGGGACTCATCAGAATAGCTGTGCAGCCTGGAATATGCATTACTGAAAGGCACAGACAGGAGATTAAAAAGAGCAGAGGAAAAGATGCTGGTGGAGGGGGGAATGCAGAGGGTTTGTGTGTTTTAGGGCTTTTGTAGTCTTTACCTCACCAACATCACCCTTGATTTTGCTGAGCTGGCATGCTCATATTCATCTGAAGAGGAGCTGTAAATGTTTGAGGAATATTCTAAAGGTATTTGGATGATCAGGCCTTTCAGAGCTTCCTTCCTTGATAACATTATTGAGGATGGCAGGGGAAAGCCTGGTATTTGTCATTTGTGTGTGCTGGCAGCTGATGCAGTGCTGTAGAGGGCTCATGAGGGCACCAGGCTGATGTGAATGAAGAGGAACACAGCTGTGTCTTCAAGCCTGGAAACAAATGGTGTTGTTAGCAGGGCACAGTACCAACCTTATCTGGAGTTTGTGAGTATGTCTGCACTGTACTGAAGTTGAACTTGCCCTAGACTGATGACTTAGGTTTATGTGATGGATAGTGCCAACTTCTGCATAAAACTTTCCCTGTGTTCCATCTAACTTTGAGTGGAGCAGACCCACACTGCAAAGCTGGGGTGATGTTTCTGCCCTGACTTTCTCCTCTTGTGTCTCCCCAGAGACTCTCCGCTATTACATGACCTGCAGTGCTGGGTACCCCAACCCCTTCCAGCAGGTGAGTGTGAGCACCCCAACTCCTTCCACCCCTGGCCCTCCTCACCTGCAGGTTCAGGTGGAGTGCTCTGGTGTCAGCATGCAGCCAGCTACAGGCTGTTTGCTTTAGGGAGTGCTCTGGCTGTTGGTAAGGCTTTGGCAGCTGCTTCCCAGCTGTGCAGGAGGTGGCACTGTGATTTAGGGAGGAGTTTTTTCCAACTTCAGCATCACCACCTGCACAGCTTCAGGTCCAGGACACCCCTTAGAAGGGCCTGTGTGTAATGTGGTGAGAGCCATGGCTTTGTTGGTGGTACCTCTGTTTACAAGAGCAGCAATGTGGAGACACAGCACCACAATTAATGCCAGGTTGGGAAACTCTGTAATTCCTGCTTTGAATCTCTTCTCGAAAGTTCTTTTGGGTTAAACAGTGGTAACACTCCACTCCCAAAATGCAGTTGCTTCTGTGGGTGAAGGAGTGCTTTCCACAGATGCTTCTTACAAACCTTTGAACATCCAAAGTGTAAATGTGAGTCATTATTCTTTTGTGTGGGGGCAGAATAGAGCACCTGGGCCCATTCCAAACTTTGCAGTGTGCATCAGAGGCCAGAAGGGGCCCACACCACCCACCATTTGGCAGACACCAGCTGCTTCCCCGATTATATTTAGGATTTTTTAAAAAATCTTGTCTTCCTCTGTTTTAAAGGGTGGGGTAAGAACACTTGGGGCTGTGATTTGATGCACCTCTGTCATCTGTTGCATTTCTGGTTGCTCTGTGTACTCCCTGACATGCTATTGCATGTGAAATTCTCATGGTGCTTTAAAGGGATGTGAAGGCTGCACCCTAAAACAAACAACTTCCACTATTAACATTCTGTCTTTTTCATCCATCTGATTGAGTAAAAAAATCCAGCTGTGTTCTGTGGTGAGAACTTGAGTGCTTTGTGTCTTTTCTTTCTCCATCCCTTCTGTCCTAGAGCCAGCCCCAGCTGTGTGTACATTTTTTGTGTATGTATTTTGTTCTTTGTTTGTGGATTTGTGTTTTTGAGATTTCTTTCCTTTTGGTTCTTCCCTTCTCCTCTTCTCTCTGTCTGTACTTCTTCCAGTTTGCTAAAGGTCAAACTTAACCCTGTTGCAGCTGGACTCCTGTCAGTTGGGACATCTCTAACTAGTACCATTCATACAGATGATGCTTTGGTATTTGGGAAATAGGATTTCAGTCTTTTCAGGAGATCTGTTGGTCCCTGTGGCCTGAACTGCTGAAACATTGCATGTTTTGTGTTGAGCAGAAGCTGTCAGGAAGCCACAAGGCTTTGGTAGAAATGCAGGACGATGTGTTGGAGCTGATGAGGTCAGCGAGCAAAGAGCACCCCACCTCCAAGGTAACTCTCCTCAAGTTTGCTCTCCCTGTCCTTTGGGGCTTCCCTCAACTCTGTGCAGAGCCCAGGATCAGCTCCTGCTAAGCATTCCCTTGCACTGATGATGGCCTGTTGTTTGCAGGAGTATCTTACTCGGGTCCAGGAGGTTTTGAACTCCACAGAGATCAACTTGCAGCAGCTGACAGCTTTGGTAGACTGCAGGAGTCTGCATTTGGTGAGTTTTGGTAACTGGCCTTGAGCTAAGGAAGAGCAAAGGGAGTGTAGAGCCTGTGTTAGTTTGGAGTTCCAAGCCTCTGGTGGAAGTCTGCAACAGCTTTTTACTTATTGAATATAGCAGAAAGGGGAATGAGAATTTGGATCAAGCTAGCTTTGAGTTCAAAGTTCACCACAGGAAGGTGGATAAAATGCCTTCACACATCTACAAGCTGCAGCCATAGAGGTCTTCAGGTTTTTTGTGTATAACAAATAACTTTCTGCCTTTGCCATGGAGTGCAGAGCACTTGGACAGTGTAGCACAGCCTTGCTGTTGTCCTCACTGCCCCTCTAAAGGCAGAGACACAGACAGTTTATCCTTCTGTTCCTGGGACACTGTGAGGGAGGTGAAAGGCTTAATGAAAAATATTGTATCTTCAGTTGGGTGGATAAATTTGCCTGGGCTGTTTATTTTTCCTCCTCTTAAAGTCTTACTGTGGGCGGTTGAAAATATTTCTATGTCTAAATCCAAGCTGGTCTTTGTGAGGGGAAACAAGGGTTAGATCATTTATGAAAAACACTTGAGTGCCTGAAATTAAAATAGAAATATGCTCTAGAAAAGGGAGTGTGTTGTCTCTAAGTTGTTTCAGAGAGTGCAATCTGGAGAAGGGCTTTTGAGTAAGAGCTCAGTGGTAACTCTGCTCCTTTCCCTCTGCAGGATTACATCCAGGCTCTGACAGGATTCTGCTATGATGGAGTGGAAGGCCTCATCTACCTGGTTCTCTTCTCCTTTGTCACAGCCCTCATGTTCAGTTCCATTGTCTGCAGTGTCCCACACACTTGGCAGCAGAAGAGGTACAGAGAGGGTTTAGATCCTGGAGCACTGTAGAGCTCTTTCCCAGTGAAAACTAGCTGCTGGATTTGTGCCCATGAGCATATGGAGCTCATTCCCACATGATCCCAGGGGTGAGAGGGATGAGGCTTTATAACCACAGGTCTAACAGGAAAAAAAAGGTTGTGTTTTGCTCTGGCTGTGGTTGTTACTAACATCTGAACCTTATTGCACTGGAATACTCTGTGCAGAGCACTCAGTGCACTGCAGGACTGTGAGTCAAGTCAGATGAATGATTATAGCTGTAACATAGAGGTCATGCTTGAACTATTGCTCTCTCTGTAAAATTCTTACTCTCTCACATTGTCTTGAGGCATTTGTTCTACTGTGGGGAAGAGAATTGGAATAAGAAGCAGTTTACACCTGCCTTTGTAGCTTTGCTCATGCTGAGGTGACTGACTTGCATAGATAATGGAAAGCAGGAGCTGGCTTGTTGTCAACAACATGGGCAGGTGAGGCACTTGCAAACTGGCACTGGTGTTAATGATGATAACCAGATTAATCAGTGAGTCTTTAGCAAACCTTTGCTTCACTGGCTGGCTGCTGCACCACAGGCAGCTGTTTAAATGGCATTGAGTTTTCTACTCTTGCAGAACAGCAAGAGGCTGCAGCACATTCTCTTCTGTGGTCCTGATTTTTGTGGTAAAATAGAAGGCCCTGAACAGCAGCAGGAAGCCAGAGCTGGCCCAGCCTGCCATGCCCACAGAGAAGTGGCCTTAGGAAGTGTCAGAACAGCCCCTCAGACTGTGGCTGGTTGCTCACCTCTTCCACAGGCAGCTGCAGACACCTTTCCACGAAGAGCAGGGCAGTCTGCCTGATGGATGGAGAAAGGTCTGGTGGCATCTCCTGTGGGTGCCTGCCCTGCCAACCCCAGCAGGCTCAGGTTGCTGCTGTGAGCTGAAGGGCTCCCTCTTGCATTCTGTGGAGCACCGTTTGTCCCCCAGCCTCCCTCTGGGAAGTGGAGGATGTCGTGGTTTATTGCCTGTAAGGGACTCTGCTGGCTGCAATCCCTCGATCTTCAGTGCCACCGTGTGGTGCAGAAGCTGCAGGTGATGTCTGGGAGGTTCTAGTGGTGGCCATACTGTGTAGAACCTTTCACTAGCTTTAAGCACAGATTAAATATATTTCAGACCATGGTGCTCCACCCCCTAATTAGGGAGATAAAACAACAGTGTGTATTATGTCAGAGGGGCAAGAGAATACTCTGGGAAGGCAGAGGGAACCAGCTGGCAAACAGTTCTGCTCTCCATTGATTTCAAATCCTGGCATTTTTGAGAAGATAAAGCCTTTACACACAAATTTTGCAACTTAGTCTCTGTAAAGACTGCTGTGCTTTTGCTAGAAGCTGAAGCAGACCCTTTGCCACCAGAATGGGACTTCAGAGAAGTCTGCAGAGGTTTATCCTTAAGGGTCTTTGGCCGTGTCTACAGGAAATGGAAGGACAGAGATTGCAGTTTTGAAGGGTGTTTCTGTGGGGTGCATGGCACTACATGCCCACTGCTTCTCTTTTTTGTTGTCTGTGGGGTTTTTTATCGCTGTACATTTTGGGATGTGTAGCCATCCTCTGGTTGTACAGCTGGGCAGTTGCAGCCCCTGCTGAGAAGCCTGTAGGGAGGCTGGAGGGGATGACACAGTGTGCACCTCCAGATGGGATCTGTGGGAGGGCTGAGTCACTGTGGTGTGGGCTGTGCTTCACGCTGCCACCCTGAGCCATCCCAAACGGGCACGAACGTGGAGGATGTGGAAGATGACTGGGAGGTTCCTAGGATTGCCATGGTTTCCTGCAAACCCCACACGTGGGGTCACTGTAGGGTTCTAGGAGGAACTTTTTCTCCTTCTTGCAGAGGCTCAGATGATGATGGGGAAGAAGAATCAGCTGCTCAGGGGAGCAGACAGACACACGATAATCTGTACAGAGTGCACATGCCCAGCCTCTATAGCTGTGGCAGTAGTTATGGCAGTGAGACCAGCATCCCTGCAGCAGCACACACAGTCAGCAATGCTCCCGTCACGGAGTACATGTGAGTATCCCCAAGGAAGCCTCTCCACGGGGCTCCCTTCTCATCTCTGTTGGCTCCAGTGCTGCAGGGTTGGCACTTCTGACCTAGAGGTAAAAAGCAGCCAAGGATTTTGTTTTCTGATTGGCATCTAATGGGAGAAGGGGATAGCTTGAAAGTGCTGCACTAGGAGGAGTTTGGTTGGACAGCGTGCTCCAAAATGGGAACAGCTTTGTGCTCCAGGACTCAGGAAAATGTCTAAAGAAAAGAAGGAGGAAAGTATTGCCTGGGCTTCTTATTACACAGTGATTCTGATCACCAGAAGACTTAATTCTTCACACAGAGCAGTCTTGCCAGAAGCCTCCCAAAAGACTGAGAGCCAAGAAAAAACCTGTGGGCTCTCTCTTTCTACAGTATTTGCTGTCACCTCTGACATCTGTTGCAGTTTTCAGCTACCTAGTCCAGGTGGGATCTTCAGAGCTTTCTCCAGAAGTGCCTAACCCTGATTACATTTGGTCTATCATCAGGGCCCATCTTTTTTTGGGCTGCCACATCATTTTGTTTATCCCCTTAGACGTTGTCCTCATTTTATCTCCATTTCTGCCACTTGGCAGTTCTGATGCTGCAGGGAGGCAGATTTTCACAAGGCCCTATTTTTAAATCACTTGATGTGATTCATTGTGGGCCCTTCTGAGTAAGAATGTAAAAATAGTGCTCAATCTGAGGAAAATTATGATGGCTTTATGCCCTTATCTGAAAAAGGGGATCCATCTGGCCTGTAAGAAAAGCTTTGAAGGAGACTGACCTGATACAGTAGTTCTGGGGGTGAGGATGCTCTGCCCTGTGTCCCCATCAGAGCCCCTCCCCAGGGAAGCATGGCAAGTGCCCCGTTACCATGTGTGTCTTCCTTTCCTAGGAGCCAGAATGCAAATTTCCAGAACCCCCGTTGCGAGAATACCCCGCTCATTGGCCGGGAGTCCCCACCTCCCTCAGTAAGTCTCTCTTTACTGCTCTTCTCTGCTTCAGCAGCTTTGGGGAATACACATTTGCCACTCCTGTGTACTCCCAAGGGAGCTGATTGTGCAGCCAAACACAGGATCTGGCCCATAAATGGCAGCAGCTTGAACAGACAAGCTGTGTGTGTCTCACCTGCCATGGAGAATAAAACCCTGCTATGCTACTTTGGACATTGCACACAAAAAGACTAAATAAAACTCAGTCAATTAACACTGGTAATCCTATGGGCCCAGTCCTGCCACCACTGAAGTGCATGAGTATCTTGATGGGTGACTTCAGCAGGATGATTCACTTGCATGCAGTGTTCTTGCTATCTGTGCCATTGGTTCCTCAAATTTAAAAAGAAACTTGTTCAAACTGTAAATTCAGAGTTATTGCTGAACCTCTCTCCTTAATCTGCCCTAAAGAGATGGTAGGATGAAACCTGTATTATTTTTTTGTTGAGATTTTTTTTTTTAAATCTTTCTTTCACAACTGTTTTACTTTCTTTGAAATCTATTTTTGTATTTAATTTCCTATGGAGGAAAAAAAGAAACTTTCATGGAAGGTTTTGGTATTTGGAGTGGCCTGATAGCCATTTCTGTATGCTGGTTAAAACATGGGCTTGTCTTCATGTCTGGGTAAGAGCTAATTGCATCTTGCCCTCCCTCACTGGATCCTGTGAGCCTGATTTACAGCAGAACCTGGAGAACATGCCATCCCAGTGCTCACTAACTTGGTGGTGTGATTACAGAGGATGAGTAGTAAAATGCCTAATGACCAACCAGTCTTCAGGTGTAGGTAAAGAAAACACACTCTGTGGTGCCTGGTTCAAATTGATGGGAAGGGGAGGAAGAGGAGGTTGGCGGACGAAGGAGTAGGAATTGTGGTGGAAATGAGGGCATGCCATTCATGCTTTCACTTCAAGAGGACCAGTTCATCTTGCTGTAGAGGAAGTGGGAATGTGCAGAGTTGATCCTTGTCTCTGTCCTTGGCCAGACCTCTTCCACCCTTCCCAAAGAGGTTTCCTGCCCCGTGCTCCGATCGCGAGCTCTGGTCGCGTTATCCGCTCTCAGCAGAGTCCCTGACGTGCTGCACTGCTGGTGTCTCCTGGGCCAGAAGGGCACTGTCCCTTTGCCACTGCCAGGGCACATGTTCCTTCCATGTCCTGCTTCCCCTTGCCCTACAGCTCTTCTGCTTCAGAGAAAGCAAATTCACTTCCACGGGGCGGGAGTGAGGCAAGAAGTTCCCTGGTTCTTCAGTAGCTGTTTGTGTCAATATCCTGAGTGGGAATCTGAGTCCTGCTGCCTTAGGCTGGGGTTTGGGAGTAGATAAAGGGTTTTTTCTTCAGAGTAACTTGAGTTGGCAGCCATCAGTGTGGGCTGTGGGGAAGTGCGGGAGCTGGGGAGGATGAGGGAGCAGCACTGCACCCATAGAAAAGGGAGCTTCCCCCAGATGAGAGAAGGAACCAGGCTACAAGGTAAAAGTGTTTCCTGGAGGGATCTAGTAGACAGGCAGTGGAGAGGAGAAAAATGCTTTCTATTCTCATATTGGCAGGCGACAGGGAAAGGCTTTTCTGGGATTTTTGTATTTGCAGCTCTCCGTAGCAGGTGGCTGAGACTGTACTGAGGCAGAAGGAATGGTGACTTTTCATAGCAAATTGTCTGTGGGAGGAGAGAGACAAAAAGGGAATACCAAAGCACACATCCCTGCCTCTTTTTGGGAGGGAGGAGAGGGAGATAACCATCCAAGCAGGTTATGTCCAGTGGGCAGTCAGGGCTGACCTATTCCATTTAGCTTTCTGTGAACAGATGGTGAAAACTTAGACGTGATGATCCTGCCGCATTGTTTGTCCGTTACTTTTCCTGGCTTTTTGTTCGTTTGTTTGTGTTTTTCCTTCTCTCATTCCTTCTGATTTCTCCTTCTTGCCACAGGGATATCCCCTTAGGGTGGTAGAGCCCACCTTGTCGCTGGCACACACCAGGGTTTCACTTGCTTGCACTGTGTTTTTCATGCACGTTGAGGCTGCACTCTCTTTTTCTCTCTCTTTCTTGCGTCATCACAGTTGTATTTGGCTGCCATGGACAGTAGCAGCCATATGAGCTGGCAGCTTAAGCCCTCGGACAGTGCACGGACATACTGGTAACAGCGCCCGCAGATGGAACAGGTACTGCAACCAAGGTCCTTCCTGCTCAACCCCCTCTCCACTCCCAACCGCTCCCTTCATCCCTGCACTCTTTATCCCAGGCCAGTGCCTTTATTTCTTCACATTCCCTCCCTCTGCACCTCCCACCCCATTCCCTCCTGCCAAGGGTGAAAGTGGAAATCCGTTTTGGCTCTGGTGCAGACTGGAGGAGCAGTATCGACCTTCTGGAGGCTTCTGGTGCACCTTGTGAGGGGTACAGGTGCCCGTGCCTCACAAAAACCTCACAGCAGCTTCAGCTTGGATCCCACACTTCAGGACAGCTCCAACACCAAGTGCTGAGTGCTGCTCAAATGTAGGAGTAACCTTGCACTTGAAAAGCAGCACAGAAGTCCTCCCATCACAAGAAGCCATTCTCTAGGAGTAAAGAGAACCAATCTAGCAGCGCTTCAGTCAGGAATGGTTGTCTTAATTCAGCTTTTGGCTCTCCTTGAGCCCTGCTGCTGTTCTGTTTGCCCTTAGGGGTCATAACACCCAAACCCATCAATACCAACCTGCCACAAGCTTTTAGCTCAGTTGTAGGATTTTTAATTTTAAACTGTCCTGAAGAGTTACTTAATTGCCTGTCAGATCTGTGTGCAGCTTTTCCTTTTATCCTCACGTTTAAGGTCAGAAAGGAGCAAATTTTAAGAAAAAAGCTTCCTTAATGGTCCACATATAATCACTAAGATCTATTTCATTCTGTTTCAAAACCTTTTACTGTTTTGTTTGTTCTGTGTGTGTCCAAATCATGCCATCCATGTCCCACAGACTGTGTGAGCAGGGCCCTCCTAGTACCATTTCACTGTCTGCATTCCTCATGGGCTGCAGTTGCTGGTGCTCTCCAAGACAGCCAATGTTTCCTCCCTCATGACAAAGAAAGAGGAGGTGGTCTGCATTTTTGGGGGTTATTAGCTTGCTTAAATACAGGGTGTGATTAGGACTACCAGACAGCTCAGGTGGTGTGAAGGACAGTGCTTCTTCAAGGGAACTGCACAGTGCCAGGGAGGTGCTGGCTCCAGTGGGAACAGGGAGCCCTTTGCTTTTGGCTGTCATATCTTGTCATTCTCTTCCCAGAAATACATGTCCATAAAGCTGCTGCTGTTCCTTCTTCTCTGCTTCTTCTTCTTCTTCTTCTTCTTGGCACTTCTCTCAGCCTTGCACTGGATTCCTTTCTGTTCTGTTGGTGCTTGGTCTGCATCCCTGCTGCTCCTTGCTCTCTGCCTGCCTGCCTGCCTGGGGAGGGGCTGGATGGGGTGTCTTGATGCCTCTGCCACGGTGCATGAATGCCAACAACCTTGTCTGAAGCATGGTGCCAGCACCCTTGAAAGGCTCACAGCTTTCTCCAGTCTTAAGTCTTGCTAAGACTGCTCCTGGGCCTTAGCTTGTGGTGGGGTTTCTGCTTTGCTGTTCCTGTAGGTGGTATTGTAGCAATGTTAGATGGATCTGTTCCATGAAATAAAATATTGGTGAGGGTGGGGAAATTCTCGGGCTTTCATTCTAGACTTGAAATGCCTGGGCTGGAGCATGACCTGATCCCAGTCTGCACTGTCTTCTGTTTATCTCTGGTCCCACCCGAGCTTCATGTGGCTGGCTGAAGGGCTATGGAAAAGGCACTGCATTCTTTCCAGGGCTCTAAAAACAAACAAAACCAACAGAAGCTCTGTTCTTTTGACTTGAAAGACTTAAGTCCCTTTGAATTCAGAGCCCACTGGCTAGAATTAGCTGTTTCCCTGCATCTTGTACCTCCCATACATAATAACACCAAACCCTCTGTGTTTACTGTGCTCTAGCTGTTTGAGATCAACCTTTCAGAACTTGAATCCAGAAACTTTGGTCTTTATTGCATTACCTGAACAGCTCTGGCAGGAAATCAAAGTCAGGGTAGCTCAAGAGAAATTCACGTGGGTTTTAAACCACGAATAGTAAATGGTTTGTACCCAGTCATGGTTTCATATGGAAAGTGATCTTTCAGCATAGCTCAGTTAGCTGTGAAGTACTCATGGATTTCACAGGAGTCAGTAGAATTTATGGCCTCTGAAAGAAACTGATCATTCCTTAAAAATAGGGTTTTTTTCAGCCAATGATTCCTTTGTGCCCAGGCTATGTGTGTTAAGTGCCTAACTAGTATGTGCTGGCAAACCACACCTATGAAAGTTTATACCCTCAACAAGGCTGAATGTGAAGCAGAGACTTTTATTTTCTTTGGAGAAATACAAAAATAACCCTGTGTGCAATCAGCTGTGTTTGTTGGAGCTGGCTGGTAAGTGACTGAGAGGTGCTGTGCTGAATAGCACAGGCTACCAGCAGGAATGGTAACAAGAACCCTTTCAGGTGCCCTTCTTGGGGAAGCTGACAGTGAGCTGGAGGTATGGGGTGAAACTTGTCCTCTGTGCTGTTTTTGAAAGGGTAAATGAGGGTGTGTAGGCACATGGGTACTTCCAGTGAGCGTGCTGGAAGAATGACTGAATTGTGCATTCTTTAACCTTCTATGAAAGCTCCTCTTTAAAGGAAACTAAATGCAACCATGAACCTGACAGCTGTGGGCCTCAGAGTGGAGTTCAAGCCCTCCTTGGTCTGAATTGTGCTCAGGCTTTCTGTCTTTAGAGTCACTTTTTAAAGGAGTTAAAGCCATAGTTATTTTTTTAAAAGCGACTGAAGACTTAATTGCTTTAACTCTGGATAAATAGTTTGGTTTCATATCCAAAAGGGGCAAGTGTGTGCTGATACATCTTCATCTGCTGGCCTGTCCAGCTGTTGGGACCTGTGTGTTCCACAGCATCTTTCCTCTGCTTCCCAGCAGAGGATGCAGAGAAGGACTTGAGGAAGGGCTGCAGCACGTGGAGAAAGCAGTTGTACCTGGAGGGTGATGCTGTGGCTGACCCAGAGCACTCTGACAGAGCTGTGCTGCGAGAGGTGCACAGTGGAGTGTGGGCTCTGTGCTGCCAGGTTTCTGTCACACTTCCCATGGTCATTAAAAATACACTTAACTGGTTCAGCTGAGCTGGGAAGAGGTACAAAGGTGCAAAAACCCTCAGTTAAGGAGAGAACATCAGCCCTAACTCTGACTACTCTGAGTCTTGATTTGTTCCTTGTGGTGGATTTGCAGGTAGGTTTGAATGTCAAATACTCTCTGCTCGACTCTCCAGATCTTGTGTTCCTGGTTACTTTGTTTTAGTGACACTTAAACAACTGTGGGGTCTTTTCTTTTTGGAGGAAGGAGGGAATTCTTTTCAACTTCTCCCACCATGATAGGTGTACTTTGTACATCTTTGAAATGCAATTCATCAAGTGGTCCCCTTGATTTTAATGCTTTAAAGAGAGTTTATATTGCATGTTGTGTGCTGAACCCATATGACTAATCCAGAAAAATGCTCAATAACCTTCCTTTATCTGAGATTTTTTTTTTTTCTAAATGCTTCTTAAAAAACTTTAGCACCTGGAAAAGTTCTCTGTTCATACTCATCTCCTATCACATGTCACTACAGAGAATGCAAATGGAAAATGAGCACTCAAATACATTTTTTCCTCTAAGGCCCTCTTCTTATCAGGCTGGTAATTTCAGCCTTGCACTACCTGCAATGTGCCCTACTTACTCTGTGAGAAAGTTCTTTGACTTTTAAACCTCTCTGAGCCTGTTGGGTTATTCTCCTATGTATTAATAACACCCTAAACTTTATTTCTGAAACAGTAATCACCTTTAATAAACTGTATAGATTATTGTCCTTAAAGTAGCTCAGCTTGCTATTTTCTATCTTTTGCCCTCTCACTGACAAAAAATACATCTTAGAAAGAACAGATGTACCCTTTGTCTTCTAAATATAGATGCCATTTCTGGGCCAGAGTTTTATATTAAGATCCATGTTCTGAAAAAAGTTTTCCAATTATGGAAGACACAAAAAGCTGAGTGTGCAGGTAAGCCACAGGTGTCTTCATCTTGTGCTGCTGGGATCAGCTCTGCCAGAGGAGCAGTTTCTCTCTTCTATTGTGCAGAGGTTCAACCCAGGTCAGTCTTTGAGGGAAAACTGATAAAATACTGTTAATTCTCTGAAAACCCCTGTGGACAGCTGAGCTTTTGAGAGCCTAAAGATGCCTCATAATGTTCTTTCCCAGTGGGCAAGATAAATCATACCTCCTGGTGTGGAACTGCCTTTCAGTTGTCTCTGCCAGCTTAACTGGCTATTTTATGTGGTTTGGTTTAAGAGGTGATAAAAAGTCAGAATGCTGAAGAGCACTCTTGGGAAGTAAGCTGTGGATATTATAGAATTATTCAGGCTCCAGAGGGTATAAAAAGAGGAATGAAATGTCTGTCCTCATTGCTTGGTTGTTAATATTGTGGTAGCAGAACCCAGAAGGTATCAAACACATTGGCATAAAGAGGCAAAGTTCTGTTCTTACTGCTGGATTTTATTCACATGTTTTTCAGCTCATTATTCAAAGCTGAATGATACATGTTACCTCAGTAGCTTCTGGGAGCTGGTTTGGATTACCTTGCTTAGAATAAAAAAGGGAATGAGAACAGCACCCCCACCTCCAAATCAAACTAACCTTCATCTTTGTGACTTGCTCTTCTCACCCCCACGCTGGAGTCTCATCTGCTGCTGCACAGGGCACAGCTTGGATCCCAAACCACAGTGGGCTGTCTCCCACCTGATAACTTGCTGATATCATCCTGTTTGATGGCAGCCTGTTTCCAGCCTGATAGGGTCTGTTCTTTCTTGGCATAAATCATTTATTCCTCGCTTTTCTTTCAAGCTGCCCATCCGTGGCACGTGCAGTCTTCTATAAAATGCAATGTGGAGATGCAGTGAGCACCCATTTTCTTTTCAACCTCCTTTTCTGGCATGGTTGAAAGCAGTAACATCACCAAGAGAGGATGAAAGTGTTGGGTGGGTTTTTACATCTGCATCATTCCCATTTCCCTCTCTTCTCCCAAGCCAACATATGTCATGTTTTGACTTAGTGACTATTGGATTTCCTTCTCTAGAGAGCTTGGATAAATCACCAGCACATCTGCACTGAGCTGGCCAGCACCCCTGCAGCAGACTGGCAGAATGTTACTCAGAGTGAACTATGCAGTGACTTGTGAAACTTTTCTCTTAAGACTGAGTCAGCAGCTCCTTGAGATGCTTGCTGTAAACACACACCATGTTATGCTGAGAAGTGGTAGAAATCTGTGGTTCCATCGTGACATTAGTCATTCTGACTTAACTTTCTGTTTGTTTGTTTTGTTTTTTTTTGTCTTGTCTTTTCTTTCTCCAGTACACCTCCAGCATGAGAGCCAAATACCTCGCCACCAACCAACCTCGTCCAGATGCTGGCAGTGTGCATTAAAATGAAAAAGCAAAAGCAAAAAGCAAAAAAAACAAAAAACAAAAACAAAAAACAAAACCCACACGTGCAGTCAGACTAAACAATGTGCCAACTGCTGTGCCCCTGTGCTGTCCTTGTAGAACAATCCTGCTGTTCTGCCCAAAATCTAGTGCAGCTCCTTCTGTTTCTCCAGTCCAGACCACCCTTCCAACCTGGTACCTGGCCACTGAGTGGAAGCTCCTTTTGAATTTAAGCCTTCACCCTGTAGTACAAGAGAGCAAACGTGTGCTGGCCAGCAGCTGACAGCACCTGGGCAGGAACCTGGGCCCCCAGCCCCTGGGCCAGCTCACCAGAGCAGCCTGGCAGGAGCAGGGGGGGAATATCTTCTGCCCCCTTCTTCCCCCGTGCTGTTCCAAGAGGAACTTGGTGAAAGATGCTGGTAGATCTTCTTCACTTCTGCAGTGGGACCAGCAGCCTGTCAGACCCTGAAGAAGCAGCACTGGGTGCCTGTGGCTGGTGTGCAACGAGGGAATGCTGGGGAATGCACAGCTCAGCATCTGGTGGGAATCCTCTGGTGCACTGCCCTGGCTGAGGGAGGAGGGAGCTCCTGCCTCAGGCTGTCACTGCATATCCACTGGAATTTGCTCCAGAAGAGCAAACCATCTCACTACCCTGGTTAGCTTTTTTTTTTTTTTTTAAGTCCATTAAGAAAATGCCTTTTTCTTTCCCTCTGTATTTCTATGTGAATTCTTGAGGAGGAGCAGGGGAGCCCAGCACCAGTCAGTTTCCCTGTCTGCTGCTCTGGAGCTGACCTCTCTGCTCCACCAGGGAAGCCCAGGTATTTGCAGATGGTATTCTGGGTGCTGCCTTTCCTAGGCTGACACAGATCAAACAGGAGCCAGCCACTCACTTGGTGCCAAATTTTTCCAGGGAAAGACTTTTAAGACTTTATGGGAGGTATTTTTGCACTGAAGAGTTTTGGCTCTCTGATGCTAGATCTTACGGGACAGTCAGCTTGCAAAAGCAAGAGAAATTGGAAGCACCAATGGATTTATAGCAAGTGCAAGCTCTCCACCTGGGAATGACGTGTGAACTCTGCTGGACTTTCTTTTTTTCCTTTTTTATAAACCATAATCTGCAGCACAGGGTTGCTGAAATGGCATTGAAGGAGGTTTTTGGAGCCTCATTCCTACCAAACTCACAAGATTGTCGGTGTACCTTCTGTGTTTAGAGTCCAAAACCCTTGACAACATTGTGACTGTCAGAACAGATCTCTATTTTATTCTATTTTGTTTTGTTTTCAAAGGCACATTGCTAACCACTATCTGACCATACTAATGCACATGTAAGGCATTTTCTGGACGTGAGGCAGAACAAGGCTTGCAAAAGGGGCAGCTGGGTGCCTGCAGAGGGCAACATCCTTCACTGGTGCTGTACTTCCCACTGAAGAGCAGTGCTCCAAAGGGCACTGGCAGCTTCCTGCTGCAAGAGGAGACTGCCTCCTGGGAGGTGCTGTCAACTACTGCCCTTTCACTAGGGTAACTACAATGTTCCTTTTTGTCTTTTTACCTCTTAGTAGGGGCATCTTAGCAGAGCTGCTGAGCATTTTATTAAATAACTGGCAGAGGAAATTGAGTGGGAAACATCTCTCAAACTGGAGTGGAGCCGTTGGCAGAGGCAGTTCATTGTCACCTCAGTGATGTTCAGACTGGTGTCTGTTTACCCCACGTTTGCAGCTTGGGGCACAGAATTACCAACCTGCCTTTACTCAAGTCAGTTGCCTTCTTGCAGTGAGGTGGGAGCTGCTCCTGGCAGACAGCTAAACAGGCTGGAGGGATCCACTGGGAAATGGTACCAGCTCTGTGGCACAGCAAGCTTTGAGACTCCTCTTAAGATAGAAACCACTACTAAACTGCAAGGCCAGCTGTTACCATTCGAAGGAGTGTGAGACAGGGAGGAGGCATCACCACACAGACAGGAGGAGAAGGGTTTGGAATAAGCTTCACTCTTCACCATAAATCTCTGGAAGCAGGATGTTCTTGCTCAGGACTGAGTATGCCCTTTCAGACACATTGGATGGGCTTCACACTGAAACATTACCTCTGTTTTATCAAATAACAAGGGCAGGGAACTTGGTCACAGGTGGGATGGAGGGACACTGTGGCTCACGAGCCCCAGGGTTTCCCTCCTGTCTGAGAGCCTACCAGGAGCTGTGGGTGTGCAGGGTGTGGTGAGGTGATCTTGCAGGGCCCCAAGCACCCAACTGTTCTCTGGGGGAACCCCAACCTTTCCCTCCTTCTGAAGAAAGAATCAAGAGCCATATAATCCTTATTAAGACTGAGTTGTTCTGCCATCATCCCTCCATGCAAGGATGTGCTCCGATTGCTACTCACATTATCAATTTTAGGGGAGCTGCCCTGAAATCTGTGGCCCAGTCCTACTGGTGGAAGACAAGTGTTTTGGAGGCTGCAGGGTGTGGGGAGCCCTGTGAAAACAAGTGCTTCTGTGTACCAACCTCTCTGTGCACAGAATGCACCCTGAACCTGCGTGTGACTGCGCTTTGGGCTGGGTCTGAGTTGTCGCCGTGGCATTGTCTGTGCCACCCAGGAACGGGAGTGAGCCTTTGTTTGCAGCATCTAGCAGAGCAGCCACCTTGATCTGCTTCCTTCCAAGGTCTGGCACAGCCACTTCCAACACCCAGAACAACTCCTGACAGTGTTTGGGGCTCGCAGCAAGGCACAGCTGTGGAGATACGTGCTCTGTGACTTCAACATGTAACTGGAAAGAATGTTATGGAGATAACATTTTGCTCTCTGGAGGCCAGCACAACGTGACTGCGGTGTGAGCAGTGTACCTGTGTCCAGCCAGCACTTCCTTTACTTGACATGGATATTGCACTTTTGTAAAGCATCCTGGAACTCTGCTGCCCCGCTGCATGCTGTGCAGAGCGCTGGATAGGAAACACAGACTAATGGGTTTCTTTTGGTTTATTATTATTATTACTACTACTTTTTGGGGTTTTTTTCCTTTTTTTTTTGTTTTACTGGAACCTTGAGCAACAGTGTGGCATTTCTGCAGGCTGGTCTGAATGGATCTGCTGAAGAACAGATGGCCTTTGCCTATTCTTATGGCTGCGACATAATCAGTCTCATCCATATGGTCACATTCAGTCTGAGGAGGGGACTTAGAAAAGCCAAGATCTCCCAGACTCTGTGCCTCCCTCTCGGGTGAACAGCAGGTGCTATCTGGCAAAGACTCATCTGTTCTGGATGGCATTCATGGTTGAGGGAGTCCAAACTCTTCAAGCTGCAGGAGGTAAAGCTGTAGAGACTTCTCTCTCTTCCATCGTGTCTCTCTGTTTTTAATGTGACAAAACGCCGAGGCCATATCACTTGGTGTGTCCTGGCTGACCTTATTGGACAATTCTCATGTTGCTGGTTGCTAGAAAAAGGGTCCAGAAGTTGGAGGAGCTGAGATTGGCCTCTGGACACCTCGCTGACTGCAGAGTGGATGGCAGCTTGTCCGGTGGAAGGTGACTGCATCGATGAAGACACTTCATGTTACCTTTTCAGAAGCACAAATGTGGTCATTGGCTTGTCTGGTTGGCTTGGTTTATTTCCACTGCATCATCATGTGTGAATGACACTTTCTTTTGGAACTGAGAACTCTTCCAAGCACACAAACATCTCCACAATGTGAAATGTAAATAGCATGTTGGACTCTTGTGTCCAGTGTTCAAGACTGCATTGTAATTGTAAAGGAAATCAAATCAAGACTCGGCTGTGAATTTCTTGTGCTGTCTTGGGAATTATAACTGTAGTGTTTGTATCCTGTATGTATTATTAAACTGAGTTCATTTTGTGTGCTGATAAAAGGGTTCAAGCTAAGATTTTTAGCGTGCATCCATGTATCCAAATGTGAAGGATGGAGTGCTCCCTTCCCCTCCTGTCCTTTTTAAGTTTTCTCCATTTGATAGGTGTTGATTTTCCGTGTACAGTCATCTCAGCCAAGATGCAAGGGATGCTCATTTGAGTGCTTTGAGGGGGACACAGTGCATGGGGTTTTAAGTGATCCTAAGTCAGGATTTCCACAGCAGTTCCCTGAAACTACGTGAGAAGTTTGGCCTTTCTGAGAGTTAAACCACTTCTCAGGGAGCTGCTCAGCCATTGCTCACGAGAGCTGTGGGTGCTGCAGGGTGGTGGGAGGCAGGAGTGGATGGGTGCCCCCAGATCAAGGTCCAGGTACCTGTGGGAGCAAGCCCAGGCTTCACTTCTGGTGCCCCCTTCTCTCCCTCCCAGCAGCCACTGAAATTCCATTCTGAGCCCTTTGAAGAAGAGAGAAGTGTCTTGGCTTGCTGGTCCCTGCCACCCCCCAGTTCCAGAGGAGGTGAGGTGGGTGGGTTTCCCCTGAGCTCGGGAGAGGAGCTGTCTTTGGAGCTGTCTTTGTTCCTGCCTGGGCTCCAAGGAGCAGCAAGTGTGTCAGTGCCACTCTGTGAGCACCTCTGGGTGGGAGGGAAAAGCCCTCCAGGGAGGTGCTGAGGAGCAGATCTCATGCCTTGAGACAGAGCCAAGGCTTGGTCTGTACCTCCCTTCACCACAGCCTACCTCCCTTTCCCAAAATTTGTGTGTGTGCTATAGATGGCTTCCCTAGGCAGCCCAGGAGGCCCAGCAGGAGCATGGGATGTTTTATAGCAGTTCCTAGATGGCTGACAAGTGGTTTGTGCTGTCAGGGGGTGTGTGGGATCCCTGCCAAGCCATGATGGTGAGTGTGCTGCCCAGCTGGGAGATGAGGGATGGGTTACTGGTGGCCTGGAGCTCCCAGGTGCTCACCCAGCCCCTGTGGCTGCACGAACAAAGTGGAACATAAATTGATGTACAACCAGAAAGTTCAAAATACTCCTTTCCTAAAGAGGATAACTGTAGCATGAAGCTCTTAGGTGCTCTGCATATTTGATACCACATTGCTCCTCACTATGCAATTCCCAACTCCTTCCTTCCTGTTCCTCCTCTAATCTCACACACCAAGACTTCTCCAGTGGCCTCTGCCCAGGAGGCTGCTGAAGACCCAGAAAAGCCTCATTTCTTCCATTGTCCTCTGCCCTGGGTGCAGCTGCCCAGCTGTCACGTCGTGTGCCTCAGGTCCCTTGGTAACGGGAGGCCCCATGAGTTTTATTCACATCATTCAGAGGGAAGTTTATTTTCTTGGACACTGTGCACAGAAACCTAATGGTGAACATGTACCTGGCCTTTTTGTAACTTCTCTGTTTTGTTTGTTTGGTTTTTTTTTCTTCTTAACCATAATGGTTGTATATCATACCACTTTATATACATATATAATATATAAATATATATAATTTTTTTTTAAACTTCGGACCTGCTAGTTTCTTTCAAGTGTTCCTGCACTTACCCAAAATGTTTTTAAATTGTGAAGATTAAAGAGGATTGAGCCCATTTTTGTATCTTTACTTTTAATTCTGTAGTTCTCTTGATTGTAACGTAGCTATTTTTTACTGTAACTTTTTGGTTTGCAAATACTAAACAAAAAAACCTAAATGTAATATCTGTGGTTTCTATTCAGCTTGGGTTTCATGTTTTAAAAATAAACGATTTAAAACCACTGTTCCTGCTTATTGATCTGTGTTTTCTCCCAGAGGGGTGTGGGGCTGGTGGCTGCAGTGGGGATGTCCTTGCACCTGGGGCAGGAGATGCTGCAGCAGCCGTGGGACACATCAGCCTGGGAGATGTTCTCCTGTGCCCAGAGAGTTTGAACCCCTTGGGGCCCCTCTGCTGCTTTGATTATTCCCCACTGGAGCAGCAGGAAACACAAGTGGCTCATTTCCACCAGCACAAGTGGAAGAAATGTGGAAAAATGTCCTGGGATGGTGCCCCACCAGCTCAGCCCTGTCAAAGGTGTTCCTCTTTGGGAGAAGATGAAACTCAGCATGGGCTCCCCTTGCTCAGTGCTGCCCCAGGGTATCGTGGGTTTCTTTTTAGTTCTGTTTGTGCACTTCTCTGATCACAGGCCCACCACCACATCTCTATCACACAGTGAACTGGAACCTTTGCCTTCCTCTAATTTTCCTGATCTGTTTTCTGCCTGATCCTGCCAGCCAAAGGAGGCTCCTGCCCCCATCCTGTGCTTTTCTTGCCCCGACCTCAGCCCCTCCCTTCCTAGGAGTGGGGGTAAGCAATAATTCAACTCTGTCTTTATAAATGCTATGTGTATTTTTAAATGCTGTGAGTATGGCTGGAACCCACACCAGTGCTCTCAAGTCCAGTTCAGAACCACAGAGGGCTTCTTGTTGTGACTTACCCCTCATGGCTGGGAATCCCAAACACCAGTTTTCCTGCCTTCACTAATAATTGACAGATGTGTCTCCCCTGGTTTTTTTTTTTTATTTCCATCTAAAGGAAGAACCCACGTTTTCCATCTTCATCCCTGACCTGAGATGATTAAGTCTGCTCTAAAGCTCTAAAAGGGCTTGGAGCAGTCAAGGGAATCTCATGGCATGAAGGAAAATAAAGCCTGGATCAGAGTCATCAGTGTAAATGTTTTACCAGGTTTATGGATTCCACCAGGGATGGGAACATGCAAAGGCCACCTTCCTGGTGACCTCTCCCAGTGCTCTCCAGCCACCCCAGGAGCTGCTTGGCTCACCCTCTGCCCTGCTCCCAGTCCCAGCAGGAGCAGGGCTGAGCTCTCTCCTGAGCCATTGGGGCCGTGGAGGAAACAGAGGGAAGGGTGAAGTATGTGTTTGAATAAACCTCACCCTCAGATCAGCCTTCAGCAGTGGTCCCTTAGATCTCAGTCCTGGGAGATAAGGCAGGGAGGGGTGCCCTGGGGAGGTGCTTTCAAACGTGTTTGCTCTGTGGGGTGCTGAGCTGTGCTAACACGAGTGGTGCCTCCGGCAGCTCCCGTGGGATGGAGGATGGAAAACCATCAGGCAGAGCTGGTGGCTGTGGGACACAGTTATTGACTGCATGTCCCCATCTGCTGTCACCTCTTGGGGTGGGAAGTGGCCCAAACTGCAGGTCATGACTTGTGCTGGACGTGGCACTGTGCAGGCAGCACCTGCTGCTGATGCTGCAGGCTGCTCTGCCCAGCTCCTTCCACTGGGTGCATTTAAGAGCTGGATTTATGGTTCTTTGGGAAGGTCCAGAGGGGCTTTGCCCTCTCCACGAGTCCAGGAAAGCAGCAGAAATTGCAGCTCATCTTCTCTAACCCCTCCCAAAGCACCCTCACTCCTGAGGTGTAGATATTCTCAGTTCAGTCAAAGAAGGAACAGCAACTTCTCACAAGCTAAGCCTGAGGATCTTAGAAGAAAAACATGTCAAACAATTATAATCTCTCTTTCTATAACCATTGTTTATAGATAAAATTTTCTACAAGACCAATCAAGTCTTAGGTCCACTGCTGTTCCTATAAGAACTGTAGATTTCTTAATACTACACTTAATAATGAAGTGTCTTTCAAGCCTTCTGCATCACAGAGTCAGATGCCAATCACTCTCCAATCAAAACACCACCTGCTACCCCACTGAGGTGTGACCCCATCTCCCCACCCCCTCTGTGGTGCTTTCGGGAGGTCGTGTCCTCTCCTTGTGCTGCGAGGGAGGCCGGGACAGAGCCGAGTGTCCACTGGAAAGAAAACCCCGAGCAGGGAGACTCGGTCTGACCACGTGGGGATGCTGGAGCCCTGTGCTTGGCACTTTGTGAGCAGAGGCAGAGAATTCTGCATCCAGGGCTCCTCCTCACCCCGTGTCTGCAGCCCGGCCTGCACCAGCTCGGTTTGTCCCAGCACTCCAGAATCTCCCAGTTCACTTGGGAGTGCCCAGGCAGGGACAGAGGCTGTGGGCTCACTGTGGCCATGATGATGAAGCAGCAGGTCACACTGCTGTGTGCTGCAGAGGGGATGGATGGTGGCAGGAGCAGAGGATTTTCCTTCTGCAGCTGGGCTCTCCATGGCTGCTGGGACCGTTTGCCTTGGCTCTGCCTGGAGCAGGGGGTGTTTCTCACCATGACCTCAGCAAAAATCCCTGCTCAGGGATTTTTTTAATCCCTCCCAGCCCGTGGAGGGAAGTGGGAGGAAGCACAGCTCCCTGTTCACTGCGAGGTGTTGCAGATGCTGGTGCTTCCTCTTCCCACCAGGCAAACCTCACGGAACCTGGCACTTGCACCCCGTAAATCACCCGGCCACTCCTGAGCTCTTCCAAACACATCAGCTCTGGGCCTGTGCCTGGGCTGCTCATCAGGGACCCAGAATGGCCCCCACTGTCCAAGGGCCCCCTAACCCAACAGCCACCCTAAACCAGGGGGGCTCGCCAGGCTGATGAGACACGGCTGGAGCATCACCCGGTGCTGACACAGTGGTGGCACTGCTGCTGCAGGTCCCTGTCCTCAGTGAGGACCAGCACAAACCCAGCACTGTTTCCCTGGTGAAAGCACCATGGTTTGGTGGGGGCTGAAGGGGGACACATCCACTGAGGAGGAGGAAGGAGGGGTTGGGAGCAGGGCTGCTCCGTGACGCCGCAGCTTCGCAGATTTCATCTGGCAGCGCCGTGGGAAGTGTTTCCAGATGCTTTTGAGATGCTCAATTTATCTCCTCCTCCACTCTTGGCTTGCCAAATGGCTACAGCAGCAGAACTGGCCCCACTGGGCAGCTGAGGCAGACCAGAAACAGCAGTTGCTGGGAGCTCTGGGGCAAGAGGGATTGGTTTTGATAGATTCAAGCCTGGTCTTAAAAGCCAGGAAGGGAAAAATAAACTTTGCAGGGCTTTTGGGTTATTTATTTTAACCACCTGCATGTTATGCAGGGGTGGGAAATAGTAGAAGGGTGAAAAAAATAAAGGGGCAGTGGTTGAGAGCTACTCTGCACATCCCAGTGTTGAGTCTTGGCCATCCCACAGCCATCACTCTCTGCTGCAGGGCTTTGCAGCCCCTCACTCCAAGGCAGACACCACTGGTGGTGGATTAAATCACCTCCAGCTGCACAGGGGTGGTGGGATGTAGATCATGCCCCCATGGGGTCCCAGCACTCTCCCACCCAGCCTTGGGACAGGCAGCTCCCAAAGCTGCAGCTGCATGCATCGCTCAGGCCCCGCCATTCGGATGCTTTTATGTTCATTTCCCACAAATATTCCAGTTTTCTGGGCCAAAGCAGCTGGAAGTGGCTCTTGGAGCCAATTCACACAAGTTTTGCTGTCTCCCAACACTGCTCTCCCACCCCAGGCCTCAAGTACTTCTCGCTGCTGTCAGTACCAGGATGGTGTTTGTCCCATCTCGGGTGTCTGTCCCAGCGCCCTGCACACGGTCCCTGCTGAAAGTCCCCACAGCCAGGCTGGGAACACAGTGACTCACATGAAGTCTGGGACTGCAAGTGACCCAAATGCAAATTAAACCAAAAAAAAAAATAGAAAATAAAATAAAAAGGAGGTTGGAAACAGCACAAAGGACAAAACCAGTGCGTTACTCTCTGCCCTCGATGTTGCAACCACCCAGAGATGGGGAAAGCCTTTAGCCAGGCAGAGTGCTGGAGCATCCCCTGGGCACAGTGCTGTGCCTACACAGTGGCAGTGTCCCCAGCAAGCCTGGCTTGTCCCCACCCCATCACCACACACCAGACTCTCCAAAAGGTACAGCTGCCTTATCAGCTGCCTCGAGCAGGCGAGAGTAAACAGGACGTCCCACACCAGCGCCGGGGTGCAGATGAAAGCAGCCTGGCCTGCAGAGTCTGCCAAGTATGCGAGAGCAGCAGGCTTTGCTTTTGTTTTCCTTTTGTTTATTAATGCCTGTATTTATTTACTTTTCAGCCCACGAGTAGGGAAAGGAGGAGGGAGAGGCTGGGAGCCTGGTGGGAGACAAACTGGAGGGCTGGTGAGCTGCCTTCCCCCACTTCTGAAGGCTCAGTGGGGTATATTTCATTTTATTTTAATATTTTATTTAATTTGTAACTTTTTTTTATTTGTATTTGTATTTTACATTTTAAAACCCCATCTGGGAGCTGCACCATGCCCAGCACCCTCCCAGCCTTTACCCCTGCCAGGGGCTCCTGTTCCTCACAGCAGCATCCCAACCCCAAGCCACAGCCCCTGGCTGCCCAGGGCCTCGATGGGCACTTCACCCACATCTGCCAGTCCTGTCTGGGGTGCACGGGAGGGTCAGGCTCGGTGAGGGTGACAGCAGCACTGCTGGGAAGTGCCCACGCTGCCAAAACCGCAGCCTGTGAGCAGTAGGAAAACCCCTGGGGGGCAGATGGGGCTCGGTGTCACGGCTTCCTGTGCCTGACGCAGCTCCCTCTGCTGACCCTGCACCAGGGGAGGCCTGAGGGCCACCAGCTCCTCACCCAGCACACCATCCCTGGCCCCAGGCAGCACTGCTGTCCATCCACCCTTCCCTCCCTCCAGGGCCCTTTTTGGGGTGGCCAGGTCAGGGTGATGATGCTTCTCTGAGCCAGAGCCCCACCTCACCAAGGGCTGCAGAGGTTGGGGGACTTTTGATTTTTGTGGCTGTCTGAAGGGTGAGGGGGTGGGGAGGAGGGGTGGCTGCTTCAGCACACACCGATTTCCTGCCAGGCTGTATTTTTAGCAGGGCCAACCCTTGATAACCCAGAGATTCAAACGAAACTGTGAAGTAAGTATGCCTCGAAAAGAAAAGAAAAAAGGGAAGAAAAAGAAAAAGAAAAAGAAAAAGAAAAAGAAAAAGAAAAAGAAAAAGAAAAAGAAAAAGAAAAAGAAAAAGAAAAAGAAAAAGAAAAAGAAAAAGAAGAAAAGGATGCTGGTTCTGCAGGAAGGCAGGGAGGAGGGGGTGGCACAGGTGGAAGCTGGTACCAGTGGCACCAACAGGACTGGTTTGGGAAGTGGTGGGGGGGCAGATCTTAGGCTATCTCCACAGCCCATGAAAGCTGGGGCTTGTTTCTGGCAGGTGGATGCTCAGTGTTGGCTGAAACTGCGGTGGAGAGGGTGAGGGGAGGGCTGGGAGGGAAGGGGCTCCTCCCCCGCAGCCCCCAAGCTTCCCACGCACACGCCTGCCCGCCGGCTGTTAACAACACCCTGCTAACAACCGGCTCTCACCTCATCCCCACCGCCTCCCTCCCACCCCCGAGCCTGGGAAAAACCAGCCCCGAGGTGCCAAGCCCCGTCCGAGCCTTTTGGGAAGGGGAAGGAGGAGAGGACCCTGACACCCCGGGATGCAAATGGCCAGCAGGATCCCAGTACCCGTGGGAAAAAAGGGACGGAGGAGCAGCCCCTCCTCAGAGCATCCCTGAGAGCTCGGCCAGAGGTGATAACATCTGCGGGGGATCAAGGGCTGTTCAGAGCAGCACATCCATAAAGAGACGCCGGAGCCGGGAGCAGGTGACTGTGGTCAGCAAAAAAAGCCACTTTATTGGTGACCGCTCCCACGGGAACCCCGTGGCAGAGATCGGGTTCAGGTCCCTGAGAACACACTGTCCATGCTGGTTCCCCTTCCCACATCTATTGCTTTAAACACATCCTAGGTACAGAAAGCACAGAGTGACATTCCAGATACTGGAACATATAAATTAAGGTAAGTGATAGTTACAGGACATCGCAATTTTTTTTTTCTTTCTTAAACAGATTATCAAAGGTTGGGTATTTTTCTTTTTCTGATCCACAGAAAATGTATAAAAAGCATTTTAAAATCTACATATTTCTCAATGTGTTTGTTTTTTTTTTTTTCTTAAAAAAAAAAGGCACAGTAAAAAAAATACTGGCTCAATAACATATTTACAACACACCCATTATGGGCTATTTTCACTCAGCTTCAAGTTGGAAATCTTCAGCTCTGGCTCGGCCCAGGGGCAGAGAGGGCTGGTGTTGGCAGGCAGGGCAGCTCTCGGAGGATGTGAGGTCCCTCTCCCTCCCTGGATGAATCCCTCTCCATCAGGGAGAGCACAATGGGATGGGAGATGCTGCCTGCCTGTGGCAGGTGCCCAGCTGGTCAGGTGCCTCCTGGGCAGCACCCACAGCCAGGGCAAGGCTTGAGGATGCTCTGGCCCCACTGGGGACACCCAGACAGCCCCCGGGCAGACCTCGAGGTGCTCCTTGGCAGAGCTGCAGGGCTGCTTGAGCAGCACAGGAGGGAGACCATGGACAAACACGGTGCCCACCCCACAGTGGCAGCTCTGGAAAATCCCTCCTCCCACGCCCATATTTATAGAAAGTCTTTACACCAGTCTCTAAATAGTTCACCCACCAATGCTGCCAGCGACACTTCACCCGTGTGGGGGGAGCTCTGGGAAATGGAGTTAACACCAACTCCAGCTCCCAGCACACCCCACTGTCTCCCTCCAGTGAGGCTGTGGAGCAGCCAGCAACTCTGCAGGACCCTGGAGGAGCCATTGCCATGGCCAGAGGCTTCCCTTGCCCACCTCTGCCTGCCGAGCCAAGGAGCAGAACTCACAAGGACCTCTCATCCAAACTGGGAGCCAGAGCTTCGCCGCTGAGATTTTGGGACTGGGAGAAAGGATGGGCTGGGTCACGGGTTACGGGAGCAGGTTGGGGGGGTAGATGCAAAGAAGGGAAGAACACACCAAAAAAAAACTTAACATTTGAAAGGAAAAAAATAAAAACCCATCAAGGAGAAGCAAGGCCGGGGTGGGGCAGGGCCCCGCGCTGCGGCCGCTGCCCACGCATGGCGTGGGTCCCGCCAGCCGCGGGTGCCCGGTGGGTAAGTGCTCAGTTCCCGTCCCTCTCCACCCTCCCGGCCGGACCAGGCAGCGGGCACGGGCAGCCGGGCAGGCAGGGCAGGGCTCAAGGGGCCGCACAGCAGCCTTCAGTACACACACACTGTGCAATACCACAGCAACGACGTCCGTCCGCCCGTCCGGCGGCGAGGCCGGACCGACACACCCGCACGCAGGTCCCGCACGCCCGTCGGATACCGGGGAAACTCGGGACGAGGTTGGAGGGCACGTGCACCTCCTAGTAAACCATGTTGGTGGGGCACCACGGCGTGTCGGGGTACAGCAGGCAGTGCACGGAGCGGAACCTGAGGGGGAGAGGAGCAAAGCTGAGCACGGGAGGGTGGCGGCCCCACGGCAGCCCGGTTTGGGGGGAACAGGGAGCCCAGCTCACCTGGATGGGTCCTCCTCGACAGAGAAGGCTCCCTTCATGTGGATGGAGTTGCGCTTGTTTTCGAACATGCCATAGCTCAGTGTCACCTGGGGGGCAAGCACAGAGGGGTGAAGCGGCTGACACGGCCATAAGGATCAAGCAGAGGAAAGGGGAGCTGCAAAATTCACCCCAATTTCCCAAAGCCTCCAGCGACACTTTGCGTCATCCCACAGGGATGGGGCTTTTCCCCTCTGCTGTTTTGGTCACATGTCAATCAATATCTTAGCCTGATGCCCAATTTTTAGGTGACAACTTGGGGTACCTGTTTGTGGATCTCCGACTTGGGCACCTGGTGGAGGTTCTCCAGGTGGGAGTGGAAGAGGTTGCTCCGGATGAGCTTCACACCCAGCACAGACTCGATGATGTAGCCGATGGTGCAGTCGTCAGGCAGGCGGATCTTCTCTGCAGTGCTCATGAAGTGACCCCCACTGCGGGGAGACAGAGAGGGGCTGCAGAGGAGCAAAGCCCGGGGGCTGTGGGCACCCTGTGGGACTCTGGGCTTGGCCAGTGGGTGCCCAGCTCTGATTAAAAATCACTTTGGGGGAACTGAAGCCCTGCCCAGCTTGTTTCCAAGCTCCCTGCAGATACCCCCAGAAGGCAAAGAGAGAAAGGTTGCGGGACATAGTCCAGCACCCATTCCCAAAAATGTCACCTCTCTGTGCCCTGGGGACCATGAGGAGTCCCCCTGGGAGTGCAGTGCCAATGCTCTTACCTGGCCCAAGGGCTCATCTTCAGTGCCAGCCCCCGGCTGATACAGAACCCTGCTCCACCCGTGGCAAACCAGAAATGCACAGGATGCTGCGAGAGAGGGGAACCAATGCAGTGAGACAACAGCTCCTTCTCCACGCAGCCCAGATTAAACCGGCCCCAAACTCTTCCCAGGCTCACCATCTTGTTCTCACTGATCCTCTCTGTAGCCTGGATGGGCCGGTCCAGGCTGGGCTTCCCGATGTAGATGTCCTGTGTGTGGGGGTAGCTGGAGAGCAGCTTCACCAGCATCCGCACGTTCACGTAGTTGTCATCGTCCACGTGGCAGAACCACCTGCAGTGACAGCAGTGTCACACCCACCCGGGGCAGCTGCCCGGTCCCCACGATGAGGTACCACCCCAAAACCCCAAATGGTCTCTGTTTGGACCATCCTGCCCCCCTTTAGCCCAGTCATTCCCCACAGCAGCCCCTGTACTGCTTACTTTCTGCCGGACTCAATGAACTTGTCGTACTCCACGGCCATCTTGCAGGACAGCGCCTGGCGGCTGTGGGCAGCTGAGCAGTTGGTGTTGATGACGTTTCCTGCAGGGAAAAAAGAGGGGTCAAAGCCCAGCATTGGTGTATCCCACGCCTCCCCACACACTCAAACGGTGACACTTCACCACTCATGTCCCAGGTGTGCCAGGGGAATGGAAACTCATGGATGATCCTGATGCTCAGTGACCCACATGCTCTGTTGCTTTGGGCAAATGATGAATTTTTGGGGGAATGTCTTTTTTGTCCATGTGAGAGAAGGGAAGGGATGATTAAGGAATGTGGATGCAGCAGATGCACTGTAGAGCAGCCCTATCCACGTTTTAAGCATGATGCCACTCCACATCACCTTGCCCAGGGTGTGCTAGCCACCCTGGGGGTGAGGGTATGTCTGTGAGCCCTGAGCTTCCCCAGGACATGGTAGAAAAAACCTTCCCCAGCTCAAAGGTAATCACTTCCCAGCCTGAAAAGGTGTCATTTGCATGGGGAGAACAGATCATGCTGACCCCAACCTGGAAAATACTCCCATAAAACCCTGTCAGTGTTGCCATCAACCCCACTTTACCCCGGGGACAAAGTGGTGCAAAGGCACTCCACCCTGTAACTGTGATCCCCAGCAGCACCATGCAGGGGATGGGCTGGGCTGACTGGGAAGTAAACCTGCCCCGGGATGGGACCCCAGGCAGAGAGTGCTTTAGGCATCATCAGTGAAACAAATAGTGTCATTCTCAACCCAGGTTCCACCCAGGTGGTGAGGGGTTTTTCAGAGCTCCCAGGGCAGGACCCACGCCAACCATGCTCCACAGGTGGGAGCTTTTCAGGGGACCTGGCCAAGTCACACACACAAAGGGACAAGAGCCACAGACTCACGTGCTTGCTTCTTCAGCTCCTCATCCTCCCCGTCAGTGAAGATGAAGGTCTGAAAGAGAAGACGAGGCACCTCTGAGGACCGAGGGGCTGAGACCATATGGCTCTGGATGTGACACAGCACCCCTGGGCAGCACCTGGGATCAGCTCCTCCAGGAAGCTGGTGGCGACTTCTTCCCCCTTGCCAAAACCCCGAGTGGCACCGGAGAGCCGGGCAGTCCCACAACACCCCCAGCTTCAGACCAGGCTGGGTGCTGAGCTCCCCTTGGGAGCAAACCCCAGCCCCCGCACAGAGCATCCCCATCCTCTTGCCTTTAGCATGTGCAGCAGCTGGCAGGGAGGTTTTGGGGGCCACAGGGGCTGTCCCCAGCACCAGGGGAGGCAGGGGCATGCAGGGGAGCAGGTGCAGAGGGCGGCCTGATCTGAGCAGGGATTTCAGAGCTGAGCCGGCGCGCGTGGCCGGGGTGCCGCAGCAGCCGCCCAGGCAGGTGTGTTTGTCCCTGGCGCCGGCTCCAACCGCGTCCCCACCTGTGTCAACAGCACGTGGCTGTCCTTGGCCACTTGCACAACGCCTCCACAGCTCCTCTCTGCTCCCTGTGTCCTACCCAAGGGGGCTGAGACGGTGCCAGGCAGTGTCGCTTGCCAGCCCCGAGGAGGGGATGGTTCCCCTCTGCCCCGTCCCAGCACAATCCCACGGTGCCAGGCAGCACCCGCCCGCCTCCCCGGGCCCCTGAGCTGCCTGCCCGGCTGCACTCCTCTATTTACACAGCTAATTCCTGGCATATGTCACCCAGGAAGGAGGACTGGAGGGGCTGCTCTGGCTCTGGGATTTGGGGAAGGACGAGAAGCAGGAGGAGAGAGCAGGGGGTGGGAAAGGCATCGCCATCAATCAGCGGGCAGCAAACAAAGCTGGAGGAGAGAAACCACAACCAGCTGCCAAGCGCTATTAAAAACCAGACGTGCACAAAAGGGCAAAGGAAAAAAGACAAAAGGGCTGGGGGGGAAGGCAGGAGGCAGCAGAGGGGGGACGATGGAGAGCTGGGGATGATGAATTACAAGTGAGCTGGAAATTGGGTGCCACCCCGCAGCCGGCCCCGGGAGCGGGCTGGGGTTTTGTGGCTTGTTTGAGGAGCTGGGTACAATAGTGGGGTTGACTTTACTCAGCGAGGAGAGTTAAGCGGGCAGCAGTCATTAGCATACAGCTGCACTGGTTAACCCAGCCCTGTTTGCTCAGGTCCCCAGCCGGGGCTGGTGGGGAGAGCCCGGAGCTGCAGTGAGCCTCAATGGGAGGGGACGGGGCTACAAGTGACCTTTGGGGCTTGAAAAGGAGAGAAGAAGAAGCGGGGAAAAAAATGATGGAGGAGGTGGGAAGGCAAGTTCTCACAAATGCACTGCCTGCCGTGCAGCCTGGCTTGTGGGGAGGGACAGAGGTCAGGAAGGCTCTGAGCAAAGGGGATGGGGAAGAACTGGTGAGGAGGGGACAGCTGGGGGACAGGGACCCATCAGCTGCAGGGCCAAGGATGCCTGTGGCTGCTGTGTCTCCATGGACACGTCGCTGCTGAGGTGGCACAAGGTCAGTGCTGTGCGTAGAGGAGGAGGTGTCACCCCCAACCAACTCGGGGTACAGCTGCTGGTCCCCATTTCCCCCAGGTGCTCATGGACTGATTGAGGTACAAATTGAAGCAGGGCAGCAGAACAGCATCCAAGGATGCCTGAGACAACCCCATCACACGGGGGGTTGGCACTCCAGCCCAGGTTTCGGGGGGCAGGGAACACACAGCCTGTGCACAGGCGAGACAGAAAATGTTTGCTTGATTAGCTCAGAAGCGCCGTCCAGCAACTGCCTTCAGCTGCTCCAAAAATAACCCCACAACTAATCCTGCACTCAGCCTCTATAAATAGAGCACAGAGACAATTGTTTATTACTGGCCTGCACCAAAACGTTTCATCCTACCCAGGCATCTCCCCTCGGCCCCTCCCCACACACATCCCTGTGATATTCCTGGTGCGGGAGGACCAGGTGCCATCTCAGGGACTGGGACAGGAGCACACAGCTGCAAGGCACCCCATGTGGGCACCTACCGGGGCCTCACAGGCTTCCCACATCCCTCCCAACCCCACCATGACATTAAGTTAAAACTAAAACAATTAAAGGCTTCATTTTTTAAATTAATTTTGTAATTGATTTGTGTTCCTTGGAGGGGAGATGCACCCTGCCTGCGTGGCCCTTCACCTGGGGCTGCAGGGGAGAGGAGCAGAGGTGACAGCCAAGCCTGGGCAGGGATAGGGCAGGAAAGGGTGAGAGCAAGTTAAAAACATGAATCCACCTTTGGCATCTCCCAAGTGGGATGCCAGATATGAGGGCAGCATCCAGCTCACAGTGGTGCAAGTGGACACTGCAGCCAACATCCCTGAGCTGTCACCTGTAAACCACCACCTCCAGACCCAGCAGGGCCAGAAAAACTCTCAGCCCTTACAGCCACCTCTCTCCCACTTGGCCCCTGTGCCAACCACGGCACCGAGGGGTGCAAGGACCTCTTGGACACCCCCCCCCCCCCCAGTAACTTTTCCTGCAGGGTGCAAGAGAGGAAGGGCCCGCTGCCCCCCCCAGGCCCTGCAGGAAACCTCATTGTTCTCAGAACTGCAGCTTCAAGAAACACAGGATGCCAAATCCCTCCCGAACAATAGCTGCCAGCGCTCCTCGCAGCCCCGCACAATGCACGGCCCCGCGGCCGGGACTGAGCGGCACCCGGGATCCCCGTGGCCAGAATGGGGTCAGCCCTCCCCCAGCTGCCCACCAGGAGCCAGGCAGCCGCCGGCAGCCTCCACTGCCCCCTCCTTGCCCTTGGGGAAGGCTCTTGTTTTCTTTTTTTTTTCCTCCCCTTCATTTCTCCTTTCAGGGTGACTCATTTCCCCTGCACTGGTGGAGCTCGTGGGTTGCTCACGGCTGGGTGCTGCACAAGGTGTCCCACCAGCCAGGGCCACCCCGGGGTCATCGTGGCCCTCTCTGTGCTGCCTGGCCGAGTGGGACTTCCCAGGGTGACACACTCTCAGCATACCCCCATGCCTGCCACCCCACCAGCACCCCCACCAAAAGGGGAACCTTGGCCAGGCAGGCACCCCGTGACCCTGCAGAGCACAAATCCTGACCCCGTGCCACATCTCACTTCCCCATGCTGGGAGAGGATGGAACACTTTTCACAGCCACCCCACTTGGATGCAGAGGAAAGGAGGCAGCAAGAAGTGCTGGCTGGGGGGGCTCAGTCTCCCCTCCCTGCTGGTGAGGGGTTCTGGAGCAGGTCAGGATGCTGCCTGCCAGCTTTGTGTCCCCCACGGCAAATGTTCTTCTTTTCCCTCCAGCCTCAGGATTTAGGGGGGAAAATCCCCACCCCTCTTCACCAAGTTCGGAGCAGTGTGATGGCGATGTCCCTGCAATGACAGCGTGCCACGATGGCAGCAGCCCCAATCCATGGGGGTGGCTTTTCCCCGGACCGGGGCGGGTCTGTGCTGGCACCGGATCCCAGGGCTGGGACCTGCAGAGGCGGCAAAGGGGCTTGCAGGGCCGCGGGCCCTTCCTCCCCCTGCTCCCTTCAGCAAGAGGAAGAATCCTCCACTGTAATTTTAAATGCTATAATTTTTAATAACCTCCTCACAAACAATGAGCTCATTGTGTGGCAAGGGTCCCCCACCCTCCCGCCTGGTGCTCCACGCGCCGCTCACCGGCTCCAGGGCTTTTATGGGCAAGGACAGCAGCATCCCTCGGGACAGGCAATGAAGGGGCTCCCACCCCTTAAACCCACACAGGCTGCCCCGGGGGACAGCAGGGAGGGACCCTCACACACCATCCGAGTTCATCGGTGCTCAGCAGGCCCTGGCACACAGCCCAGGGCCGGGGGGAGGCAGCTGCACGGCGGAGCTGGTTTGGGATGAGCAGCCCCCGGTCTCAGCCGCCCCGGTGGGAGTGCAAGTGAGACTCGCATGCCAGCACGCTCCAGCATGTGGGTGGGGACCCTGGCCAAGGTGCTAGAGAAATCTGGGAGCCGCCATCAGAGGAGCGTGCTCTTTGGAAGGCAAACCCCGCTGGCTTTGCCCCCAGAGCAGGAATTTTTCAAAGGCTGCAATTACCGCGCCGCCGAGCGGGAGGCAGCCAGCGGATCCCACGCTGCCGGGACGGCGGCCCGGGCTGCAGCCCTGGCGGGCTCCGAGGCGTGTGCCGAGCTGCCTGGATGCCTCTGGGGTGCTCCAGGTACACCCAGCCGCCTTCAGGGCAACCCCAGGGGCAGCAGAGGTGTCTTTGGCGACTCTGCCGCTGCAGATCACCCGACTCGGCAAGAAAGCTGTGGATTTAGACTTGCTCCTGTCCAGGATTTCTGCTTAATGGTCATTTTCCTCCCCACTCTCTTTCCTTTCAAGTGCAAAGTTTCTCCAGCCCGCACTCCAGCATCCTAAGGATACTGAGACAGCTGAAAACTCTCCCCAAAGCAAAGAGGGGAAAGCCCATAATTCTTCTCCAAAAGCAGCTTGTCCGGCCTGGATTGTGCAACCCAAAGAGGAGATTTAGAAGGGAATAGGGATGTGCTGTCCCTGTGCAGAGAGGCAGGAAGGAGAAGGGGGTGCCCTTTGCAGTGTCTTGGAGGTGACACAGGGCAGGAAACAGGGACTATTGTGGGCAGAACAAAGAATGGCCAAGGAAGGACACAATGGCTGTTCCCCCCTATCTGCCAGGGCCCAGGCAGGAGCTACCTGCTGGATTTAACCCCTTCTCAGCAGTGTCTGCATCCCTCCTGCCTGGCTAATGAACAGCCAGAGGGTGGCTGGGGTTTGAGTGAGAGGCGATCAGGAGAAAGAGACTCAGCATCAGGCAAAGGAGATTCTCAGCCCTTGGGCAGGAACTTCCCCGCCTTAGTGAGGCAGCTCACATGCCTGAGCACCGTCAGTGAAACCAGAGCGAGAGAGGATGAGCAGAGACAGGCCTGACTCAGACCAAGAGAGACGTTTGAGAGAAGGCAGTGCCCCACTGCCATCAAATCACCCTCCTGGGATGGAACCCAGGGGGCCAAGCAAGGAAAAGATGCAGGAACTGCAGGGAAGCAAGAGAGAAGAGCCCCATAGCACCAATCCCACACTCTGCAGGCAAAAAACCCCCATCCTGATGCCAAGTTTGGGGAAGCCCAGGGTGCCTTAAAGCTTCCCATGGACAGCGTGGGAAGAGAGGAGCCGATCCCCCCCAGCAGGGCGGGCTCATCCCCTGTGCCTCGCCTCCCCACAGCCCTGCTTTGCTCCGCAGGAGTTGGTGCTGCCTCCAGCTCTCTCGGCAGCTCCTTGTCCTCAAGTGCTGTACAAGAGCCGTCACTCAGCGGCTTGGCTTGTCAGGCAGGCACCTCGCCGGGCTGCGGCCCCCCTGGCTTCATGGCCCTCATCTCTAGGCAACCTGACCTGGACACGGCCGGCTCCGGCTCCCTCGTTCCCATGGAAAGTGCCACACAAGAGGCTGCGAAGCCTTTTCTCTGCGCCAGGAGAAAAGGGGCTTTGTTAGCTTGCCCAGGGGGACAGCGTGAGAGCCGAGCCTTAGGGCTCTGGGAATCCAAACGGACAAACGAAGCACAAAAAAAAAAAACCTAGAAGAAAGCCGGAGCTCACAAGAGGGAGAAGAAAAAAAAGAGCAGCCATTCCCAGGATCATCTGTAGGTGCTCAAAGAGCGTTTCACTCCACCACCACTCACCACCCCCTCGCAGTGACAGCAGAGCATAAAAGAGGTTTCCATTAAATAACTGGACCAAGGAGAAGTGGCAGATCCACTGCCAAGCCCAGAAAACCTGAGGGGGGGGGGGGGGAAAAAAAAAAAAAAAAAAACACCCCACAATTCACAAGGGAAAAAAAAGTAGCAAGACAATTCTTCAATTCTTGGGGTACAGTGAAGGATCCAAGACCCCAAAAGGTCCAGCAGACCTGGGTGAGGGGGACATGGGCAGGTCAATCCTTCCCCCATGGCCTCCACCCTCAGACACTCAAGATTTCCAAGGAAAACAGTTTGCAAGCAAGAAACTGAGTTCCAGGCCAGGAGGAAACACGTGAAGACAGTAGGAAGAAAAGGTTAGAACCAGACATAACTTACTTTTGGGAAGCTGTCTAAGGGTAGAAAAAGTGTCTTAAGAGCAAATGGCAAAGCACATTTCCTAAGGAAACAGCTTTTTTTTTTTTTCCTTTTGAATTTTGCTTCAGTACTTGAAGGACTGTAAGAGTAAGGGACTGCCAGGACTCTGGGCAGGACATCAGTAAGGTCAGGAACCAGACTAGCTGGAACTGCCCTGGTGTGGGTGAGCCCACAGAGCTCCCAGCAACTCCAGTCCTGCCCAGTCCCTTGCCAGGAGACCGAGAGCTTCAGCACACCCCAGCAGCACATCTCCCAGCCCTGGGCTGATAAACTGGGTGTCCTTTGAGCAGCACAACTGCAGGGGCCTGATCCAGACTGTGGCACCCACAGGCTGGGCTGCACCCCCACACCGTGCCTCAGTTTCACCAGCCGAAAGCAGTCCAGCTCTGCAATGGGGGGTACTCAGGGGAAAGGACCCCGGAGCAGAGTTTGGGGAGGCTTCTGAGTGTAAGGAGCCAAGGTCGGGCTCTCTCCATCACTCACCCTGCAACGCTGCCTTCCACCCTCCCAAAAACACAGTTGGCTGCAGAGCAGCCCAGCCAGCCTCGGAATATCACCCGGCTCAGCGACACGGGGGACAAGGGAAGGGCAGGTGGTATTTGCTGGGTCACGGCACCACCCGGATCGCACAGAACGAAGGGCCAGCACGGCGGCGGAGAAGCGTGGGCTGCAGCCCGTGCCGAGCCGCTCCATCCCGGCCAGCTCCATCCCGGCCGCTCCATCCCGGCCAGCGGAGGAGCCAGAGGAGGGGACCAGCCCCGTCTCCATCCCTGTCCCCATCCCTTACCATGTCGCGGTTGCGGGAGATCCAGGTGTCGAGCAGCAGCTCTAGCCGCGCCTTGTGAAACTTCTTGGTGGTCTTGACGGCGATGAAGACATCGCGGGGGGAGATGTCCTCGGCCGGCGGCCGCGGGGGGCTCGGCGGGGCCGGGGGCAGCTCCCGCCGCGCTCGGCTCAGCCGCCCGAAGTAATCGGCGAAGCTGCGGAGCCCGGGCGGCCCCTGCGCCGCCGGAGGAGCCACGGCCGCCGCCGCCCCCAGGCTCTGCAGCGCCCGCTGCGCCCCGCCGGCCTCCCCCCGGGCCAGCCCCGGCCTCCCCGGCGGCTCCACCATCAGCACCAGCAGGCAGGTGAACATGGAGCCCACGAGGGACAGGAGCAGCTTCCTCCCGCAGCTCTTCAGCATCCTTCCCTCCGCTCCTCGCCTCTCCGCGCCGCCGCCACCGCCGGCCCCCGCCGCGCCGCCGCCTTTAAAGCGCGCCCGCCCCGCCCGGGGAGGGACGGACCCGGGGCCGCCCCACGCGGGGCGTGGGCACCGCCCGGCCCTGCCCGCGGACCGCCCGCGTCCCTCCGACCCCCACGTCCTCCCCGCCAGCCCCTACACGCGTCCCGGCTCCTCCGGCCCCGTCCTGCCCGGTCCGGCCTCTGCCCTGCGCATCTCCGTGCCCGCGGCCGGGAGCGCACGGCTGGTGCGGGCAGGGTGCCGGTGCCTCCTTCTCCCTTCGCCCTGATAGCCGGGGATGGGGACACTCCGTCCCCTGTAGCCCCCAGCGCGCTGGGAGCATCGTTCGCTGCTCCGTCTGCAGCAGAGGGTGCATTCCCCTTCCCGGGCTGTCCAAAGCCCTGCGCCGAGATATTCTCACAGTCCTGTCCAAGAGGTTTCCAGAAAGCTGACCAGCCTGACCAAACTCCAGGCATTGTCCCATCAGTCTCCCGTGAGGCAAAGCATAATTGAAAACAAACATACCAACCCCCCCCAAAAAAACCACAGCACTCCTCTCACTTCCACCAAGCTCCATCCTAGTGGGTAAATCTGGGGACAAGGAGCCAGGAGGGTCTGTTCTCATTCCTTCTTCAGGGAGACCTGAAGAGGCTCCCAGACTTGACCAGCCTCATGCTGGGCATAGCACCGTGCTTTGAAGCCCCAGAGTGCTGGGATATCTGAAAATAAATGTTGCATAGGTACCAAGCAGCCCCCTCCCTTCACCCCCAGGGATCACTAATCATGATAATGATTGCTTGTTAAATGAGACACCATTTTTCCAGCCAGACAGTGGGAGAAGTGGTGCCTGAAAGAGAAAACTGGGTTGAAATCAGGTCTTGGATGTGCCACCAACTTGATATTTTCCTGGCGCCAAATCCCGGGGCCTCTTTCCCCCCTTACCCTCTGTCTCTACAAGCAGTGAGCTCTTGGGGTTTTCTTTCCCAGGGAGTGTGCTGCTACAGGGAGGCGGATTTGGGTTTGGGCCTGGGCTGCAATGTAATGCCATAATCAGGGGCTGCTGCATTTTTGGGCAGGGACCTTGTCCAACTTGCATTTTTCCTGCTGTCACGTGTTCCATTCATCTCTGGCACTGGATAAACAATACCATAATACCAGGCAGGATGAAGCAGGGAAACTGCTTCCTCAGGCAAGCCCCAGCATTTGCCTCCTCTTGATTTTAGGCCATGCATTCTCTTGGTCAGCACTTGAACCATGATCCCAGGCTAGAAACATCTGGGGAGACTTTGGGGCTTCGTTTTGCAGGGCATTGGCCATGTCTAGAGACAGACCTGGGCTGCCAAAGAAGCCTCCCATAATAAAATAAAAAAAAAAATAGGCAGTTAGACTGTACAAACACAGGAACCAAATCCCACACTCCCCACTTCCCGCTATTGCTGCCCAGCCTTCCAGTCTCAATTTGCTTTTTTTTTTTTTTTTTTTTGGGCTCCCTTTGTCTCCAACCCGATGGCACAGCAATCGCGGCTCGAGAGGCAGCTGAAAAGCCCAAGCGGCAAAACCCTGAATGAAGAAAGAGCCCCTTTCTCCAGGAGCCAAAAGGGGAGGAAAGGCACTTTTCCCCCGACCAGCTGCTCTGCCACTCCCGCAGCCCCGGCACTGGCTGGGGACACGCGCTGTGGCCAGATGTTGGGGTCCCAGCCGGCGCCGCGGGACGAGTGACAATGCGGGCTCTGTGTGCGCCGGGCTCCGAGCGCGCCGGCCCCCAGGGATGCAGGGCTGGAGGAGCGGCTGTGCTGCCACCACTGCCGGCACCAGGGCTGTCCCAGCCTTCCAGCACTGCCTCACCCCCTCGGCTCAGCCCCGCTGTCCAGGGCCCGCGGCGCGGGGGTGTTCTTCCAGCAGCACTGTCCTGCCAGAACAAGACTCCTCCGGGATTGTCCAGACGCTGGCCGCGTCCCCGCAGACTTCCCCTCCAGGCGCCTCGCCTCCTGCCTCGGCCCTCACCTGCCACGAGGCACTGATTCCCCCGGGAAAACCCTTCTTACTCCACAGTGGGCACAGGATGGCACCTGAGGGGCAGGGAGTGGGCGTGGGGAGGATGGTCCCAGGAAGGTTTGGCCCCCTGTTCACTGGTATTCAGATAGATTTTTGGGTACAAAAAGCTTAAGCCCAACAGGAGTGACTCCAGGACCAGACAAATTCGGGTGGGCCATAAATACAAGGGGCAGGGGAGATGGGTTCTGTCACTGCTGCTCTGCAGAAGGGATGCCAAGGCTGGACCAGAAGGGGCATCTCACTCCCTCTCCCAAAAAGGATCCCATTGTGGACACCGTCCATAACTCCCCCCACTGAGATGTGAGGCGAGGCTCGCTCTGGCTGCAGGGTGGTGGTGTGCTCCCCACATTCCTCACTCCACAGGGGTGGTTCCAAGACAGAACATTCTGCTCAGATCCCCCAAATCTCAAGGATATGATCGCTCCCACTTCAGATTAATTTCACTGAAACTCCAGACAAGTTTTCCACTGCAGATAGCTGGATTCAGACCCACACCAAACCCAGGGCTGGGGCTGCACGTGGGGCATCTCCCTTTCAGCCATACCACGGTATTAGGTCGGTTTAAATTGCTTTAAACTCTCCGCATCGCCCCTGCTCGCAGCCTGACCCCGGCACTCAATAGGTGGTCCCTAAGAGGCTCCCAGGTTCTCAAGGCTGCTAAAAATGGTTAATAAATCCCCAGTAATAAAGTGTTCAGGTCATCCGAGAGAAATGCCGAGCTCGAGCTGCAAAGCTGCATTGTCTGCCCGCGGCGATTTACGCGCTCCGTCGGACAGGGGTTAAAAGCTCTGTCAGGCACCGACTTCGCCGCTGCCGCATTGTCGGGGGTATTTAACGGGGTTCGGCCCCGACGTGCGGCCGGCGGCCACTGCTCCCACTGAGCAGCTCAGGTTTGGGAGGGAGATGTCGGAGGAGGGCGGCCCAGGAGCTGGATCCTGCCCGTGGTCTGCTTCCCACCCCCCGCTTTTTCTTTTTGGGATTTTCTGCGCGCACAAAGGAGATTTTGCATCAATTACTGGTAGGAAAACGGCAGAGCCCCGCGGCAGAACTCCGCGCTCCCGTGCCGGGTTTGGTTAACTTCCCATTGTCTGATAGGCTCCGCTATTCAGGGCCGGGGCAAGGGCTCAGCTTTTTTCATCTATCGCGGCTTTTTTAAACACCTTCGAAACAAAAAACCTTCCTGCCCTTGTAGCAGAGGGCCTGGCCGTGCCTTTGAGGTGGCTGCAGAGTGGAGCGCGTCAGCATCTCCCTGCCCAGCACGCAAATCTCTTGCAACGAGTGCCTACGATGCATCTCCTGATGCTGAGCTGTCCCCATGCCAATCAACACCCGATGTGCTCCAGCGCTGGCACCACCAGGTCCTGCTGCAAGCCCCCTCCACCCTCCGTGGCCTCAGACCCTACATGGCTTTTCCCCTCCACCTCTGGGGTCTGCTGGTCCCCTCGGCGGGGCGGGAGGACACGATTCGATCCGTGCAGGGCTCTGTGAGATCCCACGGGGCCGGGGGCTATACAAATGCAAAGCGTCATTATTTTCCCGGGGCTGAAGCAGAGGCCTGAGAAAGGTTGAGTGAGAGAGGCAGCGAGCAGGGAACAGCGGGGGATTTAGCTCCTGAAAAGGAGCCAGGGAGAAAAGCGGGCGAGGAGTTTCATTGTGCGCTGGGCAGAGGGGGTCACGAGCAAGTTAAACTGGTTAATGTATTGGAGCAGCTTCCTCCGAGCTGCTGGGAGCAAGCAAAGCCCTCAACAAAAGGCCGAGGGAGCATTCTTGCGGGGAAAGTGGGCTCTCTTTAAAAGGATTTGATTTCTTTTCTGTCAGTTGAATGGAATTCGGTGGTGACTCCTCCAGGTCTAAGAATTTGGGGCTTTGGCGGTGGTGGTAGCGGGAAGGGACGGTCCCTGTCCCCCCCCTGCCCCCCAGCTCCTGCATTTTTCTCCATCTCCAGGCTCGCTGCCTCCAGATTACAGCTCCGGGGGGAGAGGAGCTGGGGGAACACAAGCGGCCCCATAGATGCTCTGATCCTGAAAGAAGCGAGGGGCACGGGGCCGTCCCTGCCCAGCCTGGTTTCTCATGCTCCTATTCAGCCCAGGGGAGGGGTGGAGGTGTGGGAGAGGGGAGGCTGGTGGAGCATCCACTGCTGATTTAATGCCTCTCCCAGTGCTTCAGCACCGAGGTTGATCTCAGGGGAGTTTTGGCAGCATAAGGTGTGCAAGGGGAGCTTTCCAATCCTTCCTTTGGGGCATGGAATTTTGATGTTAAAACCATGGAATAAAAGTAAAAATATGAGGGAAAGGGAATTTGAACTAGCCAAATCAGCTGGATGTAACTCCTCTTTCCCACAGCATGTGAATCTCTCTCCTCCCAACAGCAACTCCTGGGGCAGCTGAGCACTATGTTCACAGACCTGGTTTTGTCACCCCAAAATCCCTGGGCTGGTGGCAGGAGCACTTTCTCTTCATGGTCCAGCTGCTGGGCCATGGGGGGGTCACACTGCTGTCAGCCAGGGATGCTGGGCTCTCTCTGGCTGCAGGTGCCTCACTTGGTGCTGACCCAAACCAGAACCATGCTGAGAGCAAACCAGGGAGATTTAGAGCTGCCCTGGAGATTTGCTGTTGCATACTGCTCCGACTAACTGGCAGCGGGGATTTGGGGTGGAAAAAAACAATAATTAAATAAGCAGCGACTGAGGCTGGTAACCCTGCACTGCATGAGATTATCATAGAGCCAGAGCCTTCAGCAGAGTTCAGGTAGCTGGACAGACAGACAGCAGCTTTCCACTGACTGAGCTCAGCTCACTGTGCCTAAGTTTCCCGAGAGGTGACATTGGCAAAGACACCATGGTCCCTGTCCCCTGGGCTGGTGCCTGTTTGGGAGATTCCCTTGTGGGCTGTATGTGGAGCCTGCACATGTCGGTCTGTCCGTGTCCATCTGTACAGGCAGAGCAGGAGCACAATGAGCTGAGATCACAGTTTCTTGTAGATGATAGCCAGCCTGTCCCAGGCTCCTTCCAGAGGTGTGGTCAGCAGAGCTTGCAGCTCCTGGCCTTTAATTTTTGGCCTCTCATGCTTTCTGGCCCCAAATTTTCTCATGTTCCTGTTGTGAGCTGTCCCTCTCAGCTTTGCCTTTTTGAAAATGAGCCAGAAGCTGATGTCAGGGGAAGTGTTTGGTGATTACCCCAAGGAGAAGGCAGGAATCAAATCTCATGCTGGGCTGGACTGGATGGACAAAGGCCCAGTGAGCCCCATGTCCAGCCTCCAGCAACAGAACTGACATACAGAGTTTGTTTAGGGTTCTTTTTGTATAAGGAACAGCAACCAAAGGCAGGCTGCTCCCAGAGTCCATCCCAGCCAAACCCAGCACTGTGCTCCCTTCCAGACCAGCACCTGCCTTAATAACTCCTTGAATCTCATGGTTTTGCCCGTGTCTGATACAATGGCTGGCCACATTCCATGATGGGACACTGGCCACTCTTTTCCTGGCCACAGCTGCCTACAGCTCTGGGTCTCCCAAACCTCCTGGGGAGAAGCAGCCAGGCTGAAGGATCAGGGATGCATTTTAACTCCCTGCTCAGACCTGAGCATCTCAGAGCCTGCAGCTGGCCCTGGAGCAGTGGTAGGTCCCACAGCCTCCTGGGACACCCTCTGCACCCAACCCAGATCAGATATGTGTGTCACTCTTGCCCTGAAACACTCCCGCAAAGGCTGCTTCAAAATGTTGGTTGCTCACAGGGATTTTGGCTTTTCTCTGGGCCCCCACAGCTCCTTGGCTTCTTCCTTGCCCTTGGGGTGTCACAATTTAGTTGCTGAGGGGTTTTTCAAAGGTAGATGAGTGAGTCAGTATTCACCCACCACTTCCCCCAGCTCGCCTTGGTGTTTCCAAAAGCCCACCCCTTCCAATTTCCCCAGTGCACCCCTGGGAAATTTGTTTGCTCCCTTCCCACTGCCGCTGCAAAAGGGATTAAAAGCAACAGTTCATTTTTCATGTGATGCAAGTTTAAATAGGAATTTCACTGCTCTGGCTTCGCTGGTTTCCGGGAGCCAAAGCTGAGAGGGGATGGTATTAGCGCTGTGCAAGGCAGGGAGGAGGAGGAGGAGGGAGGTGGGAGTTGAAAGGGGGAGAGGCGGGGGGACGTGCGGGGGTGAAGATGGGATTAAAACATCCCATTAGAATTTCTGTTTTTGGAAAGCTCACAAAAATGTTGACATGTAGCATGACTAACATAGTGCAAATGTCAGCCCGGCTCTGCGAACGGGGGCCCTCGCTCCCCTCCCAACACGCAGGCCCCCTTTTAAGGCAAAAATATACAATGAGCAGCACAATGGCCGAATTCCAGAGAGCCGTGCTAATTGTTCCTCGCTCACGTAGGGCTAATTGCTTTGCTGAAACCATTCGTGCCTGGCCTGGATCCCACGTGTTTTTACCATTTAATTAGGACAGAAAAGCTGGGGCCAGGAAATGGGGTGAGATAAAGACTGGCAGAGATGGAGGATAGGTCGGGTGCCCTAACCTGGAGAGGAGACATGCTGAGTGTGCTTGGAGAGAGGGTAGGGAACAGTCCCTGCTCCACACCAGCCTCCAGCGGGATTAGAGCTGGGCAGGCACTGGGGATGGGAGACTGTGACAGCTCCCGAGGCTGGTGAGGCCAGCTGTGAGGCAGAGAATTGCTGCCAGCCACAAACGTTTGCAAGAAACACCTTCATCCAGCTGCTCAGGGACTGCTCCGAGGCTCTGGCACCCAGCACGTGCACAGCTCTTCACCTGGTGCTGTAATTAGAAAGTCTGTCCATTTGCAGACCATGTGCAAAGCATGAGCAGGACTCAGAGAGGGAAACAATAGATGGCCAGGAAATGCCTTTTGATGGCTGCTTATTGTCTTCCACCTTCTGGGGGAACTGGAAGTTTAACTATAGTCTTCCTCTTTCAGGTATTCCTGTAAATCTTCCTCCTCCTCTGAGGATGCTCCTGGACCACAGCATCTCCTGGAGCTGGGCTCCATTGTGCTCAGGAATTGTGCTCAGGAATGTGCATGTGTTTTTCCCCTTGAATAGCTCCTCTGAGACTGCAGTGACCCAGAAAACTGCAGGGCCCCAGCACCTCCCCTCTGGGAAGAAGGGTTTGCTTAGGGGTGCCACTGTCTCCCCAAGGCACAGCACGGCAGCTCTGCTGCTGCTCAGCCCAGCACTGTGCTGCAGCTCATGGCAGCCCCTCTGCTGTAAACAGGGTGGGTGCACAGAGCTCAATATAACACTGCCTTCCCATTCCCCCAACAACTTACAGAGCTCTGCTTGCTCTACAGCATCCTCTGGGAAGCCTTCATCCAGGTGAGGTTTCCTAGGCAGGGAAAGCCATTTAATGTACATGATCTGACTCTGAAATTCAGCACTCTCTAAGCTGGACCCTGATGGAGCTGATCTGTAACTTCTGGAGGTTCCTCATCTCCCTGTGACTGCAAACATCTGGGGGTTCCAACCAGCAAGAAGCCACCAGCCTTCCCTGCTCCCCAGGCTGTACCACCCCTCATCCCCTCCAGGAGCTCTTAGGGTCACTGCAATGCAATTTGCACTTGGCAAGTTTAATTGCTCTGTGGCCTCTACCACGGAGCAGCTCTTGGCCTTATAAGCAGTATTATGAGCAGGACCCTGGTGGGTCTGGGCACTCAGAACAATCACTTCAGATCAGTGTGAAAAGATTGTCACAGAGTTCAAAGCACAAATCTCAACGTGAACCTGGCTCCAGCCTCCACTGGCTGCAGAGCAGCCCCAGGAGCTCTGCTACTGCTGGGCTGTCACTCCCATGTGGGCAGAGGAGCTGAGACATCTGTGGCTGGAGTAATTTTCTTCCAGCTGCCCCAGAGGTGAGGGATGTGCTTGGCCTCTGCCTCACTCCCAACCCAAGGCTCTTGTCTTTCAGGTCTCTTGAGAATAGGAATAATTTTTGCCCAACTGCAGATGAAGGAAGAATTAGTCACACAGAGCTCAACCGTGAGGATATAAGGTAACCACTGAAAACATAAAAAAACAAACTTCAAAAAATCTCCAGAAAAAAATTGTAGTTCTCTGTATAAAAAGGGTGATCTTCTCTTTGTGTTTCCATGAAAGCCTGAAGAGCACACCCATACCCCGAGGACAAGGATGTTAACAAACAATGGAATTTACAGCAGCAATTAATTCAGGAGAAAGGCTGCAGGTGAAAAGGACTGATACTCGAACAAGAGAGTGAGAATTCTTCATAGATGCAGATGCAATAGTTGTAAGTCAATATTTGCTCTTGCAATATTGCCACACGCAGCAACGGTTTTCCAACATGAAGAGGTTTCAGCCCAGCTGCTCCAGGATCATGTTGTTCAGAAGCATTCAGATCCAGTTCTTAAACTTCATTAAAAATGTGGTTTTTAAAAGCCTTTGGGGAGCTTGGAGTCTTTGATGACAAGTCCTTCTAGCCATTGAAATCCACCAGTGCCGTGGGGTGGCCTCATGGTAGCTAACCAAGAACAGATGATCCCTTTGGGAAGAGAATATTTAAAACCCTAAAACATAGACAAGACAGAACAAATACATGTGGCAACAAGAGAATTGGGAACATTTCTCCTCAGATCAGCCAGTCACAGAGAAACCCCCAGATGATAATTCAGCCTGGGACTAGCCCCCACCCCTTGCACATTTCCAGCTCCATCCTTTTGCTGGAATATCACACGGAGATACCCAGGGCTGGTCACTCCTTGAGGTTTTCAGCAGTTCCTTGGAAGTTACTGTCACATGTGTCTGAGCAGGAGGCCTGGGGAGCCCAGGTGATATCAGGACATGCTGGCCAGTACAAGCCAGTGTCCCTGCTCCAGTCCCTTGTGCCTGTCCCATACACAGAGCCCAGTGAGGAGGTCCCCAGCCCAGGGAGCTGGAAAGATGTTCACAGCACCCAAAGAGGCCAAGAGCCTTTCTTCAGAGCTGGTTTTACTTACATAAAAAAGGATAAGGAGTCAAAATATAGGAAATCAATTTTCCTATCTGGAAGGGAAGAAAATAACCAATTTTAACCCTGCAATCAGTGCTCTGGGAGCAGCTGTCCCAGTTTGTGAGGTACAGCCTGTGTCACTTGTTACCCTGCTGTAACAAGATGAGGCAAGTAGCAGGCAAGAGTTCTGTAGGCTGGGAAACCAAGATGAGGAGGAGAACTGAGCAGTACTTCTGCATACCACTGGGAAAAAGCTTAGGTCAGTGATCATCATCAAAATCTGGGAGCAAAAAATGAGGAAACTCCTTATTCCTGTTCCCCATGGCTCATAAAGTTTTACATCAGGAAGGGTGGAGGCAACGTGTTTTGTACTCTTGGAAGGAACTACACGTCCTAGACTGCTCCTCTTGTTGCAGAACAGCTGCTGTCCTCTGTCCCAAAGGCTCCCCTTCATGCCCCACTCCCTGACCTTGAAGGAGCACATCTAAGGAGGTGCTCAAGGGGATTTTTTTGGGGTTTATTTCAAGTGCTGCCCACTTAGCCCATTAAAAGGATCTCCACCTAGGAACAGCATCCTAGGTGTGTGTGGCCCGCTCAGGTAGACAAAGGACATCACGAAGCCATTATCCTGTTTTTTACACTCAGAATGACACGGCTTTTATCCTGGAATGAGCTGGCTGTTGGCTGCTCCTCTGGAACAGGGCGCAGGGAGCGTGCCAAGCCCACGGAGGGGACACAGCCACCTGCCCCATAGGAAGTGGGCAGGCAGCCAGGCGAGGTTTGCACACACCGAGGACAGGCTCCCAGCAGCAGCAGCAGTGTCCTCCACTACTGACCTGGGCTGGAGTCAAGCTGGCAGCTGAGCTGGAAGAGGAAACCATATTCTATCATTATCTCTCACCTTGCTTCCCTTTCGTAACAACCCCATCCCTCTGCAAAACAGAAAAACACACCAGGGCTTTACAGGGGCTCCTGGAGCCTGAGCTCAGAGCCAGGGCAGCCAGGGCTGGAGCTGCCCTCGACCAGGGCTGTGCACAGACAAGCTGTCATTTCCCCAAACTGGGTCAAATGCAAAAGAGAAGAGCTCAGGGAACAACAAGACTTCGTTTGCTCGACCCCAGCCTCTGCAGGGTGGGTTGATGCTGCAGAGAGGCTTTCCTTCAGGAGGCAGGACCATGCTCCTGCTGGTCCTCTGTCCCCAGCCTTGAGACCCCGCAGTGCCACCTCACTGCTTTTACCAGGAGTATGCATAAATGCTCAGGGATATGAATCAGAAATATGTGGGCAAAGAAAACTGAGCTCCCAAGATTGTTGCCATCATCCTCTCCCCTTGCACTGTGTGACCATCTCTTTTCAGTTTAAGCTCCTGGTATCCCAATCCCTGGTCTGACACAGTGCCTGTCTGTCAGCTCTGCCCACCCTGATCCCCTCGTGTGGCTCCTACACCAGCTCTCAGGAGCAACAGAGGCCATCTCTCTGTTTTTCACATGAGCTGGTCTCACATTTGTTTTTCTTTCAAACACGAGGCTTTGCAGATATTAAAATATAATCCAGGAAGAGTTTACTTTGTGAGGGAAGAGTGTGGGATCATGTAGGGGAGAGGGGTCATTGGGGGAGTGCAGGGAGGTGGGGGTGGCAAAGCAATTTTCATTTCCCCTCTGTGTCCCATTGGGATCGAAGTCTTTACTTCCCTGCAAACAATAGTGGCCAGTATGGGACAAGCTAGAGACTTTGGGAGACTCCAGGCCCCCCAAGATATGAATTTCTGTTTGCAGCAGAAATTTTATACATTGCTTATGGAGAGGAGAGAAGAAGGTGGTAAAACCTGGAGAAGATGGCTGGGACCATGGAGAAATAAGTAGAAATGAGAGAAGAAAACATCTCCCCTAGTACTGAGTTGTTGTTTTGCATTTAAAAAAAGCAAACAAATCCAGTTTGTGCTATAGGTAAACAGAGGAACTGGGCAGGCAGGACAGGAAAGCAGGGCCTCGTCAGAGCCCTGCGCCACGCAGGGGGAAAAACAAGAATCCTAGAAATGTGGAGAGAGGCTTGAGGTGATTGCTCAACACGTGAGGAAATATGGAGCAAAAGCCAGCTATCAGGGAGAGGAAGCTGGAAAAGGGCAGGCTGATAGGAGCCATGAGGTCAGCACAGCAAAAAATAGTGTGGGAAGGCTTCCCAGAGGCAGCGAGCCCACGGAGCACAGGTGGCCCTGCTGCTCCTCCCGCCTTGGGTGCGCAGGTGGCAAGGGATTGCTCTCCTGATATTGGGTTAAAACTGCTCAGTGGTGCTGAGTTCAATCCATCAAAGGCTCCTTAGCTACAAATCCACCTCACAGCACCTGCAGCTGGGCTTTATTTCCAAGGGACCCCTTCCACATTGATGCTGCTCCACTGGCAAAGCCTCACCAAGCTGCCCGAGCTGAGGCTGCCACCAAAAAATCACCAGGAACGAGCTGCTGCATCCACTCAGCCCGGCCATTTTTCTTGAATGAGCACAAAGCTGGGCCTGTCTGGCTGTCAGGGCCAGCGTGAGACACACAGGCTGCCCTCCCAGGCGGGGCTGGGTGTCCAGGCTGAGCGCGTGGTGAGCTCATCCCGGCCGCAGCGCGAGGCACGGCGCTGGGAGCGCTGCCAGCTGACCCAGGCCCTGTGAGCACTGGCAGCCTGGTCTGTTTGGGTTCCTCACATGCCAGGGGTCTCAGGGCTTGTTTTGAGTTCAGCTCAGCTCGGTGGTTTTGATGGATTCTGCCTTTCTGCTCCGGTCACAAGCAGTTGGATGTTCACAACAGTCTTGCTCTAAGACAAACAGCATCCATAAATCTCTGGTTGAAGCCAAGAAAATCCTGACTTTCGTTACTCTGTGTTGTCCCCTCAGCCCTTTGAACGCCCAGTGCCCTTGCATGGAAGCCTTAATGGAAGTCCTATCAAAAGGAGCAGAATAAATCTTGTTGCCTTGTGAGGTAAGGTCACGCTCGCTGTGTGGCCATCTGGCAATAGATGGGGCTGCCCCCTGGGTTGTCTTCTCCTTGCAGGAAGTCTTCCATCAACTCTTGCAAGGCATGAACCCCTGTGTCCCCCCAAAATGTGGTTTCAGCAGCTGTCCCTGCTGCAGCTTGTTCAGTGGGTCACTGCTCAAACCAGAGGACTTCTCATTATGCTCCTTCCTACCAATCCACTGCTCCAAGGAGAGAAGCTGGGATGCTCCCAGGACCTCACAAGGGATCTCCCATTAGGATCCTACACACTACTGGGTCACTTCTCCAATTTCATTGAAATATGTCTGTTTTTTTCAGTTACCCACAGAATAAAGGATGTTGGAGCATTACAGTCCCTTGTGCTTGAACAGATTTGTTTCTCTGGCTCATCTGTCTCTGCTCCTGCTGCTCTGCCTCCTCCCATATTCCCAGTGATTTGTTAAAAGTTTGCACCAAAGCCTGATAAAAACTGCCTGTAACATCAATGAGTTTGGGTCAGAGCTTGAATTCCTAGAAAAACATCCTTTCCTGCCCCATTTCCCTGGCTGGACCTGCTGCTGGGGTCAGTGTCCCTTGGCTGCTGGGGTCAAGGACAGCCATGCTGACATAAACAGGCTTTTTTAGCTGATTTTCCCTTCCAGCCTCAGGCAGGGAAGAGAATGGGGATGTCCTGTGGCTGCTAGAAGAGGACACACAGGGAATAGTGACTGCATCCATGACAGTGTTTGTTTGCCTTTCCAGCAAGTCTTTGATAAATCCTGTCTCCTGCCTGTGCTGCCCGAGCTCCAGGGACCATGGGAATGCCAGGACAGCCATCTCCCCATCTGGGACAGGACACAGGACAACCAGCGACCAGTCTGCTGGCCCAGGAGCACACTCAGCTGGACACACATCCCCTCCAGGGGACAAAGGGACTCACTGAGAGAGGAAGAATCCACGTGTGGCATACAGGAAAGAGGGGGCTGAAGAGGACTTGACTTCAGCAGCAGCAGGAAGGGAAGATAAGGATGGAAAATCAGATTGTTTCCAGCTCATGTCTGGGCAGTTTGTGGGGAAGAGGCTACGAGATCCATGAGCAGTGTGAAGAGTCTGGAAGCTGGGCAGACTTGGGAGATCCTGAAGGAGACCCTAGGGAGCTCCTTTGTCCCCATGGGGGTGGTGTCTCCTGCCATGGTGGCAGCAGCATGAGGAGGGTCTGAGTGTGGCAGAGTGAAGCCAACTGCACCAGCACTCACTGCCCTCCAATCTCTGCTGGATCTCACCAGGGCTGTCCTTCTCTGAGCCCAGGAAGGGTTACATGGGATTATTCAAGCACCTCACTCCACGTGGAGTACTGTGCAGGGTACCTGGAGGGACAGGCACGGGTGGCTCTGTGTTTCCCCTTCTCCTCAGCTCCCTCCAGCCCTCTCTGCTCACAGGGCCACCAGCAAGGAGCCACTGGGCAGAGGCATCTGCTCATCCTCCCTGAGAACAGGGACCCTTGTCTGCTGTCACCCTATAGCCATGACCCAGTTTCACCGAGGCATTTCTCAACCCTCAGCTTTTTCCTTTTTGTCTCTCCTCTCACCATTCCCCTCCCTCCCCTTCACCGCTGGCATCTGATATTTACTTTCAGGCCGGGAGGGACAGAGGAGGCTTTTCCTTGCATTGCTCCCACATTGTTCCCGGCCGGTATTTGGGAACAAGTGTGACATTCAGGGGAGCCAGAGAGGACAAAGCCTGCCTGCAGGTAATCACACCGCAGGCGGGCATATCGGGTATCCCTGGACACAGGGCATCCAGGAGCTTTTGACTGCGTCTTTTTAGGAAGAGCTTTCTCAGCCCCGGTATCTCTCAGATTAGGTTTTGTCCCCAGAGGAGCCTGTTGTGCCTCCATTGTGGCGCAGCTGTGGGAACCCGCGGCCCGGCACGGCACCGGAGCGGGGACAATGCCCGCGGGCGCTCCCGACCTGCCCGGTGGGCGGCTCCTCCCTGCTCCGGAGGGACTCTGATCTCTGATGAGGAGGCTGGGCCGACATCTGCTGCCCGGCGCTTTCTCCTCTGTGCTCGGATGTCCACAAAAGAGAAGGGATGGAGGGATGGATGGATGGAAGCCCTGTGCCCTTGGCAAGCATCCCTGAGCCCATGGAGAGGGACACACAGACATACACAGGACAGGTGCACCAGGTACAAAGCTGGGTTGGTGCCCTGGATGTGCAAGGAGGAGGCAACATAAGGGTGGCAACACTTGCTCTGTGCTGGAGGAGTAGCAACAACCTGAAAAACTCAGTGACATGTGGGAAAATGTAGAGGAAAACCCAGCATTGCCTCAATTCCCTCCCATATGCCCTTTGGCATTGCCAGGAAGAGCTGGTCCTGGGTACAAAGCACCTACAGCCCCCAAAAAGATGGGAGATCCCATCTCTGACTCTCTTCTGCACTTAGGGATTTTCAGGGTTGCTAAATGCATCCTAAACACACAGGAAGGAATATTGGTCCTCAGCCTCTGCTGCAGCACAAGCTCATACGGCTGGGTGTCCCATCTGAGAATATCCAGCCCTATCCAACACAGACAGAGCCTGGCTGCTGCATGACCCTGCCTGTCCTGGGATGGGACATCTAGAGCTCTGACAAGCCCAAGGAGAGTACAGTGTCTTTTCTCCTCAAAGAAATCAGCACTCTCCCCTCCCCGAGCCATTAAAACGCCTGATTTAGCACAGATACTGACTGCATTTAGTCCACACAGAGCCACTTCTGGCTCCTCATGCTGAGGAGCTGTGTAACCCCAGTGAAGCCTGGCTGATATAAACCAGTCCCTGACTGATCCCTTATCTCCAGCCTTCTCGTGCTGACTGATTGGTTCCTCCCTCTTTCTCAGCCGAGCCTCTGCTCTGGATTCACACAGACTTTTCAACACTTTTAAAATCCTGGCCCAATAAAGCATTAAAGCACTTGAACATGGATGTGACTGTTTACTTGCTTAAATCTAAACATGGGACGTAGTTGGGTCGAGACCTTTCTCTTCCTGCCCAGTCCTGCTCCCCCAGTGTCCTGGCTGCTCTCCTCAGCTTGGTCTGTGGTTTCTCTGCCTTACGGTGCAATGTCACGGAGAATTCGCAGTTTCCCATTTGTGACACGCTGGTTTTGCCTAAGGTGACAAATTACCTTCTCCCACAGTGATAAACCAATTTACTCATCCCAAGCTGCATCTGCTGGTTCATCTTGGTCTGCCCACAGAGCAGAAGCTTTCTGTTCTGCTCAGCATCTGCACCACAGCTGTTTGCCATTGGCTTCCCCGTTGCCTTTCGCATTCGGCCGCTCGCTTCCTTTTGCACTTCAGCTCGTTGTGTTTCCTTTTATTATTCTCTGTTCCTAAACCAACCTGGCTCCTGGCTACCTCTTCTGGGAAGAGCAATCCACTGCCAGGCCATGAGGCAGCCTCCAAGTGGATGAGCACATTGAGTTGGTGGAAAGACACGAGCATTGCTGACCTGTTGCCATGTCCTTGGATGGGGAGGGACACTTTTAGATGGGTAGAAATGCCCATGAAGCAGCTGGGGAGGTGTCACTGAGCCTGGGCCAGGGCTGGTTGGTGTCCCCAGTGCTGTGTGGGGACAGCTGCCCGCAGCTGCTGGGGCTGTGCCGCGTGCAGGAGCGTGCAGCCATCGGACACAGCCCCAGCAGAGGTGTTTGGGAGCAGGTCCAGGCTCATGCAAGTCGGGCTGGCTGCCCAGCATCCTCTGTGAGAGGAAAAGATGCCTTAGCAGGGATACAAACACACCATGGGCAGGTCCTTGGATAAAGAAACTTCCCTCCAGCACATCTGGAAAATTACTCCCATCCTTTAGTAAACAGGCTTCCAGAGGAAGGTCTGTGCTAGTGCTGTCCTCCCTTTGGGACATAGTGGAGCCAAGGTAGGAAAACCCAGCAGGATGGGAGGATATAAACTCCCCTGGAATAACTTACAGCTGTCCTGGAAGCTCAGAGACCCAGAGGGCTGAGGAGAGTGTGGGCAAAGTCAGAGATTTAATCAAGTCTGTTTATCCTTGGCAAAGGGCCAGTGGAAGATTCAGTTTCCATAGGAGAGCAGGGATGATGGAGGTTCAGCTGGTGTCCCTACTGAGTTCAGCTTTTCTTCCACCTCCATACACCCAGAGGAGCAGCAGCACAGGTGGGTCTCTGGGCCAGGCTCAGGAGAAAGCCTGGAGGAGCCAGAACAGCTGATATTCCTCATCCTCTTCCTCCTGAACAGAGGAGGTCCCAAAGCCCCCAGCGATGGGGAATCTTTAAAAACCATTGCACAACATCCAGCATCACTGAGCATGGGTTATGGTTTTCAGAGGCTGGTGAGAAGACAAAAGAAACAGTGCCACAGTATGAAGTCATCTCAGCATGGGGAAAGATCCAAGAGAAGGATTGCAGGTCCTCAGACCTGGAACAGAAATTTGGAAGGGGTTGTCTCAGAAATCCTATTCCAGTGCAAAGAGAAGTGATGAGAAAGTGCTGTAGTCCTTGGACAGCAAAAGAGGGGGAGGGTTTGCTTAAATATCTGGTAACAATAATCATGTCACAGCTGTGAGGACACGGCCCAGAGCTGTTTTGTTAGAGATTGTAAGCCCAGATATGGATAAATCAGGAAGCTCAACTCTCTCTTCAGAGGGGGATAAGCGAGGAGGTTGTTCTCCTACGTGGATGGATATGGAGGCCTGAGATCCCTCCAGACACCACAGAGAGATGTCACACACGAAAGGAAGCAAACCAGAGGCATGATCCACACTTGGTACATAGAACATAATGCTGAGGTCCTGCTCCCCCACCTTGCTTCAGCCATGTCCAGCAGCCCCAGGCATGTAGTGGAGGGAGATTCCTCTTTGGAAACCAGGAACCTGCTAAGTTCAGCTCTGATTACATCCTTAAACCACCACGTCATAAATCTTTCCTGCAGCATCCTTGGCAAGGGTGTTCTCCAGCAAACACCTTGCTCAGCAGCTCAGACAATGAATGTGGCAGCTGGTTTGGGGGCTCTAACTCTGCTGTGGGCAGGGCATCCCCAAACTACTGCCTCAGTCTGGGGCATGCTCAAGCTTTGGGAGACCAGCACCATGGCCCTGAGGGGGTGACAGAAGATGTGACTTTTCTCCCCAAGGCCTCTCCCAGCAGGAGCTGCCAGCCTTTCCCAGCTGAGCCTCCTCGGGCAGTGTGACAAGGCAGACAGAGCTGGACATGTGGCTTTGAACATGCCAAACCTCCTTCCAGCAAGACATCGTGTCCAGGCAGGCTGGCCAAAGCCAGGCTCTCCTCCCCACACTGATGGCCATGCCCTCAACAGAGTGAGAGCCAGGGGGTCCCAGGGCCACTCTGGATAGAAATGAGCTGGAGCTGGGCACAGATAAAGATGAGGGCTCTGCCTTAAGGGCTCACCACCGAGCTCTGGAGGCTTTTTACACTAGAAAAAACACCTATAAGAGCCTGTCCAGACTGAGAGTTTCCAAACTCTCCCAGGCACCTCTTTCCTGCATCTCTCCCTCCCCCCATCCCGCCCAGCTCAGCCTCATCTCCTGTGAAATGTCCAAGTGACAAAAGGCTCTTTGGGGCTCAGCGTCAGCCAGCGCCCATGGCCCGCACGGATGGAGGACAGCACCATCTGCTCCAGGGCAAATGAACCCCAGGGCCAGATGCTCTGCTCTGCTAAGGAGGCTGTATAAGCCTTGGACCCGGTTCATGGGAACCGCTTCCCTCTCCCCCGCCTCCGCCTCCCACACGCATTAACCTCTTTACTGCCGCTGATGTCTTTATGGTGACATCTGAGGGAGGAGCAGGAGGTGGGTGAGAAGGCACGGGGGTGAAGAGGCAGGATGCTGTGGAGGTGTCCTGGGAGCTTGCCTGACACGCTGGTGTGAAGTTTGCCGTTCTTCCTTCCCTCCCTTTGGGAAGCTGGGCAGTGAGAGCCGCTCCCGGCGGGGGTCCGCAGGCAGCACGGGAGCGGCAGCGGAGGCGCCGCGGGGGTGGGAGCAGGAGGTGGCAGGATTGGCACTCGCTTTGGAAGTGTCCCCGCAGGGGTTTGCTCTCCGCTGCAGGCGATTCCCACGAGCCACCCCAGCCCCATCCCCCAAAGCCTTTCTCAAGGTTTCTATCCTGATGGTTCCCGTACCTGGGGCATCAATCAAGGCAGACCATGTTTGCTCCAGGTGCTTCGGCTCGGGTGGAGGGGACAGGAGGGACGTGTCAGCCCACAGGTCTGAAGCTCTGGCCCTGTTGCAGCTCATCCCTGCAGCAGTCCCCCCTCAGCCACTGCTGGGAGGGGGTCACACAGAGCCCTGGGTGCCTGGCCCAGACCTGGGTCTGCCCTCCTGGTCACAGCTGAAGCCCTGCCTGCCCAGCGTTGCTCTCATTTCCATCCATATGACATACATTTTCCCCAAACACCGTGGTTTTAGGGGAGGGAGGGAGCCAGAAGTCCTGTCTGGTAGTCCCTGCCATGCTGCTAACTGGGAAGAAGCCACATAACCTCTGTATTGCCTGTATTGCCTCCAGCAACAGACAGGAGACATCAGTCCCATCTGGCAAGGTGTTCCCAGGCAGGACCCCGGTTTTGGGCAGAGCTGGCAAGATCAGGAGTGTGAGGATCACAGTATCACAGATCACAGATCACCTGCACGCTGCTTTAGCAGGTGAACAACTGCTGCTCCAGACTGGATCCAGCCCTCCTGCCTGGAGAAGGAGGATTTCAAGGTATTAACAGGCTCAGGGTGAGGCCACTTCCATTGAGGTGAAGTATCTCCCTCTCCCCTCCCTCCCCCACACGTTTTCTGCCCCTCTAAATTAATTTCCAGCCACCCAGGCCACCAAGGGTTAACACTGGTGGGCTGTCTGGGGGGGTGTGTGCCATGAGCCGGGGAAATCACAGGTGGGATGCGGGCTCGCAAGGCTCAGCGGCCTGCTGGAAAAGACCTTGGCTATTGAACCCTGAAAAATCTCCTCCTTTCTGGCGGAGCCTTCCTCGCCCTGGTTCCCACAGGGCTCCTCCGCCGCCCCGCACCTCCGCCAAGGTCACACGCCGCCGCTGGATCTCGCCTGGCGCGGTGGGAATCCGATTAACAACCGGCCCTGGGATGGGGCCGCGATGGGCCAGGGAAGGGCCCCGAGCCCAGGGAAGAGCTTTCCCACACTCCATCCCCCCTGGCCGGCGACGGCGGAGGAAATCGTCCATATCTAAATGTGTCCTGATAGCTGCGCTAATCTAGGGCTGAATGTGCAGCTCGGGGTGGGCTCACCGGCAGCATTAGCGCAACACATGGCCCGCATTCAGCTCGCACAAAGGGCCCAATTCTTCCCCGTCCGCTTGGGCTCCGCACGCCCCAGTGGGAAAGCGGAGCGGGGCCGGGGCTGCGGGAAGGTGCCGGACCGTTGGGATGGAGCAGCTGGCTCCCCTCGGGGACGCGGGGGGACTTCTGACCCCGGGCAGAATTTGCTCTTCTTCCCATGTGTTTCCTCAGCAGGCAGAGAGAATGAGCGATGCTGCTCTCGCAGGTCCGAAATTTTGGCGGAGAACAGGAGAAGCTGGGTTATTTTAAGCAGCAGAGGGGTATTTTGGGGGGGCTGCGTGGCAGACTCCATCTCTGGTTGGCAGGGGTGCTCTGCAGGATGGGGTTTCTTCACTTGTTGTCTGTGCCAAAAGAGTACCAAGTGGAAAAAAGTCAGCAAGATAGCAAAAAATGTTGTTTCAGCCCAGCCTGAAAGATCCCTCCAACCAAATCCACAATGTTTCCTTCCCTTCGCACCTTTTAAACCTTTCTTCTCCTTTTTGGCTTGCAGCACTGTTCAAATAGGGAAACCTGTTTTGAAATAAAGAAGATTAAAAAAGGCACACTTTGTTCTGAAAAAAAAAACGTTGAAACAAGATGTTTCGACATCTTCCAAATGATCTCTCTCCCTTGTTTTGGCTGAAGCCCTGCATTTGCATTTGTCCTGGATTTGCACATTGTTGGTTCCCCACAAAAGGGCACATTTTTTAGTGAACTCAGTCCTGTTCACCAGAAGCAGCTCAGCTCCTGAGCCAAGCTTCTGCAAGCAGAAATTTTCAAAACTGTGTAATTGGTTGGTCTGGATAAAGGTGAAGATCCTCTTCCCCAAAGAACCTTAAAATATGCCTTTTCACCCCACAAAGTTCCCCTTTTCTGTTCCCCTTTTTCCTTCACTGTCTCTTCTCCTTTTTCCTCCATACTTAGTCCAACCTCTCACCTAAACCTCTTGTTTCCTCAAGCTCCCTTTTTTGGGGGTAATTTAATGAATAAATGCTGCTGCCAGGCTTGGATGCAAATTCTTAGAGCCTCACATAGTCCAGAAAACCAAAAAAACTCATCACTAAGTGAGTAATCTACCCTGGGGGATCTTCTTGGCCACTGGATACTCTCCAGCTCTAGATATGGGAAAAATTTCCCCCTGGGCAAAGAGGTGCCCGAGCCCTGACCCTATTCCCAAGCCCTGGGGGTACCTCGGGGCCAGGAGGAAGGGAGGGAGCTCTCTCTGGGATGCAGAGCTGTGAGCAGCCCTTGCCTAACCAGCCTTCAGCTGACATTAGCAGCGATGTCCCCACCCTTGCTTGGAGCCCTGATGTGTAGATCCCATCCCTTCCCCATTCCAGTGTGACAAATTTCCTCCTCCTCCTCGCCAGGGACCTTGTTGGCCTCGGGCTTGTGGGTGCTGGTGGGGGAGAAAACCCCCATGCTGGAAGCTGGGAAAGCAGCAGCCTTCCTGATTTCCCCTGGGAAGGACAGGGAACAAGGGGAGGCAGCCCTTCCACGCCTGGCAGATCCTTCACAACCCTCTTTCTGGGCCCTGTCGAAATCTGCCTGTTTTAACTTGTCTGTGTGTCTCACTGGGGAGATGGACTGGAAAACACAAGGCGGATCCAAGCAGCTTTCTCCATGGGGAAAACTTCCAGCACATAATAGTCTGGGGCTTGTTTGATGCCTGGTGTAAGATGCAGCTGAATAAAACCACGTAGAAGGAACTTGAATAGCAAAGGGCATCTTGAGAAACAAGCAGCCTTTTCTTCCCTCTCCCGCTGCAGAAGCTGCCCCGGAGCTGCTGTGTGTGCGGGGAGAGGGGCTGGTTCCCATTTAATCTCAGGATGAAGGCTGCCACTATAAATAAAAGCAAATATATAATTCCTCCTATTGCTGCCTGGTTGCTGTGGAGACTGCAGTTTAATTAACCACAGTGCTGATGCCCTGCATGCCACAGAGCTGCCCGGGAAAATATTACGGATGGCTCCACACGTCAGCCCCGCGTTTTACTCACTTCCAGAACTTGCCAAAAGTGCCTGATGGGCACGTGGTACAACTTGGCAGCATCACTCAAGCTATGCTCATGCTTCCTACAAGATGGACTGGGAAGGCAGCAGCTACCAAAACTGGATTCCTTGTGACGATGTGCAGGCTGGATGGAAAAACCCATACACCCCGGGAATTTCCAGAGAAGAAAAGGGAGAGATCAATACTATTTAGTCTTCCCAGGCGTTTACTTGGAAAACCCACGGAGATACAGCTCGTGTGATCCCAGTTACTTCTGTTTTGTGGATTGTGGCTTGGCAGGAGGCAGTGGAGCGGGTGCAGGAGGCGGCTGCACGTCTCACCCGTGCGAGGTTAGATCCCTGGACAGCCTCCAGCTGAGCCCCCAGGAAACCTTTGTAAGGAGCTGGGCTTGGAAGAGGTTTTACCTTCCTACTGTAGACTTGCTGGAGTATTTCCATCCCACTCAAACTCTGCTTGAGGGCTAAAGCTGCTGTTCACTGCAGTCCATCCCCACCAGGGAGCACTGGGGCCAAAGCTGCCTGTACAGTGGGAGGTTTGCAGACCCCTCGCTGCACCCCGGGCTTCTCCAGCTCCTCATCTCCAGGGGAGCAGCAGCCCCAGGAGCTGCACAGGCCCCGGGGAGAGACCTGCGTCAGGGAGCTGGCTCAGGCACAGGAAACCCAGCTGTCAAGAAGACTCCAGCGTGTTTGCCCATCCCTGCCCCCCGGCTCCTTTTTCTGGTGCGCGTTTGCGTTTCAGACAGCGCTGATCCTGCCGGCCAGCCCTTACCTGCCAGCAGCTGTCAGACACCGCAGCCAGGAGCAGCCCCAAGGCACGAACCGCCCGCCACCGGCCCCACCTACATCCACCTCCGTGATGCAACTCCCGGTGCGCAGCTGCTCCTCTGGCTGCCAGCAGCCCCGGGCCCCGGCGGGAGCGGGTCTCCGAAGCAGCAGCTTTGGCACATCCCCAGCTGCTTGCTCAGCCCCAGTCTTGAAAGCGAATCTCAACAAAAAGTCAGCAAAAACCTTTCCGGGTGGAGAAGTCCAGGGGTGAAGTCTTGACTTGGTCACTCAAGAGAAGGAGTGATGGGCAATGTGAAAGGCACGTCCCTGTGCCCTCATGGCTGCTGTCACCGTGAGAGCTGTGGAGAGAGGAAAGTTCATCTCAGCCTCTGCAGCAGGATGAGAACCAAGTTTGGACAGCCACCCCACCTGCTGTCACAGGGACCCCGGTGAATGTGATGGCACCATGGTGGCAAGCCAAGCTGTGCCCTTGGCTTGTGGGGTGTCACCACATGGCTTGGAGGGAACGTGATCAGCTGTGCCACCACGCTGTGCTGTGTGGGACAACAGATGCCAGTTCATAAGTAAAAACAGGACAATGGGGTCCTTATGGGGTCAGATTTGTCCAGCCAGGTCCTGGTAAGGGCTGGTGCAGGACAGCTGTGCCATTATCCCAGCATTAGAAGCCACATGGGGTACATGGCATTACCACAGGCTTTCCCCTGGATCCCTGGAGCAGCATTAGTACAGGAACAAGCACATGAGCCCAAAACTCAGCCACAGATGTGGGACACAGGACACAAACCCAGGTATCAAAGAGACAAAGCTGTGGGATTGCAGAGAAGGATGAGTTGTTTGGCAGCCCCAAAATTTCAGATTGTCTTGACCTAATCTGGAGGATCTCACTTCCCTGGTTCATCAGGAGAGTTTATTTTTTCTGCTGGAAAATTTAGACCCTCATTCCCATTCCTGAGCTCCCCAGGGCACTGGAGGAGTCCTTCACTGTTTTTACAGTTTGCGTTGCTTCCCCTCGCCCTCTGTTTTCCTTTTCCTCTTCTCCATGACATGAAGCTTAACTAAACTCTGGGGAGGGGAGAGGAGAGGAGGGAACAGATGCTGACTCTGGCTCAGCAGCTCTGTAAGATCCCCAGAGATACAGGCACAGATTTCAGTGTCCTGCACTCACATGGAGATCTGGGGGATTGTCTTTTGGGCCAGCCAGAGCTGGATGAGTAATTCACACCATTCCTTCACCTTTTCCATGGGACTTTCTGTTCCTCTCATCTGGGCTCGGATCTGACCACATGTGGCAGCCAGGATGGCTTGGAAGGATGTGCTTCTCTAGGATGATTGCACTTCACTTTCTCAGCATGGGAGGTCAATATCAGTAGAGCTTCTCCCTTTTCTGCTCTCTCAGGTAAGATATTAGTAAAGCAGGTGATTTTTATTGCTGAAGGAGCCCCCAGTGAACTGCAGCCTGGCAGTCAGGGGCCTGTTCCCAGCTTGCCAGGCTGGCACCTCGCAGGGATGCTGACACCACTTTGGCCCATGTGGTGGGAATGGAGCTGAGGATCTCCAAACCACAGGACAGCTTTGAAAAGCTGGTTAGCAGGGGGCTGTCATCAGGACTCTGATCCCTGTGGGACATACAGCACACAGAGCAGCGGGCATCCCTTCGGTCTGCGTTTGGCTGCTGTTTTGGAGCAGGTATTGCACTGCCAAAACACAGTCAGTGCCTCTTGGTGGCTTGTCAGTTTGGGGACAAGGGTGACAGCTCTCTTGGGAACAGCCCTGGATTGAGCACCATAAATTGCAGCCAGTGGGAAGAACAAAGGGCCCTCATTGGGTGGGGTGTGGGGCAAGAGGCATCACTCGGGGTCGCCTGAATTTATGGCTCCCTCTGGCTCCTTTAGCAATGGATGCTTTCCACATAGGACTCCAACCAACAGCCTTAGAGGGGGAGATAAAAGCTTGGGAGAAAAGAAAGGATCTTTTTTTTTCTTCTCTTTCATTTTTTCTAAATCAGCAGAGGGAGAGGAGGCACCATGGCAACATCAGTCTCCTCGGTCGGCATGCTCAGCGCTGGAGAGCCCGTGCTAAACCACCCTTCTGGGACTGCACAGCCCTCGGCAAACCCCACTGCGAGGCCATCCCTGTGTCTGATGCATCACAGCCCCGTCACCGGCATCGCCTGCCTGGCTGGCAGGAAAATCCATTCCCAGGCTTGGATCAGCCACTGCCTGGCGGTGCGGAGTCGGAGGCAGCAGGGAGGGATGTGAGGAGGAGGGATGTGATCCTGTTAACAAACCTCGGCTAAACAGGCTGCTCGGGGCTGTGCGGGCAGAGCCTCATTGATATTGAAATCAGGTGCAATCCATCACCGGGAGAACAGGCTCCTTCCACGGGCAGCTGAAAAGAGCCACTCTCAAAGGGAGGGGGAAAAACTTGTCCAGGGGAAGGGCGAACCAAAGCGTGGCAGGTGTGGTATGGAGGGGATGCTGTCCGTGCCAGACAATGATTCATGGCCGAGCCTGCCGTGCCATTGCCAGGACACTGGGAGCAGGGGACAGAGCTCCCTGAGTGGCAGGAGCACAGTGGGCTTGGAGAGGTGTTTTGTTGGGGTCTACTCCCTCCAACTCTGGCACTGCAGAGTGACAACAGCTCTGGTTTGTACCCTCGGGTGAGAAAGTCCCCGATGGAGCAGTCAGCTCGACCAGAGTGGGCAGTTTGTGGGTGTTTGGAAATCAGGCAATTTGAGAAATCAGTTATTTGGAGATGGCATCAGGTGCAGCCACGGGATGTGGCTCCTGGGCTACCCTGACCCCTTTCACCTGAGCTCCCTCCCCAGTGAGTGAAAATGAGACTTTGCACTTTCACCCGTGGCCTTTGTGGGTCCTCCTGGGAGCCCATGGGACAGCATAAAGCTGCCAGGCAGGATGAGCTACATGAGCCTTTTCACACCTCATCTCAACCAGCATCCCTGCGGCTCTGGGGCTGCCCGTGAGCCCCAGGGCACCACCGAGACTCCCCAGGGTATTGCCCAGGCAGGGATGACGACCAGACTGCAAAGGCCCTTGAGCGTGGGCTGATCTCAGATCTGTAGATCTAGCTCAACGTTAAAAGAAAAACAAAACAAAACGAAAAAAACCCAAACAAAAACACCAAACCGAAGTGAAACTGAGTTTGGTTTCCTGTGTCTCAAGCCAAGTTTCCACCAAGACTGAGGGCTTTGGTACAGTCTGAGGTGATGGGGACTGCGTCTTGGGGAGAGGGATGTGACAGCTGGGTAAGTGAGAGGAGAGGGAACCGGGGTTGGGGACCAGCCTCGTCAGCTCCCCAAAACTGCCTCCCCTACTGCAGACAGCCCCAGGACTTGAAGCACGGTCACTGTCACCCCAAGAGTCTTGTCTTTCAGTGCTGAGGGTGAGCCCCGAGTCATCCCATCACCGTTCAAACTGAACGCTGCCAAATCTGTGCCAAATCAGCGTCTCAGTGCTCAGCCTCGGGCCCCGGCTCCCCACACCTGGATGCAATCACAGCTCCGGTCAGAGACTGGGAAAAAGCCCCAGATCCGCTTCACCAGCAGCTGCTGTTTATTCAGCGGGAATCTTTCCTACCGAGGAAAGATGGAGCGGGGACGAAGCGCTTCCCACCGCCCCGGGGCTGCCACCGCGGCACGGGGCGGGATGCGGGGGATGCCCCAGCGGGGTGGTGATGCTCTTGACAGAGCTGTGAAAGGACCGTGGCAGGTTTGGCCTTTCCCAGCGCAGCCCTGGGGCCCGAGGGAAGCCCACATCTGTGTGCGGGGGAGCCGGGCAGCGCGGGCTCCTGCGGGGGCGGCCGGTGGCGGAAGCCGCCGTGGGGCTGCAGATCCGTGCGATGCCGCGGAGGCGGGGGGCGTTGTCAAAAATGGCATTCTTCTCTGATTTTCTTTCTCTCTCTTTTTTTTTTTTTACCCTAAAAAAAAGAGAAAATCATACAAGCTCTGTAGTTGATTAAGCAAAAGACAGAAAGGCTGGGAAGTGCTGGGGTGCAACTATGAAAGCAATTCTGTTCCAAGGGGAGAATGGGTTTGCTTCTTGACAGCTTGACTCTCACAGTGTCATGCTTAGCACTGGCCGTGGGATGAGCCCTGGGGCTCGCAGGGTGGCTCCGTGTCCCTTTGGCTCCCTCTGACAATCATCCCTGAAGATGTGAGAGGGGGCTGAGCTCTGTTTCAGCGCTGCCATCGGGTTTGTCACTGCAGCAGAGTGACTTATAGCCTCTGTCCCCTCCTTGGCAGCAGACTTGGGCATGTTCTATCCCTGCTTTGAGCTGTAGTTTTGTCTCTGCTTTTGTCTGCTGTATAGAAACCAAGCAGTTCTTTGGCAGAGCAGCTCTGTACACCATTAGTGAGATTTGCAATGCTCCTGCTTTTAACAGTGAATGAAAGGGCACAGGAGACTGGAGCCCACCAGGGGAATCTCCTCTTCTAGTCCTGGGATTAGGGCATTTATGCCAGAATTGGGCTCTGCCACACCAGAGCAAGCAGGCATCCCTCGGGGGAAGGAGAAATATCTGAGGCTGCATTTTTGCCATTGTGCTCCACTGAATGAAGGGAAGGAGAGCAAAGGGTAAAATTAAACTTCACCCTGAGTCTGGAGATAAGTTTCCCCTGATTGTTCTCATTGGCCATACTGTTCCTTTTCTCCTTTTCATAACCTACTTGCAGTATGTGATTCCCCAACCTCCACCTGATAATTACAGATCACAGTGTGCTTTTATGATCCCGAAATTTCCCTGTGACCACGAGCAATTTCTCATTGCCAATCTCACTTGTCACCCTGCCTTTTGCCAGCAGCACTTTGCACCTGCCTGAGCAAGGTCCCTCATCCCCCAGCACTGGGCTGAAAGGCCAGGATGTGTCCCCATGCACCAATATGGCTCTGAGAGATGCCCACATTGTCCTAAATGGCTGAACACTGGTGTGAAAGGGACAAAGCCACTTCCAGCCACTTGCTGAGCCACTTCCATGCTACCTTAGGCTTGCTGAGGAGCAGAGCTGTTATCCTGGATGGGTTATTGCTGCCTTATTCCTTCCCATATTGCTGGATCTGGATTTCACTGGGCTCTGCCTTGAGCTATAGAGACCCCATCAGAAAAACGTGGTGAGTGCTGCTGTCTGGGGAAAGCACCAGCCCTGGGGATCAGCAGTGTGATCCAGAAAAACAGGAGCAAGACCAGGATGAAGCTGCCACCCGAGCAGGGCCAGCCCTTGGGGCCACATTGGACAAACAAAGGCAGAGCCCGGGGCAGGGGGAGGCTCCAGCGGTGACCGGTGGCGCTGTGACAAGTGACAAGTGACCCAGCCCCGCCACTGCCATCTGCTGCTGCTGCACCCTGCGGGACCCCAGGGCTCCCCGAGGGGATGGGAGTGGAGGGACAGGGATGAGGAAGAGGAGGAAGAGGGAAAGCTGCTCTGGCAACTTTGGGAATGGGGCTGGAGCGAGGTTCTATGCTGGAGAAGGCATATTCTGGCAGAATAATAATGAAAATAAACCTCACTAGACTTATTTTTAGCCCTGCTGATGGTGCTGGGACTATTCAGGGCTGGCTGACACTGTGGTCTGGGGCTCTTTGACAAGCCTCAGTTATCTTGTGTTTTGTTCTTCAATCGTAAAATGTGGTGGGAAAGAGAATATTTTCTGAGTGTTGGTCAAGGACCCCATGCCTAGCATGCCTGGGTCCTTTGGTGTAGCAAATAATAAACACTAATAATAATTGACAAGGAATTTACTATGTCTGATGCAAACTACCCAGCTGGTCAAACAGGGAGAAGGAAATCTGGAGGATGACTTTGGTCAGTTTAACTGTGAGATGGATGCAGAATCAAGAAGGTAACTCAGCAGACCATGGGGCAGAAGTTTCAAGCCTTTTCCAAATTCACATCAAAAATGTCAATGAAAAAAAGAAAACCTTTGTGGGGATGATATAAAGGTCAAAGAAGCAAGAAAGGCAGTAGGGTCTTGCTTTGGGCACACCAACAAGGGAGATGGGGCAGCTGGGTTTGAGTGACAGTGGGCACTCCTTAAACCACACATGCTCCTGTGAGTGGGTGGGGGGCTCTGGGATGAGTCCTAGATTTGCTGTGTGAGGTCAGGAATCAACCTGACACCCAGCAAACCAGGAGCTCTTCCACTTCAATCCTCACAGAGAAACAACTTCTAGGGAAACTTACACAAACTGCTTTTTTGATGTCTTTAAACCCTCCCTGCAAGACGGTTTGAGGGTAAACACATGCAGACCCATAAATTAACTGTAATAGCTGAAGCCCCATTGTGTAGGCAATGGCTCGCAGCAAACAGCAGCTACTCCTGCCCAACAATGTGAGGAAAGTCGCCCTGCACATTTTTTATGCTTTGACACAAAGTGCAGCTGCAGAAATACCTCAAAGGGGATTTTACCAAAAGACAATCGTGTTCTTGCAGCTCTGCACATTTGAGAATGAACCCGTGGAGATAACGGGCCCAGGCTCACAGTGATAAACATGTCAAGATAATTAAAATTATGTCTTTCTTCTAATAGAAAGGGCAAGATCCCAATCTGATGTAAGATGCTGTAGCTCTGTATGGTCAGTGGAGTCACTCCTGCTCACCCCACTGGAGACTGAGCCCATGGAATTGGCAGCAATGAAATGAGATCCAGCAACCAGGCTCTGCAAATGCAGCATGGTCAGAGAGGTCACAGTTTGGCTGTGTGTGCCAAATTCTCATCTTTCCCAATCCAAAATAAATCTGGGATTTTTGTATGTGTGTGCAGATATCACTTAGGAGCTAAGCTGAAGGCAGACAAGCTGCCTGTGCAATCCAGGAGCCAGCTCTCAGGGAAAAAAGGTCTGGATGCCAAGCAAGGGAATCAAGTGAATTTTCAAAGTGGGAATTAGTCCAAATTTGGACAGGAGTTTGTTGCAGAGATCAGGGACAGCATGGTCACACACATGTTTGGGAAGGGCTGGGGGCAGATTTCACCAGGATGAGAAACAACAAAATCCACAAGAGAGGCTGTACCAGGTTCTTGGAGGACTTTCAAGCAGGGAGAAGTGCTGGAAAAATAGCAGCCTGGAGGAGAAAGCCTGGAGGAGCCTTTGGCAGCAGGAGGGGAGAGCAAGCAGGCAGGATTACCCTGCAGAGGAGCAGGAGCGTGCACAGGGCCGGTGTCGGGGCTTGTCTGCACAGAGCAGCACAGCAAAGCTGCTATTGTGGAATAAAATATGCTGGAATGTGGACACGCCTATTCCAGAATAAAGCTGCTTTTCCCTAATTTAACTTAATCCACTATTTGTTTTTATTATTTTTATCATCATCAGATGCAGCTAATTTGGAAAAGCTGTTCCAATTAATTTCCCTGCATAGACAAGCAGCTACATGCTGGAAAGCCTTTGTCTGTTCAGTGGCTGCCTGACCAGCAGCTTCTATTCATTTCAAAACCAGATGCTTTCTTCTCCCTTCTGACCATTTTTTCTACTTTGTCTCATCAGACCATGAAGGGAACAGGAGTGGGAATTTCTCCCAGGAGTGTGGAGCCTGATAGCCCAGTTTATGGGAGGTAGAGCAGGGGAAAAATGTTATTTAAAGTGAGGGAATAAAGAACCTCAGGGCAATGGTCAAGGAGGCCATGATGACTTCATGGATACCATGAGGGACTTGGCATGAGGTAGGCTCTGCCACAATTCCCTTAGAACTATTCAAGCCACGGGTAGTGCACAGCCTGAGACAGCAGCAGGGGCACAGGGGCTGGAGCACAATGGGTTGTCCATGTTGGAGAAATCCAAAATTTGGCCCAGAGGAGCAGCTGTTGGTGGCACCAAGTCTACACTCAGGTTCCAGCAGCGCTGGACAGTGGGAGCCCCCCATGCCTGGGGGGGCTGTGGTGGCTGTGCTGCTCCCAGAGATCCAGAGCTGGCTCTTGCCAAGCCCAGATGCTGCAGAGGAAGCTGCTGAAGAATGATCCATCCTTTCCTTTGGCTCGGAGATCAAAGCAGCTCACAGGAGCTCGGGGCTATGAGTAACTCATTAACCAGCACTCAGCCACTGCCCTACTGGTTTTGAAGAGTTCCTTCACCAGCCCCCCTTCAGCTTTCAGCCAGAGCAAGATAACCTGGGGGAAGCCTGCACAAAGGGAAAAACCAAGACACAAACCCCTGACCCAAACTGATTTTTCTCCCTCTGATTCTACAGTCTATCTCTTTTCCTACTTTTTCTTCTTCTACCCTTTTTCTTGGAGACTCCTTCATCTCCTCACTCCATCCCACATGGTTTTATCCTCTGGTACTTCAGATATTTGGGTCATCCTCCTGCTGACTGGAAAATGTTGGGAGGCCACAGCCACACATTTATCTCCAAAAGCAACCTGAAAACAGTCCAGTCCATCATCCCCTGTGCTCTGGGCAGTGAAGCCCATGCCAGCAGGAAGACTCAAGCATATCCATTGCTTGTGTGGCAGGGAGCTTGCAGGAGAGGCACTGGGGAGAAGGGTGGAAGCTAAAACTCCAACTTTTCTGCCAGATGTTGGGTACACATAAAAGAGATGGCAGCAGCTGGAAGGCAATTGTACATTTTCTCCCTTCCAGGCAACTCCTACATTGTTTATAGAGTCCCTTTCCCTCCCAAAGCTTGACACTGAGAGACAAAATCAGTGCCTAAAAATGTTGGTGCAGGACTGTTGTGAGCTCTTGCAGCATAAAATCAGGTTCTCATCTGGCTCAGTTCCTCTCTTTTCCTCTCCCTCTTTGTACTTTCCAGCAGGCTGTGTTTAGGGGAGGCTCAAGGGTGCATTGCCCATGCTAAGGGTGAATTCTCTCATTACTCAAAACCTGAAGTCTTCTGCCCCACCAATGTTTTTGGCCCCTCTTGCCCAGTGCTTGCTGAGCTGTACCTCCCTGGTACATTGTAGGGGCAGGCTCACACAAAAACAACAGCTCCAGCAAACGGGATGTGCTGCCAGCCCCCTCCCTCCTCCCGTGAGGGTTTGTATGGTCCTGATTTCCGCACTGAGACTCTGATCTGCAAGTTTTATTCATGACCATAAAACAGAGATTAGCTCTTATCTCTGGCACGCAGCAATATCAGGCACCAGCCCTTGCTCCAGAGCATTGGCAGCCGAGGACCAGAGCAGCACACGAAGAGGAACTTCTTGGAAAAGGAGGAGGAGGAGGAGGAGGAGGAGGAGGTGAACAACATGGGGAAAACCAGTGGTGGGAGGTGAACACGAAGGGTGGGATGATGCCAACCTGCCCTGGGCTGCCAGGGAGCCCTGAGAGGCAGGGGAGGAAGCTGTGATTAGACAGCAGCATCTGCAATCAAGAGCAGGAAGCGCGAGCGCCGGGAAACGCTCGCCGCTCTCCTGAGCGCGATAAACCCCGAGAGCCCCGTGGGGAGGCACCAACCCTTCCGTGCCCCCCTGGCACCCTGCCCAGCCAGCAGCACCCCAGCTCTGAGCACACAGGGAGCTGGTCCTTGATGCAGAATCACTGAAATTGTTCCCCTTGATTTCCCATGGCTGCTAATTGCCACGGATCCTACAGAAATTCCTAAGGCTGTTGGTTTGTAGCACAGCTGGCCCACAAGGGAAGTTCCCTGCATCAATCCTTGGCTTTTCCTGGCAGTGGGATAGGGTTGTACCTGGATGGAGGAGCTGTGTAGATAGGCAAAGACCCAGGGCTGGTTTGGAGCCTTACTCACAGCAAGACAAACACAGTTCTGCTTACACAGGGGTTTGGATTGATTCAGCACTGGAGTGTGTGGGATCAGGCTTTGGTCATCAGATGGCTGCAGGAGAGAAAGAGCAGGAGATGGAGAGGGAGAGAGGATAGGTGAGGAATTAAAAAAGAAAGGCAAAGAAAGCAAACCAAAAGAGAAAGAAAAGAAAGGAAGGAAAACTGAGAGAAGAGAAGAGAAGAGAAGAGAAGAGAAGAGAAGAGAAGAGAAGAGAAGAGAAGAGAAGAGAAGAGAAGAGAAGAGAAGAGAAGAGAAGAGAAGAGAAGAGAAGAGAAGAGAAGAGAAAAAGAAAAGAAAAGAAAAGAAAAGAAAAGAAAAGAAAAGAAAAGAAAAGAAAAGAAAAGAAAAGAAAAGAAAAGAAAAGAAAAGAAAAGAAAAGAAAAGAAAAGAAAACTCCTTTTGAAAGCCCTAAACCTGCCTCTTTATCTCCCTAATCTGTATTTTCCCCCCAGAGCCTCTTTCTGTACGGGATGAAAGCAGATTTCTCCTCTTTATTTTCGTTTTCTGTGTCCTTTAGGAAGGCATTTGCTCGAGACTAATTGAATTTTCTGCCCGTGAAGAGAAGGACACGACACAGAGTGAGTTAAAGTCCGACACCAGGACAGGGCGCAGGAGCCGTGTTAACTGGTGTGGGGAACAGCCCCTCACTTAACAAAAGTGTTTAATTCTGTCCCCTCTTGTTAAGAAGGGGCGGAAGGAGGGGATATTTATTCTGTTCTTTTCTCAAGGTTTTTCCTTTCGGGTCACAAAGTGCCCCCCACGCTCCTGGCCCCCCTCCTCTCCCTGCTTTTGTGGCAGCAGCAGCTGGTGGGTTGCAAAGGGGACAGGCTTTGTCTTTTGACACACTTGAACATTTCTGCACAGAGCTGGGGAAACCTTTCCCTTCCCACCTCTCGCCTTTACGGGCAAGAAGGAGGGAGCGAGGGGCAAGCAGTGGAGGAGTTATGACCGAGGGGATAAAATGGCACAAAGGGCTGTGGAGCCACGGTGGACGAGGGCTCGGGGCTGGACTGTGAGGGGCTGTGGTGAGCAGATGGTGATGGGCCATGGGAGGGGGTGTGGGATGGCCCTGAATGCCAGGGAGGCTTGTGCCGAGCAACCTGTTGAAGGGAGAAGGGAAAAAAAGCAAAGCGAGAGGCGGCAACCCCACAAAGGAGAGTGCAGTGGCTGCCTCTTCCCAAATCCAACAAAGGAACCTCTTCTGTCCCCTTGTCGCCCTCCCAGTCTGGGGCCCCAGTTAATCTTCTGGCCTGACACGTGGAGGATTCATTCGGTTTGTGCTACAAGTCCATAAACCAGCTCCTTTTTCTGCTAGCAGCACCCCTGATTCCTCCACAAAGGTTGTGCAAATCCTGCAGTCCCTCCACAAGGGATGTGCAAACGCCTTGGTCTCTCCACACCTCCTCCAGGGATGGGACAATACAGCTGATCCTCAGGAATGGGTGAGATGCAGCAATGTTTGACAGCAGGGCTTGAGGAATGCCCTGGTGCAACCCTGCGGCAGTGGCCTGGGACTGGAATGAGATCAGACTCCTGGTAAGTATGAGCAGGAAATTGTGGCTTCACCCCTGATCTGACCCCATAGCAGTCAGTGTAACCTGCCTGTATCCACCCTGCGCTGTAGGGGTTTGCAGGCTAGGAGTGGTCCCTGCAACTTCTCTGTCCTGGGCAAAATTGAAAGTAGGAATATTAAACCGAGTTTAAAGTAGGAAACTGAAACCCATCTCTCTCATGAGCTCACTGTTTGGTTTGGAGACTACATCCCTCCACTGCTCTCCCCATGACCAAGAAGCTCATAAAAGACCCCCAGACCCGTTCCTGGGACAGCAGCACATTTTTTTTTCTGCAGCAAAACCCAAACCCTCACAGCTTAATTGCTGTTAGTGGATGTTCACCTACAGTGCTCCCCAACAGCCTGCACAGGGAGATGCACACGTAGACACTGGAGCCTCCCAAACTGCAGCCAGTGCCCTGATTAAAGCCTGTCCAGCTCTCCCTTTTACTGTTCAAGCTGGCAGCTTCAGTGTGTGGACACTGGGGCAAAACCAGTATGAGGTGAGTAACAGCAGAGGTGTGAATTTCAACCTTTGTGAGGCACCATACAGACAAACAGAGCTTTGGGAAATGCCTGTTTCCGCAGGAACTTTCAGGAGAGCCCTTAAGAATGGAAAATAAATAGATGCATTCATTATCCAAATTGTCTTATTTTTGTGGTGCCTCTTGAGTAAACCCACTTCTGAGGCTGTCCTAATTGCTTTGCAATAGAGCAGAGATAAATATTTATCAAACAGCTGCATCAGGAAACCACAGTTCAGAGAACCAGCATCGGGTGATGTGTCTCAGGAAGGATGAGTCTGAGTGGTTTCAGCTTTGCTGACCTGCCAGGCTTCCTCCCTTACACAAGACAGAGCATCACCCATGCCCAGACCCACATGGCACCACACCAGTCCCTTAGCATCACTTGGAACTGGTCACACAGAGCCTTTGGAGGACTCTTCTCGAAGCTGGAGTGCCCCCGTTGCCCCAATTCCATTGACCTGGTCTTTTCTGACACCTTTTCTTCCTTTGACTTCATGGCCTCTCTTGCTTTCTATTAAAAACCCCAGAAACGTGGCCCATATTCCTCTGGGACACCCAGTGCTAAAAGAGGCCCACATGCAAATATTTAGCTGCACTAATATTAGCGCAGAAACATCCGACCAGATGGCAGCGTTTCTAGGTCTCGCTGTGCAAAGCTGGCTCTTCAAAATAAAACAGGCTGTGACAGAGCTCTGTGACCACTTGCCAGTTCCTGAAATCCCAGACCACTGTACTGAGGCAGCTGGATACACAGGACAAGGGCTTTCCAGCATCTTGCACATGTGGGACATCCTCTCAGCCAGCGGTGTTTCAACTAAAAAGAGAGGAAATGATGACGAAAACCAAATTTTGAAGTTCAGAGTGTTAGGGGAGAGGGGTGGCTTGCATGGGCCTGGAGAAAGGGTGTGCAGGTCTCCTCTAGCTCCAGGCATTCCTGATCCCTCAATAGAGGGGTGGCGTTTTGCATTGACCACAATCAACCTGTGCCATCCACAGCTGGAAAGGGCAAAAATCCCTCTGTGATTGTTGAGTGCATTGAGCAGCCTCAAGAGCAAACAAGAGCAGAATTTCCTCTTCTGCACGACTTGTGCCCATCCTTCAAAAAACTTGTCCTCCCAGAAATGCTCTCTCAAGCTGGAAATGCCCAAAGAGATGATCACAATGCCAAGCACGAGCCAGCTGAGTGCTGCTCTGAGCCTCAGATGGATGACGTTCCTGTTTAATTGGGAGCGGGTGTTTCTCGACTCGTGCAAAGGGCACGCTATTTTTATAATGGTCGGGTTCCAGATCACAGCCTCCCCGTGTTAGGCTCTGCACATACATCTAATGAAAGCCAGGTCCTGCCTAGAAGCCCCACATAATGGGCTCAGAGCTGGGAAGAGTGCTCTGAAGCCTCTCACCCAGGGGCTTTGTGAGGTTGCCCACCAGGGTCTGTTTTTTCCATCCTCACTCATGTCAGAGAAGTTAAATATTTACTGGAGCTATTAAATATTTATGCTAAGTTGGTCCTCCCATGGGGAGGCATCCTATGGCTGACTCCAGGGGGTCTGCGGCCAATTCACTCACGTGTCTGTGCTGAGCCCAGCCCTGCTCCAGAGTGCAAACACACGGGGACTTCACTGGGCTGCCATGCACTCTAGGGAAGGGAAATCCATGGTTTTGGCTACAATAATTCTATTGGTGGCCCTTTGGGTGTCTTCCTTAGAGATAAGTCCCTCATCAAAGTGCGGGTTGCTCTTTGCTCTCCTTCCACCCCATGGTTTGCAATACCACCTCACTCCTGTTGTGTGGTAAGCTGAGTGAGAACATCCAGACCCATCTCCAGCTCTGCTCATTCTTCCAGCAGGTCTACAGCACCTCCAGAGAGCAGGAGGACTCAAGGCAGAGGGTTCTGATTCAACAGCATCCAAGGAGATCCACAGCAAGAGTGTGAAACATGGCAGTGCCAAAGCAAAAACCAAATGGGAAAAGCCCCATCCCATCCCGGGAGCCAGTGCCAATCCTGGGACAAGCTCCCCGCTCCCATCCACCAGAGTGGGTTAATGCTACTGCAACTCCCTGCTGGAACAGAGCCAGAGGAAAAAGGCTCCACCATTTCCCGGTCAGGCTGGAAAACAGGCCAGCTGTTTTCTCCAGCAGCAGAAGGTTGTTTATTCTGGGCCAGATTCAACAGCGCGTTGTCCCCCCAGCCCTGCTCTCCAGCCCACGGTGAGGCTGAAGGGCACAACCTGCCCGGGGGGATCTGGGCACTCTCCCACCTGGTGTGACCTGTCCCCAGGCGCCACTCTGCCCTTTCTGTCCCCATCCCTTTCCTTTCCTCGTCTGGCTCCAAGCAGGGCTGGGGACGCCCTTTCCTGCCTGGCACCCGGCTGGCCCGACAGCAGACACGGCGCTGCCAAGCACCACCAAGCCGCTTCCCCTCCACAGTCCTGGCCAAAGCCCCACCACGTTCTCATCCTATCAACCTGAAAAACGTGCCTGGGGAAGAAAGAAAGACTAAAGAAAGGAAAAAGAAAGGGAGAAAGAAGCCAGCCTTTGGCTCAGGCGTGCCAAAGGGAGCACGAGCGCGCGCGGGCTTGGCTCCCTTCCTCGCCAGCTCTTTTCCCAGCAGAGTCATAAGGGAAGAGGAGAGTACAATTGTGAGTGGAGCAGGTCCCAGAGGCTTGACTGGCTCTGGGCTGGGATAGCCAAGGGACACTGAGTGCTCCACAGGGACATATTTCCAAAATAAAGTCATTCTGGTGCTCCTCCAGCCCCGCCAGCCACCCAACAGCTCACCGCAAAGCATTGCTGCAGCCCCCACGGCCAAAATAAAGCTGTGAGGAGCCCTGACCCTGCAGAGGCGAGGCTGAGTGCTCCCCAGGCAGCCCCTTTCTCCAGCCACAGCAGTTCTCAGTGTGAAGAGCAGCCTGTGGGCTTGGCCAGATGCACATGTGGCCCCCACAGCCTTCCCAGTATGGCCCTCTGCCCTGTCTCCACTTCCTCCTGTCCTCTCCATCTCCCATTTCTCCCACAAGCATTGCTGCTTTCTTTGCCATCCACACTCTGGTGGTGGGACACAGATGCAGTCAGTGCACCAGCCTGGTTTGCTTGCTGCAGACTGAGCTTGGTTTATCCTGAACAGAGGTGGATGTTTGGAGCCCAAAATATGGATGACATTGCGGAAGGGCAGCTGAGAGGAGCAATTTGAACCTGTTCCTCAGCTCACAGAGCTGCACTGTGCAGCCAGCCTGCTGCAGAAGGGGTGCTGTGGGCTTTGCTTGCTGCAGGACGTTTTTGACCACACAAGCCATGGGTGTGAGGTACCAGTTGTTCTGGGAGAGGGGCTCCACAGGAACGTGACAGATGAAAATTAAGGCTGGGAGAGGTTTGAAGTCATCCCAGGAGATGGAGTTGGGAAACCCAGATCCTTCAGAGCCTTCAGAGTCCCACTTGTTCACCTCAGCCTGCCCAATGCTCCCCCTGCCCCACAATCAGGTGCCAAACTCTTTCTCCATTTCCCAGCAGCCCCACATCTAATGCCCTCCCCATCCACACACAGGCACAAAGATCAAGCCCTGCCCATCTGCTCTTCCATGGGACCCCACTCATTTAACACTAACCGAGAGGTTCTGGAAGTGGATCAGACCCTGAGAACACCATCCACCCCACACAATGGTTCATGTGGTGGATCTTTCCAGAAGCTGACAGCCCCAGCCCTGAACTCTTCATAGAACAACGTCTGAAATCCAGAGGATCCACAAGGTTTGCCCACCTCAATCTCCAGCACAGCCTGTAAATGTCACAGCATGCACACTTAGGTCACCCTGACCGCTGTCCCCAGCCCTTCCTCTTAGTCACCTCTTCCTTACTGTAATAAATTAAAAATCAAATGGGTATTACCACACTGATGGTCATTGTTGTAATCCCCTCATCAACATTAAATCAGCACCCCTGACAGAGCACTGGAGGCACCAGCAGGGCTGAGATAAGCAGCAATAACAAAAGGAAATCAATTCTCCACGGGAATGGCCAGCCCTGGGTGTCCATGGCCAGGCATTCAGGGCAGTCCCACCACAGAGCCCATCTCCCCAGCACCTCCACACCAGCTCAGCACCCCACAAAGGACCTCAACAAGCTGGGGAGCAACAACTGGGGTCATCTGGGTGGGCCTGGGAGCCTGTGCCCATCCATGGTGCAAAGGGGATGTAGGAGAGACCCCAAGTGCCATTAGAGGGGGGTGGGACTAAGCAAAGCTGCTGCTGTCCCTGCTGTAATCACTGTTCCATGGTGGGGAGACAGGGATGCCTGTGGGACACCCTCTGCCTGAAAACCTCATCTGAAATAGCTGTGCATGCCTCATCACCATGGCCCATCCCCAGCTGATGTGAGCAGAGGTTGGCTTGAATCCACCAGCAAAGGTCTCAGTGACATTTTGACTCTCCTGGCTGGAAGGGGCTGTGAGGGGGGTCACCCACCTCACTTTTTCCACATCTTCCTGAAAAATGGGCTGGAAAGGAAAAGTTGCACCAGTTAGAGAGCATTTCACCACAGCTCAGGGTCTGGATGGAGCAGTCCTTGGAGCAGACACTGCCAGGAGAGCTCAGGCCCTCCCAGCTCCCTGGAGAGAGGTGCTCAGAGAGGTGGGACACACCCCCTTGGGAGGGGTTCCTGTTTTGAGGGAAGAAGAAAAGGACACGGACGTGGCAGTCGGGGATGTACCATTGGCCCTGCTAATAGAAACCCTCTGTATAAACAGGGAGAGGATCCAACAGAGATCAGAGATGGTTTTTCTTTCAAGAAAATTAAACATTTAAAACATTTGAGAACACACGCCCTCACCCCCTGGACAGTAATTAACTTCTTCCTGTGCAGAGCATGGAGCACTTTCCAAAAACAGAGCTGGATGGATTATTTTTCAAAGGAAATGTTGTTGAAAGGATCTTCTGTTATGTCCCAAAGTGGGAAAATAGTCACAGTGGCTGAGGAAGGGCTTGCTCCATGCATGTGCCACACTGTGGCTACCTGAGGAGATGGTGCCACTGGTTTGGGGGCCACGTGGTGGTTGAGCAGCAGCCGTGCTGTTTGATGGAAACAACTCCTTGTTTGGTCATTTTGGGACCCTGAAAATCAATAAAAAGTAAAGCAGTCACCAACAGCAAAAAAAGAATCCCAAACTCAACCTGGGAGGAATGCATTTCTTTTCCCCAACGTGACAGAGCAGGGGAATCTTGGAGTGTGAGAGGGGAGATGAAATCAGATGCAGATGTAAATATATGCAGTGTTCCAGGGGATTTACATCCCAGGTGCCCAAATGAGCCCATCTTCCTGTGCACTTGGGAAGAGCTCAGCCCTGGTTCTCAGACCAGTAGCATGAACAGAGGCAGCTGCTATGTGTGTTAAACAAGCACAGAGTGAGTGGCATCCCGGCAATAAAAGGACTCCACGCTAGCCAAGGTGTTTGGTGGGAACAGAATAACTTCCCAGGCTGATCCCACCAGTCTCCCTGAGCCTGCAGAGAGGCAGGAGCAGCACAGGGAGGCAGGGCCAGATAGAAATGGCTAAGAGCTGGTTTTCAGAGACAATTGTGCTTTGTAGCAAAGTTTGAGGTTTGGATGTTTGTTTTCAGTGCAGAGTTGGGAGAAAAATATAACCCAACATTTTTTGCAACACAGACTTGTGGGGAAACAGCCTTTCTCTGGTTGAAAAGGTCAGGTTTGCTTTCCATATCATCCTCACATCAAAAATGTCCTGCAATCCCTGGAGCTCGGGAGAAAATTTCCTCTTGCAAAGTTAAGTGAGGGCAGGCCTGTGGGGAGAGCTCATTTCTTTTTCTTGTCCAGATTGAGCCAGATGGGAGGAATGAGTCTGGGTTTGAGCACCCAGATGCCCTTTGAGGTCTGGAGTAAAGTCACCACAGAGCTGGGCTGCTCAGCAGGACCTGCCTGCCTGGCAGCTCAGGGCATCCCACCCAGGGATGTTGACTCAGGGCCCTGCCCTGGAGCAGGGGACAGCAGGAGCTGTCATCACCCAGGGCTGCGTGTGGCCGGTGCCAGAGCAGCCCTTGTGCCTCTCCCTGGGGACAACATCCACAGGAATCTCATGTGGCCCCACAAATGGGCCAATGTGCCTCATCTGGCATGGGAAATTCTATGCTTGGGGTGCGAAGTCTTTTGGCTCTGCTGCTGTAATTTTTCTTCATCCCTTTTATAATCCTAAAATCATCCCGAAGTTGCCTAATTCCCTTCGGGCATGTCTCCACTCTGACTTCATCCTACAGTCTTCCCTTGGCTGAGATTTAGCTTTTAGCATCTTCACTCCAGTAAGGATCCCTCTGCGTCAGCGTTGGAGGAGCTCTGGCACCACTGGCCAGAATCTCCCTCCTAATGAGACATCCAGTGCTCAGCCTGGGAGGATGGCGAATGCAGACAAAGAAAATATAATTCAAAGCGACAAGACAAAGGGATCTGTTGGATGGGGACCAGTGCATCTGGAGAAACATCTTTGTTTTAGAGGGAGAAGAGAGCAAAAGCAAGAAAAAGAAAGAAAGGAAGAAGGCGTCCGGAGCGGGATTGTTCCTGGCCTGCAGGTGTGTGTGTGTAGGGAAGGCAGGAGAGCCCTGGGCAGTAAAAGCTTTCCTTGCAGGCTGGCCACCTTTGGCTGGTCACTGCACACTCCCTCCCGGGGTGTTGTGTTCCTGTGCCCACAGGCAGCGTGCTCTGCCCTTTTCTCTTCTCCCCACCATCTGCCGGCGCAATTCCCCCGAGCGTCTCCCACCCTGGCGTAGAGTTTCAGCACTGTGTAGAAAACAAGAGGGAGAGAAACCCAAACCCCACCTGTAGCAGCATGAGGAGGGACAGGAGCCAGCTGTGCCTGATGCCCATCTCAGTGCCCTCTGGCCTCTGCCATCCGTGCTTTGGGGGCCACTGGATGATGCTGGGGCTGCCTGTCCCAGGCTGGGGCAGGGGGAGGATGGGGAATGCAGGGCTGTGCACACAGTGGGATCCTCTTTCCTTGTATGGCTGGGGCTGCTGGCGGCACAGTCCCCCCCTAACCCCATTGTTTCAAATTACAAAGCTGCCCAATCCCACTGAGCCACCTCAGATCCAAGGAAAGAGCCGGCAGCTGCTTTGAAATCCAGACTGGAGTGTCTCCAGCAGACAGTGCTTCAAACAACAGCTGGGCTCCCTCCTGGTGGGGCACAGCACCCCAGCCCTGGGTACCAGGGAGGGCACTTAGAGCCAGCACTCCTCTCTGCCCCTTGCCATGGGGTCAGGGAAAAGGACATTCAGACCTGGAGCAAGGCCCCCACAGCCCCCAGAGCAACCAGCACCCTCCTGTATCTTGTGTGGCCATTGCCCATTTCTTTTAAGGGCCTGGAGAAGTCCCTGGGTCCTGGTAAGTGATGCACAGGGATGCATTTTGTATCCCTAAGCAACCTGGTCCATTTTCCATGGCACATGCCAGTGGCTATGTCAGACCTCTCCTACAGTGTACAGCTCATTGACTCCTGAGAAAACAACCATGGGAAAACGTCTGCAATCTATTCCAAGCTTATTGTCCTAAATTTGGTTTAAACCCTTCTGTGCCCATCAGTGCCTGCAGCACACTCTCCTGGCTCTGGGGCCACTCGGCCCTGAACTTGAGACACCACTCTGTGGTGATGGGAGCTGGGAGGGTAGAAGGGGGGCACTGGGCTGGCTGTGCCCCGGGCTGATCCAATTCTTCATGCATAGTTAACTCCTGCTTGGATGGTCGGGAAGGAGAGCACAAGGCCATTGCTGGGACAAACTTGGTCATGCTCAGCCACATTCCTGCCTTCAAAAGGGTCCAGGGTGCCTGGGCCTCTGTGGACAAGGGCCCTGGGAGATCACATTACTCGGGGCTTTTGTAGCCTTAACAGCTGTGACAGGGGTAGCAAAAACTATTAGTGTGCAGGGCTCTGTGTGTGAGAGGGCCAGGGACCGGCCTCCCCAGCTCAGCCTGGCATTAATCCCCCAAACAGATTAATGATGCTTAGTGCTTTGAAGAGCAGAATAGGAGATGGGAGGCTAATTGGGGAGATCAGCAGGACCAAAGCTGGCACATGCTGTCCCCAAAGCCCCCGACAGTGGCTGAAAATCAGCTTCTCCCCTGGGGAGCTGCATGGGGAGCTCAGCCTGCCCCAGGAACCACAGCAGGACAGACCTGTGGGGGTGAAACCTCCTGTGGGGTGTCCCACTGACCACGAAGGGGTGGCAGGGACCACTCCCTGCTCCTCTGGGAATGCTGAGCTCCCACTGCACCCTCAGCTGTGCCAGGAGCTGAATTCAGCCCTGAGCCCTGGCACACCTGAGCCACGAGCAGCCTGGGCAGACGGGGGCTGTTCACAGAGCAGCAATGCCGGCCTGAGCCCGTCAGCTCCCATCCCTCCCAGCCACCAGCACACTCCCCACAGCCCTGAGGGAAGGAAAAAGGCCTTGTGGGGGCTGCTGGGCAAAGAGGAGAGGATTTGTCAGCACAAACCAGTGAATCCATGTGGCAGCGCATTTCCCCCCCTGGGATGTACCTGCCCACACTGGCAGGGCTGCAGGAACAGCCTCATCCCCAAAAGCTGTTTCCCATCCTTCTGGCTGCTCCAGCCTCTTCACCGGGGGGGTGCCTCCCTCTCCATCAGCATCACAGCAAGCTGTCACCTTCCTGCAGCTCCTGATGCCAGCCAGGCTCTGACAGGGATTGAGCTGATGCTTTCCTTGGGCTGAGGTTAGGGAGTGTGTTAGGCTCTGGCTCGAGGAGGGCAGCAGGGTGCTCTGAGGGCTGCCATGGGTCCTCACTTCACCCATTAGAAACTTGCAGCCACCAATAAGTTACCTGCTCTCTCCCTGACACCTGCATGAGAGAGAACCTTTCCCTCAGCCCAGCTTTGATCAACCAGCACCCTGCAAACACTTGCTGGGAAAAGGGTCTCCCCCCTCTCCAAGGATCCAGCGTTTTTATTTGCATTCATCATCCTGGCTGTGATTAATGCTGCAAGGACTGTTGGTATTTCCTCCATGCTTCCCAACAGACCTTTGCAAAGGGCTGGCACCAGGAGAGCAGGCTGAAAGACCCCCTGAGCTAAAAAGCACATGTCTCTACATCATGTACTCTGGGGCCAGGTTCCCAAGCTAGGACAGCAGCAGACATTATTCTCTGGGTCACAGATGTCCATGAAACATCCTTCTCCCGAGCTGCCCCAGCCCCCCACCCTGCCTGCCTTGCAGCATCCAGATCTTCCCAGCCCATTCCCTCTTCCCAGAGAGGTAGGAAAGCTCCCAGGACCAATTTACCCCATGTGGGCAGCAGGGAAAGCATTTAAGCTTTGGAGGTGTATCAGGGCCACTGCAAGCAGGAAAGAAAAATAAACAGGCACAGGATCTCCCAGCAAACCAGCAGTCCTGGGAAGAGAAGCCACAAGCCTCCAGTGCTGGGTGGGTTTGTTTGAGCATCATTTTCTCCTAGCTGACACAGGTAGAGCTGCAGCCTCCGTGCTGGATACAGAAACCCATCCAAAAGCTGCACCTCTGCTGTCACACTTCCCAGCTCATTTTTCTCCAAACTTACCAGTCAGTGCCTGACAGGCTTTGCCACTCCCTCAGCCAACAAATACCTCCCAGACAGTTTGGGTCAGGGCTGCCTTTCCTGATCTGCTCTCACCTGAGTGCTCCCCACTTCTCACCAAGAGGCTCAAACCACTGGCAGGGATGCTCTGGATGTGAAGGGGCATTTACAACCCAACTGACTTCTGCAAAACTCTCCTCTTTGCACCAAAATCCCTGAGGGAACCTTGTCCCTTCATCCCACAGTGCCTCAGTTCCCCATCCATGCTTTGGGAATGTTTTTCCCAGGGGAATGGGAAGAACCTGTGTGGACTTTCCCTTCCTCCCCTGATGCTCTGGTGTTTCATTTTTACCTGACTCCCCTCTGTGTCCCCTGTTTGGATATAACTGTGTCCATCTCCTCCCACTGAGCTGATGAAAGAGCCCCCTGCTCCCCCATCACCCCCTGATGCTCCATCACAGTGAGCCCCTGTATTGCAGAACTAGGAATTCGAGTGGCTGCTGATGTTTTCAGGCTCATCTAACGACTTCCAGAGCCTTAATTTAATTTAATTACCATCTCCTTCTTATCTTAGTCATCCTGCCCGTGTTTATAAACAAAACACTGACTCCCTGCCCCACGGCTGCAACCTGAGCGCGGCACCTCCCATCTGCACAACTCATTACATTCCTCTCCCGGCCCATCTGCCAGATGTCCGCAAGGGAGCCCGTGCAAGCCGCGACTGGAAAGTCGGCTCGGAGGAGATGCTGCATTAAGCACTCAGCTTTCATGTTCCCCGGAGCGCCTCCTTTGCTCCGTGCCCGCGGTGAGGAATTTGGGTTGAGGTTACCCAGCCCGCTCCCTGCTCTCCTGCTGCGGGTGGTGGTTCCCTCTGCTGCCGGCTCAGCCCCAGCCCTGCACTCGGGATGTGTATTCCAAGCCTGGCTGGTTGATTTTGGGGAAAATCGGGATGCTGTGAACAGCCAGGGTGGTGTCTGTAAACTGCAGCCCTCCAAATATTCAGCACGGAACAGAGAATGCCCAGGATCCTGGAAGTGCCCTGCTGTGCCATGGCCAGAGCTGTCACAGGGGTCACACAGCTCCAAAATGAGCCAGAAGTGGAGGAACAGTCACTCCCTGCTCAAACCCAGTGCTCCTGAGAATGCTGGGGGTCCCTGCCCAGTCTGAGCATCTTTTCCTGCACCACAGATGTGGGGTGAGTGATGGGGCAGCTCCATCCCCACCCTGTGAACTTCAAGGCCCTGCTTTTGAGGGTCTCCCTGTTTCCTCTAAAGGATGTCTATCCTCAAAATATGTCTCTTCCCCTCCAGGGAGTTCTGATAATCTCAGCCACGGCTGAAGGGAGAGCTGGAAGTCTTCCAGCAGAGCTGTTGTTTGGTGTCTCTCATGACGTTGGTTTTTGGTCCTTCTAGAGCCCAGATTCCTTTGATTTTCAGTTCTTCAAGAGCCCAGGTTCTGCCAGGCTGGACAAACACTGCTGAGATAACCTGACTGTTATAAAGGTGAGGTGAGCTCCTGCTCACCAGAGAGACTCGTAAACATCGGAACAAGGGACTTGGCTCGGATCAGGTGTAAAAACAAACTTTGGCTTTGACTTCAAAAGCCTGGGAGTTTAAAAAGCAGTTATGATGCAACCTCCTTTGTATGTGAGCAGGGATGGCAGCGCCGGGTCCTGCAGGAGGGCTGGCTGGCCCAGGGGGCATTTGCAGGAAGTGCTGTGAGCCCAGCATGATTCAGAGGGGGCAGGTCCAGGGGAAAGGGCAGCCCAGTCCCAGTGTTTGCCTTCTGCCTCCTCCAACATTAATGAAGATTCAGATGGGGCAGGTCCAGGGGAAAGGGCAGCCCACTCCCAGTGTTTGCCTTCTGCCTCCTCCAACATTAATGAAGCTTCTGAAGGGATGCCCCGGGAGCAGAGCTATGGGGGAGGAAAGAAAATATCTTGCTCTGTTTTCTCTCATTACTGCAATACTCGAGGTGCTCCCTGAAATTCCCTCTGCTGCATCCCCTGGCTGGCTGCAGCGTGGCAGAAGTGCAGAGCATTTGCTCTGCTGAGATGTGGTGGGGCTGGGATGAGCCACCAGCTTAAAGCCCTGTGCTGGGAAGAGGTCTCAACCAAAATGTAAAAATCAGCCCTTTCCCCATCACTTGGCCTCCTGACAGATTTACATCCACAGGGCAGGCTCTGTGTCTGGCCACAGTTTGTATCTGTTGGCCCAGAATACTTGAAGTAATTGGTCCCTTCTTGCAGAGACAGCAGCAGCAACTCTGGGCTGCTTTGTTTGTGTGACCTGATGCTCCCACAGCACATCCCAGGTCCCAGAAGTCCCTAATTCATTTCCATGGTGGTGGGTCCAGGACAGTCACACATCCCTGGGACTAAGGGATGCCAACAGCACAGCCACAGCCAATGGCTGACAGTATCTGTCCTGAAGATGTTTGTTTATACCCTGCAATTCAGCCTGCAGCCAGGGGAATGTCCTGGTATCTGCCATCTCAGAAGTAAAAGACATTCTGGAAAGGTTCTGGTGTGTTTGGTTGGGTAAGAGCAAGCTGAAGTTTATTAGGAGGTAATTCTTCTGTTAGACTGATGGATATATCAGGAAGAGCAGGCTCCCTGGCAGTGCTCTGGGGGTTTCTGTGCTGGAGGTCAGGTCACAGCACGGATTTAGGGGAAGATTGGTTCAAATGATTGCAAACAAATCCCTTCCCAAGAACTGCAGCCTCCACATCACCCTGTGTCCTTGGATGGATCACCATCCCCAAGAGCAGGGGCAGGCTGAGCCACCAGCTCCTGGAAGGGAACTGAATGGTGAGAGCCCCCAGTCCCCTCAGCACCCAGGGAGCAGCCACTCCTGCTGGGAGCAGCCACATGGGAAAACAGAGAGCTTGAGGAGACCACACACAACCATCTCCATGTCTGACATCACATTCCCTGTGTGTTCCTTGGGGTAAAAGAGATCAGAAAGCCCTCCAACCCTGTGGCCACAGCACTGTGCTCTGCACAGGAGCAGGGGCAGAGCTCTCCTGCAGAGCTGCTCTCCCTGTGCTGCTCCCTGGCAGGAAGGACACAGGTTTTTCCTATTACAGCTCAGTCATGGGACTAATAAAGCCTCTTTAATCATTGTTGGTCACTTGTACACACACTCACACAAAGGACACTCAGAGCTGAAGTGCAGAGCAGTCAGCACCTGGCAAAGCCATTACTGGCCAGTTTAATTTATTTCTAATCTGATGCTAAGGAAGAGAAGAAGTTAAATGCAAGCTGCTGCCAAGAGAAGAACTTGGCCCACGTTGGAGGGAAGGTTGGGATGAAGGTGTGAGGATGGAGAGGGAAACTGAGGCAGAAGAGGGTGCAATACATATATCTATATATCTATAAATATACATTGCACCTATAGCTGGTGGGATGGCCTAGTGGGGTGCAGTGGGAAGCCCTCACTGTTCTGGGTTCTGAGGGGTTCCTGAGGTGTGCTATAGGGCTGAGGTGTGGACAGGGTACTGCATACACCACATCCCTGTGGCTGCTTCCCCTTGTCAGGGGGTAGAAATAAATATTTCATTGAAACCAAATTCCTACAAACTGTGACTGCCCTGGAGCTCTCTGACAAGGACCTTCCCAGGCATGCCTGAGCTGGACTCAGAACTGCCTGGGTTTTACTTAAAACCTGTGTCCAGACTGCTGAGTTTAGGGGAAATTGGAGCTGCCTAGACCCCATCTCAGGCTCCCCATCTCTTTATTTCAGACCTCCACTGATAAGTCTGGCTGCAATAAAATCTTATCAACCCATAAAACTCACCCTCCCAAGCACATGTTCTGGTGGCAGGATACCAGATAAGGGGTTCAAATACAGGAAACCACAGAGGGAGCCCAGCAGCAAAGGCACTCGAGGGAGGTCCTGCATAAACAATGTCCCATCTGTGCCCTGAGCAAGGCACAGAGCCCATCCCAGTGGCAGCAGTCCATGGGTGCCCGAGGGGTGTGATGGAGATGGGGTAGTGCCCCACGGGTCACCACTCCTTTTAAAAGGAGCTTTGGATTCCACAGGGATCCCATCCAGGCATGCCAGGACAAATGCAGCCAGTGGTGACAGCAGCTGCTGAGCCTGGGGTGAGCAGTGAGGTTACCTGAGGGAATCACATCTGCCAGAGTCCAGTGAAACATTTTCCCTTCCCTTTTTTTTTTCCCCTTTGGTTTTTGTTTCTTCTGGAATAACACATAAAGTTCAGCAAACATTATTCAAATATTTGTGAAGTCAAGGCTGGTATCCTCATGTCTGACAGCAGCTTCCTTGTGTCCTTTCTCTGAGCTCGGAAAGACCAACCCATCTGAAAGGAAAATACCTCAGTGACATGTTTACTTTTTTCACAGCTTGTTTTCTTGCCTGGATAGGAAAGCCTGAGGCCATCAGTGTTTAAATCTGGGTTTAAAACCCAGAGCCTGTTATGGGCTGGCAGGTGGAGGGACAGCCTCAGCATGCAAGAATCCCTCACCCTGAACTCCCAAATATTCTCTGCAGAAGATTTCATGGCAGCCACTGCAGGGGGATGGGGTGTTCCAGTCTCCATTTGAATTTTTCAGATGACCTTAGTGTTCATTCCAGCCCAAAGTTATACCCTTTTGTATTCATTCATCTGATCTTATCCTGTTTTTCCTGTTGGCCCAGGAAACCCTCTCCCCTCTCAATCCTGATATTTAGGGATATCATCATCCATCAGCCAAAACTTTTCAATATATAGTGCTAAAATAAATAACAAAAAATAATACAAAATAAACCAAGCTTCTCCACCCTGTCTGCATAAGCAACATTTCCAGGCCCTGAATCACTTCTGAGGCACTTTTCCTGGACACTCCCAATGTGCCACCCTCCTCCTGGCAAGGGGGCACCAGAGCTGGGGACATGGCCCTCCCTGCTCTCACCCCATTGTCACAGCCACAGGAAATGCACCCTCCATCCTCACCCCCCACAGCTGATGGGACACAGTCAGAGTTACTGCAGCAACAATCACAAACCTGAGGACTGGCCCTGGGAGCCTGGATTACCCCTGAGGCACCACAGAAAGGTGAGATTGTCCCACTAAAATAAGGCTAAAAGTCATGGTTCTGCCATGGCTTTCACATATTTTCCTTTCCAAGAAAGAGGTTGTCCCATCCTATAAATCACACCTTCCCTTTTCCTAGAATCTCCTTGTGGTTGTACTAAAAAAGGCAATTCTGGCTTGCACCATGTCAAGTGATCAGGTTTATTTTTTAGCAGCTGTCTGAAAATGTTACCAGAAGGGTTTTATTTCTTCCCTTAACAGGTAAAAGTGGAGAGGCTCAAGCACCAATCACTTTGCAACCCCACTGTGAACCCCACACACTTCCCCAGGACAGCTGCAGCTCCCAGCCCTGTCTGTCCTCCCATCAGGTGAGCTGAGATGGCTTTGCATTGTTAATCAGTTTATCTGAGCAGCAGACTCCACTCCAGCTCTATTTGTACCACGGGCTGATGCCAAGTCAAACCACACAGCCGAGGCTGTGGCATTGACAAGATCCTCTTTATCAGTCCAAATCCTAGCCCTGTAGAAATGGAGATGTTAGTAGAGGTCTATTTTCATCATTTTCTGGGCTTGGCACCAGTTACACCCCTCTTTTAATTAACTACATGTTGCTTTTTATTCAAAGCCATCTCAGTATTTCAGCAGTGATGGATGCCAAGCTGGCAGCCTCCAAATAACCCAAGGGGGCTCATTGCCCTTTGCAAAGTACTGGCTTCTTTCTAGGGCTCCTCCCACAGCCTGAATTTAGGAGCAGGGCTTGGGACACCAGGACACCCACGCTGCCCTTCAGAGCCCAGAGCCACAGCCCTGGGCTGAGGTGGGCACTGCTGGGTCCTCCTCCTGGGCAGCAGGACCCAGAGGCACGTGGGGGTGTGGGGAGGGTCTCAGTGTCCTTTGCCAGCTGTTTTCCTTTGTGAGTGGGGTGAGGATTTGAACTCAGCCTGTCCCAGTGTGGCTCCCAAGCATTAATCTAACAGGGTGCCTCTGTTTCCATGACCCTGTTTCCACCCTCAGCGTTACACTCCACTCCAGCTCCATGAGCTGTTCCAGATGTTTTGGAAAACCCCTTGCAGTTTGGTAAAAGCTCCAGAAAACAAGATAATTTCTCCCATCAGAGAGATCTAAAGGAGGAGGAGGAGTAGCAGCAGAGGATGTGAGGAGCAGAGTCATGGTTGGATAACATCTCCCCAGGCTACGATCCACATCAAGTACAAACCAGGATTGATGAAGTGCTGAGGCAGGTCAGAGCTACCACAGATCTCTCTTGAAGATGAAGGCCAAACCCCTGCAGTCCTTGTCCTTTTCCATCCGTGGGAGTTTTGCCCCTGGCTGCAGCAAATGGCATTTCCCTCTGAGCCTGCTCCACAGCCCTGAGGGGTTGGAGACTCACCCCCAGCCATGGCAGGAGCAGGGAAGATGGATACAGCACATTCTGGAGCTGCAGCTCTGTCCTCAGCTCCTCAGCGTGCCTTGGCTTCTCCTGAGCTGCTACTGAGATGCAGATGGGATTCAACCCCAATTCCCAGAGCTGCTCTGTGAGCAGGAAAACTGCAGCCAAAGTGTGGGTGGGTCTGGGTGGAGCCCTCTCTGGATTAAACCCCTTGCTGGACCCCTCCATCCCCCACACTGTGCTCTCCCTGCCAGTTTGTGTCCCTTGCTCTTGCTGAATCCTTGCACTAACAAATGTTTCATTCATAAAGCATCCCTTCACCTCCCATGCTGAAATTCTCACGCTCTACTTACTTCTATCCATAACTATATAGAATCAAGTTACATATAAAGCCAGCACCAGAAATAGAGAGGGACTGAATCAACAGCCTGGATTCAGCTTCCACCCAAGCCAGGAGTTGCTGGAAGCTGGACCTGCCTCCAGATTTTGTGGCTGGACCCCATCTGCAAGTCTAAAAGCCAAAATGAAAATAGAGAAGAAACCAAGTAACATGGCATCTCCTCGTCTTGACCACAGGCTCCCTGGGGCAGGGCTGTTTGTTTGTCTCTAGAACAATTTCACTGTCTGTGGATGAGGAGCTGGGGTGGGGCCAGGGAGTCTCGCTGCAGGAAGGGGCAGAGAGGGGCACAGCTCACTAGGGGGAGGTGGGCTTGCTGCTCCTCCAGCCCCAGAGGAGCCAGCAGCAGGATGGGCAGCAGCAGACATGGCTATAGGGAAGGCCATGATTCCCCCTCTTCATTCCTCAGCACTTCTTTGAGCCCCAAAATCTCCAAAAAAATGTGGTTCCATTGGCTACCACCTCCTTGGCTCCTGCCTGGTGTGACAGCAAGGCAGCTGCTCCTGGACAGTGGCTGGGTGAGAGGAGGGAGGGGAGGCAGGCGAAGGAGAGAGGCAAAGGCAGCTCCTGGCCCCTGGGCAGGTCAGGGGCTCAGGGGGCTGGTGGTGCCTCAGGTCCTTTCCAGCTCAAACAGTCCCACCCTCACGCTGGGACCTGAGAGCTTCCACTCAGCCTCTCCTGTGTCTCTGAGCTCTCCTGGTCACATCAGGAAACAAATGCATTTGGTTCCCTAAATGGGAGAAGGTTTTTTGTCATCGTCGTCATTTTTCTAGTTTCGCTCTTTGTTAGCAGCTCTTCCTCTTCCTCTCTGCTCCCCAAAATAGCAAAAAGCTGCATCCTCCTCCCCAGCTGCCTCTTGTAGGTTGCTGCAACACCCAGCACTTCTCCTCAGCCACCAGCAGCAAAGGTCAGAGCCCATGTGGAGGGGACCAGTGCTCCAAGCTCAGCTGGGCGGCCTGAAGCAGGTATGTGTGGGATCCTGCTGGTACTGGTGCCTTGGATAAGTGCCACGCCCTGCCAGGCTGAAAATGTCCTTCTTACACTCACCCTTATGTCATCCCACCTTCTCCCAGAGCCTGGGATGGGGAATGGACCCTACATCCCTTCTTCCACTGTCACTGTCCCTCTCTTGCAGCAGGGCAGATGATGAGCTGGTGCCTCAGTGCCGCAGGACCAAGAGAAGGAAGCAGCGGTGGTGCAAGGAGTGGTCAAATACTCAGAGGTGGAGGAAGGACATGCTCTGGCTCCCAGAGCTGCAAGCCTCTCCGTCCCTAAACCCTTTTCATTGGCCAAACCCAGAGTTCCTCCCCAACAAATGTCTCCAAAACCCCTCTAAGCTCCCTGGTGTCTCCTTGGGGTGGAGTTCACACTTCTATCAGCAGCTCCAGGAGCCCAGCATGATGCCATCTATTGTGTCCCAGCACTGACCACCACTGATCTGCCTGGAGGAAAAACTGCTCATCCTGGTAGGAGGCAGCACCATCTGTGCCACCCTGATGGATGGTGGCTCTTGGACACATCTCCCCGGGCTGCCTCCTGCTGGGAAGGGGCTGAGCTGGCTCTGGCCTTGGCACAGCTTCCTCCTGGGTAAGTATTATTTGCACTTCTCTGTGCTTGGGAAAGGTCACTCGGCTGGGCTGAGCAACTGGCTGGAGGAGGCTGAAGTTTGTGATACTGATGGTCTCATTGTTTTCTTCTTTTTAGAGTTTTTCTGCCCCCTTTGGTGCCAATCACCGCCTGGCCCCAAACTGGACCTTCTCTAGGATGCAGCCTGTGGGACAAATGTTTTCAGGTGTGATGAGGATATCAAACAAGGGCATGGAAAAGATTTTATGATGTCAGAAACTATCGCTCCTAATGTTAATAAATCTCAATAGAAAATGGTGAAAAAGCAGGACTACACAAATTCCAAAGTTCCCCAGACCCGAACATCCTTCATGAAACCTGCCAATAGGCAGAAGGGCTCCAGCACACGGGAGACACCTGTGGCTGCTCCCTGAACCCCAGAGCATCCCTAAAACCCCACAGGTTGCCTCCCTCCCTCTTTCCACTGCTCCAGGCTCTCTCTCTCTGCATGTTCTCCAGACCCACCTGCGGGCGCGGGCTGCGGCTCCAGCCCACGCGCTGCTCCCGGGGCACGAGTGAGGCTTTGAGAGTGGAGTGTGCCCTGCCTGGGCCGTGCTCAGGCCTGCTGCCACGTGGGCTCCCTGGCCAAGGGGCTGGCACAGAGCTTGCAGGGGGAGCAGCAGCAGGAGGAGATGGTTGTGCTGCTGCTTGTGCTCGCAGCTGAGAGCAGGAGCAGAGCACACGGCCAAGCTGCAGCCCCTCCAGTGGTGTGCCTTGTCCTCCCCCTCTGCTTTGGGGCAGTAAGTCATTCAGCATGGAGTAAAAGCTGCTCAAACTGAGGAAGAATGGCTCCCAGAGACAAACCTCACCTGGGAAGCCGCTGGGAGGCACTTCTGAATTGGCAAGAGTTAGCAATGGGGAGTGAAGGGGGATTTGACAATGCTGATGCTCCTCAGGAACCAGGGACTCAACATGAAAGTGAGCAGGGAGAGTTCATCCATAACCTCCCTCCCCCTGAGGATCTGTCATTGCTGTAGCTCTGAGCCACCGTGGAGGGACAGGCAGTACACCCACACACTGACTGAGGAGCACGACGGGGCTGAGTGCCAGCTCTCCTCCTTCCCCATCAATCACCAGGAAGAGGGAGACAGATGTCTCCCTGAGGAGTTTGGAAGGTATCATCAAGGAGCAGGATAAATCAGGTCCCTGCATATACAACAGGGCAATTATTTACGGATTATCAAATATTGGCTCTAAAAACCCCAGGCATCAAACCCCAGCCTGTGCCAGGTTGTGTGTTTACCTTCTGCCTGCACCTCACAGAGCTGGAGCAATGGGATCAGCACCAGCCACTACCCAAACCCAGCACTCCTTTCCAGCTGGAGTCACTGGTGAGGGCAAAGGGACCTACTCTGACATGGTTTTACCACCTTCTCCCTGGGGAATTGAGCAGGTCAGGTTCACCAAGCCTGGCAGGAGAACACGCAGCCGGGTTGGGTATGGACCCACTGGGGTCTGCTGGCTGCAGGGATGCTGTGTCGTAGCACATGTGGCTGCCCCAAGCCAGAGAAGGAGGGGTAGGTACAGCCTGATCTCAGCCACTCTCAGCCTCAGGGCTCTGACCTCTGGAAGACCCTGGTTCAGTTTCTGGCTGGGCCTGGCCACCCCTGACAGGAGCAGCAGCAAAGAGGCAGCAGGCAGTGCCTGGCGGGATGCCCTTATAAGAGCAAACTCGAGCTCCCAGTCATAAACGAAACCCTTCTCTTTCATTTACTCATCTGACCTGGCAGTGCTGGGACTGATAATGCTGGTTTCCTTTTAAGCAGAGGCCAGTCATAAATAAAATAAACCAGGCATGCTTTGTGTTTGCACTCCTTGCCTTTCATCCCCGCTCCTCAAAGCCGCGGAAGGGAAGTACTGAGCAGGGAGCAGGAGCTGAGCTGGGGACAGCAGTGGCTCCAGGCTTGGCCTCAGCTGCCCTGTGTGGGTTCAGGGCCCTGGTGCAGGGGTGGGATCACCTTCCCCTTTCCACCAGCGTGGGGAAAGAGCAACGAGAGGCAGAGACTTCACTTGCAATGAGTCGCATTCACGGCGCTGTCTGGGACAGAACCAGGCTCCTTTTCTTACCATCCACAAGAATCAAAGCAGAATTCCACAGCCAGCAGCTCCCAGACAGCTGCTGGGGGAGAGAACATGCCCTTCCCTTCCCCAGCACCAGTGCCTGACTGGGAGGGTGATGGGACATGCTAACAGGAGGCCAGAGAATGGAAAGTCTGACAAACACTCATTCCCAGAAGCTGCCAGCGCCGAGGCTGCCCTCGTTAGCAGGGCTGACCCCCAGTGAGGGGCAGGAGGCTCAGCTGGAGCCCAGCAGCGTGTGCCAGGGTGTCACCTTCCCCTGTTTCTCTTGCCACCTTTCAGGGTGTGATGTTTTCCTTCGGTGCTCTCTGATGAGCTGCCTTGGGATGCTTGGGCTGAGCAGCTGCAAGGGGCTCCTGCCAGAGAGCCTGGAGTCCCCTTACAGCAGGGATGAGAGCTGCAGGCTGCAGCACTGACCCCTGCCAGAGCAGCAGCAGGTGTTGCATCAGACTCTTGCAGAGTTCGAGGAGAGTTAGAGTTAGAACCATGTGTGAATTTTGTTATCATTTACCTCAGGGATTTGCCTGCACTCTCCAGCCCTCTCCTGGCCAGTTCCATAAAGCACAGCAGTGTGAGATGGCAGGAATAGAGAGACACTACAGCCTGTGGCACCAAGGTTTAACTCACAAAGGTTTTATAGGTATTTTCTCTCCCATACTACGCCTGGAGGAGCATTCACAGCACCCAGCCCTGGCATAGCACTGGCATGGCCAGTCCCCTGCAGACAGCAGTGCTGGAGAGAGATCCCAGGTTATTGCAGAGCCATAGATCTGAGGGAAAGGGAATGGGGGAGAGCCAGCAAAGCAACATCCCAAACCCTTCCTGGGGTCACACATTCCTAAAGCAGCATGGCTGGAGCATAGGCTGACCCCTGTTTGCACAGGGGAGTTTAGGAATTCCCTCAAGAAGATGAAATGGCTGCAGAGGGGGTGTAAATACTGCCAGGCAGCAGAGAAGCAAGTCTGGAGAGACCTTGCACAGAGATGTGCTCTGGGGAAGTCATAGCCCCTGATCTGGTCTGGGAGGCCTGTCTAGATTTGGGGTGATCCAGACTCACCCTTTAAGAAGGAGCTGAGCCCACCTGAACACAACCTGCTCTGCAGTGCCCAAGCCTTACCCCCATCCACTGATGTCATTAACATCATTATTATAAACTGGACACACTTATTTAGCTTGCAGACCCTCCTTTCCTACACACAAGACAGCAGTTCTGCTTGGTTCTGCCCACCACTGTGAGTATCTCAAAAGCCCTTTGTACCTGCAGTCCCTTGCAGGCAGCAGAAATGAGCAGGAAGTGATGATTTGGGGGCTGAAAACACAATATTGGGTTCAGGCCATAAGAAGGGGAAAGATGCATCTCGACAGATTGGAGACACCAATGTCCATCATCCTTCAGCCACCCAAGCAGTGGCAGGTGGGATGTCCTGACCCTGTCCCTGTCCTTCCAACACCACCTGGGCATCTCTGCCGCTGCTCAGGGCTCCCTTGCACGTCCCAATGCTGCCATCTGTAGCACAGAGCTCTGCTCCTGCTCCCAGCACAGCTCCTGCAGAGCCGGGAGGCACCGGGGCAGAGCTCAGCTTCACAAGGCTTGGCTTTGTGAGAGTTCAAATGGGCCAATCCTGTCCTGGGACTCTGCTTTTTCAGGCCCAAGAGAGGCTGTTGGCTTCTATATCTGCTGAACTGCTTTTTTAGTTGTCTGCCAAGGGCACCAGAGCCTGCAATTGTAGTTATCATTCTGCTTATCTGCCAGAAGTGAAACAAACATTAAATAACACCCAGAGCTGTGGCCTCTACACTAAGGGGGCTTTAGTCCACAAAAGCCATGGGTTCCTGCAGGACCAGCCAAGGACCATCACAGCCTCCCATGCTGTGGGACAGTGCTTCATGGTTTTAAGACATTTACACTGTGGGTAGGGGAGGGGGATGCACAATCATCCCTCCCTTCCCTAGCTTATGAAAACACCTCATCACTGACATTCATTTCAACACTGCTCATGTCTTGGTGCGTTTCCATGTCAGGAAATATTGGACAAAGGCTCACTCGCCCTGCTCCCAAATCCCTGCATTGTCCCCAGCAAGGAGGGGAAATGCAGAAGCGGGGCGTGCTGAGCTCAGCACAGCAGCATCCCGAGCCTGGCCGGCCCCGGGGCGCCACGAGGGGGAAACGTGGCTGGGACAAAGCTGGCATCAGCTCATTTCAGGCCAGGCTGTGACTCACAAAGAGAGAAAAAAGGAAGCAGGGAGAAAAAGCAATCTCTGATGGTCAGGGTGTAGCTGAGCCCCTGTCGGAGGCACCACGTCTCCTCTGCCACCTCCCTTCTCTCGGGACCTTGAGGTGGGTATGACTGCTGGTATCTCCCTCAGCTTTGGGAGTCCCCATCCTTCCTTCGTGCCTCAGACACACCTGACCCCTCTGGACCACACGGCTCCATGCTGTCCGATCACACGGCTCCTGATCCCGCCCAGCCCGGCCGGGTGAACCCGCACGCCTGACCGGGCTGGCCCCGCCGGGCTCAGCGGGATTGCCGCTCCCCATCCCGGCCGTGCCCCGCGGCTCTGACAGCCGAGCTCAGTGATGCCAGTCCCTGCTGGTGATGCCAATCCCCGCACACGTGGGCTCCCGGCCGGCAGCGTGTATAAAAACCCCTCTGCCCGTGCCCGGGCTGGGCTGCGGGGCTGGCGAGCGATGGCACTGCGGGTGAGCTGGGGACAGGGTGGGGTGACAGCATGGTGGCATTTGCAGGGTCCCCATGACGAGGTGAGAGAATCTGACTCCATGTTCTTAGAAGGCTAATTTATTATTTTATGTACTTATATTGAAGATATATGTAATTATATTGAAGATATTTTTTATTTTATGTACTTATATTATACTTAAACTATGCTAAAAGAGAAAGGATACAGACAGGAGGCTTAACAAGAATGATAATGGAAAACTCGTGACTCCTTCCTGGGCCTCGACACAGATGGCTGTGATTGGTCATTAATTTAAAAACAATTCACATGAAACAAATCAAACAATGACCAGTTGGATAAACAATCTCCAGACCACATTCCAAAGCAGCAAACACAGGAGAAGCAATCAGATCATTATTGTTTCATTTCTCTCTGAGGCTTCTCAGCTTCCCAGGAGAAGAAATCCTGGTGAAGGGACTTTTCCAGAAAATATGACAGTGACAAGCATGGGTGGGACAGTGGAAGAGAAGGGCCAGACAGGTAGGAATCCTGAATAACTCAGGGGTTAGTGCTCCTCTATGTCAGTCTGGTCCAGGCTACTGCAAATGTGAGTTTTGTGATGCTCAGTAATGGGCAATAGGACAGATTTTCATCCAGCAGCAGAGGGAGCAGCTCTTTGCTGTGTGTGCTGGGTCTCTTGCTGGGGTTGATGCAGTGATTACAAACTAAAGGTCAAGGCAAGGTGAACCTGGGTGCTGCCAGGTGCTCTTTGAATCCAGAACTCACCAGCTCCAGCAGCTGTCTGTGCCTCACAGGGTGAACTCTGGTCAGAGCCTTTCAGTGCCCATGTGTGGGGTCCCAAAGCTGCCCTTCTAAAGTAGCCAGGCATGAAAGTATGAGGTTGGTCATTGCTAACTCCTGCCTAAATGTCTCAGCTCCTGCCCAAAAACATGCATATCCCAAAAAAGCATTGGAAATAGAACCTGGGACAGAGAAGGAAACAGGGGAGTTGAAGCCCTGAGCTATAGGAAGGAGAAAGGCAAACAACTGGCAGTGGAGATGTCAAGGCTGGGGAAATTTTCCCAATGTGAGCAATAAGTTTGTGAGAGGGGATGCTCAGAAATGCAAGATCCTTAGCGTGCTTAAAAAAAAAAGTGGGGTGAAATGGCAAGAACTTCTTATTAAAATGAGTTATTTAATAAAACTATGAATTATTCAAAAAGGAACATTTTCCAGCTCATTTTATGCAAGTTTAACCTTGGAGATGGGGAGAGCACATGGAACAGGGGCTCAGGCAGGAACTTTTGGGAAGAATCAGCCATGTAACACTGGATGAGCTCAGACTGGATGTCACTTTACACCTGTTCCTCTGCTTCAAAGCATCACAAAGTTTTCTGCTTCAGATTTTGTATTGCTCAGGTGCAGAGAGAAGCAGAATATCTTTGTGTCCTGACAACAATGAAGGCATTCAAGTTCTTCTTTTATTTTTGCTTTCTGATCCCGCTCAGCTCTTTACAAAAGACCTCGGGGACAGCAAATCCCACCTCATCAACTGGGTGTCATAGAGACTTGATTTCTTATCAGTTTAGAGTCTCTGAGATTATTTAGGAGTGAGAAAAAGACTGGGATAGAGAATTGCCTGTGTGGGAAGGGGAGAGAAAGAAGATGACAATGAAAATGTGAGAAAGACATGTCAGGACTGAGTGGGGCAGTGCATCTCTGCCACCTTGCTGTGTCCTCCTCCTTGCCTGCAGTTTGAGGCCCTGCACCCAGAGGGAATCTGTCCTGGATGGAGCATCGTGGTCAAGGGTGAGACCAGTTCCAGTTCAGGCATGTAAGGAATGCTCTGCTCCCAGCTCCCCTGGCTCACAAGGGCCAGAAGCATCATCCACAGCTCTCCATCCCTTTTCTCTCACTGCCTTAGGTTTGAGGTTAATTTGCTCTGTGATCCCGGAGACCAAATCGCTCTCCACTTTAACCCTCGCCTCTCCAGCTCCAGGATTGTCTGCAACTCCTTCCTCAACAGCCACTGGGGGCAGGAAGAGGTTAACAGCACCTTCCCCTTCAATGCAAAGGAGCCCTTTCAGGTAACTCTGTCACCCCACAGGTCTCCTCAGGTGTAACAGGAATAACCCAGCCAATACTGGGGTGCTCCCCATTGCCTTTCCTGCCAACAGCATACCCAGCAACAATCCCTCTCTGGCTTTGTCTCCTGTTAGTAATCCTGTTACAACCTGGTGATTTATAACCAACTCTGGCACAGCCATGCGGAGCTCCAGCAGTAATCCCTGGATGCTGCATTTGTTTTCAATTTAGGCTTTGCATTACCACCAGATTTTGTTATCATGAAAGGAAAAACTCAGTTATTCCCTCTCTTTGCCCAGAGTGGGGGTGAGCAGTGCGTGTGTCAGCTCTGGCAGGATTTGAGGTGGCTGGACAGATCCAGCAGCTCCCTGACAAAAGCAAGGTCCAGTAAGGCCACATGAACATAACACAGTCTCTCTTTCAGGTCGAAATCTACTCTGACCAGGACTATTTCCACGTTTTCATCAATGAAAACAAAGTCCTGCAGTTCAAGCATCGGCAGAAGAATCTTTCCTCCATCACCAAGCTGCAGATTCTGGATGATATTGACATTTCTTCAGTGGAAATCACCAAACGAGCTCTTTACTAGAGACCACAGTTGGGGATCTCTCACAGACCATTCCCCTTTAAGCTCCTGATTCAGCCAAGGATCATTTCCTCCCCATTTCCACACGCCACCACCAACCAGGGAGATGGCCACGTGTCCTCAGAGTGGAAGGGATGGTCATTCCCATCACCCAGCCACACTGCTGACCATAGCCCAGCCCTTCAAAGACCTTCTGCCCCTACACCTTAGGGTGCACAACAGGCTCTGTAGGTCTGATCATCTTTGCTGCACATCAAAATCTGTCTTGAGTAGTCTGGACACCTGAATGTTACCTTAGAAATTGTGTTTGCCCAAGAGTAGGCTGTGCATGAGCACCAGTCCTCAGCTGGGCACGTGGGGAATGTGGATGTTAGGGGCGGAAAGGGATGTTTCTTTCCAGCAGCTGGGTAAGAATGATATCAGATTTGTCAATAAAATCAACCAAGGAAATCCCTGCTGAGACATCCCTCCCTGGGCAGATCAATCCCATCATTCCTTCCCTGCCAGTCCAGGCACCTGGCATGAGCAAGGGCTGGAGGACACTGTTGAGGTCTGTGTGATTTTGGATCTGGGAAAATACTGCCTTTTTTTTGAGGGCTAATGCAAGGTGAAGGTCCCTGGCATGCAGAACAGTGTGATAAGATTCACCTTGCCAGGTGTTGCCAGGAATTCCTTTCACCAGCTGAGAGATGTTTGCTCAGCTCTACTCCTGCCAACTCCAGGCTTCTCAGACAGACCCCCAGAGTGATGTCGTGTGTCAGAGAAGGGCAAGAGCTTGGGGGGGCACAAAAAACCACATGGTTCCTCCACCATGCACCAGAAATGCAGCTGGACTCCAAACAAAAGGAGCTGAGTAAACCTAGAAATTTTGATAAGCTTGGAATGGACAGAGTGCCTGGGGATATGCATGGGTAGCCTCTGGCTTCTCTCTGCTTTATTGTTTTCTCTTCTCCCCCTTTTTAGTTTTTTTTCAAAACAATCTACTTATCCCTTGCACCCTCTTCTCTTTTCCAACCTCTTCCTTGGAGCACAACATATCTGTGACTCCTTGACCAGGCCACAGCAGAGTAAAAGTTGTTATTTTTACTTTGTTTTAATTTCACACATCATAAACAGCACAATGTCACGGTGTTGCATCTGAACAGAACTTATTCCAAAAATGCAATTACAGCTGCCCCCTAATCTCCTCACATATAAGACAGAACACATTCCTGATGGAAAAGGCAAAGATGATCCTGCCTTGCCAGTCCTTTTCACTGAGGAGAAATCACTTCAGAAGAAGTCAGCCCTGATCCATCCTTGCCTTGGGATGAGACCTGTGAAGGTTGCAGTTTTGCTCCAGCCTTTCCTCAGTGCTCAAACTGGCCATTCCCAGCACTTCCTTCTATTTACAGTTTCAAGGACTTGTGAGGAAGAGGTGGGTGTAGAAAACCACAACACATGATGCCATAAACCTGACATTCATGAACCTGTTAAGAAGTTTGCAGTGTTTTTCCAGGCTATCAAGAGCACTGATGGGAAACCATCCTGTTCTTGTGGCAAAGGGCTCATTGAGAACACAAAATGGTGCCAAATGGTGCCTTTTTCCCTCCAGAAAGAACAGAAAACATGTTTTGGAAATGGCAGTGGTCTTAATGGCAAGTCAGGAAAGTTGGAGATGCTGAGACTTCCTCTGGCCTGGAATAAATCCATCACCACTGGGACAAAGAGTCGACCCAAATTCTGGGTGTTATGATATAACCCAAGGCTTCAGCACACTTTGCTCTCATGGCCATGCCTTCAGCAAAACAGGCACAAACCCAGACAAAGCCAGGCCTGCAGGGATCTCTGTGTCATCCATCTGATAATGCTGAGCAGCATTTGAAAGAAATTGTCCTTTCTGTTTGTGCTTTTTCTGGGTGCTGATAAAGACAGATCATTTCTCATGGAGGAAAAGTGATGAAATGATTTATAAGGGTAATGCTTTGTACTTATATGGCCACCAGCTGCATCCACAGCCCCTGCTGCAGGAACACCCCACAATTTCCTTGTTCCCCAGAAAGGAGCACAAAGGACCACAGACAAACAGGGCAAAAACATTTCAAGTACAAATAAATGAAGAGATGCCACAAAAATCAGGCAGAGACAGAGATTATGCCCTGACTCCTGGACACATCCCCCCAGCTCCTGCCAGCAGCTGATCTCACTCCATTGCCATCTGCACCAGGAGAGCCCAGTCTCTCCTGACACATCCCCAGCTCTGCTGTTGCCTTCAGGGCTTTATCTGCTGCCTCCTCCAGCCAAAACACAGCCAAGGGTGAAGGGGGCAGAAGAGCAAGAGAGGTCTGGGAATCTACAGAGCACTGCTGGAAGCAAAACTTCAGGGCTGGCTGTTTATAGCTGTTTTGCAGAGTTTTATGGGGAATGAGATACCCTCCAAGTCTGTGACCCTCATCTGTCCCATGAGGAAAAACTCCAGGAAAAAATGAAGCCTTGCAATTACAATGGTCAGTTAAACTCTCTGGAGCAGGCCTGGCACACCAGGCTTGCAGGGAGGCATCGTGTGCTGGTACTGAGGGGATCAAAGGGGACAAATTAATCCTTTTCCACATTTCTATCAGCCTCCCTGTTCATGACCTGGGGGAGAGCTGATAAAGACCAGCTCCTGCCCAGGGTGTTTTGGAGGGGAGGGGGCTGCAGCAGCTGGGGGTGCAGCACTGGGGGATCCCACCAGAATGTCACTGCCCACCCTCAAGGTCAAGCTCTGCAGTTTTGCTGTGGCCAAGTGCTGCAGAGGAGCCAGCTGGAATGTTCCAGAGAGAACATGGCTGTGGGGTGGGGTAGGGACTGTCTTGGGGTAGGATCTGCAGATGAAGCAGCAGTTGCTGCTTGTGTGGCTCACACAGACCAGGAAGGGACACCTGGGAAAGAGAGATGTCTCTCAGGAGGCAAAACTGACTGAAGTGATGACCTCCCACGTGGGCTGTCCCTTTCCCTCCAGTTCTCCTCATTTGGAGTGGATCTGCAGAGCTCAGAAACGCTCTGGTTCATCCCCAGATCAACAAGGGGAAAGTCAGGCTCATAATTCTCCGTGCTTGAGCTGTGCCAGAGCTCCAAGGACCAAGGGCCCCTCTGGCAGTTTCACAGATCTCCCGTGGAGCATCTGCTGATGCGTGACCAGAGCTGCTCCTCGGTGTCCCTGACAGCCCTGGCAGTCACCACACACCCCAGCAATTCCCTCACAGGCTGCTGAGCAAACAGCTCCCTCATCAGCCTCAGTCACATCTCAGCAGCACAGCAGCAGCCTGGGGACATCGGGCTGGCTGGCTGACACCAGTCCTGCCAGCCTCTGCAATGACAATTAATATCAGCCTGGGTCCTGCCTGGAGGCAGGAAATGGGGAGGGGAAAGGGCGAGGACTTGTTGCTAATGCAGTGACAAAAACTTTCAGGAGAGTTCTAAAAGAGAAGAAAGTCACACAGGCTGCATCTGCCCAACACTCATTTTGCAACTTGGTGCCTTTTCTTTCAACCCCTGTTTTTTTCTTTTCCACCCCTGCACAAAAACCCCCAAACCTACCAAATCTGATGGTGGGAGTTAGCTATTTCCTCAGTGCTAGAAGGCAGCTCTGGTGAAGAAAGGCAGGAGGAGGGCAGCTCTTAACCAGTTCATTAAAATTTCCCTTTCTCCCCCTATTTCAATGCCCCCTGAGCATCCTCTGATGGAAACAGCTGGGCTGCAGCACAGCTCTCCACTCACACCAAGCAGCTGTGTAGTGGCACAGCTCAGTGACCCTGGCCCCTGGTCTATGGCATCTCTAATTTCCCCCATCCCCCAAGGGCTGTTTTCCCAGCACAGAAACACCTGCTAGAAGTGCAGGCCTTATCAGCAGTGACTCTCTGCCTTGCATCTCTGACTCCCCATCTAGGAGGTGGCTTATTCAACCCTGGTGGGCTGTCCAACTCCTGAAATGCTCTGCAGTCACTGGTGTTTGCTGGCAGGACTGAGGAACACGGAGAGCAAACATTCAGCCTTTTTCTGGAGAGTGTGAGGAAAATAAAACAAGAGGAAAGGAGTAGTAGCTCTGGGTTCTGGGGGGGAAGGGGAATTTCTGAGGCTACAGGCAGCCCCAGAATGCAGCTAGAAGAGTCTCTGCAGGAAAGCAGAGGGGTGTTTCTTGCCTTGCAATTAAAGAGAGGCTTGTAAAGCCATTTTAACTCAGCATCCCCATTCAGAGCCAGCTCAGACAGAAAAGCACACCTCCCAGCCCTGATTTTGTATGCATGGTGGCAGGTACCAGCTCCAGACATGAAAGGCTGGAGAGGGATTATTTTCTAAAAGAAAGGCTCTGGTCTGGAAGTTGAAGAATTGGAAGCTGATGGTATCACTTTATTTGGCAGCTGAGTTATTGTGCATCAATACTGCCTGAGGAAAGCGTGACAGAAATTAGCCTGATGCCCAGATTTGCTGGCCCTCCAGTCCCACAGTCTGTCCAAGACCCTCTTGCCAAAGCCAGATGCAATTTATCATGTTATTTCTTCAAGCTATATGGACATCAGTAGCCAAATCTCTGGTTTTAGCAGAGCACAAGACAACAGCCTGTGGAGATCTGGATGTTTTCTCTGCACCATCCCATTATTGCAAGGCTTTGGGGTCTTAAAAAGCACTTATAAAGATCCAAGTATAAAAAGAACTATCATAACACCCTTGTGCAGGTGGGGGGACCAAGGCACTTGCAGGAAATGAGAGCAGAAAAGGAAGGAGGGAACCAGGTGGTTTTGTCACCAGCCTGGTGCTCTGGGCCTGACCCTGGAACCCACGGGTAGGCTGGGCTGGGACTTTTCATTGTCTATCTGGTGCTGCCCAAGCCTTAATGAGCCAGCAGGCCCCATGATGAACCCCTGCAAGTGTCACAGCTGAGCCAGCCCCTTGTCTCAGTGGGCCCCAGGCTGCTGAGCAGCTCACCAGACCAAGGAGTTTCCATCCACCTGCACACAGACACCGTCACTCTGCTCTCCCATACCAACCAGCATTTTCCCAGCTTGTTTCATGCCAGAAATGATGAAAGAGCCACCAACAAACCCTTCATTTTCCTCCCCTTCCTTGATACCTCCCTTTTCCAAAGGCTTAGCAGCTGTTGTTTGATCTATGGCATGAAAACCTTTCTGGTTTCAAAAATTGGGAGTAAAACTGAGATGCAGCTATTTCACCTTGTCACCTCCTCCGCCTCTGCGGCGAGCTGCAGCCATTGTCAGCTTTCATTTCCTGCAGCTCCTCTGAGCTGTGAGCACACACTGGAAGCAGAAGGACAGACAGAGTCAGTGGTTGATGAGAGGGCAGTGATTGTACTTCCAGTAAATTGCCTGAGCCTTTCCACATGAGTCACTGCACTGAGAGAGGTGAGGCATTAGGGAAGAAAAAAGTTTGCAACTGATCCTGACAAGAGTTTAACAGCCCCAGCAGCCTCTGCCTGCCTGGTTTTCCTTAGTCGTGGGGATTCCTCCTAAAATGCTGCTGAAAATAAATAACAGCTCACAGATTATTTTATACTGTCAAAACATTGGAGAACATTCAGAACTAGAATCACATCTCTCCCTGCTTCCCAGCTAATCCTCTCTTGAATTCAGAGAGCACAAATCCTAAGAATTTCGTCATTGCAAGTATGAAATATAGGAAAGCTGGTTTTTAAACACATAACACTTGACTGATCACTAAGCCCTTGTTGCAAAGGTGCACAAGTTCTAATTCTTATTGCAACCTGACCCCTGAGGTATCTGTTTGTGACAGCCAGGCAAAGTATCACCTAGGCTGAGAGTAAGTTATTTCTCTCAGAAAGACAAACTCCCTCCTATTGTATTCTCTGAAATCTTTATCTCCTCTCTGATACTAGCAGATCTGGGCCCTGAGAATGTTTTTTTTTCTGCAGAGCCTTTCCTTCCTGCCTCCCCGCATTTCCCCTCTGCAAGCCTCTGCAGCTGGGAAAAGGCAAAACAGTGGCAAATTTAAAGCCTTTGTCAGGCTTCCCCCAGATGGCAATCAGCTGATGAAACCCAGGAAGATTTGTCATCTGAAAAGCCCTTTATTAGCCTGTTGCACCTGGGCATAGAGCACCAAGGAAGATGTATTGATATTCAAATGTGGAGCGTGCAGGTAGAAGGAGGGAGGGAGGATTTACCAGCCCCTGCTCACAAAGCTGTCTCACCTGGCAGTACCACGCCAGTGAAAAACTGCTTGGGGTCATAGCAGGGTGAAATGGAGCCCCACAAAGCTGCTCAGACCACCAGATTCCCTCAGCCACCAAGTCGTCTTCTTTGGCCTTTGGTTTCAGTCTGGTTCTGAATATTTTTCCCCAGGGTTTGTGGTGCCTGCACTGGGCAGGAGGGTGAGAGCACCACACAAAACGTGGGCATGGAGGAAATCCCATTATTGCTTCAGAGGATCCTAGGTCCCAGCTCCAGGGAGAGAAGGGCTGCATGAATGCAGGCAGTGTTAGAGGGCTGCTTTGTGTGTCAGCTGCCTCCTCTGCCAAGTCCTGGCACTCTTAACTTCTCAAAGGCTTGACCTGATGCTCATTATCACTTCAAAATCTTCTCTGTAAATGTGTGCAGTGATTTAGGGATCCACAGCACTGATTTCTCCTTAAAACACTCACTTTGTTATTCATTACACATCCATTCAGGATCCTCCATTTAATGAGAGAGGGTCAAGTTCACTTGGTGTGGTTCTGGGTTTAAACAGGGGCTCTGCAGGAGCATGTTTAGCCCTGCATTCCCAGCCTGCTACTTGCCTGAACTTCTGCAAAAACCACAAACAAAGACATCTGAAAGACAGAATTTTCAATCCCTCCAATGCCAAAATGGTGTTTCATTGCTCTTGAGCCAGTGAACATTGTATTAGACAAATTCTTCTGTGCAAAATTATCTTTTTCTTTCAGCCACTACATTTCCGGAGCACTCAATCTAAAAGGCATCCAATAAAAAGGACAGAAGATATGGAATTTGGCACATATCTGTTTATGAAAACAGACCAGTGAATGTTCTCAGACATAAAAATGCACACATTCTCCATTTAAAATCCTCCAAAGGAGACTGGAGATAGTTTAAATGTTTCATTCTTTGATTGAGGGAAGACTAGTGGGAGAACAAAGATTTTCACTCCCATGGAAGTAATTACAAACAACAAACATCAAATCCCAGATGTGTTTTATTTGCTTTGCTATTTTATTTTCAAAGAATCTGAAGTGCACTTGGCATCTCCTTTGTATTGCCTTTGATTGTGAGCAGCGTTGGCCTCTTATCTCCTCCTGGATTGACAGCAGCATCAAAGCGCTGACATCTGCGAATGTCACACGGGAGCGGGGATGAGGACCCGCACCCTGGGACCACAAAGAGCTCGTTTCGGCCCCAAAACGGCCGTGCCGGAGCAGCGCTGGCACGGGGACGGAGCAGTCACCAGCAGAGGGAGCGACAAAGCCAGCTCAGAGATCCCCGGTCCGATGGCACAGAGATTTGGGGAGTTTTGGTGCTGGGTTAGAGATTTATATGAAAATGTCCAGGAGAAGGGTCGATTTTTTATTTTTTTTTTAATCCAGTGTGAGTTAACGGTGATGTTGTTACTCTCTCCCGATGGCAAGAGAGCCAGGTTTCAGTATTACTCAGCATTAGAAATGCTCACACACAGCTTCCCAGCAGGGTCCTGGGAGGGCTGGGGGAGTCTCCCTTAGCCCCAGATCCTCCTGTGTCCAAGCCATCGGTCCAAAAGTGTGGCAGGGACAAGAAGGGACAGGTGGCAGTGGAGGTGGGTTTTACCCAGTGCTTTCCAAGGGCAGTGTTAACAGCACCTCCCAGCAAAATCAGGTGGGAAACAATTTCACCAGTGCCAGTGCTCAGCCCAAACACCCTGGAATGTGCTCCTAGCTCACCCAACACAAGCTGCACCATTGACAATCTGTCCCAGTAGCACCAATCCAGCCCTGCTGGACTGAGACAAGCCCTAATTCTGTTTCACCTCTGTGAAGGAGGCAAACCCCATGCCACCTACCTGCTGGGCAAGCACAGGAGGGGAGAGCAGCTACATCCTCACAACAGGCCTTTACCTCAAACTGTGCCAGCTGAGACACATCAGGCATGTTGGGATGGGCACTGGGAGAAGGCCAAGAGAGCCAAGTGCCCTTTGGTCAGGTGCCAGCCATCCCACAGAGGTCAGGGATGCAGATGCACTGGGGACCACACAGGGCTGTGTATGCCCCAAGTCCTGGCAGGGAGCCTGGCTAGCAGGGGAAAAGTTAGAGTGGGAGAGCACATGAGCAACTAGATGCACAACCAGAGGGTTTGCTCTAGCTTCACACTCTCAAGGTCCAGCCAAAGCTGGAAAATCCTCAGGGTTTCCTGAATTTACACCCATGGTTGGGACAGCAGAGCATCACTGCAGTTCTGTGAGGTGTCCAGCTCCTGCTGCAGTGGGAGCAGGGAGGTTGTGCCAAGGCAGCAAAGCTAAATTTACCCTGGCCGGGGACTCTGATGCGCAGTGGGCAGGGCAGGTTTGGGCACTTGTAGCTGGCAGGGGAAATGTGAGGTTTTTTGAGATTCTGGCGAAGCCCCAAAGTGGCTGACTCACTCCTCTCAGGTCAGTTGTTCACAGCTGTAACTCCAGTGAGACCATTGGGTTATTTCTGATGTGCTTTGCTGTATGATCACAGCCCAGCCCATTGCCCTTGCTGCTGAAGGTTGGCTCCTGTCTCCAGTGGACTTTATTTAGCCTCCACTTCAAAGCTGTTCTGTAAGAGGCAAACCAAAGTGAAAAGGGTACAGCATTTCTTTTTGTTGGAGATTCCCCATCTTGAGTTATCTGGTGACTTTGAACTTGTTAGAATCAATGAACCCGTTATAATCAATGCCCTGTGCTCTCTGTCAGATGCACACAGTGTATGAATTTGTCATTTGCTGCTGGAGATGACTTGGCATTTGTGAGTTGTGTCAATGGATGCAAAAGCAGATTCATTCTAATTATATCAAACCATTGATTAACTTAGTAATTTAGTCTTGAAGTCCTAAAGGTCCCTCTGCAGTAAATCATGCGAGTTACAAATAAAATGCACTGAGGAGAAAAAAAGAAGTTAAATGTATTTATTAGCTTGAACACTTGGAAGGCAACTACCTGGACAAAACAAGCCCTGGCACATTTCTGCATTTCTGCACCCTTCTCTCTTGTACTCTGTTATACCCTACAAAAATATTGACTTGAACACCTCCATCCTGTGTTTTCCACGTGGAATGGCAGGTGTGCTGTAGGGAGACAGTCAGAGGCTGGCAAGGGCTCGGGTGCATGGAGATTTCCAACTGCCAGCTCCAAGGCTGGTCTCTGTAGTTGCCTCATTGCAACAGATCTATTTGCTCATGGAGCAGCTGGGAAAGTGCAGCAGATTTTAGGTATCCATGGGAGTATCCATGCATTTCACTGTGTGGAATGATGTGTACCTGGTGCTCTGGGCAACACTCTACAATTAGTTTGTGGAAGCTGTTTGTCTCTGAAGACCTATAAATACACAGACAGAGAACTGTAGGAGAGTGAGCAGTTACACACTTAGAGCAAATGAATTCTCATGCAGGAGAGGTTTGCAGGCTGATCACATCTGCCTGCCACCCCCCTCAGTGTAGCTCCACCACTGATCTTTCTTTCATTTCACGTAAAGCTGACCAAAAATATTTACTTTATTCTTTCACATGCATAGAATAAAAAGGATGGGGAATTTCCCAGTGAAATCAAGGGCATTCACCGTTCAGTGACGAGCAGCCTCCACTGGGCTGTATTAGTTACTTTGCTCTCCCTCAGAGAAAGCAAAGAAAGAGAATAAAAACTAAACATTTCAGGCAGAGATATGAATTCCTCTCATCAGACATTGTCCCCTTTGATACGCTGGCATCCTCTGAGCACCTCCAGTCAAAAGTTCCATTTTACAAACACACCTTGCTCCCCAAAAAAGCACTTCAACTTTTCAAGGCACTTTCCCCATAAACGTTCCTTTCCCCCCATTCCTTCAATTCAACAGAAAACACCAGAAGTTTGGTTTCTTTGTGCAGCGCTCCTCGTTCGGCTGAGTTCCCATCACACCTGTGCTGCTGTTAACCCTTGGCGTGCCGGGATCCGCCAGAAACTCAGGATGGTGGGGGATGTGTGAGTAGAAGTGAGGCAGGATCCTTCCCGCTCTGCTACAGCTGAACCCAGCGACCCCAGGAGAGGAGGAGGAGGGGACCCTCAGGAACAGTCCGCGACTGTCCCAGCCCCGCCCGGTCCCTGCCCGCTCCGTGCCCGGCCGGAGCTGTCCCTTCAGCACCACGGCCGGGCTGGCTCCGGGCTCCGGGCTGGAGGCGCGGCTGGCACGGTTCGGCTCGGCTTAACATATCCCGGGCCGGCCCGGGCAGGGGCTCGGCTCCTTCCAGCTTGGCCTGTCCCGGGCCGGGCACGGCCAGCGCTGCCGGCGGAGGGGCGGGGGCTGCTTTGCGGGGGGAGAATGGGGTGCGTGTGTGTGTGGGTGTGTGGTGTAGGTGTGTGTGTGTGTAAGTGCGTGTGTTCTTGGGGTGCGAAGGGGCTGCGGGGTTGAACCTGCGTGTGCGGGGAGGGGTGCACGGGAAGGCTCTGCGGGGCCACGCAGAGGTGCCGAGTGGGTGCGGGGTGGGCGTGAGGAGGGAGCGGGGCTGTGGATGCTCAGGGTGCCTGCGGGTGTGCAGGGCACCTACAGGAAGGTGCGTGCAAAGGGAGTGTGCACAGAGCGTGCGGGTCTACAGACGTGCTGAGGGGTGTGTGTAGGGTCTGTCGGGGTCCGCGTGTGTGCGTGCGTGGGCGGGGGTCGCAGGACAGGACTCTGTGTGTGCAGCTTTGTGCGTGTGCGGGGCGTGCAAGGTGTGCAGGGCTCTGTGCGGGGCTGAGTGCGGATCTGTGTGCGGTGTGTGCCGGGCTGTGTGCGGTGTGTGCGGGGCTGTGTGCGCGGTGTGCGGGGTGTGCAGCGTGTGCGCGCCGCCCTGTGAGCGCCGGGCTGGCGGTGCGGTGGGTGCGTGGGTGCGAGCACGCGCGGGTGGCAGCGGGTCGGGCGCTGCCGCCGCACACACGCACGGACACACGGACACGGGGACACACGGACACACGCACACATCCACGGCAGAGCTGACGGCTGGAGGAGCCCGGCCGGCGCTGCCCGCCCTCTGCCCGGTGAGTGCCGCCGAGCCGCGGGACCGCGGGAGAGACGGGGAACCAGAACGGAGCGGGAGGGACCGGGACCTGGGAGCAGCCCGGGGCAGGGGTCCGGCAGCGTGGCCGCGGGACACGCAACTTTCCGGGGAAGGAGGGAGTGAGGGACAGAGGAAGCGGGGGAGTGGCTGCGGACCGGGGCCAGGGCTGCTCTTCGGGCTGCGGGGGGCCCGGGGCTCCTTCCCCGTCCTCCCGGCGGAGGCGCCGTCTCTCCGCGGCCGGGCAGGGGCTCCCGTCGGTCCCGCCGCTGCTGCCGGACCGGTGCCGGTGCCGGTGCCGCGTTGCCCAGCCCGGCCGCCCCGCGCTACGGCCGCTTCTCAACTAAGTTGTGGATAAGAAGCTCCCCTTGAAGGGCGATCGCTGCCCCTAGCCCCCGCTGATTCCCCTTCTCCACACCCTCTTTTGCAGGCAGGGCTGATCCCAGCTGGCCATGTCCGGAGCACTGGAAGCAGCGCAGAAGGCTCTGCCCCGTTAGCCCAGGTTGCCCGGGGGGGGGACTCAGCCATGGATTCGGCCCCCCCAGAACCCGGGGCCCCCCCAGACCCTCTGCAGCTCTGGCAGGAGGAGAACCAGACCCAAGGCGGGCTCTGGAACGGCAGCCAGGAGCTGGGGTGGGAAGAGCTGGAGAAGATGCTCTTCCTCTTTGCAAAGGAGCCTGTCACCATCAGCCTCACAGTGATGTACTTGCTGTCCTTTGTGGTGGGCTTCGTGGGCAACATCATGTCCATCAGGGTGCTGACCCGCAAGCGCCGGAGTCGGGTGTCCAGCCTGAGCGCCACCCGCAGCCTCCTCATCAACCTGGCGGTGTGTGACCTCATGGTGGTGTGCATCTGCATGCCCATCACCGTGGGCAACCTCATCTACAAAGCCTGGGTGTACGGGGACTTCCTCTGCCGGGCAGTGCCCTTCATCCAGGCTGTTTCTGTCTCTGCCAGCGTCCTCAGCCTGACCGTCATCAGCGTGAACCGGTACTACAGCGTGCACAACCCGCTCAACGCCCGCTCCTTCTTCACCCAGAAGAGGATCCTCAGCACCATCCTGGTGGTGTGGTTGCTGTCCTCAGGGATATGCATGCCCCTCATCTTCATGAACAAACGGGATGAGATCGGGGTGGTGGAGGGCTTGCCCCTGGTGTTTTCCATCTGCAGGGAGATCTGGCCTCAGGAGAGGCTCAAGCAAGCCTACAACTTTCTGCTCTTCTGTGCCCTGTACTGCCTGCCCGTCCTGTTCAACATGGTGATCTGCTTCCTCACGGTGCGCCGGCTGTGGAGCCGCAGCAGGCAGCTGAAGGAGAGCTCTGCCCTGAACCGGTCCCTGCCGGCCTCCAGGCTGAAGATCCGCAGGAAGGTGGCACAGATGGTGGTGGCCCTGGTCCTGCTGTTCGCCATCTCTTGGCTGCCCGTCTATCTGATGGACATCTGGATTGATTTCAACATCCCCAAGTCTTTGCAGGATGTGACTCCTTCTCCTTGGATCCTGCAGCTCAGGCCTTTTGCCCAGTGGCTCGGCCTCACCAATTCCAGCCTCAACCCAATATGCTATTGCTTCGTTGGGAACCTCTACAGGTCAGCCAAGGAAATGAAGAGCAAATACCACCAAAGGATGGTCTCTCTCTTTAACTTCTCTCTGTCTGAAGGGACACCTCATTCCTCAGTCCCAGAGCTGCTCTCTTACCGGAGTTCAGCGGAGCCTGCAAGGAAAGGACCCTCCAGCACCCCCTCCATGGACAGGAGATGTCAGGGAAGTCATGGCCATAAGAACAAGTGTGGACACTTGAACTCCTGCCAGCATCCACCTCTGAATACTGTCTCCAGTGAGAACACTTCCTTGTAATTCTGCTCAGGAAGTGCCACTCATGCCTTCATCTGCATTTAAGGACTCTGGAGATCTTTCTGAACCCAGTATTTTAATGATGGAAAAGAGCTTTCTTCTAATAACTCTTGGTACCATTTCAAAAATGCTGTGACAGGGAAAGAAACAGGTAATGAGATAAAAAGATGATGTATTTAAACTCAGATGAAATTTTAAGACAAATTATTTTTACTGGGGACAACTGGACGTGCAGCCCGTTGCCCAGTCAACAGTCACATAATTAGGCAGATCAAGTTCCCAACGAGTGAGCTCTCCCTGCAGCTCCATGCCTGGATGCAGAGATGCTGTTTGGATACAGCAACGATTTGACTGCTTGCTGCTGCTCACACTTGCTGATGAAGAGCAGTGATGAGAGGCACTCTGTGCTCCAAATCCATCAGTTGTAGTTGCAAGCAGTGAAGAAAGGCTGGAAACAGCATCATAAAAAGTAATAGTAAATGGAGAATTTCACACACTTTACCACTTGAGATTTCATTGTCTGCTCGTATTGTTTCACTCCTCCACGCAAATAAATTCTCCTTATGTGAAGAGACCATGCCAGAAGTACTAAAGCAACCATCACCATTCCACATTTGGGAATTCAGAAGGGATAATGTGGCCTCAGAGGTAATTTAGGAAATGAAACAGGAAAATATTTTTTTGGGCATCAGCTCCCTTTCTTACAGTGGTGCTCCTGTGTATGGAGTGGAAAGAACTGTGCATCTATTAACATGATTTGCACTTGAAAAACCAGCCTTGTTCAGCTGTGTCTGTACCAAACAAAGTCAATGGCATGTGGAAATAAAAATAGAAAGTGGTTTATAGGTAATAAAATCAGAAACAAGTAATGCAATGCTGTTTGTCTGGGAAGGAGCGAATCAAAGTGCTTGCTTTTCCTGAGCATCACAAGTAGGTTAAAACCTGTTTTGTCCATCTCCTCCTTTAAAGGAGACTTTGATAAATAAATGGTATACTTTTATTCTGTTAGCATTGAAAGAGTCCAGTAAAGCTTGAGCATCCTGTTGTTCTGAGCACTGCATCTGTATGCACAAAGGAAAACTTTCTCCCCAAGGTCTAAGAGAAAACACATCAGATCAGGCAACAGGTAGGAGACAAAAAATATGCAACAAAGATCCAAAAGGATGGAATGATACCAGGGATCTCCTCCCTGCCCAGTGCCACGGGAGAGAGCCCATGTCCAGCTGCTTGTGCCCCAGCACCTGGCCCAGCAGGATTGTCCCCTTAGCAAAGCCCAGACTGAACACAGCAGTGTCCCTGCCAGAGTATTTTGAATTTAAAGGAACTCAGCCTTCTGATGACTGGGGCTTTTTTTATTATTATTATTACTGAACAAGGGAAGGATGTTCAAGGAAATCCAAGTTTCATATAATATCCTGCTGCCTTCCAGGGTGCCTTTTGTAGGCAAAAAAAATAGAGACAAGAAAATAGCCATTCAATGTAACCCTTGTAATGATCACTCAACAGCATTTAATGTTGACAATATCTGCCTGGGAAGTGAAAGATTCCTCCTTACCAGGCAGTGCCATCCACAATTTGTGTTCTCTCTATATGAATGAACAAGACATTACAACTACCCAGATTTATGGCTTTTATGTGTGCTAGAGATGAGAACATCTGCATTTTTGCAGGTGATATAGGAGTGTACCTACTGCCTGATCTTTCAGTAGCTGTGGAGAAAAGCCTGGAGAGATTTTATTTTCTCTTTCAAGGCATATTTTTAGGGCTGGCAAAATGTGGCAGACTGAGGAGCATCAAAAGCTCACTCTGAATGCCCACAGATTCCTTGTCTGTAAAAAGATGTTCTCCATCCCCAGACCAAATGAAACACAATATTGTAACCCCTACATTGCCCTGACCTGTATATTTAATCCTCCCTGGATAAACTACAATGAAGGGACTATGGAGCTCCATTCCCTGTGGTTTCCTGGCTCTGAAAAAGGACAGGATCAAGTGATGCAGTCAAAGATGCAAGATATTCATACTTTAAAATATCCCAGAGATTTATTTTCTCTGAATTTGTGTGCCAATGCCTGGGTCCTGCCTGGAAGCCTCTGTACCCTCCATGGAGGAGAAATACCAGGGACTGTGTTCTCCTGGGTGTACCTGGGCCTTCCCCTCCTGGCACAGGTGCCCGTGCCTTCCTCCAGCCCCACAGCACTCCCAACCACTGAAATTCACAGAGGCAAAAGTCACTTCCACTAGGCAAGGTTATCTCCTCTTCACACTTCTAAATGTATTTTCCAGTTTTGTTCAGTGTCCCTGTTTTCCTACAATAAAGTCAAATCGCTCACTTAGCTCCTCTTTGCCTCCTTGGTTGCTTCTTCTCTATCCCCCCACACCCCAAGCACTTCTCCACTGTCTCTAGAGTGAACCCCCCCCACCCCTGCTTTTCCCTGTTACCACTCTCTGCCTGTGAATTCCCCTCTCTCTAATGACCCATTCACGTCTTCACTCCCCTGATGAAAAATCCCTTCGTGCCCTGCTGATCTGAATGGCTCCTTTTGTGCTGCAGACACCTGTTTGCTGTGCAGAACGCTGATTTATTTTGCAGGGTTTACCCAGTGGCTGCCAGGTAGTCATGGATTTTGGTCACTCTCACCCAAGGGTAGATGAGAAGCAGTGACGTCAATGTGGAAGCCACACAGCATCCTGTGAGCTGCCCGGGCTCTGGCAGTGATTTTATTAACCTGAACAGGTCTGTGGAGCTCAGCAGTGCCTGGCTGACTCATCCTGGATCCCAGAGAGGTGAAACCTCAGCACTGGGGAAGGTGGCTTCTTCCCTCTCCTATCTGATAAAAGATCTTTTATATTTAAGGCTGATGAGACATCTGAGTGTCCTCCAGGCCACACAAGGTCCTTGTTTCTGATGGCAGGTGCTTTGATAGGCATTCCTGGTCCTTTGAGGAGCAGGGAGCACACACAGCTCTGGCTGGTGAACACAGATGGTTTCCTCAAAGGAGCTCCAGCCAGACATCCCATACTCGGTGTGTGGTTGAGGAAATGTGTTTCTCTCTGAATGTGCCCAGGCAGACTGGAAATGTGAATTTTAGACATCTCAAGGACACTGTTTTCCCACAGCAATGCTGCTAATGCATCTCAGTCCCACTCTTCCCCCATGGGTCTTTCTTCTCTGCTTTGCTGTTCAAATCAATACAGGCATTTTACCACCTTACAGAAATAGGATGTTTAGAACAGCCTTTCTTAAACCACTGAATCATTTAGGTTGGAAAAGACCTCTAAGATCATCGAGCCCAACCATTAACCCAGCACTGCCAAGCCCCCACCAAACCATGTTTCCAAGTGCCACATCTTTTAAACCCCTCCAGGGATGGGGACTCCAGCACTGCCCTGGGCAGCTGTGCCAGTGCCTGAATCCATTTGCTGTGGTAAGAACTTACAGGCTGCTGCTGCTCAGTAACCCTCTCATATTCCATGATCTGTTCTCATACTGTCAGTACTGCCTCAAAGATGTGACAGGTTTATTTTCTGGGAACCTCCAGGGAGATGGAAAAGAGCCAATTTTTTGTAGCAGGTATCATTGAGGTAGGTACAATCATGACTGCTACCTAGCCTTCACATGGAGATTGATGAATCACTGTTCTTATAACAAAATACTCAGGGGAAGTTAGTGGAAGGATTGTACAGGATATGTGAGGGCAAGCAGCTCCTCTTGTCACACCATGGCAGCTGCTGGGCTCACAGGCAGAGGAAGTGGTGAGGGCTGAAAGCAATAAAGTGTCCAAGAGGAGAGGGCCCTTCACAGCAGAAAAGGCCATCAGCAGCTCTTTAAAACAATGATGAAACTCCTGACCTTGAGTACATTGGGTGTATAAGCTGTGATTTCCACTCTTGCTCCTTCCCAGAACGTGCTGCCAGCCATCCCTGGGAGCTGCCTGCTGGGCTGAGCACTGTTTGATCTACCCAGTACCCTTGGTTTTACATCCCTATGGAATATCCTTCCACTTTAAAGAGCAAGGCAAGAGCAGAGGATGATTTCAGACCTGGAAAAGTGTGATCAGTGGTAGAACTTTGCCAGGCAGAGTCACCTGGAGGTAGGGCACGTTAATGCTGACACAGCACAGGCTGAGAAATGCTCACTCAGGCACTTGCAGAGAGAGCTGAGGAGCCCCAGGGGAAGGTGCATGGTGCCCACTCCAGTGCAACACCACAGAACCAACTGATCCATCCCTCTTCTAAATTCATCAGCCCTCTCGAGGGGTCAGCACTTTCACTGCAGCATCCCAGAAAGAGGAATGCCCTCCAAAGGGAAAATCCTGCCTGCTGGTATTTTGGTAGTTTTCACATTATTCTTACAGATGCTGGCGTGCAAAACAGGATGGAAGGTGGCTGGAAAGTTATCCACAGCATCAGCATAATTCCTCCTGCACTCCCTTCACCAGAGCACATCCCACACACAACACCTGAGCTCTTGTGATGTGAAATATCTAAACAGTGAAATAGCTAAAAGAACTGAGACTGCAGGACTTGCCTGGGTTTCCAGTGTGTCGTGATGCCCTTGCAAAGAATCAGAGAAGTATCACTGTGAATCTTCTAGGAAAAAGCAGAGCACCTCAGTTTACATTTTGGATTATATTTATCATGAAAATAAATCCCTGTCAGCTGCTAGAAGAGCAAATAAAAGAGCAGCTATGAGCAGGTACAACCAGAGATTGTGGAGCCCTGTGGGAAACTCAGCCTCCAGGAAAGTTCTGGCAATACAGGGATCATGTGAGACTTTCCCAAAATTTCTGGGGATGAATGACTACTGGTTAGGTCAGCCCAGGGGTACAGGAACTGCAGGAGTTTTTTTCTCTGCCTGCTAAACATCTTTAGGGCAAGTCCCCAGACTCAGAACTGACACAACACAGCTGCAAAGCCAATGCAGCCTCATGTGGCTGCCACCCTCAGGCTCCTCTGCCAGGCCCTGAAGGAGGCTCCTGGCTGCCCTGGTCTAGGGATTTCTTCCTCCTTCACTTGAAACAGCCAGGAAATATTTTAAAATATTTCAGGGAAAAAAAAAAAAAACAAGAAGGATGCAGCACTTGCAGAGAACTTTTTTCCAAGTGAGGAATCTACCCCAGAGTGTTCCTGTTGGGTGTCTCTTGCTGATTGCAAGACACCCCCAGAAGAAATCAATGCCTGGAGTGCAGTGGTGAGGAGCTGGCTCAGGACTGCCAGAGCAGGGGGCACTGATTGCCTTGTGATTATCCTCACCCCATGGGGAGAAGGGGAAGTCTGGAAGTCTCATGGAGCTGCAATGTGACCTTTGATTTTAAACATTTTCTACCTTCAACCTTTTCCTTCTTAACTCATTTCACTCTAGGACAACTGGTTTATGTTGCACACCGGGGGGTGGGTGAATTATCCAAGGGTAATTTATTTTTAAAAACACACATGAGGTATTTCTGCACCTGAAAGATCCAGGAATTAACAACTTGTCCTCACATGCCCTACCCTTGTCTCTGGGAGGTTTTATTGCACTGAGGAGCACAAAATGCTGCGTGCACTGTAGGATAAAATCACCAAACTTCAATCATTCCTTTACCTGGCAGGCATTTCCCATGCACAGCCCTCTGCCAGGTGCTCTGGGGCCCATCTGCAGAGCAGTGAGCAGTGGCCTCCCCCTGTCCCTGCCAGAGGTGGCTGTTCTGAGGCTGGCCAAGCAGCTCCAAACAAAAGCAGCAGCATCCCTGGGTGTGCAGGCTGCTGCCCCAGGTGCTGCAGAGGCTCTGCCTTTCTTAATTTTCCACTTGAGGTGTTTTCAGTCAACCCCCTCTTTCCTGTCCTCAGACATTCAGCACAAAAAAGGAGCTGCTGAATTAAAGGGCTTTATGAATGAGTCTTCAGGCAGATGGATCCATTACCCAGGGCTCACAAGTCCTGAGCTGCTATTTCTTAGTGTGAGGAAGGAAAATGTGGCAAAACATTCAGGAAATAAGCTAAAAGATAAAAAGGGGAAGGAGAGAAAGTCCAGACAGTGAAATAAAACCATCTTAAGGCAATTACTGGGAGAGAAATAGATCTGCCAAGGATATTAAAGCTCTCATCCACCTGCTAATCTCTTCTGATAAAGGTCTCACTGGCTAAACTAATAACACTATTAAATCTGCTGTAATCAGTACCAGAGGCAGCCCAAGGATCTCACAAAGTCACATGCCTGGAGGAAGAGCTTTCCCAGCATGGCTGGGCACAACCAGCAGCAGGTAAGTGGTACCTGCACCTGTGGGACTGGGACTCAGTCACCTCCCAAATTGCCTCCCTCAGCTCAGAACTGAGCCTGGAACTCCTAAGGCTGCATCCAGCACTTCTGCTTTGTCTGGTTGTTCTTCTGGGCTCTGCTAGCATGGGAGCAAACAATAAATTCCTGCACTGCCTCTTGGTACACATTGGTATTTGGAGTGGGCTGACTCATAAAGCTTCACCAGGGTGGGATGTTCTCCTGCTGGAGCTAACAGCCCAGCACAGCCCCTGGCAGAAATGCATCAAGGAAATGATGCAAAATGGCAAAACTATCCAAAATCCTCCTCCTAAATCCTCACAGCAGGGGCAAGGCTGCAGTCTGCTCCTCTGTGAGGGGGAGAGGAAACAGATTGTGGGGGACAGCCAGCCCTGCAAGGTTCACATGGTGACCTGGGACATCAGGGAGGAGGTGCAGAGGTGCATCCATGCAGCAACACCAGACAGTGATCAAGAGTGTGTGCAAAAGCATTTTTGATGTCACCTCTCCAGCAGGGCTCTGACTGCCCAGTGAGGCAGTGGAGATGCTGCTCCTCTGCAGCAGGAGAGAGTACCAGGCTCCTTGCTGCCCAAAAACATGCAGATCCTGCTTCTCCTTCATTGCCTCTCCACCACTGTTGGCTTCGGCAGAATTTCTTCTGATTCACACCTGCAGGAGATGAGAGGGAAGCACACAGTGAATGAAATACTGCCAGGGTGAGGCTGCTGTCACATCAACTGCTGTAATTCCACAGCCTTAATGGATCTACTCCTAATTTACAAGTGAGAGCAGGACCTGGCACCACAGGCTAAGTAAAAAGGTGTCATTTTTATACAGTCAAATTTATATCTGAAATAAATACCACATTAGATCTTTCCAAGGGGTCCGAGCTGCAATGTTTTCTTTTCTCTCCTTGCAGAAAGGTGAAATTCTTGCTGATGCTTTCCTTACCCTCAGGTCTCGAGGCTGGACACTTTTTGGCCATCTGCCTGCTCCACACAGGCTGTCAGGGGCCAAAATGGGCAAATGTGTCCCACAGCAATTTGGTGTGAGAGATTTTAAGCCCCTTCCTTAAGGCTGCCTTTTGCAAGGAATGATACAGTCCTGATGATGTGCACCTTCTTACAGCAAAAAATTCATATAAAGAAGAATAAATGCTTTTCCATCTGTATGGGCTTTTCTTGCAGACTTCAGAAATAAGGAGTGCATACATATGAATGTACTTCCAATTCCAGTGCAAGCGTGTCAAGCTTAGAACACCATGGTCCCTCCAAAAGTTGGTGAATATCTGTGTGATCACAGGCTGTGAATGGAAATTCATGGCTTAACTGAGACCACGTCACACAGGACCAACTGTGTGGATTCAAATGGATCTACAGACACACATCCTGGAAGAAAAACACCTACAGCAGCCACGTTTCTGCATCTGCAAGCACCGCGTGGGAAGACTGAGTAGGATGGGAAAGTCTTTGCTCTCAAATAACAAAATGCTCTTTTTGATCTCATCTCCTTAATTCTCTTCCTGAAGTCCAGGCATGACAGCCCAGAAGCCAGAAAGCTGCCAAATTTGTCATGGAAACAGCAAAGCTTTTCTTCAAGGCTCAGTGCCAGAGCTGGAAGCCAGAACTCCTAGAAACAGCAAACAACTCTTTCCCAGTCTTTGCTTCATCAAGCAAAAAACAAAACTTGGGGAAAACAGGGGGGCAGTGATGGATGTGGGGGTCTGAAAGTGCTCATGGAGCAGCTCCCCTTCCTCCATACCCACTGCCAGGGGAAGCTAAGAGAGGCTCTGGCAGGGCACGTGGGAAGCTCCTGGCTCCAGGCTGGCTTGGCTGCAAAGGTACAACACAACTGGACAGCAAGAGCTTAAATTTTCTTATCTGCTGTCTTGAAGCTGCCTAACCAGAGGCAATCTCTGTTGCCTGCTGTTGTAGCACAGAAATAAGGGCCACAACCCATGGACTGCTCTCAGGCTGGCAGTTAGAAGTGACTGGAGGAAAGTCTCAGTGCATGGCACTTTCTGTGTCCTGCTCTGTGGGAGCAGAGATGTGCAGTGCTGGTGGGAGAGCTCAGAAGGAGTGGGAAAGAGAAAAGCAGTGTTTCATTTGTGCTGATAAGCTTCAGCATGTTTGGTCCAGCAGCCCTTGCCCATGAGAAATGTTTTGATAGATTATTGTTGTGGGGTTTGTTGGGGCTTTTTTTCCCAAGTCCTTTTCTCAGCTGTGAGAAAAGCTAAGAATTGTAATTTTTGTTCCTTGGCATGCTGTGCTGGATAAGAGAGATCTGAGAACAAAGGGGTGAGGTGATGAAGTGTCACCCTGAAAAAAATGAGCTGGGCAGCACAGAGTTGAAAACAACACAGATTGTGAAGCAGCAAGAAGGTACCTGAACTATGTAACCACAGGTGAGCACTTCTGCTAGGAGGAACTGCTCAGGAGCCAAACAACCAACACAGGGACTGCACAAATCTGTTTTATTTTATATGCCTCACCTCTCCCTGTGGGGTGGTCTGGGATGGTCTGGGAGGTCAGGAATGGTCTGCTGTTCACATGGGGTGGGGAGGACAGCTGGCCCTGCCAGTCCCTGCTGTCCTTTCCATTGCCTCTCCAATGGAAAATGGTTCCCATGCCTCCCTTGTAACATCTCATGAGCCTCAGTTTGACTTGACTTCCCCCCTTGAGGAGGTGCCAGGGTCTGGGGCCACAAGCTCCACAGGCCATGGCTTCTGTCCAGGACAGAAGGGGCTGGAGCCACACAGGCTCCATTGCAGGGACTGGACCTTCCAAGGAAATGGGATCTGCATGGGTTAGAAAGCATGGCAACTTAATTGGTCCTTTCTTTGCTCCTATTTTTATTGCTAGCCATTTAAATTATACAAATGAGGTTTTATCTTGTTTCATCCCCAGAGAGTCAATGCATTAAACAAAACATTAAAATATAATCATGGAAACTCTCTCATATATATTTATAATGCCAGAATTGCTGGCATTAATGCAGAAGGGGTTTCTTCACACTTATCTCTTCTCTGTTTCTATATCCAAAATATACAGGACACAGAGGATAAACACATTAAACTGCCCAACCATTAACACATCTGCCATCCAGAAATAAATGCAAGGAACAAATTTACAAGGAAAAGCCAGTGAAGGAGACAAACACAATTACAGTGATGTGTCTCCACCACTGTCAGATCATTAAGGATGATGATAAGGGAAGTGTCATTCCAAAGACTCTGGATATTTGGGAGCTGTTTCTGACATGAAAAGCACCAAAAAGAGAAAAAGAGCAGGGTGGAAAACCCACAGTGACCCAGGGCAAACAGGCTGGTTTGCTACCTGTGCAGGAGCCCCAGAAATACTGGGGGAGAACTGGTACAGAAGGCAGGGCTTAGCTCAGATTTTCAATACCCAAAATACTTCCCATTTTAGAGAGAAACAAGACACCAAGGGCAGCTCTCAACCACATTCTACAGGAGAGGGGTGTAGGAAAGGGTGAGGGTGCTCAGAGCTTCTCAGCTCCAGCAGACAGAGCAGCCACCCCCTGCTCCAGCCCCTCTGTCACTCTTGAGCTCCTGAAGAAATGCTCAGCCCCATCTCAGCCAGCTTGGTGCTGCTTTCCCAGCCCAAATTCTGCCCTGGAAAGGTACCACAGTCAGGATGCCTCCCCAAGGGCTGTGAGAGGGTGGCAGAGGGTGTCACAGCCACCAGCAGCCATGGATTCTGTGGGGTCTCCATTGAAGTGGTCACCCAAGTGATGGAAATCAACCTCTGCTTTGCTAAGGTCTCACTCCCTTCTCACATTCCCCTTGCCTGGCTCTTTTTCCAGGGGAGGGATTACTGCAGCTATGTCCCAGGCTGGGCAGAGTGTATCTAATCAAGGAGCCAATCTCTCCCTTGTGCCCCAAGCACCAAAACACAGACACAAACCCTCTGGCACACCCTGCTCAGCTGGAGCATCCTTGCTCCCCCAGCAGCAGCCCCAACACTGCACAGCTTTCCTCCTAAGCCTCTGGAATTTTAAGGCAGGAGCTGCTCTCCAGCACACCAGCACAATAATCTGCCTTGTTAAGAATCCCTCAGCCTCCAGATCCCACTGTGGACTGAAGCTTTGCTCCTGTTTGTAGGTGGCCAGTGCCTGCTTGATTTGTGAGCACCCCTGAGCCGCTGGCAAATTCAACCGAGCGCCCTTGTGGGAATCACTCCCACAGCCACACCAAACTCCAGGGAGGTTCCAAGGAGTGACCAGTCACAAAAAGCTGACCTTCTGCATCAATAACTGCTGCTGTTAAAGCTGACTCCTCAGACATTAGTGAGATTGACTGCTGCTCCCCACCAGATGCATTGATGCCAAGTGCACCTTGAGTGTGTATTAGCAGTAAGTTACTGTTGGTACCTCTCAGTTTCTTCCATCAAAAAGCAATCACCCTCCTCTCTTTCCCCATGGCAACCAGGGTTTAGTAATCACCTCATCACCTATTCCAAATTGAGGCTGTAATACCTGCTCTCAACGACTGAAAACTCCAGTCTTTATTAAACTGCAGGTATTTGTTACTCACCCAGACAAAGCATCTTCCAGGCTGCTTGTGGATAAATGTTCCCCTCTCTGGTTTGAAGTATGGTGGGATGAGAAGGGCAGGGAAGATAAATATTTAAACAGCCTCCAAAAGGAAAACCATGCTTTGAGACACAGGAAACCAAATGCTCCACAGGTGAATCTTCCAAGAAAAACATGAAGGATGAGGAATTAAATATTGCGTTTTGCCCACAGGGGAGCTTTCTCTCATATCTCTTTTCCTGGCTTTTGCAGACAAGTTGACAGCCTGAATTATCAAAGCATTTGTGCTACACAGGAGGGATTCTCATTTGGGGGCTGGTGCAGCAGAAGACATCTAAGATGGAAATAGAGCTCACCATTTGTTCCTTTGCTGCCAGCTCTGGTTACAAGAAATGAGTTTCTAAACCTCCAGCCTGGCCAGGGACAGAACCATCAGTGGATCTCTCACTTGCAAATGTGCTGCTAAGGGGGTAGAAAATAAAGACCAAAGATTCTCAAGACACGACTGAAGGTGCTGAGCACTCACTCACTCCTAACATTTCTTATCCAGAACCACTTGTTTCCTAACAATAGATTCTGTCCCAATAAAAAATCTGAGCACTGAATTTTACTCAAAAAAAATTGAAAAGCCAGGGAAATTATACGAATTCAAAAATTAATGATCACAGCTTAGGCTTTTTGTTTTCCCCTAAATATTTGTACAGCAAATATGATGCTAATTAGACAACATGACAAAAATAGGGAAAAATAAAATATAGATGTTTCCTGTGACAATATCCAAAGCCTGGGGAAAAAACTCTTTGTAGTGGTGGAAGGAAGGAATTCTGCCGGATCCTAAGGCATGAGCAGTGATTGAAGCAAACTTAAAATGCCTCCGACAAGGAACTGCTCATGTGAATGCACTACTTGGTGGCACCATCTACTGGGTGTCACAGAAACAGCTGAGCCACGGAGGAACTGGAGTCAGAGCCATGTGCTGTGCCCAGAGAGGGAGCAGAACAAGGTCAGGCCGTGGGACTGTCAGGGTGGGGGATGTGCAAAAGCACCTGCAAAATCCAGAAGAGCTCCTGGCTCCATCTGGCAGAGTCTTCCCTACCAGGTGAGAGACTGTTTCCCATGGGCTCTCTTTTCCTGTAGTCTTCAAAGAAAATAGCAAAGCAGGGTACCTGTATTGTCACTCTGGTGACAACACATGAATCCCATCCCTAGTTCAACTAGGAAATTCTATATGCACATTTCTCCTCCCTCTTCCAAGGCATATAAACCTAAGAGAACATCCAAAGAGAAACGTTAAGTAACTGGTTTTGAACTCAGCCCACAGAGAGGACAGGATGTGGAGCCAACTCAGAAGAAAAGCTTGAATTCAAGCCTTGAATGCCTTCAAGGCACACAGTGCCTTCACAAAGAATGAAGATACTTCACAGAAGTCTCTGCCAGGCTCAGAGATGGTGATGACTCATCCTTGTGCTCTTTGGTGGCCCATCTTTGGCACACATGAAAGCACCCAGCCCCTCCACCATGCCAGGGGTTGGCCTCCCATGCCCTGCTGCCCACATCCTCAAGGTCAGCTTGGATTTCCAACAAAACTCCTTCTCCCAAGCCCTGATCTCCCAGGCACTCATGGAGTTCACCTCTGCTCTCTTTAAAGCACCTTCCATCAACAGGAACAGACCTCCCAGCATCCACATAAAGAATTCCTGTTCTTGATCTTTTCTTTCCAATTTTCATAGATTATATAAAGATTTCCCAAACACTCACACCTTGTTCCTAGAGAATTACATGCTGTGCTAGTCACTGAGTAAGATAAAGTCATGACCAATTGCAAGAAGATGATGCCAATTTGGCATGGCCCTCTGTTAAATTGCTTAACACTAATCCAAGTTTTTCACAAGACTGTTTTCAGATACGTGCCCAAAAAACATGATTCAAAATCTGGATTCAAACTCCACCATCACAGATTCTGCAGATTCTTGGAGAAATAATACACTCCTCCATGACATAGCTGGCCCTGAGATCCTTAAGATGATGTAAAATTAATAGAAGTCATGCTTTTTCCTGTGTCTGCTGCTACAGTGTGATATCTCACCAGACCTACTGAAAGCTATTAGTGCTCCCATGCCCCAGGTTTTGATGACAGCTGGGAGTGTCACTGTGCACTGGAGACACTCCAGTTACCTGTGAGTGGGCTCTGGAACATCTGAAATGGTGATTCATTGGATTTTGTCTCCTTGCAGCTCTGTAGGAAACTGCCCAGGATTCCTAGCCCTTACCTGAATTGCACCATTCTGTAAACAAAACCATTTTAAGAGTAATGACAAATTCAAAACTAGCTTGAAAAGAACCCAGCATTAAAATTATTGACTCTCCGGGCTCTATAAAGACCATTTAATGTAATTTCCTTTCTTCTGTAACATATCCCAGGCACAGGCAAATTGAGAGGTTTGGTTTTTTTAGGATGCAGCTTTGAAGGCTGGTTGATGGCTCAGCAGAATCAGGGCCCTGCATCCCATTCCTGCTCACATCAAGGCTTCAACACCATGTCTCAAGGACAAAAAAAGGGGATTTCCACTGGGAATTGTGATATAACAGAACAGAAGCTGTTGATTGTCTTTATGATGACCTGGTGAGGTACTGGAAGCTTCATTCCATATAAATAGAACTTAAATTATTTATAGATGAGCTACTTCAACCACCAATTTTTGTGAGGCATGAGGGAATTCTAAATTTCACCACATTTCCCAGCTGGAGATTAAAACAATCTGGAAAAGATTTTCTGCTGACTTCATGGTGATTTGGAACTCTGGTTTCTTCCTCATGCACCGTGTCTGTCACAGGTCAGAGACATGGATATTGTTACTTACATCAACTTTCATTTATGGTGGAAAAGGCCTTATCTCTGCTCTGACCAAGACTCCTCTGATACCTGAGCTCTTAAAGCAAACAGCAAAACTGGATTTTGATGACCTTTAAACCTGAATAGTAATTTTTAAAAAAAGCATGTAGCAAAGGTTCTATTTCTGTTCCAGCCATTGATGATGACTGTTTTGCAATGATTTATTTCTATTTTTAAGCCCATCAGAAGGATATGATTTTACACAATTCGTGTATCTGCTACAGTGATATTTTGGTACTTTGTTCTTAAGATAAATAGATAGGGGTAAGCTGAGCTCCACAGAGCTGCATTTCACAAACTAGTGGAATAAAGGAAAAAACCCAACTTGTGAGAACTCTTGCTGAAGATTCTGTTTATCAGTTGCTGCAGAACGACGACAGAACATGGTTTAGTAATACATACTTTATAATACCAATCAATAAAGTCATTGAAATATTTAAGGCATTTCTTTCATGTTTTTCTTTTCATTAGAAATTCATATTAGACATCAGACACACTCTTTCAAAACACTTGAGAGTTGCAGCTTTTTCTAAAATGATACAAAGCCATTTCCCTCTCCTGTCTTACCTCAGCCCCTTTGTATGTCTCAGGGTTCTTAGAGCATAGTGCACTTAGAAGCCATTAGTCACCTATTGGCATATTTGGGAGGCTGATAGCTTTGAAAATCTGATCCTTGTGAGCTCAAAGTGCTTGGTCACATCGGGTGCACGCAACACCAGATTACCTGGCAGCACAAATGCAGAGTGACAGCAGGATTGGACACGATTGCCTGTCCTTGCTGCTGAACCAGCGTGGTGCTCGGTACCACGACAATGCTGACTCAAGTCAGAGTTGGGCAGACTGGCCCCTGAGATGGCTAAACACCAGCCTGGTGCCTGCCTCTCCAGGTAGGAGGCAGGATAGGATTTTTAAAGACAGGATTTTCTCTCTTAAGTCAGCTCCTGGCTACAAAGAGCACCAAGTCATTGCCCAGCCACTGCATGTTTGTCCTGCTCAGTTTCCAAGAGCTGTTTTCAGGCTGCCCCTCACAGCAGCAGGAACTCCCCTCTGACAGTGGCTTTCCAAGTCCCCCTTTCTCAGTGAAACCTGGTGCTGGAGGGAAATGCCAAATGCCCATGGCAGAAATTGCTGGAAATGCTGCTCACCCCCTGTCTGCTGGGCACGTGGCCAGTGAGAGCTGGCACACTGACTAGAATAGGATGCTCTGGAGGCTCTGCTCACCTGGGATTCTTCAGCTCCATCTCTGCCTTCTCCACCAAACTGGGATTTCTCCATCATCAGCAATCCTAGAATAGGATGCTCTGGAGGCTCTGCTCACCTGGGATTCTTCAGCTCCATCTCTGCCTTCCCACCCTTCTCCACCCAACTGCGATTTCTCCATCATCAGCAATGAGAAAGAGAGAGAGGGAGAGAGAGACAGAGAGAATCCATCGTGGCTCTGCTTCCCAGCTGATGTTTTTTGGCTTCCAGGCATGCATAGAATTAACTCTGGGCTCGAGTCTGTCTGGGTCAGTCATGCCATTGTTCTCTTGTTATTTGACAGCTCCACCCCACAATGCACAGCCTTGTCCTGTCCATCACCAGCATCTCCTGAGCTGGGGAACAGCAGTGAGATGTGCTCTCAGCCAGCTGGGAACCAGGCAGAGGAGACCTCCACCAGCAGCTCCAAATCTACAAAACATTTGGACAGCAGGAGCAAGCTGCTCTCTGAAGGATGAGAGAACCAAGACAGGCCCAAACTGGTCACTGATGGAATTTGTTTTCTTGCCTGATTTTCTTCTAGATCATCCCTGTCCTTTCTGCCACTCCTCTTCCCATCCAACTCTACTGCCCTTAGTGATACCCATCCCTTGAGATCAGCAGCTCTTTGCTTCTATCCTTTCTCCACTCTTTCCAGCATCACCTTTCCAGAGGTGCAACAGGAATGGCAGCAGTGGAACAATTCTAGAGTTTGAAGCCTATTGTCAGAAATTAGATACCAGGATGTCCTGATGCCTCCCAAAAGTACCAAATCCAGGCTCCTGCATCACTTTGTCCTCCTGAAATATTTATGGTCTCCCAAAAAAGTCATTCCTGCTGTTTATGCCTCCCCGAGGCACAGACGGATGAGATTTCCCAGCCGGGCACTAGATGGCAAAACATCCCGAGAAAGGGAATTTCCCACCTCGGCTCTTTCGGAAGGGGCTGCGGGAGTTTGGAGAGCGTTTCAAACGCTCTGAATATGCAGAAGTTGCAAATGGGAGCGCGCAGAGCCCAGCAGAGAGAGGGAGAGGAGGTGATTTGTATTCCTGTCCTACCTTTGGGCAGAAGTGTTTGCGTACACGCGTCTGAAGCTGTTTCCTCCTCTGCTGCTCTCCCGCTGACAGATTGTGGCCACAGAGCTTCAAATATGCAAAGAGCAGCCCCGGTGAGGGCAGAGCCATTTCTGTTTGCAGAGATGCTCTGGTTCCCTGGGCAGGCACGGGCCAGGGGAACGTGCAGCACATGGCCCGAGGATGCCTCAACCTTCAGCCCTGGCAGCGCTGCCATCCTCCTCCTCTGGCAGCTCCAAAGCAAAGAACAGGCCATTTCATAGAATCATAGCCTGCTTTGGGTCAGACAGGACTTAAAATATCATCTAGTCCCAAGCCCTCTGCCATGGGGAGGGGTGCCACACCAAGATTTGATTGCTCAGGGCCCCATCTGTCCTTGAACATTCCCATGGATGGGCATCCACAGCCTCTCTGGGCAACCTCTGCCGACCCTTTTGGCAGAGTGTGGCTCCCACACGCCTCTCCATGCCCTGTGTGACCTTCTCCCTCCTCCTCTCATGTCCCCTCTGTGGTGGAAAAGGTGCAGATGATGCAATCCTGAGGGGCTGGAACCCTGTGTCCTTTACCCAGCAGGCTCTGCCCTCCACCATTCCCTGCTTTGCCCAGTTGCAGAGTCCAGAGCAGGTGACTGAAAGCCCTGGAAAGAGACAGCTCCTCAGCTCCTTGCCCTGATGATTCCCTGCTGGCACGAGCCATCTTTTTATTCCACAGTGATCACCCCCTGATGGGACTCAGGGACCAAGAGACTCAAAGTGATGTCACTCATTTTGGCCTTCCCTGCCAAAAGCTCTCCTTCCCCAGCTATAAAGCATCCTGCACTGGGCTCTGATGGCAGGTGGGATCTGGAGGGAACCCACAGATAAGTGACCTCAAAAGCTTCTTTTTCCTTTTCTTGTAGCTCTCAGGATGTGAATTCTCACAGGGACCTCTCCTGACTCTGCTCTTCCACAGCCCCTTTGCTCAAAGGCCCTGCAGCAATTTAAGGTGCTGATTTTGCAGATCCCAGAGGCAATACTGGCCAAAAGAGCCAAATGAGGCAATACTGGCCAAAATACCAGGCAGGGCCCAGCTCTGCAAACCCTGATGCTCTGCACTGCTGGTGACATGTATGGATGCAGACATCCCTGCTGCCTTGCTCTGGGGAAGCTGGGCTGGAAGCAAAATGCAGCTGAGATCACCACCAAGGAGGAGATGTGGGGGGATGTGGGGGGATTTGGGATTTGCTCTGAGCTGTGGGCACCCTCAGCCTGCATCACACGAGTCTGGTGGAGCCCTTTAATCCTAGGGGAGGTATCAGAAGGGGATGCTTTGCCAACTCCACGGCCTGGCAAACAGAGGGGAAAATGTGCTGAAAGCTATGACTTCCCAAGCCTGTTCTCTGTCTGGAATCTGCCTGCAAAACAACTCAAATTTCTCAAAGGGGTTCATTATTCAAAACTATTTGCTGAATAATTTCTCTGAGTAATTGCAGGTCTGAAGCTTGTCAGCAAACAATTTGTCGTGGGCAGGCAGCTGTGACCATGCTCAGGCTCTGGTCTGTGGGTGGATAACCCCAGAGTTGGGTTGGGTAGGAAGGGTAAACAAACTTATTTACAAAATCAGGATCTGGACAGACAAAAAAAATAAAAAAAATTGTGTAATCTTAAAATAAGCTGCTTCCACCACGGTTTCTAGATATAACTGACCAAAATAATTTGGCAGAGGGAACTGGGCATTGAGGACCAGCCCTGGGCTGCCACATCCCTGCACGTGGTGTGTGGCTCTGTCCTCCAGCTGCCCCCATGTCCCCAGGGGAGCAGCCAGTCTGGTCCCCAGGCAGGGAAAGGAAAGGAGCAGGAGATGGGGAAGGAGGAGCTGCCTCCACCCTTGAGGGCCCTGACACCATGATCAGGGTTCAGCTGGAGGAGCTGTGTGCTGGAGGAACGTGTCACAGACCCCTGTCCCTAGAAAATGTCACCCAGCAGCTCTGACAATTCTCACACACACTTGGAGAAGGAGCAGAGAGAGACTGGAAGCGTTTCCACAATTCAGGGCTCAGCAAGTGCACAGCAGCACTGGGCTGGGTACCAAAGTCATCACTCAGGCTATGTTTCCTGCTGAAATCATGAAATAATAGATGTCCAACTAACTGGCAAAGCAAGATGCAAAGAGAAATATTGCTTGCAGAGAGCTGGCATAGTGCCCATGGAGTTATAATAAGAATATTTCATTTGCCTGGGCTATAGATAACCTATTTCTCTTCTCTCTCTTGCTGCCTCTGGCGTTCCTGAGATTATATGGGTTTTCTTGGAATAACTTTTCTTTTCCAGCAATCTCTAAAGTCCTCTCACATTCCACCAGCTGAAATTTATTTCAAATACTGCTAGACTAAACACAGCCCTAATAGCTGGTGTTAGAGACTGGAGTATCTGACACACTCAAACTGCACAGATTGCAAATTTGAGGCTGTGGTACTTTTCAAAATGTGCCTGTGTGGGAGCAGGAAGGAGAAGAGGGGCTAACCTATTTCAGCCTTTAGAATAGGCAGAGCAGAAAAAGTTAGAGCAGAAATAGAAAAAGGAAAAAAGAAAAAGAAAAAAAAAAACACCCTAGGGGAAAAAAAATAATTTGCAGGAAAAAACCTGCTTCACATTGCAGCTTCCTTAGTCAAAAATAAAATTACAAAGGTGCCAATAGGACTGGACAGATGTCAGCTCACCATCAACCTGTCCCATAAGTTATTAGAATCCAGGGACCATTGGATGTAGAAAATCTTGTGCACAGTGCCCTGGAGCCAGTACAAGGCACGTACTGCACATCCCTGAAAAGCACAACAGGAAAGGTTCCAACTGCAGCACGCCAGCCTATCAGCTACACATGATCCAGATTAAGGGTAACTAGCATAAACTAAAGCCTCTGAACAAGGTGTCCAGCAAAATGAGATTTTTAATGGGTCAGTCCCTCCCTGCAGGTGCTGCAGCAGCAGCTGAGCTGTTTGCTTAACTTGACATGGAGCCACAGCCCCGGGCAGGAAAGAACTGATTCCCTTTAATTGTTGCAGCCATTAACCTAAAGCCAGTCCTCTGTAATTCTCTGTATCTGTTTGGCCCAAGAGTGTTTCCAAATCCTTGGAAACAAGTCAGCAGTTGTAGCCTGGTAAAACTGGAGGCACCAAGCAGATAAGTGACTCACTGAAGGTCAGAGCATGACCCATTTCAGAGCTAAGAATGGAAAATCCTTTGCCTCTCAGCCTTGCATCCCAATTGCATTCCTAATGGTCTCTGATCTTGGGGAAGGCAATGCAAAGGAAGTTCCAACACACACAGAGCAATTCATTTGAATTAAACTGCTATTGAAACAGCCCAGAACATGACCTATGAATTCTATTTCCTGCTATCTTCCCTTTTAATTCTTATTTTTTTTTCTTCTCGAGCCTTTCATTCACAAAACTCTTTTATTCTCCCTTTCTTCTTTTGTATTCTTAAACTTCTCATTTTGCAGTATTTCTCTTTACTTGCAGAGAGCAGACTGGAGAAAACCAAGAGGTACTTCCCTAATGGGAGGAGAGCCCTTAAAATCAGCAGCCAGTTAATCCCTTTGCTGCTGGTGGCTGCCACTTTCCCATCCTGCCAGCAGCTGGGAACACAAGGCTGGATGGCTGTGGAAATGTGCAACGTGAGCTGGGGCTTTTGCTCTGTGGAGTGATGACAGAGTGAGAAGGAAAACACAGGATGCAACTGGAGAGTGGAAGATGTTTCCTCTGTGACAGCAGCACTCTGGGAGCCCAGCAGAGCCCCAGTTCTCACCAGTGCAAGTCTGCTGCAGGTGCAAAGAAGCAATCAAGGAACCAAAAACACAATGAGACAGCCTTTTCCTGCCACTTCTTGACCTCATCCTTTCTCAAACCAAACACTGCTGTTCTTTCAAGGGGAAAAAAATAAAATCCCCTGTTGCTTTTGACCGAATAAGAAAAGAAGAAAAACAAATCCCAGTGCAGCTCCTGCTGTCTGTGGGTGACTGTCAGAGCAGGGCTGAGCCTCAGCTCCATGCTGTCAAGCCTTGCAGCTGTGGGCAGGGAGCAGCAGTAGCACAATGGCCTCAGAAATGCCTTGCCAGGGTCAGGCAGATCAAGCCAAACACGTGTAATTTCCCCATTTTTACTTGGAAGGCACCACCTGAGATCCTGGAGGCAAATATGTGACATCTAATAACTCCCAGAAGGGAGAATCACAGAGTCATTTTGGTTGGAAAAGACCTCCAAGGTCAGTGAGTCCCAACTTTGATCCAAGAGGATCAGAAGATGAGAGGGAACCCAGGCTGCCTCCAAGGCCCTGCCCAGATGTTGGTCCTTCCCCAGCTAATTAGCTCCATCCTGATGGAATTCCTCCTGCCATTGCACTCCATTCCCAGTAAAACACACATCTCTAGAAGGGCTAAGAAAGGATCCTACAGAAAGACCTTGCTTGTGGCATCACAATCTCCATAGTGTGGGAACAGGCCTGTCCAAAGCAAACACCAGCTAAAAAAACCCAACAAAAATAATGAAAAGATCAAACTCAGAGTTGAGAACGAGGCAGCCAATTGCTGTGTGCTCTTGCACTAAGTGGCATCCCTGCAAGGAGCAAGTTGGAATATTTTAGCAAAAATATTCCAGCAAAGAATCCATTTCTGGCAAGTAAGCTGTATTGGAAATTTCCTTCCAATTGACATGGCCAAAAAAAACCCAGCTAACACTTACAGCAGCAGCCCAATGTGTACTGAAAGCTTATTCCTGAATATTGGAGGAAAAAACAAAGACAGAGAGAAAAAAATAACACAAACCCACTCCACCCCCAAAAAACTTGTCCCTCATTGTCTCTTTTTAGCCTAAAATGATAAGAGCTAAATTTTCACTGGTGTTTCAATTTCGAAGGCAAACTTTGCAAGCAGGCAGTTTTCTTACTGAAAATAAAGTGAAAAGCACTGATCCCAAACCTGCAGACTTTCCAAAAGCCAGGAGCTGTGCCCAAGCACACTGACCTTTTGCTAAGCTCTAAAAAATGTAATAAATGCAAAGTGCAGCAGCATCTGGAACCTGCCCTGACATCTTGAATTCACATTCTCCCTTGCTGATGAAAGATGCTTTGCTTCTTTTAAACAAGTTTGCTCCCAAAACTCTTGCTGTAGCCTGGAGACATGGCTGTGCTGAGAGCCTGGTCCCAACCTGACCCAGTTTTGGTACATGAAGGGCCCTCAGCTCACAGCAGCTTCATCCTGCTGCTCTGCCTCTACCTGGTGCTGTGGTGGAAGAGAAACACAGTTTGTCTTGGTCTTACAAAGAGCTTTTGTTTTCAGGCTGCTCCCAGAACCCTCACTTTCCCCAGGAAAATCTGTGTGTATGATGCAAAATCAACCCAAGAATTGCTTCTGTCTGGGAGTATCTGTGGAATAACACCACAAATTTTACTGCCACCATAGGCTAGGCTGCATTCTCTGGGAGTATCTGAGGAATAACACCACAAATTTTACTGCCACCATAGGCTAGGCTGTATTCTCTGGGAGTATCTGAGGAATAACACCACAGATTTTACTGCCACCATAGGCTAGGCTGTATTCTCTGGGAGTATCTGAGGAATAACACCACAGATTTTACTGCCACCATAGGCTAGGCTGTATTCTCTGGGAGTATCTGAGGAATAACACCACAAATTTTACTGCCACCATAGGCTGTACTCGCTCTCCTGTTGCAGCTGGCAGGGCTTTGAAGGAAACCTGATGCTATTTTGAGAATCCAAGAAATCCAGGAAGCTCAGAGTTGAGTCACCTAGAGAAGAAGAGGGAAACCCAACACAGTCCCAATTCCATCGTTTTGGGATTGACTCCCAGCCCCACTAACCAGGGTCTGCATCCATGCAGGGAAAACTGGAGGGGGCAGCTGTGCCTGGCTTCACTCTCTGGCTGCTCAGGGCAGCTGGAACAGGGACAAAGCAAACAGGCTCAGGGATGGACAGACAAAGGGACACCCACAGCCACCAGCAGAGCTTCACTGTCCCACACCTACAGCACCCTGGTGGCTGCACAGCACAAACCACCCCAGGACACGATGGGGTCTGCTCAGGAGAGCTAACAAAAACTGGGTTAGTCAAGAGAAATGTCCTAGAATCCACAATCCACTGCAATGTGGTAATTGTGACCACAAAAAGGATCCTCTGCTGATAGAAAGCCATCACTTGCATGCATTTCACTCCATCAGAAATGTGTTCCTATAAACCTTTCACAGGTGTTCACCTGGTCAGAGCTGTGGGTTGGTTCTGACACACCACATTCACACTCACAATATTTAAAATACAAGGGAAGATAATCAAGAAACACAAATCGAGGTCATCCTGACCTGAAGCAAGAACCTTTATTCAGAAGACCTGCATGCCCACTGGGTAGCTGTGTCATGCTAAGGTGGGTTCCCCACTGTGCACAGCAACACCCAGCCCTTGAGAAATGCTTATATACACTCAGTTCACTGATTTATCATTAGCTAAAGGTCACCAAAGGCTTTGTAAAAAGCTTTATCCTCTCAGCATGATCATTCCAGGTGACAAATACTTCTGATTTACCTAAGACACAAAATATACAGAGTCAGAAATCAATAAAGCACGCAAAGGTTGAGGGAAAGAAAAACTGGAGACAGACAGAAGTGCCCAATACCATGTGAAAGGTCACTGGCACCATTTCTCCAGCACTTCCACCCCCCATGGACACTGCCCTGCTTGCAGAGACTGACAGCTGAGAGAGCTGCAAGCCTTCCTCCCCCAGCACAGGTGAACCCTAGAACACCACTCTTCTTAGTTTGCTCTAAATAACTGTTTGGTCCAAGTCCACAATGCCCAGCACCACTCACAGAGACACAGAATTTCAGATAATCTGTCCCCACATCCTCTAGCAGAACCCCTTGGATTTTGCCTGCTGCATTATGATAAGCTTTCACTACCTGATTTTTCAATAATTTCTCTTCTTCTCTATTTCAGCCCCTGCTCCCCCCTGGAAGAGCAGACAGGACAGGTCTCCACACTGCAGCAGATGGCACCTGGTTTCTCAGCAGCTCCTCTCACTCATCTCAGCATTTACCCACTGCACAGAACCCCCATTCTGTTTGGAGATGCCCTCCACTCCCCCCACCCTTTTCAGCCTTCAGAAGCACATCCCCAGCCCAGCTCCACTCCCTGCTGACCACTCTTTTGGCCACCACTGCCTTTTTAACACATCCTCTTGGCTCTTCTCTGTCCCCTGTACTCCTCCCATGTTTTCCACAGAGACCTGTGTAGTGTCCAAACAAAACAAGAGTCGATCCCAATGACATTTTGTTCCATCCATTTTGAATTCCTACAATGACAGACAAATAAACACTGAAACTGCAGCTCCTCTGCCACAAAATGTGGCTTTGCCAAAGCTGCGTGTGATCCATCTGCCCGGGGGATGAAACATGGGATTCATGAAGGCACTGCTTGGTGGGTCAGGAAAAGTCTCCCTCATTTGTTGAACACATGGTCTGGACCAGACTGGGAGTATTTTGATGCTGGCACAGTCTGAGGATGAGAATCTGAGTGAAAATTACAAACCTCCTCATCAGGTGAAAAGCGCCAGCCCTGCTAATGGCATCCCAGCTGGCTGAGCACACTCTGCTCAAGAATGCCCAGCATTTCCCCAGATGAAGAAAGACATTTTGTTCAGATTGATGGTACTGTCTGTGCCTCCTCTTCCTCTGGAAGGCAGCCAGGGGCAGAGCAGGATGGTGAGCTGGGACCTCTGCATTTCTGTGGCAGAGTTTTGCTCACAGACCCATATGAGCCCTTGAGCTGTCCAAAGCATATGTACTTCTTGAATCAATACAGTTCTCATGCCAACAGCTTCCAGATCAACCCCATGGTAGAACATGCCTGGATTGAGGCAGTTCTGCATGGCTTTCAGTACCAGCACTCTATCCCAACACTCCCACCAGGTCACTGCTCCTCCTGGAGAGCCCCAGACCTCCAGTGGACACAGGAGCTCTGCAGAGAACAGGTGTCTGCCACTCCCCCTTTATGGGGAACAAACAGGAGGCACTCACCAAACGGCTCTCACAGCTACAATTATCACTGATAATTAAACACATGCTCCTTGGCTGTCTCATGGTTTGAGGAGGAAAACATGGTCCATCCCAGGAGTCTCTGGGTTCACATCACTCCCTGCAAGGGAAATTCCTGCTGCCCTGCATCCCACCCCAGCCTGGGGGTCACTGTCTCTCTCCAAATGCAATGGAACAGGTCCAGACCTCACAGCCCAGATGGCAAGGACACGAATACCTGAAAAGCCAGATATAAAAGGCAATAGTCCTAAAGTATAAACAGTGAGAAAAGATTGATGAACAGCCACATTTACTTGCCCTGCTTCCCCTCTGGGGCAGTCTGCTAAAATTACTGCACCATTCTCCATTAGCACCTATGGTGTGACTCTTGGGAATGTCCTGGCAGGGCTAAGAGTTGGACTCGATGATCCTTGCAGGTCTCTTCCAGCTCAGCATAGCCTACGATTCTGTGCTTTTTAAAATCACCTCCTTCTGTGAGGCTTTCCAGAGTCTTTAGTATTCAGTGGCAGCAATTAATTTTCCAGTCTCAGAGACAGGCTCACCTGCAGCACGGGTCGCACAAAAAATCTCCTGCTGAGCACAGAAACCGTGCTGAGGGTTTGGGTTGTGCTTTATCCATCGCCTCGCAGGGCATCGGTGACAGGAACTGCTGCTGACAGCGGCTGTGGGAGACAGACAGACTGCTGCTCCAGGCCAGGGGCAGTGGCAGCGGCGTCTGTCAGAGCCCAGGAACACGAAACGGGCTCCAGAATGAGCCACAGTGAGCGGCTGCACGCCCTGGCTCCCGCGGAGCCTCGACAGACACAGCAGCGAGGAGAGGTTCAGCCAGCCCCGCCGGCTGTCGAGCATCGCTCCCGAACCGGCACGGGGCTCTCCAGCATCCCTCCCACCCAGCACAGGGCTCTCCAGCATCCCTTCTGTCCCAGCACGGGGCTCTCCAGCATTGCTCCCATCCAGCACCGGGCTCTTCCACACCATTCTCAGCACGGCATGACATCCTGCCACAGCCCCCAGGGCAAATGCTCCCCAGCTCCTGCAAGGACACATCTCAGCCTGCACGGTCTGAGCTCCCCGTTCAATCAAACTGGGATCCTAAACTGGATCCCCAGTTTGATTGAATCCAGGATAGAGCAGAGCTGCACTGTGCCAGGTCCAGAGCCAGCACTACCCATCCTCCCCATCTCCTTCCCAAACAGCCAGGTATCAATGGCTTTATTAAATTCTGCTTTATTTATCCCTCTTACCCTTGACTAGAGGGTTTATGAGGAAGACCAGCGTGGGCAAGCCCTTAAATTCAAGCAACACGACTTTCTTTTGAGGCACCACACCCCACACCCTCCCTGGCACTGCTGTGCACCACAGCCCGCAGCACCCTGCCAAGTCACCGGCTTTCCCCCGCGGGCGCTCGAAGGTCCAGCTTACGTAAGAGGGAACAAACTGGCTTTTCTTCACCACCCTTTCAATGCTGCCATTCATCCCCTGCCCTCCATCCTTCCAGTGCCACCTTGAAGGATGCAAAACACACAGCCAAAACATCTCACATGTTGTCCTGGGGTGAATGTTGTCTGTGGGTGATGAGTCCGTAGTTTTGTCCCCCTAAACACAAGCGAATTAAAGGGTTACGGCAAAAAAATACTGAGATGCAAAGGTACCCATGTGTTAAAGACACTCCTACCCTGACAAAGTCATGTCACTGCTCAGAAAAAAAGGAGTTCTGACCTGCCAGCCCTTTCCTGGAGGACACAGGGGCTGCAAAGCCAGGTCACATGCATCCCACTCCACCAGAGAATCCGGCATCAAACAGAGAGGGACCAAATCTGTTCAATGGTTGTGTAAAGATTTTGGCTCTGATGCTGAGCAAGCACTAAAGCTGGTTTCAGTTCTACCCAGCTGGAAACACCTTGGTTAAACCCCAGGTTATTTTTGCATCTGCACATCAGTTCTGCCTCGTTAGAGACTCCGTGCTGTCTTTGGTCAAGTGGTCAACCCCAGGGAAAAGCAAGCCAAGAGGGGAACAGGACACAACTTTGCAGGCTGAGCATGAAATGACAAAGCCAGGTTTATTCAGACACAAATAGCCTGCTTCAAAGCATTTTCCAGCCCTCATGAAACTGATATGAGCATCATAACCATCTACATTCCAGGATTTTTAGCCCTCTTCTGACTTCAGGCCAGCACGGATGCATTCTGCCTGCCATTATTTGTCAAATACCAAATTCCAACTCCTTTACGAAACCAGGGGGGAAGGAAGCATGGCTGGTTGAACTCTTTGTCCTTCTCCCCCCCACATACACACTTTCACATCATGAGAACAGAGCAAGAAACCCACAAAAAATGCACATTTCCAAAGCCAGAGGCTACATCCCAGTTCTGGCAACCCAGTGGTCTTACCACAAAGCTCAGCACAGCCTGGATCCCCTTTGACTTCTCAACAATACATTCACAGTGGTGGCAGGGTGGGGAAGAAGAGCTTCAAAAGGGAGGAGCAGCAAGGAACAAGTTATTTTGAATCCAGAAGCCAACCACTGCAACATGAAAACTCCCCATCAGAGTTTTACTGCTCCTCCCGGGAAGAGCTTTGAAGCGTGGCAATGGAAAATGAGGAGAGAGCCAAGAGCACCCAGCATGTTGGTTGGGGACAGTTCTGCAAGCACTAAAATGTCTAAGATATCAGAAAAGGCTGGACTTGGAGAGATGAAAAAGGGAAAGTAGAGAACACAGGGCCCTTGGTGGCCGCATGCCACCCATACATTCTCCTGCCTGCTGCTTCCAGGGAGGCTGATGGAGCCATTGGGATGCAGGAAGCTTGCTCAGCCTCACACATGGGGTGTTTTGGACCTCAGTGTGATGCAGAGTGGTGTTAGCACATAAAGCTGGAATTTACTCACTTCATCCAGCTTTGGATGTGGAAAGAGAAATCGATGTGTTCCAAGTCTCCCCTGTCTAGCCAGTGTCAGCAAGGGAGCCTTGGAAAAACCTTCTTCTTCTATGGCTATTAAATCACAAGGCAGCCACATGGAGAGGATAAACTCACACCACATGGAGCAGCTGCTGGGCAGCTTTTGCAGCCATTTTGCACCTTTTCTGCCCATTGCACAACCAGGACCTCGCTGCCAAAAATGGTAACACTGCAAGACATTCCTCCCCTGCCCTGGACGATTGCCAGCCAGTGACTTTGAGAAGATGTTCCTGGGACAGGCCACGGCCATGAGTCACAGGACAAGTGTGACAGGGGAGGCAGCAGCTGGTTTGCAGAGTGGCACTGGGATCCAGCAGCCAAGCAGTGCTCAGAGGGGCAGGAAGAGAGAGGACCAGATCAGGAGGTGCAGGGGAAGCAGCTGGTGGGAAGCTCACACGGCATCTGCGCTTTGGCCACAGCCCCCCATGCCTGCACATTCTAAACATCAATTACATGGAAATTAAAAGAGGAAAAAATAAACACTTTGAAAAGACAAGAGATGAAAACATCCACGCTGTGTTTTTTGAAGAGTGAGATGAACCCACCCTGAAGAAATGTAAATGTAGCAGGAATCAAGAGACTCCCGGGATTACTCATTACAGGAGACGAGACTCTACATCTTTCTGTTTTGCAGCAATTAACTGTTAACTGGGGAAAAAAATTGAATAGATCAACACTTTTCTATTATTAGTTTTAAATAATGACTCAGAAGCAGACAACTCCTTTTTCCCCAAGCTATGAGGAGCAAAGCACCAAGACCCTGACGACGCTTCAGGCTCATTTAAACTGCAAATATCTCTGCACAAATTACAGGAGAGTGGTGTGAGAACAAGGAGAAACAAAGCCTTTGTTTTGAGTCTAACTACCAGCAATTACCTCTCATTTATAGGTTATAAAGCTTGATACAGCACATTTATTAGAAAGAGCGTGGAGTGCCTAGATGTACTTGTGCAGAAATTGGGGAAGTGAGGGGGGGGAGAGAGAGAGAGAGAGGAAGTCATGCTGATGGCCTTGGAGAGAACCTGAGTAAAAGGCCAACAAAGGAATCTCCCCAAAACACAGAGCTGTCTCCCAGGGCCTGACCCTGGACCTTAATCACTGATACCATCCACAGTCCAGGGAAATAATTAAGCATTTCAGCTCTGAAAGAGCTGCCTGCCTAATCTGCTAAGCAAACAGTTTTTGCGAGCAATTCAGAGAGAGAAAGAGAAGCAGATTCAGCTGATGAGACACAAAAAGTCTCTAAAGGCACTAATTTCCTTTGGGAAGCAGCCCACATGCTCCCAGCAGAGTGGGAACCATTACTCCTGCAGCAGGTCCCAGCAAGGCAGATGATCAAATCTGCATCAGCCATTTGGAATAAGCAGAAAGGCAGCAGATGAGGATGTGGTGTCACGAGCAGTAGCTGGAATGCTGAAAACAGAAAAACTTTGAGTTGACCTTGACATCTGCTTATTGAAAGAAACCTTTTGGATCTTCTTCTCCCTGGGATAAGCATCTGCATCCCTGCCATGTTTCCTTAAAGCATGCACAGGGATGGTGAGGACACAGCACAGATCTCAAGGGACCTGCACTGCCTGCAGCAGTGACCAGGAGCAGCACATGACCGGGACCTGGCCAGCTCACCTATCCAGGAGCACTCTGCCCATCCTGGCTGGCCACAACCCCTAAGAACATCAGCACCCTCCTGGAATGGGGCAAGTCCTGGGAATGCTCCACACTAGCAAGGGATAGGGGCTGAACCTCAGCTTTGTGGACAGCAGAGTCCCACAGCACCTAGCCAAAAGGTCAGGAAGTGCAGAGGTGCTGTGTTGGCCACCTGCACGCCCCAAACCACCCCACAGGACTTGCTGTCACCTCTCCCAATGCCATTTCCTTCCTGTGACCCTGGTGTCACACTCCACACCTGTGAGCAGTGTGAGCCACCAGAGTCCTTCCAGGTGTTCTTCCAGGCCTGTTTGGCAGTCAGGCACTGACCACCCCACTGCCTCAAGCCCATCTTGAAGTGCCCACCAGTAGACCTGGCACCATCAACATGCCAGCCCCCAGAGAGATCCAAGTGCTCTGCAAACCTTGGACCTCTGAAATAGCAGCCCTGAGACAACACACAGAAGCAGGTATATAATTTTGTGGGGTTTTCTTTTACTTTTTTTTTATTCCTTCCCTTCCTTTGCCATGACACACACTTTGTTTTAAATATCTTAAATATATTAATTTTTAAAAAGTATTAATAAAAAGCTACTGAAGGACATGATTGGCAGAGTGACCAAGGGCAGCAACCCATTGCAAAGTATGGGGACATTTTAAAAAACAGAAAACAAATGATAAACCAAAAAAATGGCATTTTTTGCATATGCAGAGCTGGCTGTAATACCCTGGACTCTGGCATTATCGTAAAAATGGAAGGGGAAGCAGTAGAAAAAATATATTCCATGGTACCAACTTGCATTGGGAAGGGAGTTAAGAGCAAAAATGAGGAGGATTTAAACATTTTTGGTATTTCAGATGTTCCCTCCCACACCCACTGCCCAATCACTTTCAGTCTTTAAGCAAGTTTTCTGGCTTGGGGTAGCCAAAGAGTACAAAATCTGCTTCATAAAGCTTGTAGAGCTGCTGCCTCCAAGCCAGGGGGATTTTGGCAAACCAGTTATCTTCCCAGCTGCTGGCAGTCCTGTTGCGGTAGCTGGGTGGGAAGCGAAGCAGCCTGTCCACTTTGAGGAGCTGCAATAAATAAGCAGCATCCTCATCCAACGTCTCCAGCTTCCCGATGAAATCATAGTCTATCTGGCACGGGTGGCACAGACGGTAAACCTGCCTCCAGTGCTCATTGAAGGGGGCCATCTTCTCTGTCCTGGGATCCAGTAAGTACTGGATGAAGTCAGAAAAGGAGACTTTGAGGCCAGCCCCGAAGGCCTCGCTCACGGAGGTGGGAAGGTTGGTGTGGTTGGAGTAGAGCTTTAGCATGGGGATGGCGAAACGCCGGTAGAAGTCCTCGTTCTCCAGCTCGAATTTGCTGCGGAAAGCCGAGATGAGGCGGACAAAGGGGTCTCGTACAAAGAGGAACTTGGTGTATTTCTTCAGCTTGATCTTCATCAGGTGCCGGGAGAACTTCCCGTAGCGGCGCCAGAATTTGTTGAAGGTCAGGTGGGTGCTGGTGTTGTGGACGTGCTCCCGGGGGATATCCAGAGGGTTCCGGTAGGGGACCCCCTGGTCCAGCAGGCTCTCACTCAGCACGATCATCACACGTTTCCAGTTGGTGCAGGCCACCTTGGGCACGTAGCAGTAGATGACGCCGTGGCGGTCATCCACAATCAGGTGGTTGAGCTCATAGTTGGGAATGTCATCGAAGGAGCGCTCCTTGGTGGGGAAGGTGAAGCTGGAATTGGCACAAAACTCCCGCAATGTTCTCTGCCTCTCTACCTGCAGCTTCTCTTGGTCCAAGCTGTTCCTGTCCTTGTGTGTAGACCAGTCATAGCCCCGCACGTTCTCCTCCAAGTTACTCACCACAGGCTTGTTGGAGCCCTGGACGAGGAGCTGCTCTGTCTTTCGGGGGATAGAGCTGTTCTGTTTCAGGCTCGAGCTCAGCAGCTTTGCCAAAAATTCATCTACATCTGGCAAGGCTTCCCAGTCCTCACCTGCTGCGATGGCTCCCGGGGAGCGGGGTCTGGAGAAGGATGTGTGCAGGTAGAAGTGAGCCGTGCCCACGTTGTCCCAGTACACAATTATCAGGAGGATCATGAAGATGGAGACCAGCACTACAGACAGACGGAGGAGCCGCGCTTTGGTCATCCTGACACTACTGTGGAAGCTGGCTTTCACCTGGGCTCACCTCTGGCTTGCAGTGTGAGGCTTGGGATCCAGCATGGTGCTGCAGAGCAGGAGCCTGGAAAGGTATGAGGAAAGAAAAGTTAATCCTTAAGAAATCCTTCTGGTTTGGAGAGAATGACCTGGCACAATCAAAACTTGTTGTGGGGCTGACCATCTCCATTTTCACATGGGGAGAGCTGTGAGTCAGAGGTGTCCATAGAGACTCTGTGGAAAAGAGCTGGCTGGCCAAAAGCAGACATAATGTGTTGCAATTTTATCAGTTTCCTAGCAGTCATGGTTTTTTATCAATATCAAGTTTCTGGAATTAAATTATTTCAAGAGAAGTTCTGTTTAAATTTTAAAAAAATAGTAAAATATAATGATTTCAGGTCTAGAGCTTGCTGAGGCAAGTTTTAGAGTATTAAAATATACAACCATACACACAAAGCATGCAGAGCCAATTACCTTTCAGACCTCCTTGATTTTTATACTATCTAACACATAAGAAGAAAGAAGTCTCCATGCAGGGGATCCATGATTTCAGATTTGGTATCACACTGTGGTCTCATCTCTGCATAAAGGTGCTCTGTGCTGAAAACAAATTCCTTACTGGAGTAACGAATACAGGACTGAAGGTGCCACTGCCTCAGTGGCTAAAGCAGGCCCCTGCTGAGAGAACATCAGTGACCTGAACACACCATCTTATCTACTCTGTGTGAAGGCACCCAGTAGGCATTATCTCCATGACCTCTCTTGGTAGCTATTTCATTTTGTCAGGAACAAAGATTATACAAACAGTTCTCCTCCAATCCCCCGCCAAGGGATACAGTCCTGACAAGAGCCACACATCAATAAAAATCTAAAAGGAGAGATTACCTTTAACTGAATGATTCTGGAGATTAAGGGTGCTCTGGTAAAGCTGTGTTCGTGCCCAGACACTGTTGAGCCAGGACCTCTTTTGCTGCTTTAATGTAATTTATATTTCTATCACACTCAACACTAACAACTCTTGATTACCAAAGACAGGTGAGAAATCACTGCTAAAGAGGCAGTTCAGATCATCTGTTCTGAGGGGTGCAGCAAGTTTGAGTTTTTTGCTTCAACCAGCCCCATCTTTTCACTGCTGTCTGCTTTCCATGACTCCCAGCCTCTTTCCTCCCACAAGATCCTCAGGGAACACCCATCTCCCCACCCTGCTGCATGTTTTCTGGTCCAAGGCTCTGTGCAGAGGCAGGCTGGCAAACCAGCCTTGAGCTCTCCCCAAGCCAGCAAGGAGACAGTGCCTACAGCCAGGGAAGAACAACACAGCAAAGTGACGAGGTACAAGTAGTTACTGCAATGTTCTCCACCCCTCCAAGCATAGTCCAGGCTCTGATTGTAAACACAGAGCAGCACCTACAGATAAAAAACAAGAGCTGTCCTTTCCACAGACATCCTAAATGTTTCCAATGACTTCAGCACAAACCCTGCGAACACCAGCTTTGAAAACAAAGCCACTTCAGGGCAAGCTGCCCTGAAAAGTTTTGTTAAAATGAAGGCTGGGTGTCTCTTCTTCCCAAAACACAGAAGCTGCTCCCCAGCCAATTCACACCACCCTTAAACAGCATCAACCCCACCCTACACAGAGATGCAGAAGAACTCAAGATATGTAGAAGTGCTGAGCTCTGTCATTCTCAGGGAAAAGGTGCTTAGTACCTCTGAAGATCACTGCAGCCTTGCAGTGAATGACTTCGTAAAAAGTCCCCAGCATGGTTGTGCTTGTGTCTCAGGGGTGATGGGTTGTAACAACCCAAGTTCAGGTTTCAGACATTAGACAAGAATTTAGTAACAAAGAGGAACAATACCAGATACTGTTACATGTCAAAGTATTAGGTCAGCTTGTCCCAAGACACAAAACACATATCTGAAGGCTTATGGTTTCTCCACCCTGGTGTATTTATTCACAATTTCGAAGTAGGGACAGACAGAAATTCAGCAGAGTGGTAGCCTAACAGAGGCTTTGCACTGCAACACCAAAAAGTGCCCTCACCTGAAGCCAGGTTCTTATTCTGCCTGTGAAGGGGAGCTGGAGGAACTGCAGACATAATGTTTTACACTCTGCAGAGCAAGAAGCAGGTATTACTCAGCACTAATTCTCCTTGTTTAGCTAGTCAAGATTGAGGATGGAGCAGACCTGAGAAGAAACACCCAGAGAGATCAGCAGAGAGCTAAAGAAGGGGCAAATTACATATGTGCGTCAGCACTTCAGACCAAGCATCTGAGTCCAGCAGCAGAAGATAATGGAGGGACACTGCCAAGCCTCCTGCTTGGCTCACTCCTGGGTTTGAGTTTTGCCCAAGTCTGTTCTTGCTTTTGATCCCATTTAGCTGCTCAGGGCAGGGACTGCTTCCTATTCTGGATGAATAGGGTGCCCACTGCGCACAGAATCCCAGCACGCTGCACTTCCAGCGCTGCTTGAGACCTCTGGGCTGCATGGAATGCAGCAAGCCTGGAAAGCTGCACGGAGCATCCCTTCCTGCTGTCCCCGGACCCAGCAGCTCCCACAGCCCTGGGCAGCACTGCAGCCTCCCAGCATTCCTGCAAAGCTGTCCCAGCCAGGCGTGGACACATCATCCTGCTGGCAGCAGTGACAGGGCAGACTGGGCACTGTGTGTGGCACTCACATTCCTGGGGCAAATGGAAAGAGGGATCTTCACCAAAGCCACCCCACAATGCAGCTTCACCAAGTGCACCCCAAGGGCTCCAGCCTGCTTTCCAGGACACGGCACGCAGGCCTGCCAGAGAGTTTGGCTTTTCCAAGACACACACACAGCAGTGAGCAGCACAAAATCAGAAAGACTCCGCTTCTATTAACTCTACCAGTGCCAGAGAGGAACCCTGGAAAAGAGCAGTAAGTCAGCTTAAAGCCCCCTCAGAAAGAAAATGCTGCAGAAAACAAGAGTTGCTCTATTGATTATGACCCATCCCCTTCCTGAGCACTTCATAAAGGACATCAGACTGAAAGCACAAATTAGAGCTCTCTGTGCACATTAGAGGGAACGTGCCTCTGTCCTCCCCTTGCCAGAATCAAAAGGAAAAGCTTCCAGAAAGAGCCAAGAATTTACATTCAAGTTCAACCCAAAGTCACCAGCCAACAGGAACGTGCACCAGGATCCAAACAAAGCTGCCTCTGTGACACTGTGCTGGCAAACTGGAGAGTGGACCAAGTGCTAAAATCATCCTACAGAGTCCCCTGAGCAGCCATCCCGCGACCATCTCCAACCTGAACCTGGCCTGGGTGTGAACCAAGTGCTTTTCTCCCCACGCCAGGCCTGGGAAAGACACTGTGGTCTGAGGTCACTGGTGCCATGACAGGTCAAACCCCCTGCTGTGTCAAACCACCGCCTCTCAAACTCATTTAACACCAGAGAGAGGGGATGTCCCCAGCACTCCTATTGCAAAAGCCATCGCAGATGCAACTCCTTGGGGGTTTGGAAACGCTATTTCCACTTCAGAGCGCAATTGTAACTGTTTATTCTTAGGACAGAGAAGAGCTTAAGTAATTTGCGTCTCTTTATTCCTCTCCTCTTGGCTTTTTGCAACAACTCTTCCAGCCTCTCTGCAAAAGTAACTCCACTTACAGGAGCAGTAAGGCCCACAGAAAAAAAAAAAAGCAGCTTACAGAAAGGCATGTGGCAGACACAGGGGACAATAAACCCTCTCTATGAACAGCAGTGATTTTTGAAAGAAATGTGCCTCCAAAGGTTTGGGTGCAGATCCCCTCTCTTCTTGCTTTGGATTTCCCCAGCACTAGGAACCACCTCAACTCCTCCAGTGCCCACTTGATCTAACATGAGAAGACACAGGATATCAGGCAGCTTACTTGGATTTTGCCTGCCTAGGAAGACAGAAAGAAGTGGAACAAGAACTTTTTTTAAAAACACATCAAACCCTCACCAAATTCAAATGGATGCTTTCCCTTGGGGCACTTCACCAGGGATCACTGGACCCATGCAGCCTTCCATACTTATATATCATGGTACACACCAGTTATGCTTAGGGAATCAGCAACCTCTGGAAAAGTGGAACCTAATTTAATCTCCTAAAAGTGCAGGAGAACAAGAAAGCGGACTGTACCAATAAACAAATTTGATGCACTTGGCTATCACTGAACACATTGTTTCTGCCCAGCTTCCCAAAAGTCTAGCACCCTTTGCAGAACAAGGAAGTTTTAACCCATCGAATGACACCAATACTTACATTAGAATAAATGTACACCATAAGCAAAAAATGGAGCTGCTTTGTATGTTGCACCACAACTTAGCCCATATATGTTAGAGACCACCAGAACAGCATCCTAATCTACAGTCTGCCAGCACGGTGCCCACCACCGCTGCCACAAAACCTGGTTTGGACAGGCTTGGCAGCACTTGTCACCTCTTTTTTAATATCCATACTTGGAAGTTGTCACAATTTCCTAAATTTCAGGAGGAAACTCCCAAAACGCAGGAAGTACTGTTCATCCATTACTTTTATCACAAACTTCCAGCACACGCAGCATCCCTGGCTCCACAATCGCAGGAAGCACCTCGGGCAGCCCCGGTGCAGCAGCCTGGGCCAACAACACCCGGGGACATTTGCTGTGTGTCACCCCTGAGAGCCGCACTGGCTCTAGTCACCTTACAAACACCTGGTTCCGGCAGTTCTGAGCTCTGCAGGGAAGTTCAGGCTGGAAGAAGAGCGCTTTGGGCCGGATGCCCGCGGAGCAGCGCTGGAAGCCGGGCTGTGCCGGCTGCATCCCGGCATCGCTCCCGCAGCCGCTCGTCCCCCGGCCGCTGCCAAGCCCGGCAGTGGCTGCAGAGCACCCGGCAGAGCTGCACCAGCCTCAGGCCCAACATCGGGGCTGGAGGGAGTCACGGAATCTTTAAGGTTGGAAAAGACCTCTAGGATCGAGTCCCACGATCATCAATCTAACGCTGTCAAACCGTGACCCCAAGTGCCACATCTACATCTACCTCCAGGGACGGTGACACCCCCACCTCTCCGGGCAGCTCGTTCCCTGGGTCAGCTTGAGGCTGTTTCCTCCTCTTCTGTCTTTTGCTGCTTGGGAGAAAAGACCGACACCCACCTGTCTACAGCCTCCTTCCAGGTGGCCGTAGAGAGCGATGTGGTCCCCCCGGTCCTCCTTTAATCCAGGCTAAATTCCCCCCAGCTCCCTGGGGAGTGTCCAGGCGGGACGGTGCCGCGTGTGCGGAGAAGGGGGAGCTGTCCCGCAGAGCCCCCGCAGCCCCAGCCCCGCGTCCCGCCGGAGCCGAGCCCTACCTGGCACCGGGGAGAGCGGAGGGACAGGCGGGGACACGCCGTGCTCATAATCGGGAGCAGGTCCGGCCCCGGGGCGGCACCACCTCAGCGAGCCCCGCCCGGCCTCTCGGACAACCCCCGAGCCCTGCCCGGCCCCGCGCTCACCTCCCGCCCGGGCACCGCAGCCTTCGCCTTCTTCCCCTTCTTCTCCTTCCCTCCTCCTCCTCCTCCTCCTCCTCCCGCCGCGCTCCCGGCGCCGCCTCTCGCGAGACGCCGCGCGCGGGGGTCCCCGCGGGGCCGCGCAGGCGCCGCTCCGCCCGCCAGGGGCGGCCCCGAGCGCGCGCCCGCCCTCGCCTGAGGGAGCGGCGGGGTGTCGGCTGTGGGGCGGATCTGGGCCGGGCTCCGGAGCCCTCACACCCTCCCGGTGTGAGGAGAAACGTTCATAAACTAAACCACGAGATTCACCTCAACATGTGGAAGAGCTGCTTGCCATGGAGGGGGGCAGAGCACTGGAATAGTGTGGCCAGGGAGGGTGCGGGTCTCCCTCTCTGGAGATATCCCACACCCGCCTGGACGCGTTCCTGTGTCGCCTGCTTTAGGTGACTCCTCCATGGCAAGAAGCTTGACTAGGTGATCTTCAGAGATCCCTCCCAACCCTGAAAATTCTGTGATTTTGTAAAAATTTAACGTAAAGCTCACTTCTAAGTTAATTACAGGTTACCACACCGTAACGCTGTGTGGGTATTTAATGTCCCTGAAACTTGGGTGGCCAGTAGTCATTATAAGGAGCAGTCTAAATAACTGGACACAGTAAGGCTAGAAAATGCTGCTGAAAAATCCCAGCACAGTTTAAGCTCCTTTTGCTTCTCTAGTTGTTTGTGATCGGTAAGAATTGAATCAAAAAAACATTAGCCCAGCACGGAAAGTTTCCCTTTGCACAAGACATGGACTGCAGCCTCACATGCAGCAATAATCAAACATACAAGTGATAATTTACAGATCCCACCTCCAAGATTTCAAGCCCCAGCTTTTACATAAATTACCATACTTAAAATGTAGATTTTTCAAACAGAGAAGTTTGCAGATCACGTTGCTCCGTACTCTTCACAACAGTCATGGAAAATTATCAAACTCTTTGTCACACAAATTTTTCCTTTGGAGATGCAGCCTCAGACTGAGGCTCTCAGCTCAGTTCAGCTCACTGGAAATGGAACCAAACACTGCAACTTTTTCATGGTGATTCAGCCCAAAGGTATTTAGCAGAGATGTATATGCTTGGAAAGCTTCATTTTCCTTCATTTTTGGTCCTGCACTGTTTGCAGGTCATGTGAGGTCTTGTAAATCAATCCTGGCTCAGGACTTGCTGGCACAGGTTTGTCTTATACACACTCTGTGCTTATTTTATCTTTATTTTTATCTTTTATTTATTTATTTATCTCAAAGAGTCAGCTCTGGAGACAAGTGTTCCTGACCTTCTACTTCCCTGTCACACTTTTTCCTGCTGCTTTCCGTTTCACAAGGAAAATTGGCTGCTTGCTAGACCCGCTCACACCCTTGCATTGATTGCATCCCCACTTCAGGGGCTTAAGGCATTTATAAAGACAAGTAATTAAGCTTCATCAACCCTGGAGTGAACTATCCCTCATCTTCCCAACAGCAAAGCAAGAGGCATAGAGAAACAGGAGCGTGTACACCTAGTGAGAAACAGCACACAGGAGAATTCTTTGCAAGTGCTGCAACTGTAAAATAGATTCTTCATCCATTTGAAAAAAATGCCCAAACCTACCTGAGATTGCCACCTTTGAGGAGGGAAGCCAGTTCTGCTTGAGGCAAGGAGTTACTATTCCATGCAATTATCAGAACCGTTTTATTTGCGGCATATTTTAAAAGCCCCTTAATGGAGAAGGCTGCCAGCTGAAGATGTTTATTCCAAAAAGGAAAACACATTTCCAGAGTTTACCTCCAGGCTAGTAATTCTTATCAGGGTCTTCACCTACCACCACTGCTGCCTCTCTGCCTGCAGTCAGATCTGAAATGCTCTGTAGATAGAAGAGAGCTAAAAGCAATCCCCGACTGCTCTCACAGCCAAACATCTGCTCACCCAAACAGCATTCCAGACGGGCAGTACACCTCCCAGCTTCACAGCAACACACAGGGAAAGAACAGAGAAACTGTTTCTCAGGCATTTACATTTGGTTTTAATAGTCAGGGAGCCTTTTGGATGCATGGGTGGCATCCACATTTTTGCCCTGGGAAAAAACAGTGGCTTGGGCTCCACGCTGACATCTTCTGGGAGATGGACACTGCTGGGAAAAGGAGGTTTTCCTCTTGGACTCTGTTAACACCCCACTTGTTTTAGACTGAAGCTAACAGGTAGAGCACACAGGACAAAGCAAAGACTTGAAGTAGGGATACAGAACAGGAAATCTACAGTGTATAAACTTCCTCTCCTCCCTGCTCACCTTTCCTCTGCTCTTCAGCAGCATGACACAGAAGCTTAAATACATTTTAAGGCACTTTTGAATCTGCTTCCTCAACTTCCAGCAATCTTGAAATTGCAATCCTTTGGGGCCAAAGAGAGTGCTGTTCATGGGTGACTTCTATTCAGCCCTGGGCTGGCTCCCCAGAGAGATGACTGCCTGTGGCTTTTGCCGACTGCTGGCACCATCTGCAGGCCCTGCAAGAGAGGGAAGAGGAAGAACTCAGTCAAATTTCTCACACCTTGATTTGAGTCTCTTTGCCAGTCAAAATGGGGAAGAGACAGATTGCTACAGGCTGTGGAGGGATGAGTTTGGCAAAAGCCAAGGATCTGCACGATGCTGCCTCAGGAAGATCCCAAGGTGACATCTTCAGTGGAAGCAGTATGTTGGCACGTGGCTAACTCAGATAAAATTCTGTGCTTCACATATGGATTAGAGTGGGGTTATGAACACCTCTGAAAATGTTATTTTCTCTTCCTAAGAGGTTATTTTTGGTTAAAGGGAGATGGAGCGTAACTCCTTTTGGAACATTGCCCGTGTCATCTGTTGCAAAGAAAAAAGGCTTAAAACTTGGCTATAAAACCTCTACCCATGTGACTGCTTTCACAACTGGACCATTTGTGTTGCATTTACAGCTCTTTTAGTTCAGATTGCACCAGAGCAAGTGCTGAAGAGTGCCACAGTTCCTCCTGTGCCAGCCAATCTGATATTTCATGCACTCACTTGTTTCTGTAGGTCCCATCCTTAGATGTGACCAGCATTGCTGTGCTGGGTGGTGCTTGCAGGAGCTTTGCCTTTTGGCAGTACCTTCAGTGGAGTCCCCTCTGTTGGAAGCAGGGAGAACTTTGTTATAAACAGCGGAAAAAGAGCACAATTTAAAAGTATTTTGCAATGTACAAGTTGCTAATATCTAGCCAAAATAAATTAGAGCATTGTAAATCAAAAGTTAACCATTTTTTAGTAAAAAAAACTAAGAAAACCTTATGAGGATCAGTAAACACCCCTTGCCAGAACTGTGAAGGATTCTGGCAACATTTCAATAGGATTTGGGTGTCCAGTTCCCCATAACTTCTCCTGGTATTGTGTGTCTGCACAAACAAAGCAACTGAAGGTGGCAGATGGTCAGTGCAGCCTATCACTGGTGTCCTTGCTGAGGCTTAGCTTGGATATGAAACAAAGGCTAAACTGAGATCAACAACTTGCTGCACATGAACCCAACCGAACATTAATGCTTTCCCATAGGTTACAGAGGCATAGCTGAGGCAGTTGTCTACAAAGGATGTGCCTTCTTACCCATCAAAAGCTACTTACACCATATAAAACATATTATTATCTTACTGATAGTTCTGATCATTCGAGTTTACTCTGACTTATTTGTCACATGACAATCCATCTTCTCCAGCAGAGCTGATGCAGGGTGTCCCCATCTGTCAGATGTAATGTCAGGCACAGAGAAATCTCTTTGGCCCCTACCTGAATGGTGGCTGACAAGAGCCCTGGCCTTGGTGGCAATAGATCTGTTGCTTGCAGCTTTGGATGGATGGAATAGGCCTGGCTTGGTGCAGGGGGCTCTCACAGACTTTGTCTGTACTGGGGCTTGAGGGAGTCCAGGGCTTATCTCTCAAGATCTGAAAAGCATCAAGATGAGTTAAACCCAGTGGTATTGTCTCTGACCTCTGACTGTTGTCCACATTAATATTTGCACCAAAAATATTCCCTGTCCTTCCCACCTGACTGGCTCAGCTTGCTCTTTAGGAAAGAGGTCAGGGGCATTGTAGAAGAATAAAGATATTTAACTTATTTCCTCCTGCAGTTTGTACTGTGTTTCTCTTACTCTATTTAAAAACCACCTGCTCCCCTGGATCTATGCCTTCTGCTCAGCTCATCCCTTTTAGAAAAAACCACTAAGATAAGTTTGTGTTCCCACCCTGTGAAAGTTTGGTTCTTTGCAAAGTTTAGTTCTTTTGTTCTTTGGCAATTTCTTCCAAGGTCTCTGGACTCAGTAGAACAGCAGCAAAGTCTACAGGAGTCTTTTCCCCATGGAAAATCTCACATACACTAGGTTTAGCTGCTCTACATGTTCTGCCATCACAAGAGCAGGATGCTTTCCACAACAAATGTGCCTTGAATTCAGTTCCTGCTGTACTGACCTGCTGAACTGAGCTTTCTGGCAAACCAGAGAAAGTTAGGAAGAGATGGGTATCCAGAGACCACACTTCCTACAGAGTGTCATTTTAGATGATCTGTAACTGCCACTGTGAACAGAATATGCCAAGAGGTTAACAGATGAAAGCACAGACCCCTTATCGACAGGCAGAGATGGAACATGTCTGGCTGAGAGCTGTCAAGCTGTGGGGAAAGCAAGAAAGCTGGTAAACATGGTGATAAAGAGCACAGCAAGGAATACCTCAAATTCATTTTTGTCCCCTGATCCTCACTATCTTGGCTACTTTCTTTGGTTTTAAAGCCTGGCAAGAGAAGCAAATTGAAACATGTCCTGTAGCTCTCCCTGCAGAGAAGGCTCCTGCTAAAACAGAGCTGCTTTGCAAGAGAAATATATACCAGGAAACTTTTTAAAGAGATTTCAGTTTCTAGGGTTACTTCCAGTTTGGTATCTCCCAGCTTTGTGGACTTACCTCCAGGTCCCCATGCCCTAGAGAATGAGTCTAATAATAAGAAAGATTTGTCTAACTCAAGGGTGATGGAGGGAATGTCAAATTTCTACCCCCAGGGAATGTCATTCATGCCTGTCGTGCACTGTTCTGCCAGCAGCAGGTTGATCTCTCGCTGCTGTAACTTCCTGAGGTTCTTGTGAATCCATGACATCCCTGTCTTCTTCCTCAGTGTTCCTCCCTTCTCCTCCTTTGATGGCATATCATCCCTGCATGTACCCTGAGCCTTCTCTGGTTTCCAGCTGCCAGGAAAAAAAGAAAAAGAAGAAAGGAACTTCTGGGACACAATGACATAGCTCTAGTGATGCATAGCCCTTCATTGTGTCTGTCCAGCCTCTTCTTCCATGACAACAGCAGAATTAATTAGTCCAGGCTGCTCTAGAGCTGCACAAACCACGCAAATGAACACAATTACCTTCCTCCCTTTGTCTCCTATGTGATCTTTCCATGGAAAGAGCACCCCAACACAAATTACTGCCTATTCACAGGTACTTGTTGAATATCTTTTGATATCTTTCATGTCCTCAAGATTGTTTTAACCATAAATGACCCAAATCCTAAGGAATCAGAACTTCCAGTACCCAAAGGGAGTCTGCAAGAAAGATGGAAAGAAATTTTTTACGAGGGCATATAGTGGCAGGACAAGGGGAAATGGCTTCAAACTGACAGAGGCAGGGTTAGATTAGATGTTAGGAAGAAGTTCCTTACTGGAGGAGTGGTGGGGCACTGGTGAGGGTTGCTCAGAGAACCTGTGGATCTCCTCTTCCTGGAAGTGTTCAAGGCCAGGCTGGATGGGGCTTAGAGCAACCTGGTCCAGTGGAAGGTGTCCCTACCCAGGGGTAGGGGTATGAATGAAATGATCTTTAAGGTCCCTTCCAATCCAAACCATTCTATGATTCTATAAAATGTACAGAGGCATTAGATGGGTGACTAGTGATAGGGAACTGACACCTACTTATAAATTTATCCAGAAGAAAAGGATGCTGTTACTTTTCCTGGCATGGAATCATGCTTAGAGGCTCTGCATCCAAATGGAAACCACTCCACAAGCACTGAGTGGCTGGACCAGGGAAGGACAAATCCAGTCTGTGCTTCAATCAGTTTTTCCCTTAAAACACAAGTTCAGAATTTGGACCAAAAGAGATGCGACATCTCCCATTTATACTTTAGTCTTGAGCCGAAACTCGATGCTCTGTGTGCTGGTTGCCTTATGGAACTGTAGCTCCTCCCGGTGAGTTTGGAGGTCCAAGTATTCATCATGCTGGAAGCTAAGGAGGTTCTCACTGAGCAGCTGTTGGGAGGTGCCTGCAGATGTCCACATGCAGCTCAGTGTTGGTGTTTTCCAGCTCCATCAGGCTGTGACACATCTCCATTTGCTCTCTGAAAGCCTCTATCAGCTGTGCCCCCAAGGTGTTCATTACTTGGCTGCTGTGTGCCTCAGGCCCTTGGTGCCTCTCTGCTGCAGGAGAAGACATTTCTCATCTGACATTAGGCCAGGTGAAATTCTGTGACATCCCCCCAAAAGTACTCTGGGAGCAGGCCAGATGTTACAAGACATTCCTTTATAGGATTTTGCTTCTTTCTGCAGTCTTGTCAAGTTCATCATGTGCTGAAGAAATCTCATACAGCTTTATGATTACTAGCAATAGCTTTATGGCTACTAGCAATTTATGATTATTAGCAATAGCTAGGGCTCATTGCTATCCTTTTGTGAATATAAAGGGGAAACTGCATTGCAGGGAGATCTCTTCTGTCTTTGCACACACCAAAAGGAAAAAGGTATCTGTTTTCTGTGCTTGTTATCTAGAAATAACCTTGGCTGTCGGTAGCAGAGGCCTATTGTATCTCATGTATAGTCTGTCAGAGAACTTGACTATTTTTATTTCATTTCTTGCCAGATTCACTGACAAAAGGAACAATCCCTGGGGCAGAACAATCAGTATTTTAAAATCTTCACCCTGCCTGTCTCTCTATTTTTTTCTTTTTCAAAATTACATTCAATGGACCATAGAGCAGAGCTCGGTGTCCTGACACAGTCTCAGAGCCCGCGGTGACACAGGCTACAAACTCGGTCACCTCTCTGTGAGAGACAGGACTCCCCACAGCAAATGCCACCATTTGATGTCAAATCTCTTTTCAAGGGCAGCTTTGTGAAATTTAACACATTTTAAGGCTGAGGAAGATGCTGAGAAGGGCAATACCCAGAGTCACAAAGTACATCAGAAAGAGGCTCATGCAGAGAAACAACTTCAGCTCCCCCGCCTGCCTCCACTGCCCACTGGAGTGTGCTTCCCACCGTGCTCCTCTACAAGTATTCCTGAGCCACAAGAGACCCAGCAAGCACCACCACAACCCCCTCCCACAGCCCCTCTCCCTCTCTCTTCCCTCCACCCAGAGCTGTTCTAGCTCCTGGCTCTACATTGCAAAACCTCGAGATTGGGGCTGACTGCACTTTTCTCCTTCTCCTGGTTCTCAGCCCTCTCCCTCAACCACTTGATCTTCCCACATCCATAGCTGGCACATCATCCTCTGCCTTTACACTATTCTGCCCTGTTTTTTCACCTTCATATTTCTCTTCTCACCTACAACTCACACTATTTGCTTTCCATTGTTCCATTCATCTGCGTTTCTTCTCTCACTCACACCTCTACACCAACCTGCATTGCCCACTCCTGAAGTTTGTTCTTTCTTCATCCACTGCATCTTCTATTTCTACTTGCAAGATTTAAGTCATAGAATCATAAAATGGTTTGGGGTTGGTTATCCTCTAGTTTCACACCTGCCATGGGCAGGGACACCTTCCACTATCCCAGACTGTTCCCAGCTCTGTCCAGCCTGGCCTTGAACATTTCCAGGGATGGGGCAGCCACAGCTTCTCCAGGCAACCTGTGCCAGGGTCTCAGCACCCTCAATAAATCTCTGAAATTTACCTTCTTGGGAGTTTTTTGCTGAGGTACCTGTGTCTTGCAGGGTTTTGCTCAATAGGCAGAGATCAAGGTCATTTGAGATTCTTGGAAGGAGGCACTGGCTGGGCTGATGTGTGCAATCATAACAGTCCTGCTGTTGCCCCCTAAGGAGTCCTGGAGGGATGCAATATTGATGTGGTTAATATGGATGTGACAGGATTTTATTGTTCAGGGGCAACCACTGTGGCTGGGTACCCTGCAGTTCATTGAGATTCTGGTGGAGAATCCCAATTAGGAGTGAAGGAAGTGCTGGTAAAAGACCATTCATTAGGCCCTCTCTCCATCAACAGTAAAATCAATAAGTAATTAACTTGCTACAAAAGAAGAATTTTTGCAAGAAAATCGCAATTTACACAAATGCATTGGCAGCATCCCAATTCTGCTCACGAAAAGAACCTGCCTTTCCCTCCATGTCTCCTCCTTCCCACTCTCCTCTAGAAAACACATCTGTCATGAGCAGCAGTGAGAGTTCACCACCAAGGCTTGAGGCGAGATTCATAAATGGGCTTATAAAGTATCCATAAAATAACCAGCGTGGCAGAGAGCATGTCTGCAACCTTTCTGATTTCCTAAGGGAGAGGCAACTTATGACAGCACACAGTCACTCTCAGTCCTCCTTCCTCCTGCCCCAAAAAAATTTATTGTCCAATTTCAGCCAAATCTTAGAGAAGGAATGAAACATTCAAAGGCATTAAATGAATTTAAAAACTCACTGGTCACCTGTGAGCTTAGAGATATATAACCCACATCTACAGAATTTCTTTAACCCTATAGAAGCTCCTTCCTTAATCCTCTGAGAGGCAAAATGAACAGGTCTTTCCTGTTCTTGTTCCTGCTCACAACACAGAGAGCAGCAGCAAAGCCCAACTGCCATGTGAGCAAGTTTCCCCCAAAAATGATGCTTGGCTTCCTATTGATTTTCACCCCATAATTTCCTCCAGTTACTTCAGTGTCTCAGCTCACAGTGACACTGCCTGAGGAGAGAGACAGTGTGTGCCATCCAAAAAGGGTGACAAGGGGACTGGCAGATGGGCAGACAGATAGGTTAACTGCCCACCTAGGTGTTCAGAGCTAGAGCTGTAGTGTATAAATGCTTTCTACAGCTACATTTGTTCTCTCTAAATCAGCCTCCAGCATGGCACAGATGCCCTTCTCACCTCCTCCTTTTTAATGGGGAAATTTGTCTCTACTGAATTCTACCTCAATTAAGTGACTTTTCTAACATGGCAGCTTCACTGCTACCTTAGCATTTAAGTGAGGTCCACTCTTCCCAGTGTGGATGGTATTTTAACTTTCCACCCTTGTCCTCACAGTAAGCACTTAATTGGCTCTATATTTTAGCTGTGGTTTTCACAGATGTATTTTATTCCTCTGGAGCAGAACAGCTACAGGGACTACTTTACCTGTTGCAAAAATGGTTGCACTAAAGCCAAAAATGATTCCTTCTATCAGGCTCTTTGTTGTGTCAAATTCAGTCAAAAAAGCACAAACTTTTGGTCAGGCACAACAGCTGTCCAAATGATCTATACCTAATTACATTTCCTGTGATTTTCGCACTCTGTTTTAGAAATTTCCTGGGCCTTGGAAGGATTCACAGGCTGTTTGTATTCTGATACATCATAAGAATGAGCAGAAAAGCACAGAGGTTTATTGAATTTCCTAAAGGCAGGCAAGATGCAGAAGCCTACTGAAAGAAATATCCTTCAATATCATTATTTCATTGGACTCTGAACATGAAATGCTTTTGGTTTTTTGTGTCTGCTGAAGAAAGGAGTAAATTCACTCCCTGACCTTTATTGAGAAGTGCCCCTTGGCTTCCAAAAATGTCTTAGGTAGCATACAAGGATGAAGTTTGACGTGAAAGAGAGCACAGGTGCCTGAACTGCTGTGAGAAGCAGGGCTGCAGTCACATCCTGGTGATCACAAAATGCAAGCACTGATTAAATCCGCCCAGTGCACCTTTCCCCAGCCCACAAAACACAGCTAAGGGAGGGCACCAGAGCCTGTAAAACCACAGAGCTCAGGGAAGAGCTGTGTGAGCAGCAGATCCAACAATGTGACAGTGATCTCATTCACCAGAGACCTTGGAGACAAAGCTCTTCACCCTGCTCAGGTGTGCTGCACCTGAGGAGGGCCAGTGGAGGAGGGAGAGGCAGAATGAACCCCACATATCTCCCCCCTTCTCTGGCAAAAGGAAAACCCTCACAGTCCTCTCACCTTGAGCACTGTCATCTTTTATCTGGGTGACAAGTGGCCTCTGGGCTGTGCAGTTCTGTTCACCTGCCAAAAACGTTTATCTAAGCAGGGAAAACAATTCTAATGTTAAGCCTTAAAAAAAAAAAAAAATGGAAGGCTGATACCTGGGTTGCTGTGTGACCAAAAACCATGTCAAATACAAATGTTTTTCCTCAGGATCTGTTATCTCATGAGATGCCATCTGGGTCTTGGAGCCATCAGGACCCCCTTCTGTGATGGGATGAAGTGAGAGGGAGAACCCTAGGTCTGGGTTTGGGTAACAGCCTGTCAGGATCCCTCACAGCACCAGCCCTCGGCCAGAGGAATGCTGCACTGCAGCTTTGCCTGGAAAACACTCATACACGCAGGGCTGAGGCTGACAGACTGGGTTTTGCAACTGATTTGGCAATTTCTGCAGTTGGAGAACTGCAGGGTCCTTGGAAGGGCCGTTGAGCAGCAGAACGGTCCCTGGTGTTGAGTAAGAGCAGAGCCTGAGGGACACAACCCCAGGGAGGGAGGGAGGGACAGCACCTCTTACCTCAATTTTCAGCTAAGATTCAGACACAGGAGCTGTGAAATGAAATAGTCAGGTTCCTCAGCAGCAGAATTGCCTGAAGCCTTTTGTGCAGGACTGAGGGAAATATCTGCATTGCTCAAGGACAGAATCTTCATTCCGTGTCTGGAAGGAAAAAGCACAAAGGTGAGAAGCAGGTTACAGAATGGTTCTGTTTCTTTTCAGTCCTTCAGGACTTATTTCAGTACATGATTATCACAGTGTGTAGTTACTGTGGAGAATGGGGTTCTTTCTTCTCCACCAAGAAGGCTCACAAGGAGATGCTCAAGGGAAGGACAGAGAACCTCATGCCTCCTCCTCCAGAGCAGCCTTAGTGCTCTCTCAGGTAAACAGGTTGTTAGGTCAGCAATTAGAGCATAGACCAGCAGAATAACCCCATTGGTGCCCCAGGAGAGAGATGAGTACCCATGGGGTTCAGGAAACTTCAGAACCTTGGGGTTTCTTTTTCTTCTGCATTTCCTGCTAAATCCCAAGTCTCTAACGAGTATCTCTTTGATCTGCAAGTTTTCAATTACCCGAATCACTTCGTTGTTGGTTTTTTTAATTCTTTCATTTTCACTGGTCTAGCTCAGGCTTTAAAACCTGAGGCAACACAAGAACAAACTGCAAAGGGAACTCCTGGTTTGTCCTTGGTGGCAGCATTTGCCTGCATAAGGCAGACTGACACGTAATCATGTGCACAGGCAAGTGTGACAGGCGGGAGCAGAGCCTGGAGAATGAGGTCAGCCAGTTTCCTTGAGAAGTTTGTCCTGTAACATTTTCAGAACTCTTTTACTGAGCTCCTGTAACAGCCACATTTTGCTCACACAGTGTATCCATGCATCTCCAAGAGTCCTCTTTTGCAACCTGGGGCTAATGCCTTGTCTAACTAGCAGTACTCTAAAAGCACAAATCTTCTGCTGTTTCATGGAGGCATTAAAATATAACAAGCCACAAGCAGAGTCAATTTTGAGTCAGGATTAATAAGCAGACAGAAGCAGTTCTAAATGAGTTCAGCTGGGAGTAAAAATAGCAGGGAACATGAATGCAAATCAAAATACACCAGGAAATTTAAGTACTTTGACTGCCCAGTCAATTAATTTGCTTTCATAATTACAATTATTTGCATTATTAAGAGAAAAGCATTCTCATAGATAGAAGTTACTCAGACTAATGTAATGCACATTTCCTTCCCAGATTTCCATTAGAGAAAATAGATCTTGGGGAAAATGATGCAAGTCTGAATAAGCTGTATAAAAATAAAGCTGATATCCTTGTGAGATTAATGGCTGCTTCAAAATAGAAAAGGAAAAAAAATGGTACTTCACAAGTAAGGTGCTAAACAAAAATTGCATTTGTAATCCATAAAGGGGAGAGAGAGATTCATGTTCTCTTTGCTTCTGAGGGCTTCTACCATGTGATTATTGTGTGGAGACAAGATATATTACAGAATTAGTGTGTGTTCAGGAAGGGTTCAGAGAGAGATCAGTTGAAGCACAATAAAAAATAATGGGATTTACAGCGAAAATAAAGGTAAATAACAAGGGCACAATAAAAATATGTAAAAAGATGTAGAAATGTAGAAGAGGTAAGTGGGACCCTTCTGCAATTCCTGCCTCTTGTAGAGGTGAGCAAGAGGTGGAAGATGCAGAACTGGAAAAAAAGAAGTGCCACTGCACGGGAGACTTTAAAGCCTAGAGTTTAATGAAGTTTATAAAGTTAAAACCAGTTCATTCTCCCATGATCTGTATGTTTATCTTGACAAATTCTTCCTCCCTCTGCCTCTGTTTCTGTCTCTAACACAGCAGGACTCCAACTGATTGACAGGGAAGGTGGCAGAGTGAACTCAGCTGTGTCATTGCTGCAGCCAGCAGGAACCTTCAGAGGTCTGGGACCTTGGTACCCACAGCTGTGGAGCTGAGCACAATCACAGATTCCCCTGGTGTTCCCCAAATACCGATTAAAGTTCTCCATGACAAAGAAAGGGAATTGCATTTCACTAAGTACCCATTTTGTTTAATCCCAGGTAACAACCATTATGAGCCTGTTCAACCAGATCAGAGCAAGTTGGCCCTGATCTGTGCAGGTCCCACAGGGCTCCTCAGGAGCTGGAATTCATCTGGAATTCATCATAGGACTGGAGCAATTAGAAAGTAGCAATTAAGTGCCAGTGCCTCGTGCCACAACTCAATCAGTCAGAAACACTCTGCTCTGTTTGAAACACAGAATTTGACTCAAAGATTTAAAACACAATGGCACAACCTATTTGTCAGCATTAATAGCAGACAAGAGCACGTGTGTTTCAGCCTGTTTAATGTACAGGTGAAGCCCCAGAGGAAATGCTGCTGCTGGGGTCCTGCTCTGGCCCTCACTCACTGTGGGTGAGTGGCACAGTTCCAAAGCTCTGTGCCTGGCAGAGGGTCTGTTTGAAATTCCACCTAAGAACTGCCTTTGGGATCTCAGATAACAACAGAGATTTGAAAAATTCTATTTTCACCTTTCCATGGGGGTTTTTGCTCTCGTAAAACACAGTGACATCCCCTTTGCAGCTCCTGGCAGAAGAGCTGGTGCTGCTAAAACATTTCACAGTGCAGAGGAACAATGCTGTACCCAGTGAGCACTTATCAAAACAGACTTGTTCTACAGCCCCGCCAGTCACAAGCAACTAGTTTCTATAGGAACCAGATTTATCTCCACAACAACAAACCATGTACCAATTAAACAAGGGTCTCTCCAACAGCTCCCAGTCTCAAGCAGTGTAATAGACAATTGTGAGTAGTTCCAGCAGCAGTAAAGGAGCATTTCACTTTGCTGTGAACATCTCAGGATACCAGGTGAGCTCCCTAGCTTTGGACAGCTTTTAATATTCTCAAATATAAATTAATAGCAGTTCCATCAGCTCTCTAAACAGGGCTGAGGGACACTGCTATGAGCAGCTCATTCCCACATCTCTTAAAAGCATTTATAAATGTTATCCTGTACACCATAATCCCAAATCCTACAGGAGGTGGAGGGGATCGTGCAAGTCTCTTGGACAGCCTTGAACTCCAGAATGCTCCAGTTAATCACTGCATTTGGGAGCCCCAGCCACTGAGGGTAAGAAAACAAGCTCAAATGAGCAGCATGTGGAGCCAGGTCACACCAAGTACTAAGGCTTTTCCTTGCATTAGAGAGGAATGCAAGGTATTCCACATATTATTGACTTTATTTTAAGCAATTCCAGTTAGAGCAGAGGTTTCTGTGTCTGCCCCAATCCTGTTTCAGCACACTGTGAGAGCAGCACTTCAGTTGAACTGAGAGGCATGGGGTTGAAGGTTAAAACTTGGGAGAGGATTACATTTTCAAAGCATGCCACTTACTGGGATCAACAGAGATGCTGAGGCCCTGCAGGAATTGGGAGGACTGAGGCAGGACTTTAATCCCAGCTGCTTTTGGCTGCTTATTGGGAATCTGTCACTCAGGTCCCAAAGAGATGAGGACAATGAGGATCACTGTGACACCTCCACCACCTGCCAGGTGACCCAGCCTCACTCACCCTACTGCACTTTTTTCTCTGTATAAGATTACTTACACACCACTTGTGCTTAAAACCATGCATGGATAGTGCAGGTCTGGGTTTTTCCCCCAACTGGACCAGGGAGCCCAGGAACACCAGGAGTTCATGCACTACAACAACTCACAAAAAAACCCCACAAGATCACCTTTTGTGTTCATTATTTATTGACTGTAAAGGAGACAAAGCTCATAAAAGTTACAGCAAGGCTTAATGAAAAAATATTAGAACTTATGAAGTTAAAACTTAGGATAGCAAGTGACCAAAATTTGTTCTGTGAAGTTGCATTAAGGGCTGTGGATGGTTAAAAAGGTCGTGAGAATATTTATTACAAATTCAAAATAAAGACAGAGTGAAGACTAGCCCAGGATTACACGAACTGGCCCAGTTAATCCTGCTATTTAAGAAAAATCGTTAAAAATACTTTAAGAACAATCATTAAAAATGAGAGATACTATCTTAATGCTTAAGGTTCATTTCCTTTCCCACCCAAATTCTGGACCCTTAAGGGCACTCAGTGGAGGAACAAGTGCTGTGGGAGCCTTTTCCCCCACCATACACAGCTTTAGACAGTACCTACAAACCTGCTTCTGCTTTGACCATCCTCTGAAGCCCTTACAAAGGCACAGGCTGAGAAGCAGTGGCAGAGCTCAAAGCTACACAAATGGATTCAATCCCACAGGACCCTCCTGCCTACTCCACCTCCCAGTGCTATTCCAAGATATGGCAAAGAGGATAATTTACCGAGTGCATTCCCATAAAGCAATTTCAGTGGCACATAATTTACAAAAGGCATGTGAAGTAAGAAACACAAGAGAAAAGATGAAGTAATTGAAGGGAGTGATGTCAGAAATGCCAGTGTTAGATGAGAAAAGCAGGAACAATTTTGGATGCAATTTTTGGGTTGTTGTTTTCCTCCACTGATGATCCACACTTCAGAGAATCATCTTAGAAGAGAACTCAACACTGGCATTCATTCAACACTGTTCATTCAACACTGGCATTACATTTAATTACTTAGAAAACAGCCTGGAATAAAACACAGTAGCCTATGAAACCTTCATTGTGTGGAGACAGGGAAAAAACCTTCCAGCTCCATTTGTGATTCAAAAAAGGGTTGAGATGTCAGCTCTTCCCAACAAAAGGGTCACAAAAATGATTCCTGCTCTGCAAGTTCAAGCCATCATTCCTTACCATGAGGGTGGGGAGGCCCTGGCACAGGGTGCCCAGAGCAGCTGTGGCTGCCCCAGCCCTGGAGGAGTCCAAGGCCAGGCTTGGAGCAACCTGGGATAGGGAAAGGTGTCCCTGCCCATGGCAGGGGGTGGGACTGGATGGGCTTTAACATCCTTTCCAACCCAAACCATTCCATGATCACCAGAGAACTTAGCTGTGCTCTAAGCTTTTCTAGAAAGTATTTCTTTCCAGTCTAGTTGATAAATGAGGCATGGAAATACCATGCTGTAAACTTTAATCAACTGTACCTGTTGGATTACGAATGAACAAATGCAGAAAATTGGAAATTAATACAGACTATTGGAGAAACAACATGTGCTGGTTAAAGAGTGAACTGTTGAAACTAAGTCAGTACCATTTATAGGAAAATAATTTTGAAAACTTCCTGGTGAAGAGGACATGGGAGTTAATTGGGGCATTTGTGTATTGGCCATCACAGCAAACTCACCTGATGACAAAGTGAGTGCTGAGAACATCCCTGTCCCTTGGCCACCTGCAGCTGAGTGGGGCTGCCCTGTGCCCAGAGGGGCTCCCGCTCCAGAGCTGTCCCAGCCTGCTGTAGAAGTGAGCCCTGGGCTTAAGGAAAGCCAGTCAGAAGTGCTCACCTTGGCAATTTCCCTGCCCAGTCCAGGAGACAGAAACATCCTCATTCTCCAAGGGCAAGGAACAGGCCAGCCTCTCTCACTGCTCTGACAACACCCAGCTCTGCTCACAAACAAAAATACAGAGAAGCTGCTGCACCACCTCTGAGTACAGTTCTCCATCCTGAGCTTGGAGGGCTTTGGAAATGAAACAGGTACTGTAAGAGGGGAAAAAAAGCACGTGCACAGAGCAGTGCTCTGAAGTCTGCAGTTTTCACTAGTAAGATACACTAACCCAGTAATTCCTGAGGTTTTTATCAGGTAAGAATCCAGTCACTCCACCACCATGAACAGGTCAAGGTGACAGATTAAAGAGCTGTACCATATTGTATAAAACCAAGCAAGCACAACACAAAGTCAGAAGGGCCATGAGGAACCAAGATCTGAAAAAAATCCCAAGGAACCATTAGCCAATCCAGCAAACACACTTATTACTGGGTGATGCTTGACTTTGATCATTGAGGGAAAGATTCCCTACAAAGAACACACAGCCAGCCTGGTTTTAGTATAGGTCTGCTTTTATTTCCATATTCAGCTCTTTGAGGGAGACATCCTTTCACAATCTGAAAGGAGGAGGGTATAGCCCGCTGTAGTGCTGCTTCAGCACACTAAAACACATCATACAGAAAATGGCTCTGGTGACTTTGCCCCAACCCAGACAAACACCTGTCCATGCCCTGGGGATACAGAGAGAGTCCTGGAACCCAAACATTGTGTGTGAGAGACAGGGGTGCACTGGTGAATCTCACCTCACTGGCACGAGGCAAAAACTGCCAGCTGGCAAGGACTGCACGGGAGTTGGGAAGTAAATACTGGTAGTAGTGGATTTAAAAAGAAAAAAAAATAATAATCAAACCCTAGAAAAAAAATATAAATTTAAAAGCAGCGCCTTTCCAGTATCTCACTGCAGCAGGCAGCAAGACTTAAAGGCACTACAATGTGTCAGAATGGAGAAAATCTGGTGCATCCACCCTTCCAGAGTGCAAGAATATGGATTAAGAATTCCAAAGTTGATATAGGTTTTTGGAAAACAAACAAACTTCTTTTCAGCACAAGATCTGGTGGAGCTGCAGAAAAACAAAAAAGAGGAGTTAGTTACTGTGCTTTTATACAGACAGCTCAACCTCAGAAGCTCAACTGGTGAAGGCTACACCAGCTTGTGTTTCACCTCCTCCTAAACTCATGTGGTTTAAATCCATACATTAAGCAGCTTCTCTCCCTCTTCCTTCCAGAAAAAGATCTCTCATGTATGGAACACATAAGCCAGACCCAAATACAGTCAAAAGGTATCAAGGCTATTATTTTTCTACAGCTCCAAGAGCACATATTGCACCTGAGCTCTTTGGAGGCTGAAGAACTGCAGGGTGACTTACAGCTGCATTTCCAGTCTCCCCTTCCTCTTCATTAAGAGAGATCCTAAACATGACAGAGCAGGAACCCACTGCAAGCTTTAAATCCTGTCAGTGTCTGTGAAAGTATTTTTCCTCCTCAATACAACGTCAAGCTCACTAAAGGACATTTCCTACAACAAGGGCTGGAAGAAGCCTCCATTGACAACATAAAACATAAGAATTCACAAGGAGCTGGGAAAAACACTGAATTAAATACAAGATTTCCCACCAAGCCATGCCAATCAGTACACAAAAATCCGCTACCACGTGATCTCTATTCAATTTTTCTAGAAAACAAGAACTGAGTTCATGCAGATATTTAAACATCATCTCAAAGTTTTATCAGCCCACTGACATATACTCAGTGCTGCATAATCTTTAATACAGTATTTAAATGCTGTCCAGTCTTGGACTAACATGCAAATCTTCCAAAAGGCAAAATTCCCATCTCATACCAACTACAGTTCCTCCTACTGACAGAACTGACAGGGTTTGCTACACTGGGTTCACAGGCTGACCCCAGCTCTGGTGTGGGTTTGATCTCTGGGCAAGACAGGATTTACAGAGTATTCTGCTCAGTACAACTCACAAATCTGACTGTCTGCAATTACTTTTTTAAAAAACTTATCTTTCCTAACCGCAGAAAAAACATAAATCAACTCAGGGAACACCACATTCACCAGTGCAACAGACAGACCTAACTCCCCAAAGCAAATTATCAACTCTATAGCAATAGTTGACATAGAGTTTCTCTCAGAATTATGTTATCTTACCACAGTTTTATTAATTACTCTGGTTCTGCAAGGGTAATAATTTCTTCATTGATAAAAAATTCCACAGTCTCCTCCTCCCAGTCATCAACATTGCTGTCCAGCTCATCTGTGTCTACCCCTGCAACGGAGAAAACATCAACACTGAACACAACAAACAAGGCAGCAATGGAATGATTTGATGCTCTTGTCAGAAAGCCCTTAGACCAGCAGTGAAACAAGAGGTGAAGAGGTATTTGGTGCTTTAAATCCTAATCAGTGATATCCAAGGCATTACTGTCTCCTACTCCAGTTTTATCCCAGGGTCAAGCCAATGCATTTTTTTCCCCCTTAAATCTTGCCACAATTCAGGATAAAAAGCACAAAAACCTCCAGAGAACACGGACTGGCTTTAGCAGGAAGCAGAGGGAGAAGAGAAGGGGCTGAGGGGCCCCATCCCCTTCTGAAGGAGGAGCTGCTGTGGCTCTGCCCAGCCCCGTCTGTCTCACCCCCGCGCAGCTCCAGGCGCTCGTTGCGCTGCTCCATGTACAGCTCTTGTGCCATCTTGCGGTACTTCCTGAACTCCTCCATCATCGTGCGCCGCCGCTCCACCAGCTCCTGCAGGGCACAGAGGGCTCCTCAGCCTCCCCCTGAACCAAACCCACCCCAGGGCCCTTCAGCCTCCCCCTGAACCAAACCCACCCCAGGGCTCCTCAGCCTCCCCCTGAACCAAACCCACCCCAGGGCTCCTCAGCCTCCCCCTGAACCAAACCCACCCCAGGGCTCCTCAGCCTCCCCCTGAACCAAACCCACCCCAGGGCTCCTCAGCCTCCCCCTGAACCAAACCCACCCCAGGGCTCCTCAGCCTCCCCCTGAACCAAACCCACCTCAGGGCTCTTCAGCCTCCCCATGAACCAAACCCACCCCAGGGCTCTTCAGCCTCCCCCTGAACCAAACCCACCCCAGGACTCTTCAGCCTCCCCCTGATCACCCCAGGCATTCCTGAGTGAGGCAAATGTTGTTCTCATAAACAACTTCTACTGACTTAGAAGAAAAAAGATTCTCTTCTCTGATCAGAATGCTATTTTGGTGAGGTGTCCTTTTTTCTAATTGAAAGAGCTTTTCTTAATTTAAACATTGGCTAAAGCAGCAACATGCTAAGAACTCAAAAATATTACCAACTCTGCTTAACAACGTGACATAAATTCCTCTCCAGACTCTTTACAGTAGCACATCTCTGAACTACCCATTGGACTAATTCTAACCATCTGGATTAAATGAACACTTGTGATACAGGAAATGCAACTTATATATCACCAGTACAAACTAAGGATAGGCAACAAGAGTTTCATCTATAATATATTTCAAAAGTGTCTTGCCTTTGAAGCTTTGGACTGGCTCAGACGATCCTTCTGCTCAAATATCTTGGAGTATTTCTTCAGGTCCTTCTTAATTTGCTGTGAAACAGGAAATTTTATTTCAGCTGGAGTTTCAGGCTAGCAATTACAACCATCATCTTCTCTAAGCACTCCTTTGGTAGGCCTAAGCAGGCTATGCCCTTCTGAAAAACATCTCTCTGCTAGGCAATTTCCCTTCACTATAATTTTGTACCTCTTGGCTTATAGATCATACAAGTGCTTCTGTACACATACAAACTAGCAAGGTCTGAAGAGCAAAATTCAATTTGCTCTTCTTTATACCCTTTCATCATATCCTAACTGTAAGAACAACTGGTAATCACTTCTATTTTGAGCTCATAATACAGTTAATATCTGCAGACATTCCCAGAAGTGAGGGCCCACACAGCAATGTGTTTATTCACATATTCAGGGCAAAAGGCAGTTGTGTAACAAACCTCATTCCCAAGAAGAGGGAGCACACCAAGTATGCTTTATACACCAAATCCATGTCAGCACCCTACCTTGATCTGATCCTCGCTGAGCAGGGTGGCTGGTCGGGGTCTCCAGAGCAGCTGACAGAACCTGTCCTTGTTGTTTTTCTGAAGCAGACGGCCTTGGAAGGTCCATAACCAATATGCATTGTCCACCTGGAAGAGCAATGCAGCAGCTCAGCCAAAATAAGCTTTAATTTAACACTAGAGTACTCAGAAATAATGTATAAAACTGTGGTGGAGGTTAAGTCATTTGACCAGTGACAGGTGTTCATTTTCTCTTCCTAATCAATAACGCTTTCCAATACCACTGGAAGAGCAAGCAGGGATGGGGGAAAGAGGTGCATCAGTACCTTGTGGCTCCACCAAGACACAGAGGTGACAATGTATCTGCCCGTGGGGTCCCACTCCACATCCGAGGCCGTGTAGTGCTCAGCGATGTTCATCATGGTGCAGTCAGACGTGTCAACAAATGCTAAGGCACCATTCATGCTGCACAGGCAAAACAGGACATTGCTTTACACACCAGCACAGCCTGGGCTTTTAAAAACATGCCACAAGCTGCATCTCTACAACTCCTCATTGCAAACAAAGTCTCACAGCAGCCAAGAGAGCAGCCAGGTTCCTGCCAGTCTCTGTGGCTGGAAAGGAAGGCGGTGGATAAAAACAAAATGCCACATAAGAATGACACCATAAGAACACAAATAAATGGGTTAAAGTCACTGTAAAAACATGTTCTGGGCAAATCAAAGTTTAACAATCATATGCTTAGACATAGCAGTGAAGAAGAGATTAAAGAAAAGATTTCTAAGATGAACAGCAGTGCTTGTTTGAAAGCACATGAAAGCAAATATTACTTGAACAATTAATAACAATAATTTTCACTTGCACTGAAGTGAAACTTTCTTGATAATTCTTTCACAAAGCAGCACTGTCATTAACAGGTACTGCCCATGAAGGGGCACAAGGCAATGACAACAAATGCATCAACAAGAGCCATAAGCATGTCCAAACTGGATTGACTCAGAATTTAAGTTAAACAGCTGGAAGGTGTTTCTAAATATCCACTTTTCTGTTGAAAACTGTGTTCTTCATCTGGTGTGGCAAAAATAGGAAGCGAAAGCTGCAAAGGACTAAGATACACCATGAAGCTGCATCTCTGCTCTACCTTGGCTTTTGCACAGCCCAATCAGGATTACAGGAATCAGCATTGTCAGGGACACCAAACACTTCTTGGTGAGATACTGTAGTTCTTTTCCTCTTTTAAAATCAATGTTCAGCAACCTGTAAAACACTCACCTTCTGAGGCCAGCCAACACCACAAACTGCCCCTGGGGACTCCAGAATATCGTGTTTGCCTGCTGTTTGTCAAAGGTTTCTGAAAAGAAACAAGGCAAATTCAGAAAAACATCTCAATCCAATGCCATCAATTACAAGCATGAACCCCACTAATTTCTCACAAAACATCACAAACAGATGCAATTTTGAGACTATTGCATCTATTACTGTGCAAAATGTTTAGGGATCTGCACTTCTCACTTGTTTTTCACTTACTTATGAGTTCTATTTTCCCGTTGTTTTTAACATGGTAAAAGGAAACTGAAATTCGTGGAGTTTCTCCATGCAACACAGCAAACTTGCTTCCATTTGGTTCCCAAGCAAAGGCTATGATGCTTTCTGTAACAAGAGAAGCCAAAACTCTGTTAAAGGACAATACAAACCTTTGATTACAAGCAGTTACCAAAGAAAACCAAGATATTGAAGAGAGAGAACCTATCAGTTAACAGACTTTCTTTTAAAACACAGGTTGATAAGGCAATTGCAGGGAGTTAGGGGAAATGTTTTTAACTATAGCTTTAAGTCTTCCACTATCTACAAAATGCATGACTATCATCAGCCCTACCATTTTGATTATTACAGACTTTAAGTTCTGCCATTTTTCAACTCAATCACAAGCATGAAGAGCAACAGAAGTTTTGGGTTCTCATTTTTATGAGACATTTTGCAACATTAAAATCCAGCTCTTTTCCAAAGGGTTACATTCCCAATTATGTCAGGTGTTCACAAGAATTTCTAAGACAGACACCAAGCATCTCTGCAGAAAAGTTCAAGCTCAAAAGTAAGGAAATACACGGCATTACCTTTCATTTCCACCACATCCACTGGCACCTGTTTCTCTCTCATGCGGAATATTTCAAAGTTGGTCACTACTCCCTGTGAAGGCCAAAATCAGCTCATTACCAGCACAAAAACAGCAGAGTAAATAATTTTATCACTAGGAATGGAAGGACAACTTCTCAATTAGCCTGTTAGGACACAGGATGAGAGTGAGTCAAGGTTTATTCCTTTAATGAGAGCAGATAAATACGATATGCCTCCTTACCAAAAACATTCCCAATTTGTTCTGATAAAGAATAACTTCAGAAATGTAGAAAACCTTTTTTTTTTTCAGAGTGTTGTAAAAGTTAATTAAGACAGATGAACAGGTGGCACATTATGCAGCTTGACCTACATGATGTTCAACAGCTACTTAATTGTGATCAGGGGAAGAGATGAGGCACAGACCTCACAGAGACCAAGAAGCCACTAAAGTCAAAGCAAATCCTGGTTGCAACATTTTGTTTTCCACATGCTTCAAATTCAAACGGAAAAAAATTAAAAAGAGCTTTGACATGATATAATTTACACTGCCTTTACTTAAAGACAGTTCTGTAAGAAAAGGAAAGGAAGCATGAGGCAGAACCAGCTTTTCCTAGTTAGATCAGAAGCCATGTACCTGTGTGCCTTTGGGAGTCCTGTCTACCTTCACACACAGGTAGTCCCCGTTCTTCTGCCAGTGCAGTTTACAATCGACTACGTTGAACAAATTCCGCACACGAATTTCTTGTCTAGAAGGCAGCTGCATCAAAGTCACTCTGGCTGGGATGTCTTTGTCCTCAGGCACCCAGAAAGCAATTATGTTACCACCTGGAGACCATGAGAAGTCTCTACAGGAACAAAGTTAAAAATATGCCATTTTAATTTTCAGTTAGATACTACAAGCAGAAACCACTTTCCTCATAGTATCTGAACATTGCAGACAAAGATCAACTCTCAGTAATAAGGACAGGCACAGATACATAACTGAGGGCAATTTAATAACAATACCTAAACAGCTTTTTAAGCAGCTGTTTAAATTTGCTATATCACCAATGTTGCCTCACCAGTACATCTCACCAAAATCAGGGGTTGCACACAGAGTAACTGCCAAAGATGTAAGAACAAATGAGCCAAAAAAAATCCCTACTAAATTACCATGGAGACCATCTTCTTGCACCTGGGTACATTTAATTTTCTTGCTGCTTTACAGAGATGTACTTTAAAAACTCTCACAGGAGTCAATGTGTCTTGAGCAGACACAGCACACTGCTCTAAGCCAGCACAACCACCTTGTTAGGGAGATACTCCCTAAGACACTGCATTCCAGTCTGGTCTTGTAGACAAGGAACAGAATTCCTAAGCTGGATTAAGCAGTACCACAAAGAGGATTTCAAAGGACAGAATCTACCAAGTGTGTTCATCAACAAGTGGAGAGTTTTCCATTTCTTTTTGCCACTTTGTTAATTTGACCACCTCAACTTCTTTGCTCCAGGCAACATAAAGATTGCTCTTGCCATAACAAATCCCCAGACTAAAAGATGCCAGCTAAAGAGCACAGTTATTATTCCAAGGGAATAAACTCACCTTATCCCATTGATTTTCAAGCTCTTTTTGTCCAACAAACCCATAGACTAAAATGAAAAAAGAATGAATTTTCAAGTTAGTAACATTCTTATATTTACATATGTATTTCTACTCTCATTATTTTGTAAAAAGGCAAGAACTTACAGGTGTTTCATAGATGCTGAGGGTATCTGAAGTCATTCGAGCAAAGAATTTACCATCATGACTCCATCTAATCAAGAAAGAAAAAAATATTAGATTGGAACTGCCTTTTTATTAAATGAAGTCTGGGACCACAACTCTCTATTCTAATTCTGTTTTCACAACCTACTTAAAAATAGGCCAGTGAGCTGAGTTTTCACAGTGGAATCCTCTCTTCTTTTGGCCAGTCAGAATATCCCAGATGATGATAGCCTGAGGGTCATCCTGTGTGTCCATCAAAGGGCTGAAGGTCACTAAATACCTATAAAAGAAATAAACCAATTCATTATTGAAACTTCATCTAATATGTCAGTATCAGCAGGCTTTCATCCAAGTAGTATTTAAAGACCAGGCACTTTTAAACAGCAGTTTTCTCTAATAGGATTTTTCAGGGGAGGGAAAAATAGGATCAGGATGATAAAGGAGAAGAAAGTTTCCCCGGCATCCCTCTGGCTGAAAAGGTTCTAGATTTATGTGCAAGTCCTCCCATATTCATGTTCCAAGGGAGGGGAACTCACCAAATACACTGTTACCTATTATATAGTTTTGACATGAGAATAACACTGGTTTCCAACCAAACACAAATCATTGACCTTATCCAACCCAAAGTACAAGGATGCTGGGCTTCTCCACTGAAAGGTAAATAATCTCTTTAAAAAAAAAAGTATAAAATCCATCTCCTTCCAAATGTGTTACTTGAAAACTCAAATGAAAATTTATCTCAGTCATGAAATTATTTGATCCTTCTCTCCAGAACTCTTTAATGTTAAAAAAATCTTAAGAAATTGATTTCAGCACTCCAGATTTGGAGTGCTGTTCATGCCTCATGCTTTTGACCCCTTAGCCCAAACCAACATCGTGCTCTGTACCTTTCACAGGGTGAGAAGTCAATGAGCTGCACTCCTTGGTGACTAAACCTCTGAATCTGCTTGAACTTCTCTCCACCCCACAGAGCAATGCCCCTCTGGTGGAACGTAGCCAGGTAGGTGCCTTTGGGGGACCAACGGACGTAGGTCTCTGTCCACCTCTGGATTTAAAAAAAAAATACACACAGAAGTTTAATTTCATGCTGTGTCCCTAAAACGGAAAGAATTCATGCACGGTTTGTAGCAGCACATTTTGTAAATCCCTTTACTAAGTGAAGATCTCAGGATGTGTGATAACTGTGGAGTTTTATTTCATGCACACAATGTACAGTACCTATTCTTCAGGTTGAAAATTGTCAATGGAGACCTTTTCAACTTATGGATCACCAAAGAGGTTTTTCAGGAACAGAGACATCCTTTGTGCAATAACAATTAAACCCACCTAACACCCTGGACTTCCTTCTTTCAGCCTTGGCAAGAACATACTGTTCTCAAAACTAAGGGTAGGTATTTTGAATTTCTGAACAATACAACCTTCAGCTAAGTTAGAGAGATCTCAGCAATACAGACCACAGCCAGAGACCATGATGATGAGCAAATATTCTCACCATCCCAGAGCCAACTTCCTCCTACTGAAATGCACAATGGTTATTAAGGAAAATGCTCCTGGGTCCTAACAGTTCCCAGCAAGTCCAGTGCCTGCAGCAGACAGGCAGACTAACTCTCCCTTTTTTATGCCATTACCAAACCAGCTATTCCTCTTTAACACCTCTGTGGTCAGCACAAAAGCAAGGAGTCATCTGAAGCAGCAAACATAAGCACATATTCAGCTCGAATAAATAGTGCTCCTCAAACTCTGACTCTGCACTCTCAGGTCTTTCTGAATCACCTATAACAGAGAGATGAAGGAAACTAATGGGCATCATAGATCAGTTATAAAAAAAAACCAAACACCACCACAAACTCTTAAAAAGTTCACGTCACAGTTCTCTTACCAAAGCAGCTAAGTCTAATTCTAAAGGATGTGATTTCACCACACTTCATAAGGAAGAAAAAAATATTTCAGCAATGGGAAGAAGCTTTTTTTTTTTTTTAATTAAAAAGCTGCAACATCATAAAATAGGGAGATTGTCAGTGCATCTGCAATCCCCAGCACTTCCAGGACACTCACTGCTCTGTCTTCAATCTGAACAGGTTCCTTGATGTCATTCCAAAAAATGGAAGTCCGGTCTCCTGACTCAAAGATCACACTGTACTGATCCCTGCAATCAGGGTCTTCCAACCAGTATCGCAGATTCCCCTGAGAAAAAGAGAGCAAAAGGCTGATAGTGAGTCCAAGGCTAAGGCAGCAAGTTCCACAAATTGGCATCCACCTGGCAGGTGGAAGCTGCTCTTACCAGAGAGTGCAACTTTGGGGTCTTACCACTGCAAACAATTTTTGATTACTGGACGCTGGAGGGTGAGAGCACACCATAAACAGGTGGAGCTTCAAGGTGTTTTGATGATGTTTAATACTTATTTCAAACAGGGAGTAATTTGGTATTTGTTTTTTAAAGAAAAAGCAAACTATTGTTTATTCCACCAGCCTATTTACAAAGCAACCAGTAACAAACACTAAAGTTTGCCTCAAATGATTAAGAATATAAAAAGATGCTTTTGAAAATCTATTTTTAAATGACTTGTGCAAAATTATTATTCACTCTTAAATAACAAAGAGTAAATTAAGCTTCACACTATGTGTAACTATTAAGCAGAAGCACTGAGTTCCTCCCATCAGTGCATGATGGTGAGCATGAAGGAACAGCAGCATGTGATCAGCACTGCTATTTACAACACATTAACACATGGTTTCTATTTTCATATGCACATTTCAGCAGTGAAGTAACCATTTAATATTCAGCTGAATATTCTTTCCACTTTTCCAAAAATTCCTTACCAAATCCTTAAATGGCTGTTTCTCAGGGATTTCCCATTCATCACTGATTGTCATGTACCTGAAAGAGCAATTTGCTTGGTTACACTCCATGCAGGCACTCAGGATTAGAATCCCCAAATTTACAGATAACACACAATTGCTGCACTCACTTATCAAAGTCAGTGAAGAGGTTAACTCTGAAAGTGTGCTGCTTATCCAGTTTGTATCCATCTGCATTCTTCACAGCATCCACAGCATGGGAGGGAGACATGTACTCCAGGAAGATGTACCTGCAAGGAAGGAAAACCAAAGGAGAAGACATTGTTGACTACACAACAGGCCCAAAATAAAGCAGAAACAATGGAGATGAATTAAGAATTCAGTACAGAGCATCTACAAGATAACTTCTTGTCTTGTCCTTAACCAATTAGGGTCAACAGCAAATTAATCCCCATTCTGGCCACAGGCTCACACACATTTTTTAGCTCTCTAGGCCTGCTATGGCCTGACCTCAATTAATCTGATATCCTTTCTGAAATGGGCCAGACAGAGCAGTGAATGTAAGCTCAACACAACCAGGCAAGTGAGAGACAGGAACATGCAGGTTTCATCCACAGCTCCTCCCATAAGAGTAACAGGTCATGTTTAGGAATTGGAATTGGAACTTGCTGTCACAGGCATCTCGAAGTACCACTCTTGTTTTTCTATTACAGAACTCAGCTTCCTTCTGGCCACTTAATCCAAGCTAACTTGCAGCCCAGCAGACTCAAAACTAATGCTATCCTGAGCACCATCTCAAACAGAGGCATGAACACAGAATAATTTTCATGCTGACCTTATAGGGGCAATCCCTCCACTCCAGAAAACTCTTTTCATGCCTTGTAAAGTATGGATTCCTCCAAAACTCAGAATACATGCTACAGATATTGACAATCTATTCTGCAACAAACAGTCCAGCCATTGCTACTAAGTCTTTAGCTCAAGAGGAGCTTTAACTTCTGCTATAGCAGAAAACTAAGAAAAAACTCCTCATATAGCACAGAAATTTGTCTCCAAACCCAGCTAAACTGTTTCCATAATTAATCCCCACCACCCTCCACTATGGAGCCTACTGAACTATTAAGCTTCTCAGTTCCCTCAGGAACTTGTTTGTGATCAAGACTGATGTCAGGACTGCATAGGCTGAGGTAGAAGAAGCTGATGACACCAACTACGAGGTCACCATAAAAACTGGCCATAAAGTATTGACACTAACAATCAAAGATAAGCCAGAGCTGTGTTTCAGTCTTTTTTCCAGTCAGACTTACCCTTTTGTTTTTCCATCTGCTTCTGGATAAAATTCATTGATAATTTTACCAAACTTGGAGAATATTTTGTGGATGACATTCTTCAGTTTCTCCAGTCGGTCTGGTCCAACCTGGGGCACATTATCCACGACAATCACTGAGTCTATTCCATCTGCCTCCTGTGGCTGGTCTTTCAGGATGTCACCAAGCAGTTCTGCAAGGACAGCACAGACAGGAAACTAAGGCACTGCTCACATCATGAAGGAGGGAAGACAAAGATGAAAAGAACAGTGAGAGTAAGAAAACAGAGACTTCAAATTTCAGGATATTTCATGAATCACTTAAGAAACTTGGTAGTGAATTAACAATCTGTCAGAAAAACAACTGAACAACACCCCAACAGCACACCCTAAGTTTGCTTATTGCAAACTTTGAGCACCCAACTCTTGAAATCTTTCTTAAAAACACACTTGACACCCTGAGGTTGTCAACACTTGCTCTATCAGTATTTTTGAGGAGACAGAACTGGCTCACAAAGTCCCCAAAACTGACAATAGCACAGACAAATGCATGGTTTACTACCTGACCTCTGACCAGTCCTCCTGCTCAAATTATAACCAAATGACTTTGATAAAAATAAATGTAACCTGTAACTCCTTCCTAAATTACACAAGTTTTAGCATAATTCTAAACTATTCACCATACTGGAAGCTCTGCATGTCTCAGCATCACTGTAATTAAGAACTCACACTCCCTCTAAACCTTTAATTAAGCACAAAAACAAAGGTCTAAGGCAAGACACTGAAAGCCATATTTAAGCTTTGTGAAGACAAGCACACATCTTTTCACACTGGATAGTCTTTGAACATATTAATTCCTGAATATCTGCAGTAAATTTTAAGATTATGTGAAGATCACTATAAAGTACAAGACTACAGAGATAATAAGTTCACACCACCATACCTTTGAATTAGACAAAATCTGGAGAGTCAGACTATCTATAGCTTGCACAGACTAGGAAAAAAAACCCAAACACTTGTAGAAAGACTTAAACTATGAGAACAAACTAAAAAAAGGTGTTGTATATACTGACATTTTGAAGACATTCGATTTTTGATGGTTTTGTAATTCAAGAAATTTTTCTGCCCAGAAACATCACTGGAAAGATCTCCAGCAATGAAGAAATGTGAGAAACATGCTTACTTTGAAATTCAAACTACTAAAAAGTTGCTTTCTACAACTTTAAGCTTCAACAGGTTATTACACATTAAGCTTTCCATTGATCTGGGGCAACATAAAACACAAATATTACTACCAAGATTAGGCAGCATCCACAGAATGCTGTTGTTTGTAATATTTATCACTCAAAAATATTATCTCCATGTGCATGCAGGAACTACAAATAACAATATAAAATATATAAAATGAAAGCATGCCCCACAAGGACATTTCCAAAGGAGCCTATTAGCAAAAGGAGAAAACCAAAGTAAACCACAAAAGGGTAATTTTTAAGGTTCCTTTAGTAATTTTTTTCACAGCCACTTCTCAAAAAAGACTTTGTAGGCCAAGGAATGCATGTTTAGATTCCTGAGCAGGAATGCAACACCCTGTATTGAATCAAAACTGTAACAGACTGAAGCCAAATTCCCACACTGTGTCCTTAAATTCCAAACTGTGAACAAAGGAATCTTCAAAGAGCAAGAAGCTGGTTCAGCCAGCTCCTGCTGCAGCCAGAAGGGAAGCAGGGTGTGGTGGGTGCAGGGCTATCTTCAGCTGGCAGCATTTTAAGGACCACTGCCATTATCTGCCCTAAAGCCTCACTGGTACCTAAGTGGGTGTCCAACACATCCCTTCTGCTTTAACTCACACCAGCTGCTCTCCCATGCCAACATCTCCTGGGGAAAAGGAGAGGCAGCAAAGGATCTGAGATGTTCCAGTGCTACAGCTGGTCCATCTCACAGGTGCTCCTGAGCATCTGAGTTATCACAGCATTGGAAGAGCCTTGGTTTGGTAACACTGGGCTGCTTTGCTCCTTGGGGAGGCACCAGGATAATGGGAAAGGGATAAGGAAGCTCAACAAGCAATTCAAACACAGGTGGAGAGCCAGACCAGCAAGAGTGACTAAACTGAATCCCTGTAATCCAGCCACCAACACAGGATTTCAGACAGTTGAGAAGTTAACCAAACTAATTAGCAACAAAATAGGTGGGGATGGAAAATGTGCCCAGTTTCCAAGAAGGAACTGAACATAACAATCCTACATGTACACAAAGTGCATTAAGCAGGCACTTAGCAAAAATAATCCAACTCCAAGGCAATTTTGTCAAAGTCTCTTTAAGAAACAAATGTAAGAGTTCAAAGAGCTGTTATACAGACTGCTAAACTGGGAACAGCAAACACTTCCTTAATCTAGAATATTTGGCTGCTGATTTAATAAACTAAACAAAGGACTGGAACACAAGAATGCACCTGTATCCCACTGCCAGTGGAGATAACTGGCTGATTTACAATCCTGTGCTTCAGAAACATCCTTCCACTTTTGATGCATGTAACAGACCCTAAAGATCCTAAAAGAGCACAAATACTCAACAAATAATGGGGACACAAGTACTTTTCCTATTCAAAAACTAAGAAAATTTATCTGAAAAACACTAGAGTTCTAAATTCTGTATTACAAGTCCATGTATAACATTTATTGTCTGTGCAGTTACACAACAGCTTGGCCATTTTAAGGCAGTCAATATCCACTACTTTTAAAAGAGCCTGGGCTGACATTTTTAACTGCCAGAGCGATTTTTCCCTATTTTCTTGCCACAAAGCAACTACATCACATCTTCACAAGCAGCAACCCTCCTCAAACCCTATTTATCTACAGATTTCATTCTGGGTCCGGGGAAAATACAAGAACCATGAAACATAATTTGTAACGACCACATCAACCATTTAAAAATTCTGTTTCTACAACAGACTTTAACTAATGGTGGCAAAAGGAAGAGACGAGCTGCTGATTCCACTCAGAGGGCAGCCCACAGCTGGGGTGTAACAGCGGCTCTAGAACCACTTTGACAGCAGCTTTTAGAACAGCAGCATTGCGCGGGGCAGAGATAACTCAGACAGAAGATGATTTAAACTAAACGAAGGTTTTAGAACGGCAGCGTTGCGCGGGGCAGAGACAACTCAGGAAGAAGATGATTTAGGAAGCACAGCTCCGATGCAGGGTGCGCTGCTGCCCCGCAGCAGGGCCTGGGGCTCGGGCCACAGCGTTCCCCGGCCCGGCCCCGGCTCCCCGGGGGCTCCCCCGGCTCCTCCCGTCCCGCACCTTCGTCGCTGATGTCGTCCACGAAGTCCTCGGGGTCGCTGAAGGAAATTTCATCCTCGGGCTCGGCCGGGGCGGCGGGCGCGGCCTCCCCGTTCTCCTGCGCCGCGCCGGGCTCGGCCTCGGCCGCCGTCCCGGACTTGGGCTCCGCCGCGGGCTCGGCCTCAGAGCCGGGCTCGGCCTCGGCCTTCACGGGGCTCTGCTGCCCGGACGGCGGCTGCGGCTCGGCCGGCCGCTCGGGCTCCGCGGCGGCGGGCGGCGGCGGCTCGGGGAGCCCCGGCGGCGCCTGGGACTCGCCTCCCCCTTCCTGCTCCTCATCTTCCTTCTCGTCCTCCTCCTGCTCCTGCGGCGGCTCCGCGGGCGGCGGGGGCGCGTCCGTGTGCTCGGGCTCCTCGGCGGGGCCCTGCGCGCCGGGCGGCGCGGCGGCCGCGGGGCTCTCCTCGGTGTCCTGCATGGGGCGGCGGCGCTGCCCGGGCCCGGGTGCGGTGCCCGGGTGTCGGTGTGCGGGTGTCGGTGCGCGGGTGTCGATGCGGTGCCCGGTACCGTGTGCTCGCTGCGGGCTCTCGGTGCCGGTGCCGGTCCCGTCCGGAGCGCGGCGGGGAAAGGCGGGGGAGGGGCGGGGCGGCTCCTACGGCCGGGCCATGTGCGCCAGGCCCAGCGGCCCGCGCGCGCCGGCGCCTACCAACGAGCCCAGGGCGAGAGGGAGAGCGCTGTCCCCGCCACCGCTCCTGCCCGGCGCCGCCCTCTCTCCCCGCCGTGCACAAGCGATTCCGGTGCCTTTGCCAGCCCCGGCTCGCTCCGCCAGCGGCGGCTTCGTAAACTTCTCACATCACTTCACGCCTGCCACCCCTATTTTTGACTGCTGTGGTTGAGCCCAAGATGGCGCCGCCTTCCATTCTACTGAGGTGGGGTCCGGCCGAACCATTTCTTGGGGGGCGCCGCTACATTTAACTGCTCTGACGCCTAGTGAAACCTCCTCCCTCAGCACACGTCGCTGCCCAGCGCTGAGCAGCCGGTGATAGGACGATGCCACGGTAAAAGGACAGCGCACTGGCACGAAACTCGCCCTACCCCCCCTACAATCTTTCACTATGGCTTCGCCCGATGGCAGTCGGCGCGCGCGCGGGTGCTACCAAGCTGGTGTAGAGGGGGAGGCTCGCGGTGCTTCGTCGACATCGACGCGGTTGTGCCGGGGCGCTGAGAGGGCGGCGGGTCAGCGTGCCCCCCCGCGGCGGCGGGGCGGTGTGGTAGGGCCCGGCGGTAGCGCCACATCAGCCGGGCGGGATGGCGGCCCGAGAGCGGCGGGGGAGCCGGCGGCGGCTGTGGCCGGGCGGCTTCCGAGCGTTGTTTTAGTGCCATCGTGCTCTTTGTGGGTTTAAAATAACATTTTTCCTGAGGTACAAGATGATAGTAGCCGTGCCGTGCCATCTCTGCCTGTCCCGTGAGAAGCCTTAAAGGTCCGGTGACCTCCCGGTGCAGCCGGACACGCGGGGACAGTGATCTGAGGGGTCCCGGTGGGCGGTCCTGGCGTCTTAGCGTGATTTTTAAATGGTTTCTGAACTGGTAAAGCTCTCCTCTCTTCATGTTGGTTACAAACATGACTGACCTGAGAGACGTGATCCCACATTATCGATTAAAGCATCGCATTCTGTCCTGGGCACCTCAGGCTGGTGAAGAATATATCGAGTGTGACTTGTCACCATGTGTGACAAGTATAAATATAAATATTTATCGTACATTCAGAGTGGATACATGCAGTGTGACTTCTGTCACCATGTGTGTTTATATATATGTAAACACACATGGTGACAGAAGTCACACTGCATGTATCCACACAGACAGAGTATATTCAGAGTGGCTCAGAGAACTCGGAATTTGCCTCGGATACCATCGTTAGGCGACAATTTCAGAGGAAAAAGTTCTTAAGAAGTGGCTCGTCTGTTCAAACTTAGAGACTAACATTTGCATTTTGAGTAGGATTTCTTTTTTATCCCAATGCTTTCAATCAATCAGTCAATCATCAAAGCAGACAATGCCAGCATTAAAAAAAGGGGGGGGCAGAGCAGGTACTGTACATGGCATTTAAATTAGACTTTGTCTTCTATTGCAGCATCTCTGTTGTTTTGAGAAGCTCTTGCGGGCAGTGTTTGGGAAGCTGAGGCAGGCAGGCCAGCTGTGTAATGTTCCCGGGAGTCACACGATGGCATCCGAACTCCGCTGCAGCTCCCCGGCTGAGTGTGTCCCTTCCCAGGGAAGGCAGCTCCCACGAATGGAAACGATGACTGGCACTTAGGGCAGCAGTTTTTTCCCCTCATTACATCGTGGTCGCTGACCAGCCCCTGACTTCCCGGTCAGCACCAGCACTGACTCTGAAGTGAACACTGGGTGCTGTTTCCTGCCATCACAACCATGTGTTTTCCCAAATGTGAGGCAGGACATTGCTGCTGGTCCACCCGTGGTCCCAGCTGGGTCCAGTATTCCATGGCTCTTCCAGGGATGTGTATGAGGTCTGTGTTGCTTTTGTTTCACCACTCCCACCGTTGTCTCTATTGCTGAAATGTGCAATTTCTGCAGTTGCCCTTTTTTCTGTTTGCACTTTTCCAGTCCTTTGGTTAAGCTGTGGATCTAAACACTGGATTCTCCTTTCCCTGACATTGCACGGGCTGCTCTTTGCACTTTCCTCTACTTTTCAGCAACTTTTGATTTATCTGCTCTTCCTTCCTTCTCCTTTTCCTTTCTCTGTTGAAATTTCCCCTCAGTCCGTGGCCTGTCTCACTGCTATTCTTTTTTCTTCCAGCCCTTACTCAGCAATCTGAGGGAGAGTGGAACAACTTTTAAAAACGCAGATTTTGGCACTGACAGCTGAAGCCTGTTCCTTTAAGTACTCCACATGCAAAACTCCTAATCAATGGGAAATGTGGGGGGAAAAAATCTTGCAGGAAAGGCTTTTTATAACACAGCTCTCCAACCAGCAGTGCCTCATGAATTTTATTGCGTGCAGGTGATCTGAGAATAGTGGAGCTGACAGCTCTGTTTCCTAAACTGAATTCTGAAGGAGTAAGCAAATTCTTGTATGAAATTTCATCTAATCCTGACAGGACGTGCCCAGAATGACACTCTGTGAGGCAGGGCCTGGGGTAGGGACCTATTTCTGCATTGCTTTTCTCACCTGGAGCCTGCTGGTTCAGCCCCTCTGCTCCGCTCTGGTGAGACCCAGCTGGAGTCGTGCACCCAGCTCTGGGGTCCCAGCACAGCAAGGACAGGACCTCTTGGAACAGGTCCAGAAGAGGACACTGAGATGATCAGAGGGATGGAGCAGCACTCCTGAAGGAAAGGCTGAGAGAATTGGAATTGTTCAGCCTGGAGAAGAGAAGGTTTCGGGATGACCTGACTGTGGCCTTTCAATACCTGAAGGGGCCTGCAAGAAACATGGAAAGAGACTTTTTACAACAGGGAATGGCTTAAAATTGAAATAGATTAGGTTTTGATTAGATATGAGGAAAAAAAATCTCTGCCCTGTGAGGGTGGGGAGGCCCTGGCATGGATTTCCCAGAGCAGCTGTGGCTGCCCCATCCCTGGAGGTGTCCAAGGCCAGGTTGGACGAGGCTTGGAGCAACCTGGGCTAGTGAAAGGTCCCTGCCCACAGAACAGGGTTGCAACAAGATGATCTTTAAGGTCCCTTCCAACCATTCTGTGACTCTCTGACATGTGTCCTCTTTTTTCTTTAGTGTTTCTTTATGCTCAAGGTTTTCCAGAAGCTTTTGCTGCAGTTACAGCAAATACAGAAGTGTTCAATAACTTACATCAAGCAGACACTTTCTGGCCCTGTTGAAAAATTATTTCCGCAATTGAATTATTTTCCACAGTATTTTTCTTCAAGGCTCCAAAGCAATCTTCAGTTGAGAATATCTTATTTATACCAAATAAATAGTTATGCTATTAGCTTAAGTACAGACCAATCAAAAATCTATAGCTGAATGAGCACATGTTGATTCCTCCATTCATTTTCTCCAAAAATGCTATATAGGCGAAAAACCCTGCGGTGTTCAGAAGTGCTGAGCATGCAAAACTCTGCTGGGCTGCTGTACAAACATGATTTGAAGGGCCTCTCAGCTTAAATAATGCCATGCTTTTTTAATTTTATACACAGCTTTCGTCTGCACCCACGCTCGTGGGGTCTGAGCTGAAATAGCACCGAGGGAGGAGGACAAGGAGAATCACCCGACTCATTCACGTCTTTGTAGCAGTACAAAAACTTTTCATTGTGGTCACAGTTACCCCCGAAATAATTCTCACTTCATCATTTTCTGCTTTAGTTCTCTCTGCATACAGTGGAGGTGGCTATTTAGCTTCCCATGATTAAAAAAATATCAGGAATATTAATTAGGGAATGCATCCAATCCTATGGACATTGAAAACATAAAGAATTATTATGAATTGTAACATCTCAATCTGGAGGTCCAAAATCTATAAGGGTTTTTTGTGTCTGATGGCATTTTCAGGAAAAACGGTACACTGTACAAAACATGCACCTTTTTTCTCACCACTGTGAACCATATCATTCCTGACTAATAAAGTACAGGAAATGGGAGAAAAAAACCACTAATAAAATGAGAGGTGTTTATACATGGAGTTCTTGTTTTTATACAGTTTTGGAAAGTGTATTTGCATTTCAAATGTTTGTATTTCTGTGCTTTTCTGAATAGCTTAGTGTTCATTTCTACCAAATTTACCAAAAAATCCAGATGCATGCAAAATATAAAAAAATATGGAGCATAGGAAACTTGATTAATCACCTAGATGGCAGCAGAAATGCCATGGGAAAAGGAACTCAGTGAAAGAAAATATACCAAAATTAACTTGGAGTAATTAATCTGATGAGAGGGCACAGTCTCAAGCTGCGTCAGGGGAAGTTGGGGTTGGGCATCAGGAGAGATTTCTTCACAGAAAGGGTGATCAGACATTGGAATGTGCTGTCCAGGGAGGTGGGGGAGTCACGGATCCTGGAGGTCTTCCAGGATATAGAGGACGTGGCACTCAGTGCCATGGTCTGGGTGACAGGGTGGTGGTGCTCGGTCATAGGTGGGACTCGATTTCAAACTCTTTTCCAACCCAATTGATTCTGAGATTGTGTGACAGGAAACCTAAAGTACAGCCTCACCAGTTATCTACTTTTCCCAGCGCACAAGAAACCCTCCCTGAAGTTCACAACAACCATCCTTTTCAGATTTCAAAAAATAAAGCAGTTATACTTCGGAATAATCCTGTATTAAACCCATGAGCCGATCACTTCTTACACGCTGTAAGATACTTGAGAGATGCGTTACTAATCCCGAAGCGGTTCAGAGGCGCTCGCAGCGATCCCGGCAGCGGCGGGGACGGCTCGCTGCCCCGCCGGAGCCTGTCCGAGCGCGCCGCACGCTCCGGGCAGCCCCGGAGCCGCTGCCCGAGAGGGGCCGCGGTGGCGCAGCGCTGCAATTTGACACGTCCCCGGGGAGCCGGAGCCGCAGCCGGGCCCGGGCGGAGCCGCCGCGCCGCGGGCACCGCGCCCCCCGCGCCCCTCGCCCCCGGCCCCGCGGGAGGCGGCTCTGCCCGCCCGCCCCGCCCGCGCTGACAGGCGGGCGCTGCGGAGGAAGGGGAGGGCGGCCGCCCCGGCCTCACATGACCGCGGCCGCGATGGACGGAGAGCCGCCCGCGGGCACGGCCGCAGGTACGGGGGGATGCGGGTGGCGGGGCCGCCCCTCGGTGCAGCCGCGCCCGCCGCGCGCTGCCCGCCCGGGAGCGGACGCGGCTCCGCGCTGGGTCGGGGGCTGCGCTCCCCGCCAGAACCTGCGGGGAAGCAAAAAAGCTGTGGGGAAGCGCCGCCGCCTTCCCCTCTTCTCCCCGGGGCAGCGGGACCGCGCTGGCCCCGGCCCGCCCGGTGGCTGCCCACGGCCGGGCCGCAGCGGTGCCCTCGGGGCCATGGGGTCCCTCCCCGTGCCAAGGAACGGGGAAGGAGCGGCGGCGCTGGCGGCCGCCGGGGTTACCTGCCCGGTGGCCGCCCCGGTGGCCGCGGGCGGTCAGCTCCCCGCAGCCCTTCTGCGGGGCTGGACGCGGGCACGGGGAGCGGTCCAGAAGTTCTCCCGTGGGGAGTGACGCGGCCGAGCGCTCCCTGCGTGCTGCACAGAGTTCATTTCGTGCCTGCTCCCCGCCCGCCCGGGGGCTCCGGGCACCTCGGAGCCGGCGCGGACCCTTCCGCAGCGGGGCAGCGGCACGGGCGGTCCCTATGCCCCCGCTCCGAGCCGCCCCAGCGGTACAGCCGGCGGAGAAAGCACCGGCTCCTAGCGCTGGAGTTTTAGGAGCGTGCAGCTGAGTCTGGGATGAAGAAACTTGTAGCCAAATACTGCCAGCGCTTATTGCGAAATGAGAGCTGGAGGGAGCTCCTGGGTGAATTGAGGGAATAACATGTTAGACTCCTTTAGCAGTTAAACTGAAGGAAACTTTTAGAGGGTTCTCTGAAGTTCTCTTTGAAGTGGCTGAACTTTTGTACCCGCTCTGTGCATACAATTTTTTTTTGCCCAGTTTGGAAAGAAAAACGAGTAGGTAAGCTTAAAGTATGGAAAAATGGTTTGGTTGACTGCATTTAGAACCCACTTTGAGTTTGCTCTTGTTAGGCCTGTGATGCTCCCGATGCAGATAATGCTTATAAATACATTATTTTGGAATATTTCTGTCCAGGACTGATGTAACATATTGAACAGCAGCCTTTGTGGAAAAAATGTCCTACTGTACCAAAGAGAGAGCTTGCTCAGGTATGTCTGTTATGGATTTACCATCTGCTTCAGGAGCCTTATAGAGATAAAACAGTTGTCTCCAAGTAGAGTATTCTTGAACTGATTAACTTCTGGTGATGGTGCTTCTGTACCTTTCTGATCTCCTCAGCTTTCTTTAGAAAACTTGGTTTTCTTTGGCAAAGAGTTTATGATGAACACTGAGAGAGAGTATATAATGATTTTGGCTAAAGAAAAATAGTGCTGTGAATGCAGCAATGGTTTTTATTTTCAGCATCATGATGCAGGTTCAGAGATCTTTGAAGTTTCACACCCATATGTAATTGTTTTTGGGGACCAGCAGCTTGTCAGTGAATGTTTTGGGAGGATTGGAATATCCAGAATAATGAGAGTCCTGATAGGTATCACTGATGCCCCCCTTTGAGGGCACATACAAGTGCTGTGGTTTTGATTTAGCAGTACTAAAAGTAGAAGTACTTTGATACAATCGAAGAGAAAAGAAAAAAGGATAATGTCCAGCATGTAGAAGTCAATTCTGCAGAGTGGCTTTTATTGACTTTTTTTTTTTCCCTTTTGCTTTTACTTCCATGTGAGTCTGCTTTGCAATGATTGCAGGGAGGTAATCCAGCTGTTGGCTGTGTAGGGAGAGAGGTGTCTCCTTTTCTTCTGATGGTAAACCTTTAACTGTGTGTTCAGCCCGTGAGAGGGCTGTGCAGCTTACAGACAGTATAATTTGCACATGACCAATGATTTCCCCCACAGTTTTCAAGTTTTATGGCTTGGTGCAGGTTGAGGGAGAAAAATTTACCAGTTCCAGACATGTGGAATTGATACAGGAGGAGGAGAGCTTTAATGATTGCTTTTCAACAGGATTTGGGATAAGAATGAGCTTGTTCTAACTATAAAATGTGTGAAAAGACCTTTGGGAGGCTGTAGGGTCCTGAGTGGCAATGCCATTTTTAATGCTTAAATGCTAACATCAAGCATAATCAGGAGGGTGAGAAACATGTAAGGAAAATGAGAGCAAAACAAAGATAAACTATTTATTTTCATGGGATATTCTTGACCTCTATAAGGATGGTTGGTTGTGGAAACTTGCCAATTTTGTAGTCAGACTAAAATGTCCTTGTGAAAGTTTCCTAGAGTAGTTGTTTGGGTTATTGCTTGCTGGGTTACATTTTTGGGTGTGAATTTTTACACTTCCAACCTCTTTTGAAAAATGATAGCTTAGCAGTCATCCACAGAGCGCTGGGAACCAGCCCTAGTGAGCATTTGACTTTTTGTCCCTGTAATCTTAGGGCACATTCCTCGTTGGATTTTTCTCTGCTAATCCTGTTATTTCTTCAAAGTAGCTGCATCTCACTTTATTGTGTTTGCTGCAGCTGGGTCTGTGGCTCATGGCTGACTTGTGAATGGAATGTGTCCCTTGTATCCCAGACCTGGGGAATCAGATGAATCAGTTGATGATCTAACAGCATAGTTAAAAGAGCAGGGCAAGAGGCTTAAGGTTAGTTCTTTACACACAGTAAATCTGTGTGACAAGTTGGTGTTGGGTTTTTTTTTTGCTGGTGTGGTAGTTTGAGAAGCAGCAAGAGGCCTACAGCTGCAGGGGACAGCAGAAATTCAGGTGCTTTTTAAATATTACTAAATAAAGCTTAAATAGTCTCATCTGTTTTTGAGTTGAGGCATAACTTCTCTGTTCCATCTTTAGCAGCACCAAGTGCTGAATAACTATCTTAAACTTACTTGGAAAAAACCACCAAAAAACCCTTCCCAAACCAAAACCAGACTACCTGCAACACCAAAAAAAAAAAAAAAAAAGGGGAAATAGAAGAACCTAACCGAAGAAAAAACCCCAGAAAACCCTGACTAACTAGTGCAGAGTACATACTTGGCATCTGTGGTGGTGATGTTTTGGTTTTTTTTAAGGAGAAAAACAAAATGTTTGAGCCTGCTTCCAGCATCTAATTTTATGATAGTGTGTGCTATTTTATCTTGTTTTGGCATTGGATAGCTTGTATTTACATGGGAATTGTTGGGAAGGAGAAGGAAGGAGACTCTTAATTAGAGTGAAGCTAAATATGATGACTTTTCTTGTACCCAGTAAGAAATACAGACCTGCTTTCCATGTTGAACACACAGCTGTGCAACACTTAGCTTTGTTAGACTGATTGTTTTGCTTTTTTCTTTTAAAAATAAGAATTGCATGGTTCAAAACAACCCAAACAAGTTGTGTGCAGTTGTCTCAAAAAATACATGAAGCCTTTAAGAGGAAAAAAGTTTTGTTTGTTTGGGTTTTTTTAGGGGGTTTCAAATTATGTAATATTTTAAAAAACGAGAACTAGGATGGGAGTCTGTTTGAATTTGTAGTTGAAATCTGCACCAGCTTCCAGGGAGGCTGATGCAGACACTGGATTCTGGAATTATGGAGGAATGTTTTTGACAATAAGGGGGAGAGGCATTTCCATAATTCCTGGGGCTTCTCATGAGACAGAAAGGAAAGGGAAATGCTGATGAGTGAAATTTACTTTGCTGCTTTAGTATTCCTGGCCCAGGAGTTGCTAGTGGAGCCCTCACTTTTTCCAGGGAGAAATCTGAGGTATCTGTGTACTAAACCAGTCAGTTTTCATATTCCCTGTGGGTTGGATCCCCTCTGCTCTGCACAGCTGTGGCCTGTGATGATGGAGGAGAGATCTGAGCTGCTTTTCCTGAAGGTTTTGCTTCCTTACAGGCTCCTTTCTCCTTCTAGTAAAAATGCTACTAACATAATTAATAATTCTGTGGCACCACCTACTTAAGCATGTCTGATAATTTTATCTGATTAGTGCCTGGTGTAATATGGAGTTGGTAGCACCAGCCATCTGTAAAATGGAGATAAGGCCTCCACATTTGATTGACAGAGCTTAAACAGGGAAAGGAGATCAATGTTGTGATTTACCACCTGTGCTTCCAGCCCTGGCATTGCTCTACTGGATGTGCTTACTCATATGTGAAAACTCTGTGCAGCTATCCAGGTACTTGGAATTTTGCTCTGGTTTTCATTAATGTGTGATTTTAGAAATTTGGATGGAGGAAACTGGTAACTCCACACAAGGCAGATTGCTGCCCAGTTATATCACTGGAGTAATGAATGTTGAGCACTAACTAAAGCATGAAGTAGAGAAATATTCTATTGCAGTTTTTTTCTGGCCAAGTTTCTCAACTCCCCTCAGTCCAAAGGCTATGTGACTTGTTGCAAAAAAAAAAAAACAAAACAGTATTATGCAGTATTTTCATAGCTGTTTTCTTTTACAACCAAGCAAAAACTAGGCCATGCTTTGAATGCTTCTTCAAGCTTTTAGTTCTCGTCATCTTGTTGTCTTCTTGTTTGCATATGTTTGTATGTATTATTTTTAACCTTTATATCAACTTCTTTTCAATTGTATCAGGCCACTTCCTGCTACCTTATTGACAACAGATTGAGAATCTGCTGTAGCAAAAGCCTAGCTTGTAGGAAAAAGCTGATTTTTATTTTGTCTGCTTCCCACTGTTCCAGGGGACCATTCCATACCTCATTTCTGTATCCACTTGCTGCTGTCTCTATATAAACTTTACTAGATAATGATCTGCTGAAACCAAAGGGAATGTTTTCAGAATTAGCAGTTCTGCAGCAGAGAGTGCGTGATGGGAAGTGTTAAGTGTTCTGTTACAATGCATGTAAATCCTTTTACTGGCTGAACACAGGAGCTCATACCAATGAGTTCCCACTATTATCCACCATTCCTGGCCAGGGCTCTTGAGGCTGTTCCCAAATAGGCTCTTTAGTAAGTAGAATGAAAAATGGGCTGAAGAATAGCTCCAGTATATATTGCTCTGTAGGGTTAGTGTTAATGCCATGATAGGCATTTCCTAAAGCAGGTTAACAGCTGTTCCCAAGTCATTTTACTGTGTTCTCAGACCTGTGTTTGTGTAGATTCACTCTGTCTTGTTGATACCAGACATGCTGAGGTTATTAATTAAACAGTAATTATTCAAACTTGTTTGCATGGTTGTCTGGTTTGTATGATTTCACACATTTAGACAAGGTTGAGATGTAAAGAAGCTACAGAATATTTCAGGGAGAGCCAAGAGTGTGAACTGCTGATAAAGAGAAGGCACGTCCTGTAGGTGATTTTTAGAAAGCAAATTTAGAGAATAATTTGATAAAAACTGGGGAGAAATTACCAAGAAAAGGGCAACATGGCTGAATTGACAAAGGACTGTGGAGTCTTGCCTGGTGGGGCATCACTCTGTGGATGTCTATTGGGTAATGGGTTCAGACCTGTAAGGAGCTTCAGAGTCCTCAGCATCAGTTTGGTTCTGGGACTTAAAGAAGAAACACTGAGGGTTTCATGGTTCACCCCATACATATTTTCTCCTCATACCTGTCTCTTGCCTTTGGGGTTTCAGGAGTTAACCAGACAATGCTGAGCCCAGTTCAGGGACTGGTTTGTGCTGTTGGTTGTCCAGCAGAAAGATGGGAAGCAGAGACAGTGCCTCAATAGGCAGGAGGAGATGTTCTGTTAGTACAGATTGGCATTGCTTGGAGAATTAGTTGGGGTGCATTTTGAGTAGCCCCCTTTGGGGGAGTGGCTGAGCATCACAGAAGGCTCTGGAATTCTCTGGAGGCAGGTGTGTGTGTGCACTGGAAGTGTAACAACATCTGCTGTCCTGTGTTGCATTTCACTGGTGTGTCTTGAGCAGTTAAACCCAAGAATTACCCGGGTGGGCACCCAGAGAACTGCTGCTCTGGAAATCCAGGGTGCTCTACAGATGTTATCACTTCATCCAGCAATATCCCATGTCAACACTGAATTAGCTTGAATTATTTTACTGCAAATTTCTGTCAGGTAGCTGGAAATCTTTAGGAGCTGCTACGTAGGTGGGGTTAGCAGCTGATATGTCTATTAAAGCTGAGGTGTTAAGACTTGCTTCTCTGAGTCACATTAGGAGTAATCTGAAGCCTGATGAGGCTTGTGGGATAAGGTCATTTGTCCTGGATTTGGTTGGTTTCATTAAGTCATTTTATGGAACAAATAGCAAAGTGTCTGTTATGAAGTCATAAATCTGAAGAATTAAAGATTGCTTGTTTTCTCTGTTTAACAGGGCCTAGGGCACATGAAGGAGCAGGTGGGAAATCCTTGTCAGGAGGAGGTCAGGGCTTTCAAGTTAAGGCTATGACTGATCTTCCTTTAGTTAATCTGTTACCCAGTTAACAACTTTTTGAACTATGTATCAAAGCTGAAAGAAATGCTTCTTGCTTCTGTAGTGTTACTGTGTTCTCAAAATTGCAGATATATTCTGCAATTATAGAAGTGCAGAACTTCTGCACAATGGCAAGGAAGGGATAATGAATCCTACCTGGCTTTTCTAGGTACCTTTCATTAGTGGATTTGACTTGCTTTATAAAAGAGCTTGTTCACAGTATGCCTCTCACAGAGAGGAAGCAGCCCAGCTGCTCCAGACTGGAGAGCAGAACTCAGGTATGGGGTGAACAGAGCTCAGGGTTGTACCCTCATTTTTCACACTATTTCCTGTGTGTGGAATGGGTAGAAAAGAAAGGATGGCTTTGAAAAACAATGTAATCTTAGTTTACAGTCACATAACAGATGCAGTTATGAAGTCAGGATGAGATAACAGGCTGCGGTCAGGCACTTGATAAGAGAACACTCTGAGTCATCAGCTTTGCCCCTTCTTTGATGTCATTTGTCCTCTGGGGCCACATTCTTAAGACCCATCTTTTTTCACTTCTGCATCTGAGAGTCAGTTACTGTCTAAAGCTGCCCAGTTATGGTGAAATTTGCTGTCAAAAGCTGTTTGTTTTCTAGCTACAAGCAATGGAAGAAAATAGGTAAGTTTGAAAGATTTTGCCTAAGCTTGCTGTGACTGAGGAATTTTTGGGTTGGGAGCCCTTATTAGGAACTTTTTCCTTCTGCTTTGGAACTTAAGTATGTTGACATAGTAAATTATTGCAATTCACACTCTCTGTAGCACACTGTCATAGAGTTTAATAAAATTATGTCAAATGAAGTGTCTCCTTCCTTTGTAATGATGTACAAAATTAATGGATTAAATTTCTGCAACGTGGTAAAACAACACATTTTTCTTTCCTTCCATGAGTTGTTCTAGGCAGGATCCAAAAGTGCTGAGCAAGGGTTTTGTTCATTTTGGCAGATCCTGCTGTGGTGGGAGCTGGACAGACAGGAAATGCAGGCCTCTTAGCTGATTCACAGAACAAATTTGGCCTGTGATTCTTTGCTTAGTGGAGATGTCTCTCTGACTCGATATAATTGGTGGTGCTCCTGGGTGTTGTGAGCAGGGAGGTACCAGTGATGTGAACGTGTGAGAAGCAGCATAACCTCCCAGGGGAGTGGCCTGACTGGGCTTCTGGTGGTGTTGCACCACTCTGGCAGCACCAAGCAAAGGAACAGAATATTTTAAGGCTACTTCTTTTACTATATCTTATCAGGTCTACTGTTTTTTTCCCTTTTTGTCTTCTAGATTTGGCAAAGCCTCCAGTAAATGAACCAAGGGAAGCGGAACAGTTTCTAATGCAGACGCCCCAGGGAAATCCACTGCTGCTTTCCCACACCCTACAAGAGCTGTTGAGCAAGGATAGTGTGCAGGTGGAGCTTATACCTGAGAAGAAGGGCCTTTTTCTGAAACATGTGGAATATGAGGTTTCCAGCAAGGTAATGTGAACAAGCTTTGGGCTTGCTGAGAATGTATCCTCCTAAAAATGTCTGTGCAGTTTCTACTGGTCAAAGTGCTGAGTGATTTAGATGTGCTGGGTGATGCTGGTTTGAAGTAGACCATTTGTGTGGGCTGATTTTTAATGCAGCAGCACTGGGCCTTCCTGACTTGGGCCTCTGCAGCCTGGACCATCTAACTGAGCTGTGAAGGATGGTCTGCAAGTTCACTTGCTTGAAAACCTGAGTTCTGTACCAGAGCAGGAGTATGACAACAGAAACAGAACGGGTTTGTAACAAACTGGCGTAGGTAGCTGGATATTTCAAACTGATTTGAGCTAGTGAAGAAATTGTATTTACAATGCAAAAAAAAAAAAAAAAAATTCGTGGAGGTGCTGCTGTGTAAGCTGTGCATTGATTTATCCCCCCTGGTTAATTGCAGCGATTCAAGTGCTCGGTGTACAGACGATACAACGACTTTGTGGTGTTCCACGAGATGCTGCTGCAGAAGTTCCCGTACCGCATGGTGCCTGCACTGCCCCCAAAGAGGGTGCTGGGAGGTAAACCTGCATCTGCATTTTGGGCTGCAGGGGGCTTGCTTCATGCTGCAAGTGTGATACTGTTGAAAAGAAGAGTTTAGAGATTGAAAGTCTTGGCTTCGGCTTGCCTCAGACAACTTGGAGAATATTTGTTCAGGTGGTCGTTCTGAAAGGTCTGGTTTTGGGAGCTGACAGACTGTAGGGATCCATTCTTGGCTTTTGCTGCAGTACTTTCTTTTTTCTTTCTGAGATGTCATGTGAGGGACATTAACTGAAATCTCATGTTTCTTCCTGCAGCTGATCGTGAGTTCATAGAATCGAGGAGGAGAGCGCTGAAGCGATTTATAAACCTGGTGGCTCGCCACCCCCCCTTCTCAGAAGATGTGCTCTTGAAACTCTTCCTGTCCTTCAGTGGCTCAGTGAGTGTTTGCTAGCAATAGTCCTGAGCTTGCAAGTCTTGCTGGAACTGCCTGGCTGTTACAGCGTTCAGGATTGCTGTTAACCTACATGGGTTTGCTCCCTGGGAGGAGGAGAATTTTCTCTCAGTAGGTGTTTCCACAGTGGAAAGTGGAAGGTAATTTCACTCAGTGCCAGCAGTGTAGTATTTTGAAAATTATAACTGTTCTTAGGGGAGCAGAGATTATGCTTTTCTTTAAATTAAATCTAACCCGGGTAAAGCTGTATCTGCTGAGTTGTGCCTTGCTGCTGCAATATATCTGAGGCCTGCATGAACTGCCTGTGTGTTTTCATGCTCATTTTTTTCTATATTTTCTCCAGGATGTACAGAATAAGCTAAGGGAATTAGTCCAGGGAGTAGGAGATGAATTTGTGACTTGCAGATTAGCTACCCAGGCCAAGGTACGTATATGAATTTCTTGCAATATATTATTCTGGTTTAAATGGCTTTCTTCTCCTGGTGCTTCAGTTATGGCATTTGTGCAGTGATGGACACCTTAAGTAGGAGACATTTGTTTCTAGAGTTTAGAGGACTTGTAATTTTATTGAAAAGTTCAAATAAACTTTTAACTCTTAAGGGCTTGATATTTCTAGCTAAATTCTGGCTCATGAATATGATATAGATTAAACAATGAATCCTGCTCAGAACATGTTTCTCTGTAATTACTTGTACTTGCATAACAAACAAATGCACAAATTGCACAATTTAAAAGGTAATGTCTAGATTGATGTCTTTCCCCTGTGCTCATGCCCTCATTCTGTCTTGTTCTCTCCCTGTGGGAGAGCAATTTGGACTGTTATGGAAAAGCTAGTTATAAATTCTCCATATATCTGTTTATCCCAGTGATTAGTGCTATGACAAGTTTTAAGTACACATCCACTGTGTTCATTGAGCAATTTCAAAGCAAGTTGTTGTTCAGGTTCCTGCAGTGCTTGCAGAAGGTTTTGCAACTGGAGCTTTATTCAGGCTTTTACCAGTGATAAACTGGTCAAAAAAAAGCTGAACTTTCAGTTCATGCTTGACTTTACTGGGCTGGGAGTTACCAGTAGGATCAGACCAGAACTTGTGAGTTTGAAACCTCACAAACCTTCTTTTAACTGCATAGGAGAATTGCAGATTTTGCCAACTCTCTGCATGCTGGGTATTTGAATCCCTTTCTGCCTCTGAAAATCAGGGCTGTTTGTGTGACATGTGACTTGGACACCTAAATGGCAAAGTGATCCCTGCAGAGTTGTTAGAGCACAGTGGGAGAGAGTGAGCACAGGAGAGAAGCCTGTCCCTCTGCAGACTGTGGTGTTGCCTCTGATTTATCCACCAGTAATCCCTCTGTACTCCTTCAGGACTTCCTCCCAGCTGACATTCAGGCCCAGTTTGCTGCCAGCAGGGAGCTGATCAGAAATATTTATAACAGCTTTTACAAGCTCCGGGACCGTGCGGAGAGGATCGCGTCCCGAGCCATCGATAACGCCTCCGACCTCCTCATATTTGGGAAGGAGCTCAGGTAGGTTTGGAGGAACAGGATTTGCTGATTCCTACTATTGGTTTAGAACTCAAAACTCTTGTAAAGTTTACCTGCAAATGGTCTGGTAAAAATGGGTGGTTCAGTGCATGCTGTAGGACATAATCAATTTTCCTTCTATAAAAGAAGGAAATACACATTTTTCACTAAAGCTGCATTCCTTGGAGTGTGAGGAAAGAAAACAGAAACACCTTCACATTCAGGTACTTGTGTTATTGTCTCTCTCCCCAGTATGTACCCAGTTTACTTTGCATTTGAGATAGGACAGTAGTAGCTCAGTACTGTGGGCTATTTAGACAGATTTGAAGCAGTTCTCTGTATCTGCTCAGTGGAATTTGTCTCCTAGATGTGACCATTGCTTTCCTCCTTCCAGTGCTTTGGGCTCAGACACTACTCCACTTCCTTCCTGGGCTGCTTTGAATAACAACACATGGGGGACTCTGAAACAAGCCTTGAAGGGTCTGTCTGTTGAATTTGCACTTCTGGCAGATAAGGCTGTGCAGCAGGTGAGTCCTTTACTTTTGTCCTTTTTTTTTTCCTTTTTGTAACATGAATGAAGTACACTGCTGCCCTAAATTTTATCTTGAATCATGAACTCTGTGGACATAAACCTTTGAAGAGTTAAAAGGGAGATTGCAGTCCAAACTCACATCCTCAACTAACAGCCTGCTTGTTCAAGCTTGTGTGAGATACCTGGACTGTGTCTAAATGGGAAAAAATGTAACAGGCAAGGGAAAGGAAGAAAAAACCTGCTTTCTCTCTTAATTTTAAATGGTTACTGCACACATTGAGGTCACTATTAGGGTGAGCTGTCCAAAAGTGCCGTGTTCCATTTTATTAATCTGCTGCAGAGAACCCAGAATAACTTAGTTCTGAATCAAATTTTCACCTTCATGTATTTAAGCATTACATGAGAATCATTCAGACAGAAGCATCACATTCCAGTCTAAGTGTACAGTGTGGTAATGGCTGTCAGAATGATGTGAGAACACAACAGTCTGGGAAGTAAAAGTAATAGTTTTGTCTTCAGTGCTCTTCATCTCATTGTGTTAAAACAGTCAGTATGCTTTTGTAGATCAGTCAGGCCAGGTCTCTTTCTCTGAAGTTTATGCTCCAGAGAGCTCTATTGATACAGGAAGAAAAGAGTATTCTATAAAATAAAAAAGTTGGCAGTGAAATTTGTCTTGGTGTCTCATCTCTGCCTTCTGATGCATGAGCTATTATGGGGAACATGCAAGCATTCAGAGTTTTAATGGATTAGTTATCTTGTAGGAAGGGAAGATGAAAGATTGGAGGAATCTGCAAGAGCAAGGAATTCCAGGCAGAGTGTGCTGAAAGGACTGACACGCAGGCCTGTGAAACCAACTCCTCTTGTTCTAATGATCAGTCAGTTGGAAAAGCTGTTCCTGCCTCAGTCAGGTCTTTGTTGTGCACACTGAAGACTAAACACTCCAGGGCCATTGGAGAGATTTTTGATGCAGTTGTGTAAGCGCTGATGTGCCCTGGAGAGAGCAGTGAGAGCCTGCGTGGTGGGGGGGGGTGAAGGGCTGTGATGCCAGGCTTACGTAAAATGTACTTTTTCCTTGTTTTCTAGGGTAAACAGGAAGAGAATGATGTGGTGGAGAAGTTGAACCTTTTCCTGGATTTGCTCCAGTCCTATAAAGTGAGCTCTGCTGTTCTGCCAACAAGAAAGTTGTTTAGAGCAAGTTTGTGCTCTTTAGAGGGTGTAACGCCAACTGGATGGAAAACTGTCTGTGAGGCCAGTTCAGAGGCAAACTGGGCATCTGGCAGAGGGAGGGGAGTGGCTGTTGGCCACAAGGAGCTCTGTAGCCTTCGTGATAGCTCATCTGATGATGAGAACTTGCTAAAGAGCAAACTCTGCAAGGAATTTAAAAACATGACTGGTTAAACTGTATGGATCAGCTAACTTTTTGGTTTTAGATTTGGCTGCTTTTGAGTCAAAGCAGTGAACTAGACTGCTACTGATTTGCTCATGGAGACATGAGTTCAGTTATGAATGAAAGGACATTTTAATAGTAATCTTCTGGATGTGGCAGCCTCTCCTGACATTCCCTGGCCAGGACTGAATTTGAAGGACTTGAGCCAGCACTTGAATTAATTGCCAGCACTTAATACTGAGAAGGTCAGAAAAGATAAGAGGCCTGATAAGATCCAAAATCTTGGCAGAAGTGATGCTCCAGGTTGCCTCTTAAGCTCTGGGTCTGGGTTCAAGCAGTTTTGTTTCTTAAATTCTTAGCTACTGGCAATTTTTGACCCTCTTGAAAACAAAGGAGCGAAAATCTGCAACGTAGAAATGACCCAAAGTATGACCACACGTGTGTGTTCCTGATGTACTTGTCTGTGTTTGCTGACTCTTGGCTCCACTGCTGTTTTCCCTTCCCATAAAGGACCTGTGTGAAAGGCACGAGAAGGGGGTATTGCACAAGCACCAGCGAGCCTTGCACAAGTACAGCATGATGAAGAAGCAGATGATGAGTGCCACTGTGCAGAACAAAGAGCCAGAATCGGTGGAGCAACTGGAGTCTCGGATAGTGGAGGTAGGGCAGGCAGAGCAAGGGTGGGACTGGGCTCTAATGGTGCTGCTCTGGAACTCAGTCACATTTGCAGACAGCTTTTGGACTGAAAGGGTAGCCTGTACTTTGGGAAATCTGTGCTACCCACTGTGCCATGTGGAAAATGTGTTGGTTTTTCTCAACACTTGTTACTGGCTCTCAGGCAGCACCTCATTTGCAGGAGCCGTGGGAAGCAGCAGTCTGAATGATGGAAAGGGCAATTCCTGTCATATCAAATGGGTCCAGGAACTGCCTTTTTAGGGTTTTGATATGTGTTTGAATGGCTGGTATAGGGAGGAATGCTATTTTCTCCTGTTTCTCCTTTCTCCCACCCTCTTCCTGATCACTGAGTTCCTCTTCTTTCAGCAAGAAAACGCCATCATAACCATGGAGCTGCGGAATTATTTCTCCCTGTACTGCCTGCATCAGGAGACACAGCTCATCCACATCTACCTGCCTCTCACATCTCACATTTTGGGGGCCTTTGTCAACTCCCAGATTCAGGGTCACAAAGAGGTGAGTTCTAGACTGTGTCCTTTTTCTCAAAATATGAAGGAGAACTTGAATGGATTTGTTTTCACCCATTGGCCTTCATCCTCTAATCATTTGTGCAGTTGGACTCTCTCATAGCTTAGGAAGTTACCTGAGGTTTTTCCAGTTTGGGGTGAGGATCAGGGTTGGCCTCTAACCCCTCTAAAAGATGGTTTCTTCTTGCAGCAAGTTTTTTTTCTTCTTTTCTTCTCTCATCTGTAGCTAGCCCTACCCTGTGAGTAGTTGAAAAAGACCCAACCATTCAATCCCTACTCTGTAATGTATGTTTGCTAGATTAATCTGGTTTTTTGTTGAGCTACACAACATATTGTATGACAAGAAAACTTTCCAGGTTTTGCTCTAAAACTTAGAAACTCCTTTTTGTTAAACCCTTTAATATTTCCCATATACAGACTTTCTTGCTTTGGTTATATTAGAAAAGTCTTTTCTCCTTCAGTTCCCTTCAATCCTTTCAGTGAAGGAATTTGATGAAGGGAAATCTCCCTTCCATACAGGCTCAGAAAAATGTTCATGGAGCTGCACTGGTCTGACAGGAACATTCTGGGTCCACTGAACTTCCTGAAAATACTTCAGCAAATTTGTGTTGTGCTTCTGTATGTCCAAGACTGCTGCTAAAATTCTGTGTGGTGAGATTGTTACCTGCTGTGTGCTCATGTCTGCTTTCTCTCCTTCTCCACTCACAGATGAGTAAAGTCTGGAATGAATTGAAGCCGAAGTTGAGCTGCCTTTTTGTGGGATCCAGCAGTATGCCAACTCCACCACTGTCACCTCCAGAGGGAAACTTCTTTTCCAATTAATGTTCCAAGCATCCCACACGGAGCAAGAAGGGCAATCAACGAAGGGGTGGGACCTCTACCTCCAATGAATCCTCCAAACAGCTATTTTTATTTTTTTTTTAATATTGCTGCTTTGAGCTGCTCTCTGATTTAGACAGACTGGATGTGGGGCAGAACATATGGATATAGAGACAATTTTGTAATTTTGCAATGCCCTGGGGCAGAGCTGATGTTCATTATCCTGCAGACACTCCTCATGGGGTGGGGACAGGGCCTGGCACAGCAAGTGCTGCAGTGTTTGTTGTTGCTGAGGCCTCTGCATCTTGTACTAACAGCCCTCCAATCGTGTTTATCTGCAGCTGTGCTGACACATCTCTGCACGTCTCTGAAGTGCTGAGATGAACAGGATAGCTGAAGCACATGCTTGTAGTGGAGATAAATTGCTTTTTATGCCTTGGAGGGCCTGTGTTAGGGACGTGTGTGCATAAGGAAAGCTGAAAGCCATCCCCCATCCCGCTGTAGGTGTCTGGATTTGATTTCTTACTGCCAGACCTTAGCACAAAATGAATGAAATGGTTGGATTTTGTAACCCAGCTGGGCAGGGGTCAGTGCTGCTCTGTGACAGGGATTTTCCTGATGGTGCTGGATGGACTGTATTGTCAGTGTGTTTCCCTTCAAGGTTGAAGGGCATTCTGGGGACTTGCTCATATTTTTCAGTTTGGGGCCAAAGACAGCTGGGTTCAGGAACTCAGAGGAGTTTGCCTGGCATAAGTAAGAAAATAATTGACTAAAACATTCCTTAATTGTAAACCACTTGTACTACAGGAGTGGAACAGCTACAAGGTAGCTTGTTTATTTCTTCTGGAGGTTCTGACCTCCATCTGGTGAGTAGCTGCTCAGATCTGTTGGAGAGCTGCTGACCTAAAGGCTGGTGTTTTCTTTGGTGTAATATCAGAAGTATCCTGCTGCACCAGCAGGCTGGAACACAGTGCTGATAAAGTTCATTAGCAAAAATTCAGTATTATCAGGATGTTACTGTCATTCTTCCTGGCTGTGGGTAGCATTGCAGTATGTTTGTTTGTGAAGGAGAGTAGATGATTAAGTAAAAGTTCTCATCTCTAAAAACACCACAGCCCTTGGTAATGGGGTTTTCAGAATGGTTTGTGGTTGTGATAAAGGGACTAAACATTCCCCACTTTGCATCTCCAGTGGCTTTGCCTCAGAGTGAGTTAATGTTGTGTTACCTCAGGGGAAATGGTGCACATCCTCCAGAGAAACTGATAATCAAACTGCAAACGTCTGCAGCAAAACTCCTGTGTGAACAGGACTCCTGAACCTGACTTCTCTAGGGCCAAAATAGCTTCCAAAGGGGAATTTGTGACTTGGCTTCTTAGCATTTTCCTCGAATGGGTAAAAAAGGAAGCACATTAACAAGGATGAGTGCTTGCTGTTAATCGGAACCATTACAGTATTTTCCCCCTGGGGAACTTCCCCATTATCAGGAAGTATATTTAAATCCTCCAATCACAAAAGCTTTCTTGATTTGATTTTTTTTTTTTTAATTTAGAAATTTCAGTGCAACATGAGACTCTTCCTAGCCCATGTGGAAATTCTGGATTAGTTTCTTCAGCTAGGAGCAAGATAAGTTATTTGCCCAGTTTCAGGAGACTGAATAACCATTACTCACACTCCTCAAAATGGAGTAAATACACTGCTATGGGTGAATTCCTTGAGTGCTGGGCCTTAAGCAGTGTGTAGCCAACCTTGCACAGATTGCATTAAAGAGCTTTTTCCAACAATTCAAATATTAACTCACTTTCCTCCTGCACATGGGGCTTGTCCAGTGAGACAGATGAACTGCAAATGGCTGTGACAGATTTGATTCTCTCCTGGAGATTTCCTAAGTGATGCAGAAGAAATTCTGCTCACAAGCTGGAGCAAACTGTCAGGGGAGGGAAATGTTTCTACAGTCCAGTTACAGAGAAGATATCATCTCAGGCATGGTACAACAGGTTTTTCTGCTTGACCATGTCTTGATTAGAAAAATGGCTTGTGGTTCAAGAGTGGAAAGTGTGTTACCAGACTTTTCCATGCTCTTCACATTATCAGAAGGTGCTGGCTGGTTATGGCTGGCTTAGTCTCAGCACCCATCCTCCCTCACTTATTTGCCTGATGTGGTGAACAGTGAAATTGAGAAAACATTGTATGTTTTGGGGCAAGATCTGATAATCTGTGATGGGTCTCGTAAGTTACTTGTTTGACTGGGCAGTGTTCTGTAAGAGTGCTTGCAAGGGACTAGCCTGATGGAACTTTGCACTTCTCACTTTTAGAAAAACATTACAATTTTGAACTTGATTTAAAATCAAAAAACAACCCCCCAAAAAGCAAACATCAAAATGACATTAGGGCTTTAGACTAACTCCTCTTTCCTGTTTGCCTTAAAGCACAAATTGTACAGTCCTAGTGCAGAGACTGTAACAATGATAGACACACCATAGGACCTATAAAGAAACTGAAATTACCTTGTTTTGAGAAACAGCCCATTCCTCCACTTTCAGCCCTTGTGTCTTTGAGGAGAGCTTTGGAGGTGGGCTTTTCTTGTTTTGGTTTAACTCTGTTCACCAGGTATTTGAGAGCTGAGGCCCAGTATTCTCAAAGCTGATCCAGCTGCTGGCACTTTCAGAGTTTATTTCATACTGGACTGTCAAGCTTCTGTCTCATTGCTAAACACATGCAGACACTTATTTCATACAACCCTTAGTTTGCAAACCTTTCTTCTGGGAGACTGGTCAGTGTGCAAATAGCACTGTTTGTTTACCTCAATGTGTGAGGGATTTCCTTACTGTCTTTGTTATGTTCAGTTTATGGATCTGTCAGACTTGGAGGGCAGCATCAAGCACAGCTTTCTTCCTCCAGAGGGAAGCAGCAGGGACTCCAAGGATCCATCAAGCTGTCTGTCTGTCCTGGCCAATGTGGGAAATACAGTTGTAGTTACCTCCATGCTCTTGCCTTCTGCAGTAAACACTAACCAAGCCAGACTGAGGAGTGTGTGCTGCCTGCCTATCTGAGATCTGATGTTTCTGTAAGATGCAGTGCCAAAGTGTTAATGTGCTTTTGTGAATGGAAGCTCTTCTGTGTGTGCTTGAGGTCAGGGAACTTTGATGTGTTCAAAGGAGTGATGGTAGAAAAGCCTGCAGTGTCTGTCAGAGCAGTCCTGGAGGTACCAGGGTAGTAAACACCTGAGACCTTGAAAGGCTGCCTGAAAATTGTTCTCTGAAAAGGGCTCGAAGTTTTGTCACTCCTGAGGGCTTCTCCACTTCCAGCTGTGAAGTGGGAATGTACAGGCTTTTTGTCAGTATCCTGTTGAAAGGCTCAAAACTCTATTTACACTACCTTAAATCTTGGATCCTTCTTTCCCTCTCCTTCCATCTTCCTGACAAGTTTTTCCTCCTCAGTTGTAACATGTTCAACGGTGCCTTGCTACATTCCAGTGCTTTTAACTCTCCTTAAACATGCAAGGGTGTAGTTCCTGGAATTGTAACAGGCTAATTTACACTCTACAGTTTGTGCTGTTCACTAAAAACAAATGATCACCAGCTGGGGACAGAACTTACTTAAAAGAGCAGTAACATCCCAGCTCTTTGACATGAGCTAAAAACCAGGGTTGGGGAAAGCACCTTCCTGAAAGGACTCACCTGACTGCAGATGGGATAACAGAAGTGCAAGCTTGAGCCATGCTTGTTCTTTTCCTACCCAAACTCCTGAAGGAACAGAAAGTAATTCTGTGTGATTGTCACGTGCTGTCTCTCACCCAGCAATTTACACTTTCCATCAGGAAATAAACCAAGGTATTTAACAGGTATTGGCTGCCAGTCATGTCCTTTCCTACCATGCAGTAAGGTCCTACACTCTGTAAAAGCTGCTTGTCCTTTCGTGCTTATTCTATTTGCCCCAAGCCATTCTCTCTGTTAGAGCAGCCAGGAACCCTCACTGCCAGGTCAGAAGCAGAGGTGGCTATCAAAACCTCTGTTAGTAAGTGTGCAGCACAAATGGAAAACTAAGGTTTTAAGGTGTTAATTCATCCTCCTAAGTCGGAGCTGTGACTTGCTGAGCAGATGAAGAAGGATGGTTTTAAGTGGTATAAATTTTTCAGTACTGCTGGAAGGAGACAAGAAACAAACATAGTTCAGAGGGTGTGAATTTTGCCTGCCTGGAATATCCTGTATCTTTGCTTTGCTCAAATAGCCTTATGTATGAAGCACTTTATTCAAATGCAGGAATTAAAGAACTATTACTATAGCTGGTAGACTGGAAATGTTTACAGATCCTACATGACATTCCAAGATTCTATCTGTAAGTGTTATATGTCTGTAAAAGTGTTTGAAAAAAGGAAAAAAACCAACCAACTTATGTATGAAGTTACTTATGTGATGTGTTATTTCTGGAATAATTGGATTAAACATTTGGTGCCCACCATGCTGGGTTGGGCTGACATCAGTGCTGAGCAGTCACCTGCTCCTGCTCTGGGACAAAGTTTGCAGCCTTAGGGGATGGCACTTTGCAACAGGAACTTGCTGCGAGGTGAATTGATTCAGCATATTTTTACCTGAAATGCTCAAACAGTTTGACTTCACAGCAGGAGCTGCAATGGTGAAAGCTGGGCTGAGACAGGTCTGTACATCTACCTCTGTCTTGTGCTTTCTTAACTCCCATAACCTCACATTGCCTTCAGCTGGAGGATCCTGAAGGAATCTCTAGTTTGAACTTTTCAAAAGGCTTTCACAGCATCATTATAACAAAACAACACATGCTTTTACTGAAAAAGTATTTTTAATAATAATAATAATAAAAAAAATCTACCCATAAGGGAAAAGCTTAAGCCACTAAAAATGGTTAATACTTAAGTTTTTAATAGCTGTGATCACATAACCACCAAAGCCTACCACAACCAGGGACTTCACAGCATGGAAAATCTTGTTACTTTTATTTCTGCTCTAAGAAACCCCCTTACTTTCCTTACTTTGCAGTGACCTGGAAAATAAGTCTTGTTTTCTGGAGAGATGAGCAAGGAGACCCTCATAAGTCACACAGGATGCTGTAGCCCAATGTGGGCAGTAGCATGTGGGCTGAATGCTTCTGCTTTCTTAAACTTCCTCCACTTCTTTCAGGCTGTGCTCCAGGATGGTGTCTTGTCCTTGGAACTTAAAATAGCCACGAAACAACTTTCTCTGAAGCACCAGGGGAAACCAATAGCTGTCATCTGGCCACATGCAATGGAAGGGCACCTGGTCCAGCTGAAACCACTGGGGCCGCATTTCTGGTGGCAGAAAACAAAAGAACTCTGCATGGGACTTGTTCATGGATTTTTGCTGCCTACACTGTGAACATTGGTCAACAAGCAGCTTCCCTCTACAGCCCAGCTGCCTTCCTTCTGGGAGGCATTTTAGTGTGAATACTTCTCCATTTCCTAAGGGCAATGGTGTCTCAGAAGAGCACCTCCTTCCTTTCCCCAGACCAGCCACCTACCCTCACTTTCTGTAGGCTCTCCATGAAAGTGATCTGCCCGGAAAATGTGAACGTCCATGAGTTCAGAGTTGCCTACAAATTCAAATGTGATCTGACCCATCTTCTGCAAGGTGTCCACAGTCAGTCCACTCTCCTCCAGGAGCTCCCTGCACAAGAAAAAGCCTTCTTACATGAAAGTGAGCATTGGGAGGACAAAAATGCAGTCATTAGCTTTACTCACACATTTAAAACCCTTCCAGTGAACCAAAGCTGAAAGCTCTTATAGTACAACAGAGCAGGATTCTGACCTGCCACAAAGCTACAACACCACAGAAGAGCTAGTTTAGGTGGGATCACGTGTTATTTCAGGCTCCTGAGCCTGGCAGGAAAACAGTCTATGTTGGAAGGGGAAGATTCAGGAAAATGGATCATTTAGTAAAATTTAGTCCTTGCAACATGCAGCTTTTCTCTGAGGTAAGGGAGAAGTGGGTATGTGAAGTCATCTGACTATAGCTGGGTGTGGCTTCAGAACTCCAAGATACACTTCATTTAGACAGGTAAAAGGCTTTGCCAACTTCAAGCTGAACCTTTTAGAATTGTGGAGAAGCAGGTCATGAACACCAGAAAGAACATCTATACCTGCCACACAATCAGCTACTTCTAAAGCAAACCGAAGCTTAGTTAAATTACACACTCCATCACACCATTTGCACACAGAAGGTTGAGAATTCCGGTTCCCATTCAAATGCAGGAGTAAAAACACAAAGCACTTGTGCAAGCTTTGCCTTTCTGCTCCTTGGAAGCACATTGAGCATAACGAGAGGCCAGAAGGCAAGACTTTTAAGAGCACTTGGAGAATTGTGCCAGCTCTTTTCCACGCACCACCATGCATAGCTACTTGAAGCACATTCAATTATTTCCTCTCTTTATGCTCTGTGCTCAGAGCTTTTTTTATTTTACCTCCCTCTAACAGAAGCAGCATGGCTTGAAGTTAGTCATGGTTTTTCTAATGTACAAAAATAAGGAATACTCTGAAACTGTGTATCTTTAGTTATAGTTAATAATTAATGTAGTTGCCTGTTTGGCAGGAACAACAATTTTAAAATGTAATGGAAATGATTTTAAGGCTCCAGCTTTCTTTGGCATTGGTTTCATGGATCCCATCTTTAAAAATTATACTTCAAATTGATGTCTTGGCTAATTTTAGTTTATCTTCTGAGAAGCTATCTATGTCTAAAATAGAGGCAGTTTTCCAGCAATGATTCTAAAAACCTCTTTTTACAGGCACTGATAATTGAACAACAAAGCACAACACTGCTACAGTTCTCCAGGCAATTTATCCATCAGCTGCTTGGCTCTGTCTGTAGCAAGTGGAAACATTTCAGGTGGCAAACTAGAAATAACTCATTCACTAAATGCTCCCCTTACAATATGTGCCTCTGAGGACCTGCCCAGGTGCTCATGGGAATGTGCTGTACACAGCAGAAGATGGAAAGCTTGCTGGTACTGGGAACTTTTGTTCTTGTTTTGGCTTAATATTTAACTACCTGTGCTGAGACTTCACACCTGCTGTCTCTGCCAACCCAACTGAGACAGAGCAATGTGGAACCACAACCTCAGATCTCAATTGCCAGTGCAGAGTGGAAGTGGTACAAGGGAAGTTGTTTTGGTGTGTGTGGTGCTTCCTGCAGCAAAGCTGTGTCCTGAGGCAGCACTGCACCAGTGGTGCTCCAGCCAGCAAGGTGGTCAGTGTGTCCAGCTGCTCCTGGCTCTGGGGACAGCCTCCTGCCCAGCTGACCTCAGCAGGAACTGGTTGTGTCATTCTGGAGTAAACTGCAGCTGAAGGGATGGGGACAGTCCCCAACAGCAAGGGCTGGCTGTGCTGAGGTACATTGCATTTGGATTGAGGAAAATTTTAGCACTTGACATCTTGTGTGAACAGAGGTTTCGGTGTCAAACTTGGGGCCAGCATAGGTAAACACACCAAGGAAATCAAATGCTACATTAAACCATTAGATTTACCCCACAGCCAGTGGCAGGTAAGTCTAGCAAATGTTAAGTGACAAAACTCGTGTCCTTCCCTCCACTCAGAGATGAGTTGATGATGGATGAATTACACAAAAAGCCACGATGAAGTGTCAGGTATGTTAAGGCCATGTGCTGCTGGGAGCACATCTGCACAGAGACCCTGCTGTCCCTGGGCCCAGCTCCCCACAGAGCCCAGGCGCTTGTGCTGGCACAGCTGAGGAGGCTGTTGAGGGCAGAAGCTGTTGGGAACAGCTGAGCACACCACCACTGATCTTCCTGCAGGTGTGCAACGGCAGCTTTGGGCATGTTATCAGAAACTGAGGAGATGGCAAAGCATGGCTTTGTATCAGCAACATTCATGTAAAGAACAAGGTACCTAATTTTTAGAGGAATTTAGCAATTCAGCTGTGATTTGCTACTTCATTTTAATGACCAGACAGATGAAAGAACTACAAGAAATCAGTACTAAAGGGTTCAGAAATTACACTCTGCCTTTTTACTGATGAAATTCAATTCCACAACTCAGCATTAGCACTTAAAAATGTCACACCATACGATCAAATAATAAGCACTTTGGCTAATTATTTAAATTAAATTAGCTGTAATTCTGCTACATAGCCAAAATTAAACCCTGCACCTCTCTGAAGATTGCAAGAACCTCTATCCACCACTCAGACTCATTCTCAGTTTAGAGCAGAGTCCAGGAGATGGAAGAGCGGACACAGGAAGTTCCAGCTGCTCACAGACTGGATGAGTTTAAGATATGCAGGTGTTGAAGGTGATGATTTTTTCTCTTGTGCAGAGAAACAATCCTATTTCTCCGTACATGTGGGTGATGCCTCATCACCTGTGGAGCAGGTTTTCAGAGGTGGGTCATGACTGCACTGGTGGGTAACGCGAGGGTGTCCCTGACCAGAAGAGCCGTGGTACCTCCACCTGCAGCCCACTGCCGATGGTCCAACACCTCCACCTGTGCCCCCATACCTGTCCCCGTGGCGCCGGCCCGGCCCTCACCTGCGGGCAGCCTCCTCGATGCTCTCCCCGGGCTGCACCTTCCCGCCGAAGCCGTTCCACAGCCCGGCGCCGAACCCGCGCTTCTTCATGCCCAGGAGGACGCGGGACGGCTGCACCACCAGGACGAGGGTGAAGAGTCTGGAGGTGTGCATGGCTCCTGGCTGAGGGACGAGGCGGACACGCTGTGCCGAGGCTTCCTGGCCTCCTTCCGAGGAGACCCGGGGGATGCCGGAGCCCCGAACACCCAGCAGCCCTCCCCAATGCCCGGTCCCTAAAGCCCGGTCCCCCAGCACCTCTCCCAGTGCCTACCTCTCTAACGCTCCCACTGACCCTCGCTCTCCTGCTACCTCTGCACCCTCTTCCCAAATCCTTTTTCCCCAAACACCACCACCCCCGAATCCGGACCATCTTTAACACCCTCTCCCAGGCACCCCTGACTCCCAGCACCCGTTCCGCAAATCTTTGATCCCCTCCGCAAATCCCTGTCCCCAAAGATTCTCCGACCACCATCAACACCCCTTCCCCGAATCCCTGAGCCCCCAGAAACCCCTCCCCACATCTCCGATCCGCCTTCCCTAAATCCTTGCTCCTCCTAAACTCCCTCCCCGAATCCTTGACTCCCAGCGCCCCTTCCCCAAATCGTTGATCCCTTATCCCAATCCCTGACCCCCCTGCACTCCCATCCCCGTCCCCGCGCACCTCAGCCCCACGCTCGCAGCTTTCCCGCCCGCCTCGGTGTCACCCTCGGCCGCGGCCCGTCCCCGCTCTTCCCGCGCCGCCGCCGCCCCGCCCGCGGCCGCCGTGAGGGGAGGCGGGCCCAGGCGGGCCCAGGCGGCCATGGCGGGCGGTGGCGGAGCTGTCATTGCCGGGGGCAGGTGCGTGGCGGGGCCGCTGAGGCGATCCCGGCGCCCATGAGGGGGATGGTGGGGTGCCGCTAGTGCCGGCGCCTGGAGTTTCCCTCGGGAATGGGTTAATGGGCGTTTGGGTTCCGCCCGGGCAGGGGCCGTGGCTCTTGGTTGCTCTTCCAGGAGTTTGCAGGAGCTCGGGCATCCCTCCGTTCCTCTGAGCGGCTCACGGAGGCCACCGGCCCCGCTGAGGCAGCTCAGGAGTGCTGGGATCACTCTGCCATGTCGTGTCCTTAAAACACCTGAGCAGAAGCTGGAGTGGGATCTCTTTCCCCCCTTAGCTCAGGATAGCACGTGAGGCCTCATCCAAAATCTGACCCTGCTGTTGTGATAGGACCTGATAAGTAAAGGTGCCAGAAATCTCAAATTTGGGGACTGCTTTTTAGAATCACAGAATGGATTGGGTTGGAAGGACCTCTGGAGAACATCTAGCCCAATGACTCTGCCAAGGCAGGGTCACCTGGAGCAGGTGATAGAGGAACATGTCCAGCTGTATTGAGAATGTCTCCCGACGGGGACACTCCACATCCTCCCTGGCTGCCTGTAGTGGCTGGAATTAATTGCTATAGAGACTTTTCTAATACAGAGTGGGTGGTTATATACTAACTGGTTGACTTGCCTCTCTTCCTGGCTTTGGATGAGCAGATGCCTGCACACCACAGTGAAGTTTCTAAGGAAAACTGGAACTGAGCAGAGGTGGTTGGAGCGGCACTTGAAGGATCCCTTTGTCAAGGCATCGAAGCAGCAGCAGTACCGGTGCCGAAGTGCCTTCAAATTGCTGGAAATTGATGACAAGCTCTGTGTTCTCCGTCCAGGATTTTCTGTTCTTGACTGTGGAGCAGCACCTGGTGCTTGGAGCCAGGTTGCTGTAGAGAGGGTCAATGCCTTAGGTACTGGTAAGTGCAATTTTTTGGCAGGCAAGATGGGGATGGTACTCCTCTTGATGTGTGTGACAGGTCTGTGAAATACTACGGAATCTAAATCAAAGTACTATGAAATGAAGGAAATATTATGATGGTAACAGTATGGGGAGGGGACATGGGTACTGGCAAGTGCCAGAGTCACTGATAAAATCATGAAGGGGTGAGCCTAGTAAATCTTCATGTAGAGAAATTGTGTTTATGAAATAAAACATACCATGTGGTGCTAGTGATCTGATTAGCTGTTGCGGGGAAGATCCCTTCATCCAGTTTTGAAATTGGTGTGACCTCCAGCAATTACCTTGGCTTATTTGAAATATTATTCCCTTCTTAAAAAATGGAAGCAACTACTTTGCATGGTTTATATAGGTGAAGCCTTCAATATTTACAAAGTGAGGTGTTATCATCTGCACCATTATCCAGGATTTCTGGACTGTCAGCCTTGTAAGAGCAACAGAAAACCAAGAAAAATCCTCCTTGTTTACCCCAGGTAGCTGAGTTTTTATGTCTTGAATGGATGAGCTTATGGCAAACCCTCCATCCAGATGCACCCAGCAAACTGCCAGGGGACAAGAAAGCAGCTGTGGCAGGGGGTGGCTTGTGTCTGCTGGCACAGAGCTCGTGCATGTGCAGGTTTTTGCAGCCACTCTGAGTATTCCCTGTGTCATTCATCCTTACAGATCCTGCTGTCCCCACTGGCTTCGTGCTTGGCGTTGACCTGCTGCAGATTTCTCCTCTGGAAGGAGCAGTTTTCCTGTCGAAGACTGACATGGCAGAGCCCAGCACGCTGAGCGCCATCCAAAGCCTGCTTCCCTTGGGGAAGGCAGATGTCATCCTGAGTGACATGGCCCCCAATGCCACGGGCATTAAAGAGCTGGATCATCAGAAGCTGATCAGACTGTGTTTAGGCCTTCTGGATATAGCCCAAAGCATTTTAAAGCCAAAAGGAACCATGCTCTGTAAATTCTGGGATGGATCTGAGGCCCGCCTGCTGCAAAACAGACTGAAGGAGCAGTTCCAGGATGTGAGAACTGTAAAGCCTCAGGCCAGCCGGAAGGACTCTGCGGAATCTTATTACTTGGCCAGGCTGTACAGAGGGAAATGAAAGTCATGAGCTGCAGATCCTGTGACATTGGTTGGAAATCTCAGTTTAGTGGGTGTTTAAAGGAAAATCCCACCATTAAGACCTTTGGGAAGTTTGCTACTCTTCTTTAAGTCCGCCAGGCTTTTCAAATACTTGTGGACAAAATGGTTGGGAATGGAGAGGAATAATCTGAAAGGCAACCTCTGGGACTGGAGTAACGGGAATGAAAATAAAATGCTGATTATATGAGTTTTTAATGCGTGCTTGAAAACCATTGCACTGTTAAGGCTGTCATACATGAGGCTGACCATAAAGATGATTGTTAGAATGGGAGGGAACAGCAAAGGGGAGTTTGAGCTAATTCAGTGCCTTTTAGAAAATGTTTCTGTGCACATCAGGATCTGCATCCTCATGCAGGGTGTGTAACACAGCCATGTGAGAGGCACAGCTGCCTTGGAATGTTCAGCCCCATGGCTCTGCTGCTTCTCCTGCAGACACGGGTTATATTTAGGAGTTGCTGCTTCCTGGCACTCATAAATCCAGTCAGTGGCAGTGGGACAGGGTCATGGCCATGCAGATCATCTCCTCAGTGCTTTTTAGGTGTGGCCGGTGGTGTTTCTGAAGCAAAAACACAAGATGTTCCTAAGATCCCAGTAGGGAGAATGACTGAATTGCCGGAAATCTGTTTGCACAAATAAATTCAGCTGCTGCCTTATCTAAAAGTGACAAATTTTATATAAAATACTGCTTTTATCAGGCTGACTGTGGCATGAATTATACGAGAAGCTGTTTTTAAGACTCCCGGGCCTTTCTCATCATCAGCAGCTCATTTGGGGCAGCTGACTGGATCGGTGCCGGAGCAGGAGGGCGCGGGGCGATTTTTGGTGGGGCGGGCCGAGCGCCGAGCCCACCCCAGCCTGTCGGGCCATTACGGTAGCGCGGGGAGCGCTGCGCGCATAATGCCGCCCTTACGGCTGCCGGCGCCGCTGTTCTCGCGAGAGGCGGGCGCCGAGTTCCCGCGAGATCCCGTGGCCGGGGCGAGGAGGGAGATCCAAGCGGGGCGAGCGGCGGTGAGCGCTGAGGGAGGGACGGGGAAAGGGGCAAGGACGGGGGGAAAGGGGAGAGAAGGAGGGCTCCGGCCGCGCCCGTCCCACCCCGCTCTTCCCCTGGCGGAATCGTGCGGGCGAACCCTTCGGTGCCCGGAGCTGCCCTGTGCCCGCCGCGGCCGCTCTCGGTGTTCGCTGCGTGCCCCAGGGGAGCCTTGGCCACGGGGGTTTCTGAACCGGACCGGGTCCCACACCTAAGTGTCGTCTTAATTGTTAGTAAGTTTGAGAACGGGCTTGCCGGAGCTACCTGCCGGCAGGTGCCTTTGGTTTTGGCTGATCTGTTGCTTCTGAGCCGCTCTTACGCCGCCTGCTCGTGATGCTGTGAATGCGACCAGTGACTGCGCTGTGACCCCGGGGGTGCAGGAGCCCCGAGGCAGCCCCAGGTCTCTGTTTGTACTACAAGCCATGTGGATGTTGTGGTTGCCTTTCCTGGTCCTGGACCTTTTCCTGTGTTTCTGGGGATTTATGGAGTGTGCAGTCAGTCACCTAAGGTTTCCTGAAATCTCCTGGGAAACCTTGCAGGCTTTTCTGAGCTCCATGCTTGATTCATCCTTGGTCATGTAGTTAGTCCCTTTCTGAATTAGAAGGAAGAGCTACATCTCATTATATGAATAATGAGATGTAGTTTCACTTATACAGGTGATCAGTGGACTTGGGAAGACTTCTTGTTGGAAATTAGAGTCCAAAGTGCTTCTGGGAAACCAGAAACAAGCTGTGTAGCAGGCAGTGTTTGCTGCTACTGTGGAGTTAGTTCTGCTCCCATCAGCTTCAAAACTTAGGGGGAAGAACAATGAGTTTGGTTTGGTCAGAGAAAAAGAGGCTGTCTTGTATCTTTTTCTCATTTCAGAGAAAATTATGACTTCAGCCTGTGTGGGGTCATGTTTTCTGTGGATCCCAGCAGTGATTTGCAGGTTAATTTTTACCCTCTAAATTGGAAGACCTTGTGTTGAGTGTTTCCTCTAACATGGAGATGGATGATGGAGAGATGGATCCCTCTTTAGCAGAGCATCTTGCTCTGAGTGTTTTGCTGATGATTTTCTGTCCATTTCCAGAGCCATGGAGGACTTGGAAAATAATACCACTGTCTTCTCCACCCTGAGATCCCTCAACAACTTCATTTCACAGCGTATGGAGGGAGTGTCTGGGCTGGCTACACCAGGATCTTCTCAGAGCTCCTTACAGATGCAGTACCAGCAGAGGATGCAGGTGAGGAGTCTTCATCTTGGTGATTCCTGCAGTATCACTTCAGTGTGGTTGTGTGCTCCTTTTGATTCCAGGAGCTGGGAATTTCATTGAGATCTGACCGGTCATTCTGAAATTGACATTCTGAAATTGACATTCTGAAATTGACCCAAACAAATAAAGGAAGCTTGCTGACACCATTCTGGAATCTTTTCCAGAATATATTTAATTTTTTTTACAGTGTCAAACAGGTTTATTTCTGTTTTGTAAAAGTTTAAGAAAGGTCCTTTGAATTTATTCCCTGCTAGTTATATCTGTGTACCAGCTCAGGAAATGAAATTGTGAGTTGTTTTCATATTGCTGAACAGAGGAGCTTTATATCTTAACATTTTTCTAGTAAGACACTTTGTTACCTTTTTTCAGGATTTAAAGGCTTCTTTGCCTGGTCACATCCAGGAAACTTGCATTGAGATGTGGCTTTGATATGCAAACCAGTTGTGCTTTCTTATCCACCTGGGTTATTTACTTTTTTTTTCTGTTAGCAGCTTCAGGCTTATAACGCATAAAGTAAATTGACATCTTAGATCCTAGGGACTGTTTATTAAGCTGGAATGAAGTTTCTCTATTCTGTATCTTAATATAATTTCTATTTCAGCCTCTGAGTAAAAAATAAGTTTGCTTCTTTTTAATGTAAATCTGCTTTGCATTTGGAATGTTGACAAAAATTAAAGCTTTTTCTGTCTGTGCTGCATCTCTGGTGGCAGCAGCAGTTGCAGGAGGCTCTCTCTGGTTAGAGTCTCCATTGGCTGTGTGTTGGATGTACATCACCAGGATGTAAGCAATTTTGTTAGTGTTGTCTGTGCTCTCAGGTAATTTGAATGAAAAAATGAAGGGTAAAATTGTAGAGCTCATGGAAAAATGAGTTATTTAGCTCAGCAGGTACTTTTATTGGGAGCATGATCTGTGCTTCTTAGGCTTGGGGAGTTCATAATTAGCTTTTAGATAGAGAATTAGATTTTGTCAGGCTGCATCTAGAGATTGAGAAATTCTGACTTAAGAACCAGGAATTAGTTTCTTTCCAATTTGCCTTGGTTTGATGTGGGTTTCTGAGTGTTGTGTTGAACACTGAGATTCCCTGTCTACAGCTGATGTGAGAGGTACCACAATGTGGTGATAGCTTGTAAAATGACAATATCAGCTGAGGAGTACAGAGCAGGATGATACTGTTGTGCTGTTAATGGTGTGCAATGTCTCTTTTCACTCATGAACTGGCCAGCTGGAGGAGCAGGCTGGGCAGATCCACTCCAAATCCCAGCTGCTGCAGGTGGAACGGGAGAAGATGCAGATGGAGCTGAGCCACAAACGAGCTCGCATCGAGCTGGAGAAGGCAGCCAATACCAATGCCAGGAACTATGAGGTGAGTGGGATGTTTGCTCATGGCTTGGGAGCATTGGCCTGAGCCAGAACACATGGAGAGCATTTACATCAGTGGTTTGGTTCAGGGATGTGCATTGGTCTGCAGTGCTCTGTCTCAGAATGTGTATGGTTACTCTCTTTTTGGAGTGAAACTAAACTGAAAGGTGCACTCCAGGAGCAAGCCTGGTGTTCTCCAACTGCTAATGGACGCTGTCTTCAGAGCAGGATTTCAGTGACTCTGGAATGCATTTACCGTGTTTGCATTTACTGCAGGTGTGGGTGTCAAGTTGCCAGCATCAACATATCTACAGAACTGCTCTGCAGGTCCCCTCTCAGTGCACTGCACTAACTTGCTAAAGTGCACAAGAGTGTGAACTTGAAGCCTTGTTAGGTTCGCAGACTGGTGATCTGATCACTGGGTTCTGTTAGCTTAGCCCTGAAGTTGTCATGGGTAGCAGTAACAAAAGGGATTTGTTTTACGTTTCTCCCAGAAGTATTTAATAATTTTTCTCCTAGAGGGTTTAAACTTCTGCTGGCACAATTGCAAGCATTTGGTTTGTGTGACTGTAATTAATTGGAATGGCAGCAGTTCCAGCCATGCAGTGTCACGCAAGAGAGCCTGCACTGATAAAACAGTGAGCCTCACTCAGGGACTAATAGCTTTTATTGGGTTCTGCTTTTCTGCCCACATATGTTTGCTTAACGACGTTACTGAAATAAGCTGTGGATCAGTGGCTTTTGTAGCATAATAAAAGTCTTCCATGTGGCTGATTATTGAAAAAGAAATCTGTAAAAAATAATAAGTATGTTTTGTTGTATTTTATGAGGGTGACAGATTTAGTGTGTGGTTGTGAAATAGGGAGTCAGTGACTAAATTCCTCCTTCCTCTGAAGTAAGGTGATGTGGGATTAGGCCAGGAAGAGTTCAAACTGGAATGTAGCTGAGTCAGTCACAGAAACCCTTGAAATACTGGTACAAAAAAAGGGAGCAGCATTAATCCAGCAGTGTGGTAATTACCCTGCTCAGATTCTGTGTTTTTCTGAGTCATGTGGATAAAGGTTTTAGGAACCTCACAATGCTTTGCATAATCCTTGCGTATTATGCAAATCCGTGTCTGGAGTTGCTTTGATTAGCTAAGCAATTTATTATGCATTTTTTTCAATAAGTATTGATCAGTTTGTGGTAGGAGTAAATTGAAATGGTATATCAAAGGTTGTCAGACTGCAAGAGTATTTGTTGTGTTAGTTGATAGTCTTTTCTTTTAAATGGCCTCAATTCCAGAAGTTGCAGAGGGGAGTTTGTCTTATTAACCCAGCTGTTGAGGGCTGAGTTTCTGAAAGTCAATTTTCGTGCGTGGGTCAACTTGAAATTGGGGATTGAATGTTTTCGTCTTTAATCTGCTGGAGAGTGTGCAATGGAGTTTGTGAAGCCACATCTGTATTCTCATAGTCATGTCTTAGTGTAAGAGATTTGGAAGACGTGGTCTCTTGATTTTCCAGCTCCATTTCCCTGGATAATTCCTTGGGTAATTCCATTGAGTTACTGCTGATAAAGTTTTGTCCTTGCTAGGTTAAAGCTGTGGTCTGAGTAACTTTGCTTCATGATGAAGCAATTACCATTGGTGATCATAGAATGAGGACAAAAGAAAGCAGCAGAAAGGTGAAGCCATTTTTCTTTCTTCTTAAGTCTCTTTGTGTTTTTTCCCTGGCCAGCGAGAGGCTGACCGTAACCAGGAGCTGCTCACACGCATAAAGCAGTACCAGGAGAGGGAAACAGAGGCTGAAAATAAACTGAAAGAACAAATGGAGATGAACAAATCTTACAAGAAGAGCATGGAGACAATGAGTAAGAAGCTGCAAGAGAAGGAGAGCAAATTAGACGAAGCTAATGAAGTAAGAACAGAGTAATTTTTAATCTATTCATAGCTCCAGGTGACTTTGCAGTTCTTGTGACTTGAAAATGCCCTTTTTGATTAAAAAACCAAAATGACTGGAACATTGTGTTCATCACCTGGAAATGAATAAACCCTGGTGGTGTGTGTCTTTTCTATGAAAGTTTAGAATCAAGCCAAGCCCAGATACAAGTGAGCAGGTCAGAAGGAAAAGAGATTTCTTAGACAAGGTGATATGGAGAAGGAGAGAAAAAGTGGTGTAACATCCAGCATCTGGGTTCAGAAGTGTGAAGAAGGGGACAGTGATGTGATGGAGGAGATAATGTGGGAGAGTGTTCAGGGAAGTCAGGAGAACAGTAGAGTAGGTGAGGTCTTCCTGAAGTGTCTTAAATGCCTGTGCATTCTACTGCAGAATGAATACTTGGGTAACAGTTTCAGTATAACTGGATGCCCAGACCATCTTCTCAACCCTCAACCTTCTCAGATATTACTATATTTAAGTTCTGCTATTTCATTTGTAACTTTCCTGTACCAGCTGTTGATCAGCAATCACTAAGTCCTTAAGCCCTGCTCCTGCCTTGGTGTCACTGGAAATGTAGCAATGTGATAAAGCAGGTAAACAGATTTAATGTTCCAGTTATCAGTGATTAAAACCAGGGGAGAGTGATGGTACATTAGAGAAACTAAACCCACCTAAAAGATTTGTGCTGCACTTCTGTGTCTGTGTTCTTTTATTCCTATCAGTATCAAGATGAGAACTCTACCTGTCTCTCTGTCTAGAAGACACACTGCATATGTAATATTGTGAGATATTTCTCTTTTTCTCTGTTACAGGGAGCTGAGTAATGACTGTTGGAAACAAACCTGTGAGCTTTTATTTAGAGTTAATATATTTAGAAAAAAACATCACCTAACTTTAAAGTTTGATATTTTTCATGCCAGTTTGAGGTCACCTATTTAAGAGATAATGCAAATGACAATTTGGATGGCAAATTAAAGTGCAAAATTATTTTCTCTTGCATTTGTTTGAGGTAGGTTTGCAGGTCTGAAGGTTTGCAGGAGTGTGGGTTTGTTTCTAAGATTGTGTTAGTACTTTTTAGTTGGCAATTATTTCTATCATCATCCATAGTATCTGGCTTGGAAAGTCACAGCCTTGTGTATTTATGCTTTTTTTTTCCTCCTTTAATTCAGACAATCACTGTATTAAAAGGGAAAATATCAGAGCTGCAATGGAATATAATGAACCAAGAGATGCAGATGACAAGCCAAGACTCTCAGAAGCAGGAACTGATGGAGCAGCTGGATGTTGAAAAAAAGTAAGCAGGGATGAATGACTGTAGGGAGAAAAAGGCAACAGAACTTCAGTCTTGTGCAGCTGTCATCACTCAGAAAACTTTCAACGGTGTTTGATTTCTGCTCTTCAAAGGGGTTCTTTGATCTGGGTGTGCAGGTTATAGCTGTTGTTTGAAACCAGCTCTGAGGTGGGATTTTAATTGTACCTTGAGGAAAAAAACCCACAAACTTGAGCTTTAAATCTCAGTGATGTTTCGTGTTTTCAGTGGAGAGTTACCAGAAGGCTGATCTGAACTTTATGGACTGAACAGAACAGAAATATGAAACCTTAAATCATAGTGAAGGGGTAATTGAAAGTTATGAGTGTTTTTTCTTGCTTGCTAACTTCAGCTCTTCAATTTCTAAGTTGTGAAGTTTTGTTTATTTTGAGTATATATTTGTTGTTCTTAGAGTTAAGTGGCTTGATTTTTTTTTTGTATTTTTCTCAATAGGCTTCTTTTTATTAAAATGAATGGGTATTTTTGTCTCTAAATAGGAGGGAGCTGATATGAGTGTGAGATTGAAAGAGCAAATGTTGTATAAGAGTAACATTCACCTTGGTAGTGCTGTTTGACTCTGTTGGTCAGAGACTTCTGAAGGTGGGTTGTTTCTGGTACCTGAATTCTGGATGCTCAAGTGCCTCTTGTGTCTTCATCTGACAGGAAATGGCAGGAGGCAAGTCAGCAAATCCAGACCCTGCAAGCAAGCCAGACCTTACTGTCAGAATATGAACAGAAGATTAAGGTAAGAAAGTTTGTGACCTATATAAAGCTTTAGATTTTAATTCCTTCAGTGGAAGAACAGAATGCTGCTTCTTAAAAACCTGGCTGTTGCAGAAGTAAAAGGTTAGTTTGTCATATAAGTACCTGAGTTGGTTGCTAGCAAGAGTTGAGCTTGGGTGGACCAGGCCATCTACAATTAGCTGTAACATGACACTTTGCCTTTGTTGTATCAATTGATTGGAAAATCATGCTTTCCTCTATAGAAAGGTGGTTTATATCCTTAAGCAGTGCTCTGTAGGAATGCTTTTTTTGGTTTTGTGCCACAGCACAAATTTGCTCTGCAAAAGACTGCTTCTAGAGTGATCTTTTTTCAAATGGTGTGTGATGAGCTACAGTTATTTTCTGTTTCCCTGAAAATCCTTCCTCTGCAGTTGTGTTTAGAAAGTGCAATTACTTGTAAAGCTTTCAAAACTACACTATCTTAAACATCAGTGTAGAGATGCGTTTTGTGCTTCCAAATGGGCACATAGGTTGGTATGAGTGTATCTCTTTAATTTGTCTTGTCTTCCTGGCAGAGGCAGATGTGGAGAATTACTCTGGTTTGAGCAGTGCTGACAGTGGCACTGCCTTGCTGTAAAACCAACCAGGTTGTCAGCAAGAGGAGACTTTCTCCATTGAAATGAAAAGATGAAAAACAAGATACAAGTCTACAACACAGCCCTAAATAATTTGGGTTTTTAGTGGAAAATGCCCCAACATTTACCATAATATTGAAATGCACATTTGTGTCTCTTTCTGTACCTAATTCCTGCAGGCTATTCAAATGCTTCTCACTTTATTGGAGGAGGGATAGAGGACTAGAAAATCACAGATTTGGTTCAGTTGATAGAAGAGGATCATTTTAATGAGTAACTGAGGGGTTTTTTTTGTTGTGAACTTGGACTAAGCAGGTGTAGAGAGAAGAGACCAGCCCAGGTGTTAAAAGTGTGACAAGAGTCATCCCTGCTTTGAGCATGGATTGGACCACATGACCTCCTGAGTTCCCTTCCGACTTCATTTTCCAGTCCTTGATTTGAGCTTAAAAGGTACAATGCAGAAATAGCTCTTACCAATTCCAACTTACTCATTGCTGTCCTGTTCTCATCCCATGTTTTCCAGGATCTGGAGCAGAAGCTGTCCCAGCAGGAACATGATGCTGCAGTTGTCAAGAACATGAAGGCAGAACTGGCTCGTTTCCCAAAAATGGAGCGTGAATTGCGCCAGCTCAGGGAAGAAAATACCTACTTCAGGTGAAGGAAGGGTTCAGGTGTTGAGGGTTGTGTTCTTCTGTACATGCTACAGCTGCACTGTCTGCACTTGACATCCCTGTTTAGGGTTTCCACATGGGAAAGCTCAGAAGGAAGTATTTCATATAAGTACTGCTTATGAATTGAGCAGTGTCATGGTGCTTACTAGATGAGAGGATCTGACAGGATCTGAGGAATCTTCTTGAACACAGGAGCCTCACAGAATGTGAATTCATTGTTCTGGGTGGTGATTTTGGATTGTTAGAACAAAATTCAATGTTTAAATGTAATGATGAACTCCATACAGCTTGGGGAAAGAATTTCCTGTAGGGAAGAGAGGCAGCTGAACATTCTTTTAAGAACTGGTTTTGCTTAGCTGTTGTTACCACTGTTTTAAAGGCCTGTTCCAGCCTAATGTTTAGAAAGTGTCTTGTTTAAATTTCTGAACTCTGATATAGCCATTGGGTATGGTAGGCTTTCTGGATTGTCAAAGTGGCAATCAGTTTGAAAAATTAAATTAAATGTAATGTGAGTCATCTTGCCAGCTTTTTTTTTTTTTTTTTTCAAATTAAGTAATTTTCCTAGGTTTTGCTCTTGCAATTATTTCATTATAATTTTACATTGCTTGTTTTGGAATTTTTTCTCATGCTTGTTTTTCTACACTGGAACATACCAAGAGATTAAAGGTCATTTGCTTTTGTACAGATTTATTTCACTCTTGTACATCTCTATTGTGAAATAAAATAAGAAGTAAAACTAAGCAGTGCTCCAAAGCCCAGGTCTGTACTGCTTGTTGTGTTCTAGCCTGACTGAAAAGCAGAGTTTGGAGTCTTTTGTTACCCTTGTTTTGACAAATAGTAAAGCAGACTCAAAGCTTCAGCTTGCTTGGGCATAATTACGGTGGTATTTAGACTAGAAAAAAATAATTTCAGTAAAAGAGTATATTTTTTGGTAGCAGTGGCTTTGTAGTGAAGGTTATAGAAGTGAGTCAGTTAAATGTCATGATTCCCATGGGATTGCTCTATATCTCAAAGTTTGTGAAAGGGAATTCACTTGCATGAATCTGTAGTAATTGTCTCTCTTTTCATCACAGGGAAATGAAAGAAAACAATGGTTTGCTTAAAGAGGAAGTGGAAGGTCTCCAAAGAAAGCTGGAACGCTATGAGAAGGTCCAAGCACAGCTAGTGACTCTGGAACTGGAAAATGAGGTGAGGAGCTGGGAACATCTGGTGGATGAGCAGAACAGGAGTTTCCTCCATTACCTGTCCGTTTAGGCTCTTCCTGTATTGTGTTACTTAAGATATGATACCTGCTTTAATTAGTGGACTCAAACCAGCTATGCCCAAACTGGAAAGTCAGCATGAGGGGAGTCATGGCAAGGAAGGTGTAAAGGGCAAAAGGGATGGTTACTGTTCAGCTGGAGATTTTTTATGTAGAGAATAATCTCATCATAGTGTCTATTTTAGCCTTGATGTTTCTCTTTTACCTTTCTTTTGCTGGAAAGGCTTTTTCTAGCATCAGGTTCTGTCCAGACATGGTGGTGTCACACAGCAGGTGGGTGTGAAGAACCCTGGTACGCAGGGCTGCAGAATGGCAAACCAAAAATGCTGGATAAGATCAGGAAATCCACAGGAGGATAAGGAATAACACTGACTTTCATGGAGGATTATGAGAACTCTGGTTTTGAGTTTTGTAACAGCTCTGGTGAGCTGTTAGAACATGTGTCTATGTCTAACTCTACTTTTAATCTTCACTTTAGAAACTTCTGGGAAAATTACAAAGCTGGGAGAAACTGGATCAGAGCACTGGCTTAAATATCAGGTATGTGCCCACAGCTCTGAAGGGAAGTAAGACTTTTAAGCCCATTCCTCTTAATCTTCTGACTGATCTCTTAAGTGTGTTGGCCATGTTTTCTTTCTGTCCCTTCTTCGTGTGGAAGCTCTTCTAGTACATTTTATTAAATATGAGAAGAAAATAAGATAACACGATTTTTAAAGTAACTTTGGGAGCTAAGAATGTTTTTCATCAAGTCACCTTGAGTAATGTCTTTGAGGCTGGGGATCAGTTTGAATTCTTGAAACTTTTTGTGTGTAGCTTCATTTTTATTTAGTTAAGAGATTCCACTTGCTTAATAAGTGAATTTCTAAGAATTTTACATGTCCAGAGAAGAGAATGTGTGCTAGTTGTGGCACACTATTGTAAACACATTTCCCTTGAAATCTGGATATAAAAATTAGCTGCTAGTTCATGTTGTGACTTTCTTTCCCTAAAGCAGCTGAAGAAATGTGGTTATTTTAGTTATTTTGTCAAAGCCACTCCCCAGTTGTGTTTTCTAACACCAGCTGGTCTGTGTGCTGGTACTCAACAGCTCCTCCTGACATCTGGAGCAGTGAACCAGATTTTTTAAGGTCCCTGTGTATGTGGTATAAAAAGGAGCTAGAAATAGTGGAATTTTTGATCATTTTCTTCTGCTGCAGAAGGTTTTCTGTGTATATATGAAACTTTTGTGTGCCATATTTCAACGCTGTTCTATTTTCTCTAAATATTTACAGTGTCATTACATGAGAAAAGAAGATACTTCTTTGTAAATAAATGATATGAACATTGATCACCTTTCACACTGGGTCAAAGCTGAAACATGAGCAGCAGAACCTCATCTTGCCAGTTGTTTTTCCATTCCATTCATTCCACATACCCAGCTACAGAGCTGTGTCTGCACACTGCTGGGATTGTTTGGAAATGCACAGATGGTTTGGACACATCACTGCTTCATGTAAAAGATACTTGTGTTCCCACTTGGGAAAGCTCCCTTAATTTCCTCAGTGTTTTCTGTTTAATGAGGATAAAGAACCTTTTCCTGAGGCCTGCTGGTAGGTAGCATGCTTGAGGTTCTCTCCTGCATCTGCTGAGGATCCATACATTTAGATGAAGATGGAATTATGCTAAGTCTCCTATGGTAAGGTATGGACAGAAATTGTAGGAATCCTTTTCACAAAACCTTTTGGAGTAAAAGCTTTTTACTTACCTCAAGCTGTTAAAGGTTTAACGAGGTAATTTCACAGTGGGAGAGAAATGGAACCAAGTGATTCTGCCTGTTGAAGTGTAATAACTCCTTCATTTAAAATCAGAATATTCACTGTGAAGTGCTAGTTTTGTGATTGGGCCGTATTGTTTAGTGCTATTAATGGCACCTTCTACAGAAAGGGGAATTGCTCTTGAGAAAGATCATCTTTTCATGCAATTGGAGCAAGTGGGACTGGATGATTTCCCCCTCCTTCCCTTATTCTTTTTCTTTTCTTGCTCAGACTTCTTACATCATGAATTACATGAGTCTTTGTGAGGGTGATGAAGATGGTGAGAGATCATTGTCCTGGTTGGATCCTGGAGAATGCTGTTGGTGAAAGTTTGAGAAGAGTTAATTGCCCATCTCATAGTAGAAAAGAAACAGTAACAAGTTGGCTGATTGTCCCAAAGAGCCAGAGGAATGTTCTGTTTGCTAATAACTAGATAAGAAAGGGAAAAGGGAATAAATTAGGATTTCTCATCTTTTCTTATCAGGGACTTCATTGGTGCAGAGGATGTAAGGGAAGTGCATGCAGCGTGTGGCGTTTTAGGAGAGGATGATTTTTCATTTCCTCCAGCACTTCCACAGGGCTTGTTCAGTGTCTGCTCTCAGTGGTTTCTGTTCACTGATTGCCTGCTCCCAGCAGGCTTTTTGTCAGATTGGCTTATGATCAGCCCTTGCAGTGTAATTTTATGTAATAATACTTGGGAAGGAGGTGCAGCTTTCAGGAGTGTGGTGGTAATCCAACTGTTTTTAGTACTGGTCTCTTTTTGGTGACAATGGAAGAGTGTTTATAATGCTTCACCTTGTGGGGGGAAAACAAGTTCATTAACAGTTGACTCTGGCTAATCTTCTGTTTGCTCGTTCTGGATTCCACTTGTAAGCTCCTGGGCTTTCTCTCTCTTCATAAACAGTAGAAACAAAGACAGCTGTAGTCTATAGCAAAATATCCTGTGCTGAACAGTAGCTAGATAATAAAATAGGACTCATCATATGTGCTATATATGGTTCATGTGTACACAGTATAAATCTATGTCATCTTTCTTGTGTTCAGTTATCTGTCCTTCGGATTTCTTGAACTTCCTCTTGCCTACCTTGCAGTATAGTTGGCTCTGGTTCTTATTGTGGATCTAGATCTTTTTCATGTGTTACTGTTATGCTGCCAGGGATTTTCGTACATTGGTCATGTGTTGCTCTGACTTGATACTTCTGCTGTAGAATTGGTTTCAGCTGTAAAGAGAAAAAACCCACAAAATGTTAAATTCTTGCTCCGTGAGCAGAAAGTCTTATTTATTTTGGAGTGCACTGTCCTATAGAAGGATATTTATACACAGCTTTTTTAGGACTGTTATTAGGAAAGGTTTGTGTTGAGAAAACAAGCTTCTTTTACTGTGCCTCTCCAGGATGTGCTGATGGAGCTTCTATTTCTTCAAAATCAAGTATTTGAGTAATTGAGTTGTTGACCACCTTCACTGACAAACCATGTTAATTGTGACACACTCGGTTGTTTTTTCAGCAGTAGACTATTATCTTAGAGATATTTTCCAGGCAGTTCCTCTACTGCCAATTAACAGTTAATCTATTTTAACAGGAAAATACTTGGGAGAGGTTTTGGGTGACAGCAGTGGCTTTATTTGGGTGACAAAGCTTAGAACTCCCACGAGATGGCGCCCGCTCTCCTGCAGGGGAAGGAACGCGCTCGCTCCAGCCTGGGGTTCAGCCCGATGTGAATCCATCAGCCTTGGGAAGGGGCAGCTGCTCTCAGGAAAACTCGTGATTGCTGCCGGGAGAACCCTTAAACTCTCTTCCGTGCTGCCTGCATGCACTCACCGTCTCCTTGCCCAGTACTCCAGGCTGTACCTTGCTATGAAAATGGTTTGTGCAGATTTCTCTGATGGAATATCAAACTGTTTTTCTAGCTGGCTTTGTAAACTTCATGTTTACACCATGTAATCTTAATTTTGTTTTGTTTAATAGGAGTTCTTCACAGCCTGGTTCTTTCTCCCCACCCCAAGCCTTAGAATTGCATTCTCAGAACAGTGCTGCTATTGTTCTGCCTTTCCCTTCTGCAGCATGTAGAGGATGCCCAAATAAAAAATGAGGGTGCTTGTTCTGTGAGCTATTAATCTAAATAAGCCTCTTTCACTGCTGTTTGTCTGTGTTTGGTTGATATTGTTTTTGTCCTCTAATGAATTTAGCAAGTGATTTGCTATCCTTAAATAGATATACCCTGGAGTACTGAGTGATGGAAAAAGATGTGCATCAGGTATTTGTTAAAGCTGAGGCAGTAACTCAGATACTGAAGGTACTGATAGCCACTGATAGCAGCTGACAAGGTTTAATGTTAAATTTGTCTTTGTGTTATTCCATGAGTGGCAGAAGATGGCAACTTTTGAAAGGTTGGAGTTTGGCTGAAGAGTTATACAAGTGGGTGAAGTCTGCCAGGTGGGCCACAAACAACAGCTTCTGAGGAGTTTTATTCCAAGCTTTTTTCTTGGAGGTTTTTTTTTTTTTTGAGGTAATAAAAAATAACGTGTGATACAGGGTTTGTTTTTGTTTTTTTAATTTGCTCCATGTTTTTTTAATGGAAGTAATGAGTATAAAGTTTCTTCAGATTCACCTGCTGGGCTCAAAGATCTTTGTATACACAGCAGAGTTATTTTATATTGGTGATCAAATATATTGATCATGGCCTATTTAAGTCAGTGTTTCCTTTTTGGAGCACTGCTTTCTGTTGCCAGTGGTACTGTCAGCTCAGGCTTGGTGTTCATGCGTGGGAAAAAACAAAAGATTTCGTTCATACAACTTTTCAGAATAATTTCAGTTTTTTCCACATTGAGGACCTCAGCTGTCCTTTTCTGAAGGGCCATGGGTTACAGTGTGGAAATTAGAGCTGGAGCTGATGTGTCAGAGAGAAGAGAAGTATGCTTGGACTCTTGTGTGGAGCTCAGAGACTCTGGTCAGGGGCTTGGGTGTTCTGAGTCACATCCCACTGCAGTTCTGGTGTCAGGCAGGTCTTGGCCCCCTGTGCTGGTGGTGTAAGGCTGACCCAGGGACACTTGGGGTTCACTGGGTGTGGGTTTGGGGAGTGCCCACAGAGCCCTCTGGGGTGAGTGCAGGTGGCTGCAGCAGTGACATCTCCTGGAGCTGCTGTGGCTCTCTGGGGAGCTCACTGGCCAGGCCTGGCCTGCCAAGGAAGTGCAGTTTGGCCGGAATTTGGGCCAGTGCTGAGGAGCCATTTTCCCTTGGTGGAGCTGCCAGCTGCAGACAGCAGACACTGATCTGCTGACCTGTCGCCTCGAGCCAAAGAAGTGAACCTGGGAATGCTGACCTGGTTTTCTTTCTGAAACATCTGTGAGCTGGCTGCCTGACAAATCTTGGGGACTAACTTCCTGCAGTGTCTGAGACCAATTAAGAGAGGAGATAGTGTGAATGTGTATGCATTTCCTCTCTAAGAAAGGGTTTAATTAAGTGGCAAGCATCTCTATTTAGGACCGTGGTTTGCACAGTTGTAATTCATAATTACCCAGGTGCTACACTCAGTACGGGAAGTCCTTCTATGCACATTCTGCTTTTGGAGCTGGGGGAAGGGAGGGGAGAGAGGGAAAGGGAATTGGATTTCTTGATTCTGCATTTAGTGGTGGATTAGTGCTCTTTTTTTTCAGTGAATAGAAGAAAAAGGAGAATATTTGAGTTCTCTACTTTCCTTTTTGAATCTTGATTAACTATGCTTAGCTACTGTGCACTCTCTTCCATCCAAGGCATTGAATATCTTTGCAGTAGTGAATGAAGCTCATAATCTTTTCCTTTCTCACAAGGTAGTAATTTGTCTTTCTCTGAATGTCCATTATGAGTAAGTAGTTACTGGTTAAAAAAAAATCTGTTGACAGATATACAAAGTAGTGCATGTTGAAATAATTTGAATTACTCATGTTACTCTGGATACTTAATTAACTGCAGCCAATCAAGACAAGACTGAGGGTTATTGTTGCTGGTTCCAGTAATGCCATAATTCTGGCATGATCATTCCATAGTGGAGCAAATATTTTTATGGGATAGCCTATTGTAGCCCTGTGGTCTTTTGTCACCGAGCAAGAAATCAGTCTAATTAAAAGCATTTTGTGTTGGCTTTCCCCTGTAACTGTACCACTGCCCTGAATTACAGTGCTGATTTCTCTGTTGGAGGGTGAGGAGCTTGGTTTGTCTGGGTTGGCTACTGGTGGCCCCCAGCTTTAGAGCTCTGTCATAATTGGACAGAGAAAATTAGCATTAGCATATTATGAGGATATTGAAGCTTCATGTTCTATGTCTTAGTTTTTCATAAATAGTTGTAATTTATGATCTGTGAACAGACTGAAATTTGCATGACTGCTGTTTACAAGATTCCCAGTGTAAAACAAACAGTCTCCTCACAGTGGGAATTCCCAGGGTACCCAGTAGGGAGATAAATACTGCGTAGGGGGAGCAAGTAATTAAAAACCACCACAAACAAGCACCAAAACCCAAAACAACAACCAGAACAGAAGCACTGTGCTTGTTAGAGAAACTTTTATAGTTATGAGGTCTCAGCTTACCTCATGGATAGGTTATCAACTGTTGTCCTGTACAGGCAGAGTACTGCATTTTACTGTTTCTTTTTTGCCTTCTACTGAAGGTGAAGATTTGGGAAATGCCAAAGAATTCACCCTCTGAGGAGGGCCAGTGTAGGCAGGTTGCTAGTATTTCCCCAAATCCCTCAGAATAGGGCTTTCTCCTGGCTTCCTTGCATGGTTCTGCCAGGACAAGTTAGTCCCAGTTTAGAGCAGCTCTGCCATTTCTTTCTCACCTGGGGCTTCTGACTCCGGTGTGTGTCTTAAAATATTCTGTTCCTCCCTGGTACCTTCTGGTTCTGTGAAGTCTGCAGCTGTAAGAGGTGTCCTTGCAGAGCGAAAAAGCAGTCTGGAATGGGAAACAGCGATCCCATTCCTGATCTGTTCCCTCATCAGGTCTCCTGTGTTGGTGCATAAATAGTGCTGCTGTTCCAAAGCAGGGCAGGGGATGTGGAAGGGATGATGAGGATAATCATTGTGTTTATATAGAAATAAAGGCTACGTGCTCAGTATTTGTAGGACTTGGCTTGTGTGAAAGATGAAAGCACTGCCTCAGTAGTGTTTAGCAGCTTCTTGAGGGAGAAGTGCCTGAATAGTTCCAAAGGGCATCTTTGGATTTAGAGTGAGGTACAAGTGTAAAGAGAGAGCTACTTGTGGTTGTCTTACACTAATTGTGCATGTGCTGAAGCCACCAATTTTTACATAGAGAAGTTGTAGAGGAAGCTGTCACCTGTTGGATGTGACATGCAGCATATGCTGGAGTATTGCTCTAAGCTCTTTTGTTCTTCATTATTCTGTTCTCTTGCTTTAAAATGTACATTATTCTTCACTTTCCACGCTGCCCTAGGTTTTAGCTTTCCATGACAGAACTCTTATTGTGCCTCGTGGGGAGAAAATGCTCCTTTGTCATCTCAAATTCTGAAGCTCCAGGCTTCAGAGCAGTAAGATGCAGTTTTTGGAGACTTCAGTCCATGTTTGGGTGTTGGGGGTAATGCATTTAAATGTGATGCTTGGAAGTGGATGTCACATCTGTGCTTTAACCAGAGTTTAGTTTTCTCCCATTCCCTTGGGGTTTATCCACTTACTTTTAATTAAGCAACCACATTTCATAGATATCTTTAAGTGTAGGCCTGTGTTTTACAGTTCTTCACTGAAATGCTGGGCAAAACTTCCTGCCAGACTTTCCTATCTGATACTAATTTTCTCCAAAGAACGCTGTACTTATCTCTGATGTTCAAAAATATTAGTGTTCTTTCTCCTTTGCCATTAATGCTTTTATTTCCATTTGAATATATCAGAGTAATAACTCTGGAGGCTAAAGGAGAGATAGGAAGAGTATAAAATAAAACAGATGAGCACCTGACATTGAAGCAGAGCAAGGCTGTAATGTATAATCAGATAATCAGAGTGAGAAGTAAGCAAGCTCAGATCAAAAATATATCTGTCCTTGCTTTGCATTTCAAAGCTCTGGGAGCAGTTCGAGATTGTCTTCCCAGGATCACAGATCTGATATTCTGGAGACAGAAAAAGCTGTTAAGCAGTAACTTAGCACACTGTCCATCTTTGGTGAAAGGTGATTTGAGGAACTTCAGTAGTTTGAGTCCAAGAACTGTGTGGAGAGTAATTTAGCAATGTGTGCTGGTGTTGTCTGCTCCATAGCAGGTGTTTCATTTGCCATGGGGGGCTCAGCAGCCAGACACTCCATTTTGAGCTGCTGCTGTATTTCTTGCCATTATTGTTTGACACTGTTGGAAAACTGTTGGGTAAAAGTTGCTTTGGCTCCTTGCAGCATGTAGTGACCCATGTTATGTGTAAATGGCTTCAACTTTGCTGCTCACTCTGCTGTGAAGGAGAAGCTTTCAAAAATACAGGCACTTCTAAAGAGCCACTTTCATTGCATTAGGCAGCCCTGTTTGCCTTAAAGTGAAATTATCATTTAAATAGCAGAGACTAATCAGCAAGGGGATGGTTTGCTCCTGTCAGACAGCTCAAATGCTTGTGCTTGATTTTTATTCAGCCTATCATTTGATCGTTTCCAAAAACCCAATAACCACTATAATCTCCAGCTCAGTTTTAATTTTACCTTTCCATTTCCATTTTAGCATCTTTCAGTATTTCAGCTCTAAATTTTAAGCTGGGGCTGTTGACGTGCCGTTAGATATGCACTGCATTATCCCTCACTTACCCCCAAAGTTTTGCTTTTGCAGGGAAACTTTTAAACAAAAATGCACATCCCATAAATGCATACTGGGGATGATTTTGTTTTAGCATAGCAATGTCTTTTTCAAAGCTCTTCTCTAATGCAGAGGCCTTCTTTGAACAAAAGCAAAACAAAATGTTTCAGTAAGGAATCAAACTCTTGTGTGCTGCTCCCCTGTACTCCTGGGCATGGCCTTTAGCTACAGGGCAAGGAATCTCCCTTCTTCATTGAATCAAGGAATACCAAGATGGATTGTGCCCAACTGATGTAACAGCTTTCTTTGTCTAGAGAATTGATTATATTATCAAATAAATGACAATAAATCTTATTTCTTTGAATTTCACTGAAACAGGAACCACTTGGGAAAGTATAAACCATGGAGGAGAAGATGGAAATTAACAGAAGAATTGTAGGATGTATAAGAATTATTTAAGCAAGGATAGATTCAGTATTGTTGAAAGGAAAATGCAAGGATAAGTAGAATTCCTCAAAGATTCGCCTTAGGATCTGCTTTATTTAGTATTTCTATTAATGGTTTTGGTGCAAAAATTTGGTGTGTGCTGATAAAACTTGGCTAATGATGCCAAGTTCAGAGAATTCATAAATACACAAAAGCTGGATATGCAGAACTGAATGACCCTGAGGATTAGAGTGCAGAAATGGGACAAAATTCCATGAAACAAAGCACAATGCTCCATGGAATTGGGAGCTGAATGCAAACTTCTTTTGGAAAATGTAGCACATGCAGTAGAAAGGACCAGAAGGGCTGTGTGTTTGTTAAATCACGGTTCATTCTCATACAGGGGAGTCACCAGGAGAAAAATTGCCATGGAGGTGAAAGTATTCAAGGGGCTTGGGAGATGCTGTTCAGAGTTCTAGTCACCTCCACCCTGTGGAGGAGGATGGTGGGGGATGCTGAAAGTGGCTGCTGAAAGGAGCCTGGGAGCCATTCCACTGAGTGTGGAATGGAACAACCTCTTGCAGGGTCTGGTGGGAGATGTAATTGTTGCCAGGAAATTCATGGATAGAAGGGAGGAGAAGAAGGGGGATCCATATTGGTGAGAAAAGGTACCAGCTATCTTTAAGGCTTGTGCTGGTATTTAAATCAATTTGCTGTAACCCTGCCATGAGTGCAGTTACAAGGAAGTTGTTACTTTTAGAAAGACTAAAGTTCTGAATGCAGCTTTCAGTGGAGTCAAAGATATCCAAATTTCTGCTCCACAGGGTTATGGAAGAGATGAGTTATAATAGCAAAGAACTAGACAGGACCTAAACTAGAAGTTTCTTTTCAGTCTCACTTTCATTTGAATGTGTATGTGCCAGTCTATAAACAAGGGGATGTGCTCAAGAATAGGAAGAGGGGCAGTACATTTTAGTTTGGAATTACAGGCTTTATTTAATACCAGGGTTCTGAAAACTGGAGGTGGGGAAGGGGGAGTGGAGTTTAATGAGTAAAAGCAGATCATGTCCATCTTTCTGCCCATGCAGAACAAAACTGTAGACAGGGACACAAAGTGTGAGAGCAGCTGACCCTTGTTCATGTTGAGAAATAAGCAGTTTGCTGAAAAATGCACTGAACTATTAAGAAGAGCTTATCTGTCAGTGCTGATAAGACCAAAATATGATTTGTATCATTGGAGAAGCTTTTCTGAGTGTTTTTTGCGCAGGTTATCTTGATGGTGTTTTGAGAATGACTCACTCCTGGTTAGTGCTTAACCTCATCAGTGCCCAGAGCACGGATTCCTGCTTCTGAGGGAGCTGGGAAGGGGCTGCTTTAATCATCTGGCTTTGGTTTGTCATCTGTGCAGTGAGGAGCTCTGTGCTGGCTTGGCCAGGAAAGGTCTAATTTTCAGTTTTAATTGTACCTAGCAGCCAGCATAGCAACATCAACTTGGGCAGGAGGAAATTGGAAATGTATGAACATTACAGTACTTCAGTTTTTTAGCATTGTTGAAGTGCTCCTGCTCTGACAAGCTTGCTTATGTGCCCTGTGAAGATATTATGTAAGCTTTGTCCTGAAGCTCCAATCTGTCCTCCCTTGGGACTGCTTTCCCACTGAATATTTTTGATGAAAGCTTATCTTTACCTGGCTTATATTCTCTTTCCTCACAAGCTACTTAATTAAAGGGAGTATTCTTGTACATATACTTTTGTTCATGCATTGCTTGGAGAGAGAGAAAAATTCATGTGGCTTGGAGTAGCAAAAGCACAGCACAATATTTTTAAACATTTCTTAAAGGGCACAGTGAACTTGAAATGTTAGTGAGTTAAAAGATTAATGTGATAAGTGCCTCAAGGTTCTCTTGAACTAGCTGTGATTATGTAAGTGTTGTTTGTTATTTTAAAATAACTCATAGCATGGAAATTAGCATGGTGGATTGGATTATTTACTCATCCATTTCTGGTCAGTGTCAGTGCAGAAAAATACAGAGTAACATGCAAGACCTGAAGCAGATTTTTTTTTTTTTTTAGAAAGTTTGTTGATTCATCAATATGAATTTTAAATAAGCATAAAGATTTTTAGTTAGTGCCCTCCATCCCTTTTTAAAAGTAAAGACTCTTGCAGTTTGGAGCTGTTATGTGTGCATAGAGTAAATAGAAAAATGTTTTGCTTTCAGCTGTAATCTTCCTTATTTGAAACAATATTCAACAAAGTTGTAAGGTATTAGAAATGAGCCTCCTAAATTGTTGCTGTTCCTATAAATGATGCCTTTTTGTGTTTGAGACAAAATGAAAAGTGTTTTTTGTCTTAGCCTCCAAAACCCACAGCCTGAAGTGAGCTGCCTGAATGAGAGCAAACACTGCATTGGGCTGGCAAGAGCACTGGGGCTGGGATAATTGGAAAGATTCCCATTCTGGAAGCAAAGATGGGAGGTGTTGGGGGCTGAGCGGGTCCCTGTGTTTAGTGAACACCAGAATCAGTGCTTGGGGGTTGTTTTCAAAGTGCTGACCTGCATACCTGAAATAAGAGCTCAGGGCTCCTGCTTTCAAATGCAGCTTTCAGTGGGGTTAGAGCAGCTTGTAGGAAATGGAGCCAGGCCTGCTCAGCAGAAAGGAGATGAGATAAAACATGCCAACTCTCCCACTTAGCCAAGGCAAGTAAGAGATGGAGGTGCATGGGACCTTCTCTCCCTCCCTAACACTGATGTAAAATTCTAGGAGTGCATTGGCAAAGCTTATTTTTTTCAAATAGATGTTCTGCACATATTTTGGTCATCACCTTGCAGTAAAGTGGTTTTTTTTCTAATGAAGTCATGTCCTGCAGTATGGTGTTTTTGTAAGAGCATGATCCATTTTGAACAGAGTGGTAGAACTCTGCAGCAGTGAAGCTGCTCTCAACTTTTGTTGCCTCTTGCTATATAAGCAGAACAGATCTGTCACAGAGTCCAGACTTCCCACAAAAGACAGAGTTTTGTCTTTTCTAGAAATGTATTGATTCACATTTCAAGCATCTCTTCTCTGCTTTTTTAGTACCTCTTGGACTCAGTCCTTACTTACTCCCTTTCTCTGCATTATTCTCAACTCCCTTGTCAGCAGAGTTAACAATTTCTGTGTCTCTGCAGGGAGTAATGGGCAGCTATTGCAAGAACCATTTTCTGGCACAAGTTGTTCTTGTTGTAATTGCTTTTGAATTCTTATTACTTGTTTAAACTGTCTTCCAGAGACACTCTGATATGAGCAGTGTAGTAAAAGGGAAGATAAATCTTTTGGGTAGGAAGAAATATGAAATTCTGGATTTACTTGAGTTATTCCCTGCTGACCAAGTTGATTTATTTTCTGTTTTAATGAAACAGTTATCCTCTTGCTGTGTTACACATCAAGCTCTTCAGTGATGGCTTGAAATCCTGCTAACTTTCCTAAGGAGGGCAGAAATAGGGTGTCTGGCTTTGACTGAGAATATGTTCAGTATCTGCATCCTCAGTTAGAGAAGTCAGCTTTAACTGGGACAGCTTTTCACAGCTCTGCTCTTGGCTCCATTAGAAGAAGATGCTTTAACCTAGTTATGAGTTTTTTGTCCTCAGTTTTGCTACTGTGTTTGCAAATGACATTTGACTCTGTGCTCTTTGTACTCCCAGAGATAAAGCTCTGTGGCTTCAGGTGGTTTTCTGCAAATGCAGCAGCCAAGGTTGATGGCATCAAGCCTATTTTGTGACAAGCCTTTCATTTAGGTTTGATGGTTTCCAGTGTGACTTTGGCAAAGCATCACCTGCCTTCTGGAGAGCTGGCCCACTTGTCAAGGTCACACAACACCTTTTGGCTCACCTGTCTGCAAGTACCTGGCAAGGGGAAGTGCAATTGGCACTTTGTAATAAGTGATATATTTGCAAGTCTGGTAGAGAGGAAGAGTGAAAAAATGCTCTGGGTTTTTTTTTTTTTTTTCCCCTAATTGAATAGACATAGGTCTTGGAAATGCACATGCTCCTGCCTGGATGGCTTGTGACAGCTGCTAAAGATAAACATGCTCTTTCTCAATGTCATTTGACTCTAGTTAGATAGTTTAAATAGCTTTTTCTGTTCCAGAAATACCTGTCTGGTTTTTGTAGTCTGTTCTTTTCAGTGGTGGTGTGTCCAGGTCACCAGATTTTCAGATTTGTAGAATACCAGGTTGGAAGGGACCTCGAGGTTCAGCCTTTCCTGACAAAAGCCTGGTCTGGCCAAGATGGCCCAGCACTGGGTCCAGCTGAACCTTAGAAGTGTCCAATGTTGGAGGGAAGTTTAGGTAAGCCCTTCACCAATATACATCACAAAAACCTGACCCAGAATGTCTGAATCTACAGCACAGTTGAGTGTTTACCAGAAATGACTTTCATACTCTGGTACCCCTGTGATGTTAATAATTGTCAGAGACATCTGACAATTATTAATATGCAATGTTAGAAGAACTGCATTTTTGTGTCTAAAGTTGTAAGGGCTACAAAATAAATATTTGGCCCTTCAGAATTCCAGCATCAGAAGGACAGCTACCAAAGTTTTAGTATCTGTATCAGTCTGTGGTTTTTGTCAGGGAGAATGGGATGCTTTTGGTATTAGTTGGGATTCAGTTCTATGGTGTGACTAAATCATTACATGGAATTTGATGGAACCATATCTGGCAAAAATCTTGCTGACAACCTCAAGTTTGTACATGGGTTTTTATAGTATAAAGGAGCTGTCTATCACTAGGTTATTTCTTATAATTTTCTGTGCTTAGTAATTTGGAATTGTTAGGTTTATATATGCTGTCCCCCTGCATTTTCCCTCCTTGCTGTGCCAGGGGAGTGGGGACTTAGCTGAAACAAGAAGGAAATAACCACCTTCTCCTTCTCCACACACTGCTGCATTTGTCAGAGGCAGCTCAAGGGCTCAGGTTGTCCTGCTGTTGTGGAGGAGCTGCAGTTCTCTTCTGTCTGAACAATAAGCTTTGTATCTGTTTGTACAGTAATGAACTGCTTTTGTTTCCTTCAGGAACCTGCTCCGCTGTCTGGAGCGTTTCCATTTACAGACAACCCTTGCCAAATTAATTTTATTTAATTATCTCCCAGGGCTAAGCTTGAATACATTTTGTGTTAAATTCACCGTTTCTCCCTCTTCTGAACGAAATGGACTTAATATCCTTGTTAAAATCTGATTAAAACTAAAATTGAGTTTTTTGAAGTCTGATTATCCCATGAAATGGAATTTTTAAACCTAATTATGAATGGATTTGCATACATTCTTAGCACCATTGAAAAGAAAGTTGAAATAAATTTATTAATGAAATTTTCCTCTGCTGTCTCTTTGGGCCGTGGTGATTGCTGGAGAGTGAGGGAGAAGGAAGGCAGGCGAGATTGAGAACTCCCCCTCTTTTGAAATATACCCTCTCCCCTCCCAATTAATTCCAGAGCTGTTTTGACCCTGTCTCATTTTTATTCCTCCCTGCCACACAGCCCAATTTAGGTAATTGTCGGCCTTTCAGAGGGTAACTACACAGTCGAGCTGGTTTCATGTATTTAAAGCCTTTGTGCTTTCTGAAGGGAGGATGTAGTGGGCAACTTTTGTTTCCACTGTTATGTTTTTTCTCTCTTTCCTGAGGTAGCCCTGACACCTAATCAATAGGCAGTTCTGGTTTCTCCTTTCTGAGGAGCTGTATGTTGCAGTGTTTCTTTTAAACCTGCTAAAAAATGGATAGTTTGACAGACTCTGGTGAATGTGCACATGAAAATTGGGATTGTTTATGTAGTTCCCTGGGTTTGTAACAAAAAGGTTTTTTGGTAGGATATATTTGAATCTCTCAGTACTGTAATTGTGCCCATCACTTCAGGGTTTTGCCAGTCCTCTGTGGGAAAAGGTGTGCCAGTGCAGGATGTGTCTGCTTGTCTGACTTGGTGCAGAAGGCAGCAGGATGTCTGTGCAGGGAGGTGGTTTCATGTGGAGCCTCCTACTTGAACCTTTCTGTGTGTTTCTTGCATTGATTGAAGAGTTCTTCTCCTTACATGAAAGGTACAACTTGAAGGTGTGACATTTTATTTTTCAGCTAGTCATCGTCTTACCCAGACTTACAAAAAGCTCTTTGCCTCTTTAAGCCTTAGTTACAAAATTTTTAACAGTATCTTCTCTCTGTCATGTGCTGTGAGCAGATTTTTTTCTTCTTGTTAAAAAAATACAGTAAATATGGTAGAAAAAAGATTTTGGCAGAAGGAGAGAGAAGAAATTCTGGTCTTGATACATGACTCTGCAAAGAGTAAATGCTCAGCATGTGGCCAAGTGTTCTGTAAGCATTTGCATTTGCAAAGTTGCTTTCAAGTACAGAGGGACTTGTTTTCCATATGCCTTTGTGCTTTCATTTCAGTCCTGTCTTTGCACAGGTTTAGTACTAAGCATAGTGGTGATATCAAGTTCTATAAGTAATGTGGATTTCTGGCACTATTTCTTTAGGGTGCTTCTGAAGTGGGGAGTTCAGCCTCTGCTGTGGCTCAGCAGAGGAAGAAGATTTGAGCTAAGGTTTGAAAATATTTTTTACTGGCATGTGCTCAGGTTATAAACCAGAATGGTTGAAGTAAATGAAAAATTTTCTTGGTGATGTATCAGGAAAATCTGAGAATTCAGACAAGCTTTGGAATAAAGCAGCTGACTCGGGGAGCTCTGAACCAGCAACTTAGTTATTTTGTGGTTTAATGGCTGCAGCTTTCATTTGTGCTTTCTGAAACAGTTGTCCAATCACAGGTTTAGCAGGTACATAATACTTGCTGTATAAATGGGACTCCCCTGCAGTACCTTCCAAATCAAGTTCCAGTGAAATCTGAGGAGTGGGAATATCTGATGCACTTTCTTCTCAATGGTGGAGCTGTTGTACAAAGCTGCAGTCATACCAGCAGTGAGCAGAATCTGGAAGCTGAGGATCCCAGAAAAGCCAGGAGGACATCTCCAGGAGGGTGGATGTTTTGAAGACTTTGGGAAAGCTATTTAATTGTTTTATTCTTGCCTGGTTGGTTCTGTAGCACCCATTTGTTGAAAAAGGAAAAGTAACTGGTTTGTGGGAAGTCCTGTATCACACAGCATGATGATCAAGGTCTGCAGGGTAAATGTGAATGAAAGGAAGGATGTGAAAGTGGTGTGAAAAAAGGGTGTTTGTTTCTTTTAACAGAGAGAGCAGGAGCTTTTTCTTCTGTGGATACATTTCAAACTTTGCCAGTGTTTATCATCTAATCTTATTAGTGCCTCCCCAGCAGCTTCAGGCATTGGAATTGCTCAAAGCTGAATGATAGCAGCAAGCCAAGGTGATGTCCAAGTGCTTGGGAGACCAGTGCAGTCCTTACCTGAATGCCAGTCCCAGGAGCCATGGCAGACACAGGGAAGCCACAATTGTTTTTGGCTGCTCTGACCCCTGTGCTGGATGCAGGTGCCTGAGCTGAGTGAGGGTTGTGAGAGCAAGCTGGCAAAAGGAGAAGAGAAGTTGTTGAAATGCCACTGTTTACATCTCTAATGCAATTACACTTGAGCAGTTCCACTTTCTGTGAACAAGTCTTAAATTCTGCTTCTATCTCCTTCTGCCATGAATTATTCATTCCTTGTGGATGAGGGTGACTGGGGCTTGGCTTTCACAGGCAGGTTTATTATACCCACTTAGCTCCAACTCCTTTGGCATGCTCCAAGCCTCAGTTATTTTCCCAGCATTTGTTCTTAGCATTCATTGTTCTTGATGTTAAAACTTTTGGACTATGTAATTCAGCTCTGGTTTTGGGAGTGAGAGTCTGAGGGGATGGAGAGTGTTGGTTTCTTTCTTTTGATTTTCTTTGCAGCAAGCATCGAAAGAGCTTTTTATTTAAATCTGTGCTAATTGCTAAGTCTGAGGGTAACTGTTGTATTATCACCATGTGTCAAAGAACTTGGATGTGAGACACTTTGTATATGTGGCTTGGGAGCTTTGGATGTTAAGGAAATAAAGCAGAATTTCAAAATGAGGTGGGATTGATGTGCTCTGCCTTTCAGGGAGAGTGGTTCTGAGGGCTGCTGGGATTGGGATATCATAACACAGGGGTGCCACCACCTCTGCAGCAACAGTGACACTTGGGTTCTTCTGTTCTGACAACTTGAATTGCCTGCTTTGTAGTGGGACTGCAGCACTCAGGTCTTGCTGTGTCTCATGTTAGTGATGCCTAGAGCTGATGTGCTAATGGGCTTCCATTAAACTTTCCATTTTAAATGTTATTTGTCCTTCACTTTGAATATTAAATTTTTAGAAACTTTAAAAAAAAAAAAGTATGACAGAGAATTACTGCATTTGTTTAAAGTTCTGAAAGCTTTTTTTAGCCAAACAGTTCAAAGAGCGCATCTCACTAATCAGAGGAATATTTTTGCATCCCCGGGGTGGTCACAGTGTTTTAATTGGAACTCAGGCTTCTTTGAAGTCCCTTTTAATCCTCCCTGAGCTGGGGGAGAGGGTTTGAAGACAGAGCTGTAAATCTGAAATTTCTTTGGTTTATTTACATGTGTCTGGGGACGTGTGTAATTTGTTTTCCTGGATGAAGCCCGTGGCCAGCTGAGTGGGAAATGTGCTTCCTTAAGTGGGGAGGCCTGAGCCAAAGGTGGGGGTTCTGCACAGTGAGCTCACGTGCTCCTGCATTTGTTCAAACCAGGAATTCAGCAACAGGCTCTGAATGGGAAATGAACTTGGTGGGAAACGATGTGGTAGCTAAACATGAGGCAAAAAGCTGGGATTTAAACTCGTGTTTTAGGATTAACTGATTAGTATGACTCACAAAAATGGTGTTGCATACTGATATTTGACTTTTACCAGTTAGGAAACAAAAGATTTAGGAGACAGTGTTTATGATTGATAGCTTTAATCATCTATTAAATCAATGTGAGGTTTTATTTTTCCACATTGAATTAGAGATTTTTGGGTGTCCCTAATGATATTGCTTAGTCTTTGTGCCTCAGTTTCTAAAATTCAGGCCTTGCTTTGGTTTGGTTTCAGGGGATATCTAGTGCTACCTCAGATGTTTCATGCACTTGATGTAACTACCACAAAAAGAGCTTCAGTGGCAGCTAAAGCCTTTTTGCCATCTTAATACAAATGCCCCCCGTGGCTGCTAACAGCACATGCATTTTCCTTAGGCATTGTTTAATTTTGTTGTTCTGCTATTGATTTTCATGATAAATATAATAATTTTTCAGCTGTGTTTTCTGTACTTCAGCAAGGCTTTTAACCTCTCACATTTGCTGGAGCTTGGATGTTTTATGTTCTGCTTCTGGCAGAGGTGAGACATAATCTTTTACTGAATTTTTGGGTAGTTTTTAATTAATCAAAGCAACAGGCTTAACCTTAATTTTCTAGCTGAAAGAAAATCTTAGAATTCCAGCTGAACATACAAGTGGTATGCTTTTTATTCTTTCTAAAATTGTTACCATAAATTTACCTGCAGCTGTTGTTGTATTGATATTAAAAAAACCAAAAACATTTAAAATAACTTCTACTGTAGCTTAAAGTTGCAGTTTAAAGTGGCCATTCCTGGCATGAGATTAAATATGTGATTGTAATCAGAAATAAATAATATATGGGATGTCAAATCACTTTATATAAAAGCAGTTGAAAATATGGTCTAGACTCTCCTGAGGACCTGTCTTCAGCCATTATTATTATTTCCTCTTGCTCAAGGTTAGGGGCTTTGTGTTACTGCTGGCTAATATTTTCAGCTGATAAGAGTCTGGGTAAACAAGGGGATCAGTAAAGATGTTGAAAACAATACAAGGACTTAGGTAAATTAATATTCTGCAAGGATTATCTCAGACAGGTGTCAAAAGAACAAGACCATCAATTCAGTGCAATCTGTAAAACAGTCAAATGAACATAAATTGTCAGTAGCCAGCCTTGGCTGCAGCAGGAGCTCTCCTGTCAGACAGGAGCCCTGGCTATCTGCAAAAATGAGGTCTCTGTAGGTAATTTCCATGGGGGTAGAAGTTATCCAGTAGGGCATGTTGGATACATGCAAATTATATTTGTTTTTAGGTTTTGGAAGATTTTGTATCTTGTCCCTGTGTCCCCCTCCTCCTTCCTTGAGAAGAAGCTGATGATGTAATTTTCTAGGCTTGGCCAAATCTCTCTTCAAATGTCTTGAGAGTGACTTTGCAGAATGGAACCAGCAGAAATTTGGTAAAATTGATTTTTTAGCTGTCAGGGTTCTTTCCCAGTTTTGTATAATCCTGGTGATTGGCCTGTAATGGTTTTTGGGGTTTCTAATGACCCACTGTTGAAAGAAACATCTCTCTCTTTGGAGTTTGTTTCCAATTAACATATCTTTGTATTTCAGTCTGGTTTTCAGATATTAATTTTTTGTTTATTGCTCTTTACAACTATACAAATGCCGTGAAAATCTAATATGTAATTGGTGTTCTGCTGCAATCTGTTCTTTAGATTAGTTTGATTTGCCATCACCTTCCTCATGAAGTCTCTTGGCTCCCCTTTCACACTGTCCTCTCAGCCCAACCTCAGGTTGCTAAAATGGTTGTTCCAACTCCGGTGACAGATAGAAACTATAGGAAAAGCAACCCTACTTATGACTCCCTAAAAGGAGTTTTTATTCTTTTTTTGGCATTATTTTTCCCTTCAGCTGTTGCTTTTTCCTCAGATAAGGTTTGTGATTAGGAAAAACACTTAAAATGTCTTTTGCTGCTGCTGCAGTAAAATGAAGCATTACATTATTAAGTGTGTTTACATTTTGTGCTTGAAGTCTTAAGGGCAGTAGGTACAAAATTGTGTACCACAATAATTTCCTTTCAACATCATTAATACATAATTACATTCACTTAATTGTGAATTGAGAAAATACATTTGCTTCTTTAATTGTGAAGATTGTCCTGATATCTCTGTTAACATGAGAGCAGTAACAGCCTTTTTTAAAATCTCTTTTGATCATTTCTAACTTCAATACTTCTGTACTACTGCTGGTGAATACCTGAAAGTTGCTTTAGAATTTTGTGGCTTTTTCTTTTCAGTGTCTAATCTATTGGGTTTAAGACCTTAAGAACTCTTTATTTTCTTGTATAGGAAAAACATAGAACAAGAATCTTTCACAGCTTTGTAGATACCCTCCCTGTGTCTCGAGATGCATGTTAAATGCCTTATTGCTGCCTTATAAATGATTTCATTTTCTGAAGGTCTCTTGATGACTCTGAATTTTTTTTTCACTGTGACCACTAAAAGCTTTGAATTATGTCATGTGATTGAGTATGCAGTGGCAAACCCAAAGGTGAGTGTTTTTATCTTCCAGATCAGCAGTCTTGGTGCTGCTGTGTAGATTCCCTCTTCCTGAGGTCTCTGGCAGCTTTTCACTGCTGAGGTTCCATTCCACTGTGCAATGTGTGTTACCACGTTCCTGTGGATTGTTCTATGCTTGCTCTTAGAACAGTGGTAGGGATGAGAAAGAAGTTTGGACTGTTGAAATGTTTGCCCAATGTTAAATTTTTTTTTTTTTTCCAAAGTAAGATTAATTTTATCTTGTTGAGCCCTTACCTGTATCTTTAAAGTAGAAATGAAACTTGAACAATGTGTTATGATGCCATAACTTTGGGAGGAAAAAAGCTTTCTTCATTAAAATCCAAAGAAGTTATTAACTGGAATCTAAGATAGTTTTCTTCCTTTTTTCCCCTCCCCTCTTCAAATTATAGCTTGATTGGATTAATTTGCTAATTTTGCAATTGCTTCAAAAGAGACACATCAATTGTCTTTAGAATTGTCAAGACACTTATAAACACTTCAAATGTTTTCTTACAAATAAGTTGTTCTTCTGCTTCAAGTGGTTAATGGGGACATTTGCTTTAGTAAGAGCAATTGGATTTGTTGATTCTATCTGTACACAAATAAGAGTTCTCTAAATGACGAGAACCTCAGAGGCTGAGATTGCTTATTGCTTTCACTTGCACTTCAGATTTCCTCCATTTACTTTGTACATAAAATATTAAGCAGCCACTTTGTTGGAGAAACAGTCTCAGGTATGCCTTAGTTTTGTGGGTTTGACAGCTCTTTGCACCTTCATTTGAATGAGTAAAGGTTTGTGACTGCTATTCAAAACATTTAATCAAAGTGCTACAAAGCACTAAATGTGCCCTAATTGCCTGGAAACACTGAGATATGAACAGACAGGGATAACTGCCTGGACTGGAGCTTGAAGGGGCTTTTCTGAGAAGTGCTGTTGTGAAAGTTAGCTCTCAGAGCTGGTCTGGACACCAGATTTTAGTGGTAATATTTTCCTGTAGTCTGGTGAAGGTGAGCTAAGGAGGCAATGCATATTTTGAGGAGAAAGGGAAATTAAGCAATTTGTAGCTTTCTCATAACAACAGGGAGTTAATCTGACCAAATGAAACGTAAGGACTCTCTGCTGTATCCCAGAAGTCTGTATGAGCTCTTGTGGTTATTGATATTTGCTGAACTTTCTTGCAGGGAGAGTCCTTCCAGGAACTGAGCTGCTTTTAGACTTGGTGAAACTTCGGAGATAAACAGGAGTTCTGTAAACCGGAGCTAGAGGAGTTAAAGCAGTTGAGGAGATCAAATATACAAAGAGGATGTTTGAAAGTCACTTCAAACATAGAGGAGAAAAGACTGTTACAGGCATTCCATGGCCTTTCTAATCATACAGAAATATTTAAAACAACTAAACTGCCTTTCCAGAAATATTCTCTTGTTGTCATGTTATTGTTCTGTTTGTTCTTCAGGTGCTGTTGCTTCCTGCCTAGAAAGAAGATTTAATTATTTTTATAAAAGTAGAAAAGGATCTTCTTGTGGAGAGCAGAATTTCAGATTCTTACTACATTTCCTTGTACATAATACAAAAAAAAAAAAAAGGAACAAAATAAATATTTTATACTTCTGGGAGATAACGTTAAAAAAAAAATCAAACAGCAAACCAAAACCCAAAAAAACACCTAGAAATTGTTTTTCATAGAAGAGAATTGAGCAAATGTGGACTCCCCTATTTTCTTGACAAACACTTTAATAAGAACATTGGTCTCTGGTCTTTGTCAGTTAATTCTGTTTAAGTGTAAAACTAAAAATGCTGTGCAAAAAACCTGGTAATGTTCCATTTCAATTTAATATGACTAAGTTGAGACAACCAAACCTGTCATTGCGTATTCATACTGAGCTAAATCTGTGAAGAGAAATGTTAATTCAGCAGACTTTTAAAAATCAATAGTTCTGAGTAATTTAGTGTTATTAATGTGGTATTAGTTTGGTAGTTTGAATCAAATTTAATTAAACAAAAAGCACGGAAGAACTCAGTCCTCCAAACACTTGATGAAGTGTCTGTTTTTCTCTTTAGTTTTACTTTTGTCTTGCACTTCCATACTTAAAATTTAATGTCTGATCTCAAGCTACGATCAAAACTCTTCCTTTGCTGTGCATTTTGAAACATTTTATAGAAGCAATAAGAAGTTGACATTCTGATAAATTATAAATTAAAATTTTTTTTTCTTTTACAGTTTCATCTACTTAGAGAGTCTTGGTTTAATGTAACTTCGACAGCTAATTCTCACTGTGTAACTGTCACAGTTTATACTGAAATGGTAATAGATCCTTAACTAAGAACAGAGTGTTCCTCCAAATCCTGGGAAATGTCAGTGGTGTGCATCAAAAAAAAGACATACAAAATAGCATAAGCTATTTTCCTCAAAAGTTTAGAAAGTGTGACAGTGGGCACTAAAAGTCATTGTGTGACTTGGTTGGACATCCCATTAAGTTAATTTTTCAGTTAATTTGAATGATTTTGTTTTCATAATTCTCAAATTGCTCCTTTTCAAATTATCTGGGCTTCAAAGGAAGGCAAAGAGCTTTGGTTACCAGCAGTGTTGTCCCCTCCTGCCTTACTGTGATGTAAATTGCTGGACTAATTTGCTCATTTAAGGCAAAAGATAACCTCATCCAAATTAGACCTAAATTCAAGTGTTTGTTTTTATAAATTTTGCTTAAGCAAGGGGGAAGGGGGGTCTTAGGATGGGAAGGTGGGAGAGAAGAAGAACATTCTAGGTTTTAGCTCCTTGTGCCTTAGTCAGGAGAAGGGAACTGAAGGCAGGGATTTGTTCCTGAAGTTTGGAAGTTCCTTTTTCATTTGTTCATGTGCACTTTATGATTACAAAGCACATGAATCAGTTTTATAACACACTGCCTGAATGGGACTGTTCTGGTCCCTTGACAGGTTTGTCCATGGCTGGTGCACACGAGGTGTGGGGTTTCTGGTGGTTACTGCCTGGGGAAGGAAGCTCCTGCAGGTCTGCAGAGCACACACAGTGGCACTGCTCAGCTTTTCAGAAAGGGACTCTCTTTGGCTCAGGACAGGGTTTCAAACTTCCCTCAACAAGCCATGGTGATTGCAGTAGTGTTGGAAAGCTGTGTTGTCACAAAGAACCTCTCAAAGCAGATTCCTTGGCTTTCCAATGCTGTTTTGATATCAACTGTTCCACAGGGAGTGGACAGAGCTTAGCAAAAATTACAGGCATCAGCCAAGGCTCTCAAGGCCAGAACGTGTTGCTCTGTGTTGGGATGCTGACAAATTTCTCTCTTTGCATGGCATTGATGCAGAAACTCATGCAATGAGAGGCCTGGTCACAGCTGGTTGCTGTTTGCAGTGCTTTGGGACTTGACCAATTCTCTTCAAATTGAAAGCTTTGATTTCATTTTATTGTGCATGCAGTGTCATTCCACTGCTTGGATCTGTGGAAATTTGGCTTTTGCCAAACTGCTGATGCTCAGGATGGGGTGTAGACCTTGGAACCAGGCTTTGAAACCTCTCACTTAGTGAGAGGACAGCAGAGTGAATGGACAGCAGAGTGAATGGACAGCAGAGTGAATGGACAGCAGAGTGCATGCAAAGGTGTCTTTGGCTCTGATCACCTGATATGATTTAATGTTACAGAAAATGAACTTTTCTTTACAGGGGATTAATACCCATGGCCTTTGTTTTCTGTTACATAGCTATGCTGCTCCACTTAGAAAGAAAAAAATAATAAAAGCTATTTAATGCAAATAAAACATTGTCCAGAACTGAGTGTAAACCTAAAGCTGCCAATTGCTGGAACTGAGATTGGAAGCTGATTGTTGGTTTGAATGGCTGAGCAGATGAGGATGATTGTTTTTTTATTGGAAATTGGTCAGGAGCTGTCATTACTAGAAATCTGTGGCTTTTATAGTACTCTCTCATTTTACTACTGGATTAATTTCAGTTCCTGATCTCAGTCCTAATAGATTATGGTATCAATTTATGGGGGAAAAAAAAGAGAGGAAAAAAATCAAGGCAGATACACTTTTTTTTATACATTAAAAAAATAATCTGTGAAATTATTTCATTGATGCAGGGGCCATACACTGGTGTTGAGGGCTGGCACTCAACATGACCAGAGAGCTGCCTGATACTAACTATGCTTATGATAAATCTGCTATATTTGGGTGATTTATTAGAGGCTTAGAACTGCATTTTTCAGAGCCTTGTTGACTTGGCCTTACATTGTACAAAGATTTTTCCTGTGGAAATCATTATGTCTGCTTACAGCTGCTTCTTGCCAAGCAGACTTAGGTGTGCCCAGTCCATTTCCCTGGTGTTCCCTCTGATGCCCAGCCATTGGTAGCCCTCAGTAAAGAGCTGGTGAACTGCTCAAGTTAAGGATCCCTTCAGGCTCAGCTACAAGACTTTGAAATGTTATTTAATGCTGCAACACATTTTGAAATCCAGGTGCATGTTGGCTTAAAATTGACTTGTGTCTGCTAACAGAATTTTATTTTCAGATGTTTTAGCCAAGCCATCTCCAGGTTGTGTCTTGGTTTCTTCTCATAATTCCCTTGGCTAGTGAGTGTGATGTCCTGTCCTGAGTGATTCCTTTGCTGCAATCTGTGCCTCTGTTGTCTGATGGGAAAACATTTCCATCTCTTTAACTGTATATTGACTATTAAGACTTGGATCTAACACAAGTGGTGTTAGAGGCTTCAAAATTTTCTGCTGAGGAAGGATAAAGGTTTGTAATTCTGGAAGTGAAATGCAGGAATCTTTCAGCTGGGGTTGCCAAAATTGAATCCTATCTGCACCAACTCAGCGTTTAACTAATTTTCACTCAACTGGAAGTGACAGATGATTAAAGAGAAAAAGCAATGCCTTTTTTTTGATGTGAGTAGCTGCCTGAAAAATATTTTCATCAGAGAAAGGGCTTCTCTAGTCCTAGATCCAGTCAGAATCCAGTGATCAAGCTCGAGGCACTTCTCCCTGTTCAGTTTTTGGAGTGGCAGCAGCCTCATTCCAGCTCTGTATTTCAACACTGTAGACTCTGACCAGGCCTGGTTTCATCTGCCAGCACCAGTGGAACCTTGATTTGCTTTTTGGGGGCACATGATAGATTGTGTGTCTGCTGATTTCGTTGCTGCAAAACTGACTCCCCACTTGCTCCCTGTGAAAAGCCCTTTCAAAGTCTGGGTTACTCTTCCCCTTTGTGGGTGGTGCATCTTGGTGGAGCAAAGGGATGTATGGACCCAGTTCATACAGGGCTGAACTTTTCAGCTTCCTTTCCTCCAGGAAGTGTGACAGAGATTCTTCTGGCTTAGGGTGGGAAAACCTTTCTGATGGCTCAAGACAAATTTTTATTGTTGTGACTTAGAGAGGCCTCTGAAAGAGCAGTTTCCTCCTGCAGAGGCTTTTGATGTGGTCCCTGGAACTGCCAGTCTGGAGTTATATTGATCCCGTTCCATTAGCTTTAAGCATTTGTCATTGGATTGGATGAAAAAATAAACCTATTTCTGACCACTGTGGAGTTGTTGCAAGCAGGTCTGTAAAAATCTCTGATCTCTTTGACAAGGAAAGGTTATCAGTGACATCTGAAGTGTTACCCAGAGCTGAGGGATTCTGGTTTTTCCTCCTGTGGCTCTGGAGTCGTGGTGTGTGTGAGGGACTCTGAAGTCAGCACACTGGTAACTCTGTGGGAACACTGCTTTGAATCACCTGTGATGTACCTGAACATCTACACTTTCAGAGGGTGTTCAGGAGTAGCCAGAGCTGTTGAATTGCACAGTCTGTATTTTGATTGATTTCTTCCTGTTCTTCCCCTCTTACTACTAATGCTGTGCTCATACTGTGATGCCTTTAGATTTTATGTGAGCTGGACAAGTTGCAGCTCTGTGGTGTTCTAAAGGACTGCAACAGGTTTGGCCCCAGGAAATCACCTTTGTCTGCTCTTGGTGAGAGCTGTTCTATGGCTGTGTGTGGAAAATACCAATGATTCATTAAAAGTTTTTATTTTGTTTTCATTGCATAGGACACCTGATGATCTCTCGAGACAAATTGTGGCCCTGCAGCAGAGGGAGCTTGCCCTGAAAGAGCAGAATTCCACCTTCATGAACAGGTGAGTGACTCCAGAAGGGGATGCTGCTAGCAAGACCCTGCTATGTTAAAGCCCAGAGAAAGGAAACAAGGGCTGCAAACTGAGGGACCAGCTCTTTATATCTCCTTGATGTTCCAGGGAGCCTTTTGTGCCACCTTCTGTTCTTTCCCATGTTGATAAAGGGCTACTGAAACCCTTGCAGGAAGAAAAAACAAGATAAAGGGCTATTGAAATCCTTGCAGGAGAAAAAAAAAAGATGAATAACTGTGGGTGATGCAGTGAAGAGTTAATCAAGCTTTATGTTATGAATGTTTGCAAGGGGAAATGAGTTGCTTTCCCCAGACCATTTCATCTGGAAAGGAAATGTCACAAAGCAAAATGTGCCAAGAATCCATCTGGGTATGGGAAAGGGAGTAGGAGCTCTGAGGACTGTGATTTGACTGCTAAAAGGACCAGGTTGTAGAGATGATGAAGGAAAAGGATGTTTGCAGTTTTGGTGGCAAAGTGCTGCCAGGCTTTGAGAGGAGCAGCCTGTTTATGGAGTGAGATGTGTGTTTGAAACATGAGGGTGTTTAAACCATTGCCCTCCTGTGGGAGTGAATGTGTAATGGGGAAATGAATTTGCCAGAGCCAGACTTTCCTGACAGTACTGGTTCCACAGCCTTTCTGAAAACAGTTCCACAGCATGCCAGACAGTGCTGCTCACCCTCAGTGCACATCTTCTTGCTTCTCTGTTTAATTCCACGCATTAGGAGCCCTCTGTTAAAGCCATTCTTGTTAAAAGCAATACCTCTGTCTTTCAAAAAGACTCTGGACTGTTTGCACTGCAGGGTTGTGGCTGCCTTGGCTGAGCAACAGAAGTGTGAGGAATTTCAGCCTTTGGTGTAAAAATGTTGAATGCAGAGCAGTCAATGCCATGTTGAGCTCTGGGTGGGCACACTTAGCTTATTGTGGGCAGCATTTCCTCATGTGTCTCCTGAGGTAGGTGATGATCCTGTTTTGGGCTCCACCTTCCTAGTGGTGGGCAGGATTCAAGCAGGGTGGTAAAAAGTTTTGGCTGTGCTGCTGCTGTTAATGAAACTGTTTAGTCTCTTGTAAAATGGTTAGCTAAGTGTAAATTCCCAGGAGCGAGCCAGCCAAGTTATTGTGTGGTTTTATCTGTGAAGTTTACAGGGGAGAAAAAAAAAATCTCACCAATATAAAAAAGACATTGTGTATATTAAAAATAAACCAAGCAAACCCTCAAACCCACAAGTGATGAAATGATAAAAGAATGATGATAGTGTTTGAGTTACAGATTTGGGGTTTTTTTAGGCTGCTTTTCACAGCCTTTCAGAGAACTTCTTTTTCTAAATTTATTAATGGCCAAGGGGAAACGTCTGTTGAAAAAGCAGCTTTTTGGTAGTGCCTGTTCATCTAGATATAATTGTGCCAATTTAGTTTAAAAATAAAAACATGATTAAAATTACTTTTTGATTTCAAGTTAAATGGGCTGTGAAGCTGCTCAAATTAAAATTCTAACATTTTCCTGATGTGTTAGTTCTGAAACTGATAATTTTGACTTTCTTCTATCACATACCTTATTCTGTCTTAAAAAGAAGGAAATAAGATAAATTTTTAAAAACCTTTCATTACAAGTGATTTGAAAGTTTTGGAAATAAGACCTTGTTAAGGAAGCAAACCTAATTTTCTCCTTTCCATAAATCTTTTCCAGATTTAGCCGATGGTCTTCTCTTTTATTTGTTTCATAATTGTGTTCAGAATTGTCTGTGTATTAGAGTAATTTAATATGTGATCATGCCTCCCTCTAGTGATGAAGCCCAGCACTTATTCAGCTTTCTATTGTTTTTTTTTGGTTTTTTTTTTTTCAGCCACAGGTTCTTTTGCCCTTAGTTGAAATATGTTGGTTTTGGTTTTGCTGATAGGGCAATGTTTGATTTATAACATCACTGGTTATGTGTGTGCAAAGCAATGTGCAGTACAAACACCACAAAATTTGTGTCCCCCCCTAAGAACTTTAAGTTTTCTCCATTAAAATTAATGAATTGGCAGATACTTAAGAAAACATCATCACAAGTTGGCATCTGAATTTATGTCAGTGAAGGAGAGAATCACAGATAATCCTGGCTCACCTGTTGCTACAGTGCAAAACTGTGTTTAGTAGATGAGATTTTTGAGTGTCATGGTAAAGAGCATTATATGGCTCCCTTCCCTACCTGGCAGATGTTGAATGTTTGTGCAGTGTGTGTGTGTGTGCTCATCACCAGCTTTTAAACACGGGCAGGAGAGTGCCTGGAAGGTGTGTGAGGGGGGTTTGCAAGCTGATTATTCTCTCTCTGTCTTTACTCTGCAGTCATCTTGGTTTGTATTCCTAGTGATGCTTTCCCACACTGTTCAGTGACTGAGGTAGACACTTGCCAGCTGCTGTTTCTGTTTCCAGTGTCCTGATCTAGAGTGGGGAGTTATGGTTGATAAACACCTTTTCCAAATGCCTTCACTAAACAGAAAATTTATTTTTTTCTCATTTTTGCATTCTTGACCTGCTTTCCATTTATTACTGTGCATTTTTTAGAGCCAGTGTTTGTGTAATTAAAAGGCAATAGAGATGATCCCACCACAAAGAGACAACATCACTATAAACCCATTTTTGCAGTGGTATTTCCCTGAGTGGGGTTCTGCACTGCAATCTGTGTTTTGTGTAGCCTGTGCAATTGCCAGTGTCTCCGGGCCTCCCAGAGATCAAATGATGATGAATATCCTATTTGCTCCATCACTCACATTGCACACTTTTAGACACAGAACCACAGGACTGAATTTCCTGAGCAGTAGGTTTAAATCAATTTCTTTTAACAGTGATTGTTTACACGTCTGAGTTGTGTCGATTCCCTTGGAGCTTGCTATTTTTGCTAAGGGGAGAAAACCTTCCTGTGGTGCCAGCATGGGGCAAGAGGAGGGTCACTTTAGCACTGAGCACATGGGCAGCAACTCACTTCTCTTGGCAACTTCAGGATGGCTGAGTAATGTAGCTGAAAGTGCCATTAATCGTGCGTGATGGACTCTCAGTGCTGCTCTGGAGTGTGTTGCTAGAAGTCGTATAAATAGAGTAAATTACACTTGCAGAAGCAGCAGGAAGTGTCCTGGAGCTTTTTAACTGCAGAGCAAAGATAACAATCCAAAGGTTCAAAAGCTCAAAAGAAGATTGCTCAGAGCCACTTTGATAGCAAGAATTGTACCTGCTCTGCTATTTAGGGGAAGGTGATGGAAGGAAGGTGTTTAATTAGTGGGTCAGTTTAACCATGCAGCCAACATTAGTTAAAGTCCATTTTCCCCCCAGCTGTGACTGCTGTAGGTGTGGTACACTGACATGTGTTGGTGGTTGCAGTTTGGAATATGGAAAGTCAGCCAAGTGGATCATAAGCTCTTCTCTTGGAGAAATGATGTAGTAGTTATACTATTTTTTAAAGTGAGAAAAGCTGCATGTTTATTGTGCCTGCTTCCTATCTACATATTTGGTCTCTCTAGAGAGATTTCCTCAAACAATCCTGACAAAGTATTCTGGAATTTGAAATGTTGTCCTATGAGATGGCTCACACGAAGGAATGATGCTGCTTTATGGCTTGAGCTTTGCTGCATTTGGAAAGACAGGCTATGAAAATGGTTACTTGTAGCTCCTCCCAGTAATAATAATTTCTACTTTGCTCTTGTAATCTAAGTGCAGGATTGACTTTGGACCTTGAGATGTCTTGTGGAAGGTCAAATACAAGGAAATACATAGGTGAAGTTGGTTCTGGGCAGGATGAAGGACAGAAGGGAAAATGGAAGAGTAGTAAATCCTTGGTTCTGGTGTTGAGATCCTGGAGCTGATGGCTTATTCCCATCATCTCCTGTCAGAAAGCCAGCCATGTGTTTTGACATATTGTTTCATATGGGAAAAGTGACACAGAATGTGTTTGGAAAAGGATTTTCCTACTGCAAGTGCTCATGGAGTTCTGTTAAGAGACTTGGTTGTTTACCACCTTTATTCTTATAAATCATGTAAAACTGATTTACCCAAACAACCTGCTATGTGTGGTGTTGTTTAAAATGAAATAAAACCTCAAACCATTGAAGACCAGGGAATGTAGATTGCAAACTGAACAGAAAATGCTTTACACTTGGGCAGCAGGGATTTTTTTTAACCAAAAAAAAAAAGAAAAAAAAAAAAAAGAGAATGAGTGATGATAAGCCCAGAACTGTCCATCTTCATAAGTGCTGTTAGATCAGAAGTGTTGTAAATCTATTGCCCAACCTCTCTTTTCCTTGGATGTCCCAATGAATGTCAGTCACAAAAACAAATAGAGCCTGTCAGATTTCTTCCCCTAATCTTCTGGAAAGTTGGACAGAAGTTTAATTACAGTGAAGTGTCTTTTATCTGACAGAGAGAGAAGTGCTAGCTTTTTAATAGGCTTTATGAGTTATTTTTTGATCAAAAGAAGCACTTAATGTCTAATATAGGATTAGGTAGGGATTTTTTTTCTTCCTTTGTTCATTTATATGGCACATTGCACCTTGATTTATACATGGGGGTGTCTGTGTACCTTATATCAGACAAATGTTTATTCACAGTGCTTCAGGGCAATATTAACTGCTGGCAGGTTCTGCATTCATTTTCCAGAGTGAGATGATGAAGAAATGGCTGTAGATGCTGCTTTTCCTTTTCTTCAAAATGGATCTTTCCTGCACTTCTATACCAGAAGGTACTCAATAGGGTCTCATTAAGTGACCAATCTACATATTCATATAGCAAGTTTCTAGAGCAACATCTGGTTATTCATGACTCTAATTAGGTAGATACAAAGCTTTTCTATTTTTTTTTCTATCATATAGTTAGCAGAAAATAGGAAAGCAAAAAATAATTTAGCCAAGACATTGACTTATGCTTCCAATTTGAAAAACATGGGATTTTGCCCAGACCTTTGCTTTTCATGATTGTGCCATTTTTAGTCTGATTTCCTGAGGAAGTGAGGCTTATTACTGTGCTTTGTGTGTGTATGTAGATGAGATTTGTCTGTGCCTACCCTACACTTTTGAACTTGCAAGTTGTGTTCTGTCAAGCTTGGCAGATGGTGGAGGTCTCAAAAATCATGAATTCCAGCAAGTTTAAGGCAGTCAGATCTCCATCTCCAGGAGCTCTTCATCCTGAGGCCATGCCCTGAGGTCATGTCAGGGATAAGAGCCCTGCAAGCAAACAGACCCTTGGCAATGTCCCACTGTCAGAAAGGCTCCTTTGGAGATCAGGCAGCACTGAGGGAGCTCTGGCTTCACACCCTGGCAGCACCACAATCCATCATTTTTGCTGTTCCATTCTTTCCAAAGGCTCATGGCATTTGAGAGTACCATGGTAATGTTGCTGGCATGGTTTTCATGCTTTTCATGTTTCATGTCATTTTGGTATGAGAAGAAAAAGTCTGCTTGAGTCAGGAGTCACCTTTAGAGAGAGAAATCCACAGGAAACCAGGCAACTTTGGTTCTGGAGCTCATGGAACATTCTCTCTGTATTTAAAAAGAAAATATGTAGAAAAAGCCAAAAAAAGCAGCCTAGAGGGGATAGACAAAGCTGTAATGATACCCTGGAGCTCTGTGGAGACTGTAGAGTGCAAAACCAGTACAAATATTAGTACTTGGTTTCTTACCTTTTATTTGACTGTGCTCCTGGGAGAACATTGAAGAATAATCTGTGAGAGCACTCTGTTCAGTGCTCTGATCACTTCTAATGATTAAAAATATAATTGTAGAAGGTATTTAACTCTGTTCTTAATAGTCCTTCTTGTGCCAGGGTTGTGATTGACCCTGGGTGTTCCTACCAACCTCCCTGATGTCTGTGCATGTCTTTATTACTGGAATGAAGGATAGCTTTCATTTCATCTGGAGATGCTGATTCAGCATCCCCTAGGTAGCAGTGGGCATTATTGACTAGAAAAAAGAGTAAAAATAACCAGCTAATTTGGTAGGAAGCACAGGCTGTTCTTGGTAGTGTGTGGTACAGCAGACACCGTGGTTGGAGCTGCACTGTGGAAGTTTGGGAAGGAGAAATCTGCCTTGCATCTCTCCTGTGCATGACTCACATCTACCCTATAAATCTTTCACTTCTGTGAGATTAAAATTCCTAAAACTTCTAGATGAAATAGATGTATCTTAATACTAGTCCAGAGTTCTCAGAACCCAGAATGAATATTTAGATATTGAAGTAATTAGAAGTCAAAACTTATTATCTGTTATCATTATTCTTACTCTTACCTTCTTAGCAGGGGGATGCTATGATCAAATTAATGATTTACAGGAGGCTGATGGGCAGAGTGCCCCACATCCATGTTATATTTGTGATATGAACACAAAGGCAGGAATTGTAATCTCAGCTGTGCAGTAGGCAGCAGTACAGAAATATTCTACTTTGAAACCAGTAGTATTATGTAAAACTATATATTCAGTCTGCTGCCAAGCTTTGTGTAGAGCTCTGGGAATTGTAGTGCTTTAAGATTTCCAGTTGTTAGAATTTGTCTTTTATTTCCTCTGCAACATGGCAGTATGCCTTGAAAAATTGGATGTGAGTTGGAAAGAATGGGGCCTATCAGTTTGGTAATAAATTTGGAATCAGTGTTGAAGTCACCAGGGTGGTTCCATAAATGAGGAAGATGATTGGAGCCCAGGAAGTCTGGACTCAGTTTCTGGAATGCTTTCCTGGGTGCTGAGTCACTATATCCAGTGACACGAGTTTGTCACCTCATGAATGGAAACAAGCATCACTGTTTGTTTCCATCCTCTCTGCACATGACTGTTTTTAAGGCAAATAAACATCAATTCCTATCTACCCATGTGTTTAAACAATTTTTTGTTCCTTTCTCCCCCAAACACACATCTGTTTCTTCCCATACAGTATTTTAAAATGGCTGTAGTGACTGTGGCTCCTGGACTGTTTCATGGGAAGGCATCAACAGTCAAACAAGGCTGTGTTTAACAGTTTTGTCTCTTAATTTGTAATGCTGGAACTGCAATACAGCTTTCCTGAGCAGTCATGGGAAGCCAGAGGGAGATTGGTGGCAGAATGCAGAATGAATTTTCTGTCTTTTTGTACTCATTTATTTGAACACCTACTGTAGTTGCTGTAATAACAGGAGCTTTGAAACAGACTATGGATTTTTCTAAAGTACTTTATGGTACTGTTGATATTGTTTATTTTGAGCAGATTGATGAGGACAGCCAGAATACTCTGAGACATTTTACCAAGGTAAATGTGAATTCTGTAGGATTTTTTAACCTGCTGTAAAGTGGTGTCAGTTCAAATACTGCACAGAATATGGTTATGCCTGAAAAATAGATTGTCTGGCCTGGGATGTCTCAATCAGTTGATCATATCTGCATGTACACTTTGTTCAGCTCCATAACTAACTGCTTCTTGAACAATTTCTCATCTGGATCACATCCTCTCTACTGCCTGCTGCCTTCAGGCTGCTGTTATTGGTATTTTCATTATGTGTTTAATATTCTTTGTGGCTGCTTGTATGCACCTGTGAATGTATAGAGCAAAATACTGAAGGTATATCACTGCTGCTGGTGGGAAGGCATTTTTAATTACTCATAAATATTCTCCTACTGTCAAAGTTTTATCATCTATACAAAAGACATACTGCTTGGAAAGTTTATTCAAGAAGTGAGCTTGTCTTTTTTAGCTGTGTAAGGCAAAAAAAATCAACTTGTCATAAATTGCAGTCAACCCCCCTCCCAAAAAGCAGCTTTCTCTTGCTGCTCTGAAAGTTAAATGACTAATGTGCATAATTTATTTGAGCATCTGTGCTAAAAACTTGCATACCAAGTTTTAGTTCAATGTGATCAACAATGGCGAAAATTAGGATTTATCATGGAAATGCTGATGGATGTGAACATGTGGAGGCTAAACCGGTGCCTGACAAACCTTCTTATTGTGCAATGCTAATGGTGAAACACAGTTTTTTTCTGCTGTAATTGCATTCCCCCCCTCCTTGGCTGCTTAATTTGCTCCTTTTCAAAATTCGGTGGTTTTAGCTGCGCTTCATATTTGGATTCCTGCTTTTTCTGGAGTCTGCATAAAACCTCCTAAGTTGTCTTGTGATATTTCTAAGCATAAGATACCCTGAGCTGCCTGGCTGAGCATCAGCATCCCGGGCTGGGGCTGAGGCTTTGCAGTAACTGCCTGAGAACAGGAGATGGTGCCGGCAGCCTTGGCAGCTGCTCTGCCTTCCCTCCCCTCCTCCCCCACCTCCTCTGCCTTGCACAGCCAGGCTGCTGTCACCAGCATTATAAATTCTGGAGCCAATTAGCTAAAAAATGTTACAAGTGAAAGGAAAGAGAAGAAGCTGTAGAACATCTTGATGTGAATATGCCTGTTTCAGAAACTCTTCCTGTGGAGAGCTTGAATCACAGAATCACAGAATGGTTTGGGTTGGAAGGGACCTTAAAAATCACATTTCCAACCCACTCCCATGGGCAGGGATGCCACTCACTATCCCAGGTTGCTCAGGGTCCCATCCAACCTGGCCTTGAATACCTCCAGGGATGAGACATCCACGGCCTCTCTGGGCAGCCTGTCCCAGTGCTTTACCACCCTCTGAGCAAAGAATTTCTTCCTAACATTTGATCTAAACCTGCCCTCTGTCAGTTTAAAACTGTTGCCCCAGGTCTTATCACTCACTACCCATATAAAAGGTCCTTGTCCCTCCTTTTTATAAGCCCCTTTAGGCACCTGAGGGCAACAAAAAGGTCTCCCCAGAGCCTCCTCTTCTCCAGCTCTCTGAGCCTGTCCTTGTAGGAGAGGTGCCCCAACCCTCAGGGCATCTTCCTGGCCCTGCTGTACCTTTTGCTGCAGCTCTGGTGCAGCTTTTGGTGAAGCATCAGATACATTTGAGACATCTGGTTAAGGAAGAAGTTGGTTTGGAGGAGTAAAGGCAAGGCCTTCTTAGAAAATGGTGCTGATGAAGTCTTATGTTAGATATTGGAAAGATCTTGGACATCTTCGTGCCTTGCTGGTGCTCATTTCTCCAGCCTTGTCCACAAGATTTCTTGTTGAAGGAAATTTATTAAAAAATAAAATTTGTTGATATTTAAATTCCTGAAGTCAGACCAATTGCTTAGTTCTTGCATGGGCATCACAGAAGGGAAATGTGTTTATAGTTGGTTCCTCTCTCTGTCTCTCTTTGAAACAGTATTTGGTGTGTTTTTAGGCATGCCCTTGTTCAGAAGAAATGCTGACAATTTCTCAGTGCAGTCATTCTGTTGAAGAAATGTGTCCCTCCTTAGGAAGTAGAAAGTGTTGGCTTCAGAAGGGATGCATCCTGCTGGTCCAGTTATTTTGTTGCTCGTGGCTTTTGTTTTGTCTTTCTCTTAACCTGTGGTGGGATGTGACATTCAGAGGGCCTGTTGGGGCTGGATGGGTGGTCAGAAAGCAAGCTGGGGCACGGTGCCCTGTTAGAGTTTAGAACAGTGTTCCAGCAAAATGTAATTTCCTTGTCATATTTTATGTATGGGCTATTTTTGCATATTTTCAATATTTAAAACAATGTCCATATTAATAACTTTAGAAATATGTTCTCACTGTTAAGAGATGGAAATCAGTAACAAAAAACACACAAAAAAGATCCCATCAAAACCCCCACAACAAATCCCCCAAGCTTTCCTTTTATTCAAGCAACAACAATCAAATTCTTATGACTAGAATAACTACTGAAGAGGCTCTCTGTTTCGCAGCCAGAGAAAGCTTTTGAAATATTTATGGAAATAAACCAAAATGTGTCCCTTTCTGACTGTACAAATAAGAGATTATCAGATCTAGCCTATGGCAGTTGCAGTACATAGAGTCCAAAGCATCTACAACTAATAACATAGAGTGTATGCTTTAAAAAAAGCTGTGAGGTTTTATTTTTTTTTAATGGGTCTCTACTGACAAAACATCACATTTTCCATGGATTATCCTAATGAAAAAGTCCCTCTTTGTGCATCTTGCATTAGAGGTAAAAATTAACGAGACAATACATTAATTGACCTTTTAAAACCAAAAGCATCATTTATGTTGATGCATCTTTATCTACTTAAAGAGCAGGACTGAAATCACTTTGTAGCTCTTTCTGTGGTAGCTGGGAGTGTGGAGCAGGGCTGCTCCCATCCCCTCCTGTTGAATCCTGTGCCACCAGGGACAGAATTGCAGCACAGCTTGTCTGGCTGTGTCACACTCCCAATTTACTGAGTTGAACTTGCTCATCTGGGTCTTAAACCTTGCTTTTCATTCTACAAATCTTGCTCTGGTGTGAGAATCGGAGCTTGTTGGAGTCAGAGTGCATTTTGATGATTCACAGAAGACTCAGCAGAGCCAGGTTTGTGAGGAGCACTGATACCTTTTATTAGCCCCAGTGATAGGATTAGCAGACAGACACACGTGTGGGCACACAGCCAACACTGACATCTGATGGAGAGGGAAAAGCCTTCCAGCTAAATGCAGGCTGAGAACAATTGCTCTGAGTTTAACTTGATTCATCAGTTGGACAATTTGAGAGAGGAGGTGGTGGGCACACGTGGGACAGGAAGCAGAGGAGATGGAAGGGCTGTTAGCACCCATGAAGAAGAGACTGTCCTATTTATTCTGATAGCAGGGTTTGGGTACCTGGAGAAGACAAACCATCAGCAGAATGAACTTTCTCCTTATAAAAAGCAAATAGAGTATGTCATGTTTTTATGGAGCCATGTCCCAGTAAATTCTGTGCTTCACTGACTCAGCACTGGAGTGTCAGCCTTGCAGTTAAGGGACTAGGACTTCAATTTTATATTAGCCAAAAATACTGTTTTCTAAACTGTCAATAAAATAATTTTGCTATATTGTTTGACTTATCTCCTCTGGGCAGTCGGGTGCAACAGCAAGTCTGAACTGCCAATGCAGTGACTGCAGAATGAGTTTTGCTTTGTTTGTCCAAGCACTTTCTAGGATCAGTCACTGTTCCCTGAGCCCTGCTGTGAGTGCTGTGGGCTCTGCTGACTCTGGGAAAGGCCAGCTGCAGATACTGAGTGGGATGTTGGTGCTCATGGCAAAATCTGTTGTCAATTTTGGACTTAACAGCAGCGTAATTAACTTGTTTATTTATTTTTAATTGTGTCCTGTTAATATAAGTGCACCTGCTGCTGTGTTACCTTGAATCATGATGTGCAGTTTGTGCACAGCCATGGGTGGTAAGTCTCTAGCTCTCCTATTTGAGAGTGACAAGATGTCTTTTAACAGTGTATTTGTCAGGTTTTTCTTTCCTGATTACTTCCAAAAGCTGGGAAAAATGCTGATAATAACTGTGATTATAAAACCCTAAGTAACAGTAAGATAACCTGGGGCAGAGTAGTGCCTAAAAATACTTGTTGTTTTTAAGCTAATTACATTTTTTATTGCCAGTGACCTTTTGGAAACCTTTTATTTACATGGATTGCTGATGCCTCCAAGGAAATGCCTTTATGCAGAGGGAAAATGCATTCCAGTTGTCTCCTCAAAGCAGAATGCAGGTCTGCTGTCTGTAGAATGTGCCCTTTCTCAGAAGGACTTCATAACAGGCTTGTTCTGAACTGCAGGGAGAGCTTTTCCTGGTGGAGAAGATGAGCACCCAGGCTGTGTCATCCCTCCAAGCTGCTGCTTGAAGGTGAGGGCTCAGTGTATAAACAAGGATGGGGGGCATTCTTGATCTTACAGAAGCATTCATTAATACTTGAAGACAGAGGAGTCAGAAATTCATTCAGACTCCCTTGAGAAATTTTTGGCTCAGTGGCAAACTTACGAATGATGAACTATGGGCCTTGTTTCAAACATATGAGCCACATATAAGGCAGAAATTCCTCAGTTTTTGCAAGCTTTTAATTTTGATTTTTTAATATTGTGTTGAAATAAATACTTCATATCTTCCCTGAATGAATGCTGAAGGTCTTGAACTGTACACAGGAGAGTGAGACTGGATGAAGTTTTAGTAGTTTCTCCTTTCCAATCCTCTGGAGGTGGTTGTCTAATTCCTGAATGAGAACTGAGCAAGAGAGAGCAGATTTGTTGCAGCTCCCGTGGATAATGTAGCTGTCATTGAGGCTGACAGAAGTTTCTGTGTTCTCCTTGCCAACCCAGCAGTCCTGGTCAGACAGCCTCTGACTTCATTTGTTTTGATGTTTTAAAAATAAAGTGAGTGGCATCTTTTGTTGATGTGTACAGACTTTGGAGAAGTTCCTCTTGTCCTTAAAGAAGTGAATCAAGCCAAGGACTCGGTGTAGATGGTAGCATGTTTGATCAGTCAAGCTAATTTTTAATTCATGTTTTTTCACAGCACTTTTATAGAATAAGTTCCTTCTCTAGGGTACCTGACTTCAAAGAAGTAGACCACCATCACTGGCTCATCTGTAAGATATTGAAGCACATTCTTGAAACATGGGAGGAACTGGACATATAAAATCTATGAGACTTGGCTGATTGTTACCAATACAGAGCCATGTACATATTCCCATACTGGGATTTATGCCACTGAGTACTCATCACTGTGTCAGGACAGGCTTATGTGGAGGGCAGCTGAAGTGCAGAAAATTTGGGACCAACAGATGTCCTGCAGCAAAGATGAACCAGGAATTGTAAAAATGCTTTTCTTAGAAGGAGGCTGATGGTGTAAGCAATGTGTGTCTGCTGTGTTTTTACACCTGACCTAGGCTGGGGCCTCTCTGAAGTACTGTAAATGTTATTTATGTTCTCCCCAGGTGTGCACAAGGATATGTGTTACTGCTTGTGGTCAGTGATGTGGTGCTTTTTAATGTCTTTGAGCTGCTTCAGCTAAAGAGGATGAGGGAGAGGCTGGATGGAAATTGAGAGACCTCTGTAAGACAGCACTGCAGAAACATTCAAAACTCAGTGGACCTTTGGAAACAATTTTGTTCTGGGCTCTGATTTTGACCCAGGACTTGTGTGTAATGTTAAGCAAGTCAGCACAATCTGTCCTCGGGCTGGTGGGACTTAACAAACCTTGTGACAGAGTTTACCAGAGCATGTCTTTGTCACTGCTTGTGCAGGACTTTCTCAAAGAGCAATTCATGTCACTTGCAAATCCTAAAGCTTTTGCCTATGCTCCAAACAGATTTCTTTGAATTCTTTCAAATATAAACATGAGGGAAAGGAGGTAAATTTTGTTTTGCTTCAGTCACTTTTGTATCCCATTCATCAATCAGAATCCTATTAAGAAAACAGTGGGAACCCTCCTAAGGAAGAGAAGAAGCTGGCAAGATTCCATGGGCCTGGAGTAGACCACTATGCAGAGATGCTGCCTAAAGTCCATGCTTGCACTGTTGGAATGACAGACAGGAAGAGTTGTGAGAACAGCTTTGTTTTGGCACTGCACCAGGGATTTGTTATGACACTGAGAATTTTGCTTTGGTGTGGATTTACTGGTTTGCCTTACACATTTTAAAGGTATTTAGTGAGGAAAAAATAGAGAGCAACCTGTGAAGATGGTGAAAGGTCTGGAGGAGAAGCCATGCAAGGAGTGGCTGAGGTCTCTTGATTTATTCAGCTGGAGAAGAGGAGACTGAGGGGAGACTCATCAGGGCTGCAGCTCCTCCTGAGCAGCACAGGGACAGTTCCAGGGAGTGGCTGGAGCTGTGTCAAGGGAGCTTTAGGGTGGAGATCAGGAAAAGGTTCTAACCCCAGAGGGTGCTGGGGCACTGAACAGGCTCCCTAGGGAATGGTCACAGCCCCAAGGCTGCCAGAGCTCCAGGAATGTTTGGTCAACACTCCTGAGGATGCACAGGGTGGGATTGTTTTCTGTGCAATGCCAGGAGTTGGACTCAAGGATCCTTGCCAGTTGTTTCCAGCTCAGGATATTCTGTGATTCTAAAAACTACATTTTTAGACTCCAGCTTCTGCAGAAAAGGGGTGGAGTGTGAAGAAAAAAAGTGTGTCATTACTGCCAAACCAGCTGCAGCTGAGCAAAGCCATGTAGGAGAGTAAATCATCAATATTTCAGATCACCACTTTGATAAACAAATTTTAGAAAGTGAGAATGAAAACCTGAGGAAACAATGCAGAAGAGTGAGGCTGTGTGTGTTAATGTCCCTTGAGCCCCTAGCAGGCAGGAGAAAGGTTGTTAGAATTCTAATTTGAATTCAAATTCCTTTTGATTTTGTAGTCCATGCCAATTCTGTGTATATTGTCATTGGAAAGTGAGCAGAGGATGCTTAAGACTCCCTTACTTTTATGCTTGGCTAATTTTATGGCCCTCCCATATTTTGTAGCTGTAAATGTTGCAGACTTTATTACATTTAAACTGGTTTTAATATAGTAGGTCATAAAAATTAAGAAACGAGTGGTAGTGTCCACTGCAGTGATGCATTTAGCTTAGGGAGGATGCTTGCAAGTCACTGAGAGGCTTAAACTGCAACTCCAGGATCATCTGCTTTGTGAAGCCAGTGCAGAAATGAAAAGCCCCAGCCTGTCACAGCTGAGAATGAATTTCATTGTTAAAAATTTCCTCCTTTCCCTTTCATCTGAGGAGCTGGTTTATGCTTTGAGGCATTGATCCAAATGTGAGGAGAGGAGGGAGGCTGTTTCTTTCTTTTTCATAAAAAGGTTCAGCAAGTTCTGTACACTGTATAGCTGTACATATATATATATATATTTAATATAAGTGAGTACAGTATGGTGTAGCTGGGAAACTTCCTAGCTGACTGCTGAGGAGCAGCTCTAGTTTATCTGTTAATTGCAATTATTCTACCTGCAACCCATAAGTCTTTATGATTTCATACATCTGCTTGCAGGAGGTTAATTACTCCTGCTGCATTAAAAGCTAAAATAGCGTGGGATGGTAGGGAGTTACTGGGGGATGGTTCCATGGATGTGTTTGACATTTCTTAACTGTTGAGCATTTGGCTTTGAAACTTCCTTCAGAGAGTGGCAGGGCTGGTGTCTGATCTCCACATGGGTCACAGCTTCATTTAATACCTTTTGACATTAAAACTGTTTGAGAACTGATGCCTGTGGTTTTGTCTGTTCTGATTTCATCATGGCTTAACAGTTGGTAAATGTTCCTGTAAAATGTTTATGATGGTTTCTCTAAGTGACAGCTTCAGTTCCCACATCCTGAACTTGTATCTCAGCAGCTGCTTTACACCAGCCTTCACATCCAGCACAGCCTGGGAGCCACAGAGGAGTCAGAGGCTGAGCACACTTGCTGGGATCCTTTACCATATAACAACAGGGACAATTTGTTTTCTGCTTTCACTTAAAAGAGCCATACAAAAAGCCCCATAATCCATCAGAATTATTAGACCTGTATGTCTAAGATGTCACAAAAGCAGAATGGGTTGGAACACAGTGTCCATTGAGGCACAGTTGGCACGTTGGAGTCCTCTGCCCACTAACCAGAAACCTTAATGTAAACTTGAACCACTTTACAGGCTGGCAGTAATGGCTGTGATAAATCAGTCTGCTTTTTGTTTGTGCAAATGATCTAATGGTCAGAAAACTTGGGCACAGAACCACATTAAATACATTTATTTTAATAATTCCTTTATAGCATTCATTGAATGATTCTGGGAGCCAGCACAGATTTATTTTACAGTGTTCAAAACAGGTATCTCATCACTCATTCAGCTTTGTCTGCATTCAAACAAATATCTGGATAGCTCACTTTTTCTTTTTTTTTAAATCTGCATTACTTTCCCACTGCTTCTTGATTTTTACAGCAAGAAAAAAAGAAATCAAAAAGAAAATTAGAAAGCTGTGCCTCTGGCCCGTCCCTTTGCAAGGTGGGCTCTGCTCAGCACAGAACAGCATGAATTGGAGAGAAGGTATGTTGGAATAATAATTAGTTGGGACTCAGGTTTTTTTTTATCTAGGAAAAAGCCCATTCTTTATTAACATAACTTATTTTATACAGTTTTCACAGACCTTGTGTGTAACTCTGGCTAGTAGTTTTCTTGCTCCCTCATTCATTGCTTTAAGGCTATTTTGTGTATGTGCTGAGACTCAGGTGTTTACATTTTTCCTCTGTGGATTCTCATGGGACAGATCTATTGTTTATGCAGGTGCAGACCTACTTTTCTTACCAGGATAGATTGTTGTGTTAACTGACTGTTCATTCCCAAGGTTGTTTTGCATGGGAACCTACAAGCTACTGCTAACTTAGCTTGAGTAGCAGGGCCTAAGCCACATTTTATAAGACCTTTCTTTTCTAATAGCACTGCTTATAAGTAACTGAGGCATGAGGCTCTTCATGTGGGAATCAATCCAGCATTTGGAGTCTTACCTTTTTCTCTTCCTGGCACCCCCACATTGTCCACTGGAAAGGAGAAATGAGGTTTGGAAATTGAGAGACCTCAATTGAGTGCAGCCCAGGAGTGTGTAAAAGGTACTAAAATAATAGCTTTTGCAGCAAGTATTTTGGCAAGATGAGTTAATGTGTTTTACTGCTCCACAGTGGAAATCACAGATTTCACTTGGGTTCTTTCCATCTGTCTTTAAATTGTGTTCACAATTTCATTTTTTTTCTATTTTTCATTTCTTTCTTTTTGTCTCTCAGTTCTTTCAGCCCTTCATGGGTCCCATGTAACTTAAAGGTCTGCAATACCTGATCCAGGCTCTTTGAAAGAAACTCTCTCACATAGAGATTGCCAGCAGGGACACCACTGGACGTGATGCAGCATTCATTTCTCTCCTGCACTGGGTAATGATTTCCTGGTTCCAGGAGCAAGAAATTAAAATTCTGGTGAGAGGATTTGCCCCCTTCCTCACTCAGCAAGGCCCCTGTGCCAGAGCTCAATCACTTCCTCTGCAGCAGCAGGAGCAGAGGGAATGTGATACTGTGGTCATTCAATCAGAGGAAGAAATGCTTTAATCTCTGCTATTCTGTCTGATAAATGCTTTCTTCTTTGTTCTGAATTCAGTTCTCTAGTGTTCCTACTGGTGCAGGGATTGGCAGAGAAAAGAGATCATCCTGTCCAGTTAAGTGTTCACTGATGATGCCTTCCTTTATTCCCAGAGGTACCTTGTGATTTAGTCGGAGAAATGCAGTTGCAAAAAGGGCAGAAAAAGCATAGGAAGGAAGTGGGACTATCTAGCAAATCCCACCACAGCTTGTGATTTCCTTAAAACAAGGACAGCATGTCTTGTGAGAGGCTTTTATTTGCAAAAGCACAGTGGAGATAGAACAGCTTCTGCTTCGGCATGTGATCTTTGCTCTGAATATTCAGAGTGCTCCATATTAATTGGGCAGATGAATTTCTGACCTGTGCAGCAACTTCCTTTGTCCTGTGTTCCTCCTCACTGCAGCAGCTGCACAAAAATGTGATGGATGGCTATTGACTTTGCTGCTTTCTTTTGCTCCCTTTGCTGTATTGACATGAGTTAATAGGGCAGAAGTGGAAGACAGGCTCAGTACAAAGTGGAGAGAGATTTTATGTCAATAGGGTTTGTAAGATAAGAAATACAGCATTAAGGGTGAACACACAGGAGAGTTAATAGCCAACAAACCACTCAATGTGTTGACAGGAGAAAGACACTGACCAGGAGCCATAAACTCTTTTTCAATGAAAACATGTTTTCTTTTTTTGGTGTGATGTGTTATTAGTTGTTAGTTTTCCTCAGTGCTGTCAAATGCTGAAAGATGGGTTGTTGTCTTTTATAATGCTGTTATAATGTTTCATTATGTTGGCTTTACGAGTTTTGCTTTGATTAGTTGATCACACCATTAGAGGAGAGTGTCTCCATTTTTATTAATACTACTACATCCATATGCTCCCTTGATTTGGCCATATTAAAACTGGAAATGAGAGTGTTGAGTGAAATTTAAGCTTGAAGGTGATTGGAAATGGAAGGCAGAACAAGTTCTGACTGAGCAATAATAGTTCACCCAGCCTCAAAAGGCTGTAGATCATTTAAGCTACTTAATAAATGGAGTGTGTATTCTAGAATTTTAAGCCGTTGTTAGTAAGGAGCCCACTGGAAGGATATTCTGGCTGTACATCCAAATGAAGAGAAGATTTTAAATTTTCTTATGTTCAGTGGTTCAAAAAAACTCTGCTGATATGTAGCAGTAGTTTGAAAGGCTGAAGAACCACTTTCATTGGAAACAAGTTAAACATCTTAAAATAAGTTCTGTGCTACCACTGAACAGGACATTGTTGGATTCTTAAAATGTCAGTGAATTACAGAAGGGAGACTGCCAGGGGCAAGAAGCAGCCCTGGATAACAAATTGCAGCAGGTATTTGGAAACCAGCTAAATACATGTTCACTGGAAGATGAAAGGAGACTCTTCATATCTCTTATAATTATGAAAGAGATGAGCTGTGCTGCTGGCAAAGTTATTTAGGTGGGTTGACAATTGAAAATTAAGTAGTTTAGTTAAATATTGGAAAGTTAGAAATGAATGAGAGTGTTTAGACCAAGTTAATTATGGATGGATATGTGCTGTAGGTATGGGGGGGAAGGCAAGGAGTATTTACTGGGCCAAGTTTTCAGTTCTCCTTTTGTTTGGGAGCTCTTTTTAATGAGAAGGATGTTCAGTAATTTTCAGCTGATGAATGTTTGTGGCATTTCAATGTTCTTTTAAAATGGGCATCTGCATGCAATTCTGAAGGAGCCCTGCCTGGCTTGGCTCATGAAGTTCTGCTTTTGTACTGGACTTGGGTAGAACTAGAAGAAGAAAAAGCATAATTTAGTGCACTGCAGGCCAAAATATTAAACCCATGCTAGAGACAAATAATGGCCTAAGCTGAAGAGTTGCCTAGAAGTAACCTTTCATTTGTGATCTTCTCAGGAGAAAGAAGTTGCCTTTGTTTCCTTTCTCTTCCTGCTTCAAATGCCATTTTTCTTTGGCTTAAAATCCTTATACCTACACATGCAATAAATGTATTTCTGCCTGTTTTTCTGGAAAGATGAAGTCCATTGGTGAGGGACGTAGTTAGAGAGGCAGTAGAAAGCTCCAGCCTGTTGTTCAGTGAGGAACATCACACTTATGTGGCAGCAGGAAGATTTTGTAGGCAGGTGGAGGCTGTACTGGCTGGAGGTCAGGTCACTTTGGGGCCAGCAGAAATGGTGAGTTCAGAACTGAGGATGTGCAGCTTGGGCTGGAGTTTGCATGGACAGTCACATTGCAGATGTGTATGATGAATACTTAGTTCTGGTTTCTTATCTTTACCAGATGTTACATGACAAGGTGCAGATTGGTTGATAATCACAGTTTGGTCAGGAGAGCTGGAAGAATCTAGTTCCTTAGGAAAAACCCCACACAGATGAGTGATTTCTATTGAAATCTTTGATCATGGCCAAACAGCTGCTATTCCTCTCAAATACCTTATTGAGGAAGAGTGTTGTGATCAGGTTTGCTTTCAGGGCTGTTATCAGTTTTTGGGGTGTGAACAAGTTCAGACACAGGGGGGATTTGTGTGAGGTTCTCATTTAACCATTCCATTGACTGGGACCACACAGATATCTGATTTTTAAGCCTCTGCCAAAGAGATGCTGGAAGTGACATTCTGCTATTGGGTACCCTGACAGTTGAGCTGTTAATCATGATGGAATTTGAATGGGGCATTTAACTGTGCAAAGCTTTTCTGTCCTTTGGTTAATTAACTGGATTATCCATCTGTCAGTGTCTTTGAAGAGAAGACATGGTGCATGTTCATTTCCATGGACAGTCTCAATCTGGTTTTGGAATGTCACGCTGAGATCAGTACCTTTATTTCCAGATAATAGGAGATCAAAGTTTTGGTAAAGCATAAAATCCCAGAAAGGTTTGGGTTGGGAGGGAACTCAAAGGTCATCTTGTTCCAACCCCCTGCCATGGGCAGGGACACCTTCCACTAGCCCCAGATTGCTTTGTAGATGACAGGGATTTTAACCTTTCTCTTCAGAATGGATAATTGAACTTTTTTGTCCTAGACTTTAGTTTTAATACCATTTTTACAAACAGATGCAGAGATGTTGAGGTATTTGCATTGAATGGATGGAATTGTTGCAGATTTTTCCTAGGGTATCAGACCAGCTTCTTTGTCTAAGAACAGAAGAAAAATTTATTTTTGGAGCAGTTACATTGGGCTTTGAGTCTGGATGTTCTGGCCCTCCCTACTCAGCCTCTGGCCACCTTGGTCACACCAGAGAGGGGGACAGGTCTTTTAAAGCCAGGGAGTTTTGTGCAAAGGAAGGAGCAAGGATATGGCTTTCACTCTAGCCAAATGCAGAGACAGCTGGTTTGCTCTGTTTAGTTTGACAGTGGCAAGGAGAATGTGAGTGTGTTCTGTAGCCCACACGTTCATCAGGAACAGGATTCAGAGAGAAGGTGTGGGGAGAGGAAGTGTGGGCAATGTAGGGCTGATGAGGGTGATGTGGGAGGACATTTGATTTATTACTGTATGGGAGGAATTAGATGTACAAGCACAGTCCAAAGGAAGTTGAGCTTTGCTAGTTAGGTGGCTTTGTGGATTACAGAAGTATCTGATGTTGTGTGTGTGCATAAGGTAATTTAACATGGTCAGAGAGGGCTGCCTGGAAGGGGACCTGCTCAATAACAGCTGTTTAAAAAGACTTGTATTTTTCTCCTGACATGCATTCTGTGACTGAGCAGGTTAAGACCATAATTGATTTTCTTAAACCCTCTTTTTCTTAATGACTATGGAGCTAAAGAGAGACATTTCAGTATGGAGAATTTCACTTTGTGTCTTCCAAAGTTGAATCCATTGATTTTTCTGAGGATTAACATGCTTGCTGTTGTGCTAATTATAAAGAACTTTGCAGCAGAAAATTGCCAAAGACTATTGCAGTGGGTGGACTCAATTTACTCTGTATTTTTGAACTGAATTCCTTTGGCTTTAACTCATATCTTTAATGTTCCATTTTCTTTGGCTCTAAATGGCCATTTCATCCATGTCTGCATGGCCTCCTTCACCACATCAAAGCTGTGGTTGCAGCAGGGATGTTTGACATCTGCCTTCTATTCCAAGCAAGAGCATTAGAAATGTCACCAAGGGCTTGATACATGGACAGAAGCAAGAGAGGGAAAGTTCAGGTATTGGAGAAAGTAAGGTTTGATCCTTCAGAGACCCCTGTGATTGGGATTGACTGTTTGATTTCAAATTAATTACTAAAATCTTGCAGTGCCTCTTGCTCATTTGTAATATCTGGTAAATATTCCCTCTTCTGTGGCCTCCTTCCCTTTGGCATCCCTTGTGCTTGTTTCACTTCTTTGAGGCAATCCCAGGGTTTCTGGATTTTTCCCTGGTGCCTCTGCCACTGGGATCCACCTGCTCTGTGTGGCAGAATGGGGAGCTAAAGTGACAAGAGCTAGAGCTGAGCTAAGTGCCAGCAACCAAAAATAACCTCCAGTTTTCACTGCTGACTTTTAAAAAATCAGTCTGTTCCCTTAAAAATGTGCTGAACGCTGCCAAGTATTGCCATAACATATATGGCTTTGTTAATGTCAAATCCAGTTCTGGTGTTGAAAAAAGCAAAAGGCTATAGAGCTCTTGCAGTAGCTCTTGAATGTGTGCTCACCTGTTGGAGATGGAGATGTTACCTCTGAAGTGAACTTTTACTGTTTTATAGTGGAGGGAGAAGCAGTAATTTTGGAAGCCATGGAAGTGCTGTTCTGTTTATTCTAAATGTTCTGTTGGAAAACTTCTGGAGGAGGATACCTACAAGTGTATCTATTAATCACTTCTACCCAGAAAAGCAATTTGTGAAATGTAATAAGCAATTAAATTAGATGAATCTCCAAAACAATAAGATGTATTTCTTGAAGTGGTGTCTAGGGCAAACACAGAATCCTTGGGAACCAGCCAGTAAAACGTGATCTGTGCTGATGTGCTCCTTATTTGCCAGAAGATGCTCAGGTCCATGTGTGCAGACCTTTCTCATTTGGATCTAAGAAGAGAGGTTTTCTAATTAAATAGACTTTTTGTTGGAAAGCAGACCTATTTGTGTGAAGATGTTCCCCTGTTGAGTCACTGCAGTGGGAGTGCTATAAGATGGACATTCAAACAGCACTGTCACTACTGAGCTGGATTTTCTTTGCCCTCATCCAATTATTCACATCTAATTTGTTTCAGAAAAGTGGGAGTAGAATGAGTGTGTTTTGCTCAAGCTATTTAACCAAAGGAGTCAGTAATTGTCTGTGCCTGCCTTGATCACCTTTCAGTTTCACTGGAGAAAGAGCTGGTCCCACAAAAATCAGGGAGGGTCCTGTACATCACACAGCTGCATGCTGGCCCTCTTCTGTACTAGTTTTCCTTAATATTGGGTTATAAATCTAAAGACATTAAATTTTATCTCTGGGGTAGTTGTATTACTCTTTGGCTCCTTATTACCCTGTGTCCATCAGAGACAAGAGGTATTGTGTTGTTTCAGTTGCAAAACAAATCCACAAAGGAGTTATAATCTTAATTAGTTTGAAATGTAATTTCATTCAAGATGTAACAAACAACTAGGTATAAAAAAGCAGATAGTAGGGGAAAACAGGGAGGGATGATAAGCCTTGCTGAGTGGACTCTGGTAAGTACAGCTTGGTTGTTAGTTGTTTAACTTTTTTGAGTGTTGAAGTCCCATATCTGACAAAAGTTCTTCTACAAATGAGGCATCTGAGACAGAGTTTAAATATTTTAAATAAGCTGACCAAGCAGTACAGATTCATTTTGCATCACAAGAACATACAGTTCTTCAAATGCTAGGTAAACATTGGCATATTTGTTGTATTGCTCTCTGTCTCCCTTAGGCTGAGAGGCTGATGGATAGTAATAGTAGCACTGGCTGAATTCAGACTCAGTTGTTCTTCTCTGGAGAGTTGTTGCTTTGTATCTTTGGCTTTGTAAGAGAGTTTTTCTTAGGCTGGTGTTTGGGGCTGAGTTTGTTTGCACCTCTTCTGAGCCCAAAGCTCAACTCCCAAGAGATTGTTGGATTTCAATAATCCTGTATAGTTAATTCAGGTTATTTTTATTCCTTCTAAATCTCTCTCACAGGATTGAAGAAGTCCAGAACTGACTCCTTGCCAAATGATTCCAAAGGTTGTTTATGATAAAAAGAGCATTTTGGTGTTTCTCCTTTTTTTTTTCTCTTCAAAGGTTATACCTTTCCTTGCCAGATATGAAGGCCTTGTATAAAATTAAACCCCTGTTTCTGTTTTTGGGTAAAAATAACAATGCAGGAGCTATGTACTTAATGGCTTTGTGTATTCCCTGGACAATTGCAGTAGCTCAGCTGCATCAAAAGCTGGCATTTAGCAGACCAAGTCCAGAGTGGATTGGATCAATGCAGTGCAGAATTGAACTCAGTGGAGGTGGATATAAATATATTCCTCCATCCATAACAATTAAATGACATTTTTTCTGAAGATCCAGATTGTAACTATCTTTAAATACACAGTGTTTCATACAGACACATCAGGTCTCCAGTTCTTCTGTTGTTCAGTGCCTGGAACAGCTTGGTGCTAGTTAGCTTTTCTACGGTGAGGAACTAATTTCAGTCAAGCCTTTCTCATGTCAGATGCACATTATTGCTCTGCCTGTGTCCCTCTTGCCTTTGAGAAATGCCTGTTTATATCAGATATTGCCTTGTTTGTGCATTGCTGGCACATTTCTGCTGCACACAGACCTCAGACCCTGCCGGGGTTTCTTCTTTTAACGAAGTGCGACTGCTGCAATTGGCATTTCACTCCTCTGCTCCTTATTCTGTGCACTGAGGAAAACTTTGGGTGTTAACTAGTGTTGAGTTTCATTTATTTATTTATTCCAGGATTGTAAACAGATTTGCTTCCTGTGTGGGAGTAGAGCCAGGCACTTGCTTGATTTGTTACTTGCAGAGACACAGGGGCAGGGGGATCTGTGACTCCCTGCAGGCAGCTGAACCCAGTCTGGAATATACTTAATTGCTCTTTCACAGACTCCTCTCTGCCCAGGATAACTTCAGACAGAATGTTCTGAGTTTGCAGCTGTATTTGGGTATTGTGGCAAATTTTTAACTATTTCACAGATGAGATGGGTACTAATGATGTACAGGGTCTTCGTGTCATTCATTTGTCCATCTGATATTCCTGTCTTCAGCTCCCAGACTGGCCTTTCCTCCTGAACTGCACCATTTCTCCTGCTCTGACACCTTCTGACCCAGCTGCTGTTTTTGTTCTCAGTCTTTGATATAATTTTGTGTGTGTGTGGTGTGTCTGTAGACACATCTGCTACAGATTTCACTTTTTTTATCAAGTTGCTTTTGCCAAAGTGCCAGATTTGCAGTCTTCATTTTCTCCAGTATTGTTGGTGATACTTGGGAGTCTCTCTTCTTTCCTGGCTTTATGGAGATTTAAGGTACCTCCTATGGAAACTCATTAGGTCTAATTTGTGTAAGCACTCATAGTATGTAGGCTTTGATCTTCATTGTTCCAGTCCCAGGATTTTGCTTAATGATGAGCTGGAAAGACTGTAAATCAATCTATTTTGTATATTGTGCATTACCTTGTGAAGGATGTGTCAGTAAGGTCTAAAGAATGGTAACTTTTCAGCTGCTTCACTGACAGCCCTCACCCCTCAGTTTACCCTAAATTTAAACATAATGTTTCTGGAATTTGTGGCGAAGAACTTCAATGTGATAAATGATTATAAGGCTGAAGGAATATTGAATGTTTACCAAAACTGAGAGCATTGTTTTGCATGTCTGCTTTCTGCCAGAGTGAAATAATTAGCTCAGGAACTGTATGATAAACTTGTAGTGACTCAACACAGCCATCTGATAATTTAAAAATGTTATTAAGAGATGACTTCAGAGGAATTGCTTAAAGCCTTGTGGAATCTAATGACTTGTTCAGTGCCTTGTGGAGTCACTTGAGTTGCTGCCTCTGCCTTGCTGCCTCCCCTCTGGTGTGCTGCCATCCTATGGGATGGCCATGGTGATCCTGTTCCTGTGGGGCTGGCACTGACTTCAGGGCTGTGGCCTCAATTTCTGTAATGCCATGTCATAATTTCACTCCTTGCTAGTTGTCAAGCCTTCCCTGGTAGAAAAGATCTGCTTCTAAGGTATGTTTAAAAAACTAAACTTACCCAAATTCACAATTTTTTAAAAGCAATCTCAGAAACTGGTATTGTCAGCTTTAAGTTCTTTTTTGCAGAATTCTTCTGGTATTATTTCCCACTTTCAAGGCACCTTTAGACAAGAAGGGACTGATGTGATTGATTGGGACTATGGGCTGCTGCTCCTTTCTCCTACCCCCAGGTCCAGTGTGATTCAGGGCTGTATTATCACATTCTTGATTGTCTGCATCCTTTGTGCTAGTGCTACCTGATGGAAAGAATAAAAGAGTTTGTTAGAGAAAACTCCAACTTCTTACCTGCCAAACTCAATCCAGCCTTGGGCATTTTGGATAAAATAGTTTGGAAACCAGGGTAAAATAGTTTGGAAACCAGGAAGATGTGTGCTGAGTTTTCCCCCCCTCTCTCTGAGAGGCTTCTGCTGAGGTTTGTAGAAGGGCATTCTAACAATAGTCGGTTCTGTAGGAGGTGAAGTTGTGTTATGCCATCTATATTTTAGTAGAGAAGGACAGGATTGAATAGTCATACAACTAAAATGCATCTTAGAAAGATCCATTAGTTGGAAATGGCCTCTGGAGCACACAGCATCTGCCATGGAGACTTTGGTAGGAGCCAGTGAAGAGCTGCAGCTTCTCACCCATTTATTTTCATGTGGAAATGCAGCCATTTGGAAACATCTGATTCCTTTTTACCTGGAAAATTGACAATTTCCACCAGCATCCCAGCCCCCCCGGATGTGCTGCAATCCCTTCCTGATGCTTCCCACTTGAAATGCAGTCCTCCAGGACAAGAATTTCTTAGCAGTAAATGAATTTTCTAATGAGCTTTCTTTCCAAAACAGCGAGGAGATGCCAAGTGACACGTTGGGAAGCGCCAAGCAGGAGGGAAATGGCTCTTCTGTGCTGACTGTCATAAACAGGATGTGGTTTGTTTACAGTCCTCACTTGCTCTCTCCAGTTCCCTGTCAGGGCTGTGCACGAATGAGCCTCCCTGCAATGGCCTGGAGAAATCCAAGGTTTCTGAGCCAATATCAAATATTGTGTCAGAGGAGGAAGTGGCTCCAGGCAAAGGAGCAAACAAAATTAAGCATTGTATCCTGGATTCTTCTGTGCTTTTCTGGGGCATTTATCATTCTGACCGTGCTGCTGAGTTGCAGTTGACTGCAGAGCAGAGGGAATTGAATAAAGTGGGAGGGTAACTGTTGGGTGACTAATTTTAAGGGAAGATGTGTTGAAAAGCCTTTGTAGTGGGATGGTTTTGGAGTGGTGACAAGGGTTTGTTAAGACATACATTACAAGAAAACAGCAGTTGGAAGGGACCTATGGAGATCATCTAGTCCAACCTCCAAGAAAACAACTTCAGGTTTTTTTCCCTATCACCCCCAAAAATCCACATAAAACCCTTGGCATTGGTTGGAGCTCTTGGCACAGTGCTGAGGGGGGTTCTGCTGACAGCTCAGGTGCAGCAGAATTAGAGTTACAAACATTGTCAGAGCTCTGTGAGGAAAACCCAGAGACCTGGGGCTCTTGCCTTTGGTACTTTTGTCATTAAAGACTGCTGAACTCATGTGCCATAAAATGCTCTGTGTACAGGAACAGAGCTGATCCACTGGGGTGTAAGTGAAACTTCCCTTGGAGTGACAGCAAGCACACCAAGGCCCCATGGCTGTGGGGTATGGCACGTGCTGCTCCTGGAGGAAAGGCACTGTGAACAATCTAATTAGGCCACGTTTCATTCTCAGAGGCTTCACTGCCAATAAAAACTCCTCACTTAGAAAAATGAAATTGAGCTATAGCCCAGAGTAATGTGATTTGCATTAGAGCAGATTGTGAACATAAGGTAAATTTTTAAGTATCAAAGTAATTTAGAGACTGAAGTTTTACAGAAATTCTGTGATGCTTGAACAGTTTGTGACTCTCCCTCATAGTTTTCTAAGCAGAGGCTCTGGGAGTTGACATTCTCTGTTTTCCTACATACATGAATCTCTTCCTGTATATACTCTTATACAGCATGAATAATTCAGTGCTTGTAAACAGACAGGGAGACGTGTTGAGCTGGAAAGTCAGGGGTTTCTTTGTTGATAGTTGTGTATTTTAGTTGTTGTGTAAAGAAGGCAAATAAACGAAGTTAAAGTAGCAGTGTTTACATCACCCCGGGAGTGTTTGTGCTCGTGTTTATCTGCTCCTCTCAAGTATTTTGTTGCACTTTAAAATCAGTTCCTTGATTCCTTGGCACTAATTTACCAGCTCAGGTTTATCTGAATGGACATGCAGGCTGCCTTGTCTTTTTGGGGCTGCAAAGACCACCAACATTCCTGACAAGCAGCTTGGGTTTTCAGCCAGCCTGCTGCTGCTCTGGCAGAGCATTTGGTGATGCCTCAGTATTCTGAGTTTTCCATTTGCCATCCAGGACACTGACAACTGAAAAGGCTAATTGGGATAAGGTGTAGGGAGGAAGAGAAAATCTCAGAACTCAGACAATAAACAGAATTAATTTGGTTGGTGCATGAGCTGTGTTGTGGAGAGAGGCTGTTCATGTACCTTCCCTCATGTTGAATCAAAGGACAACTTGCTGTCAGAAGAGGAAGAAATCATTTGTACTGAGTTTATCTAAACTCCCAGTGGCTGCTGACTTGTCTTTAATTGTCTTTAAGGGTCTGTGCAGGATTTAGTGCTGTGGCCTGACTGGCTGTGCTCTGTCTGACCGAGGAAATGAGAACTGATGACTGCAAGCTGCCATCCATTGGTGTGGATGGCTTTTTGTTTTTAAGTCACTGCTTGTTATTGAGGAAAACAGGGTGAGAGTCACTGCTTGTATGGTTTGCAGAATTAAAAATCAAATGTCATTTACAAACTGAGCATACAATGCAGGATGGATGAATATTTCAGGAAGCAAAGTCATGACTGTATTAACAGACACTGAGCATTTCTAATATAAACTGAAAGGGCCACTGTAGCAAGCCAGCACTTCCTCATCTTACAAATACAAATAGGTCTTGTGTTTAACCCTTAAATCTTTGAGTTTGAAATATTTGTGTTTATGTTGTTATTGTGCTTTCCTCTCCTGATCCGGAGGAAAAAAAGGTGGTTTGGTAAGAGAAGAGTTACCACAAAATAATACCCTAGAGAAGTGAACCCATCAGCCCAGCATGGAGCAATCCTTCTTTACAGAAATACCATTTAGCTGTAAGAAATACAGAGTTCATCTCTTTGTACAGAAGATATATGTGTTTGCAATCTGCAGAGGGGAATATGAATCCAGCTGTTTGTATTATGATTATTATTTCTTTTTGATTATAGGCTGTTTGTGCCTAAGGAGAACAGCCAAGCTGAGGGATGGGTGTGCATTGTGCTGGCAAATCCACTTTGGTACTTTGTCCCAGGCGAAAGGAGGGCGACAGAAATGCTGATGGAAAAAAAGGAAAAAAAACCTTAAAGGAATGAGAACTGTTTTCTTAACAGCATCCATAAAGCTGGGACTCGATGGCTGTTCTTGAAATATCTTTTTCCAGCACACTAAAATTTTCAAGGGTTTCTTGTTATTTAATTTTTAAGATGCTGTATTTATAGCATGCAAGGTATAAAAGCCCTGCTGATCAGAGGGTGTTGGGAGATTTGGGAACTCTGGTGTCACCAATATATTCTGTAAATAAGTCTCATTGACTTATTAATAAACCAAATGTGGGAGAATGTGGGAGGTGTCTCTGAACTAAAATGCTGAGTTCTGCAGCTCCTCAGAGCCAGCATGGCAGCCTGGTCCTGTCCCACTTTCCCCAAGAGCAGCTTTGGATGCAGGCAGCGAGCTGGAGGAATTGTTGCAGATGTGGCATCTTGCTTCCAGCCTTCCTTCCCAGGAGCTTGTGGTTTCTTCCTGGAATGTGTTTTGATTCTGTTAGATGAAGGTGGAGCAGCCTGTGTAGGAAATGGGCACACCCAGGGGATATCTGCTGCTGTCAGGAGACCTCATCCAGCCCAAGCTCCATCACAGGAGACATGGGATGATGTAGGATTTGTCTCCCAAGGGGCTGCTAGCACAGGGATGGGGAATGTGGAGGTACAAACTTCCATGGGCTAGTTGCAATTCCTAAGAACACATGCCCTGAAAAAGTGCATTTCACACAAGTTTCAAAGTACATGACTTTATTCACCACTGGCAGTGGAGAGCAGTGGATGCAGCTCTCCTCCCCACTGGTTGGATTGTGATTTGTGTCTCACAAGGATTAGCCAGTCTCTGCCCCATCTTGGTTTTAAATGAAATGATTTCTGCTCTGAGGTGATGAAAATGTTAGCATTGTCAGAGGTGAAGCATCATGACATAACACCCTGGGAGCATCAGAGATCCTGTGGCCCTGGGTGAAAAGGGAGTGTTCTGGAAGGCCTCACAGACAGCACAGCAAAGGTTTTGGCATTGGTGAAGGCCTCAAAGCTTTTGAGAAAAATACCCCACAGCAATGCTTCCTCTGTCATCTGGTTTAGGCACAGGACTTGGCTCAAGGCTGCCAGAAGTGGGGAGCATCTTTCATAAGGACAGTCCAGTGAACACTGGGGCGATCCCTGTGAGGAGGAGATGTCACCTGTATACTGGTTCTCCCCAAATACTTCAACACTAGACAGTGGAAGTGGCTTCTGGAAATTAATGTTTTAACTCTAAAATAGAAATGAGGGTGTTCCTTCATGTCACTCCAGCTGTTGAGATGCCTGGAAAATGGCCAGGCAGAAAGTCAGTGGCTGATGTAACAGCTGGGCTAAGATGTGTGCAATTTTTTATGTTGTGAGAATGTATCTATTGAAGCTTGTCAGATTTTCTGTTTCTACAGCATTTCCAGTTTGGGTTTTATTTGTTAATGTTCTGTTAGATTGTGTTTTTGCATGGTTCTACACTGATAGGTTGGGATTTTTTATTTTAGTGTTGTATTTTCACTTTTGAAAAATAAATACTAGTTTTGTGGAACTGTCTTTGATACATTTTTCATGATGGCTTAATAATAGAACTACCATGAAAGCCTGCTTCCCAACAATGTACTGTGATTTCCATACGAGGAGGGGGGGAATCCCAAACATTTTGATGTTCCATTAAAATTTAAAGAAATATTATATTCAATTCTCTGTGGCATTTCTAAAAAAGATTCCTTAATTTTTTTTTCTGGCATAGTACAGATGGCATTTAAAAAAAAAGGCTTTATAAACCACCAGCCTGCTGCTTGTCTCAGCAGGAACTGCACAAGACACCAGGGGAGGCCTGACCCTGCATTCCCAAGGGATTATCACGTGGATGCACTCTGTACATTGTCTTTTCACCAGGGTTTCCCATTTCCTGGAATAATACTTTTCCTTTCAGCAGCTGGGGTTTTGCAGTTTCCATGCCTGTCATGGAAATGAAAGGCCTGGCAAGGACCTCTTGCATTCCAGTCCAGACCCCAGGTCTGTAGGGATCATTCCATATCCTTTTAATTGATTTATTGAAGTTTTGAATGCTGCATTTCATGTTCTCATTTGTAGTTGAGAGAAAGACCAATATGGCTGTGTCACAACTGATGACATATTTAACTTTTGATATATCCCCAAGTGACTCCAGGTACATTTTTCCAGAGTAGAACAGTTGGTCTATTGTTGATTTAATTTAGTTACCTACAATGAAAGCTTCAGTAAAATATTTAGAAGTTATAAACACAGAGTTGTAGCCAAGAACTGACTTACAGAGCAGCTCCTGCCAGTTCCTTGAATTTTTATCCTAGGAAGTATTAACACAAATTCTGTTTAGTCGTAGAATTTTCTCTCAGTTCTGCTACTTATGATTTACTTCAATGTCATCTCCTGCCAACTTCTGCTAAAAATAACTGATGCCAAAATATTTTGCTTTATAATGTAATGATGCCTTAGTTTCTTCTTTTTTTTTTTTTTCCTTCTTCTCATACTTTCTGCTGCTGTACCTGAAACTGAGCTGAATTTTGGATGTTATTGGAAATTTTAGGAAATACTTATTCCAGCTCCTGTCCTGTGTAAGTGGCTGCAGTGGGATTGCTTTAATAGCAGTAGTTGGAAATTACTGAGATGTTTTCTCTGTTTGCTTTCAGTCCACCTGACTTGCCCCATATATTTTCTGTTGCCTATTCAATACCCAGCTCCACCTCCTGATGTTGTTGGAAAATTGATTGCTCACACAGGTGGTATTCTAGTTTATCTTCCTCAGAGACAAGGAGAGTACTCTGTGCCTTGATAAAGAAGCATTTTTCTCATCTCTGGTGAAATTATCATTTTATCCACAACTGTTTGTTTTCTCCTGTCTCTGCATGTTTTCAGTGTTTTCTGAAGATAACTGTTGATCTTTTTTCCTTCTTTGCACTCACTGGTGTTCCCAGAGCATTTCCATTTGCTCTGTGTTAAACAAGCTTTCAGGTGCTACTGTTCCTTACATGCCTCCCTCTCTTCATTGATTTATGGTGCCAGTTTAGCATGTTTGATTTTCCAGAAAAGCAGACTGGTTTGGAGCCTTCCCAGCTGTATGTTACAAACTTTTTGTGCACTTATATTTACATTACCGTGAATCCTAGACAAGCTGACTCTTAAGAGTTAGAGATTTAAAGAACAAGCTCAGAATTCTTATTTGAAGCCCATATTTGCATGACTTACTTGTCTGTATATTTTTTGTGCATACCTGTGTATTCTCTTACTTAAGTTTTATAGCAAATTCATTAATATTTCAGCAGCTGAACTGCATAGCTTTTGATTTTCACAGGAATCAGCTTTCTTTAAAATGGATGGTGCACTTGGCACTTGGGACCTGTATGTGGCATTTTGGATGTTTAGCTGATGCTTTTTTCTTCTTGATGAACCTCCAGACAAGGGCAGGAGTGAATTGCAGACCATATGATCTATTTCAGTGGTCTTTGAACCACTGCAGCTTTTTCCTGGGTTTGACAGCGGTTTGTGATTGTCACTGGTTGTGCCACGTTCCCTCACCTGACAGGGAGTGCTGCAGAGGGAGGTGTCCCTGTGATGAGATGGGTCACTCCCATCTCCTGAGCAGACAGGACAGATGTTTCATGTGCTGCCTTCTGTGTCTGGCAGCTTTGGGAGGCTGTGCAGTGAAGCAGCAGCACCATGGCTGAGGCTGCTCAGGGGGCTCAGAACAGAACCTCTGGGCATGGTGGCAGCCACAGACACCAAGGGCACAGTCCTGTGATGTAGCCCCACATTTCTCTTCACAGAGAAAAGCACGGCAGAATTCTTCCCAAGAATATTTCTGGGATTCACATTCTCTGAACCTCAGAGAAAGAAAACATAATTCTGATCATTTGTGGTGCCTGTGTTTGTGCCAAAGTAGAATGCAACATGGAGATTGTTTACCCACAGTGATGGTGTTTTGTTTCCTTGGCTTAGCAGGGCCAAGAGTGTGTTTATGTGTGTGTCAGGACTGTCAGGTGACAGTCACGAGATTCTGTGCAGTGTGTGCAGTGGTGTGCAGAGTTGACTGCTTGGCAGATTCAGTTTTAGATGTATAGAATAATATAGTATAATAAAGTAATTAATTAGCCTTCTGATATCCATGGAGTCGGATGCATCATCATTCTCTCTCCCTCACCAACGTCAGAGTCACCTTTGATTTGCTATACTGTGTCCCTTCTCTGCTGTGTGATGACCTGTGTGGGTTTTTGCTAACAGAACTTGGTGTGGTGTAAGAGGATAAATCACAGAATGTTTTGGGCTGGAGAGGAGCTTAAAGATCCTCTTGTTCCAGCCCCCTGCCCTGGTCAGGAGCAGCTTCCACTGGACCACTTGCTCCAAGCCCTGTCCAGCCTGGGCTTGACCACTCCCAGGGATGTGATGCTAGACCCTGGTAAAAAGCACAGTCACAGAAGATAATAAAATATGCAATTGGCATTGAGGATCATTTCAAGTTTATGGCAGCTGTTATTTGAATGAAGACAGTGATGTAAGATAAGGTCTTGCTTTTTCTGAGATCTGAGGTTTGCAATAATCATTTTCATGACATTATACTGCTGGTTTTCTTATAGCTCTGGTTTTATTTCATAGCATATGCTGACTTTGATTATGTGTGTGAGAGAAAGCCACATGTTTTTAGATGACCTGGGTGACTTTGATATGAAGATATTTAATTATGGAAAATAACTTTTGCAACAGCAGGTGGCTTTAAAACTGCTCATATTCAAGCTGTACTGTATGGTCATAAATGCAATATTGTAGTAAAAACACAGATCAGATTTTGGACTTGTTTCCAAGCCCAGAGGGTCTTAAGTTGTTTATAAGTTTTGAATACTAAACATAATGGTATTGCTGGAGATAATTTCTAGCTCCCAAGTTACAGTAACATGGAATAAACAGACTTTTATTACTGGCAATCAGTGAGTACATTTTGGTTTGTATTAAATCTGGCTTTATTGAAGGTAAACTTGATTTTTTTTCCTTGATCAGCTTCTCCTGCTTTTATCTTTTCTCTGTGTACATCAGTAGAGAAAGGAAGAGAAGTGCCCAGAGAGGTTGTAGACTCCCCATCCCTGGAAGTGTCTAAGGCCAGATTGGACAGGGCTTGGAGCACCCTGGGGTGGTGGAAGGTGGCCATGGACAGGAAGGAGATGATCTTTAAGGTTCTTTCCAACCCAAACCATTCTGTTATTCCATGATCAGTGATGGGTAACACTCTCCAGGCAGTGTGACCTCAGTCCAGAGGAGAGCTGGACCACACCTGTGTTTGGGTTTCCACTGCATGAGATGATGGAGCCTGAATGTCTGTGAGCTGGGGGCCTGAGGTGTCCCACTCCTCTGGGAAAAGTACTTCCAGTATTCCAAATATTGAACAGACCTTTTAGCAGTTCTTATCAGAATGACCAAACAAACATTTTCATGAACAATGAAACAGCTTTCATTTCCTGTGGGTTTCTCTGTCTTGGTTAATTAGCTTTCTCTAAACTGAATTGGGCTTAATTTTTCTGTTGATTCTTCATTAGCCTGAAAAACAACGATCCTTTTCTCCCTGTTGCTCTTTTCCTACAGAGTATTTTGGAAAGCAGAATGTGTGCTGCTCTATTCAACACCACCAATTAGATCAGGGACTAGAGAAATTAAGGGTGAATTTGTGAATTCCAAATTGTCTCGTCACCAGCTGCTTATTTTCACAAAACTTGGAGGAAGAGAGTTATCCTTGAGATGTCTGCTCTGTATGCTATGGAGATGACTTTTGTAAATAGGTGTTGTGGGGGAGGAAAAAGATGAAGAGAATGTCTAACTTTGATTTTCAGTAATAATGATTAAAAAATCCTAAAAAGTAGGGATTTTGCACTGAGAAGTATTTAATTTTTTTAAAATGAGAGTAACATACAACTCTTTGCATAAAAAGTTCATACATACTCTTTGCATACAGAGAGTACATACATAGTCTTTGATACAACAGCATTTAATATTCTTTTCCTTTAAGATGATAAAGGCACAATGTTGTGTGTTAGTGTCTGCTAGGAGGAATTTCCATTGAGATTTCCAAATCCATGTCATATTTTGGTAATGCAGCATTAACTGCTATTACTCTATTAAGACATCATTATTTCTTATGATTGCTGTCAGTGCTTTTCTTAAAGATTTTCCATCACACTAATTTTGACCGGAACCTTGACATGATTTAAAAAAAAAACAGTTTGTGACTGAATTACTCAGGGTGCATTGGGATATCTCACTCCAGTAACCTGTTATGTGAGAATTAAAAGCCACCACTGAGGTGCTTCTGCTGCTGCTTTGATTGGATGCACCTTTGATTCAGTCATCATTATTATGCATTCTGAATAATAAATCTTAATTCCCTAATTACTCGTTTACCTACCGTTCTAAATTGTCACATATTTACCTGATGCCATGTAATTAGGTAATTACACAATTTATACAATAGGTGATGTATTTTTTTATGTTTCATAGTTGGAAAAATACAATAGGAAATTAATTGGGAGATACGTTTAAATATCCAAAGTATTTCCAGCTGTAATCACTTAAGAAAGCTTACTAGTCTCAATAAGGAGATTTATACTTAAGCATTTGGTTCCACACAAGAACCATGAAATGGGGAGTACAGCACTAACAAAATAAAGTTGAAACTGGAAGTTTGGGCAAATACTTGAGCTTTCCCACTGAGCATTTTTCTTCATGTTCAATAATATTTGGTTAAGAATTCATATTAAATGACTTACTTGACAACATATATATTAATTAAAATGGCATATCTTATGCAAATATTCCCTTTGTTTGGGAGATATCAGTATTAAGAGGACCTGTCTGACCACAAAACTCTGCAGTGGTTGATTCTCTGAACAATTTAAATATGATGCCCATTAGTTGTAGTTTTAATTAAGGTGAGTTTGTGTCTGCAACTGGGGAAGGGGAGAAAAAAGGATAGAAAACGGCCCTTTGGAGAAGCCTCTTCTGTCTTCCCTTATTTACCTTGACTACAAGAAGTCCATGCAATTAGTAAGACATTTGTTGCTTTTGTTGTTTGACATCTGAGAAGTGATGCAATTTTTTTGGTTTAAAAGAGGAACTAGAGCAAAACCACCCCAAGATTACTTTGGAAGCCAGGCCTTTCCTGGTAATCAAGTGTTTACAGAAAGATGCTTTGTTCAAACCTTTTCTGGGGCTCTGTATGCTTAAACAAAGGGCTTTTAGACTTAAACACAGCTGTTCATTTGAAAATGAAAAATCAAATTAAGCAGAACCAGCTTTTGAAAGTTAATGTTGTATAGCCACGGAAACAAAGGAAGAAAATACTGTGTTTTACGTTTCACTTAAATAACTTTTTTAACATAAAGTTTGCAGCTCAAAGTGTGGTTTCAAAGCTGCTCATCTCTTGCTGTATCCTGCAATAGAACATCTGCGTTCATTCTGACGCGGATGAATGACATGAATTCAACTAAAACCGTTCAAGTGCTCTTTTTACCATAATTACACCTTGTTCATTTTGGAGACACAATGCAGGGATGAAATGCCAATTAAGCCTGGTATGTTAATGAGATTGAGGCTGAATAGGGGATTAGAGCGGACACAAATCCCAGCGGAATTGATTTGATATAATCCCTCAAGTTTGTGCTGTTTTCAAGTGTACAATAACATTTCTATTAAAATTTCCAGGCACAGAATAAAAACAAAAAAAAAAAAATCTCCAAACATGTTTGGTATGGGGATAAGGTCAGAGGAGCTGTCATGGGGTTTGAGTTTGGTACTCTTGGTTTTATTGTCTTTGCTCGTGTCAGATTGAAGGAAAACTTTGCAAGTGTTTGATGTCTGTGTCAGCACAGAGTTCTCTTGCACATTCATTCCATGTCTGTGTCATGGAGTTCCACATAAAAATAGTCCATAAAAATATTGTTTTACTACAGATCTCCCAGGCTTCTAAGGTCAAGAACTGGGATTAATTCTGTAAATATACATGTGTGTATACATGTAAATGTATTTACATCTAAAATAAACAGTGTATTATTTCCTTATATAAATGTAGTGTTTTTATGAAAAGAACCAGAGCATTGAAGTGCAAAACACAAACCAAAACAAGTGGCTGCTTTCCCCTTATAAAGATTGATTCTACCATCTAATACCATAATTTTTTAATTTTGTTTTTGGCATGCTCATCCAAAGCAGCGTGTTGGCAGGAGGGTGGTTTGTGCAGGACAGAGTGGAACTCCACAGCTGGTGATCAGGAACAGGAGATAAGGTGTAGATGCCTCTTGCTTGTAGTTGCTAGATTGGTAAGCTGTACCTATGAGTGAAGAAATACAACTATATTTAGAAATAGATGGTGTTCTCCTTTTAATCAGCTGCATTAGAAAGAACCCAACATGACACAAAATGTGTAATCCAAATTTTTCGTGGTTGTGTAAGACATAATTCCACTTCCTAGAAAACTCAGTAGTTTATCCACCAGAACATCTCAAGGGAAATGATTCTGTTTCAGATGGATCTTAGTGCAGATCAATCTGGCTTTAGGAGCAAAATCAAACCATCCTTTCAGGTTCAGGTCAGATTTATGATGAAATGCCATGTCAATACCTATGATTGATTCTTGAGTTTCTATGAGATGAGAAGAACTCCTGTGCCACAGGTGTGTGGGGACAGGTGGCTTCTTAGCCAGGCCCTGGATCAGAGACACTTTGAGTCAATTTAAATCCTAATTAGGACACTGGAGAAGCTCCCCTAAAAGGCTGCACAGGGTTCCTTGGTGTGTGCTGAGGCTCAGAATGAAAAGCCATTGCCTGGTCTTTTCAGTTTGCCAGTGGTGTGTCCAACCCACTGTCTGATTGATTTTGTCTGTCACACAGGTATAAATTTTTTGTCTGTGTGACTGAGGACTTAGCACAATGTCAGTCACCCAGGGTAGTTTTATAAAGGGAAGGTTCAGAAACCTAGTAGAAAAGAAAGGAGAAAATTCTTTTCTATTTTTCTTGTACAATTTAATTTGTTCTTGTATTACTCATAGGTGGAAGCCCTTGGGGCTTTTTTATTTGTCCTATATTACAAAATGTATTAAACTCTTGAGTCCTCTTTGTGGCAGGGAGTCCAGTTGTTTAAACAAGTATAATTCTTGTCTTTTTGAGAGTGCTCATAGTTTTTTAAATAGAGCTTTTGGAATGTTAAACTATTATCCTGTCCTGTCACCTTTTGATGAGCTGGCCTCTCAATCAGAACAGCTATATGCAGAAAAATAACTGCTTGAATTAATCAAAAGACTGTCTTCTAGCAGTGGATTGAGCCCCCCAGAGAATGGGTTGTCTTCATTAAGTGTGTTTTTCTTTTGGTAGCACCATTTGTCTTCAGCCTGTCTCCACATTTGCCTCAAAGCAACTCTTGGGTTAACAGCTAGTGTTAAAATGAATTATTAATATTGCTGGAGATATTGCTGGCTTGCAGACTGAAGTGTTTGAGAAGAGTCTGCAGCTACAGTACACCTTCCTGTGAATGTCAGGGCTGCTTTACACCTACAGCAATTTTCCTGCTCTGTTTCTTAAGCCAAATCCTTGTTTCATCCTTGGTAGTTCTGTCCTCCTCTGTGTTGTGACCAGCTGGATGGCAGCCTGTCCTCATTCATATGCACCTCTGTAATTCCTGGGCTGGAATATACAGCAATGTACTGAAGTGTGAGCCTGCCCTGGGATTACAAACCACAGCAGTTTCAGGTCTGTGGCTCAGAGATCAAATCTACTGATACATTTTTGTACACAACCTCCCAGAAAAACCCAAGGTCTCCATGGTTTTTCTTCACTGCTCTAATTCTCAGTGTCTGGGATATTGAAAACACTGCTTGTAATTACATGTCAGCTCTCCATGTAGAACAGAATTGTCTTAAACTTTCTTTGGGTTGTTGAAATAAAATCTCTCTCTGGATGTAAAGCCAACTCCCCCTTTCTCAGCTGAGCATCTATTTTGATATTACCCTCCATAGTAACAATAACTTCACCAGTCCTGTTTCTAATGGTTTAAGAAATAGGTGATGAATTAGACCTGGTTGCTGCTTTGGGGATGGGAAGAAGGGAAGATCCAGAAACTGTGCCATAGGTCAGAGGTGCTCCTGCAGAGGCACACACTTGGTGTGAGAACCCAAGTGAATATATTGTAGAGGTAGGAATCATCTCTGTTACTCAAAACTCCATGCACTGCTGCAAAATTTGCTGGCCCATGTGTCATTGTCCTGGCTCCAATTCAAAGCAGGATTAATCTTTTCACTTACAAGATGCTGGTGTTTTGACTTCATTTCTTACAGATTAGGTTAAGTCTTCTACTGTGTGGGTAGAAAAGCATTGAAGTGTTGCAGCCTGTGCTTCTGCTGGTGCCTGGGAGTGGGATAAGGGAGGAGTCCTGGCTCTGGGATGCTGATTCTCTGTAATGCTCCAGAAGCTGGGACCTTCCAGCATCCACACCCAAAAAGCAAAACAAAACCAAACCGAAGAACAAACCCACAAGCAACCAACAAAGAACCCCCCAAACACCCCAGGCCCCCCTAAAACCAAAAAAGATGCTGCTGGTTCCTGTCAGGCTTTGCTGCTTAGAAGGAGCCATCCAGATTTGGATTCACCTGGTTTCTGAGATCTGGAACTTGTCCCTTATGTTAAATATTTTGGAATGCTGGAATTAGATGTATAAAAACAAAGTAATGACATTTTTAAGTTGAGAACTTGCCCAGGTATGAAGTCTATTACTGGAAGAGTTGGCTTAAGAGAATGGATTATAAAATATACAAGTAGAGCTTTATTCCTGACATGCATTTAGGTATTTAATATAAAGCTTTTTCCAAGAGATAAATTATGGCTGAAATGATTCTGAATTCAAACTGTAACTGTTTGGAATAACATCTCTCAGTGAGGACTGCAACTTGACTTGGTGTTTGTGTGGCTGCTCACACCTGGGCCACTCTACCCAGCCTTGTGTTACTCCTCTTCTTACTCTCTGCTCACTTTTCCCAGCAGTGCTTTGAGGTAAATCTTGCTGGTTATTTTTTTACCAGATGAGGAAAATGAATGGTATATTTTGGCATGTAGAATCTTTCCAAGATTTGCTTGTTTCTCTCATACATCAAGAATTCACCTGCAGAGCTGGAACCTGGCCCTGCTGGGCTGGGTTCAATCTCTGAACTCTGGAGTGCTCAGACTGTTTTTCTTTCTGGCCTTCTTCCCACGTTCCCTTCAAATGGGGGATGATCCATAAGTGTTCAATACAGCTTTCCTGTAATAGGCCTCAGTGCCTGTAATAACAGATACTGCCTGTCATGCAGTTGGGCAGTGAAACTCTGATCATTACTTATCTGAGCGTGCTGGTTCGCCCCAGGCAGCTGATTAGATAAATTCCTATCTTTATCTTTTCTTTTTCTAGATAGAAGCAGTGTACTCCTTTCCCTGTGATACTTCTCTTGGAAGGTTTTGCTCTGAAGATTGTAGTGGTTTCTTTATCTTGTTTGGTATCAGTGCAGGGATCTAGAAGGGATCTGCAGTTTCAGTTTAGATGAATCCTGCTGCAGCTACTGTTGCACCTTCCCCATGTGATGAGTGAGGTGCTGTCTGTGTCTGCAGTCTGTGAGGGCAGACAGGAGGGAAATTGAAATCAGCAGTGCCCTTTGCCTCTTGGCATCTTTTCTCCTGGGCACAGTGGAATTTCTCACTCTCAGAGGCACTGGAAGCCCATTTGGGTAGCAGGTTTCTTTTAATAATAATTTACATCCAATACAACCATTATTTAATTATTATAATTTACAAACAACAATTATTTTACTAATCATTTACAGCTGCTTAAGGAGCCTGTTGTAGGTATGAGCTCTGCTAGAATGTGTGATTACAGCTGGTTTTACCCATGACATGTCTCAATTTGTTCTGTCTGGGGAGGGTTAGTTGCCTTCAGCTCAGCAGAATAACTCCAGGAGGGAGCTGAGGTGCAAAACCACGTGGATGTGCAGATATCTGAAAATCAGGTGTGCAGAAAGAACTAAATAACTGCAGCAGGTTAAGTGATATTCCACAGTGACTGGAATGTTTGGTGTTAACTTCTGCTCTGGTTGGAGCAGTAGAGGGATGTGGGAGACATTCATCCCCCAGTGGTGTTATCGTGCTGCATTCTGGTTGTGTGGCATCACAGCCCCAACCTGCTCATAAATGTATAATTTAACATTCTGAGGCAGTGAGCTAAGAACAAAATGCAGTTTTTAAAGTTCCCTCATCTTACAAATAAAGCTATACTAGGCAAAATAAAAAGGTAAAGTTTCTGCCTAGCTTAAGAAAATTAAAGGCTTTTTCTTATAATTTTATTCACATTGCCAGAACATAACAAGAATGTGGTTGTTTACTTGTTTGCTCTAATCATATTCTTTTGGTTTTGTCATTAATAATGTATTGTGAATATCAATTAGAAGCTAAGCAGAAATTCAGACTTTTCTCAGAGCCAATTGAAAATGAAACATTGTTTCAAAGGAATATTTTTCTAATTTAAGATAAAAAAAAAAGCCAAATAATTCAAAGTTGGTGTGTGAGAAATCTTGATAATTAGAAAATGATTCTTCCAGCTTGCAGCTGACAGGAGATGGTAAATCACATATATAGAAAGAAAGAAGAGAAAGGAGTGGAAAGCAAATTGTTAGCCCTGTTCCATAACTGATGGGAAAAGCAGGTAATTAGGTGATTTCTTTCATTTTCTGACATGTGTAAATGAGAATCCACTGCTGAGACCTGTTATATAAATGATAAAAATGAAAACAACAACAATAACAATGAAGAAAAATCAACCTGTCAGGTGTGGTCTGAGTGTGAAGGTAGATTGTTTTGGTCAGTGCTGTGAGTTGAATACCCTGACCCAGCCTGGCTTGAAGGGCACTCGAGCAGTGGCAGGGCTTGGATGTCACTGAAGTCACACCACTGAAACAGCAGCTGCTCCTGAAGGAGCTGTCTCACTCTTTGGGCAGTGGAGCTGTGCCCAAATTCTGTAGTCTTTGGGTAGAAAAGGCACTGCTGGACACTGCTCAGAGCTCAGCACTCATTTCTTGGCTTTTCATGGTGGCTTTGCCTTTTGTTAGTGAGCAAAAAAGGATTCAGCACCTGCTTTGTTTTCCTTAGCAAACAGGAAAGTTGATATATTGTGGTAGCCACCAGCCACTCAATGAAAATCCCTCCCCTGGCCCTTCTGCACTTCTGGGTTTGTCAGTGCTGAGAGGGGCTGTGGATCTGCAGAGCTCCTGCTCCTCCCAGCTCAGCCTGTGCCTGTTTCCCTGCTGGGGATTGTCAGCCTGGGGATGGGTGGGTTTTAATCAGGCCTTTCCTTTTCCTGTTTGCACTCTGCTCCATTTTCCTATTAAATGGTGATTGCACATTGTTGAAGAAGGCAGTCAAGTGTAAATTTCATTTTTTGCTTCAGCTAATGTTGCTGTTAGAGGTGGCTTTGCACATCTGTGAATATTCCCTGAAGGAGGGGGAGGAAAATCAATAGATGTTCCAAAAAAAAACAAAACAAAAAGAAAGCAGTGGGAGACATTTTGAGGTAGAGGAAACTGTGTTTTGGTACAGAAACTCTCTGGTTCTGTCTGCTTCTGATCACTTGCTCTGAGTTTTCTTAGAGCAGACAGAGATGATTTGTGGTTTTTCTTTCCTGGATCCAGAGATGGAAGGCAGTAGAAGACACTTCCTTTTGAATAATGGAATCTTAAGTGGGGATGAAATCTTCCTTTGTGTCTTTTATTTGGATTGCTATCTAAGCAAGTGAGAGGGTGTGCACACAGTTTGGGGTGAGGGTTTCCTGTGCTGCTTCTCTCACAGCTCCTGTTAATTCTCAGTGCACAAAGCTGTCTGCTGGGGCTTCAATACAAAGTCTCTTTATGCAAGGCCATTCCCTGTTGTATATTCACAAGTTTCCTTTCCTAACGTTGCAGAGGAAAATCTGTTCCCCTTTTTTCAGTACTCCCTAACTCTGGGGCAATGTTTTTAGGAAACAGGAAGTACCAGGTAAGCTTTTCCATCTCTTTGTGGCCACCATGAGAGCACATCCCTCTAAATCTTGTGAGTTCAGAGTGACTTTATTATCCAGAGGGACTTTTGTAGCTTCTTGACTGCAGCATTTCTTGACTGATGCTCAAATTTAATATTTTGCATACATTTCACTGGTGCTAGTCCCCTTTTATTATCACCTTTTCATTTGCCCTAAAGTCTGAGCTGCTCATAGTGCTGAGCTGCTTCTTTCCTTCTGTTTTTCCCATCCTTTTTACACACAGACATTTTATTCATGCAGTCCCTCCTGTTTGCTATTTGTCTTCCTTGCTTAAACTCCAAATGCTGGTTAGTTCTTGGATGCATTAGAGTTGCATCCCCCAACCTGCCTTTTAAGCTGTAAGCATGACTAAGGACAACAAGACAGTATTTATTCTCCTTGTTCCTTCCATTTTGTTTAGCTTCATTTATTATCCTGTCTTTTAAATGAAAGGTGTTCTGTGCAGCTGCTGACTCTCTCCTCTGTCTCATAAAACTTCTCAGATACTTGTGTATAAAAACCTAGTTGTAATCTGGTTTGGGATTTTCTTTAGAGATTTGTTACCCGTGTGCTACCCTAAAAAATGTGTTAAAATAGCTTAATTTATTGTGAATTTTTGTTCATTTCTCTGCAGTAGTTGCTGCAGCCAGGTGAGATGTCTGCTTAGTGAAGAATTGCCTGTCTCTTCACTGTGTGGATGTGCATTTTTATCATCTCAGCTTCCTTTGCTTGTTTTCTTATTGCTGTCTTTTTGTATTCAGGAAAACACAGTTTTTTTCTAAAGCTGAGGGTCTGTCTGTGCTACAGGAATTGGAGACCAGCAAATAAAATCTGCAGGTGTAAAACATCATGGTGTGTAGGATTAAATTCTGGGATACCACACAGTAGGATGGTATCAAAGTTCAAAAAGGGGGTGGGAACAATAAAGGAAGAAAAATACATTTTGATTTATTATTACAAAGGTACCACATATTATTCAACAGGAGTCTGAGGCAGAAATTGCTGGAAAGATGGAGAATATCCTGCAAAAGTTTTGATATGGCTTTGTCCTGCTCTTGTATTTTCCAAAGACATCTGCCTTGGCTGCTGTTGAAGGTGGAATGCTGAGCTAGATTAGATTTGGTCTGACCCAGAGTGACTGCTGAGAATAGGTTTTTTTGAGGAATAGCAACAGTCTTTATAAAATGGAATATTTGTGTACTCAGTGCAAAATGTGGTGATGTACAAATGTTAACAATGTAGGTAGGTGTTCAGGAAATCCATCTTCTGCATGACAAGACAGTTAAGTTTCTGTACACCAGCAATATTCAAATACATTGCAAATTATGGACAGAGCAAATTCACTGTGCTTCAGAACCTGCTGGGTAAGTCACCTTACCATGCACAACATAACGTGGGTTTAATTCACCAGCTGTTTAAATATGACATTCTTCACAAGGCAGCCTCAGCACTCAAACCTTTGGTGCATGTTAAATTTTAATGGAACATCTTCGATTCAAATGAAGCTTTTGGAGCTCACACTGTTCATATGCAAAAAATGGTTATCGTCATAAAAATCCCAGGAGGGGAGCAGAAAAATGCAATAAAACTTCACACTGTTTAATGTTCATCACCCTCGGGTATCCAGTAGATTTCCACTAACTGAATGTGAATTCCATTTGCTCCAGTAGCTGAATCTGCTTTCTCAGCCAGCTTGCTTGTGCTGCTGCCCATGGAGTCTGTTAGGAGTATCTTCCTTTGAAATGCCTTTGTATTTCTTCAGATTTCTCTCTTAAAGAAATGCAGCTCAGTTGAGTGAAGTGGTTTATTTCCAGTGGCAGGTCTGAGCATCTTCCATGGGTTTGTTTGATCAGTTCTTGGCTGCATTTCCTCCTTAGCTCTGCACAGAAGTTGCTTTGTGGCAGGGCTGTAAGAAAGCACAAGTGCACTTCTTTGCTCTGCATTCCCTCCTCACCTCTACTAGATTGGTAAATCACAGCCATTTATTGGGAAATCTAATATATGGCTCAGCCCCATAAGGTTAATCTGTTTTATCTGATAAAATACACTGTGTGTTATTACCTGCCCACCTTGACCACAGGTAACTGCAAGTGCTAAAGTTATCAGAAAACTGCTGATTGTTATTTTGGGTTTTTTCATCTGGATTCAAAATTCCCCCCCTCCTCTGTGTCCTGGGCTCCTCTGCCAGGACTTGTGTCCAGATTTCCTTTTGCAAAGAATTTGATGCACTAGGATGGGTGGAAAATACAAAAAGCTTCTCCTGAAGGTTCTTGCTCTGCTGCCACTGACCAGCAGCACCTGGCTGCCACCTTGGCTTCCCTTTGGAAACCACAGGCACTGTGGCTGTCTCCAGCATTGCTCCTTCTCTCAAGGCAGGGAATAACTGATTTCCCCATCCATAACACAGGAGCAGAACCAATTGGTTTTGTCTTCTCTCATTTCTCTTTTGTTGTCTGAAATTAAGGTGATTTTTCCCTCTGAGCTGGCTTTTCTGTAGACCTATATCTCTCATTTATTGTACTCTTGCACTGAGGCTACTGATACTGAGAGAAAAGTTTGCTCTGTCTTCTTTCTGACAGTTCTTTTATGACAATTCTTGGGCTTTTGGGAGATGTGGTTCTTTTTACTCTCTTTTTGAGAGGAAATACTGTTTGTGCCTGAAGGTTCTGTTGAAAAATGTCTGGATTTTCAGTCTTGTGTGTGTCTATAGGTACCCACATAGATCCTAGTGCCAGATTTTTGTGTATGTTTATCATATAAACAGTGTGCATAAAAAGGATTGTGCCATTCTTATTAAATACAGTGTTGTACAGATGAGCAATAGAGGTACAGAGGAGGTTAAATGAATTGCCTGAGGTTAGGCTGAAAGCCTGAGGCTCTGTGTGGCTTTGAACTTAGATCTGCTGAATCCCAGATAAGAGCTCTAACCTGTTAATTTTTCTTCTTAGATCTGTTCCTGCTGCAATTAATTTATAACTGTATCATCAAATGCAAAATGTGTCAATAGCTAAACACAAAAGAGTTGTTTTATCAATTTTAGATGGAATTTACTTTTAAGAACTGAGCAACCACTAATAAATATTTTCAAAGTATTATGGAAAGTGGAAAATATATTGCTTTTAACTCTTAAGTCTGTCTTTGGGCTAAAGATATCCCTGATTCTGACTGTGCACACCCAGTTTCCTGGGAGATTTTATATCCTGATTTGATTTCTTGAGGTTGAAGGTGCCCACTTGGCAGAGCCCTCTTTCCCATGGTGACTGTGGTGGAAGCCTGTTCTATCCTCTGGACAAGGACATGCAGTGATGGGACAGGGCAGGATGGCTTTGAACTGAAGGACACCAGGTTTAGATGGGATATTGGGGAGAAATTCCTCCCTGTGAGGGTGGGCAGGCCCTGGCACAGGCTGCCCAGAGAAGCTGTGGTTGCCCCATCCCTGGAAGTGTCCAAGGCCAGGCTGGACAGGGCTTGGAACATCCTGGGACAGTGGAAGGTGTCCCTGCCCATGGCTGGATGAGCTTTAAGTTCCCTTCCAACCCAAACTGTTCCATGATTCCATGATCCATTGGATTGTTTGATCAAAATAAGGATAGCTCTTCCTAAGATGGACTAAACTAACACTGTTGTTCAGCACTTTAGTTTTCCAAAGTAATTTTCCTTTTGAAGTTTTTTTGTTTGTTTATTTCTTTATTTTTAAGGAATAATTTTCCTTGCTTCCTCAGTGTAACTTTGGTGTTAGTTTCTTATCTCCTGAAGCTTCAGCAGGTAATTGGCTGAGACTTGACTCTGGCAGCCCACAGCTCAGTGTGTTCTGAAGTGGCTTCTCATAGATTGGGTTTTAAAAATGATGGTTTTTAAAGCAAGTCACCTCTGCTGGTATTTGGGATTTGGGACATTTGAATAGGAAATGGTGGATATATTTATGGTATTTTTTAGGGAAACCAAGCTTTTGTCTGTGCTTGAAGATGTCCAGAGCCCACTTGTACTGCAGGGAAGTTAATTCCTTAACACACTTTGTTTCTCAGAAGAACATGCTCCCCTAGACTCAGAAAGGTAACAGTCACTGTGGAAGTTTTCAGCTCAGACTGCAGGGAAATGTCTGTTTGTCTGCCTTCAAAACACCACAGAAGAATTCACCATATTTTTGCAATATTGGGAGTTTTGGTACTGAGTTTTCACTGCTCAGAATGAAATTATGTAATAGATGCTGGGGCTTACATTTCTTAATTGTCCTTATGCATCAACTTATTTTTATAATTACTGTCTGTGTCAAAATTGTATTACTGCAAATAGAGTATCAAAGATCTTATCCCATTTGAATGAGCACTGCAAGCAGCTGTCATATATAGTATAAAAACTATAGAGGTAATTTAGCTTGGCCCACCATTTCTGTTCTCTCTGTATCAAAGTCTGCCATTTCAGCCTCATTTTCCTTGCAATGGGATTATGTATTTTATTACTTTCTTTGGGTAGAGGATGAAATTCCTCAGCCTTTGTTCAGTCCGTGGAGCTTCCAAGGTGTCATGGTCTGAAGCAAGAGATTTGCAGCTGGGTTTAGTTAGAAATGACTCCTGGTTGCTCAGTCACCATAATGACTCTGTTTGGATTTTAATGCCCTTGCACCTCAGCTCCCTGCATGGAAATAATGTGCTGTTTCACATAGATGAAAGGGGAAGAAAATGGTTTTGTAATGTTTCTGCAAGAGATTCTCCTTGAAAAATGAGATGAGGAATTAGTGAATGTGAAGGGATCTTAGTATTTCCACATAAAATGGCTTTTTGTCTCATTTATGGGGGGCTGCATTGCACTGTCTGACCATGGGAATTGTAAAAAAGAGAATTACTCAATCTGTATATTAGAAAGTTTTAATTCAAACCTGGTTCTGTGTTCATTTGGAAAGTAAGAATATTGGATCTGGACTGTTTCTCACAGGTTAACTATAACATGGCAAGAACCTAACAAATTTGGAGGTTTTTTACCTTCAGTTTCAATCACTTCATTTTTTTTTTCATGTGCAGAAAAGCAATTTGAGGGAAAAAAAATAAGAAAAAAGGGGCTAAACCATCAAGTTCTGTGAGTAAGTAATTAGGATAGAAGTAATTGAGGGTCATGGATCTTGGACCTTGCATGCAGAATTATTTGCTCTGCAAGCTGCATGTTGTGGCTGTGGCTGCTGACAGCTGAGAGCAGGTTGCTGATGGGAGAGCATCTCCTGACACCTTTTTTCCCCAGAAAGCTTCCTTTTCAGTTTCCTGGATTGGTACAGAATACAGGGGATTAGCTCAGGTAAAACCCTTGGTCAGGAGCCACAGAGCTTTGAAATGGACCCCTAAAATTGTGCTACAAACCACCTGATGTGAATCCTGCTGGGTTACCTGCCCAGGAGAGGCACTGGCAGGGAGAAACTGCTGCAGAGCACAGGCAGAGATAACCCAGAGGGATGGGAACAGCCCAGCCAGGCCAGGCCAGGAGAGCTCTGGTGGGCTGGAGATGTAACACAAAGGTCATTTCCCCTTTTACACTGATTTTCCCCACATCTGAACAATGTCCTGCAGTGGATTCAAAGGGTCACTGTCTAATTCCCTTAATTGCTGTGATTCAGAAGCAGTTCTGGAAATGTCTTCTCTAGTCAGCACACTGTGGTGCCTTGGATGGAAGCAAAGCAGAGATTTTCTTTGTGTGTAAACACAAATAATGTTGGTTTTGGTGTTTGCACACAAATGGGTGAGGCTTAATGCTGTCAGTGGAGCTCCGTGTGTGGAGTGGTTGATGGAAAACTTCAATTTCCTCTTTCCTAAGCTGCACTGTTGCCCATAGATGTAATACTTTAAAATATGACTTTATGTGCATGTGTATACATGCAGACTTCAGATTAGAGAATAAAATGTATAATTAAACAAACATTCAATGTTTAAGCCACTCAGTCAACACCATTCTGGTTACAGATGTATTTCTAAGTTGGACAGGTCAGCAGATGGGACAGCTACTGCAATTTTTGGAGTTTTTGTCACCAGTCAAACCCTCCACTGCACAGGGGTTAGGGAATGAATACATTTGGGGAGTATTCAGAATGGAGGGAAAATGCCAGCTTTTGGTCTCAATTCCAGGCACAAACCAGTTTCAGGACAGCTGGAAGTTTCCACTGAAATTATCCATTATGAAATAGATTTACATCTGGCTGGTTAATTAGCACTCCTATCCCCAGCAAACACAGGAGCAAATAGGAAATTTTCCCTCTTGTTTTTGAGCTGTGTCTGCAGGCAGTGTAAAACTGCACAGACCACGTGTGTGTCAGGGGACCCTCCCAAGCATATCAGTTCTGAATTTAATGGATTTTAAAATACTTGAAGAAGAGATGTGGCTGGATGAGAAATGTCAGTGTCTCCTGCAAACTAGTTTGGGCTGAATCTTCATCTGAATTGTTCTGAGGAAAGGCAACCCACCCCAGCACGTCTCCTGCACACAACACAAAAAGAGTGGGAAAAGCCTGCTTGAGACACAACCTTTGCTTGAACATTAGAATAGAAACTAATCTGCTCAGCTGTTCTTTAAGAGCAGACTAAGCTTTGTATTAATGCAGTCACTGTTGATGGGACACAGAGCAAAGCAAACAGGAGACTGAGAGCCTACCTTTAAAACAGTAAATTAGATGTTCCTAAAGGCAAGACATTTACAGCTATTATAGTCTCATATTTATTTGCAGTCTCATTTTCCTTGCACTTGCATTTAGATCTACTACTGTGCTCTTAAATGTGATATTAGGTGGTTTTGCCCTGTGTTTGGAGGCACTGGGTTTTCAGATTGATTTTTAAAAATGCAGGGCAACCAGCAGAACCTTGTGTTTGATGATCCTCAATATCTCTGATGGTTTTTTAAAAAAATCAATGCACACTGAATCTTGTGCAAAACCACGCTAATTTCTTTTAATGAAACTGTAAGGCTGACACCTCTAATCTTCTAAGCAATCCAGATTTTACCTTTTGGAGGCAGAACTCTATTGCACACAGTGCTGGTAACTTGTGCTGCCTAGGATTTCTGTCTGGCCCTCACTTGGAAAGATGGGGAGAATAACCACAATTAGTTGATGTCAAATTGATCCAGGTTTTCAGTATTCAGCAGGGAGTCTCATGAAGGCTAGCAAAGATTGTTCAGGCATCTGCATGGATTAGTTTTTCCTCTCTTCAGGGCACTCTCCTGGCTGCAAGATCTGTCTTGGGATGTCAGTGGAGACAGGCACTGAATTAGCTTTATATAAATAAATTTGATGTTATTTAACACGATTGCTTATCATGTTTCTATAGAAGCCTGAAGAAAAAGAGGAATAAGTACTGCAAGTAGCTTGAATATTCAAATATTGCTGCTCTGCCTTTTGGTATTTTTCATGGAGTACACCCAGTGCCCCTGCTCATGCCCCTGCTCTGCACCAGCTCAAACCTGCCAAGTGCTAAATGCAGGATTTTCTACTTAACAGCCTGGTGTAAGACCTCATGGGAAGCTTATATTTGCTTGTTGAAACCAAATTGCCAGCAGTTTTCTTAGAGAATTAAAAGGAATTTTATAAAAGCCCCAGCAATATGAAAATTAAAATCCAGGAACGTGCCAATCTAGGCCATGCAGGCTGCAACCCTGCCCCACATTTGAAATAAATGCTGAGGACCTGGGTAAATGTAGTCCTCAGTTGTGGGCAAAACTGAAGTTATTTTCCTAAGGTTAAAGCAGTTGTACTTTCTGTTACAGCTTTGCAGTAAATAAACACTGGGTACCAAGATAAGCTGGTGGTAGGTCCATGTGCTGAAGCAGGCTCAGAGAGGTGAGGTGCCTCATAACCAAAGGAAAATTCCATATTTTGGTATTGTACAAATGTTTCCTGAATTACTGGTATGTCACAAGACATTATTCTTGCACTATATTTAACAGCCAGGCATTACTCTGTGGTTTTTATTGCTTGTCTCTGACAGTTTCACTGGAATTCTGTTTGGTTAACAAGGGAAAGGAGATGTTTTAGTTTCAGATGCAATCTTATAATTCAGTTTAATACTTTAATTCAACCTTTAAAAACCCACTCGGAGGACCTAACAGACAATATCTTTTTGCTCAGCCTTTGTTCTGTGGATGGTGGTGTTAGAAAATCAAATAAAAGTTTCTCCTCTGGTTTAGAAATATCCACTTGCCCCCATAATCTTTGTAAGTGTTCTCAGGGCCGTAGTTAACAGTGGTGGTTTGAAAGTTCAATGCAATGTAAATGTTGGATTGTGCCTGCATTCTCTTTAATTCCAGTGCTTTTATCCCATGTACTGCACCACAAATGGATGAACTATTTCACAAATCCAATTAAAAAAAAAAGAAAGATGAACTCGTGAAACTGGTTTTATTCTGTAAACACTCCTGGTAAAATACAAACATTAATTCTTCTTAAAGGGATTCTTCAATCGATAGAAATGTCTCTATACATTTTTATAAAACTATTAAAATAGTCATTTCCCTAGACTGTCCTGCCTTAATAGAAACACAAATATTGGAACACCAAGGTCCTGAAAATGAGAGCATGAACAGCCTTGGAATGAATTGGTTATTGTTGTCTAGAGCTAGAGAAGGAGCAGAAAAATACTGATGAAATCAGCTAGCTTAGGGTTTTAAAATATTCCTGTATGAAGTTTGTGATAAGTAATTACAGACTTATGGATTTTCAAATCATTCTCAGGTTGTTAAATGTATAAATGTTATCAGTGTCTAATAGTTGGAGCTATGGAATCCATTTCCTCTAAATAGATTAATGAATTCAACTAAAATTGATTGGCTGTTCAACTGATTTAAGTGATTCCAAAGAGACTTGTCAATATGTACTCATTTTGAGAAACTAAGAATGTCATGAAATTAGCTAAAGACCAGAAAATATTTACTCATTCAGGCATGCATGCCATTAAAACATGATCCTGTACAGTATAGAATATTTGGATACTTTAGCAGGTTTCAGGGTTTGCTGTTTACTGTTTTTATTCCATTTGAAAATAACTTTGAACGGCCAGAACATCAAAGAAAATCCTCTCCCAGGTAAGCAGTCTGTCAGTTCAGCCAGTGCACATGCACAAAATACCTTCTGTAAAATCATGGTGATTTTGTGTGTGTCTTTGCTATACTCTCTTTTTCCTTATCTAGCTTACTTGCTTGGGTGTTTTTAATTAATATTTCTATTTTATTAGGTTTTTTTCCATTGATGAAAAGAAAAAAAAAGAAAGAAGGAAGGCTATATAGAATTGCTGTGCTAGTTATCTTTTATATAGAATTTTATATATCTGTAGGAATTTAGAAAGCCTGGGAAGCACTTGCTGGCTGTTCCTGGCTGACACCTGTATACAAAGGAGCCCCTGCAAATATTCTTTGTTTGCAAGTATTCTTTGGTGATATTTGGAACATCATCTGTAGCTGGTACAGCTGCTCTGTGCAAAGCATCACCAAATCACAGTCAGCCCACTAGGAACTCTGCTGGCATTCAAGGGTGACAGTGTTGCTGCTGATGGAAAGAGATATTTTCTGTATTCTTACAACCTTCTTGTGAATTTGCAGAAAAATTATAAGTTTTCTGCTTGAGTTCCATTTAAAGTTTTTAGAAGAAGACTTTTTTTCCCCCCTCACTGTGTGGATGAATTTGGTGAGGGGGTTTGCTTAAGGTATTTGTGAAAATTTGACAAGAATTTTAACAATTCCAAATTAGTTTTTGCACTGCTTTCTGTTAATGAATCCACCTAGACTAATACTCCAGTGGTGTGTTATTGCAGTATTTGAGTCAAAGTCCTTATGGAGACAATGGATTCCTCATTTTCAGCAAAAACCCTGCTTTGCTTTGCCTTATGCTGCTAAAGCTGGTTTACACAACCTGCTAGTAAGATAATTTATTATGTCTTGTCTGTTGATGAGTCTTCATCCTTCAGTAACTTTGTTTTCTGTACTTTTGAATGAAATCTGGGGAAAAATTCCACCTTTTCTTCTGGGCCAGTGGGTACATTTCTGCTGAAATACCTGGAGTAACCAGAGCAGCTGTGACTTGTAAATTCTCCTGCCTCAGAGTGAATTAAACGACAAAGGAAAGAGCTGCCAAACATGGATTCTTGATCATGCTTTCTTCTTTCAAAAGAGAGGTGAGGACAGAGAAATTCAGTCATGGGACTGAAGAAGATCACTGCTGGAAGTTAGGTCTGGGAGCACACGTGTTGGGAGTGTTCCAGCAAGCAGTGACAGAACTCAGGAGTCTCAGATTTTACTCAGACCAACTCCTCCTTCCCCCTTTGTTGTCATTCCAGAGATCTGACAGACTCTTGAATAAAGGGTACAAAATTGTTTCTTCTTTTACATTTAGTCCTTCATCCCTCTTGCTTCATTTCAAGCTGTTTTTCTGATCTGCATTTGTGTTACCGTTTGTTCCCATGGGAGTGATTAGATGGTGCCAAGCACAGAGAGCAGAGTCCTTGAAGCAGCTGAATGGGGAAGACACTTTACTACAAGAAAAGTGCCCTGGGACATGAATTGCTTTAATTAAAACCTTCAGGCAAAAGTTACAAGTCTCAAAGTACATCTCATGTAAATCAGATGGCAGTTCCTTGCTGGTTTTTAATGTTGTTTGATGTGTATTACAGTTGAGCAAATCTGTTTTGCAGCAGTTATACACCTACAGTATAAATCTATATTTTCATATTGCCCTAAAGATGTTAAGAAGCCTTTTTATGCACAAGAGTCAGAGCCCCAAAAGCAGCATTTTGTGTGTGAGAGCAACAGTTGGAGGCTAAACATTGTTAAATTGACTATTAAAAGAAGTGATTGTGCAGTAACTTTGGAAATGGGAGTCTCTCTAATGGATTACAGAAGTAAACAGGTTTCTCCAAGACCTCCTGTGATTATACACACAGGAAAAGCCCCATCAGAGAAATCAGACAGCATTTAAAAATATGAAAAAAATTAATACTTGCAACTCTCACAATGCTACAGAGAATAGAACAGTACAGATATTATCTAGTATGCATTGATAAGTACTGTGTTCTTGTCTGTGTCTCTCTCTCTGTGTAAATATATATATATTTATACACTGCATATATAACTGTATATATATATATTTCAGGTGCAGGAATTTTCTAAATCTCTGCCAGCAGGGAGATGCAAGCTCTTATCTGAGAGTTTCCACTCAATATCCCACAGAGGCCATGGATCCCTGTCATGCCTCCAGTTGCACTGGAGAGCAAAACACCCCTCTCCCTCTCCTCTCCCCCTGCCAAAGTGCCTGATTCTAAACCTTAGGAATAATGACAGAAATGATTCATTATTAATAAAAGTTAACCTAGACTATATAAGGCTTGACTTCTTCTGTCTGCCTTGTTGAGTTGATGTGTATTTCCCTTCCAGAGAAAAAGAAGATCCTGCACAGAATAGCCATGGGGTTCTCTTTATGAGATGTCTGCTTCTGCTTAAGTGGGCTGATGGTAGATTGGAAGCATTTCATTGCTGCTGATGGCAAAGTGATACTTCATACTTCACTGGAGATTTCTGAACTCCATCAGTCCTTTACTGCTTGCAGTCAGCATGGCTTAGCAGTTGAAGATCAAGGCTGGAAATAAATTATATTAAAAAAAAAAAAAGGAGGCAAAATTTCAACCCTGCCTCTGAGGAGCTTCTCTGCCTGGCAGTGAAAAGTTTGCTCACCTTCTGCATGAATATTTTGCTGTTACCAAAATGGCTACATCTGCCTTCCTTACAGAGTGAGAAACAGGTGAATACTCTTACAGTATCTGGAATGAAATGAAATATCATTTGTATATCTAGTTTAATGTGTAGGTATCATGCTTGTCAGCAGGGCACTTTGTATCTTCAAATACCAGTAAGTGTTGTTATTTGCACACAGGCAAAATTAACTTATCTGTCCCCAGGGTATTCCCATCCCTGTTAACATCTCAGATATTTGCTTTGTGAATTTCCTTTATCAAAACTCCCAGGTTGTCCTGTGCTGCCACAAAATCCTTTTCTTTGGACATCTGGTGGTATTAATTGTGTGGTGAACCTCAGACAAGAATATTCTGCCCAGTTACATGTCTGGCTAGTGGTGTGGCAGCAAGTATTATTAGTAGTTATTGTTGAGTATTGATTTGCATTTTCCAGCTGCCTCTCATTGAAGACCATTAATGAGCCATGTAGTGATTTCTATTTCAGCAGCTTCAGTAGAGATGGATGTAAGCAAACTCACAACCACCAGGGAGATGTCCCAAAATAGCAGTCCTGGAATCTTGTTCTGTGTCCCAATGGCAGCAGGACTCTGGGGCTGGGACTGGTGGTGGCTCTTTAATTTTGGTTGTACCTGCTCTGCTTCCTTGTGATGGAAGTTTGGGTGTCTCCAGGGTGTGAATATTGGTGTAGTCTCTGTCCCAGGCATGTAAAAGGTCATGGATTTATGGTTGTATGAGGCTCTTTCCCTCTTGTTGTAGACAAGCTGGGTCACCAGGTCCCACATCCTCCAGCTCAGTGGATCCTGTGGCTGATGGAACATGGTGGTGTTCTTGCCTCTGGTGAGAGAGGGCAGTTTGTATAGGAGATTTGCTCAGTACCTTGCTGTGCTGTGTAAGCAAAGAATCCTTCTATCAATTCATACAAGAACTAACCCTGCCTTTTTAAAGGTCATTTCTGTCTCAGTCAGCTCTTAAAGTTCAAGAGGAAATAAACTGCTTAGAGTTGGCATTTTTCAAGTCAAGTGTCAACTTTTCAAGCCCCCGAGCCAGTGAATGCAGAGGAAGGAGAGATTAATAAGTGAGCTGCTTGCTTGATACAGTGATTGTGCAGAAACGTTCCCTTTTTTCTTTCCTCTTTATGGGGCTTTGGAACGAACATCATTGAAATATCTTACTTTCTCCTTTTCACTTTGCAATGCAAAAGTACCCAGAGCTCTTTAGAAGTGCTTCTTTTCCCATTAGTCCGGTGACAGCGAGCGGAGAGTTTGTCAGCTCTGCTGAAGTAGGACACAAGGAACATTTTATGACATTGCCAATACCTAAAAGCTCCTTTAACCAGAGATTCTTATTATCCAGTAGGAACAAAACTCTCTCTCAGAAAGCAGCCGAAGGCTGAAGTCTCCAAGCAGGTGCCTGCCCTTAACTGCATTGATGCCTTTTGCCATGCAGGGGATGGTGGATCGATAAGGAAATAGCCAGGAGGAATGGGCTGCATTAATCAGGTACAATGGAGGCAGCAGGGGAGATGATGAGGGGAGACAGGTGGCAATCGAAGGATGTGTTGAGCACAGCCCATCAATTGGCTGCCAAAGTGCCTCTGTTGAGTGGGGGGGTGTGGGCTGGGGGGGACCAGCTCTCACTGTGCTGATGGGCAGCTCCAGAGAGAGCAAGCTGTGTCTCCCAGTTACAGCCTTGGGGTTTTATTTTTGGTCTTGGAAACTTTGTCTTGTCAATTTGTTTTGCTGGGCCACCTAAACTCCCATTGAAGGTTTTCTTCTTTCCTTCTTAAAGGACTTTGCAGAAATGAACACATTAGTGGCATTGTCTTGTTGTGCTTTGCTTTAAATAAAGTGTCGTGGTAAGAACAATTTTTGAAAGTGACAGATAAATCAGCCTTGCCAAGTATCTCTGTATAATTACCCTGGAAGTGTTTCAGCCAGGCTGCATGAGGTTCTGACAGCCTGGTCTGGTGGAGTGTGTCCCTGCTGATGGCAGGGAGGTTGGAATGACATGATCTTTAATGTCCCTTCCAGCCCAAACCATCCCCGGCTTCCATGATATTCCAGACCATGTGAAATCATGCTCTGCTGGGGTTAAACCAAGACAGTGATGAATTGAGGTGCCACATTTCTGAGGGCAGAAACTTCTCCCTGCACCTGTTGAATCCATGCTGGACTATCATCCTGCCCCTCCAACATGGAGCTGGTTGGTGTAGGATTTGTGGTGCCAACTGGCTGGTACCAAATTGCATTGAACAGAGCATTTCTTTTATGAGTGATGCAGAGACAAAATTACTTGCCATGTCTTTAAATTCATTTCCTTGTCCCAGCTTCACCACAAAATAAGGGATCTGATTTGTTTGCAAATGTAGTGATTTTGAAACCTGCAACTGCTGTATAAAGGCCATTTACATGTCCACCTAACTGGTTTCTCTATAAGTATTCATGACAAAAAGATTGCTTTGAATGTAGTATTGTTTTATTAAACACTTAAAAATATTGATGCAGAAGAATTGATGTAGCAGGGCTATAAATGCAGTTGTTCTGGCAGTTCTCCTTCCATGGTGACAGCTTTATTTCCCTTGCCTTGTATTGGTTTATGGGTTCTTTGACCTAATTTGGGGGATTAAAATTAGAGGAAGATAGGTCTCTGTGCCCTGCATGTAATTCCTAATAATGTCAACAGTCCAGTGGAAGATTGAGAAATAGTGCTCTGGATTTCTAAGTGAAACAGGGAAAACAACCATCCACAGGATGTTTTAGGAATGGGGTTAGCAGGGATTCATTGTAAGTCTCATTTGGGCATATCCTTTTCATGGGGAAAAAAATTACAGTTTGGAAATGGGGTGTGAGGAAGCCTTTTGCCTCTGCCCAGCTGCCCAGACACAGCAGCTCTAAATATTCCCTGGGTTTGCAAAGAGGGGCTGCACAGCCTCTGCAGGAGGAATGGCAGATATTCCTGGTGTGACAGTGGAGCTTGGAAAGGTCCCAGTTTCTTTAGTCTCATTATGTGACACCAGATGGCTGGAGATCAGCTCTGCTCTTCTTTGGGGGTCTGCCTGTGCTCGTGTACATGCCCAAAATGCATGTGTGTAAGAATGTAAAATAATAGAACTGGGATGAAGCATACTCCACAGTGAATGTTTTTGGGGAGCTTCAGCTAACTCTGCTGTTTTGCCTCATTCTTATTCGTAGATAAATGGTTTCGCTTTTATGTGTTGGTTTTTGTTTTTTTTTCCTTTTTTAATATTTTAAGTACTATTTTCTCAATGAGGAAAATGGATACTTGAAAGGCAAAATCAGGGTTGCAAGGTGAGGCTCTCAGGGGGTGGGAAATCCCAAATTCAAGTCACTTGGCACCTCCTTAGTCTCTTCCTATAGCATGCAGCATTCTCATTTCACTTGGCAGAGATGGTGGATTATGTTGACTTAATGAGCAGCTATTAATGCTTTTCTATAGAGAAATTTAATAATTTATTAGTTACTTCTTATGCTAGTTCTGTTGTACCAGATGTAAACCGAGGAGAAAGTGTAGCCTTCTTTTTGGAGATGCCAATATGGAATATTTAGAATATATTCTTTCAAAACACCTAAGGCTTCATAGGGCCTGAGTAGCTGCTGCTGATTTCAGCAGCAGTGTCAGTGCTCAGCACCAGGGGCTGCCCAGTGACTGAGCACCAAGGACTGCCTTGGAAAGGTTCTCCTATCACCAGGAGCTCTGGCAGAGGCAAGAATTGGAACCAGATTTTTTGGGAGACTTTCAGTTGCCAAAATGTGAGACCATTCTCTTCAAGCAATTTCTGTGCTTCATTAATCTTCCAAATTCTGCAGCAAATGAGGCAGAGATCCTGCAGAAAACAGATGCAGTTAGCAGTGAATCCTGATTTGTTGTTGGAGCATGGTAGAAAAGATCCTACACTACCATGAGATGTTGTTTGTGCCCAAAACCATGGTGGCACTTCAAAAATCCATGGTTACAGGTCAGGTTATTTGGTCATGGAAATTTTAAGATCTTTGCTGACCTAAAATGCATCCACATTGAGGATTTAAGGGTTAGCAGGTCTGTCACAATGCTCTCCTTAATATGGCTTGGATCCTGGTAGACTGCTTTGACACGAGCTGAGTCAAAGCAGGTGGGAGGCAGATATGAGATGGAGTTAAATTGGTGCTTGTGGGAATGGAAAGCCAAGAGCAGCAGTCTGGCAGAGTGCTTGTCACAGATAGCTGAGTGACTTTGCAGTCATTCTTTTGCTTTTATCTGTACCACTGTCCCATGGGTAAATGCTGGGGGGTAGCACTTAATTGTTTGGGTTTATTTGTTGTCAACAAGTAACACTATGAATTCTCCTCTGAGTCCCTAGTGAAAACTGAGACAAGTTTTCATCACATAACCTGGAGGGGTTTTCACTGACAAAAACCTGATGCTGAAATGCTGAGCTATAGCTTTAGATTTTAGTCAGAGTTATGGTGAGGGTCCAGCACTGAATTGTTCTGCAAAAAATACCTTAGACAATTGTGTTTCTGTAAATTTGTTCAGGTAGTCTTAGGTTCAGATATTAAAAGAAAAAAAGTGACTGAGCAGTAATATACAATCCTCATTTCAATCCTCATTTCACTGTGGAGTACTGTAATGCACATTGGAAATGAGGTCTCATTGGAAAAGGTAATTTGAAAAAGATCCACAGAACCTTCACAAAGCCATAATGAGTCACCAGTCTGTGAGGACTCACTTGCTATATTGCAGTGGAGGGTTTAATGTTTTGTTTTTCTCATCTAAACACTTTGACCCTTCTTATTTTATTAAGATAAGCCATTATCTAGCTGTCAAGAGCCTAGAATTTCTGCAGATTTGTTTGCTGACAAGTTGGTTCAGCACGACCATTCTCCTACTCATTTCTTTCACCACTTCAAGCAAATCTTCCTTTTTTTCCACTCCTCTTTATCAGTTCTTTATTCTTTAGAGCTCCTCAGCTCTCATGCTGTTCCCAGATGACTTTCCCACTTTCTCAAGTAGCATTGGTTGGAATGTATAACAGAAATTGGAAATACTCTTAGTCACTTGTGGTGTTCATGTTACCAGTTGCTGTGCTGGAGAGTTGTCCCAGTGACTTCACAGTTTACTGGGAGAGACAAGAGTTATTGTGTGCACTTTATAAAGCAAATAACATTGGATTGGGTTGAGAAAACTCTGCAATGCCTTCACTTGTGACTGTGCAATAAAGTGAAATCCTTGGCATTTGTATTTGGGGCTGAGTGGTGGGGAAGGACAGAGGTAGGGATGAATCCCTGTAGTGAAGGAGCAGGAGGAAATACTAGTACAAAAAAGAGTGGAAAGTTTTGACTTTCTTCATCATATTTAGGCACAGCCATGAGTTCCTCCAGCCCACAAGTGTGATTATAGTTTGGTAACTGGTGGGGCCAACTGCATTATTCATTCTGGTTCAGACTGAAATGAAATCATCGAGGGCAATTTTCTGTGTCACACTTCAAGGTCAGATGAGAGTATTTATTATTCCTTCTCTGTTTATCTGTGAATGCAAATTGAATTTAGTGATTCAAATTGATGAAATGTTAGAAATATAAAACTCATCAGAGTCGACACGAGGAGAAATTACTGTGTAGAGCTGGCCAGTGACTTCACCAGCCCATGTACAGGCCTCTGTTTAGATTAGTAATTATTTCAGTCTTTGGATTTTCTCATTCAGAGTTTTGTTCCAGTTGTTGTCATTTTTGTTTTCAAAGAAAAAAGTGTAATAACACTTTGAAGCATTTAGAATTTGAATTAGATGATGTAAATTAAGCCAGCTGCAGAGAGGGTGCTTGCATCCTGGCTGGAGAAAAGGTTTCCTTTCAAAATTCTTCCTTGGATTTTTCTTTGAGGGTTTGTTTGTTTGTTTTCCTCTCTGCTATGACAGTTCTCTTTTTCCAGTATTTTATTCCCTCGTGCTGGATGCTCAAATCTGAGTGAGGGGTGATAGGGAAGGGAGCAGACATTTGGCATCTTCTGGTGCTGAAGCTCCACAAATTCCCTTACTGACAGCATCATCCACAGGGTTGTTAGGAGAGCCAAAATTAGGAGCTGCAAAGTGGACCAAATGAACAGAACTCCTGATGAAGTACTGGGAGTGGAGGTGCTCCTTTCCCAGCTCCCTGTAATGCATTTTGAACAGTTCAGTGACCATCTTGCCTTGGTGTGGTGGGTCAGTCTGTGCTCAGAGGGCATCTGTGGGCATTCTGTTCTCTGCAGTGTAGGAAAGTGCACCTTAAATTTGTTCTTATCTCAGAATGGGAGTGGAAAATCCTTTTCAGTGAATGCCCTTTTAAAGTAGTCCATCCTCCATACTTGCCAAATGCCACGTGCAACTGATGATGCAGGGAGAGATGACACATGCTGTACTGGCTATATGCTGTGTTAATCATCCTAGAGGACTCTTGGTTTTAACTCCTGCTTTTTAATTACTTGCATTTTATTAAGAACATTTAGTATTTGCTTCTCTCCAAGCACTGCAGAGGGAAGCTATTTGCTTAGGGTGTCACTGATGTCTGACTTGTTGTGGATTCAGAACAAGAGCCATGAGCATCTGCACATACCAAAGGCCCTTAAAGATTTGTCTGCATGAGCTAATATTAATCACTTTGTTTATTCAGCTATCAGAAGAATTTCTCCTGCAGCCACTGAAGGCAGCAGCATTTTCAAGTGTAGTAAGTGCACAGCCAGCAGTGTGGGCTCAGTGGTTTTTAAATACCAGTAGAAGTTTTATTTGCCAAATAAATGCCTTCGGTAGAAGCTTTGGCCTTATAAACACTTCAGGTTTAGAAACTTAAAATAGGACATTTTTTCTGTAGTTATCTCCCCCTTGAAATATTTTCTGTTCCAGAATTCAGTGATGGATGTTGAAACTATTGATGTTTCCACAGAAAGCCAAAACAAACCACAGACATTCCTCAATTGTTAAGACACTGCTTTCATTCTCATCTTGATGGTGATGTGGAAGGCATGGTCAGGGCTGTGGCAGTGGTTCTCACCTCGAGTGGCTGACTCAGTGTCTGTTCAGGTGGAGCTACCCTGGGTTGTGCATTTTGGAAATGTTCCTGGGCTCCTCTGGGTCACTGCTGTCAGCACAGCCCTGTGTGTGTTGACCCTGCAGTGGAAGGAAGCTCAGGGTGCCTGATGTGAATTTATTTCAGTGAATCTTAACTCCTGCCAGTCAATTATGGCTGTTGTACTGGGGCTGGTGCAGAAAATGTGGGTTATTTCTTTTCTCCAACTGCTCACTTTGGTGGAACTGTGTTTCCAAGCCTGATAGTTACACTGTTGGTTAGGGAGTAAAATTAAAGAGAGTCTCACAGATAAAACATTGTCAGTGCACCAATAAAGCTCCAAATGTCTGTCTGCTTCTTACCCATTTCATCTGGCTGCACTAGCAAAATAATTCTCTTATGTTGCTCCCTCATTATAAATTCAATGTGATTTGAATCTTCCTTGTGTGTCTAGCAGCAAGGTGATGTATGATCTGTTTACTTTTGAATGATTTGTGATTTATGGAAGCCTGGTGCTGGTGAGTTATACAAAAGATCTTTGAGAAAATACAAGGTGTGAAAATACAAGAGAAAGTTTGCAGATGTTTGCTGAGGACTTGGGAGAAATAAATAGCAAGAAGAAAGAGTGTTTTCCCACCAACTCTCTGTAGACCATTTCATGTAGTATTTTGTGTAGCAGTATTTCATAGGGCTCCATGTGAGGCACACGTAAAGCTTTAAATAAAATATAGCCCCTGTGATAACTTCTACTAAAGATGTTCATATTTTGTATCATTTCTCTTTCTGAATACAGTGAGCAAATAGACAACACAGACCTGTTGGCCCCCACAGCTCCCACAGTCCCAGCAGCAGGGCAGGATTTGAGGGCAGGAGAGGGTGCTACTGCTTCCATATAGCCACAGTTCTGTCTTTGAAGAAGAAAGAAAGCAGGAAGAGATGCCAATCTCACTGTAGTAAAAATTTAGCACCCAAACCTCTGAATTTTGAGCTGAAATATTTGTAGCACTAAAGTTTTCTCCTTCCTGATGGTGGTTTTTCTAGTTGCCTGAAATGTTAAACTAGTTCAGGCTAGTTCAATAAACTAGTTCCATCTGTAGCTGTGTTCTTAGAGCTCCAATCAGTCTTTTCAGCAGCATTTTGTAATGGATCAGTTTTTTCCCTTTTTAACATCAGATGGATATTTTTCTGTATGGCCAAGCATCACCTTTTCTTTCCTGAGTTCTGTCCCTATTTAAGTCAAACCGTTTTCTTCTTCTCCCTTCTGTTTTTCCTTTTTAATTCCCATCCTGGATGGTGCTGAGGCAGCTTAGGCAGAGGCTGAGGGGGGAAGTTGTCTGCGTCAGAAATTGGAGTTTGGAAGAATCCTTGAGGAAGAGCACAGGCAGGGATGATGTCCTGTTGGTATCCACTGGAAAATAAAAGACATGCTGGAGTTACTCAGATTTTGCTTATGCCTTTGTGTTTGTTCAGAAAACCTGTGGGGGAGGAACTGGAATGAAAATAACATTTTTGTTCAGCCCTGTGTGTATCAGTTTCCAGTCTGGTTTATGTGCCTGCATGTGGATTCATTGAGATGCCTGCGAGTTGTCAACTTACAGGAACGGGTGTTCCTTCATCCAAATGTCTTGCTGCAAAACAATTTCCCCTGCTCCTGTTTGCCTCATTAGCTTCTGCATTAACCCTTTTTTGTGTGCTCTGACACGAGGATGTTGATGGCTGCAGCGCGTTTCTCTTTCCAGCTCCGTGTGCGCTGGCACTGTCACCGAGTTCTCCCCCTGTGCTCCCTCACTGCTCTTCCCATCACACTCTGCTTTTCTCTTTGATGTGCTCTCCCTCCTGACAGCTGGCCCTGGTAGGTACACGTGTCTCATCTTCAGCTGAGCTACAACATGACCCAGACAGTGTTCCTCTTCTAATTGTCGCTGTGGACCCCTTGTTTTCCTCCCAGCTTCACACACAGACTGCTTCTAGCATCCTGTTTGCTTTCCCTGTTCTTTTTTTTGTTTTTTTTTGTTTTTTTGTTTTTTTATTTTAGTAACTCTGAGGTGGTAACTTGGCTACTGAAAGGATGGAATGATTAAAATAATATTTTATGGATCACTGGGGGTTGGGGGGGGAGCTGTCGGCTGCTTTTGTCATTTTTGAAGGAGATTATTAAAATGTATCTTATAGCTTCAGTATTCACTGTGTGCCCTCATTGTTCTCAGTCTTTCAAAGAATATTCTGGAAAATGAAGTTTTATCATTAAGATTGCATTAAAGTGGATTACAGAAAGGAAGAGCAAAAAATGAAGAGTCTCAAACAGCTCAGAACAGAAATATGCTGGCATCTCATTCACTGGGATGTGGAACAAGGAACATTAATAGGCTGATAAACAGAAATGACTTTTTCTCTTTAAGGCTTAAAAGGTTTACTTTGAACTTGCAAAGATTTTTTAAAATGCCACTTCCCTAAGCTTCTGTTGAATGGAGAACTTTGTGCCTCTTTTATTTTATTTTTTAATGCTCATATTGAGTGAGCAATTACTTCTGAAAAGCCATAGGTGTCATCAGGGTAGAAAAAGAGTGCACAAGTCTGGCTTTAAAGGCTTTTGCTTCTGAGCACCTACTTGCAAATCCTGTTTTGTGTCAATAAGAAATAGCACTTTCCTTTTGGATTTTTCCTTATAGAAGCAGCTCATGCTGTATTTGGTGCAGTTTCTGGAAGAATTATCAATCTGTCCAAAGAGAGGAAGAAAGGATCTCAATAATGTACTTTGGCATGGTGTGGAGAGTTGTGAGGAAGTTGAATTTCATGCCTCCCATAGCAAGGAAACCTATGGTAGCAGTCAATTCAGGGAGTTTGAGGATTGTCCTCACTTTCAGAGACATCTCTGGCATTTGAATTTTAGGTACATTAACATCACATTTGTACTGAGGCTGAAATATAAACAGATGAAGGTGTTATTTCCATGCAGTGGCTGAGGAAATTGCCCATTTGTCTCTCTTTGCTCAACTTCTCTCATGTTTTAAAACAGTTGTTTTCCAACCTAGCTTGAAAGTTTTGTATGTGGCTGAATGTCTGTGCTCTCCATGAGACATGAATCTCAAACAATTTCATTCTTTTGGGAAGGAAACCTAGCACATATCTCATTTTTCTTGGTGAATGTCAAATCAATCATCATTTGTTGGTCCACTCAACATTTATAGAAATAAGTCACAATATTGGGAGATTAAGAAAAAAGATTGCTCCATTGCCTTATCAAAATGTTTTGCAATAATCAAATGTGAGATTTTTGCTGTTTCAGGGTAATTAATCTTATGCTTGCATTTTTTTCTTTTGTTCTGACTCTAATCAGGACAAAGGTTCTTTGATAAAGAAAAAGATATTTGCAGTAAGGTTTCTGTAGTGTGATTTTAATTGTTACAACACAGGTATCACAGTTAATGAGGATTTTGTACTTATATTTACCCTATGCATAACAAGGAATGTTGTTAAACAAACTGTAATAAATCCTAAGGCAGAAATTGAGGTTACCAGGAATTAACCATCCTTTCTGCCCTGTTTTGAGGGCAGGCTTGATAGGCTGCCCCACAGGCATGTTCCATCACCAGAGATGTTACTCTTGGCACAGTTGCCCTTCTTAACTGATTAATTAAAGCAGGTGCAAGGAAGCAGTGGTGCCCTGATAATGGAATTATGCAGTGTTAAATGCAGATGTGAAGCCCTCTTGATGAACCTTCCCACCTGAATACAGCAATGAAGAGACTCTTTCACAGTTCCCAATTATTAAATTGGTTTGTGAATGGTTCCAAATTGAACTGGAGCTTTAAGCAAGTTTCTAATTCATCCAGTGCTTTAAAACAAATACTTTATTCAAAGAGAAGGATTTTGAGGTAGGGAGACAGCTGCTTTGGAATTCTTGTGAATTCCTACATACATTTCCCAAAAAATACAATTTGGTGACCTGGCAGTGCAGGTTGTACTTGATTTATGCTAGAAATGTTCTTTAAGTATTCCCTTTTGGATCTATCTAAACAGGACCTTAACAATAGTGTTGTTTTATTTAAAGCACTTTTATTTCTTTTCTTTCAAATATAATGATGAATAAGACCCCTTGGAAGGAATCATAAATTTTCCAGTGGTGTTTCCAGCATTAGAGAAACAAAGTTCTTCTGTTCCTGACTAAGCTGGAGATGTTGAGTTTGATCTTTCTTGCTTGCTTGAGGGTTTCTGACTTGTGTGCAATACTTTTATTTCATGTCCTGCTCACTCATTAAATACTTAGTGCAGTCTTGGATAAACTCATCATATTTAAATCATGAACTGACTCTTAATCACAGGAGTGATTCCACTTTTGTTATTGATCAAGTGCTTTGCCAGCAGCTGGTGTGTGATGAGCTGCTTGATGTGAGCCTTGGAGCAGCTGCCCCTCAGTGTCCATTAGCAGGCTGTGAGGCTGAAGGGCACACGTGGAGAGCTTCTCCAGGAGCTCACAGATAATTGTGCATCACCACGGTGTGCTGCATGGAGAACTGAGAAGAGGGCCAGGCTGTTCTGGTTTAACTGAGAATCATGTCCACACCTCAAAAGAAGTGCTAGTCACCTGCCCTCACGAGGCATTTCTCTTCCAACATAGGTTGCTGGCAATGTGCAGGTAGTGTGGCTGTAACTACTTGCTGAGTACTATCTGTCAGTCAAAGCAGATAATAGTAAAACTAAATTTTCTTCTCCTTTGTTAAAAAAATGAAAAGATCCAGTGGAACCCAAGAGTGTGGGTTGTTTGTTGAAAACAAGACCCGTTCTCAAAGGCAAACTGATTGATTTTGAAACAGATTTGCAATTATTGAAATGCTTCCTACCTGTGAGGTTCCAGTAATTGTCTCATGCTGCTCAAGAAGGCTGTCCCTGGGTGGTTCTTCTCACATCTTTTTCTGACAACAGCTGGTAATGAGGATGCAGCTGCCCAATTTCCAGTGGTGCAGCTGTAAGATGAGAGTGACACAGTCATGGTCATGCTTCTCCTCTGAGGCTTTCCTGATGTCTCTGATGCTTGAGAGGCAGCATCAGGAGTTACAGGTCTGTCTTATCTCTCCTAGTGCCCGGATGCTGGAGAAGGCCAGGCAGCAGCTGCAGGAGGAGGTCCTGTGTGTTCAGAGCCAGCTCCTGGATGAGAAGAAGAAACGGGAGCACCAGGAAGCGCTGGTCAGGCGGCTGCAGAAGCGCGTGGTGCTCCTCACCAAGGTGAGCCTGGAAAAGCACGTGTCCTTACTTCTTTCTGCCAGGTGCAGTCCTTCCCATTTCTCCTTTGTTCACCTCTATAACTGGTGCTACAAAACTGTTCTGGAGTTTTTGCACAATGGGTGCTGTGGGAGATGTGAAACCTGTCTTTAGGGCTTCACTGGAGTGGAAATACCAGTGCCTCCTAAAGCTGTGCTCGTGTTCCCCCAGCTGGGCTTGTGCTGTGCTGAGGATATGTGACTTTGTCTGAGCCTTGGCATCCATGTGAGGGCAGAGAACTGAATCATGTTGTTGCTGGAGTGTTTTGAGCCACTGAAGGGAATTTATAATGGCTTTGGCTGCATTGCCTCCTTTCCTAAAGAGAACGAAGTGGCAGCACCTTGTCAACTGTTCCTGTGGAAAAACAATTTACAGGGAGTAAGAGATTTGCCTTCCTCTTACGCTGGAAGTCTGTTCAAATGTAATGGCAAGCACTAGACCAGTAAATTGAAAATACGTTTTAAGATTCTTTCTATAGAATATATCAAAGGGGTCTGCATCATCCTATATCAGGTGTGCTCTCATGATGAAATTCTATACAATAATTCTGAAGTCTGCAGAGCATTGAAAATTTTATATTAAATTCTGAGAGCTCGCTTTCCACAAAGGGAATAATAATTTGCTGTAGCCAGAATGAGAGTTACTTCACTTTCCAAGAATACTCCTTGCAAAACTTCCCCCATCTGAGCAATCTCTCTGGTGTTATAAAAGCTGCTCACGTAAATGAGCTTATGTGTGTGCAGAAGGTCAGACTCCAGTAGTCAGAGCTCATGAGAGGGAGCCAGGCACATCACCACGTGGGGAGGCAGGAAGGGAAAGAGCTGCTGTGGTGCCTGAGCTTTAGACTTTGATTTCCAGTGTCAGTGAAAGCATTTTGATCGATTTTAATTGCGCTGCGCCCAATTTTGTGTAATTCCCATGTCATTGTTGAGCCAAAGAAGCTGTGATGTATGGTGCAGTAAGCAGGGCTCTTGAAGCATGAAGCAGCCACTTTACAAGAGGATATTCCATCAGATCTTCTGGCTGCTGGGTTTGATGCCATGGAGAGTCACAGAAGTGCGAAGAGGAAAATGACAGCAGTTCTTTCAGCCTGACATTGAGGCGGGCACTGCAGGCAGGGTGGATGGACCAAACTCTCTCCATGGAAACAGAAAAGGCATCTCCTCTCAGCCCTTCTCCTGCCCCAGCAGCAGGCAGCTCTCTGTAGTGTTCTGGTTTGGGACTGCCGTGGCTGGATAAGACACAGGTGCATACTGAGCCCTATAAAAATCCTGGTTTTGTAACTTTTTCAGCGGTCTAATATTGTGCTGGACTGCTCAGCCCTGAAGGAAGTTTCTCAGATGGTTTCTAAAATATTCCCTTTGTTAACATATTTCCAGTGCTCAGCAGAAATGCTTTTTGTCATAGAACACAAAAATATCATTACTTTTCTTTAAGTACTGGACAAAACCACAGCATTACTTTGTCATGTGATGGATTGTACCCTGAATTATATGGAAAGACAAACCTTTGCTTTGTTTGCTGTGCTCCCCCTGAGGAGGAGCATAAGAAAAGTTGGAAGTGTTCTTCATCAGACCATGGCAAATAAACTTGTGTTTTGACAGGGGAGGTTTTCAGTGTGCTCAGTCATTCCTCAACTGACCTGTTTTGAAGGAATAAAGACTTTGCTGTTCTCTGAAAATTTATATTCCATCCAGAGAATGCTGGGGTCCTTTGTGAAGGAGTACATGCATTATGGTACTTGGACAATCTATCCTCAGCACTGTTTCTCCTGCTGGTTGCTCTTCTCATGCAAAATCAGAAGAAAGAATTTCATTTAATTAAAAAAAGTATGATATTGTGATTTAAAATGAGATTGAGCAAATACATTTCCTGTCAAAAATAATTATTTTACATTGAAAGCATATCACCTAGAATGGTATTTAATCATCTAATTAGTGGCATCAGTACTGTGGTGTGCTTTTATGTAATTTGAGAATGGAAAAGATGACTTCTCTCTATTCAGTCTTTGTCTTGTTAAATAGGACTGTGAAAATCTAATTTGGGGGAGAGTATTATATATATGATTGAAATGCTATTGCTTTTGATAGTATGACTTCTGCATTTGTGCATGTTTGACCCTCTGCTAGGGCAGTGAATCAGTTCCTGTGTGCTGAGCAAACAAGGCCTGGAAGGCATCAGAGTTGTTCAGCAGTGCAAGTTTAATGCTGTAACAGTTTTCCTTTCTTTAGGCTCAGGTTGGAACCTGGAAGTCTCAGTCCTAGAATATGTTTTAAAATATTAATAGAAAACAGTAAGTTGTTTTTTGTTTTGGTAACAGCAGGACCAAATGTTTCAGTAGGAGATGTACTCTCTTCAGGGGGCACTTGCTTTGCTAGTCAGACTCCTTCTCACTGCTATGGCTACTGATTTTTTCCCCAAGATTGAAGCAATATTTTGTGGCTTTTACAGACTGCCAGTCTCACTTGTCAGTCGTGCTCAGTTGCTACTTGCCACAGTCTCTGTCTGTCTTGGTTGCTCTTGTATTTCCATTCCAGTGCATTTAACCTCTGTCCCTTGCTTCCTTCCTTGCCTTATTTGCTTCTTTTGGGCTTTCTTGAGCTTACTTGGGCCTTTCCAGTTGGTTTACTGCTTGGAAGTGACCCAGTTGTCAGTGTGGGATACTTCAGTGCATCCCTACAAATCTCTGATAGGGCTGGAGCATTGGTAGTGCTCCAGTCCTATCAATTCCACTGCTGGGTGTGGGCTGGTGTAGGAGCTGCATCCTGATTATTCCTGCTCACAAACTGCTCTTCAGAACATGTTGGTTGATCATTTTGTCCCACGTGCCCTTGTAAATCAGGGCAGGACTGAAGTTTGCAGATTTACATGCATTCAGTGAAACATAAGGCTGGACTGGGACACCACCAAGGCTTTCGACATTGATGGCTGGGAGGTTCCTCCTGGAGTGTCACTCCCTTCACTTAAGGTGATGAAACAGAAGTTGGTGTTTGAAGGGATGGATTCACTCTCTCTCTCAGAGATCTGCCTGGCTGCGTTTGCTGTCTGTCATGCTTTTTGCTCAGAGTTTTGGGAAAATCTTTCATCTTTGCCTTAGTACCTGAGGTAGTTGTGATACAGCAGTCCTGGGAGATACCTGGAATGTTGGGGAAACACCTAGACCACCTCTGCCCTTTTGCCTGTTTGATTTACTGCTGCATTTGCTTTGAATGCCATGTTTACTCACACAGTTTTGTATTTGACTTTTGTGTTGTCCTTAAGCTTTTGAGTGTTTTTCTCAAAGAAAGACAACTCCTGGTCTTTGTTTATGAAGTGGACTTGTTAAAACCAGTCAATTCTGCTACTGAATGGCTAAAATTGGAATCTCTTATATGACACAGAGGCCTCCCAAAATGAAAAATCCCTTCTGAAAATCCTCATCTGAGTGTAAGCAGCTGATTGAGTCATTATTTCATGGAAAGCCAGCTCTGGTTATTTATTTCAGGAGGGCAGTTTCCAGAGGGCACAACTGGGCCTTGTGCAGCAGAAGTGTTGCTGGAGAACAGCAATAAAGGCCCACTCAAAAGCTCCCAAAGCCCTCTGATGTGGAGGGCCAAAGGTTGGCCATCATCTGCTCCTCTCCTCGAGTGATTTTACCTGGTTGTGATCAGCCCTTCCTGTGTTTCTTACTTTTCTGCTGCCAGGGTTCAGACCTGGAGCCTCTTCCCCTGGAGCCTCTTCCCCCTCTTCAGTTCAGTGACTCCTGAAAGCAGTGATTCCTTCTGTGCCCAGGAGGAACTTCTGCAAGGAGCTCTGGAGTGCATGGCATCAGCCCATAGCCCTGCAGGTTTCACCAGGGACAAAATGCCCTGCTTCTTGCAGCCAGGGTGTGATCCTTTGCAGGAAGCTCAAAACTCAAAATGGGAAGCCCAATTTCAGTTACTTTTTGTAACTTATTCCAAATTAGTCTAATTTGTTCCCAAAATTGTGGGCTTTATGAGTGCACACTGCCATACTTGCAGCCCTTGCTCTCATCTAAGGCACAACACAAGGACTGAACTAAGCTGCTTGTGTTGGATGTTGCTGTTTCAGTGTTTATTTCCTGTCTGTGCACTTTTCTGCCTTTGGGTACTCTGCTGCCCGGAGAAGAGACTGAAAAATTCCCTTTTGTTTCCTGGGCTCTCAACCAGATCATGTGATATGATAGGAAATCTGTTTCTATTGAGACATAATTTAGGCCATCACCATAAAAGTTGGAGATTAAACAAGTATTGATTAACCAACTCCAGCTGACTGCTGATACCACATGTTCCTGGAGATATCAGTCAGTGTGAAGCATATTAGTGACTCCCAGAGCTGAGAATGGTAAAAATGCATCAGAAATGGGACTAGGTAATTAAACTGTTCATTAAGCATGGCAGATGCAGAGTTCATGACTTGATTTGCCATCTGCTTTGTTTTGTAATCAGTAAAGATTTAAAATAATGCTGATGGCTTCCCTGTCATATTGGGTCCTGCAAGATGTTTTTTCTGAGGAGGTAGATAGATGATTTTAAAGCACAAGGAAGGATCTTAAAACTTGTGGGTGTGCAGCAAAGTAGGTGAATTAACCCTTTTGCTGGCATATGTGAAAGATAAATTGTAAATGCAGCAGTCAGTATTGCACTCAGCAGCACTAGAACCAGGCTCTTTGGCAAAGCTCATCCTTGTGACAGACTTTTTGGGCATCACACCCTGAGCTGTGCTCTGCATCCAGGCAGCACAGCTGGCCTTGGGGCAGCTCTGAGCTGTTCATGGGGCTGTGAGCAGTATCCAGAGTATCCAATGCTTTCCCTGGCTGTTACCACTCTCCCTCCTTCCTTCCCTCAATCCATGTCATGATCCTGTGGATGGCATTTCAGCAGTGCTGTTGCAGGTGCATTCCCAGCTGTGCTGCTGTCTACACCTGATTGTTAAATGCTGCCAGCCTGACCCTGGCCAAACCTTTCCCTCTGCTCACTGTGTTTCCCCTTTGTAGGTTTTTATAAACTCAGGGAAGTTACCTTCCTCTTCAGGACTGGCAAATAAATACATTTTGAGGTGATTCCACATCTCCCTCTTCAGGGATTAAGCAAGGCAGGTTTTGTGAGTGCTTCCTTGGACCATCTGTCCTTGAGAAGAGGGAGACAAGACACTCTGTGTTTGAAGGAGCCTTTTAGATTGAGGACAGGTCTCTCTAATTTCAACTTGATTATATTAATCAGTTAAACAATTTCAGAGAAGAGGTGGTTGGTAGTTGGGGGTGGAGGAGGATAATAGCAGAAGGAGACAGAAGATCATTAACAGGTGTGGGAAAGAGGCAGAGAGAGAATTGCTGCCTGTGGGGTGCAGGGGCTCAGAACAGGTCACTGCTGAATTTTAATCTTTAGTAACCAGTAGCATCATCAATTTTAATTCCCAGACTGCTCTTGTAGGGTGCTTTTATTAAAGAATGAAGACCAACAGGTCAGACATGAGGTAGGTGGTTTTATGAATAATTCTGTGAGCTGGTGTTAAAATGCTCCTGAGTTCAGTCTGATGAAGGGTGGTTACTGGGCTTCATGTTGTGATTTCCACAGGAGTGTCTGGGTTACTGGATAAAGGGTGCTGAGATTTGTGAGGAGAGAGCAGGATTTGGGAGTTTGATGACTGTTTCCATAGACATTCTTTGTTGGAGTTAAGGAAATATCACACTTTTCTTTTGTTGGTCTCTGCCTTCTGTCTCTGAGGACAGGGAAATAGAGTTCTGTGAGGAGTTATTTTAACACAGTTTTTTGGTTTGTTAGTTTGGTTTGGTTTTTGTTCCCCTGTATAACCCAAATTTGTTGTGGGTTTTTTTTCATTAACTTCTTCCAGTTACTTGCTGTGTCATATTTTAGTCCTGATCCACTTAACCTCCTCCTGGAGCTCAGGCAGCTGCCCCCACATGCAGTGTTGGAGCTAACTTGCTCCTTGTCTGGAATAGATACCCTGCCAGATAACTCCACAAATATGTGTTCTGAAATCACATTTCCTGATTAATTTTTATTATTTTTCATGTGCATTGCTGGTCTGCTTTACCTTTCTTAATCATCTTGCAGTCTGCACTGTGAGGACCTTTAAACCATTCCCTCACCTTCCATACCTAACAGCCTGCTAGGATCTGTTGACCTGATTTCAAGTATCTCTGGATCTCAGAGTCTGAAAGTGATTTTTTTTTTCCCCTCTGTCTGTACCCTCTAATTTGTCTGCTTCTGAGTTTTATTTGGCTTTTAATGGAATGGCCTAACTCCAGTTTTCAAGGAAGCTGCTACAGGGAATACAAAAGAACAAATACAAATTTTATCAGCCTCAGCTGTTCCCCAAGTCACTCAGCCCTGCTCCTGCAGAAGCACAGCAGTGTTGATGGCTTCACCCTGGCCCTGCCATGAACCAGCCATAGTATTTATTGAAATGGTTTCATCTGCAGCACTGCCCTTTCTGTAGCTTTCTGAGCACAATCCCACAATACTCCAACAGCAATTTTTGCAGACACTTGTACAGTGACAAACTAACTCTGTGCTGATTTATACTAGATGCTTCCTTATATTCATTACGAGATCCTATTTGCATGCTTGACATTTTAAAATACTGTGTTTGGAATGTGTTATTTATTTGGAGACCTTTATTAAGCAACCTCAATCTAAGGGTTTAATTGTTACTGATAGCTAAGAGTATAATTACCTCAGTAAAATATCATGGCTATATTAAGCAAATGGCAATTGTCTTCCAGAAGAGAATGAGAACAAGCCATTTTCCTTTGAAACAGGTTGTTTCATGAGGTCTGCTAATATCATTTACTGATGCAATTGGAGAACCTCTCCATAAAGAATGAATAAGGAAAGCTGGGATCAGTGTGTGTGTAGAAGGGACTGGCTGCAGCAGTGTTGAAGCAGTGCACAAAGACCATTTGGGAGGAGGAAGAATCTTTAAATTAAACCAGAAAGTGTTACTGTTTCTGAAGTGTGTTTTGCAGATTTTGGAATGTCAGAAGAGTGTGTTTTTGCAGGTGTGAGCTCCCAGAGCAGTGCTTGGTTTTCTTTTTTGCCATTGTTCCTTACTTTGCCTAACTTGATAATAAGTTTACCACTCACTTTTGACTCCATGAAGAAAATAGCAGAATTGTTGAGTTCTCACTTCCTTATCCTGCTCCAAAATGACTTTTCAAAGCCTGAGAGTTCCCTTAGTTTCACTTGTCAGTCTGCATTTGTCAAAGGAACCTCTGGCTCTGAGATGCAGGAGCTGTTCCCAGGCTGTGGGCACTGGAGTCTGCCCTTGTTGCTTTCCACTGCATCCTCTCTGGTGAGACCCTTTCCTATTGATCTGTTGTCCTAATTCCTCCTAGCTAGTGGATGAATTTGCCTTTTCCCTGACTTTGGGTATGGCACTCTGTGTCCCCTGTGGTACCTGTAGGAATTTATCCCTTGGAGGCAGGAAGGTGATGTGCTTTGGTAGAGCTGAGCTTTAGCACCCGAGGGCTCTCACTGTGGGGATGGTGAGGCTGAGTTCAAATGGCCAGCCTGGAGGCAGAAGATGAATTGGCCCCTGGGCCTTGCTTCCCTTTCCCTTTTAGAAGCATAAAAGAGCTCATAAAAATTATCTTAGCAATTTTCTGGGAATTGGTTTGGTGTAATTCTTTCTCTTGCCTTATTATGTGTCTGGTAAACCTTGCAATGATAAAAATACAGAGTTCATTATTATCTTTATATCTGATGTTTTTGAGGTGGAGGCACAAGGACAGCCTCTGTATTCTGATTGATGTTATCTCTGACATAGCTTCTATTTAAGCAGCGAGTTTAGAGGGTTTCTAAAAATTTTATAACAATTCAGAGTATGCAGCAAAGTTAAAAGTTATGTTATTTTATGAGGTATTTGTGAAGAACAATAGGAATGTGATCTTTTTTTCCCCCCAGAATAATGACTGGATTCTGCTTTGTTCTGCCCCCACTAGATATTAATGCTCACTGCTAAGAGGTTAGATTATGAAAATTAGAAATATACCCATAAAAGAATTTATATGACCTTCAGTTCTCGTATTTCTCTGAGAGAAAGGACTGTAGGACTTCTAAAGGTAAAATATTCAATAAAAAGAAATTAGGTTAATCCAATGTTATGGCTGAGAATTTAAGCTCACCCAGGTCAGGTAATTCAAAGTTATAGTTCCCTTGATGCATGTGCTGTAACATTTATTCCTTAGCTGCTCAGCTCTGAATTATGAGGGATGGTTGAGCAGGTCTGGCAGGGAAGATGGATGGGTGGAATGAGGGAGTGATTGTTGGGGGAAGTCGGGCAGAACAAACCTGACTGCTGGGCAGGGGCTTGGGCAGCATCCAGGGACAGGGAAGGGGTTTAAGATTTCTGAACAGCAGACTCAGAAATACCAGCAAGGCTAAGCTGCACAAAAAGGGGGTTTGTTTGTTTGGTTTTTTTTTTTTTTTTTTTTTGCAATTCTTTGTTCCTCAGATACTTGTGGTTTGAAGGCATTAATCTCACTGCCTCTTAGAGTGGTGGTATTGCCACAGGAACTGCAGCTTTGAATCTCTGACTTCTCTCTGTTTTAATTCTCAGCCATAAAACTGGATTAACTGGGTTTGCTTCAAGTTGGATTGCAGTGAATTTTTTTTTTTTTTATTTTTTTAAGGATAGGAGAGAGAGATAATTAAGTAATTGCACAGTAGCTTATTCCAGCATGTGATGGGAGCCTCTGGTAAGAACAGCTGCACTACTCAGCCACCAGTCAGAGCATCCTTTCAAATGAAGACCCAAAGTCTTTATAAAACTGAAGGACTGTCTGGAGAATTGAGGAGTTTTGGATTGCTCCTGGCACAGGATCATGCAGTACTGACTATTTTGTTCAATGTGTGCTCACAGCATCTCAGGTCAAGCATTGCTTGAATTGATGAATATATTAGAAGTCAAATGAGGTTTTACAAAGCATCTTGGAAATGGTCTCTGACCCATGATTTGTTGCATTGAGGAGAAATGTACTGTTCCCTCTTTTATGAGCACATTTGTTTAGGTAGTGTTTCAGATAGAGTTGAAAACTGTTTAATAGAAGCTATAGAAAATTTGAAGAATTGGTGTAGTTTCAGTTAATTAATTTTGATTGATGTAATGAGATTATTATGTTACAAGTTTCTCACTATACAGAACAGCTGCTGGATTTTTTTTAGTGTTATGTGGGGCAGGACCTGTGAAGAATCATTAACTGTGAACTTGCCTGTTCAGGTGGAACCAGTTTGGGACAGTGAGGGAGCTGAGACTTAGTTTTCTGTCTGTATGAATCCAGAGCTTCAGGATTTCCCTAGAAAGATCAATGCCTTTTTGAAGTCAAGTATTTTAAAAGGAATCAACAGGTAAAGTGTGAGCATGAGACAGGGAAAGAGGCTATGCTTTTTACACATCAGGATGATGTTGGACTTGCTTTCTGTCAGGAGGAGGAGATCTCTTCTCACAAGAGTCTTCTCATTTGTACAGGTTGTATTAGGAAGGTCCTATAACCCTGTGGGGCATCCAAGCTGCTTTTTAAGCACAGGGAATCATGGCCAGAGTAAAGTTTAAATCTGTCTGTCTGTGTGTGCATCTCCCTGGTGTCCTTGGGCATGAAAGCCCAAGGATTCCAGCAGATGTGTTCCTTTGCTTGCCACGGTGTTGGGTGGGTACAAAGTGCCTTGGGCTTATTCCAGTGTTGTATCAATACTGGGGAAAACAGAAACCTCACCCTACTTGGGCTTTTAGTCAGTATTATTTTGAGTGCCACAAGGCTGTGTGCAAGGAATTGAGACCAAGTGGTTCAAGTGAAATTTGCTGAAAGGGTGGAGCATTTTAAACTTTTCCTGCAAGTGTTTGAGAAGGTTTGTGCTGATCTCATGCCTGGGAGCTGCAGGCACCTGAAGGGCTCTGGCTTTGACATCAGTGGCAAATATTTTTCAGAGCAAAATGTGCATTCTGCTGGTTCTCTGTGCCAGCCCATGCTGGAACTGCAGGATGTGTAGTTTTGCTGCAGCTGGATGCTCTTCCCCCCTGAGATGTGAGCACACTTCCCCTGCTGGGCTATTGCACCAAGCTGGGGCTCGTGTCTGCCTGTCCTGAATGCCTGGAGGAGCTGTAAAATCTAAATATAGAAAGAAATGCATGACAGGACTTGGGGCTCCCTGTCCTGGTGAGCAGTTGAAGGAGAGATTCAGACCATGACATGTAGCAGGTCCTAGGGAGAACTTGTGTAGAGTTGGTAGGTTTGCAGTGGGGTGTGCCTGGAGCCCCTTGGTTCATCTTCATGGGACAGAGCCAAGAGCTCATTCCCTCTTCAAGGAGAGGAGATGCTCTTACTCCTTTTGAGCAGCAGAGTCTTCTCTGCAGTGGGAGAAGCAGCTGGAAGAGTCCCTGCTCCCACACTCATTTTCCCTGCCTTATGTGGGAGATGGGTTACAGGCAGGTCCAGGACCAACAGCTTTTTATTGCTTATGTGGATGGGAGAGGAGCTGGGAAGACTCATTCTATGCATTGAACTTGTGATTAAATTAAAGATAAACGTGGATGTGGAGTAATGTTTCTTTCAGGATGTGCATACACCTTCTACAGGGTGTTTGCAAAAGGAGTGTGCAGCTCCCAAAATGATGTAGTGTCTGAATTAGAAATTTAAGCAATTTAACTCCTCTCCTCAGTTCTTGCTTTTTCAGGCACATGTATAAGCTGCAGAAGTTTTATGTTTTGTGCTTGTAACAGGAATTCTGCTCTGTAAATAGTGTTTTCAGCTTTGCAGATAAAGAAACACTTTCTGGCTTTAATAAATTAATTTTCTGTTGATAACATTTTACCTTTGGAGACCAACTTTTCAGGTTGACATTTCTATTATATTAATTACAAAGAGAGGAGAAGCTGTGCTTGTTTTGTCATTGGGAAATGCCATTTGCAAAGTTATTGGAAAGCTGACCTTGTCAGAAGTGTTATTGCATTATCCCTCAGTGAGGGCCACCACAACTGAATGACAAGAAAAAAATGCAGAAAGAAAAAAGCAATTTCAGGAGATATAATGAAATCAAAACAAAATGCCTTTTATCCCTCTCCAACGTGAAGATGTTTATTATGATAGTGTATATAAGGTTGGTGCTGGGGAAAAAAGTGCTTGTGAACCGTTCAGGGTTGTTTTTTAAAAGTGAAAATCACCCTACAAGAGAATTCTTGACTTTTTGCATGAAGTAAACACAAACAAGAGGCAGTGCTTACTCCAGTGACATCTCTCCCACTCTGTTTTCACTAAGTATCCCTGTCCATTTTCCTTTTTCCCTCTTGTTCATGCTGCACGTGAGGCTAAAGGGGCTCAGCCTGCATGGAACAAAGCCCCCACCCAAGGACTGCACTGGGGGTGCCCTTTGCCACCTCATTACTTGGAGAGATCACCCTGGAATCATTTTCTTTCCCATCTCTGGTTCACCCTGCCAGTCCTTTAAGTAAATCTCAGCTCTTCTGTTTGCTTCTAGCAAAATACCAAGCAAATAATCTGTTTATTTTCTGTTTTCCCTCCCAGTTTAAAACCACAGAGCTGTTAGTTTTCTCAGAGCCATTCCTTGTTCTCTCTGAACACTGAGGAACAGCAAGGGCTGCACATTCCTACTGTGCCTCAGTGTCCCATCCAGGCACAGCTCTGCTGAAAGCCCAGGTGATTGCCTTCTCCTTCTCTGCTTTCCTGTGCCTCTGAGCAATGCTGTGCAGGCAAGTACCACTCAGCTTAGTGGCTATTTCATCTTTGAACATGTGGGGTACAGCAGGACATGCTGAGTGTCCCACTCTGCTCTTCCCTCTGCTTTCTCCCTGTGCTGGAATTGTGACAGAGGTGCAGGTCACAGGTAGCTCAGTGAGGGATTCATAATGGAGCCACAGTCATCACACTTCAAAAGCTTTAAATGAAATCTTTTCCACTCAAGAAGTTATTAAAAAAGCCCTAGAAAGCTATTTAACCTCCTTCTGTGTGAGGCAACGTGTTTCTTATGTAATATCTATGCACATGAATTTGTCATGTGTGGTGTTAACCTGAGGCTATGTTTGTAGCTCTTGTGTTCCAATATTGGCTTTTTACTTGCATAAAAGAAAAGAAAAAAGCCCTGCTGAATTCCTTTAAAACATCTTAAATGGGATGCTGAGGAGCTGTAAATAATAGCCAGGTTTATAGTTTAACTCTCTAGGGGCATATGCAAGCTGAAGGGTGTGAAACACGTGTTCTGGATCTGATGTTTTCCTTCAGATAAAACAAGGAAACCAGAAATGCAGAAGTAATGAAATGTGCTCACCTTCCCTGCCTCACTTTCCTCTCTGCCTGCACATGGATTTGAGTTCTGGGGTTCTGAAGCTCCTTCTGCTGCAGCTGTTGGTGCATTTTCTGCATTCAGCTGTGCCCTCTGTTGGGGTTCACTCCCTAACATAAGGAATTTTTTGATCCCTCCAAGCAACCAGCTCAAGCTGACTCATCTAAATCTGTCTCCTACCAAAATGCTGTGACTTTGAGTTCTTGCTAAACTCCACCTAGCTAGGCTGAGTTTGGGGTGTTCTTTTGTCTGTATTTATGTTCTCACTGCTTCTCCCTTTGCAGAGGTAATTTTTTTCCTTAGTTTTCCTTTAAGAAGAGGGAGCAGGGGTGTGGAATGGTTGCCCCTCATCAGCCAGCAGTTTCACAGGCTTGGTTTCAGTGCCAAACTGCTCCACTGAAGGAACTGGATCTTTAACTGCAGCCAGAACATCCAAATAGGCCTATCCAGTTGAATTAATAATAAGAACAGATAAAGAACTTCCTGCCAAGCCTGGCTGGTGGGCAGGGGGTCATACTTTGGCTTGATCTAGCATTCCCTGTGTTTTGGATGTTCTTCAGCTGACAGAACCTGCAAGCTGTTCCTCCTCAGCTGCCCTGGGATCATGGCTCTGCCTCCCCGTGGATGAATGGCTGCCTAACGATCTGCATCCAAAGTTTGGATTTGTAATTAACTTTCAATATGCTAAAAGGATGGCTAATAACATTAAATGCAAATTACAGAGTTCATATTCTTCATGCAAATAAAACTTAAGAAAAATGGTATCTTCTCATTTTGCTGCATTGTTCAGATGTAACAAGCATGATTGCTGCTCTCCCCAGGGACAGCTTTGGGACTTACAAGGTTTATTCATCCAGACCAATGAGTTCTTTTTCCTGGCAATTTTTTCCCCCCAAGAAGTAGTGATAAGAAATTCTGAGGGGAGGGGGGGAACCTTCTTGATACATTGCCTGTCCTTTCTCTTTTTTGTGCTGGGACTTAGTCTGGAGTTAACTGTGTTATAAATATCTGAGTATCAATGCTTGGTAGACTTAGGAGAGCTCTTAGCAGCTAATGAAGGTTAAATGCTGTCTATTTTGGGAACCTGCATGACGCTGTCACTCACATTTTAGCAGTACTCAGTGTCTAGAGCTGCTTTTCTCCTTCTGTCATTCCTGTGAGGAGGGGAAGCACTGTTATCTCAGTTATAAGAGAGCACAGGGAACAGAGATGCTTGGGTGAAATAACTGAAGACCTGAGCCCAAGTCAAACAGGAGTGCTGTGGAAGAGCTGTGAAATCTTTATTGTACCCCCTTCTGAGAATGTTTGGTTTATTATGAAGTCCCCCAGTGCTGACTGCAGTTTTCTGTGCCTTAGCTATGTGACAATGACCTTCCTTCAGGTGGCAAATCCTTTGCTGCAGCACGTGTGGGTGTATTCCCTGACACTGCCTGCTCTGCTGTGTTAGTATCAGCATTTCACTGATTTTCTACATCTTTTGAGTCTTGTCATATCCTGGAAGCACCTGGTACTGTTGTGGCGAGCCTGTGCTAGTACAAGGATCTGATTTTTTCCTGGAGCTGTGTTGCTGAAGTGGTTTTGTTTGTGGAGGTTATGGCTGAAGTCCCTTCCCTCCTCTCTGTGGGCTCTGGCTAGCTGGCATGTCCCTAGGGATGTCATACCTTGCAAGGCTGTCAAAATAAAATCCTAGGAGGTTGTGGTGTAAAAGCTGCTTGTGTGCACACTGTGTGAAATCTAAAGTTTTTTCCTTCCCCTCTTCACACACATTCGTGTGTGGTTTTGCTCAGTCTGTTTATCAGCCTTTGCTCATCTGTCATTATTGATATTTTTAGGTGCTCTGGAATGCCTCACCCCTGTCTCTAGACTCTGCTGACATTAATATTTTATGTTGTCAGCTCACATCTTGCTGCTTGCCCTTCTTCCACTACACTAATAATGATCCTGAAGGAAACTTCTGGCTCCAATCCTCAGTGCAGCCTCCTGCTAATTGCTTTCCATGGCAGGGAGGGTGGTGTGCTCCTCCATCAGCCAGCTCCTACCAGCTGGTATTTGCCTCTCACACCATGATTAAAACCCAGGGATGCTTGGTCATTTAAACAGATTTTCAAACCCTGTGCTCACTGATTCACTCTCCTGTGAGTTCTCTCAAAGAATTCTTAACTGGTTCAGTTTAAATTACTTTCACAAAAGCTCCTGCTTATCTATCTCTATTTTATCTTGTTACACTCAACTCAAAGAGATGCTTTGAATTCTGAACCTTCTTAACTAATTTTCCTAATGTTCAGGTGAAACTTCCTTGCCAATGATTCTAATTTCCCAGAACAACCTTATCTCTGCTTTCAAAACAGAGGAGGATGTCTGCAGTCTGGTATCTCCAATAGGATAGCCATTTTTAATGATAAATCATTTTATTCCTTTTGTCTGTTAACACCTTTGTTATTTTTTGGTCTTGGGTGAATATCCAGCTTTGAGATTATTATTATATCTTCTTAGTGCAGTTTAATTTCTTGAAGCGTTTATCTGCCTTTATCTCAGTTCTCTGGATAAAATAGAGCAGAGGAGCTGTGATGATTCTTTTTGGAGCCTGGATCTTTGCTGGGTCACTGTGCAGCTACAGCCACTTGTGCCTCTTACAGACTCAAAGGATTGCCCTCTACATGGAGCTGTCCATTTCAGCTTTGTTTGGGGCTTTATGTTTTCATGGTGTTGAAACTTGTCTGCCTTTAAAATACAAATTAGTATTATTGCTGTAGTTTTTATTTACTCAGTATTCTCCATTATATTTTACATTTACCTGACCTTTTCTTGCTTCATGCAAGCATCGTGATTTTCAGTGTTTTGATATTTGTATTTGTTTGCATCTTTATGAAACTGGTAATCTTAAAAAAAAAACCTATTTTATTTCAAATTTTGTTAAACATATGAGCTACTCTTGCAAGTTCATGTCTTGCAAGAAGCAATTTCTGAGCTGCTCACTCTCTTCTCCCTGTACAAGTGTCTGAATGTCCCATGAGATTTCACAGTGTTGCTGTGAGTAAACAAATCACTGTATTCCCAGAAAAGTGTGAGTGGATCACAGCTGCTGTCACTCCTGCCTGTCTGCAAGATGAATCAGAGATGTGCAGCTGTGGGCAGTATATGGAGCTGGGTGGTCCTGTTCTCTAGGATCAGATGGAGATTTCAGACCTGTTACAGCTCATTTAGGGTATTACTTTGTGGACTTTCCCCACTTTTCTTGTCCCTTTAAAATTTATAATTAAATTTTATTTATTTGAGTTATTTAATCTTATTATTTCATTTTCTGAAACAACCTGATTGGTGGCTGCATATTTATTTACAGGGAGGAATCAGCTGCCAGATCAGCTGAGAGGTCATAGTTCAGGCATTGTGTCTGTCAGGTATTCCTGCCAGATGGCCAAAGAGCAATCTTCTAACTAGTCCTGGATGTGTTTATGATGTTCTTATGAACTTATTCCAATTTCACCTTTCATTTGGTCTTCTGAGCTTTAAGGGCACTTTTTATGGTGCTTCTCTAGTCTGGAAAATTTAGATCAGATTAGAACATAACTTTTCAGAGCTGCAGGAAGTAGGGTGTAGTTTGAAGAGGATTAGTGATCAGTGTGTATAAGGACTAGTCTGTGTAAGGTAAATCTTAGAAGGAGCACCTTCATCTTAAGTAATTTATGTGTCAGTAGAGATTTCCTTCTTTCTTCAGCTGCAGTCTGTCATGTTAAAGGTCATTTTATTGAAATTCATGCTCACATATTCATAAAAGGATGCATTCTTCTGAGCATTAGCAGTCACCAAGTTTTTGAAGTTGCCATGCTGGATCTTTTCTGTATGTTTTAGCCCTGGAATCTGATGTGATGAATTAAGTGAGATGTCTGCTCATGATATTCCAGCATTAATAATATTGAGGGGGGAATTGTGATGGCATGCAGTCTTTATACTTAGCATGGCTCTACTGGCAGGAGGATATGGGAGGAGTGGGGCTATTAGACCAATTCCAGAGCTAAATCTAACCTGGAGGTAGGAGTTCTTTGACAATCTTGTGCTGCCAAAAGCTGTGCCACTGCATCTTCTTCCATTTATCCTTAGATTTTCTTTTTCCCTCCACACCAAAATTTGTTTGAAATTTCCTTGTAATAGAGGATTATGAATAGTACTTGTCACATTTGGAAGCTGTAAACCATTGAGGAACAATTCCAGCTCACCCCTTACAGTCTGCCAGCCTTTTTGCCATTCCAGATTGGAGGGCTGGGTGCTGCTATGGAGCTGATTCATCAAGTCTTCTAACAAGGAAATCTCTTTACCCTTCAACCTTGAGGGTGTTGTGTGAGCTGTGGGCTGAGCAAGGTGTGCCAGAGGGCAGGGCTGGGCAGGCTGGGTGCTGTGGGGAGCTGGAGGAGGCTGCTCCCTGTGTGTGCTCCTGGATCTGGCTGGCAGAGGGTGGGAAGTGTGCTGAGCCTTGCTCATGGCATCCCTGTGCTTCCCATCCAGAGCCAGGCTAATGACAGCTCTGATAATGCCAGATGGCAGTCACCAGTCATCCTTTAATAGCAGAAAAATGCCTAAATATTGTCTCCAAAACTGGTTTGTTCGTTCTTCCTCCTCGTTCCAGCCTGGCAGTGATCCTCAGGCAGCACTTAGGGACCTCCTAAGAAGATCTTGTGTAGAAAACTGTCAGAACAGATTGCTGTATGGATTTTCAGAGGATTAAAGTTAATTAAAGAGCTATTCCTTGCTCTCATTTCCTTGTGTCTGCCAGCTATTTACATGCTAATGTAGGGTCTTCCAGGGAGAACAGGACAAGTGTCAGCACTGGGCATGTTATCACACATGGAGACAGTAGAAAATAATGAGATGAGCAAAAAATATATATATATATATGTAAAATATGTATGTACGTGTGTGTAGCTTGACAACTGAAAGCCAGCAGCAGAGCTTTTTGCATATTTTCAGTAATGTGTGATCTTACTGAATATAATTCACTCCATTACATCTCACACTGCATAATTTAATACTTCATTCACTATAGTGTCTTTACAGAAGGAGTTTTCTAAACAGGCAGATTTAACTTTTTCTTTTTTCCCTATCTTGCTCTAAAGAGGAAAGCTCTTACCTGCAGAAGTAGGGAGTAGTTTTACCAGGAGTACAAACCTGGGAGCAGAGGCTTTGGTGGGGACTGGCATTTGCTGCTGTCTTCTTTTAGAAAGATTAAGCAAAGGAGCTGCTCAGCATGGAAGCAAACTGAGAGTGGATGTAATAGTTTTCTGCTCCAGTTGCATTATTATTTGCCCGTTCCATTTTCACATTATTTCAGAGGAGTATTTTCTCCTGTAATTTTTCAATATCTTTGATTTTAACACTTTATTAAAACTGCTGCATAACAGATGAAATAAAATTGATCTGAGGTTACACTTCAAGAGGGAGTTTAATGCTTTAGGAAAATGAAAACCTCACTTTCTGCATTTTTAAATGACACTATCCAAACCGTCTGTATTGTTGAGCACAGGTGAAGAGTTTTGTCAGCTGCTGAGGGCAGTGCAGGTAGTTTGAGCATGCTGAAGGTACACAAGCTTCTAAGGACCAAGGGCAGTTAAAGACATTTGTTTTCTGTAGTTTTTTGTTCCCCAGTGTGCAGGTGACATGCAAAGTGAGTGGCTTAGTAAACCCCAAGTGCCCTTACCATGGGCTGCAGCCCCTGTGTTCCATGTGACCTTTGTGAAACAGCTCTTAGCCTTTCTCTTCATTTTATCCTTTTGTGGTTTTCCTAGTGGAAAACATGATGGTCTACTCTCAGATGTCAGGTGGCTGTTCTTTGGCCTTGAAAATCAATGTGACATTTTGTGAAGGAGTTAAAAGAGGAGGGAAAGGGAAAAAAAAACTTTTTTGGTGACTCGTTTTGGGGCAGGTGAGGGGAGAAGGTCACCCACACTGAAAAGCCATGACTGATCCCCTGCTTGCTCCTGCCTTGGTAGCACAGCTTCCTTAAAAGAGGCTCTGAAAGGCGAGTCAGGCCAGAGATGCTCTGGGATTTGGGTGTTTGAGGTTTTCTCTTGTATTTGATATCCCAAATCCTCTCATCAGCCAGGCTGGTGGGCTGACCAAGATGAAATGCTGCTGTGCAATAAGCCTCAGGCTGAATTTCCCCCTGTTGTGGTTGTGTGAATGCCATCTGAACTACACCAGGGAAAAGCTGTCCCTGGTGTCTGGGGAGATGCTGCCAAGGCTTGTTACCCAGCCTGTGCAGGTCAGAATAATTCAGAGAATAACTTGTTCTTGACTCTCCATACCAGAGGAAACCAGTGCTGACTAAGTCCTGTTGCTGTGTGCTTGGGAGAGTTTGGGATGGGTGCTCAGAGAAGACAGCACCCAGAATTTACTGAAGGTGGAGCACACATGGGGCACATTCCTTGTCCCTTACTGGGCTGCCTGGCCCTGGCAGGGCCAGCACAAAGTATTTTTATTTGTGATACACAAATAAAATGGCAAGACTCCTGATTTTTATATGTTCTGTATTGGTTCTGGGCAAATATGAAAATATTTAAGAAAAAGAGAGAGCTGCTCTTCAGTTTTTCCTATCAGTGTTATGTTTGTGCACTTTTTTTGCCATTCATCCATGTTGTACTTTGTGTGAGGGAGGTTTCTATTTTGTACATCAAGTGGAATCTTCAATTTTATCTTGCCACATGCTTAAAGGAAGTTTTTATTTCTGTTACATTGTTTTAGAAACAGATCCACACTTCTTTTGCTGTCTAAGAAATGGTCTCTAGTCAATCAGAATTTGGCCTGGTTTGAGACTGTGGTGGAGCCACATCATGCAGGAGCACTTCAGCCATAAAGGGCATTTGTTTAAAAAGTTTCATGTGCTGACAATATGAATATTTTCAGTGGTGACAGTTAAGGCTGAACATATTTTTCATATTTTTGCATTTTACTAGAAAATAATTGAGGGGCAAAAAAAGTATTTTTCAGGCATTACTTGTGGATTTTGCTTTTTTATGCCATGTCCCTGTTCTGGGACCTGTAAATATATGGATTTCTAAGATATTTAGCTCAATGCAACCATTCCTTGCTGCTAGGAAGAGAACATGAATCTTTTTTGGGGAGCTAAAATTCCAGTGCCCCTGTGTGTCTGATTTGTGGGTCACAGGCCCTTCATTCTGCATCCTCACCTTCAGGCTTTGTGATTCTTGGTGATGGATGTGGGTATTGGGAGCAGAAGGTAATTTTAAAGATATAGATGAAAAGAGTTTCAAATAATGAGGTAAGAATTTTATGTCAGTGCAGTGGCTTTTTTGTTTAATCAAAATTTTATGTTATTTTGATTTCTGGAGCTTAAATAGAGCACAGCAAGGATCCTAAAACCAAAATTAGATTTTGGCTTTAATTTTTGGGTGTCATCCCTCAAGACACAAAGTAAAGTAGCAACTTAGAGCAGCAAACAACATGAATATTTCAGAAGCAGCATCTTTTCTTTATGCTGCCATCTGTTGATGACCTATGCATAGGAAAGGATTCATTTCCCAAAGTCAAAGGTTTCATTTATCAATGAGATATCATGAGAAGGCTGTGAAATACAAGGTAAATTCTGATGGTTGAGAGAACTCTCCAGCATTACTTTTTTTCCCTCTTGGAACTATGGATTGGTTGAATGTAGGTGCTGACAAAAGTAGTATTGTGGGGGAAGAAGTGATGCACAACACTTACTGTCTTTATGTATATAAACAAAAATTAGCAAATGAAAGAGCTAAAGAGGTCTGGTTTGTTAACACTGTATGTTTTGAACTTTTGTTTTTTGAATGGTTCTGATGATGGAAAACAGAGGCCATAAGTTGTGTCCTTGAATCTGTGAGCTGCAGGGAAAGCTCAGATGCTCACAGCACCATTTCCATTAATGCATTTTCCTGTCTTCAGTGCAAATGACCCCCAGATATGTGATAGCTCTTAACACATTTTGAAACTCTCTCCCATAATTAACTTCTGATGGACAGAAACAAGGCTGTGAGGGTTAGAGATTTGAAGAGAGAATGCTCAACAGGTTTTGAAAAGGGTGTGTAGAAGTCCTTCTGCCATTCCCATGATTAGATTTAATTATTTTGAATTGATTGTAGGGTCTTGAGCACGGATGTGTAACGAGCTGTTTGTTGTCCCTCAGCAATGGCACCTTTTAAAAGCCATCTTCAGTCAGATCCCAGCCAAGCACAGAGTTCCTCTTTGCTGCTGATTTGCCAGCCTGGCTTGTGCTAAGCAGCCTCTGCAAGATTTCTGTCAGAGCAGCTCCATCCTGTCACCAGAGGCAGCCTGATGACTCTCAAGCCTCTTCTCTTGCTCAGTCCACATGCTGCTGTTAGCATCAGCTCAGCCTTTCTGACCCTGGGACGTTTAAACAAAATCTGCCTGCTCTTCCCACCTCTCCACTACCACCATCCTTCCCACATTGTAGAACCACAGAATGGTTTGGGTTGGAAGAAACCTCAGAACTCCATAAAACTCATTCCAACCCCCTTCCATAGGCAGGGACACCTTGCACTAGACCAGGCTGCTCAATGCCCCATCCAACCTGGCCTTGAGCACTTCCAGGGATGTCCTGGGGGTGTCTTTGTCACTGATGTGCAGCACAGAGCTCCTGGTGATGATGATGTTTCTCTGCAGCACGTGAGAGGCACAGGTTTGGGCTGTTATTAAATTAATAATTCCAGTCCTGCACAATGACTAGTCTGATGACAAGTCTCTGCAAAAAAACTCTTGGTAGCCTTTGAAGCAAGCATGCAGAAATATCCTATTTTCAGCTGTACATATTTTTTTTCCCAGAATTACTTCACCATGGCACTGCTCTAAATATGTCTTGTGAGATAAGCTTTAAATCCTACTTGGGCAAAGTTTATTAAAAATTAACATTTGCATGGGGAGTTATAAAAAAGAATAGGACCTTCATTAGCTTAACATCATCTGAAGTACAAAATAATATTGAATTGCTCTCCACTGGCCCAGACCAGGCAGACTCTTACTGCCTGCCAGATCTTGAAGCCCAGAAAAGTCAGCATCAATAATACCCAAAAAGCCACACTGGAAACTGCACCTCTATTCCCAGAGGTCCAAGAAAATGAGCTGCTACCACAGGCTAAACAACCTGAACTTATTGGAATGGGATGTTAGCTGCCATTCCTCTCAGTGGGGAAAACTGCAGTGTTCATTAGGCATCCACTCCAGCTGTACTGCTCTGGCAGCTCACCCTGTTTGGGAGTGAAAAGTCAATGCAGGGGATGTAGTTTCAAACAGTTTTGCTTTATGGAAGTTCACACTTGAACCAACACAACCCCTGGGCCAGGTGGTGCTGGTGTATCCTCACTGAGATTGATCCCATTGACAGGGCTTCTGATCTCCAGCCTCTACAGGAGTTTGAGGGAAATGGAATAACAGTAAAGGTACTGAGAAAAACAATGGGATGAGAAAGAGTCTGTACAATGGATGTATGTGGAACATGACTTTTCATTTTCATTTTGTTTTCTAGCACAGATGACGAACGCGTTCTTTCCCGTATCCCTTTCCTCTTGGGACTGCATGTTGCCTGCCTCTACCTCGCAGCATTTAATCTGTTGTGATTGCCTTAAATGCCTGAGTCTCCACAATATTCACCTTCCCTTGGGCTGCAAGTCAGCAGCATGTGTGTCTTTGTGTTAATTTGTCCCAGTTCAGAGGCACAGCATCATTAGTGAGCCGCCGCCACCACGGTAATTACTGTGGGATTTGGGCACAGCGGTTTGCTCGTGCATGGCTCTGTACCTTCTCTTTAATCTACACAGGCCATCTGCTTCATTTCTTAACTAAAAGTTGTTTTGCTTCTGATTTGGAAGAGTGACTCTGTTGCTCCTAATCTTCTCTGTGTAGAAAAGCCATTGCAGCCAGGATAAATTACATCAGTTTGATAGCTCGTGCTCGCTTTTGAAAGATTTCTTGCAGGTTGTGCCCCGTAGCTTTGCTGTACATGGATTTTTGCTTTCCTCTGTGGCTGCAGGGACAGTCAGGGCAGAATTTTGGTAGGACCACTCTGTGATCTTGGGAACTCTTCTAAGTCTGACCATAGTCCCGCTGTTGGCTTCTAGCAAAGATTTCCCAATACAAATATAAATATACAATAACAAAAATGTTACTGGGTGGTTATCCCATGACAGCCCTGTGAGTAATAACCTTTTAAACCCTTGTCCAAATAAGAATTGTGTGTTGGGTGACAAAGCACTTTGGCTCCTGTCTAAAAGGTCTGTTGTGTCTTTTGCCACTGCTTATCTGATCAAAAATAGTGGATTGTTGGACTGAGCAGGTCAAAGACCCAAGTTACTCCAAGTCTGTCTTCTCCTCTTTTGCCTTTCTCTTCCCAGGACTTCTCCAGAATTAAATGGATCAGCTTTTTGTTAAGAGCCGGTTTCCTAGGCTTGGGCAGTCCTCAGGCATCACAGTAGATTAAGTGGATGGGACATTGATATTGCTATGAGGAAAAGCTTACTTTTATTTCCAAGAAAAACCTGTTCATTAGATGATGATTTTGAGGGGTACTCTGTGGTGTGGTCAAACGGGACAATTTTTGATGTTTTAGAGGCATTCAGATTGTAAAATAAGAGCAGTGGGGATCTAACAGCATATGTCACTTTTGTTGTCTTTTGGAAGAATTTATAGCCTAGTTTTACCCATAAAGTGGGTTTTGTTTGTTGCCTTTTAAAGATTGTCCCTGTTGTCGATAAATAAGGTGAGGACTACAGTGATCCATTCCTCAAAAATATAAAATGAGAAAAATAACTTCCTTAGGTCTATTGACAATTTATTTTTCTTGTAATGGGAACATTATTTCTGCATGAGCCTCTCTCTCCTTGCCACTGGAAGCTGGTGCATGCAGTTCTGAGACAATGAAATAGCAGCATCAAATCAGGCAGTTTGCATCTTGGTTTTGTGAAAAGAATAAAAAAAAATAACATTATTTCTCTGAAGATGTTGTGGAGTAGAGCAATCATTTAGAAAATGAAAAGATTCTTTGTCTAGGAGGCTCTTCTGTTTCACCCTTTAATCTAAGCAGCTGTCTTTCTCCTTCCCCATGGGAAGTTGTGGTGGGTAAATAAAATGGAAATTCATTTGATGATGGAGACATTAGAGGTTGGCATGGACAATTAATTAGTTATTAGACAGAATTAATTTTATTTGATCCTTACATGGTTCTATTGCTGCATAGAAATTCAGCAGCTCAGTGAGTTATCCTGTGAATGCAGCCCTGGTTTTGCTGAAGGATGGGGCTTTTGGTGGCTCTGACATCAGGGGTGGCTTCTCTCCTCACCTGTGTGTGAAATGGAGCTACAGGGGAGCTTTTGGCTTTGTGTTGCTGGAAGTCACTGTGGGCTTTGTGACCTTAAACTTGAGCTTTTCCCTTCCTAATCTAAATGCTCTCATCCTTTGCTCAGAACTGGTTTGAAAATATTTCTGAAGCTCCATCAGCAAAAAGCTGATTTGAGAAGAAAATTAGAAGCTTTTCTTCTGAGTTCCTTTGCTCATGTGAGGGATAGGATGGGGTGGCTGCAGGTGGGAGTGGTAATCTTCATCTCCAGAGGGATGGAGATGATGATGGGATGATCTCATAGTGGGACAAAGCAGCACCTTTGGATTTCCCCTTTTACTCCTAGAATTCAAAGCCACATTTTGTTGGATTCTGGTAGGTACTGATCATTTCTTCTGCAAAACCAGAAAGGAAGTAGATCTCCTGATGTCTTTCATGACTTTTGAATGTCAGGAATTTGGAGTATGTGCAACAGGAATGCTTTGGGAATATTCATACTTATCACTATCTCTGCTTCCTTTTACTGCTTCTTTCTGGTTTTGCCCTTCTCTGTGTGTCTTCAGGAGAGGTAGCACCTCAGAAGTGGCTGCACCATGCCAGTGATCCTTTCCTACCCAGGGCTGGTGCACATTTTGGTGTTTTGTTTTGAAGACAATGACCTAATCACTGAGAAGAGCCCCAGAGAGCCTTCAGAGGTCTGTGTTTTAGCCCAGTTCTGAACTGGTGAGTGACCACAACCATTTCATCTTGGGGGCACCACTTTCTCCTCCTGGGAGATGGTGATGCTGAGCTCCCCTAAGAGGCTGCTTTAGGATTAATTGTTAAAAAGTGCAGCATAAAAACCTAAAGGTAGCCCTGCACTTGTGCACTGCTAAGTGGAAGAGTTTCATGAACAAGTTACTTACAACAGTGTCCTCATAAGGCATCTGCATTTGCATATATTATACTGCATTTTCCCTCCTGCTTCTCTCCTGCCTTAATTGTCTGTGCTCCAGTTTTCCCCAGACTGGAGAGTCTCTTGCTTGTGCTAGATTGGTGAACTAAAGATAAAAGTTTTTGAAAATGAGACCAAGGACAAAAGCAGGGAGGATGTTCAACTCAGAACTGTAAAAGAATATGTGTGTTAAAAAAGGGTACCAAATTCAATTATTTTTGTTAACCAGTGAGATCAGAAGAGGAATCAATTATATCATGCAGGTATCTCTCTTTATGAGCTGCATGGTGATAACTTCAATTGCGTTTCCTTTTTAAAGTTGACGTGCCAGGAGACAGCATTGTTTCAGTAGGGATGAGCAAGGAAGAGGCTAATGTCATCTGTAAATGGCAGGGAAATACGAAACTCACACATCTTGACAGTCATCTCTTCTGTTTAAAAAGCAAATAAGTGAAAAAGCAGGAGAAACTGAGGGATAAAATCACACCTCTTGAAGAAATACAGGGCCAGGCTTGGCGTGCTTTGTTGGAGATGATTTAGCAGTAATTAAATTGGTTCCAACATAGCGGGTAAGACCAAAGATGAGAAGAGGAAGAAAAAAAATTTCTTACTATCCATTAACATGTCAGACTGTTAGCAAGCTTGGTGGGAGAGTGGTGTGTAAGTAAGCATTAGTGATGAGTAGCTGCCCTCCCCTTTCAGTCCGCACTGAGCAAGCACTTCACGCTGGCATTAACCACCCCCAGCACAGACAGACTGTCTTTCCTTGCTCTGTTCAGAATCTCTGCTGTCAGACACAGCAGACCCCACAGAAATTTCCTTCATGTTGAATGCAGAATTCAGCCCAGCTCCTGCTTGTTTCCCATCTCTTTTCCTGCCCCTGTGAGGGTCTCACTGTTTGTACGATGCCCCCATGGTTCCTGCCAGGCTGCAGCAGCCCCTGACAGAGATCACCCGTGTGCCTGAGCCTGTGCAAACATTCCATCAAACCTTTCCTCCCAGCCAGCCTGCCGTGGGATGCTGTGCCTCTGGGGCTGCTCTGGTGTGCAGAACAACACGCTGCTTATAAATAACACTGGCTTATTTATAACACACTCCTATGGCGTTGCAAATAACAGCCATATCCATCACACCGTGTTCATTGAAATATAAGGGTTTAAAACCACTTCAGAGAACCCCTGTTTCTTCATGTGGCGAGGGAAAAAGCAATTGCTGTTTGGAGCATGGGAGGAGTTGCCTTTTTGTGTCTCTTTCCTGTTGGTATCAGTGGGGTAAATTGTCTAATAACTTCAATTCTAAGCTTTTGAAGTATTTTTGTTGTAAAAAGTGTTCTTTAAGAATGAAATATGTTTGAAGAGCATGAATGTTAAATTTAAAGAAGAATGATTGTGTTCAACAGTTCAGTGGGTGATATTAAAGAGGCAATTACACATGATTTGTGAAATAAAGAGCAACCTCGGCAGAGTGTGGTACCTGCAGGGTTTAACAGCACCCTCTGATCTGAGCTAATAAGAGCAGTGTCTAATATTAGAGTTTGCCTTGTCAGAAAACCCATTAGTGTGCCAGTGTGAGGACAGGGAGTGCCAGGCAGAGCAGCAGCTGTTTGCCTTTTGGTGCCACAGGAGGAGGCAGGGAGAAGCTCTCTCCAAAAACTTCATTTGTCATGCTGCTGGTTTGCTGTTTACAGTATTAAACTGTTGATTAAGAAAAAGATGATTGAATAGGTACCTTCTTTTAGAAGCATGCAGACTTCAGCTGGAGATTAATTCCTTCATTTGCTTGTGCTCCTCAGAAGTTTTTAAAATTTTGCATAAAGTTTTTTTTTTTGAGATGAAAACTTCAGAGCTCTCTAGTTTTCAACCTGTTTATTCTTTTCATGTCATCTTCCTTCATAAACATTGAACTGACAGTTTTTTTTTCCTTTCCTTCTCACACATCCAAAACCTAAATACAATTAGTTTCCATTCTGTGCCCTCTGGAGGAACAGGTCTTTGTACAAACTTTGCCACAGGCTTGGTGAGGGAGGGTTTTTGATTAGTACTACATTTGTTTTTAAAGTTAAAGCTTTTAGAGGTTTCTGGTAAAATTAGGTATATTGGGTAACCTGTTGGATGTGAAAATATAGAATATTAATCAGAGACCACAGATATTTCTTCTCTGCTTTGATTTTTAGCATGGCTCTGTGAGTATTCTGCATTTTGCTTGGCCCCGAGTTTTCAATTACAAAGTGATTTCTTGTCCTTATTCCCCATCTCATTTATTCCTGGCTCTCCTTCCAGTCAGCTCTGGATAACTGAGAGATATGCTAGAATGGTTCTTCTCAGTTGTGGGAGAGAAATTGATATTTATTAACCATCTACTGAAATGGTAAAAAGCAAGAGGAAAAAGTGAAGAATTGCACTGGTGAATACTGCAGAGAAGCATATCTTCAAATATGTACAAGACTGCTCTGGAGGAAGAGGTGATAATTTTTTGCCAGGGATTGTGCTCACAGGCGTGGAGATCATTTCTAGCAGGTATTTTGTGTTCTGTTCATGCTGCCAAGGCACTGCCCCAGCAGCTCTGAGCACACTCAGGATGGATGGACTCTGCTTTGCCCTCTCCTCTCTCCATGACCTCAGTGTCCTGCTCCCTGGGCTGAGGAATCCAAGTGACAGAGCCAGCCTGGTCTTGTCAAGCAGCCTGAGGTGGATGGGATCAATATTTCCCTGAGTGGAGCTCTGTGGAGGTATCAGTGAGATACAAACCTTGTGAGGATGCTGAGACCATCAGAAGATCCACCATCAGAAGGTACATCTGTACTTCACAGGTACATCAGCTGCTTGTACCTTGTTCCTCGTGTCACAGAAATGCCACTAGAGGATCTTACATGGTGATGACACTGTTTTCAGAGCCTGTTCAGAAATTGGAGACTTCTGAAGATACAGCAGTAGTATTTTCTTTGCATGTACTCCTTTCATTATGTGTACCTGGTGCTGATGTGATTTGCTCGTGTTCTGAACTGATAGCTTTCCCCCTAATTTTCTTCTTGACTTAAGTGAGTATTAATCATAAACTGTTTCATTAGTAGCTAATTTGATTGAGAGAAAAAGTTGAAAAGATTTGACATCTGCTGTAAAATTTGTCTTACATCTCCCATGGACTCGAGGCAGGTATTTGGCACAGAGATTCTTCTGCATAACCTTGCTTGTTGATTTTGTTTGTGTGTGCATTTAGAATCCTTGATGTGCACAGGGAGACAGGCAGGAACTTATCACTTGCTGTTTTTTGGGTGCTTCTTTACCCTCAAGAAGCTGAAGAGAATTAATAACCATGGGCAGCATCTCTGGAACTGCACTGACAAAAATAAAGCATTTGTCCTGCTGCCTTTGAACATGCTAATGCTCACAAATGTTGTTATTGGAGGTGAAATAATAAGGACAAGTGTAAAAAAGTGAAATGGGAGCAGCTTTTTGGAATAAGTTGGCAGAGAGGGATTGTCAGGTGGTCAGAAATTCCAGCTGTGTGATTTGTTCCTGTTACCTTTCACCTTCCCTTCATTGCCAAACCAACCCTTTTTTTGTGGATTCAAGTGATTTTATGGTGATTGTGGAGGGTTTTTAAACGGCCTAAGGTGGATGTTAAGGACACTGTTAAATAATTGAAAATGATTCCTGAGAGAGGGAAACAAAGCCAATTGCAGGATCACAGCCCTGGTGATCTTCTGGAGAGAAGGGTCTTAGCTGTTCATGAACCTGCCTGGAAGAATTCCATGGAATATGCTCCTGGAGAGAAGGGGAAACCAGGAGAGCTGGGGAGGCTGGGGAGGACAATATCCTCAGCAGCTTTCAAACCTCAACTGCTGTGCAAGTTTGAGTCTGCCTAGTGCTGATAATAGATTCCATTGAAAATGGCATCATCTCCTACAGCACTGGCTGGTAAGATAAATGTGTATTTGAGAAAGATTGTACTAAGTCAGGAGTGTGCCAGGTTTATTGAAAGGCACTTTATTAAATAATATAATGGTATTTTCCAAATGGAAGCAGAAGAATCAAATACAGCAACAGCTATGTGACTTTACTTTAAACTTTTAACTTACTTTAGAATAAGAAAAACTGGTCTGATAGTATTACCTGGCATGTCACAATGGACTTCTTTCCAGAGACAGGACAAATTTAGGAATGAGTGTTGTGGGTTTAAATACTGCAGTGCAAAAGGGTCTGTTCCCACCTTTTTGTTTTCTTGAAGACTTGATTGCAAACTCACAATTCTTTAATTCTGCCTGTGGTGGGTTGGGCGTCCTTTGGATTGTCTTTCTGGTAGGTGGAATGCAGTAAAAGTGAAAATTCAACTAAAGTCCCTTAAAATGGTTCAGAAAGTTCTGTGTAGAAGTGTTGCATATGAAAATATGATAATCATCATATTGAGCACCTTTTTCTGTGGTGTTACATGGCAGGGAGGGACTTTTCCCCTTTCTATCTTTTGTTTGCCAGTTATTTCTGTAGTTTTACCATATTCTGTACACTTGGAAGTTGTGCCCAGAAGAAAAGCTGATGGTCTGATTCATTCTCCAAAACGTGGCAGATTGTTACTATGAAAACAAACCAAAGGGTTTCGTTTGCAACAAAGGAGGTTTTATTTGCTACTATGTTTCTGTTCTTTACTGAAATCTAGTTTTGTTGAAAGTGCAAACATTGTGGTCAAATATTAAAAGGATGATGAATGTTTCTCATACATTTAATCATAATTGTTTTTCAGATGTGTATAATGAATATCTTTCCTAAATAATGTTTTTCTTCTGGTAAACTGATTTTTCCACTTGTTTTTAATGAAGCACGACTTCAGTGCTTCGCATTTTGTCTAATGGTGTGCACATAACATTCTTGATGTCAATGCTGTTTTGAGGAAAGATTTTGTTGACTTAATATTGCAGAGACAATGGAGAAAGAGGAAAAAAAAGCCATGTCATTTTGTCTGTGAATTAATTTTGCAGCGTCTAGTGATACTGAGGGGAAGGTGTTCACTGAGTGGCAGCTAGTGTTAAGATTAGCTTTACTAACTAGTAGGCTATTTTAAAGTGAAAATTTCAGTCCTGAAATGTTTAAATTTGAGGAAATTCATACATGTGGGCTGTTGTCACAAGAACTGGAGATTCAGGTGTAAAGATAAATTCTCTCCTCTGGTATTCTCTGCTGCTGTGGTTGAGGTGGGGGGGTACTGAGGAGATCATTTGCTGGGTTTTTGTCATCCCCTGGCTCAGCAGCTTTTGGGAGAACATCTTGTCCTGTTGCTGTGAGCATGGCAGGAGTGGGTGAGGAGGTACCTGTTACTCACAGAGAGGTGGGGAAGGGACCCAGGACTTTGTGTCTTCACTTATTCCTCATCAACCCAGTTCAGGCACAGATGATGCTGCAGAATGAGAGCAGCAGTCAGACATGGGTGATGAGAGTGTGAAAGATTGGGAAAGGAGTTATGCTGGAAAAAATGATGATTGGACTTGTTGACCTTAAAAAGCAGTTGAAGAAGAGGTGGCAATTTGAAAGCACAAAATCTAATGAATGAATGGTTTAGAGTTGTTTGGGAGTTGTTTTCCCTGTCTGTGCAAGGCAACAACAAAGATGTTCAATGGAGCTGAAAGGTGGCAAATTAAAGCCTGATAAAAGAAAATGCATTTTCAAGCAGTGAAAAAAAAATAATGGGATTAATTTCCACCAGAAAACTGGTAAAGTCAGGAGCTTCTCAGTGTTCAGAAAGACTGGATATTTATATGATCAATGAAAGTCTCCAGAGGAGTTGTCAATGAGAAGTTGTTTTTCAAATGTTTTTATTAGATGTCATTTTTCTGGAGTTGGGAAGCCCAAGGTGAAGGTGCAACTGGAATTTTGGTCAAGTACCTTCCTGAAGTGGTCTTTGGAGCTGTTTCTCAAACATCCAGTTCTGTTCTTCACCATGTCAGGGTCTCAGAAGGAGCAGGATGCCAGGCACAGAGGGGTTGTGGGCTCCTCTGCCAGCCTGCCCTGAGGTTTGTATGGGATTCCCATGGCAAACCTCTGTGCAGAAGCTGCAGTCCTGAGCACTGAGGTGGCACATTTTCCTTTTCAAATCCAGAAAACTCTTTCAGAAGTGCAGGTCACAAGGTTAAATATCAGCTTCATGGTGCTCACTGGCTGCCCAAGAGCAAACTCTGAAGGTGACTGCTGATTAAGCTAATGAGGCACATTCTGTGGGTGTTGGCTGAGCTGTGCTCTGGGTGAGAGAATAAACTGATCCTGGAAACAGCCAAGGAGGTGTTGTGTGGTGCACTTTCCATCTTTTATAAGAGAGAGGTGTTAAAATGAGCTTTCATATTTTCCAAGGGTACAAGTTAAAACATGGAACCCTCATTGCGTAGGTAATGTGAAACATATGATGTAAAATTAGTATTTTTACTTCATGCAGGAAAGGGTAGAATTTTAGTTTGGAGTAAAGGCTTTTCATTGCTTTGCTCTGGGTAAATCACTGGGTGTGATTAAATAATCTGGCCCAGTTTTGTTGTTGGGAGCATGGTTTGGGTGTCAAGTGACCCTTTATGGTTCTTATTATTTCAAGAAGAATATATTTGGATATTCTTTTGCTTTCTAGGTGGTTCATGTAGTAGGGAAGGTGCACCCTGGGCCAAATTCAGCCTCAGTTCAGTCTTCTCTCCCTGCTGTCCTCTCTGAAGGACAGGAGGGGCTGCTGGGCTGCAGGGGCCAAGAGCTGTGTCCCCTCTGCCCTGATAATCCTTTATAATAATGCAGATATGCTATGGGTGACCTGGGAGATAACTTGATGTATAATTTGAGAAACTCTTATTGCAATCACTGATCTTTTATACCCTGGAGGCAGTAGAGGGAATGTTTTATGAATTAAGTAAAGTATGGGAAATTATTAATATCTTCTAATAAAGCAGTCAGGTGATGTATATTCTGAAGCATCACCTAAAATCCCTTTTTCTTTGCCTGGTTCAGAAAGCCACGGCTCAGTATTTCTGGAGTTGTTGACACATCATGGGGGGGATCAAGGAATTACTTTTGAGTTCAATGGAATGTGCTGTCTTGGATTGGACGAACTCATATCTGATTTTTTTTTTTTTTTTTGTTTCTGTCTTAGCCTGAATACCCTGGGAGTAGAGCCCAGGTGATGGGGCCATTCCTCCTCTGTTCTTGCAGAGACAAGTGCACTGGCTTTGAGCACAGTCCAGTTTACTTTTCTTCCAAGTTAATGATATTTAAGTGGTTTAAACTGCAGGAAATTGTAGACAGGAGGAAAAAGAAATCCAAGTGTAAGGAATGAACATAGGGGTGAAATTTTTCTACACTAGCAGCATTAAAATCTCATGTACCATCAGAGAAACTTTTTTTTTTCTTATTTTTAGTTCTCCATTTTTTTTAAATAGATGAGTAACATATTAGTTTTGTATTGCCAGTGAGGATGAATCCATTCCCTTTTCAGCTGTATGCTTTCCCTCTGGCACTGATGGTAATCTTGTGGCTAGATTGAAGAAGGGTATGTTGAGAGGTTTTGGGGTGTTTTTTTTAAGAAATTGCTGTTTGTCACATGTGAACCATGCCCGTGGTGTCAGATACTGGTGTCAGATGGGGAGCGACCCTGTGCTGAGGCAGGTGAATAAGGCAGCTTCACACACGAGATTGCCACTGCCTGAGAAATGGGACTATGACAAATGATAGGGAAAAGAGGGGTTTTTGGGATGGAGAGATGCCAAACACACTGAGACAGAACAGCAGGCTCACTCTGGAGATAGGCAGCAGTGAGTGTTCCAGTAGAGGGGAGCTAAATGAAGAAAAAAACCATACAATTATTTCCCAGCAGCAGGAGGCTAAGAAACATAACTAAACATGTTAAACTCACTGTGAAGCAGGAGGACCCCAGGGTATTTTAGTCAGATAATATTTAATTTGTTGCAGTGTCAGTTGTATGATTGCTTGTCAGCTGGCATATGGATGTGCTCTAAGCAAAATGGGGCTTTCAGAGACCATGCACAATTTTCCAGAAGATAGTAAAGCAGGAGATTTATCAGAGACAGATTAAAAGAGCTACAGTGGATTTATTTGCTCTGGTCCATTGCCAGGATCTAAGGCAAGCTGAGCTCTCTGCAGAGAAGTGTTGGAGGAGAGGGACAGGAGCTAGAAAGGGAGGACCATAAATCAGGAGGAAAACCTACAGAATACAAGAGCATGTGAGATGTACACAGGTATTTGTAGGAGTACTTTTAAACTGCCAGCTGAATGTTGGCCAGAAGAACAACTGGATTGTAGAGTTTCTCCAGAATTTAGGAATGGGTGGTTGAGAAGCTAGGAGTGTCTCTGAATGCCTTGTTCTGGCACCTAAAATGAGTCTTTGATCATCTCTCTCATGCTCTCTGCCTGATTGTGCCCTCTTCCCACCACAGTTTCCCTGAGTTGTTGCTCTCTCTAGACTTCCAGCCTCAGGAGGAAAGTTGCTTTTCAGCCTGAATGATAACCTGACTTTCCTAGCAAGAAAATGGCTCTAAGAGTGTTAGAAAGCAGATGAAAACCATCCCTTGCAGAGAGATGATGGGACACACAGGGATTCCTGGTTTGCTGTGTGCCTGTGGTTATGTACACCAGCTTTTCTGACCTCTCCCCACCTGTTCTGTTAGGTGTGGATGAAGTTACTTGGACTTCAAAAAAAGGAATATTTTATTTTTCTTGGAGAAGCCTTAGTTGTAGGGCACAGCACATCTGAAAGGCTTCTTTAGAGGTTAAATCCATCTTTAGATTCCTGCAGTAGCTTTATATTGGCTTGAGGGGCAAAAACACCAGCAGAGTGTTGATGTATAGACAGTCACATTTGAGAATTAAGGATACTTTAAAAAATGTTTCCTAATGGTCTTGTCAGTGCAAGGATAGTGAAATCTGCTGGATGTTTTTATTTTTATGAAGTTAACAGGTTTTTTTTTTTGTAAATGGTGTTTTAATTGAGGTCTTGAGTAGAAAGTCAATGGTGTGTGCATACATATGTGTCTGCAGTCAGTTCTGATTTGCAAAGTAATGTGAAAATAGGTCAGCCACAGAGAGAAGTGTTGGGAAATGGCTGCAGCTGAGAAGGAAGCTGTTTGTAGGCTTGGGAGTAGAAAATTTTGGCTTCAAGATGATTAGTACAGAAGATGAGAGTGCTAAGAGGAAGGGGAACCATTTGCCTTCTGGTCATCATAGTTGCTGCTGAAGGCAAGGAGGGGTTGAGAAGTTTCTGGTAATTTAACTTTTGCTGGCTTTGTTTGGCTGAGAGCTCTTGGGGTTTTTGTTCCAGGAGAGTCCTTTAGCTCCTGTGCTAATTAGCAGTGCTCCAAGAGAGAGCTGAGGGATAAGAGCAAAGTCTGACCCAATGTGTCTTTAGCCCCAGCAGTCCCTGCAGGGCTGGTGCTTCCTGGGCCTTGCTGTTGCTTGATTATTGCTTTTCCCCCTACACTTTCCACAAGACAACAGGATTTGAACATGGAAGAAGTTACTTTACTTACTTTACTTCCAAAGTAAGGCTTAACAGCCCTCAGACTGGGGCAGAACCTGTTAATTGTCAGCATCCCTGATCCCATTCCCTGGCTAATACTTTTTTTAGGGTGTAGAGCATCTCCTGTATCCTGGTGAACCTGGAGAGGGCTGCACATGTTTCCCATCAGGAAGGCACAAACAGGCAGCCCTGAGAAGGGGCAGATTCCCACTGATGCTGCAGCCTGGTCGTGGTGCCTGGTGGCTCTGCTGGCACTCAGCACTCAGGGCTCTGGGCTTTGTTACCATGAGCTTCATCATTCTGATACAAACTCATTCCTCTGAATTACAGAGATGTTGTTGAATTGTAATTCTCCTCTTTGATAAACACATCACTGCAGTTAAGATTTATCCCATTTATTATTTGCCTTTATTCAGTAGACAATTTACCTGTCAAAGAAGGAAATTAGACTGTTTTCATATTATTCATATTAAGGCTCAGTTGATTGTTTCTTGTCCTTAATTCTTCTCTAGCTGCTTGCAATTTGATTGTTACTGTTTTTTTCAAGTATTTTATGAGATACTGAAATATTGAAGTGATTTATAATTGCCAGATTCTGTATCCTCTCATCCATCCTTCTTTTAAAAGGTTGGGTCTGTCTGTCCTGTTTCCAGTTGCTGTTTTAACATTTGTGAGTTCCTCAAAGGTAGTTGCTCATGGACCAGAGATTAATGTAATTAATTTTATCAAGTAACCTAAGAATATATTTTGTCAGTAGGTCCTGACACAATCTAATATATTTAAGTATTCTTTATTTTAGACATATTTTGGTTTATATTCCAGTGCCTCTCACTAATTTTACCAATGTTAAACATCTGGTCAAGCCTCACTTGCCATCTCCCTTCTTCTATATATTAGTTTAAAGCCAGAAAGCCCAGACCTCTGTCATACAGCCATCTCTCTCTTTTATTTGTGTTTTTACAAGAAATAGTTAGCTAAATTATACCTGATTGCAAATAGCACCTGTTTGATGTTGAAGCTCTGTATCTTTCTTCAGTCTTGAAATTTTCCCTTATTACAACTAATTTGGATTTAGGAGTCTGAAGATGAAGAGGAGGGGGAAGAAATCTTGCCACTGATTTCTGATAATGAAGCAGCCTGTTAACATTCCTCAAAAATTATCATTAATTAAACAAAAAGCTGATGTAATACTTGGGAATATTTCTGTACCATCAAAAAAGCACCAAGTGAGAAGGAAAATATTCTACAAAATATCATTTTGATTCCACTGTACAGAATCTGTCTCCTCTGCCAGGCTCTAACCTGTGCACAAGTGAGAGAGCAAGAGAGCTGTGCCATTGGGTTGTGGATTAATAGTCAGAGTTCACTCGTGTGGAAATAAAGCAGATTTTACTGTGACTAGAATGTGTCATTAAAAAGCCATTATTGGAACTGACCGGCACAATTCCTGCTCTCTCATTGCTAATGACAAAGCAATCTGTTCTTTAAAAAACAACAAGCCTGTGTTTTTTTGAAGAGAATGGTGCAGGAGACTCACCAGAACAGAAACGGGGTGAAGAGAGGCAGTTGAAAGATTTATTGATCAATAAACCAGACAATTACAGCTTGTTTATAAAAGGAAAAAAATGAAAAAGCCACCTCGAACCTCAGGCCTGCGAGCAACCCTGAGACTCTAATAATGATAACTCTGGCATCCAGCTTGAAACCATAAAAGTCAATAGGAAGATATAGGATTTCAATAAAATTATGACACTAGATAAACTTTACCCCAGGAACACATTTTCCCTGGGTGTGTGACTGACTTCAGCTAGATTTGTAACTTTAATTTCTTTCTTATTGATTTTTCTTTTCTTCAAGTAATTAGAAAGCCTGTGGTGAATGGGGTGTGTGTGTTTGAAGAGGGCTAAGGAGCAGCAGCAGAGGAAGGCCCTGAACTTACATGTATGTATACAGGGTCAGACACCTTTTTATGGTGTTTTTGGCTATGTTTTACTCTTCAGCTGCTTCCCACACCCAGGCACGAGTGGCTCTGATGCTCCTCAGTGAGCAGGTGTCTGTGGGCTGCCCTGTGATGTGCAGTGCTGCAGTGACTTGGGGAGTGATGATGATGATGATGGTACTTATGAGAGCCCTTCTTAGTTCTTTCCCTAAAATTAACCCAAAAGTCCTGGAGGACCCCACTTATATTCCTGCTGTTTCTAAACCCCTCTGGGGTGTGAAGGCTGCAGAAAAGGATTTACTTTGAGCTTCAAGCTACTTGTCAACTGGGTCAGATTTTGGTTTTACACAGAGGGAGTAGAGGAGCTGGTGGGAGGACTGGGGAGAAGCTTCATCTTAGGGGTGGCATTTTGCAGAGGTGCCATCCTGTTCTTTCCCATAGCACATTTTCAAGGGATTAGCTCTAGTTTCTGGTTAAAATTGTAAAATGTGTTTGCTTCTTAGTTACTTATGCAATAGTGGGAGGAATATTTATTTGATGAATGGGCTGGTGCTGGCAGAAGGAAGGGAAACTGTTCAACCTTTGAAAAAATCACTATCCTTCCTCTTTTTCAAACTTACATCTCCTCAAACACAGCTGCAAGCTGCAGCACCAGGGTTTGCTGCAGGGCATTAATTTCCTAGGTTTGTAATGAACATCAAAATTATTATTCTTCATTTAGGGCATGTTTGGAATGAGACACATTTCTGTTCAGGTGTTGATTTAAAAGTGGTTAAGGTGAAGATCACCTGGAATTGTGCCAGGGTAGGGCCATGGTGAGTTAGCAGAGATTTCCCCTGTGCTGGGTGAATTTTGGAAATGCCCAGAGGAACTGCTTTTTAGTAATTCTGATGAATACTCTCCAGATAAGAAGCAGCAAAGCAGCTGTATTAGAATAAGGTTAGAAAGGGCATCTGAGAGTGCCTGGGGAGGATTTTGATGGGTCATGAAGAATGAGGAAATACTGCAGTAATTACTAAATTAGGATTACATTATAGAGAATCTTTTTAGACAGAGGACTTCTCAACAAGAACTTCTGTTTCCTGCCAAACTAACAAAATCTTTAGGAGGGAGGGAAAAGCTTTTAGTAAGTGCTCTTGATGGGGAGAAATTTAAAAAATGGAGCTGGGGACCACTTGGAGGCTGAGAATTGATTTCACTAACAGTATTAATATTTAGAAATAATTAAAGAGGCTAAGTAAACTCCAGGATCAAGTGTTTAATTGTGCTACCCTTTAATTCAGCTTTTCATAACTTTTTTTTTCCCAATGCAGCTTCTGCTGTGTTTACCATGTGTGATTTTTTTTTTTTTCTTGACAAGTTTACTCTTTGTTTTAGAGAGACACTTTGAAGGGCAAGGGCTGTGGTTGATTTTAGGGGAAAGACAGCCTGTGGGGTTGGTCATGCTCCCATGCAGCTCTCCCATGCTCACATGAAGGCTGGAGTTTGTCCTCCTTGTACTCAACAGCCCAGGAGCTGCTGGGGACTTGATGGGGATGACTCAAATGGGCTGATATTCATCAGTTAATTGGAAGCCAAGTGTGGTGGGAGTTGCCAGTGGTCCTGATTGCTTTTGAAAAAACACCAAGGATTTTGGGTCTGCCCCTGGTGCAACGGAGAGAACGTAGCAGTGGTGAGCTATCACGTGGATGAAAGATGCTTAGGAGAAAATTAGGACAGCAGAGGAGCTTGGAGTGCAAAGGAGAGAGGATGCTGTAATTGCAAATCTAATTGCAACAACATGCAAAGCTCAAACCAGTACCTTCACTAAATGCTGTCATTAGGTTCTCTTCTGTGCTCTAGAAAGTGATTTGGCTGTTAATGGGGAATGGAAATCCTCTTCCAAGGAAAAGCAGTTTGCTTTATGGAGAATGCACTGGGCAGAGTGGGTGATGTCTGTGGGTACTGGAGGGGGAAGAGGAGGATGGAGAGATCCTGTCCTGCTGCCTTTCTGCTTAACAAGTTCATTACAAGGCAGGTCTGACTGCATTTGGGTTTTCTTCTTTTTCTGTAACATGGAAGTATCTCCTTTCCCATGTCCATTAGGTGAACAGTTCTAAACTATGGCAAAACTATTTCCCTGGAAAAATATTTCTCTTCAGTCAAATCTGGGCTAGGAGCTGGTAATAGCTGCTGGTACTATTTATGTTAAAACCTGTTTTTCTTTATAATTTTCTTCACTCAGTTCCTGTAGCCCCAGGCTGTCCTTCAGTCTTGGGGTCCTTTTACCTGCTGACCAACCCAACTATCTTGGCTGACCTTTCAGTCCATGACGTGCTCTGAACACACTGTACCTCTGGCAGTGCCCCCAGTCTTGTTGTCACACCTTGAATTTGAATGTTCCTTCCCTTCCCACAGAGACATTTGCTATCCACATTCTGACTTTGACCTTTGGATTTGGAAGGAGGAGGTAACCTTTGTATCTGGGCTGAGCTGGGTGGTTGGTGGTCACCTTCACTATCTGAAATACAGCCTTTTGCATTTAGAGGTGTGGGGAAAAGGACCTTTTTTCCTGCCCCAATAATTCCTGGTTTGCCCAAGTGAAGCTTTTCAGTGCAGCTGAGCTGGGTTTATGAAGGCTGCACTGGCCTGGGCTGGATGTGAACTGCACAGCTGCACAGCCCAGGGATCTTCTGATACTACTTTGTCTGTGATGGCAGAATTCCCAGCAAGGAGCTGGTTTGTCCAGACTGCTCCTGCATTTGTGTAGCAGGAGAGGTAGCAAACTTCAGCAGTGAAAGGTGGGCAGCACTGTTCAGGTTCCCTCAGAGTTTTGGCTCTTTGGGTTTATGCCAAGGGCCTGTGATGCTTTGACCCTCCATCAGTGCCTGGGAGGGAGGCATGAGGTGCTTCTGAAGCTGGGAGTGCATTAGGAATATTTCAGCCAGCAGCCTACACAAAAAGTTTTACGTTTAGCTCTGAGCCCAAGCCTTGTAGTTGGGGAGCTGCTGTCAGGGGGAGGAGAAGGATCCTTCTGTTTGTCTTTCTCTGCAAATGCCTGGTTATAATTGCCAGTAGATAGAGAAGTGAGCCAAACACTGCCTGCCAGATATTAACCTCTGCAAAAATGTTTGTTACAAGCACTGAGTGTTGCAGCATCTAACAAGTGATAAGTCACATACCATTTTGAGGATATTTGCTCTCAGCCACTTTGTTCTATGTCAAATCTGTTTCATTTCTGTTGTGATAATTCTGCTTTTTCTTTGCTGAGGCTCTGGCAGGAAAAATGTCAAGTACAACACTAAATATTTTGCTGAGGAAACCCATTCAGCCATGTTGAATTAGAAGAGTGTCTCCAGGAAGAAGGCAGGCTCTGTTTTCAGTTGCCATCTGCTTGTTAGAGTGTCTGCATGTTGCTTTCCTGCAAAGGATGTGGGGTTTTATAGACATCAGAAAGTCCAATTTTTCACTTTTCACAGCAGCAGCATTTATTTTATTAGAACTGTGTGTTCATCTGTGCCTTGATGCTGATATGAAGATGATGAGTGTGCATCCATCAGAGTTGAGTTGATGGATAAAAGAACAAAGTGGATAAAGGTACAGAAGGCTCTTGGAGCACACTCTGGGGCTTTATCCTTAAAAATTTTTGCAGTTGTTCCTGGCAGGGTATATGGTCTGGGCCTTTATCCCATGTGGGAAATGGATTTGTTGAGAGTTCTCTAGGCCCGCACTATGCATCTGTATGCAAACTTTGAGATAAGAAATGCTGACTTAGAAATGCCGTGGAACAGGACAGATACTGTTAAGAGAGAAATGGAGCTAGAAACAAGTTTCAAAGGATGGCCTTGCAAGTAAGACTAGATACTTTGGAGAAATAGAACTATGAAAGATACATTGTAGTAGGGGTGGTTTTAGATTATTGGCTTTGAGGCATCTACAGCATGTTGTGGCAAAAAGCTGATAGGCCAAGAAACACTTACAGTGTATTGTAATTAGGAAATACTTGACTTCTGATTGTGATGGTGTGAATTATAACATCTGTATTGTCTCACCCTTTTCATGAGACTGAAAATGGAATTGTTGCCCTGTTCTTCTGAGTTCTTCTAAGCATTCTGATGTTTACATTCTTGTAATGAACTTTCTCACACACTTTTCTGTAAATAATGATTGCTTTATGTTCTTTTCTGGAGGAGGAGAAATTTGATGGACTGTTGGTTTGTGCAGTGTCATTGGAGAGGTGGCACTGTCGTCCTCCAATCCGCTGTCACTTTTGAAGATCTATAAATGTTGGAGTCAGAAATTAAAGTGCCCTTCTTTTTACCTTGGAGATTCCAGTGTCCGTGTCGTTTTATTTCGTGTCCTATAGCGACACAGAATAAAAGTTTTTAAAACACCTCTCAATTGCCCCATCTCTGGGTCAGAAAAGGGAATTGTCCAACAATCCCTGAGTTACAAGATGAGTTAAAAGTTTTGCTGCTGTTCCTGGCAGGGTGTGTGCTCTGGTCCTTCATCCCTGAGCATCTTGCTGTTCTTCCTGGTAGGATGTGTAGTCTTTGCTTTCATCCCTGAGCATTTTGCTGTTCTTCCTGGCAGGGTGTGTGCTCTGGTCCTTCATCCCTGAGCATTTTGCTGTTCTTCCTGACAGGGTGTGTGGTCTGTGCCTTCATCCCTGAGCGTTGTGCTGCTGTTCCTGGCAGGGTGTGTGCTCTGTGCCTTCATCCCTGAGCGTTTTGCTGTTCTTCCTGGCAGGGTGTGTGCTCTGTGCCTTCATCCTTGAGCGTTGTGCTGCTGTTCCTGGCAGGGTGTGTGCTCTGTGCCTTCCTCCCTGAGTGTTGTGCTGTTGTTCCCGGCAGGAGCGCGATGGGATGCGGGCGATCCTGGAGTCGTACGACAGCGAGCTGACCCCGGCGGAGCACTCGCCGCAGCTGAGCCGCCGCATGCGCGAGGCCGAGGACATGGTGCAGAAGCTGCATGCTCACAACACCGAGCTGGAGGTAATAAAGCAGCATCCTGCTCTAAGCCCAGGGTGGAGGAGTTGAGACCTCTGAGTTGCCTGGTGATGGGATCTGCTCTCGCAGGAACCAGATTTGCGGTGTTCGCGCTCCGAAATTCCGGGATCAATAAGAGGCACAGGTTATTGCTCTGCAGCTGAGGCTGGCAGGAGCCAACCATAATCACTTTTGGGTTTTCTGAGTGTGCTGTACTGCACTGCATGGCTAGAGGGGCAGCCAGTCCCTGTGCTGAAAGGGTTGTGAAGGGGTAGCAGGTGTGGGGTCTTCTCTGTGGTGTAGTCACTCTATCACATGTGTAATCAAGGCTCTGCTGAACACAGTGTGAGCAACTTGTGTTTGCAACAGCTTTACTTTAGGGTTGAAGAAGTAAAGTATGTGTTTGCTGTAAATTCTTCACTTCTTGGGCCTGAAAAACCCCAGAATACTGGTCACTATTCAGTGCTTTTTGCTAGGTTTTCTCTAAGAAAGAAAACATTCTGTCCAAAGATAGAAGTATTTCTGAAAGGAAGTCTTATATTCTCCTTAGGTCTCTTTTTGAAGTTTTGGAATCTGAAATGTGACTCTGGTGAGCTAACATAAACCTGCATTGGCCAAATTGTTCCTCTCTTCTGTTGTGCTTAGTGGAAAGGGCTTTGTGGTCATGAGTTGAAATATTTGGAATATATCGGTGATCTTCAAGCTTGGCAGTTTTATTACATCAGGCTTTACAATAGTCATAAGTATGTGAGTTTTTATTCATGTCTAATTCCATCATCATGTAGATTTAGATGCTATAACTCAAATGGAGTAGAATGGTGGAAATTGCTCCTTGAGTTCATGCTCAAGGCACAGAGTACTGTCTCACTCTGCACAAAACTCTATTTCGGACATCTTTAAAAATGCTCTTTCCTTGTGCAGGGAGATGGGGACTTATTTCAGGCAGTACTGGCTCCAGTGATCTTTAAATCCTTAGGACAGCACCACATGGTGTAGATCAGTGTCCTGGTGTAGATCCATTTCATTGCTGTTTCTCTGAAAACAAAGACTGCAAAGTTTTTGGCAAACTGATAGAGAAGTTAGCTGATAACACAAGATGAAGTGGAAGTTTGCCTGAATTCATCTGCCTCAGAATGTTTCTCTGTTTTTGTCTTTTGAATACTGTATTGCTTCCCAGTAGACAGAGCAGGATTCAGTGATGCTGACATAAAGGGATAGGTGGCTATTTTATCCTGCTTCCTTAGTTGTTCCCAACAGTGGCTCTAGATTGTTGTAGGGAGATTTTCTGAATTGTTTCCTTGAATGTATCAGGTGTGCTGTGTTGTCTTCAGGCAATAGCAAATTGTCTTTTCTTCTTCACATGAAAGCATGGAAGAGTGTGGGAACCATTTGGTTCTACCCCTTTAATTATTTATAGGGAACAAATTCTAAGTTTATTTTCATGGATATGGATTAAGGGGTACATGGAAAATTTCAGAAATGAGATGTGTTCTCTGGATGCTTGTTGTGTCTGATGTCAACCTCTAAGACTTTGCTAGAAGCAGGTCCTTCCAAAGTACAATTTTACACTTCAGCTTGATTGTGTTTGCCTTTCTGACTGCAGTGCTGGCTGCTGAATCCCATCTGTTTTGAAATTTTGGGGAAAAGTGTTTTGTTCCAGTAAAAACTTGAAAACTGGAAAGCGAAATTGAGGTACAGGCAGGACCCCTGGTGCTTCATCATCAGGAGCAGCAGCTGTAATCAGCTGCCAGTAGATCAAAGCTGCTGAGATGGTCGATGGCAGCTATTAATAACTCCTGACTTGATTCTCTGCACCCTCCCAGCTCTGCTGAGCCTCCCCATGAGGTTTGGAATTGTTGACACCTGCATGACTCAGCTCACAAACAGAGGAGACTGCTAGGATGAGGCACCTTGGAGCCTCAGGTGCTTGAGATGTGGGAGAAACAGCCTCTGTGGGGGGGAGGAGGGAAGGCAAAGGGAACTTGAGCATGTTTAAATCAGTGTGGCAGAAGGGTTGGAGCATCCTGGGAGCCTCTGGTGTGGATGGGCTGGGGAGGGGCATGGGAGAACCAGGAGTGCTCACCTGGGAGCATCCAGCAAAAGCAACCATTGCACAGCTATTCCAAACAGACCCAGGGGAGGCCTGGGGTGCCTGCAGAGAGGGACAGTGATGGGTTTGAGCTGAAAAGGCCTGGCTGACCCTTTTTGCAAGGCTGGTATGGCTGAAGGATGGAAAACAGTCAAGACCACTGGTTAGGGGGATGTGCTCCTGTGGGTGCCCACAGTGATGCCCACAGAGGGTGCTCTGGCACCCAGCAGACTGAGGGACACGGTCCCTGTGTGTTCCATCTCTGCCAGGGAGGCTCCAGGTATTGCTGTGGTCCAGGGGCTTCTGGGGTTTAACAAAGCCCTAGAAGACTCTGACTCCTCCATTACATTTTGTGGGTTCCGCCCTTCAGCTTTCTTCATAAATCTTAACATTTGCACTGTGAGCCACTTTTTATCGCAGTGTTTTCTCCTTTTTTCTTTTTTAAGATTTTTGCTACAGCGTACTTAATTTAACAAAATTTTTCTGTGCTCCCTAGAAGAGAACCCCTTAATAGTTTCTTTTTTCTTGTTTATCCTGCCTGCCTGAATCTGTTACCAGAAACATCACTTCTGACAAAACAGAGGAGGAAAAAGGGATGTTCTTAACAGGGTTTTTTTCCTTACTCTGGAAAGGGAGATTTCCCCATCCATTTCAGCAGCAGTCAGGAAGCTGTGGTGAAGATGGAGTGATAGAGATAATACAGTTAAAGAGAGGAGGAAGCTGTGAGGGACTGGGAAGATTTTGGGCTGAGGCAACAGCTTTTAACTCATTATGGAGATGAGGTCTCTGGTAGGTCCTTTGCTGGGAAGCAGCTAAAAAGAGCAGAGGGAATGTGAGAGGAATGTGCAAGCTCTGGAGGGGGCTGTGTGTGAGGGTTGGTGTCTGCTGGGAGGATGGAGTTAGGGCACACAGGGAGCTGTGCCCCAGCCCTTGCTGGGCTGGAGAGCTGCTGGGAGCGCTGCACTGCCTGCACCAGACATCACCTGGATCACAGGCACCTTCCAGAAACCGGCATACAGCGGGATGCTTTGATCCCAGACTATTTCAGAGGTGATGCTGCAGAAGAACCACTCCTGTCAGAGCCTAATGGGGCAGAGGACTGAAAGGCAAAGAGAGGCTGATGGGGAACTTTTAAAATCCCCTTCACTGATGCTGGATGAGAAAAGCTGGATCTGTAATGCATGCACATGCAAACACATGGACAAGCAGTTGCTTTCACCACCCCATAACTGCCCCAACCCAACTCCCTCCTCCACAGGGCCCATGGGACAGGGGGGGGTTTCAAGGAATCATTTTATGTTGAATGTAAAGTACAGAGAGATGCAAAGAAAAATGTCATCTGAAATGGTGGCTGGAAAACCAAGCTGGCTGTGTAAGCCCATTTCATGTGGTTAATGAAGTGTCACTCACCATCTCTTTAAAAGTGTGTTTTGGAACTGGAGAAGGAATGAGTTTGTCCCTGGCCAGCCTGTTATAAATACTTTAACAGAAATGTACCTGTATTTCTATGGCAGAGTGAATTTTTGTTTTGATACTGGTCATATTAATAGTTTTCTTGCCAATCTTGGTTTACTTTTACCACCTTAGCTCTCATTGCTTTTAATTTCAAGCTAAATATGACAAAACAAAGAGCTTCTGTGTATGCAGCAGCCACTGTGGAAAAGCTTTGATGTGGAGTTTAGTGTTTGAAAAGTTAAATCCAGCTGCACAAAAGGGAGATAATCATAAATATAACTGCATTAATAGTGATTTTATTACAACACTCCTGGCTCCGTACAAAACTTTAATGAAGAGAGATTTGCAAGGAAGACTCATGCTGACACCTTCAGTGGTCTCCAGCATCTTTTACACTGAGAGATTTCCCCTGTCTGTGAGCACCATATGCACTCTAATCAGTTAATTGTGAGTCTGACAGTTTCAGCACATGAAATGCCATATGTTCTGTGGTTTTCTTCCATCACAGGCATTGCTGGTCACCTCAAAACTCATTGGCCAAATATTGTCATGTTATCTGCCCCTGATAACTGCAGTGAATCTGCTGATGGTGAAACCTGGACCTTGCTGATTTTGTGGTGTTAAGTCATCAATCTGCTCCTTTCCAAGGGGGTTTACTAAGCAGCCACCCCAGTGCTTAAAGTGCTTAAATTTTACAGTGAATGCATTAAAATGTTAATTTGAGCATCTAACAGTTCTTCCTTGTCTTTCACCCAGCTTCCCCCATCAGCACTTCTCCAGTTTTTTTGCCTTTTTTTTTTCTTCCCTTTGATCCACACTTTGTGTTTATCTTGCTCCTTTGCTACATTTCCTCTCCCCCTCAAAGGTAGATTGCTCCTTTACACAGCAGAAGGGGCTTCTGTGGTGATGGGAACTTTACAGGGACATTTCCTCCCATCTGTGCAAGGTACAGAGGAGTTTGTTTTAATTTTCAGCTTTCTCCTGCCTACTTTCTCTACCTCTCTGCTGCCATCCAACCTTTTTTTGCTCAGTGACAACTTTTAGGAAGCAGTGAGATGATTACTGTGCTCACTTTGGATGTCCATAAGGAGTAAACTGGAATCACTAGAGCTTTCCTGCCACTCCAGAATGGCATATGTTGCACTAGCCCAGACTTCTGCTGTCACTGTAGCATCTCATCTGTGGCTTGTGGGAGAAAACAGGCTCTCTCTAGAGATGGTGCTGAGATGCTCCACGCATCAGCTGCCACTGATTGCTGAACAGTCACAGGGCTGAACATCATCTCTGACAAAGCAAACACCTTGTTGAAATAGCACTTTGAACCCAAAGCTTTGGCATCTCTTGGCAGACTCGAGCCTTCCCAGGAATCACTGAGGTTCTCAGCATTTGTTTTTCTTTGCTAGAGGAGAGCAGGAGAGCCTGTGTTCTCTGGCAGTCCTGCAGAATGGATTATCTTGGTTCTCTGGTCTTTCACGTGTTTCATCTTCTGTCAGACCTGAGTGACCTTATCGAGTCAGTGAGTCATTAGTTTCCTCCCCTCCCTTTTACACCTGCCAGTGGCTGTGTTTTGGGAGAACACCTGGCAAATAATCATCATATAAATGAGGAAGTCAAGTCACCAAGAGGTTTAATGATTTGTTAAAGGTGACAGTCCCTGCCCTGTGGAAGGACAGTGACTCTTAAAACTAATTGATGCTGCAGCAGATCCTGTCTCTGTGTATCTGAGACTTTTTGTTTGTTCAAACTAGATTTTAAAACTCAGTTGCTCCTAATTTTTTTGTGGAGATTCTTTATTTTGGATCTGTCCTGAAAGTCAGTAATTGATCAAGAGAAGCAGTCCGTGGCACTTCCTTACACTGGAGATATTCTGCAAAACCAGCATTGTTTTCACTACAGGGAGATTGCTGCAGCTATTTTTAGTGTGTGGATGCTCTGAAAGTTTAAGAATGGCTTTAAGTCAGCAGTTTCCAGGGACCACAGCTAACTGGAAGCAACCTCCATCATTCTCAGGAATGAGAATGTCCTGTCATCAACTTGCATGGGGAGAATCATTAACTGAGACAACTTCTGCAGCCTGTGAAAAGCTGCCTTGTGGACAAGCCCCCAGAAAAATACCCTCAGCTGCAAACACACCAGCAGCCTCAAGGACACTTCTACCTCTTGGCTGCACATTGAAGTGCAGGGGACAAAAAAACATCTTCCAGCATTTTCCAGCTCTGCAGCTCTCGTGTTCTTCAAGTGCAGTAAGGACAAGGATAGACAATTGTCATTGCTATCACCTCTTGCTGAAAGTCACACTCCTGGTGCAGATGCAGTCAGTGGCACTCTGCCCCTTGTTCTCTTGCTGGGTCACATCTTGACTCTGTCATGTAAAGATGTGCAGTAATGATAAATATAACCAATCACCTGTGTTAGCAGTGCAGGAGTTCAGGGTGGGCTCTGGCTGTCTGAGTGCTTCAAGCCTGCAGGGAGCACACCCAGCCTAGCTGAGACTGTGCTGATATCATTGTCCTTCTGTCCAGGTTTGATCTCAGAGGATGTGGGAATGCTCCTGTACTCAGGCTCTTAAGTACTCACTTCAGTCCTGGCAGATTGATAGGTGCCAGCAACAGAAAGATCTTCCCTTCTTCCCAACAGTGCTCCACTTAAAATGCTCTTGGTATGAGCAAATCCTCCCATAGCCTCTTCTGGTGACATTGTGAATAACCAAGAACAAAAGAGGCTTGACCTAAGGAATTTAGATTAGCATCAGATGTCCCTGGCTGTAGGAAACATGAGAAACAGTTGAACTGTGTCTAAATTCCTACAGAAGATTTAAAATTGGGCTCTTTCTTACCAATGTATTGGAGAGAGCCGACAACTGAGGTGCAGTTATGAGTCATGTTTACCACAATAGAACAGGGGAGAGCATTTCATGAGATGCTGAGAGCTTTCAAATGCTTTACTCTGGAGAGCCTGCATGCCTGTGCCGAGAGATACAGGCTCTGCAATTAGGTGTCTTTAGGTAGAGGAGGAAGCAGGAATACATTTGAAGTGGGAGCAGTGGTCCCATCCACAGCAAAGGCAGGGCACAAAAGAGCTGCTTCTGTGCAGTGTGGTGCAAATCCCCTCCTGCTGCAAGGAGCAGCTGGGGAGCAGGGGCTGAGCTGAGGCACAAGCAGAGCAATGATGACATGTCTCTTCCCTTTGAGGCAGAAGACAGAAAAAGGCAAATTAAGTATCTTTGGGGAATGGATTAGGAATGGATAGCTTCCAGCTTTTCAGAGGGAAGGCTTTGAAAGAGTAGAAGCATGTTCTTATGTTGATTTCCATCACTTGCTGCTGCAGGCAGTGTGGAGGGATGAATGGGAGGCAGTAGAGAGGTTGCTGGGCAAATTCTTCTAGAACTTGCACCATTTTCCAGTGTTGCTTTCCACAACTGCAGAGTTGTTTGGTTTTCTGCAATGTTAGAGAAACCTTCAACATCAGAACTATTGCTTTCTGTGTTTAATTTGAAGATTTAACCTCTATGAATCTCTTCTAAGCTGGAAAGTGTGGTGATTTGAGGTAGCACTGGTCTGATCCACGTGCACTGTGCAGCTACAGCCCAGGTCACTGCTGTGCCACACATCTGCTTTGCCTTGGGCAGGAATGGTTAAAATTTCCTAACAACTTCCAAAGAATATGGTCCTTTTCTGGAAAGAGCTGATGGGATCTCCTGGCAGACAGTGCCACATCTCCAGAGCACTTCCAGCCCACAGTTTCCTGTAGTGGGTGGTATGTTTTTGTGTGGCTCAACCACCAGATAAATATTTTGTTGCCTGACTCTTTAGGAATGGAAGAATTTGGGAAAATGGGAGAATTGGCCAGGACTGACCAGTTTCTCTCCAAACTAGAAGCTGGGCTTGGCTACATTATGTTTCCCAGAGGGGCTCTCAGGCCATTGCTTTTCATCTCTTGAACTCTTGGTGAATCAATCAGCTGAAGCCAATAATGTCTCCTGTTTGTTTGAACTGCTATTTAGGCACCTTCTCACATCAATGAAAGCTTTAACAGCCCATGGCAACCAAGCAATTTTGGGGAGAAAGGAATAAATATCTCTGGAAAAAAAGTAAAAGCTAAGATTACACATCAGGATAACATTTTACACAGAAATTTTACCTGTTCCTTAGCTCTGAGTTGTATTAATGAGATTAAGCAGCACTTTTCTGGGAGTCTTGAGATGTTCTGAACTTCTTGAGATTTGTTGATTTTTATAATCATTGGATTTGAATTCTGTGATTTGTAGTGCTTCATTTCAGAATAATTGCATAATCACTGTGTAATTGAAGATTTAAAGTATGTAGTTGTAAATGTTTTCGTGTCATCTTTTAATTCACGATGATGATGACCTGTAAGAGCGAATTATATTTTTAATTATTATTTTCTGTTTAAAAACAGAAAAAAAATAATCTCTTTAAAAAAATCCCGTAAAGATTCCAAGGGTTTCCTGTAGGGTCTCCACATAGGCTCAGCACAGTTGTGCCCACTGCATTTCTGTGGGGTCCAGCTACAGAGTTTTGTTGAAATCCTGTTACCAAATAGTTTTAACATTTAAACAGAAAAAATGCATTGAGAAAACAACATCAACACAGGCTTGTTCCCATGATCTTGTGGATCCCAACACCCCTGCTCTTTTCAGTTTGCAAGGATTATAAGATCCACTTTTATGCACTTAATACTTTGCTTATTGTGGCAATTAGAACTACAGTAGTTGCTGTCCTGGTTTTCTTTTTGAAGCCCATTGATTCTTTGTTTTGGCCTTAATTACAAGTAGTAGAAGAGGTGTTTCTTCAGGGAACTAATTAGTCTAAAAGGCCTGGTTCAGCTAGTGCCTGAGCAGTTTGTCGAAGGGGGCCTAAATGCAAGTGCCAATTGCAGTTGTTTTGTTTCAGAACATCCATAATTGGTCACCCTCAGTACTTCTCCACGTTAGGAGCTGTGTTTGCTCCCATCTGTTCACCCAGCCTTTCACCATGGCCTGGCTTGTTCAGAGGCTGCAGCACCTCCATCTTCTCAGCCTGGTTTGTGTTAAGGTCATGAATTTGAACATGGCACCATTGCCAGTCAAAACCTGAACAGAATTCAAAGGAAGGTGCATGGGTTTCTCTCTTTATTTTTCTCTTTTTCTTTTTCACTCCAGTGTGACCAGCCTACTAATATTTGGATAAGGCTAGGAGGAGAGTAAGTGAAAAACCCAGCTGATAGCAGTTCTCACCATGCTGTGAATGAAAACTAAGCTGTTGATATAGATCTCCTCTGTCCAGGGGTGGTCCAGGTAAATTGTAAGGAACAATTCTGCTTTCTCAGAGGCTTTGCAATTTATCTATTTGCTTTAATCAGTGTTAATGTCAAATGTGCTTTGATGGTGCTAAAAGCTTTTCAGCAAAACAAACTCAAAGTCAAGAGTTGGGGAGAAAGCCATGATCTCCCTGTAATGCAAGTTGTAACATTTTTCTTTTGAATTTTATTTATGCTGTTTAATAAAAGAGGCAGTGCTGCAGAGCACACGTGCCATGAATCCAGCTGTGGTGACAGCATCATGGCTATGAAATGCATGGCACATCGATTTGACATATTGATGTGATTTATGGTTTCAATTTGTTTAAATGGCTCTAATGGCTGCAGTTTTGACAGATGTACACTCAGATTTCTAGTTCTGTTCAAGCCCACATTAAAAACACAACTGATTCCTGGCTTAAGACATTGATTTTTATCTGTCCTGTGTTCCTGTGCCTGTGTTCCACACATCAGACTCCCAAATGGGGTTTTTGTGGCATCGACTTCACTTCTTTGCAGAAAATTGTTCCTTGGGAAGCTGATTCTTGGAAGAGTTGCTAAACCTAAATATTTTTTATTTTTAAAGGAAATCAACAAGAAGCTCAAAATATTACGTGTTATGGTATTAATGGTATATAAAAGCCCAATGAGATCTTCAGAAACCATGAACAGAGTAATTACTTTGTAGAGGTTATTTTAAGTAGAATATTCTGTGTAATTGGAGAGGGTTTGAGGCTTCTTTGTATAAAGGTTACCACTGTATATTCTTGAGAGCCCACAAACTCTGAATTTTTCATAAAATCTAGGCTGTGCAGTGCAGTTGGGATGTGCCCTGATGGTAGAGACCCTAAACCAGTGATCTCTGTGGCAGATAATATTGCTAAGCTAGTTGTTACCAGCCCTACCTTTGGCAACTCTATTCTGAGTACTCTCAATTTCATTAACATATGGAGGCAGAGTTCTTCGCTTTCTGGTTTATTCCCTTTTACAAGAGGTCATTTAATGAGTAAAAATGCAGCCTTAGGATAGGTCAGCCCCCTGGTATCTCAAACACTCAGATAAAATGTGTGCTCCTTTGACCTCCATGGATCTAGTTCCACCTTAGCAAAATCAGCTGTTGGTTTCTGAAGTGTTCTGTGACCTTTTGCATGAGGGAAGGTGACAGGGGACAGCAGGAGTGACATCTGTAGTGACAGCCCCTGTTCCTCTGGGGGGGAACACACCAGCAGTGACTAATCTTCACTAGTTATTTGCCTTGCACACATGTGGGGGTGAAGGGGCAGAAGCTCCCCACTTGCTGAAATGAGACACCCCTTCTTCAAAGAGCCTGGGCTGGGGGTACCTGTCCCCCAGTGCTGCTCCTGCTTGGAGGGGATGGATGCTGCCTTTGCTCTGAGGGGATTGCTCTATACTGTGTGCCTAAAGATCATCTGAGTGTACTTAATTGTCTCTCAGCTGCAGCATGGCAGCCTGCAGAGCTGCTGAAAAGAGAGGAGTTGTTGGCATTATGGATGGTATTTATTTAAAGCTGCTCATTGTGCTTGGCAGAGGCTGCCTGGGGGGGGGGGGGGGGGATGTGATGAGTGCAAAACTACCTATGCAGATGGATTTAATTCCTGGGAATGTGTACAGCTGTATAAAATACATGGTGAGTCTCAAATTCTTTCGACATACATGGTACCAAACACATCCAAGCTTCTTTGAAAGTGTTAATTAATTTCATGTATTATTACTCCCAAAAGGCACAATGTAAATTCCCATGTACACATATATAAGTGTTCCTAGGAAAGCATGCCTAAAGAGCTCTAGATGAGTGATTTTATGCTCTCAAAACAATAATGTCCCAGGCTAATTCTACAGGCTTTTTATTGCTTTGCTGTTTAGGTCCATTTTTGAAGACAGTGAGACCATCACAGCTGTATAGAGAAATGACATTTATCTTCCCAATGCAGTGTGACCTTCTCTTTCATAAGTGGAGGCATTTCCTTTCAGGATAATGACCACCTTTTTATTTAGGCCAGGCAGGACCAACAGTCCTTGTGCAATTCCTACAGCCCATCGGCACTGTACACATTACTGCAATTATTGTGGATATTATTTTCTGTTACATTTCACTTGCTCTTTGGATTATGCTTTTTTCTGGCCAGCAAAGGGGACAGAGAAAAGGAAAGGTCACACTCAAGTCCTCATGAATATCTGGAGGCTGCTGCATGGCACAAATAGAACCACTCCTACAGCAAATGTACAGTTATATAGCCTCTCTCTGTGGCCTCTTGCACCAAGAGTAAGTCACTATTTTGGCATGTATCAGCCTGGGACAAAGGAGCTGGCATTGCTCTGGATCAGGCACTTTTAGGGCACAAGGTAAATCTGTGTAGCTGTTTATCTGCTAGGTTAAGAAGAAAGAAAATTGAAGCATGAAAAGTAGCTAAAAAACCCAAGTGTTGACAATTGTTATTTGTAAGTATTTATGTGAGAGCGCTCTCTGTCATGCTCCATGGCACTTTTCCACCAGGAAAAGCTCCTCTGGAGCAGAGCTCCCAGCCCTGAGCATCCCACTGTGCCATGCAGGAGTGGTTCTACACAGCCTGCACCTGGCAGGAGCTAATAACTGAGATTATCTTGGCATATGTCCTGACTTCTTCCCTTCCCCTGCCAAGTGGAGATCTCTCATGTTTCTCTAGCACAATTTTGCTCAACAGGCATTCAGGAGTGAGGAAACTCAAAGGTTTCTAATGGGACCATCAGGCACTTTCACCTTTTGCCTTGTCAGGCTGCATTTGCTGGAGCAAGAAGCAATTGTGAGTTGCTGGATTGCTTTCCTGAAATGAGTTGCTGTTTGGTTCACTCAGAGAAGATAAACACCCACATCTCAGAAATATCATCCTGTCTGGCATCTTTGGCAGCCTCAGCAGCAGGGCCAAGGGAAACAAATGGACCATGTGTAAGATAAAATTGCACTGCTCCCTCTGGAGTTAATTCTTTCAGCCCAAAACTGAGCAGCTCTGATGGGGCAACATATGGAAATATTCCCTTCTGTTCCTGCTGCTCAGTTCTGGGATAAACAAAGGGCTTCAGCCCTGCCTTCATTAACCCTCCACTTTACCCTCTCCTGCAGGTTCTTACAATGAGAATTAAACTGATGGTTGGCAAACACGGGATATGTACCAGGCTTGTGCAGTGCAAGGATGTTCTTTACTTGCTCTGATCCTGTCTTTGCAGAGGTTTTTCTTGTACCTCTTGCATACCCTTTACAAAATTTCCTTTTTTTTTTTTTTTTTTTTTTTAAGTAGGGCAAGATATTAACTGCTGAAGTTTAAAAATTTGGATTTCAGATCATTTTGATAGCTTTCTCCTCCTTCCTACAGGAGGAAACAATGAATTTTGAGAAAGCTGTAAATCTGTGTAGACCTGTGTAGATCAGCCTCCATCCCATGGAGGAGAAGGCTCTGAGGAGGTCCTGGCTGCTCACTGGCAAGATCTGCCATGGAGTTGCAAGGAAATAGTTTGCAGGAGTAGAGAAGGTCTTTAAAGCTAGTCAGACTCCTTGGGATGGGAAACCAGAAGGTTTTCTGCTCCTTGGATTCTGTGAGAGCCTCCTTCAGTCTTGATGGAAGGAGCATAAGATTAAGAGGAGTAATTTAAAAGATGCCAGAGAGCTGGAGATGGGATGTTGTGTGCAGTCAGACTAGCTGTGGGAGAGAGGAGGAGAGTGAGCAGACAGTTGGAACAAGAGCTGTGAAACAAGCTCCAGCTATTTTGAGAAGTGATTATTCAATATTTAAAACGTAGTTTATTAGAGATTTCCCTGTAAATGCTTTTCAGAAACTGGATCCTCTCTGGGTGTGACTCAGATTCCTCCAGCTCTGGTGTTCATTGACACGAGTATTTTCACTTTTATTATGATGTGGATGGCTGCTTAACTTTAATAGTTTTGAGGCCACTCCTATTTTGGATGGCTCTTGGCACAAGAGGGCTGCAGAAATACTTCCAGTGCTTTTCTTTATGCTGCACTTCATATGTTCAGTCTGATATGGAGGAAAGACTAGAAATTTGTCCAAGGTGGCCCACAGCAGCTTGCTTTTGCAGCTACTGAAAACATATAAGTCTTCTTCAAGTTGTGGGTGGAGGGAACTTCCAGGGCATCCCTAGCTCCAGGTCTGTGTGCCTGTTCCCATCCCTGATTGTTCACTCCTCTGGAAAACCAGAGGCAGAAATGTATTTGCACATTTCGTACCTTTGAATGTCTTCATGTCTCCTTATCCCTCCTTCCCACACCCCATCTTATTCTGTTTCTTTATATTTTTACCACATTTCTTCTACCTTGTCAGCCACCTCCTTCCCAACAGACCATTAAGCAATAACAAGAGAAAACAAAAAAAAACCCCTTGCTGTTTCCTTCAAGTGCTTGCCTTGCATTTGCTGCCTATTTATAGCTGATTCATTTAAACCACAGTGGCAGTCAATCAGAAATGTGGTGAATCCTTCTTTCAAGAGCATGCCAAGAAAGGATCTTTTTAGTTTTCTTGCTTTATTTATGATTTTTGCTGGAGCCTCTACAGTGTGCCTAAATTCCATTGGGATTTATTTATTTTGAATAAATTCTCAGATAAAAGTAGAAGGGTTTTGTTCCTCTTCTTAGAAGTTACAGGAGCATGACCATGGTGTGCAAGGCTGTTTGATTTTATTTGATGGTATTACACACCTTTTTTTTTTTTTTATTCCAGTTGGAATCTTGGAGCAGTTTTTTACTTTTTCAGTGTAAGGAATGTCTTTGGGTAGCGAGGCTGTTAACCTCTGGGTTTTTTTTTCCTTCCAGTCTTTTTCCCCTTAAACTTCCAGCAAATTCTGCCTCTAATCTTTTTGTAGTACAAACCTGATGGGGTAAAATACTGTACCTGGAAATTATGACTGTCCATGTGGCCTTGCAAAGTTCATGTGATCTTTGAGCTTTGGTTTCTCCTTTTATTCAGCAGCTTGGTGCTAATCTGCTTCAGCTCTTCATGGGGGTTATACTGGCAAATGCCAAAAAACAAGGCAGGAGCTGCAGGTGAAACACTTGTACCCCACAGGGGAGAGGTTGCACAAGACCCACATTAATAAACTCAGCCTGGGACATTCTGAAGTGTGGAGCACTGCCAGGATTTCTGAAGTGTCTGCAGGAAAGTTAGGGGCCACTGATTTATGCAATACCTGGAAATGGAAGGGCTACACTTCTCCTTCAGGGGAAGGAGATCTTTGATGTGGAGACGTCTGTGTTGGGAAAAGATACTTGGCAATTTTCTTTTAGTATTGGAAATCACTCATTGAGATGAAGGTTGTTTTTGCTTTCCCCAAACAAATTTAGAAGGAAAATACTGTTTGAAATGGGTCTCTGCATTTGCCAGAGCCTCTGCAAAAAGGTGTTAGCAGCAGTAGCTGTGCTAGTTTGGGGTTTTCCCCCTTGTTTTTTCTCCCCTTACTGCCCTTTGATTTTATGCTGTGAAACCCTGGCAAGACAAGCAGGACAAGGCAGAGTCATCTAGAGGGCTGACTCAGAAAACAGGTATAAAATTCCCAAAGAAATTCCTGCTTGACCTCAAACATGAATTTTCTGTGTCGAAGTCTCTGCTAACCTTGCCTTGGTGCAAGTGGTACAGGAAAATGAAGGTACAGGCTAAAGAAGGACAATTATTCTGTTTGTTTTTCCATCTCACTGCCCATGATAGGATTTGATTCTATGCTCTGAACCCTCCTAGGTCAGTTGTGTTTAGAGCAGCCAGCACAGATCAGCTGTGCTAAGCACACTGACATTTGGAAATCCCTGTCTGGAAGGGGAATTGAGCAATGAGCTTCTGCTAATTATAATAGCTATGTTTAAAATGGGATGTTTGCTTTATTCAGCAAAATCCAACTATGCACCCAGACTAGAGGCTGGAAATGCTCTGGCAGCAGAGGAGACAGGTCCTCAACACACACATTGCCAGGGTGGAAGCAAGGGCAAGGCAAGCACTGCTTTGTCAGAGCAAACATTGCACAGTCCTATCCTGGGGGTGGATGTTGTTACCTAGCAACTTCCAAGAGCGTTTGAAATTTGTTGGAGCCCCTCTGAGGCTTAGGCACTCTCCCCACTGTTCTGCTGGATGCCAAAACCACTCTGGCTGTAATTTCCCAAGCCAAGGATGGTGCTGGCTGAAACCCCTCCTTGATCATTATTTGAGCTGGGACAACCTATGCAGTAGGGCTGAGAACTAGAACAGAAACCAAACTTGATTCGAGTTAACAAAAAAAAGTTTGATTTAAACACAGATCTTCAGTTCCCAACGTGGTTTCCTGGCTGGCTCACAACACAAGGTTGCACAAGGAAGTGTGCCCACATGCCTGAAGGCTCCTGTTGCGAGTGTGTTTGTGGGGATAGCAGATATCATAGCAGATATCACAGGGACAGAGCTCACAGTACCATTAAAGTTTTTTTCTGAACTATCAATATCATCACCAGCCTTGGGCAGCTTGAAGGAAGGCACTGGCCCACTCAGGAGTGTAAGGTCAGTGAGAGTTGTTCAGTAGCCTTGTTTTAGCAGTAAAAAGATTATCAAAAGTGACTGTGGTATTAATGGACTTGAATAAGAAAACTATAGCTGTGCCACTGATTAACTTATGATAGTCTTTGTTTCATCCAGCTATGACCACAGATCATCTTTTTGGCCTCTCAGCCATACCCCACACCCCCTTCCTCACTTTCACTTGGGGCAGAGGCTTTCCATCCATACTGCTTTTGTCTGAATTTTTATTCAGATTCTAGCTGTATTGTAAGCTGTATTGTAAGTCTCTAAAGACACTGGCCATCCTCTCGTCTCTTCAGAAGCTCTGACACCCTAAGGCTATGGGCTGTAGAGCCCTCTCCTTTCTTGGCAAACAGCAATATTTTCCAGGTATTCAACTGTCAGCTCAGTGGAAAGAAAATGTTGCTTTATGGTTGGTAGACTTGACAATAACTCTTTATCCCTTTAAATTAAAAGTGACACACTCACATAAATCATTATAACAGTGCTGTGTGCAAACACAGTGCCTGGGTCCAGAGGAGTTATGAGATGACAGTGAATTGGGGTGAATACCCTTAGTCTTGACTTTGAGAAGTGCAGTGACAATGAATCACTCCTGCTGATGAGATGCAGCAGTGCTGACTCATTGAGCTGAAATTAGAAGGGCTTTTTTAGGTAGAGCTGTAATTCCACCATTTTTTTCTGATGAATGGATAAGAGTGAACATTTTTGATGGCTAATTTACAGATTTCATGAATTAGATGTGGTTTCTTTCCCTCCAGCTATCAAACCTAGTTGGAGGTAACTTGATGGGGAGAACTTAGATCCAAGGGAGTTGTCCTGGCAGAAATGCACAGGAAGGAGTTGACAGTTGTTTAATAGATGCTGGGTGTCACATTGCCAACACTTTTAGTTTTTGAGATTTTCTTTTTCTGGATTTGGTGAGTACTGATGTTTGCTTTCATCAAGAGAAGGCTTTGGAGCCTGAATTCATTCTGCTGATAACATAAGGGATGAAAAAAAAAGTAAATAAATGAGCTGGGCTTAATTTTCTGGTGAAATTTTAAACAAATGCACAAACATTTGTTCCCCCCTACTTCAACCAGCTTCTTTATTACATGTAATGGCAAGGGATTCTGTTCCCATTAACTGCTGTGTCTTCTGTTTGTCTCTCACTCTGCTTCCCAGTTCCAGGAGTGTTAATACAGCATTGTGCTCACCAGATCCCAGACTTGCTTACAGTACCTGTTTTCAGATCACCTAAACAGTGATGAATTACCAGATTTTAAGATGTGATTCATCTGTTTCAGGATTGGGTGCTGGTATCCCTTCATTTCATCTTTAGAGATTTGACCACAGCACAGTGAAATTAATTATCCTTAGTGTCCTCCAGATACTTTGTATTTCTTTACCCATTTGCTCTTTCCCTGTCCAATGGGATGGTTCTCTCATAATGGTTTTGAGTAGCACTAATATATTAATCTATTTTATTCCTGGCAAGAGATTTGCAGCTGACCCTCAACACATAAATTTTATCTTTTTGCTGTTGGGTTAAAACTTTTGGTGGGGAGCAGCAAAACAGAAGAGGCTTCCTGCTACATTTTCACACTCAGCTGCTTCTCTGAGGCTATGAAGAGAATTTTAGTGGCAGAGGCTTCTCTGATGGGTGTTCCAGTGATGGGGAATGACTCCTTAGGAGAGTCCATCAGCATCCCACAGTCACTTGTGTGTGTCCTGGAGATGCTGTGCTGGCTGACTGCATCATGCTGGAAGCAATTGGCTTGGCAGAGTTTCATCAGTCAGGCTGCCCTTTGCTGTTGAGGAAGCAGCTGCAAACTCACATTTTTTGTTTGGCACTGTATTCTCTCCCCAGGGGACTGCAGCACCATTTGATTAGGATGGGGGGAAGGAGACCTATTACAAAAGTAGATTGTTCCCAGCAGAGCTGTACTAATCTTTTGGTCTCTCTGCTCCTTCTTAGCAAGGTGCTGAATAACAACATCAAGGGAAAACAGCAGGAGAGAGGAGTCTCTGGGGTGTTGCCCCACAGCCTCACCTCACCCTCAGCTGCAGTAAAACAACAAACGTTCTTGTTTTGAGACATTTTTGCAAAACTAAGGTGGTTTTGTTACCTGAGCCCACTATTTTCCTGCCTCATTTTTAACTGTTTCAGCCTGGCATGCAGCTGTCCAATCTCTAGGGACTCATCCTTTCCTGGATAGAAGGTTCTGCATTTTTCCATCTCCCAGTTTGTCAGATGGAAAAATGCAAGTTCTCTTCCTTCCCTGGCAGCATCTGCCTGAGAGATTATGTGAACAGTGTTGATGGAGTAGATTTAGAGAAGTTCAGGGTCTTTCTCCAAGTTTTACATTTTATTGCAGCTGTGAAGGTCACCTTTGCTTTGAGGATCAGGGAGATGAGGTTGCTGCCACCTCTGAACATGTTGGTGCTGGACTTCTGCACTTAATTCTGGTGCTTAATCCTTTTAGTGCTAAGGCCCATCAGGTGTGGTTTGTGTCAATAGTGGCACCTTGTGCTCAGAGATTATCCTTTTTCAAAGGTTTTGGAAGGGTTTTACAGAGTCAGTATTATCTTTAGGTTAGAGCGGGAGAGGGAAGAAGGAGTTTCAGAGTTTAGTGCTTTGCCCCAGGTCTCAGTTGTTAGGCAGAGTAGGAACAAAAGCCAGGTTTCTGCTGCAGGACTGTGCAGCTTACTTTAAGCTAGATCAAGTATTTGCCAGGAATAAGGATGTGGGCAATTTTGGCTTGGAATCCTGTCTTCGTCTTATATCAGTTGTTCCACAGTCACTTTGTTAATGCCCTTTTCTCATAGTCTAACCAGGCAGAGTTTGGGGTTATTTCATTATATTAAGTTTACTGTCAAGTATTCTTGACATTACAAGTGACTGTGTCTCTTAAGGAGAGAAATTGGTCTGTCCTTGAGACTCAAGAGCTAGAGGAAGGTGTGGCTATTATCGCCTTGTCCAGTAAATCTTGATAGAGTGTTGACAGGAGCCCATATCTTTACTAGGGGAGATGTTTTCCCTTCGTCTTCAGTAATTATAGTGAAGACTTTGGTGATTTTTCAATTTGCAGTTTCATTTTTTTTGTTTAGTGCCCAAGAGCTCTGCTTTATTTCTCCCTGATTGTGGTAACCAGCTGCTTTTTGTGTCTCACTGGGGGGCGGCATTTCCCTGCACAAATCCAGTACTGAACTGGTTTCCAGAGAAGGAGCAGCTCTTGTTTTTTTGGTGGAAAAACTCTCGCTGCCCTGGACAAAGCAGTGGCCTTCAGTCCCTGGTGTTGTGGCTTGCTGTGATGCCCAGGAGCACGAGTCCCTGGAGATGTAGGACATCTGGCTTACAGGCATTCTTGTTTCCTGTGTTTCCTGTCCTTGCTTGGGGTAAAATTAAGGACTAAATTACATGGAAAACTACATAAGCTGTGGCCTGAGACACATGCTTTTTATTGAGCTGCAAGCCTATCCTCATAAATTATGTCAGTAAGTAATGGTCTCTGCTTTGCCTATTGCAGCTTTTCTGCAAGTCAGAGCAAGTGTGGTTTCACTGAATTTAAATTTCTGAAACACATTCAGAAGTTGTTGGGGAATTTTCCTCTTCACTTTCACATCAGACTGAGCCCCCTGCCACCTCCAATCCAGCTCCTGTGAGATAATGTGGTGTTCTGGATGCTTTTGAGACAGCAGCAGAATTTATTTGTGGCTCTTCTTTCCCACCTTATAAAAGATATACATTTGATTTTATAACCAGGAGAACTTTCTTCAGAACAGCAAAAAGGAGGCTGTAAAGCAGCAAGGAAATTATTTAGCAATGGCTGGTACTAAACTGTCTTCTTGATTGTGATCTCAACTGATGCTGTTTTGTGAAAGATTGGCAATTTCAACTACAAAGCATCAAAAACCATTAAATTAGAAATGACCAGTTAGTTCAGAGTAATTCTGTAGTGCAGTTCAGAGGTGCAGACACAATCCTGCACTGCTGCCCTTGGACAGTCATGGTGTGCAGTGGGTTGAAGGCCACAAGTGTTGGCTGGCATCAGATAAATGGATATCTGACTTTAAATAAACAGGGAAATGTCTGCATGAACTGTTGAAAGCTGAATCCCACGGGTGAGATTCCAGATTGAACACTAATGAAAATTTAATTTCAGTTCTCACAGTATTTTAATATGCAGGATCACAATATGCAAATAAAGTAAAGTCTGACTGCAAGAGGCTGATGAGTTACTTCTGCTCAGTCTCTGCCACCCCCAGAAGTAATCTGTCTGTGGCTTTTGTGAAATCAAAGTTTTCCTTCTGTTTTCCCCACAAGCCAGAGCCTCATTCTTTGCTGAGAGGTAATTAGTGACTGCAAAGTTCTCTTCAAATTGTTCTCATCCTATTCCTGTGTTGTTCCATGTAATTCATCAGCATGGTGCTTATGTTCCTACATTGGATTGAATTCTAATTGTTGCAGTCAGTGCTTTCCTTATCAGAACTGTCCTGGGAGTGCTGCCATGTTTTCAAGTTTCCTTCTGTATTTCAGCTGCAGCTTCAATGCACTTTATTTGCTTTGTGCCTCCTGAATCTGATAGAAAAAGGTGATATTGTGCTTTTTTTTCTTTTCTTCCTTCTTCCCCAGTTTGGCACCAGGTAAGATGTTCTGGCTTGGGCACTATAGAGGTCACATCACACTTTAGTCACACACTCAAGCTGTCCAGCTTGAGCCAAGAGGCTTCATCTTGTGTCTTCTGTTGTGAGTGATCAGAGAAATAAGTAACTGTGAAATTACCCAGGGAATGGGGAGCAGCCAGCACAAGGAAACTGAAATGAATTGGCATGTTGGAACATACAAGATTCCCTGTTTCTGTGATCTGCAGTGGATAGATCCTTGTAAATTTAAATTGTGTGTTAGCTTTCTCAAAGAGGAGAAGCAAGAATTTATCTTAGAAGTTAATTAATTTGAAATAGCTGGTAATTAACATTATACCTAAATTTGCCAATTATCACACTTGACTTGGATTTGCATACAACTGTTGCATGTAAAATGTTTCTAAGGGTATCTTGGGCTTCAGTGAGCTGTAAAAATGCCATTTTTTGCAGCTGTGTTCCAGCTCTTCCAGGGAAAGCCTCTTCCTCCTCCCCTTCCCTACAGAGGAGCTGCCCTTCCAACAAGTGGCCTTCCTTCTGGGCGCTCTCATTGGGATTTCTAGCTGTGAAAGCACAGTCCCAAAATAGGCAGCTGTGTATGTTCTCAGGTATTTCCCCCTGATGAGAAAGCAATTTTTATTCTTTCTAATTTGAGGTAGTGAATGTGCTGCTTGTTTCTCTCTCTTGTAGAGTACCCACATTGTATTAATGTGACTGTTATGATAATCATGTTTTTTGATGAAAGCATAAGACTAAAATGATATTTCCAAATGAAGGTGGTTTTGATTTATTCCCTGTATGCAGCATGCCTAATTTTGCTTCCCAAACTCTTTGAAGCGAGCTTTTATTTTATGGTGCTGGCTGTTGCCACTGCTGTGCTGTACCTGTGAGCTATTTAATGTGCCACATCGAGGAGTAAATTAATGCAGGTCCACAAAGAGAACACTTCGATTTGCTAATTGCTTGTAGAGCAGAGGGTATTGTTTTGTGTAGAGAAAGACTGTTCATTAGAGACTGAGTAGTTAATTTTTCCCTACAAATGGGGCTCACTTTTGAGCTGCCTACCCATCATTCAGGGCAGCCAGCTCAGCATCAGCCTCCAGAGGGGAGTGGGGGACTATGGATGCAGTCAGTTTAACAGCTGCATTGTCACCACCAGATTGCTTCAGTTTCATTCATTAAACTCTCCCTGACCAGCCTCCTCCAGTGCTGTCAGTGAAGGCTGACTTCTGGAAGGTACAGAAGAGAAATCATTGATGCAGAGAAGCAAGTTAAACAATTCAGAAATGTCTCCTTGGAGCTGAGTTGGTTCCTCTCCTTGGAAACCTGCTCCTCTCTCAGCCCAAGCTGCAGATTCCCAGTGAGGCTGGAGCACAGGTTCTTCTCTTCCTGCCACTCTCTTTTGAGGATGACAATCCACTGACAGTAGATTAGACTATGTTGTCATGTAAGATGAATATTTTGAATTGACAAACCTTTTTTTGAAAGCTTAAAGTAATTGACTGAGTACTCGAGAGGATTTTTTTCCTCCTGCTTTGCAGCTTGATTTTCCCTTACCTGGTTGTGCTGCCTTCAGTGGGTGAATTGCAGTGTATTTTTATATCTGATTCATAATATTTGTTTGCATATCGGTTTCTTAATGCTTGAGCTCAGTGATCTATGGGAATTTAACATGTGTCTTAAGTAAAGAGAATTTCCTTGGAGCTTTAAGTTAACTTTTATGCGTAGCCTGAAAATTCAACATAGAAGTCTATCCTATGGAGAGATTGCTGAGGTACCAAAGTGGATATGATCAATTGAAAAGACCCCAACACAGAGGTGAGCTAATCAGAGAATCAAGAAATGATTTGGTTTGGAAGGGACCTTAAAAATCTTCTTTCTGTGGGCAGGGATACCCTCTTAGATGAGGTTGCTCAGAGATCCATCCAACCTGGCCTTGCGCACCTCCAGGGCTGGGGCAGCCACAGCTTCTCTGGGCAGCCTGTGCTAGGGCCTGCCCTCCCTCAGAAGCAAGATTGTTTACTAATGTCTCATCTAAGCCTACTCTTTTCCAGCTTGAAGCCATTCCCCTGTGTCCTGTCACGACCTGGATGGCTTTTCCCAGAGCAGAGCTCTGAATGGGACTGGCAAACAGCTCCAGCCTCTGCTGGGCCCCTGTGCCTTCCCACCAGGCCTGAGCAGCCATGTCCAACCCTCACGCTTTCCTTGGCTGCATGTGGCCAGAGACGCCTGCACCCAGAAACCAGCAATTCATTCCTTAGAAGATACATGCCAAGAAACAGCATAACTCTGTTTTTTTCAGATCTTTTCTGGCAAATGCCTGGGGAGTGGGAGCAGGGGCTGAGCAGGCTGCCAGGCTCCACTCCAGGGCCCTCTGCAGCTCCTTGGCTCTGGGGGCTGGCAGCTCCTCCCCAGCACTCTGATTAAGTGAGATGTGGGGCTAAGTTCACAGCCTAATTTCTCCTTCATAATTAAAAATGCGTGCATCTGTCACACTGCTGGTGATTAGTTTGTATTTTCTTGTGGCCTAGAAGGAATATGGCAGTGAATCACTTGGCCAGCAGCTGTCCTCCAACAGCTGAGGGAGGTTCAATATTTGATTTAAGCTAATAAAAAGTCTGGGATAGGGCTGATGTTTACAAACTGGACGTGACAAAGCATCCAGATCAGCTGCATCACAGCCTGGCAAGTGCAGGCATTGAGGACCCTGCTGAAAATTTAGGCTTTGTCTGGAGCTTCCCCAGCTGTCTGAGTAGGGGGGCAGGGACAGGGAGTGGGATGGTCCCTGCTCTGGACTGTGAGTGCATCCCACAGCGACCATGAACTGGGGAAGCCTCTTGATTCCAGCTTTGTCATTGTAACAGCTCTCAGTGCATTAAATATGTCCCTTTTGCTCTTCTGTGAGAGTCGCAGTCAAACCATAATGTTTAAAAATCTTTTAATCTTCATAAATCATTTCTTCCAGCAGTCTGGTAAGTTTAGTAGCTGCTCTCTGAATTCCCACTAGTTACTGACTCTTTCCCTTTGAGACGAGCTGCCTAGAAATGAATGCAATGAAGAAAACCTACTTTGTGATTTAGTTCTTATCTGATTGCTTCTCCAAATCATATTGATCTGCTGTTGTTATGCTGCTGGCTTGGACTTGCTGTCCAGGGTTCTGTGTGTCTCTCTTGGCATAGCACCTAGAAATGGGTTTTTTCCCCAAGTCATATTATATCCAAGATAAATTATGGCATATTTCCCACTTGTATTTTCAATTTTCCCCATCCCTTTATACTATTTCTCTCTTGCCTAAAAGGTTTTTCCAGCCTTTTCCTGAAGTAAAATGTGTTGGAGTCTTTGCTATCCTTTTCTTCTGACTTTTATGGAGGTATTATGCTTTAAAATGCTCTTATACCCATCTAGTTAAACAGGCTCCTAGGGTCCTGTTGCCTTGGTGTTATAAATAAAAATATTTACACTGTGAGGGTGACCAAAGCTTGGCACGTTGTGATGGGTTGATCCAGGTGCCCACCAAAACCACAGGGGATTGAGCTTTGAGGGAATTCCCACTCTTCCAGGGTGGGTTACTCTGTAATTCCATAGGAGTCTGTGTGAACAGGAGGCTGACAGAAACTTGACCCTTAAATTCAGGACTGGCAGCTACTGCTAGAAAATACATGATTTTTAATGTAATTTTAAATTAAGTAGTTCTTATATCTGGTTTAGAATAGGCTAGTGGTTCCCATCTAAAGGTCACCTTCATACAGAGAAAGCTAATGAATATACAGAACAGTTGGGGTAGTTTGTAATCAAAAATGTTCAGTCAGTCTTGAGGTGTTTTGCAGAGTTTATGCCAGCGCCTCTCCTAAATAACCTCTCTAAGGTCTTCTTTTCTAATTCTTCCCCAAGCAGCTCCTGGCTCCAGCCTGCTTCATTGTACCTGCTTCAGGAGCAGTAGGGAAAAGTCTTTCCCAGGTGTCTGCAAATTTACAGTTCCCTGATGTTTCTACATCAAGCTTGGTGATCATTTCATTTGCTCTCTTCCCTGGCCTGTCCAGGCACTCCAGTTTGGGTTGGGGCTGGCATCTCCTGCAGCATTTAATGTGTGTTTCATTCTCCTGTGCCAGGTCCCAGGCTTGTGTTAAAACCCTTTTCGTCCTATTTCAGTGTCTCTTCCTCAAATAACATCACATCATCCCCGGCCCTGCACAGCAAAAGGCTGAAACTTTTTCAGTTTCTGCTGGGCTCTGGAGCCAAATTTGGAACTGTTTGCTTGTTTGTTGGCAAAATGGAACTTCTGCTGTTCCTTAGACTGTATTTTTTTTTATTTAATTATTTGCTTGTATTTCAGTGCAGTTAGCCTCCAAAGCTGAATGTTTTGCTTTTCATTGTAAGAGACTGCTTGCTATTTGTCTCTGGTTGTGACACTCAAAAGATTCATTTTGTATGTGGTGAGAAGTTGAGAGACTCCAGAGGATTTTACTGAATGTTTGCTTGAAATGACAATGATCAGTTTGTAGGAAAGTTGGTTTTATTTCTTTTATTTGTTTACATTGTTTAAATTATCTTATCTGCCATCAGTGACTACTTTTTGGGCTTTCTGCTAAGCAGAGAAAGGCTGATTGCAGCCAGGCAGAGTGTTAGAAAATCAAGGATGTGGGAAGTAATAGCATTCATGAATTATGTGTGGCTTCTCTTAACTGTTTCCTAAATACCCATTTGGTTTAAAATCCTTTTTCATAAACGAAACTCTGTAAAAGATCCTTTTCTGAGTCAAGTTCCTGTTTCCCCTTAGATTATGCCAGGATAACCAAAGGTATTTCTTCTCTGGTTTGAGATTCTTTACATTTCAAATTTCCCTTTTAAAAAGTAAAAATGCTGCATTGAGATCTTTTCTCATGGAAATTCAAGAGGTTTATGTTAAAGAGCAGATTTTCTTGATGTTTTCCCACAGCATTTTGGAAGGCTATGGGAAAGAACCTAACCCCAGAATTTCTGGACCCCAGAAATTCACAGAACGTTTTCTATGAAGTTAGCTTGAATCACACACTCCTTTCAGGAGCTATGGAGCCAAACCTCCTCTTCTTCAAAGTTAAACTGGGCAAAACTGGGTGGGTTTTAGACCAATCTTTCTGCAGCTTCACAGCAATGGAGTGGAGGCACAGTTCTGGCTGGACCATGGGATTGAAATTTGGGCTGGCTCATCTGGTGGCATTCTCTGCAATAAACCTGGCTGTTCTTGTGCACATAGACTTCAGGCTCTTTGGGACAGGACTGTCTCATGGCATGGGATGCTGACAGGACAGAACAAGACCAAATACTTATGATTCCTTCTCAATGCCATGAAAATCATGGTGCCATATGTGATTTTTTGGGGGGGGAGGGGGCAGGACAGAGAGGGGGACGAGAGGCTTACTAAACTTCCAAAATTACATCCTAGATTTAATTACCTTTTTTTTTTTTTTTTTTTTCCCCCCCCCTGTGTCTTGAAGGCTCAGCTGTCTCAGGTTCTGGAAGAAGTGGGAAACCACAAGCAAAGAGCAGAGATGGTAAGTGTTCAATTTCTGCCTTTTTTTTTCCCCTGGCTGTTTTACAGAGCAGCAATATGCAAAGTTCAGTTCATTTAAACAGTGGATCAGTTCCAGATATTCAGAAATGAACAGCAAATAAACATTGCAAAAGTTGTGTTGCTGCTGCCAGTCTTGGCACACCTTGTCTCCATACTCACCTGGAAAAAGTATTGGATGAAATCTAGTGGTCTGTCTTCATTTTCTGGCAATTCCTTTTCTCCTTAGCAGTTCTAGATCAGAAGCAAGCATTTAATTTCATACTGAATTAATTCCTTTCTTTGGGGGCCTTTGAGTCAGTCTCAAGTGTTCAAAGGACAGGCAGATGAGATACAAGAGAATTAGCACAAACTATTTTTTTATAATATCTGTTAATTTTCTGCTGGGTTCGTTTATTTTATTGGCACTTCCTTCAAGGACCAAAAATAATAAAAGGACACAAAACCAGGTAGCAGGGAGGTTTATATTCAGTTTCATGACTCGAATATGATGTTTTATACTCAGGAATAAATGAGGTGTCAGTGTTAAGCTATTTTGTGAACTGATATTTTTGCTAATGGATGAACTGTGGGATTCCTGCAACTTTTCCTAGTCACAAGGAAAACCTGAGCAGTATCCAAGATGCAGAGACTCATTCTGTAGATGTGATTAATTTTATTACTAATATAAAAAAAAGCCTGCAGCATGGGCTAGTGAGTAGGTGCTAAACAGACATCTGTTCTACAATCCAGATCATAAACTAGAGTGCCAACATGGGTCTTTTTAGACTTGTGCTGAGCTCTAGTAGGGCACTGAAGGGCAGGATGAGGTGCCCCTGCTGTGCTATTAATGGGTTGCCATACGTCTGTTTGGATCTTTTTTTTAAATTTGTGCCTCTTGCTGTTTCAACATCAGATTTTCCATCATGAGAGCGTTAATTGATTCCAATTCTGGGGTGGTCTCACGTTGTGGGCAAACATTTTTGAATGCCCAGCTGCTTTCTGTGGTGACACAGGCCACAGCTGATACTTCCAAAGAAAACTGAATTAATCCTATTTACCAGCTGATCTCATTATGTGCTGCCTTGTAACAGTTTCAAATTCTATACAATCAATTTGGTGTTGTGCTCACTGGATGTATCAGAAGAAAAACTTGCTGTTATGTTTTAAATGTTCTGATGTTATGGAGTTTTGGTTTTTTTAACAATTAAAAGATTTTCTTTTGGCTTATTAAGCCCGGTTTTTGAGTTGTTTGCCTTCAAAAATTTATTGTATTAATACAACAACCCTAACCCTAGTCAGGAAAAGCAGCCCTGGTCTAGGGCTGCCTCTGAGGAAAAAGCAGTGGAGGCAGGCATGTTGTGGCAGTTTTGCACTCCCCTTGGGATGCCTTTCGTGGCTGCAGTGTGCCTGGAGCTCTGGGATTTGTGGTTTCCGAGACGCTAACCCTGGGAGTAACCCTAGCCCTAGGCAGGAAAAGCTGTTGTATTAAGAGGGCTGGAGAGGCTGGAACTCCCAGTGTTAAAGCATTAATTGGTGGTGTGCATCATCCATCAGAGGATAAAGCTGCAGTCAGTGTTCAGTGCCTATTCCCATGGGTTTCTCAGTGGAAAACTGCTGGTCTTGTGATCTTCCAGTAACTCTTACATCAGCCTCCCATGAACAGGCTGTTTTCTGTGGTTCTTTAAACATGGATTGCAGATTGTGAGGTGTGGGCTTTATTCAGCAGCTTGAATTTATTCAGTAAATACAGGAGAATTGATTCATACAGAGGAAAAGACATTTTTTTTTTTTCCCATCTTTTCCCCTTTTGAGGGAAAACACAACAGTTTAGCTCTTCCTTTTCACTGGTGGTAGATGATTCTTCTGCATCCCCAGTCAAAAGCTCCCTGATAGGAAAAGTTGTTGACACTTTGTGTCTCCTGCAGGGTTAATGGTGATGTCTGTCCCCTTTGAATGGGGCTGTTCCATAGCTGCCTGCCATAGGCTCTGTGGATATGCCACCAGCCCCACTCTCCTCCTGCCATCCACCAAAATGCTCTTTATGTGTTTTTTTTCTCCCCCCCTACTCCAGATCAGTGTCTCACCTGGATGGCCTGATTTTTAACTCCTTTAAATTTGACACTTCAGCAAAATAATTTGCCTGGTTTGGATTGCTGGCCTCTCACCTTCCTTTTCATCCCCTTCAGCTGTGAGCCTCCAGCCCCAGTTTGATGCTGAGCTGGGAATGCTGAAGGGCTTGTCCTGCTCTGGGTGCTGACAGATGTGGATATTGCTTTTCATCAGCTCTTCTGCAAACGGGCTCTGAGTGAAATGGAACAAACACCTGTCAGGTGCAGGTGCAGTGTGATGAGTCCTTTGGGCTGCTTCTGGGACAAACCTCTGTGCAGGTGGCATCTCTGCTGCCACCCCAAAGAGCTCTGATGGCTCTGCCACCCTCCCTGGGACGCTGGAAGTGAAGAGCTGGGCTCTGGCTCCAGGGCACTGGCTGATAGCACCTGACTGAGAGAACCAAGGACTTCTTTCTGTCAGTGGGGGCATCTCTGGTGCCCTGGTAAATGAGTCATTCTTTACATAGGAATATTTAAAAGTTCAATACTCATGGGATAAGTCTGATGGGATCATGGCCTCAATACAACAGTGTCTGCACACTCAGGGCCTCTCCTCTGAGGACAAGCTCAGGGAATTGTGTCCCCAGGGACAATGGCAGAGGAAGGGTGGTGTGTGTGATAAGGAGCCCTGCGCCAAGCCAGAGCACAAGGTCCTGCTAGAGGAAAATGGGCTGCCAGTGAAATGGAGTGGCTGTTCTCACTGCTCCAGTGCAGGGATTCTTTGCTTGTCAACTGAAAGTGAGCATGCTACTGAAGGAGCAACAAAAAAGGAAATTTAAATGTCTTCAGTTAATTGCAGTTGACAAGACAAAGGCAGTTTGACTTTCCAGTATTAATTAGCAAACCCATAGTAATTAGCTTGTATAAGCACAATTCATGCCTCTTTCCCTAAATGCAATTAATATTGCAACTGAAGACATCTCTGGGCTGTGCCTCTGTGTCATTAACATACTTTGCCCTAATTAGACACGGCCAGTAGTGGCTGGAGAAATGAGTTTGTGATTACAACCATAAAAAACCCTCTAATATTTTATATCCTTCAGGGAACTTGAACCTAGAATTTATTTTTTGATTTAAGAAAAATTACCCTTATCATTGTGCTATGTAATTAACAATGAAACTTTGATTTTCCTCTCCCTCTAACCCTTCATTTACTTATTTTTCTTTTTTTTACCCACAGTTTAAGCATGTTCATACTGTAAGGGAACAGTATGTGCCCATAAGACACATAAGAGTCACCACTCTTAATAGGGCTCGGGTCACTGAGCTGCCCCCGAGATCCATGGGGTTTTTCTGTCTTTTATTTGCTGAATGTTTGTTGTTTCCATTTATTTTGTATGAATGTGCACTTTTCTGACAATTTGATCAGCACTGGAAGTTTTCTTTATTGGGGCTGGTGCTACAGTATCTTTATTTGCAGGATGTGCAAGGAGGTTGCTCAGAGTTCACACAGCTCCCTGATCTGTGGTCCCAGGATGTTATTTCTCATGGTATGTTAGTTTAGTGCTCTACTGGCCTAAAGCTGAAGGAGAGCTTCACTCACACCAAAATATTATTTGTGGAAAATGCCTTCTTGTTTGTTATATTATTTTTCTTTCCCTCCCTGAGGGGAGGGAAACAGAAGATGTGTTTGTTTTTGTAATTTTCGTTTTCCTTTTTCATATCCCTTTATAGACATGAGGAGATTGTTTGGCTCAAGCTTGCCATCCAAGCAACAGCTCTGCTCTCTGATCTTACTCTTTCTTCCAGTCTGGTTCTGTAGCAGGGGGCATTCATGTCAAGATTTTTTGTTCTCCATCATTAATCCCTGAGGGAAGTTGGCTTGGTATTAAAAAAGCATCACCTGTATTTTCATTACCCTGAGGTGCTTTGGGCATCTTTTGGCTTTCATCTTCAAAAGACAGCTTGGCCCGTGTGGGCTCTGAAATCTATAGACTGCTCTTTGGAACAAATTAAATTTCACCCTCCAGCAGATTAAAAAGGATGGATATAAGAATCAGAGGAATTGCTTAGCAGGGTGGGAGGTAAAGAAGATTTGAAGTCCAAGAATGCAGCTGTCACCAAATGAATGGCATAAATTGAGTGTCCTTAAAGATGGAATAAAGACACCTTAAAATTAATATAATCAACGCCCCTTGCCTTGGGGAAAAGGATTGGTTAACCCTTTGCAGAGAAGGGGAGACCTTTATTTAAAAGCAGCAGGTCAGCAATAGTTAAAAAGCCAATCATGTGTTCAGTCTGATGAAATCATAATGTTTAGGATTAACTTAAATGTCAGTGACTGCCTACACTGATGGTTATCAGGAGTAGAAATGGAGACAGAAAGGAAATAAACATGAAGGAAATAAACTCAGAGAACACTGAGCTGGATGTAGTTGGGAACTAGCTGTTAACTGGAAGGCAATATGGAAAAGTTCTTACCTGTGTTTTTAATTTACAGGTAACACAATGATAATAGGAAAAAAGATGAACTTTAGTATAGGAATACCTGCCCTGGATTAATGGCCAATAGAGCTAATTTAATTCTTGTTTAAGAGTTACTGAACAGAAAGCAAGAAATACAACAGACTGAGAACAAGAACAAAAGTGGTGTTCATTAGTGGAAACGTAAATTCTCTGTATTTTCTGTAACAGGAAGGCAATTAAATGTGGGATTAGAGGGCTGAGCCACAGTAGTTATAAATAAAAATGAAGCTTTGCTGGAACATCTTTAGAACCAACAGGTTGGGAGGGGCAGGAGACAACAGATTGGTGCAGGAAGTCTCCATCTATCAAAAGTGTATTACATAATTTCTGAATTGATTTAGCAGGTGACAGCAAATCTCCTTCCCATGTGACAGATTTTATCCTACCACTTTATGTGAGGCCAGCAAAGCCAAGACAGATGAGCAGCGTGGCACTCAGCTGAGCAGCAGGGTGAATAGTTTTAGTAAGGCAATCTTAGAGAAATATCACTTCTAAAATCAGATTGAAAAGCATGAACCTGGTTATAAAGAGACAGCAAAAGAAGCTAATCCAGAATGAAATGATATAGTAACAGAAGACTGGAAGAGGACTTTTAGATCATAAAGTCCAGTCCTTCAGTAACTGAGGCAAATTCAGTATATATCTCAGTCCATAAATTTATCAAGCTTGTCTTCAAACTGCTTTGGTTGTTTGTACCATTACTGTCATGGGAAGACTGCTCTGATAGCTGAAATCTTCCCAGTTCCAACTGAAAATATATGTGCAGTTAATATCCATTTTTTTCTTGTGCTAATATTCTCCTTAAACCACAGTGACTGTTCTTCCTCCCTCATATTTATGCTGTGACATATTTATGGAGAACAATTGTTCTCTCCCAGCCTTTCATTTGTCTAGGTTAAACAAATCAAGCTATTGCAGCCTTCTCTTAAAACAGGCTCTTCAGTTTCCTCATGAATCTTGCAGCGTGCTTTAAATCTCTTCCTCTTTCTATCTCTCCTTTGAAGATGAGTAATCAGAGTGGTCACATCATTCCAGGTGATGTTCCAGCATTGCAGAAGTGTCTTCTACAGGATCATGGAGTAGAGGCAGGAACCTCTTCCACTTCTGTGGTGGAAGAGCTGAGCTGTATCCAGGTCATCAGCCATTGCCAGTGCCACACAGTGCTGATGTTCCTCCTGGGATCAGTTCATCTGCCCCACTCTGTCCTCCTCTCAAGTTTCTGGCTGAGGAAGGCTCATTTTGTAGAAGCTCTTTGGGGACTTGCACTCTGACATTTCAATTCTGTGCTGTTTCTTCTGTTTTCATGTAGTTTCCTCTTTCTGATCAGTTTATGCTCCTCTGTGGTAAAGCCTCTGTGCTCTCAGTAATTGTGTTTGTCCATTTGTATTTTTAGACCAAAGGCCTTCATTGAATTTTGTTTATTTTGAATGTGTCTGAGACATCTTTTTCTCTATCAGGTAGTTTTAGTTTTACTTCAGCAGAGCCCTTTGTTGCTTGTTTACTTCACAGTGTTTATATCATTCTTTACCTTATCGTGTGATCCTGTAAATTCTGAATGATGAGTTGTTAGAAGAGGGGGATGATTGTGCAGGAATCATTGATGCCCTATTTTGAGACTTCCCCCTGTTTTTACTGTGGAGTTTTTGTTCTGAAGGTGGAGTGAAGCCTCAAATAGAGGGATGGGAGTACACTTGTCCTTTCCCTTTCCCTGGCAGAGAGCTCGCAGTGCCTGTTGTAAACAGCTACATTAAAACTGGCCCCTGCTATTCCCCAAGGGTTAGGAATATAGTAAGCTCTGAGGTACACAGACAAGGTTATTTTTTTTCTCCCTCTCTTAGCCTAGGGAATGATGAACAGCCTCACTTGGTGTGTTGCACCTGCTGTGTGTTCCTTCTTGAAAAATTCATGTTCTACACACAAAAGCATGGCACCATCAGAAACATCTGTGGCACATGACTGTGGGCAAAGCAAGTAGAGTGTGGAGGAATCCTTGGGGTCCTGGTGGATGAGAGCTGCCAAACTGCTGTAAGCTGGAGAGGTGATCAGCATTGCACCTCTGCACGTTGCTATCTCAATGCTGTTTTAATTAGGTGAGGAGGAGAGACTTAGTGAGTCAATTCTCTTGGTTTATCTCTGTTTTAAAAATCTAGCCGGGCACATGGGATCAAATAGCACATTCCCTTCAAATTAAAAAGAAATAAACGGTCTGTTTAAAAGTCCCATTACACAAATGAACCTGCTGTTGGATCCATTAAGGTGGAAGTTTTATGGGACACGGCAGCACTGTTTGGTTTCAGCAGGATTGTTTTCATTTGCTCTTCCAATGTGATAAGAGCTGACACGGGGTTAGCACTGTCAGGAGGAAGAAGTGTGGCTGCCTGAAGTGGAGAGCTGCTTTCCTGCTGCCCTTCCCTATGGGACAGGTGCTGCCAGACTGGGGGTAAATCGTCTGACCCAGACCTGAAGAGCAATTCCAGCTCAGATGGGACTCATGGACATTGCCCTAATTCCCAGCCCATCATTTGGCGTGGCCTCCATGCCACAGGTGTACCCCTAAAACCTGAGCTGTACTGTCAGGCATGATGATAACAGGAACAGGGACTGGAAAGAGAGACGTGGGGAGGTTTTTTCCTCTTGAGTTGTTGAGCAGAGGAGAAAAGTGAGTAGTTGTCCTGTTTAGAGGGTGCTGCAGCTGGAGTGGTCCTTGTCAGTGTCACTGTTGTCACTAAAATCTGAGTTACAGTGAGTTACTTGGTTAAATGAGAGCAGGACAGGGGTACTATCAGAGGTTTTAATATACTAGGCACACCTGGAGATTTAAAAGGGCTATTTAATAGACATGCAAGAATTGTGCTTTTCCAGGCTTCATTCATCTCTAAAGAACCTGTAGGAAGTTTATGGGCTACCTCAGACTCACTTGGTTCAATTTAGCTGAACTACAATTTCCTGGAGAATGCAGGAGCTCTGCATTATGTTCAGCACTTTGAGAAAACCAGGTGAGAGGTCCAGGATACCTCTAGGATTATGTCATTTCTGCTCCTTTTTTCTGCCTTCCTAAAAGGCAGTTTGGAGGAGCTGTAGAAGGAGCATGAAGTGCCAGTGCATGTCCAGAGAGGGAAAGGAAGAACTGGGGCTGTTGAACAATCGTGTTAGAATAGGACAAAATAATAACTGATTTACAGTTTCCTTGTAACAAGGTTGGAGACCAGTTTCCTCCTGCTTTCACAGCTCTGGGAAGCTGTGCCTGCATCAGAAGAGGAGCATCCTCAGAGATCTGATGCAAGAGATCCAATTCTGTAAGCACAGCTTGTTCTGAACATGCAGGGGGATGTGAAGCTCTCCAGCTCTGGGATCTGGGGGGGCCATGGAGGGCATGTTCAGAGGATGTGCCTGCAGATCAAAGGTTGCTGGATACTTCTCTTCTTGCCTGGGGCTGGCTTTGTGTATACAAAAAGGGAGATAAAGGCTTAAAAAAAAGTTTAAGTTTCAAGACTTAGTCCTTACACTGACAGCCTAATCAGCTTGTTACATCATTTGTTTTCAGTCTTTTTGTGTCTGTGTCCTTAGAAGAGCTTGTTCCTAGTGTTTTTTGCCTTTGGCTGATGGTTGCTGGGGGTAGATAGTAGCTATGGCAGGCTGGGGTCTGTCAGGGAGCAGAGTCCTCCAGCAGGAGCTGTAAAACCCAATTTATCCACAGAGACAAGGAGATCATAGAGCAGAATTTTTCCTATGACCTCTTGGTAAATAATGAATGGCAGAGCCCTACCTCTGGAATTGCTTAATTGAGGCTGACAACTCTTTGTTGTATTACAGGATCTGGCTTGTCAGGAGAATTTTAACTTATTTATGAATATTTCATTGACCTCTAAAGACTGGCTGTATAAAATCTAGCTCCTGCCAGGCCCTGTCCTGTTAATGCTGTGTTCAGTGCTAATGTCATCGCTGCACATCCAGTACACCTTTCCTCTGAGCTGGGCCTCAGAGTTTATTGTTGGTGGCAGCAAGAACATGTTCACCAAAGGTTAAAATGCCAGGTTTGTGCTTTGGCACCAGAGTTGAACATATGGTATTTGAGAGGGAATTGCTGTTTGCCTTTCACTCTGTGACTGCTGCTGGCGACTGAAGGGCCCTGCAGGCATCATCCCAGAGGCTGAAATGGGCAGAGCAGTCTTGGCAGGGCCCTGTGACCTTTTGGGTTTTGGCACCAGGAGAGAGATTGCTCACTTCTTATACATTAAATCCCACTGCTTTTTGTCACAGGCTAATCTCAGGATGGGTCATTTAGCTAGAAAATATTCAACCTGCTCTACTTAACCTGTTCTTTGGGTAGGGTTTGGGGAGTAAGGCTTCTTCAAGGCTCTGCAGCTTCCTTTAAAGCAGCTGGGAGGCCCTGTCAGGAGAGCTGCTGCTTTCACATAGCTGGGCCCCTTGCCCCATCCTCACATTTCCCAGCTCTGAGAGTTCAGAGAGCAGCTTTAGCAGGCAGCTCTGCTGGCCCCTGCCAAGATGTGCCAGCAAACAGTGCTCCCAGCTGTAGTGAACTGCAAAATTGGTCTGGAACTGCAGCAGGAGAGAGAGAGCTGTTCCTAAAACCACAGGCTGTGTGTTGTTCCATGTGAGCAAGAGAAAGAAGATTAAGTTCAAGCACTCAGTGAAGGCTCCTTTGCTCTCTTTACTTTATTAAAGCAGGATTGATTCCACCGTATTTATGTTAGAAAACAAAGAAACAAAATGGATGTTGGATTTCTCTTTCCCCTTTGATCTTCCTAGGTGCTTGGTAACTGCATAGATTCTTCTCTGACTGGTTATTATGTGATGATTTTTCAACGAGAAAACTGATGGGGGGGAGTGAGAGGTGGGATTACAAGCTCCTGTTTGATGAGAATTCTTGACTGAATGCTCAGGAAACTCCTCGAGGCTATATTTTTAGGAAACAAACTGTATTCAAACTCTGTACGGAGGAGGTATGACATCTTTGCAGATTTATTTGTTGCTTTGCCTGTAAATTATAGCTGCTAGAAGACTTGATTCTAGCAAAATATGCCTATTCCTGCATGAAAGAAGTGATCTGTGTGATGCTCTTCTCAAGAGCAGACAACTCCATTGTGCCAGCACCACGGCTACACTGGGCAGGGACATGGCACATCCAGTCTGGCACCTTGACAGGTTCCCTAAACAGGCTCTTATTCTGTGTTTTGCTGTTCTAACCAGGAGTAATGGGTAGGAGGTGTCAGCCAGTTAAGGCTAATTACTCCAGAGCTGCCTTCTCTCCGTGGACACCAGCTGTTTTGTTCTCCCTGGCTGGGAGGAGCTTTCGGTAGTAATTAAAGGAAACAGTCATCTACATGCCTGGTGGAAGTGGTGGAGCAAGGCTGATAACAGCAGAGAGCTCTGAGCTGAATGAACATGGAAATTAGGTGATCCTTCTTCAGAATGAGCTGTTAGAGCAAAGAGAGAGGTTTTGGATGTGGAGCTGTCAAAGGTGTTTTGCTGTCAAGCAGTGGCAGTGAGGTCTCATAGCAATGCCTGTGAGCGTGGGCAGGACGGGCTGAGAGGAAGAGATTCCTTGTCTGCTCCTTTCTTGGAGTAAGGGTTGAAATGTGTAATTATACTTGAATAAACTCATGGGTTTAAATTAACATCTTCAATTCCCCTGCTCTGTGTGTCTCTTGTACAAGATGTTTGCTCTTCTTTCCCATGAACTTCCCAGGTTTGTTAATTTTGAGCTCTGAGCCAGCTTCCATCTTTCTGAAATATAGTAGTGCTTATTTCCAAAGTCACGTCCTGCACCCATCCCAGATTGCTAAACAGAAATAAATACAGCACCAGGGAAGGTGGGTGGGTGGGAATGATGGGCATCTGGTGGTGTTGGGATGTGAGAAGACACTTGAGAGGGGCAGGACTCATGGAGTAAAGGTGTGTTGTAGGTGTTTAAGGAAGAGTTTGCTGGATGAGCTGTGCAGGAGGAATTTGGGGCTTTGGGGGTGTGATGTGATGGTGATTCCTTCTTCACATGCTTGCAGCTGGGCAGGCAGCTCAGGTTTGGGCCATTTTGGGACCCTTGTGGCATTGGCCTTATTTTGCAGAACAAAGTTTCCTGCCATACACTGTCCTGCTGTGATTAGGTATGGAAACCACAGAGTGGCTGGTTTAAATAGGCTGGCTCTGCATTTGTTCTCTTGTTCCTTTGCAGCAGGGCTGAGTTCAGCTCGCTGAACCTGTCTGGAGTTTCCCCAAGTTGTGCTGGTGCCACACAATGTGGAGGGGAGGTGTTGGAAGGCAAGCTGCAGGCTGCCTGAGCATTGGGAATCAGAGGGGAGAGAGGTGAATGCTCGTTAAGGCTCCCTTGGGGTAGATGAATTAGTTAATGACTATGCTGTGCTTTGAAAATGCAAATGCTGTGTCAGAGCTAAGTCTGATTATAATAATCAATCTTCCTTTGGAGAGGGTGCTGGGTATGAGGAAGGGGGGAGAGTGATGAGACTGGGGCTGAATTTTTAGATCACAGATCTGCATTTCTCTGCTGTTCTTAAGGAACTCAATGTTGCCTGAGAGGTCAGCAGAGCTGAGGAGGGGCAAAAGGTGGGTTTGTGGTGGAATCATCCTGGCAAGCACCAGTGGGCCTTGGCAGGCTGAAGTTAATTTTGTAATTTTGTCCCTTATGATTGCCCTGGCTGGAAAGGGAGAGGTTGTCATCTGCTCCTGTGTGTGAGCTCCCCCTGCTAATGGGAAAGACAGAAAGTGCCTCATAAGCAGGGTCCTCCAGGGATGGGGGAGAGGGGAGGGTGGCTGCTGCAGACGTCCAGCCCTGACAGCTCCTTCTCCCCTGGCACTCCATTCGTTTGTAGCAAGCGTTCCTAGTAATTACACCTCTTAATTCAAGAGAGCAAGTGGGAGAAAGGAATATAAATTTGTGTATTAACTTTAGAGATTGGAAATAGGGCAAGTGAACCTTCTCTCTGGGAGATTATATTTGGAAATGAAATAGAATGACATTTGGTATAAACTTGAAAAATTGCTCTCTTTTTACTGCAACAGGAGGAGAAAAGCCACAATCCAGACTGTATTGGAGAGAAGCAGAAGTCAGCATATGTCCATTTCCCAATGTGTATGTGTATCAACAATAATATATATGCATGAGTACGTTTTTAGGAAAGTGTTTGCTGAGAGGTTGCTCCCAGCCCTGACTTCTCAGTGATAAAAGCACAGCAAGTTTGTTACAGATGGTGGAACCCCTGGAGACTGGTGACTGTGATCCAGCCAGCCTTCATCTTCCAAGAGAAAAAACCATATTTTTTTCTTCAGCCAAGTGGGAGACGGGTAGTTCCAAACCACTTTTTGTTGAATATCTAATTTTCTTTGGCTTTATTGGTTTTGTTTCACAATGGCATCAAGGTTTAATTTTCCCAAGAAAATGTACCAACTAATCCTGGGCTGCTTAGCCTGTTTCTAAATGGCAGGCAATATTTTGTTTTACAAGTACTGTCCTATTTTTTGAAGAAGAGTAAAGTTCACTAGGAAATCTGGTGAGGCTTAGTTCTCCCTCTGTGTTCTTCTGCAGATGTTTTGGGGAAACAGCCCTTTGGAATGCCAGTGGGATGGGCATATGGAAGAGGTGGTGGTGCTTTTGCTGAGCAGAATGATCTCTGAAGTGCTCAGCATGGTGTCTTACTACTCTGTGGTATTGCTGGACACCCAAATTAAACTCACTGGTGTTTCATGTATATTGGATTTTTGATGCCAGGTTTATAAGCTTGTAGACAGCACCAAGCTTGCTGTACTGCCTTGTGGGAAGAGGCAGAGAAGCTCTTTAGTCTGCTACATCCAGTGGAGAGAAGCACAGATGGCACCACTGTCATATCAAGGTGCTGGTTTGCCTGTTTTCAGACCCCAGAGTATGGGTCACACCCGGGGTCCCCCTTCTCTGTTCTTGTCTATTTTAGCATACACTCTTCCTTTCCAAGTCTGCTTGGTGTTCATACATTTTAAATATTTATGTACTGAAATAGCTCCTTGAATTGTGTTGAGACTTGTAGTCCAACACAACCTCTCAATTCACCTTTCCATGCTGGCTCTGTGCAATTCAGTTCCCATTTATCTCTGCTGTTCAAAATCAGCTCTTTTGCTGAGGAAGGCCTTTCAAAGGATGTTGCATCAGCCCATTGTTAAATAAACCTTTAGACATTTATAATGGATTCAGCATTTCCTGCTTTTTTACAGTTCCAAAAATGCTGAATGACGTGCAGACACACTTCATCAGGATAAGATTGCTGTATCAGCCCCTCACTAAAATGCACTCATTATTCAAATAATAACTGTATGTCTCCAGCATGTGTTCTGTGAAATGTGTGTACATGATGTGGGCGAGTAAACCAGCCCCCATTTTTTTTTTTTTTTCAACACGCAAATCCTACTTTGGCAGTGAGTTGAAATACTTTAGATTTTGAATCCTTTACTACCCAAAATGAGTCACCTGAACAGAGATTTGATCATTCTTTTGGGCAGTATGTTTAGAACTTTCAGAAGTTTGTAAATATGGTTTTCAAGGCTGACTGATCTGACCTGTGATAAGCTTCACTCTGAAAATGGGCTGTGGACAGCAATGGTCAGTGGGAGGCTCTGGGAAAGCTTTTCTCCATCAGTGCTGAAACCTGCTGGAGTTGAGTGTGAGGAACAGCAGGTCCATGGCATTGCAGAAACTCGAGGTGCTTGCTTGGAGGGGACACGTATGGGTCAGAAATGATAAATGCCAGAAATATACCAAGAAAATCAACTCTCTGAAGTTCTGTTTCTTCTAGCTGTCAGGAGATGAATTTATAATTTTGTTTTTCCTGTCATCTCATATGTCTTTAAAGAATTGCTACAGAAGAGAGAAGCAGTAAGGAACCTATTTCTTACCCTGCTGTGGGTGTTTGCTATGTCATTAACACTTGGAGGAGAACCACCTTCTTGGAATCTTGTCCAGGCAGGTTTAAAAGTAAGGCTGAAAGAAGAATGATATTTCATATAATTAAATACTAGATGAAAATGCATCTATGTTCTTCCTTCCTCTCTTTCTCCCTTGGTAAATAATGATGGCAGTACTTATTTTGGAAGAATTATTTGCATTTCATCTTTTGGGGCACTTGCGTATTTCTGACAATGGACATTCTAAAATTAGTCTATATCCTGTATGTGTCCTGATCACTTTTTATTGAGAGTAATAATGCTGTGCTGGAATTCATGCTTAAGAATTGAAAGAGATAAAATAGTTCAGGATAAATGGGATTATTTTAGATTAAGAACAAGGGGCACCAGTATATTTTGAGAAGAGAACAACACATCCTCAAAATACTAAGTACCTGTTCGTGTGTTTTATTCATCCATGGGCTCTGATATTGCTCATTATTCTGCCTTATCATAAAAACCTTAGGTAACTTCAAAAACCATTAAACTAACAGCTTGGTTTCTTTTCAAGTTGCTAATGTGCTCTGTAGGGTGGGAATATCACTGGGGGTCTGATCCTGGGTGATATAATCCCTGAAGCTCCTGCAGATGATGTCCTTGGGTCCTTCTTGTGCAGCTTTCAGGACAAGAGGTTCAATGCTGTATTTTCACAACAATGTTCCCTGTCTGCTCTCAATGCCAGTTAAAAAATCAGGGCTGACCTGGTTTGTTTGGTATGGAATGGGGGGATACAGCAGTGAACTGTAATTTGAGCAGCCCTTTTCCCCTCTCTGCTTGGTAATGACTTCTACTAGTTTAATGTATTCAAAGCAATAAAAGTTTAACTCAGTCACATAAAATTATTGATAAAAATTGGAAGAGTTTAGCTAGGAATAGTGAGTTGGTTTGAAAAGCATAAAATGCCTGCTGAAAGTGGCATCTGGTGAACAAGAGACCAGGACTGGAAATTAATTTAGGAAAAGGGATGTGATGGGAATTAGGCAGAGAAAGCAGCAGGAGGGGTTTGGCTCTTCCTTTCCTTAGGTTTTCTTGAGTCTGTTCTTTGGCACAGGTACTGAGGACAAGTGGACAGGAAGGGACAAACTGCCCCTGTGGTGAATTGTTTCATGCTCATCACCTATTCCCAGAGCTATCCTGAGGCTGTGTCAAAGGGAATGATCTTGGAAAGCTCCTCACCTCTTGGGCTTTATCAACAGATTCCTTATTTTTAGCCATTCTCTTAATTCTTGTTTTGTCTTGCTGCTTGCAGTCTATTGCCTTCAGAAAAGCAGAATTGAGTCCCAGGAGTAATCCACTCCATCTCATCTCAATTAACTGTTTTTGTCCAGGAAAAGACATTAGTAACATAATAATAAATAGCATTTTTAATATCTGAATATGTTAATGGTTTTGGTGAGATTGGCAGTAAAGGATGTTTTCCTAATGACTGCTAGGGATGAAACCTGGAAACAACACATTTTGAATGAAGTATTTAATACCTTAATTGTTTTACTTTCTTATTTCATAAACAATTAGTGAGCTCTGAATGGCAATAATTTCCTGTGGCACAAAATTGTGTCTTGGGCTGAATTTTAAATTCTCCAGTAGTTTTAGTCCTAGTTCTGGGAAGCAGGTCTGTGTCAACATCTCACTCCTCGAGCCAGTTTCATCTGTAGCGAAATCACTGTGTCCTCCTGTCTCTTCTCACCTCAGGCACATCAGATTTTCAGTCCAGGGAGTCTTGCAAATTGGGAGGACATAAAAATGAGATGAAATGCCCTTACAGCCCTTGTGCCCTTTCCTCCTCGTTTTCTTTCAGCAGCTTATTCTTAGAAACCCAGCAGAATCTCATCCTGAGTGTACCTGGCACTACTTTGTCACTGCTCTGTATCAAGTGAGATGCTTCTCACAAGCTCTCACAAGCTCATGTGTGTTCACTCTCCCATCTCCTTTTCCTGTCACACACTCTGGTTTTTCCCCTCTCTGTGCAGCCACCACAAGAGCCCCCAGATCCCAAGAGCAGATTCCTCACCCATCTGTGAGGAATGTCACCCTTGTCCCCTGAGAAGGTGGCAGTGATTTATCTATGGGGGTGAGTAGGTGCCATGTGGGTTTGAGGCTGAGCCCTTTTAGCCAGTGGTAAATAACTCACCAGCCCTTCCATCTTCGAGTGCTGCCCTCACTCATCCCAGAAAGCATCCTCAAACTCCAAACAGCAAACACATCCAGGCTTCAGCAGACATGGGAAACAGGAGGTATAATGAGTGTTTTCCTGCTAGAAGTAGGTTGGAATTGAAGCCTACTCCTCATCCCAGTACCTTTTATTCACATTCCTGGAATTATCTGGTGTGCTTGCTTTATCCCCAGCCATCTGTGATGGGCTGAGCTGGGAGAGATAAGCTCAGTAATCAGAAAATTGAGGGAAGCATTTCTGGCTGTGATAATCTTATCAGGCAGCTAATATGCATTAACATTTGTACAGCCTGATGATGCAGGTGGGCCTTTGCTTATTTTTTATTCCTAGATGTTTCTTGACAGGCAAGGGGAGAATGCAGGGCTTTTTGGGGTGTCAGGGGGAATTAGATTAAACCATTTTTTGGTGCTTTCTTCTGCTCTGTTCCTTTGGTGTCAGAAGGAGGTGGGAGCACAATCCAACCATCTATTATCTGCTCTTTCCTGCCAACAGCACTGCCATGCTCTGCCTGTCTTTTCTGGTAAGTATGGAAGGGCAAAGAGGTGGCATGTCAGAACTTCAGTTCTGTCTAAGCAATATGACTGTCTGTGACAAGATGCTCCTTTTTCTTGTAAAATTGGAGAGTTTCTGCAAAAAGCTTCAGAAGTTTGCCCTTGCAATGTGATTTTGCTCTACAAGTCTAATCTATGCTGTTGCAGGGAATGGTGTATTAATGGATTATTTCCCTGATGCTAAGCGCTGAACTCTCTGTGGTCATAAGTTTTGCATTTATAATTAAGGCTGGATTGCTTATTTTTTTCCTCCTGGGTGAAAAAAATATCATTTCTGTCAACAGATTTATTAGGGGAATTAGCTGACAGGTGGTAAAAAGATAGATGACAAAAGGAAGTCCAGAATCTCAAGGATGAGTGTGTGAAGAAGGTCTAAGCTGGGAGTAGGTGTTGGAGCAGAAGTTTGAGTATCCTCTAGATAGTTTGTCTCTGCTTACACTTCATAATGAATCATTTTCCGAGGGGTTTAGAAACAGGTAACATATGGAGTTTATCAATCTGTGCGTTGTCATGAACTCTGAATTAGGGATCCAGACTGCTACAAGTCTGGGAATTGTAGAGTCTGGGTAAGAAGTTCTCATGTCTGTAGAGTTTTGCAATACTTTCTTGTGAGTTCCTACCCAAACAAAGCCAGAGGCAGAAAATATTCTTAATTGTTTGCTTGTTCAGCCAGAGCTACCTGAGCAGCTAGAGCTAGAAGTGTATATTGGAAAGTGCTGGAAATATTCCCCAGTCTTTTGGACTCAATGTATGTGTCTCAGAGCTGTTGTGGACAAGACAGTGTAATCCTGTGGTTCATTTCTTCTGGGGGAGGAATTGAGTGAGGTTGAACTATCAACAATGAACCTCAGGTTCCAGCGAGCTCCTAATGCCACGCAGAGTCTTCTGCATCCCATTATCCATGGGGAAAAATAGGGGAAATACCTGAAAGAGAAGCAGAAACTTTGCTAGTAACATTCAACTTTCTGTGCCTCATCTAATGTGGAGAGAATGTCAGGAAAGGCAAAAGGAATTGCAAAGGGAAGGAGAGTTCTGTGAGGTTTTGACATTCAACACGAGAGAAGTTGTGCTTCACATCTGTATCATGAGAAGTCTGACCTGTGCAGAACCTCATGGTTTCCTGCTCCCTTTGCTGTTTGTGTGTGCCCTTAGCAGTGCTGCAGGAACTAATGCCTTTTGTCTCCTGCAGCTGGAGGTGGAGATGAAGGTCCTGAAGTCTCAGCAGTGCACGGCTGAGCAGAGCACTGTCATCACCAAGGAGGAGGTGGACACACTCAGGTAGGCAAAGCAAGGGGAAGGCTGAGCAGATTCCACTCTTTTTGGTGGAACTAATGAGAAGGGAAATGCCTGGGGTAGTTCCACTGCCTGCTATGGTTTTTGTCATCACCTGGTGGAGCAGCAGGCACAGGAGCTCACTGTGCTATAGTGCATGAATTTTATGTGTACAGACTGCCTGTGTGCATAGGCTGCCTGCTCTTCAGGCAATGGGGTGATGATCAGAACGTATTTTCCTTGTATTCCTGAAGTAGGTTGTTCTTTTTCTGAGCACAAGTTTTACTTTCTCACCAGTTTTTATGGATGTGAGAACCCCATGAAGCATTAGCAGAAACACTCAGCCCATGATCTGTCCTGCATTTAGATACTTTACAAGCTTTGCTATCTTTTGGGAGGCTTCAGGCTCTTTTCTTCTGATGTTTGTGGTCTTTTGCTGTCATTTAATTCATAAGCCTGGCTCCTGCATCACTGTTCCCCCTCTTGACTGATTTCCTGTGGAAATAGCATTGCTGTTTATTTGTTATTTTGACCAAATCTCGACTGTAAATACAGGATCTGTTGGCATGTGTGTGAAGAGGTTTAGAATCCAGCTTTTGTGCTGCTGATGCATGTGTAGCACTGGAGATAAAAGAGGGATGTTTCCCCTTGTGCATTGCTGGAGATGGCAGAGGGGTACCTGTTGTGATTCAGTGAAAGAGAAGTTACAAAACAGCATTTCAGCAGAGGATACATGAGCATTTACAAAAGCTACAGTGAAGCTAAACAACCTTTCCATGTATTTATTAAAGCCTTTATAGCTTCCATTGCAAAGCAGGTGACACAATAAATACTGAGCACAAAAAAGTTCATCTGTTTCTGAATGTTTAATAAAGTTCCTTTTATTTAAGTTGGGCAAATCAGGTCCTCACAAGTACTCCTCCTGTGTATTTTATTCTCAGCTGATGTAAGACTTTGGCTGGACTTCCACTTCTTAATTCTTTTATATTTTCAGCTCCATCACAATAAAGTGTGACTGCCTCACAGGACTGAAAGCAAGGTTTTGCAGCAAGCAGAATTTGTAGAAAGCAGAAATTACTGGCCTGTATGTTATGGCTTTGCTCTTGTGCTTTGCCTCTGGAGCTTGTTTTACAGCCTTGAAAGCCCAGTTCCATAGCAGGAGGGAGGTGCTTGAAAATAACACATGTTCAGCTAAGCTATTCCAATACATTTTAGAGTTGTACACCTAATCTTGGGGACTTGCTCCTATAGTTCCCTCAAGGTGCTGTAATAGTTCTGGAGGCCCAAGGCATACATCTCCTTTTTTTTTATTCTATCATATGTTTGAGTTCTGCTAAAGGAGAGAATGCTATGACTTCCCCTTTTCAGGGAGATAAACCTGTCTTCATCAACTTTTGCCTCTTGTGGTTTTTTTTTTTTTTTTTTAGCTCATTCAGGCTTTTCCTGTGCTAAGGCACACTGGACCCTCTGAAACCTGAGGTTTACACTGCTGCAGGAGTATTCAGCACCTCCTTGGCAACATTAAACCTGTCACTGCTGATTAATAATGTGCCTGTGTATCAGTAAAGCCAGCAGCCTGTCTGCTGTCTTCTAGGACCTGCAGGTTTGCAGAGTTTTTCTACAGTACCTCCCCAGTCTCTCTCTCCCTTCTTGGTGTTGCTGCAGCACCCTTTCATCTGGGAGATGTTCAGGCTCTTTATTTTCCCCTCCAAGACTCATTATTTGGTGTTTAGCTTCCCTGAACAGCATTTGCTGTCTATTACCTGAGCAGCTTCAGGGACAGTGTGTGTAGGGGGAAGCAGCTGGACTGCCACTGCCCCATTGTCCAGACCACGCCGTGGTGGGACAGGTTTGTGGCAGTGGGGATGGAGATGTCTGGCTCTGCCCTGCATGAAAATCTGTTTCCTGGGAAGGGATGAGTGGAGCTCACAAAAACCTGCTTGTTATGGGATTTTGGTGTTTGATTCAGCTCAACAGTAGCCCTAAAGCTCCTTGTTTTCCCCTCTTTGTTTTTAAGGAATTTCTTTGATTACTAATCTCACTTTCTCCTCTCACAAAATGGTGTCAAACCTTTCAGACAAAGTATGTCCCAAATCCAGGCCAGTTCCCAGTGTAGTGGTTGATGGTGCAGAGCTGTTTTCCAATGATGGGCCATACTCTGAAGGCTGTTTCACAGAGGCCAAGCTTCTGCAGTTGTTTCAGGTTAATATTTTGGTTGTTCATCTCTTGCTCCTGAAGCTGTGGGTGCATAGCAGCCACAGTTCCACGTTCTAACTCCAGACTCTTTTTTTTCTGTCATTTTATACTGAACCATTTTGGCTGATTTAAATACTTGTCCCAGGCCCTGATGCTGGTTATTTGATTACAGAACTGTTCCACAAAGCTTGGATTTGTTTGATTTTGATCACCCTTTTCACTGCTCAGCTCTAACAGTAAATGCCTTGGTGCAAGGCATTTTTACTGCTGATGCTTTCTTTGCTGGAGCACTGTAAGCCAGTCCTTGCTCCTTTCTCCTTACTATTGGCTTCTATTACTGCTTCAGACATCTCCTTGCACTCTCAGGCACTCCACATCTGAGTGGAGAGAAATCTCAGAATTGACTCCATAAAGATTTTTTTCTTATGTTTCTAGACTTAAGCAGTCAATGAATATGGTTGGACTTTATTTTGCATTTTCTGTGCATTGTTCAAGAAACTGGGCCAAGTTCTTTCTTCACAGGAGAGGCTCCTTCTCAAAGGAACACAGAATAAATCATTATATGCTCCCAGCCCTTTGGAGCTCAGGAAGAATGTGCTGTGATCCACATCAGAGCACTCCTTGTGGCTCAGCTGGATGTGTCCTCTCCCATACAACAGCAGTGAACTGGGTGGGTGTGATTAAAGAACAGAAGGGGTTTGGAGGAGAGCAGGGATCAGAATGGGAAGGGATTAGGTCTGCTGTGCTCATCCTCCTCCCGTGGCCCTCAACACACCAGTTCACTCAATTTTATGTAGCTGCTAAGGAGAACAGCACAAACTCCACTGTCACTCCTTCCTTCTACACAGCACTGCCAGAAACTAATTCTGGGACAAAACAGGTGGAAGAACACAAACTTCCAAACTGGAAAGTGGGGAGAGAAATGCCACAGTTTATGAGGGAGTTATTTCCATCTCTGTAATTTATTGTAGTCTTTGAAATCCTGTAACCTATAGTATGGCCTGTTAGCTCCTCTGGGCTGAGCCCAGCCTCCCCTGTCAGCTGCTGTCATGAAGAGATGTGAAAAATAGGAGGAACCACTGAAGCCACCAAGAGGAGTGTGCAGAGCAGGAATGGACTGTTGAGACTCCAGGCATTTCCACATAGATCCCATGGTTAGGAGTTCACTTCTGAAAACAAAAGCAGGGAGACATAAAGGAGGAAAAAAAATCCATATTAATCCTTTGAATCTGTATTTACCTCCTGCAAGTGAACGAGAGCTTTTAAGAAAAATACCCTTTGTCTCATTTTTCTTTAGTATGGAAAGTAAATTTTCAGCCAGAAACTTGAAAGACTTTATCAGTTTTTCCTCCTTCTCTTGAGAACAAAGTGCTATTTCGTCAGACCTTTTATAACTTTAAATGTGAAACTCTCTCCCAGCATCATCGTTTCTGGAGAGACAATAAAAGCAGTGCTAATGCTGTCATTTCTCACACCTTTTGCTGCTCCCTCTGAAATAATAATTGTTTATATTCTGCAGATCCTATGAAAAGAAACAGTGCTTAACCCATTGAGTTCCTGTGCTGTAGGCTACAGCATTTGGGCATTAGCACCTTTCAGAGGGAAGGTGATAACTGTGCAGAAACTGGTATTTCAGAATCTATAAATAAAAGGAATATATTTTAAAAGAACTTCACTAAAGACTTAAGTGGCAACAGCTGAAGGACCTTTTCAGCTGGAGGACCTTTTCAGCTGGAACAAATCTGAACTTTTTCTTTCTGCTGTCAAGCTGCAACCCCAGTAAATCCTAAATGTTTTCTGTGGATTTTAGTGACTGGGTAGAGTTACAGTAATTCAAAAGAAATTCACGTCCTTGCCAATGCCCATTAGTCACACTTGCTGAAATTCTGTCTGCTCTGCTCCTAACACCATCTCAATGCCATCTGGATCCCTTAATAGCATCTTCCCAACACATACGTTTTCTGCTCCATTCAGTATTTTCCTGTTTTGCAATAGCTTTTCCACATGGCCTTGTCCCCTTGGCAGATGGGACCTCTGTGAGACATGTCCTCATTGGTGATCTCCACAGGCAGCCACATAACACAGCTGAGAACATTAAAAACCAATCAAACCAGGATAAAAGGGTGATGGTGGGGGGAGTTTTCACTGGTTAATTCCACTGAAAAGCTCTGGACTCAGAGAGACTTTTGGAGTGGCTGGATGCTGATGAAAATCCAACAGATTTCCCCTTTTTTCCTTTCTGAGGTAGGAGCAGCCTTGTCTTATGATCTCAGGTTTTTAGACAGACTGAAAACACACAGTGGGATGTCTCCTGATTCTCACAAGTGTCATTTTAGGAGACCTGAGGCTGTAGGTGGGTTTTTTCCTCCTTCCCCCTTCTGATTTGAGATAATGAAACATGCTTCAATGGCAATATGAAGCTCAGTTTTTAAAAGAGGGAAAATCCATGAGGCTGAGCAAATGCCAATGAATCTGTATTCTTGCACTAAATTTGATCTTGTGAAAGGTTGTGGAGGTGGCATCAATTTACCTTATGCCTGTGGAGCCTTCAACTCTTGCTTGAGCTGTCTCATACAGGAAAATCTTCTAGACAGGTGAAGAGATCTTTGCCAGAGATTAAATATTTTCATGTTTTCAAACCCCTCTATGGAGAAGTTAATGAATTCTCCAGAAATTAATTCAAATGGTTTCTTCCTGTATCACAAAACTTGACAATGGTGTTGGTATTTCAGAAAGTAAGTGATGTTTCTTTCTTCCTTGTGGCACAGGGCTGTTTTTAGAATAGACACCAGCTTTTAAGGCCAGGTTGGATGAGGTTTGGAGGAATCTGGTTTAGTGGAAGATGTCCATACCCATGGTGGGGAGGCTGGAACTGAATGATCTTTAAGGTCCCTTTTAACCCAGACCATTCTGGGCCAAAAATTGAGCTGGTAGAGGATTGTGCTGTACCCAGGTGTTTCTGTACCTTGCTTTTCATGGTGCTCACACGGATTTGTCTTGGGTTGTTCTCCCTACCTGCAGGTAATTTCAGTACGTAACAAGTGGAGGATTGCAAGCTGGTGATAAAATAGCATCACCTCTCTTGTGCAGGTGTTCCTGGAGAGAAAAGGCACAAGGAGTGTGCACCAAGGCTGCCTTTGTGGCTGCTGGTGCATCCCAAAGCAGTGCACAACCATCCTTGTACGTGAACTTCATGAAAAAGTACATAAATGAAAAAAAATCCAAGTGCCTAGCCAGTAAATATTTTTCAATATTTGACTTCCATATTTTAACCACCAGCTGCAAATGCTTTGCTGTGTTTATATATAGATAGGATTTCCCTTGCTTCTCTCTCTTTGCCATTGGGAAGTGTTTCCCAGGGGGCTGGGAAGCAAAGCTGGAATAGCACAAACTGTTTGCTAATGGCTCTGAATGCTTTCCCACTGGAGATCCAGGACACTTAACAGTGTTAAAAATAAGATAGGAGAGGGATAAATGGTGAAAGCACTAGTCAGTCCCAAAATCCTCTTGGCACAAAGGTTACAGCAATGTTCTTGTTCCTCAGTGCACAGGAAGCAGCAGGTTTTGTCTCTGAAAGAGAGCCAGGGAGTGCCCCTGGTTCAGTGGGCTGACCTTGCCCAGAGCATGGCAGAAGCCCTACAACCCTACATTCTGCTAGGAAAGGAGGATGCCCCCAAAGCTGGGACACTGGGAAGGAGCAGACACCTGGGGGTGAGCCCAAGGCCATGCCAAGGTGGGGAGAGGCTGTGACCCCCAGCTCAGGAGTGCTCCTGAGCCTGTTGCATGTGATTCTGGAGAAGAGAAGGCTCCGGGATGACCCTATTGTGACCTTTCAGTGCCTTGATGGCCTACAAGAGAGTTGAAGAGGGACTTCTGACCATGGCATGCAGTGGTAGCACAAGGAGAAATGGCTTCAAACTGACACAGGCCAGGGCTAGAGGGGAAATTGGGAAGAAATTCTTCCTTTGAGGGTGGGGAGAGGATTGCTCAGAGAGGCTGAGAGTTGCCCATCCCTGGAAGTGTCCAAGGTTGAATGGGGCTTGGAGCAACCTGGGGTTGGGGAAGGTGTCCCTGCCATGGCAGAGTGGGGAACTAAATGATTTTTACTGTCCCTTCCACCACAAATCATTGCAGGATTCCGTGATATCTGCTGCCTGACTGGGAGTGCCCGGGCTTTAAATCACTGTGTGCTCAGCAGCCAGGCACAAAGGGCACAAACAGATTATTGAATCCTAAAATTGCAGGTGAAATAGCACAAAAATGTAATGGCTTGAATCTACCCTCATTACAGCTATGTCTCAGGTCTTTGGGAAGTGTTTTCTGGCTGCTGCTGTGAGTGATTTTCAAAGGGCAACTGAGAGGCCTGATCTTAAACCTCCCCACAGAGACAAGTTCTACAGGCAGATAACAGCACAGATTATTTGTGAGGCTGGATGGGGAGAAATTTGTTCCCAATTAAAATTCAGCATGTCAAGGATAGAGAAAGTACTGATGAGAGTCCTGTGTCTGGCTCTGACCTTTCAGGAGCTGTTGCACTGTTGTTCCTCAGAGAAGAGTGTTGCTCTCCTCGCGGCCTGTTCTGCAATCCATTTAGAAATGCATCGTTAAAAGCATTAATTTCACTTTGAATTTCCATTTTTCCTGACCTTTTCAGTCTCCTGCTGCAGCATCCTCCTTCCCCACTAGCTTGGTGTCTCTTCTGAAAGTTATTGATGATATTTTTTAATGGCCTGGACAGTGCTAAAGCTGTTCCTCGGCATTTTAGAGGCTTCCAAGAGCAGAAAAAAATGAGACTTTATAATATTTGAAAATTGCCAGCAGGGGTCAGGCTTACAAATAATTTAGGCAATCCAAGCTGCATATTTATAAAGGAGACATTTCTGTGCTGAACATGATGTAGATCAACCTGCTTCTATGGAAAAGTTTGGAACTGTTGCCAAACGAATAGGAGAGATTACTTCTTCCTTGTACCTGAAATTGCTGTTGCATAATTTTGGGATTGTGGCAGATGGTTACATACTTTATTATATGGTGCAAGGATTTTCAGCTTAATTTAGATAATTTAAAAGTATTAAGCAAGATAATTAATTTTTAGGAATATTCTGAGAAAAGGCTCCTGAGAAAATTGAATCCAAAGATTAGTGTTATTCTGTATTAGTTGCACAATTAATCCCAAGAAGTTAACATGTGGAAGGGGAGGGTCTTGAAGGAGCCTCAGGATTTTGTTCTCTCCACTTAAATGCAAGCAAAAATTTTGTATCCAATCTTTTATACATTTATCTCCTCCCTGACAAGTTTGATAGAGTTCTCTGAAGGATTCACCAATCACTTGGCTAAGGCTGGTATGGTTGATCTAATGTATTTGACCTTTCAAAAAGCTTTGAGCCAAAGGTCATAAAGAAACTTTGATGGAATAAAAAAGGAGATTCTTTGTTGGATTGATAAGAATATGTAAACCCTGGAGGTGTGGCTGTCCCAGTGTAGTGTCTGTGGGGGTGGCCAGTGGTGGGTGCCCATGTGAGCAGGACAGAGCATCTGGGTACCTTGCCAGGAGGCTCTCCTGGATTCCCTGTGCCTTGTCTCCAGGATTTCCTGAGCCACAGATAATACAAGATATTTTTTACTTTGTAAAACTTCATGCATTTTTCTCTGGTTAATTTGCTTATGTAATACAAAGTTAAAATATGGAAAATCAAAGGATAAATGTTTTCACAATGCTGAGGGTTTTTCCGCTAGGTCCTAGAATGATTTTGATTGGGAATTGGGAACTTGCCCAGCACAGAAAAGGGGTTTGTGAGTAGTGAGGTGGCAGAGTTTGAGATAATATGAAATTTTTCAGCTTCTTCAGAATTTCAGAAGAAATCTTTGGGTGCTGCTTGAGATGGGAGATGAAGTTGCATGTCAATAATTGCTAAACCCATACACATAAGAAAAAACACCCTTACTTTTACTCCCACAACAGAGCTCTAAATGAGCTGTTGTCATTCAAGAAAGAGATCTGACATTATTGTGAACAGCTTTCTGAAAATATCAGGTGTTCTCTATAGTTAAAAATACAAATAGAATACTAGAAGCTCTTGCAAAGGAAGCTGAGAATAAAGCAGAAATCCTCATGGTACCACTGAATATGTCTGAGTGCTGTTTGTATTCCAGCTTATTTCATGTCAAAAAGTCTATATAAAACTTGAAGGAACAAGGAAGAACAATAAAACTATTGAAAATCCTTGGTGTGAAGGAAGACTAAACTGAGATTCTTCAGGAAAAAATAGAGGAAGCTGTGCTGTGGACAGGGGAGTGTGGTACAATTATTCACGACTTTTCATAGCAGAACTAACGGGCACTCAGTGAAATAATCACATGTGAAGTATAAAACAAACTGAACTAATTTTTCATACAGCACATAATTAAATTGTGGAACTTACTGCCAAGGAGTATTGTGAAGGCCAAAAGTATAAATCAGATCAAAAAGAGATTTGATGCCTCATGGAGGTTTTAGCTGCTGGTGGTTATTAAACATGATGGTCTAGACTCAGTCTGTGGTTCAGAAGGTATCCAAGCTGAACTTGCTTTATATTCAAATTGTATCTTTTTAATATACTTTTACAAATTACAGTCCCTTCATATAAACACGTCACTTTTAACCATATGTTTTAGCTGCCTCTGTAGAGCAGTTTTGTGGTACTGAATGCAGGAACAATCTGATACTGTTTCTGGTTTCATGCTTTACTTGATTATTTGTGGTGGGACTGTGCAGGGACACCCAAAGTCTATTAATTTTCCCTTCTTCTCCAGGTTGAAAATTGAGGAGCTGGAAGCTGAGCGCAGCAAGCTGGCAGAGGAGAACAGATCTCTGGGAATGCAGCTGGAGAAGCTCACCCTGCAGGTAGGAGTGGGGAGGTCCAGAGCAGCTGGAGAGCCTGGCGTGGTCCATGAGTGCTCCCAGCACGGAGCTTCCCTCCCCTCCATCTGGGCAAAGCACCTTTGGGCAGCCTGTGCTGACTGCCCTGCCACACCTGTGTTTCTGACCATGCCATCAGAGAGTTTGAGCTCAGATGTAATCACACAGATTCAGTTGTCCTGTTGGATGACTCTCTCTAGGACTTCTCTTCTTGGAGCCTTAAAAATTGGTCCATGTTAAGTAGCTCCACCACTAGAAGTTGTCTGTCCCCAAAATTCATTCATGACAAAGTGGGAGCATAGACAGGGCTGAACAGCATGGAGTGGATGGGAAATTTTGAACTTTCTTTGTGTTGAAGTCTCCTCTCTGCTGGTGTCAGTGATGAAAGCAGAGACCACCTCAGCAGGGAGGAGTTTTCCAAGCCAGGAACCCTCAGTGCTGCTGAGGGGATGAGCTGGCAGCATCCACAGATGTGGAGTCAGGAGGATGGGAGCTGTGTTCCTTTTTCTGTGCTACTCTGTGTGTTTTGCCTTTTCCTGGTGCTGTCCTCTAGGGCAGAATGTGTTCAGCTTTTCACTTGGGATAGATCTGTGAAATCTCACACAAGGGCACCTGCAGCAGAGAAGCAGACTGGCTGCTCAGCTTGTTGTCACCCTAGGAACAGCTTTCCTGTGCAGAGGAAGGGCAGGGGAGTTGCTTCAAGCTTTTGTGGTGTTTCCTGTTTGAAAGATGCTGGAGCAAACAAGACCCTGACCCTTTTGGTTCAATCAAAGCCCACCCTTCTTGAAGAAGAGTGTTATCTCTTCCTTCTTTTCTCTCTGATGTGCTGAACAATTTGTCATTGTAGCATTCTATTAATTTTTCTTTCTTTTTATCTTTATTTTTCTCTTTTTTTTTTGCAAATTGCTTCATGGTAGAAAACCTGCATGAAAACTGGTTTGAAATTACCCAGATTTCAGCCAGACCATTGATTTTATCTTGACACCTATTAGACATGAATCAAAATTTCTTTTTTTTGTAACCCATTCCAGGAGACAGGCAAAGTGACAGCTTTGATAAAGCAGGGAGCTAAGAGCTGCTGAGCATCTCTGCTGAGCCATGTTTATTGTGAAACCTGTCACCCTGCTCTCCTTTAATTGGGTTTCAGTCATCAGAAGGAGATGAAAGCTTTGGGCTGGTGTTTGGATGCTTAGGTCTCCAACAAACACACAAGCAGCTTTGGTTTCAGACCAGATTACAGCTCAGGTCATGGTTAATCTGCCTACATGGTCTTAGAGCAGCTTCTGGCTTTCCAAGAAGGCCTCACCGGAGGAATTTCCTATTTTAGTTCTGGTATCTTGAAATATCACAAAAATCTGCTTTCTTTGTTCATTCAAAGATGAAGCAAATGATTTGAGATGCCAAGTCTTGAATAGCATGTCTAGGAAAAAGAAATTTTCGAGTTAGTGAGCTGAATTCAGGTAATGATGCTCTTCCATCTCCCTTGCCAAGGCTGAGGACTTGGCTTTAACTCCTTATTTAACAGGAGGTAGCTCCACTGTCTCTAAAGTCTCACTTTACTTTTGTCTTAGAGAACTTGATGCCTAAAGTAGTTTTTTCATATGAGAGGGAGTAGAGAGGAAAGCACAAGTATGGGAATATGTCAGCTGAATGCTAAAGTGCCAGTATTGATCAGTGTGTGCCCACCTGAATGGCCAAGAACTCCTCAGAGGGAAAAACATCAACCTTCCCAATTTTTATTCACCCTGTGTATCAAATACCTTGACAGGCCAAGCTTAAAATGACTCTTTTTATAAAGAAGGTTTGTTAGGTTGGGAACCCACAAAGTTAAGGATAAGCTTAGAAATTTACCTCTTCTATCAGTGCTAAGCAAATATGCTGAAAATGTCATTATACACTCAGATAAGGTCACTGAAGTGTTGCTAGTTTGACATGTTATTTATTCCCATCTCTGAAAGAAATCATTGGGAAATGATGGGTTAAAACAAAGTCTGTATCATGAAGGGAAAAAAGGCAAGACAAACTACATGCAGAAGTCACAGGGAAGTTTTACTGAACAGGAAGATGACTAAAACTACAAAAATGGGAGAAGCATGGCTTCAAATCAAATAAAGATGTAAGAGAAGGAGCTGACATTAAACCAGGTAGAATGAGGGTGATTTCTGACAAATCCTTATCTGCAGTTCTTTCTTGTAAAATAAAACCTCTGACTCCTGGAATTTTATCTACTAAAGAAAAGATGTGTAGAAGGGACATATTAAAGTTGGGAATTTTGAAGAGACAGGTTGTAGAATTAAGGCTCTGATGCTTTACACTGAACTGAATCTGTTGAGTTCACAAAGTTGTGTTTGCTGCATGAAATCTAGGGAGATACAACTAGTAATTCATAATTAAAAATGTCAGTTTGAATGTATTGAGGTGTGGAGTTTCAAAAATGTTTGTCTCCAAATCACGGAATCATTTAGGTTGAAAAAGACCTCAGATCATTGAATCCAACCTATGTCCCAACACCACCAGACCATGTCAACCAGACCACAGCACTGAGCCATGTCCAGGCTTTCCTTAAACACCTCCAGGAATGGCAAATCCACCACTTCCCTGGGCAGCCCATTCCAATGTCTGATCTCTATTTCTGTGAAGAACTTCCTCCTCTCACATCCTTTTATCTGAATATTGGCACAGGATTTTTGCTGCTTTCTGCACAAAAGCCCACTTTGTGAGCAAGGGGACCCTGATGGACTGGGCAGAGGGCAAAGGAGCACCTGGAAAGGTGCTTTTGGTGTGTGACTCAGACTCCTTGAGCTCAGTATTAGCAAATTAACTGAGGTGCTGATACCTCTCCTCTCCACAGCCATATAACATCTGACATCTTTTTGTATCCTGTGCTTGTGTGGGGACAGCTTGAATTATGCCTGAAGGTGTTTTCCACCTCCACACGCCCTGTCTTCCAAAACCCCTTGCCTCTTGACACTGAGCTGCAGGCTGCATTGATTTTCCTTCACTGGTATAAAGACTTTAGCATGGATATCACTCACTGGCCAGGTCTTTACTGCTAATGAAAACCTCAGATTACAAAAACACAGGAGATGTAGAGCTGTAGAGAATTGACACCCAGTTGAGACTGCCTCCCTGGTGCCCAGGATATTATCTTAAGGAAAACATTTGAAACCCTGGCTCAGAAGAGGGATTCAAATCATATGAAAAGAGAGGGTTTAAACACACAATTTTATCTCATCTCCTCTACCCTTCTTCTTTTCGATGAAGCAAAAAAACATTTCCAGGAAACCTGAGCTGCTACTACTTGGCCCATGGTGGGCAGGCTGAGATTTCAGAGAAAGGCTTGGTTTGTTTGTTATCTGAAATGATCTGGACCATCTTCCAGAGGTGCTGGTGGAAAAGTGCAGCTTGATGCCAGGAACAAAAGAGACTGATCCAATCAGTGCTTTTTGGATAAAGTGGGAGGAAGGAGTTGTGAGGAGTGTTCAATTAGCATTTCTTACTGCTAGGAGCCCTGTGTTTACAGGCAACCAAGCAGATGTGAAGTGTTCCTTATGCAAATACTACTCTCCTGCTTTTCCTGCTCTCCTCTACTCTTCCAGCTGAAGAAGAGATTCTTCAAGGTTGGCTGCTTCAAGGAAGATTGATTAAAATCAGCTGCAGTTTGACTTAATTGGATCCATATGCTTGGAGAGGGAGCAGGACTAGTTAAAGTCCTCGTAATTAGTTCACAGCTGGTTGGTGTGAAAAATGAAACTCCAGTTAGAGTTCAGATAAGTGGATCTGTATGGAAAAAAGGCAAGTAGATGGGTGGGGATTTTTTTACACTGAGATGTGTTTGGGCTTGAAAATCACCTCTAGTCCCATAGCCAAGCTGGCAGTTTAATCCCTTTGAGCATGTGCATGTGTATTTATGAGGCTGAATGGAAAGAGTCTGTATTTTCTGGCTTGTTTCTGAGTAAAAAGAATCACCTGTGCATGCTGCCAGTCAAGAAAACCTAATAGAAAACTGGGAGAGGTTCTCAGGAGTAGACAAAACCCAACAAGGGCAGTTTGTCTGTGGGAAAGGGTCAAGACTTGGCACAAACTCTGGACTGTCCAGCTTTGACTGCCATGTCCCTGCTCACAGTAGTAACTGGTTGTGTTTTGACTCTCTGTGAGTCAGCAATAAGACAACACTACTCTCAAAAATGCAGTTTTATTCATACATATTGAAATTATTGATTTTTGCCTATTATGTCAAAGCTCCAAAAGAGCTGACTGACTACGTAGCATGGGGACAGTCATCAGAAAGCTTACCCCAGACAGAAGCTGGAATTTATGTTAAACTTTGCTGTTAGACTGGAAGGGACTGCATTGCCTATTATGGTGTCCTTGAGGGAAGTGCCTGCTGGGTTTAGCTCTCCAGGAGTGAGATGCTCATGAATGATAGAAGTGCTGGACACCCGGAGCATTCACATGTTTCTCTTTCCCCTTACCTCTGCAACCCTTGTGCTTGGGCTGGCCTCCTCCTTCTTCTAGTGCTGTATTTTGAGGGAATAACAAAACATCTGGGAGCTGTACCCCAAGGGAAGGTGGACAGAGAATGTTTCTCCTCTTTAAGCATTAATGACTCATTTTATTGTTAGGGCTTTGGCAGCCCGGCAGTGACTGGCTTGGAGTTAAGAGCCCAAGGGAAAGCTGAGGTCATTTAACAGTCTAACTGTTCATTTTGTGACCAGTAAAGAATGATGAATGAATCATTTACACTGTTATAAAACTTAAAAGGACATAGTCAACCTTTCAAGGTTCTCTAATTGGCCTCCCAAATGCTCACATTCTTCCTGGATTATCTTCATGCCTTCCCTTTTCTCAAACTTCCTGTCCTTTTTCCTTCATCTGTGCATGCCGAGGTCTGTGTTAGCCTCTATGGCACAGCTGCTCCCTGTTGAAAACCTCACCTACCTAAGTTCAGCCTTTTTTTTTCTTTTTTTTTTTTTTTTCTAGAAGGCTTCTTTAGCTGGTTCTGAGCAACTCACTTGGCATCTCTTCAGTCAGGTACTGCTTTTGGCAAGGTGTAGGAACAAAATTGCGTGTACTCCAGAGGGACTTAATTATGAGATAGAATAATTGAGAGCATACAGCAGGAGATCTGTAAAGAGAAGATGAAGAGAGGTCCAGGACTGCAGAAGGTTGGATCATAGTGTGCTGCCCCACTTATCCAGTGCATCGAGTTCATGGGAGCATGTGGGAGTGGATGGAGAACAGAGTGATTTGTGATCCATTCCACAGACTCCTGGATTTAAACAGCAGTAAGCTCATCTTTTACAGGCAAAGCTTATCATCTATATTTCACAGGCAGCAGCAGGTTCTGCACTGACCTAAGGAAGTGGATCTGCTCAAGTGTATATAGGCAGAGAGCACTCTGGGGATCACTCCACAGTGTTTTGCTCAAAACAGCAATGAAAAACGTGATAAACAGACATCATGGGTATTAATTTATGACAGCTCAGAGATGTGTAATGCTTGCATAAAACAGGGGAGAATATTCACACAGGAAGCTGGCTTTGATTGAAGAAGGGGCCAATGAGTCTGGTTCTGGGGATGCCAACAGCACTGGAGATAGGGTGGCACAGGCAGCTGTGTGCCAGGGGCAGAGGAGCACTGTGGAGTCACCCAGCATGTCCTGGTGGTTGGTCTGAGCAACACCTGTGCTGTTACACCACCTTCACTCCAATTATCTCTTAAGCTGGGTAGGAGAAGCTAAGTCTGAGCTGCTCTGCTCTGTGGGTGTCCCTGGTGTTCACAGGGAGCTGCTAAGGGGATGTGCTAAAGTGACACCCAAATGAATGGGAGGGAAAAGAGCTTCCCCTGTAATGCACCCATAAATTGTGCTGAAGGGATTATACATGTTATTTGGGAAAAAACATTGTGTATCTCATGCCACGTGGATTAGGTACTGCAGGAAATCCTAGAACTGGTGTAAAATGGAAGGAGTGTAGAACCTGCTGTGATCCAGCCCCTGGGGATTACGTGATACTGAATTAGCTGGGGCTATGCAAATATTTGTACGTGTTAATTCTGAATACATTGCTGTTCTTAGAATTAACAGAAATTAGAAACATTCCACAGGAGCAGAGAGGAGAAGCATAAACATGTCATTTACTTGTAGGTTTGGCATTAGGTGGTTCAAGGAGAAGCTGTTTGATGGCCTTGGTGGCCCTGATAAATGTGATGTGCAGAGTGGCTGTCAAACGAAACAAGGACAGGCACAGAACAGACTTGCTAATGTTTGTTAACATCAGGGACCACGAGTGCACAGGTTCACATTTGTGCAGGAAAATTTTACCAACATGCCCTTTAAAAATTTTTTAAAGGAATTCATACATTGAATATTAAACATCTGAAGCTCTTTAAATTCTACTGCCAGAGCTGCCCCACCATATTGTTTATTTCATGCAGCACCTTTCTCAAAGTTCTGCAGAAACTGATTAACATTTGCATAATACATTTAACACGAAAATCCAGAATAAATTCATTAATGTTCTCCTGCCACTACCCTTGAAAATATCAGCAGCTGTGTGGCATCACAAAGCTCATTAGATGAGCAGAGGGGGAGGAAGGGTGAGAGCTGGATTTCCTGAACAGCTCTGAAACAGGAAAGGTCAGTGCACTGAGTGTCAGCACCTGAGCAGCAGCATGGGGAGCTCAGAGCAGGCAGGGAGAGCTGGGCCATGGGAAATGTCCTGCAGGAAAAGGTCGCTGTACCACTACACAGGAAGCATGAACTTTTAGGAGGTGCCATCCATGCTGGAGTAGAAAAATTGAGCACAAAATGCAGATGAGGATGCTGCTACACTAAGGAGGAGTCTGCTCCTACAGCACATGTGTTCTGCAGGGGCAAGCAGCTGGAAATTGTTCTAGTCCTTCTGTGGTATAAGAAAGCTGGCTTGGAACAAACCTTGGTTTTCTGAACAGCTGTTGCAGAATAAATGGTGATGTTTTAAAAGTCGTGCAAGGCTTGGTTGCATGGCACCAGAGCACTAAATCTGGGGTGAGTGCACTGCCCTCATGGGAGTGAGGGGACTGAGACACCATTGGTACTCTTGTATGGTAAAAAGAGCAACAGTATACAAAAACTAGTCATTTCAGCTACAACTGCACATTCAAACTCTCAGTTGTGTATTTCAATTCCCACCCAAAAACTTGCAGTGTGTGCCAGTCAAGCAGTAGTAAGTAGCAACTCCAGAAGGCTTCTGTGTGTTTCACTGATCCCCAGAATCACCCTGTGGGTGAACGCCAAGGCTGATGAGACAGAAAGAACCATTTTAAAATGAGGCTTCACTTTTAAACTCCTCTAATCTTACTTCTCTCACAAAGAAAAAGCAAAGTTTCAGGAAGCAATAAGAGTGACTGTCCCTTTATAGTTTTCTTGTTTTTCTCTGTAGTCATTCAGTGGCACAAATTAGTTTTCAATTGTTCTTTCTTCATTTTCTATTATTTTTCTGCTGCTTTGAATTCTGCTTCCATGTCACAGAGACAAAACAAAAATGTCATTTAGACCTGTGTAAGGCAAATAACACTTCACAAGGTTTGTTTACTGAAGCTTTGTGCTTTCTTTCAGACTTTTATGAGTACCATGTCCATGAGTTGCAGCTCTCTCCATGTTAGGCTTTGAGCTTTTCATTACTCATTACTATTTCAGGATTTGGTTGATGACCCAATTATTTCTGAGTTTTTGATTAAAACGAAGTAATAGGTCACAGTTTCATGCTGCCCTTGTTTTTGACCTTTCTGGTCTGGCTTTGTAAAGTCCAAGTTTTCAGTAATATTCTTAAGCAGTTTTATTCTTTTGATTCTCTGGTTATGGTGCCATATTTTTCTCTACTTCTTGGGACATGTAAAACTGGACACCATCTCTAGGAGACAGAAGGGCAGGATGTGTCACCCAGGTTAGGGAAAAGAAATAAGTCGGAATTTAATGTTTTCTCTGAGTGTATGATGAGGGAAAGAGGAAAAATCTGCCTGTTTCATGTCATTGTGAAGAGTGGGCAGTGTTTATAATGATGTTAAAATACACATGAGGAAATGGGGAGATGCTCTGAGCTGAGGCACTGGTGGGGACGGCAGTGTGCATCAGAGAAAAACATTTTTGTGTGACCTCTCTCAGGGGGATTCAAGCGTGTGAGATGTTGGTATGTTATCTTACACATCCAGAACTCTTCCCTTTGATCAGCCTGACCTACCACCTCTGTGACACTTGGAGGCAGAGATTTACATTATAGAAATGGGTTTTCTCTGAAGAATTTCTTCAAGTAGTAGGAAGGAAACTTGACATGCCTCTGTCACTGGGATGTGTGGCATTGCCATTGATCTGGCAGTGCAGGCTTGTGCTGTGCCTGGGAGTAAATGGGGAGAAGTAACACCCCAATAACAGAGCATTTCTGTCAGCACACTCTGAACACAGATCATGATCCAGGCCCTTCCAAGCCCAACTTTAGCTCAATTTCCATTTGCGGGTGTTTGATAAGACTTTAAAGAGACATGGATCCAGACAAGTCAGAAAAAAGTAATTGTTCTTGACAGCTTTCCTAGCTAGATTTGAAAGACAGGTAACAGTGGAATGGAAGATGATGCCTAATTTAGGTAGAAAGGCTGTTCTGTTTAAATGAGGATGGACAGTTGGAGTGGCAGGGTAAGTGAAGTGCTGTGGGAAGAGCATTCCCTTCATATCTTCTTTAAAAAAAAGACCAGTGTCCCATGAGGGGGTTCTGTGTGTTCAGGAGGGTGTCTGGAAAGCCCAGCTGTGTTCCTTGCAGCTGGGAGGGCTCCCAGGTGATCCATCACAGCTGTGCTCACCCGAGCATGGGGCTCAGCTCCATCAGGAACTCTGCTGCTTCCTCTGATCAACATTTAAACCCCACATTTCCTAAATGATGCAGCAGCTCTGTGCCTGTTCTTTGCATTTTTGGCAGGACGTTTAAAACGAAATAAAAATTCCCTGAAAGCTGTTGTGCATGTTGGACATGACAGAAGATGTTCAGTTGAGATTGTGACCTTTCAGAACAAAGACTCTGCTTTTGAAAAGGGGGTTCATTGTGCTTCTGGCTCTAGCAAGATGAAAAACTTGAAAAACCAGTAACATGAAGGCTGTGCAGCAAGGATGAGCTCTCCAGAGGTCCTCTTGTGTGTTTTTGGTTGTCTTCCAGTGGATGCATTCTTTCTCTCTGTGCACTGCTACCACAGTTCCAATCAGTAGTAATTACAGAAATTTTCTCATTTTTATGAGTAGAGGGATATGAAAAGCTGTTGACAGCAGTCTGCAAGGGAGCTCAGCTGTGGAGCTGCTTTCCCTCTAGATCCATCACAGCCAGAGCTGGTGACCTTAAGGTGATTTCCCAAGGAGTCAGGGCTTGCTCAGAGGTCAGTCCTTGTTCAGTGTGCAAGGAAAAGTGTGATTAGATATGTGTGAGCTGTTATGATTAATATTAACATGGTGGAGCTGCCTGAACATTTAAATGCAACACTGGGGAATTTAATTTTTTATATGCATGTGTGTGTGTATATATATATATATGTATATATATATATATTTGCAAATGATTATTAGAATGCATGTCAGTGTATTTAAATGTAGACATGACTTGATATAGGTGGGTGTAAAATAGGACTATCACCTACACTGGCTCAACAGAATCCAGCTGGAGTGTGGTCAGAGGGATGGCAAAAGTGGCCAAATAGGGAGGGAAATGCCTGCTCAGGAGGGAGAACAGACAGTGAGTGTGGGCTGGGGCTTCTTCCTTGGATATGCTACAAGCAGCATGTCAGACTGTGCCCATCAGGCTCACAGAAGCTGAAATGAAGGAGGGGGCAGTATTGGAGACATTCCTTAGCATCCTCTTCAGGTGATGGGGGGAAGGAATAGTGATTGTATGACACGAAATGTGTCTGCCCAGTGGCTGTGCCATGGTGGCATATAGACAGTAACTTCTATAGCAAACAGTTTGAGGATTGAATGTCAGTGTCTTTTGACTTTCCTGCTTTCTCAAGGTTTCTGACATCTTCTGAGTGTGATGCTTCTGTTTGACACTGCTTAGAAGACAGATCTGTGTCTATATCTGGAGATCTTTGTGTGGTCCATTCTCTCAAGCATCCTAGAGAAAAAAAAAACACTGGACATGCTGTAAACAGACCTGTAGGTCAATTTACCAAGTGTATTCCTCCTAAGCCTACCCTCTCATCCTTCCCATTTTAGTTCCTTGGCTGTTTCATTCAACTTAATGCTCTTTACTGATGTTTTCTGCTTCCAGGGGATCAAAAAGATAGTCTGAGTCCTTTAGATACATGTGAAAGTTAGACATGATGCCCTTCTACCAGTTTACCAGTTACCAATGATAACTTGAAAACTTGTGTCTGGGCAAGGCTGCTTCTGAAGTATTTATTTCTTCAGGCAGGCAGCTCAGGATAATGTTGAATTTGCTGGTTGGAGCAGTTAATTCAAAGCTGTTCAGAATCCAATAGATTGCCCCATAGCCATTCCTCTTATTGTTTCAGTTTATCCACAAATCTCTCTTACTCTTGTAAAATTGAAATGAAGATGAGACGACCGTCCCCATCTGAAAAGATGTCAGTGCTGCTTGAAGTCTCCTTGCACTGGCAGAAAAAACAATTGAGCTTTGAGCTTGAACTGAGAGACAGATAAGATCACCAGGAGATTTCCACAGCAAATGTAGAATATAGTCTTCTCTAATGGATTCTTAGTGCTGTCTGGCAAATAATTGAATTGCTTGGGTTTGAAGGGAGAGGGGACTGGGTTGGGGTTTTTTGATGTTTGGTGGGTTTTTTTAAAGCTCCCAAATTTTGTGAAGATAGGGAGTAGACCGTGGTTTCTCTGCATGACACAGGATCTCTGTCAGACATGGGGGAAGCTAATTAAAATGTCACAATATGTGCATGAGGGTGATGAGGCAGAAAAGACCGATCACTTCCTTGGTTCTCGGAATTTGTCTGTGTCCCTGCTTCTATCCACTCACTGTGAAATCCACAAGTAATTCATGCTCTGGGGGTAGGAATGAGGCCACTGGGTAAATCTGGCCTCTCTCCCTCTCTCTCTTTCACTGGAATAAAGCAGAAAATAAATTAAATCCATTCTTGCTCTGCTGCAATTACTAAGGCAGTCTCACTCCAGCTGGGTGATAGCAAAGATGCTGGTTCCTGCTGGCCCATTGTAGCCAGCACTGGTATGCTCTGCCAGAGGACCAGTGCTTGCTGAAGTTAGCACTGGAGCAACTGGGAGGGTTCCACAGCCAATCTCTTTCAGTGCACAGCATCTGAGGGGACAGAAGCAAAGCAGCATCTGCCTCTTTCCCATCCTTTTGTTTAAAAGTATGTCCTGGAAAGCCAAGGGAATGATGGGGAGAGATAATAACACACCCTTTGGTGTATTCTTTGGAAACACTCAAATGGCCAAGAGGTGGTCCAAGCCTTACAGCCTGCATCATTGAAAACCACTGAACAACAGCAAAATGGGGGGGGGGAAGAAGGATGATCATCAGGGAAATTGCTATAATGGTAAGATAATTAGAACGCAGAATGATTAACATTAGTCAGTCTGCTGCATTGGCAAGGACTATGCAAGTTGACATAATGGGCCTCTTCCATTTCAAACATGCAGTTTTCAGCATTCAGTTTAACACTTTCATGTGACTTTAATAGAGTTCCCAGCTGAAACAAGCATTTGGTGCTCAGGTGATGTTGCGCAGTACCTTTCCTCTCCTGTGGCTACTAGAAGGTCCTTTTTTTCCCTTTTGTGCCTACTGATACTGAAGGATAAAAGCCACTCTCACCATGGAATTCTTCTACCTTGTTTTGAATGACGGCTAGACATGAATTCCTGGGCATTTTCTTCCTGTTGTTCCTGATGGAAATGAACTTCCCTAGAAAAAAACAAACTCTGAAATTTCAGAAAATGGTTTTCTTCTTCTCAAGGAGAAAATACAGGGACTCAGGATATCATATACCAATATTAAAAACAAATACTTTTATAAAGTCTACTTTATAGTAGGGTCAGAAGACCCTCTCTGTTTATCATCTTTAATGTTTGCAGATTCCTTCTGCCAGTCCTTGTGTGTGCACCCTTGGATTTGCCAAAACTAAACTGGTGCAAGAAATGAGATTTAGCACCACATTTAATAGCTGGTTTTGTAGCCTGGTTGAGTTTGGAACAAAACTTGGAATGCAGAATGACCTCAGTAGTCCCCGTCTCTAGTGATCATTGCTGACCAGTAAACATCTGTTCTCCTTTGATTGCTACCAACCCTACTGGCTCGTGTATGGACCAGGGTGCTGAATGTTTTGTCTCCCTCCATTTCCCAGGATCTTCAGTGGCTTTCCGCTGGCTGTGCTTAGACATGGGCTGTCTGGTGTTTGTGCTGGGGCACTTCTGGACACCACAAGCTTTCCCCCACCTCTGCACATGCTGAGATCAGGCCCATCCTTCATTGCAGCTGCTCAAATCTGCTGGTGTGCTGTGGCAGAAAATCCTTTGATCTCAGTAGTGCGTTTTTTTTTTTTTGTTCTGGTACCCCTTTACTATGAAAATAAAACATCTTTTTGTCTGTAAGATGTTGGAGAGCACAGTGCCCCCCTCTCTGCTCAGTGCAGGGCCCTCAGAAAGGAATTGCAGTCACGCAGCTGTGCAGTGAATATGGAGAGGGTGTTTGGTGTGGTTGGTATTTTGTGGATTATTTTCTCGCTCCTTCTGACCCTACCTCAAATGAAATTCCTGCACTTCATCCTTCCTCTGGGCTGGGCAATCAGCAGCTACAATCGAGGGCTGTAAGGAGGCAGTGGTCAGGCATACAAAGCAGCTGTATTAGGACTGAGCAACCAGGACTAATGGGGAGCAAGGCCGGGAGCAGAGACAGAAATATGGCAGAATAAGATTCATTAGGGATCAGATTCAATAACTGTAAAATGATGAGAAGTTTATGATCAAAGGCTTACTTCGAGCATTTTAATGACATAGTCATTTAATCCGTTTAAAGCAGATAGATAAGGAGTTAAGTGAAATCTACAGCAGCTGCCTTTCTGAGCTGTTTATGAACCTGTTCCAGGCTACAGATCACTGTGAAAGGCACAGGATGGATGCTTGCTGTAGTAATTGAATAGTATATAATGGGCTACCAGCCTTTATGGGCTGATTTACATATGAGGTTGGTAAAACTTAATGCAAACACTTGTGGTTTGTGTTATTAGTGTGCGTGGCTCCTCAGCTATTTTTAATGTGCGTGCTACTAGCAAGAGTACAGGATCGAGGAAAGAGCAGAGTTGTTTAAAAACCTTTCTGTGCCAGGGTATTTAATTCCCAGTGGGGGTATCTCCTCTGGAAGTTACATCAGTATAGGCTGTTGTGGTGACAAGATTCAGATGGGCTCTGACACTCAAACCACCAGGTCATCAACCATAGGAATTATGCATCTGAAAAATCCCAGGAGGGTCAAGGGGGGCACACAAATTCTTTCCCATCTTTTCCTTCTATTGTTGCACTTTTGCCATCCTCTGTCTCTCTCTCAGGCACCCTCACTGGTTAGTTAACTTCCTTCCCAGCTTCTCTTGACAAACACTTAAAAACTCTGATGGGACAGTTGGTGGCATTTTGCTGCCTGTGCTCACACAGCTTGTGTTCTCACAAGCTTTTAGCCTCCTGGACACCACAAATTACAGGTGAGGGGCTGCATATGCCTGTGGACTTCACCTTTTTCTATTTCTCAGGTATTCACTCTCCCCTTCGAAACTCTCCAGATGCACACATGGGTTGATAACAGCACTTACAGCTCCTACATCCCACCCACTCCTTCCCTTCCCCTCGATTAAACCCTTGGTCCTGTGCACACACTGCCATGGAGAAGCAAGCAGAGGGGGCTCTTTCTCTACTCACAGCTCGAGGCTTGTTGAGCTGCTGGAAGCAAAGTAGTTGCTGCTGCTGCATTGTTTAAGGCCATGTTACAGCCCTGGCTGTGCGTGATGCAGACACGGGAGCAGAGCTGGTATCAGCTGCTGGGGAGCAGGGAGAATTTCCCAGGGCTCCAGGCCATCTTGTTTTCTACTTATACAGAAAGTTGCTGTCCCGCAGTGGTATTGATTAGTTTTAAAATAGGAAGGTGATAAATGGAGATTTCAGGTGGTTCTGGTCAATGTGACTGCAAGGGATGGAGCCATTTAAATCGAGTCTGGAATATCTTACCTTACCTCATGCTGATTTTCCTAGGAGGGATCTGCTTGTGGCTAAGAGGAACAGTGTGGTCCCATGGAGGGGCCTTCTCAGCTCTCTTTGCTTGTGCTTTGCACGGGAACCACCTGCATCCTCTTCCTCCAGATGCACCAACTCCCTTTTTTCTGCAGTGTTTGGGATGCCTGTCACAGCTGCTCAAAGGCTGCTGCATGTCTGAGAGACCAGCCAAGGCTGAAGGTTACAAATCCCTTGCAGCATCCCCTGGCAGCCAGGTTATAGATCAGGGTTTAAGCAACCTTGGGTCTGCTGTCAATCTGCATGTTCCCATTTCCTGAAAGAGAATTGGAAAATATTTGTCTGGTTTGAAAATAAGTAAAATTTGTCTTTTGAAGTGCTGGCACTAGCAGACAAATCTCTCATTACTCCGCTCCCCTGTTGCTCCCCTGTGTCCCTCTGTTTTCTCAGCTACCATTCCTTCTCAAGAGCTTAGAGACTGAGCACTTGAGAGTTCACTTGTAGAAAATAATATACAAAAAAATGGATTTTAATTCATCTTCTGCCTTCAAGTACCTTGTTCTTTGAGCGTGCTTGTTGCACTCTATTTACACATGACTGTTTCAGTGGCGATAATGCTTTGGACTGGCAGCAGCTGCCCAGATGAGAACTGGCAGTGCAGCACAGTGACTTACCCACAATGAGAGTAGTTCTCCACCCCCAACCCTGTGTCAGGAACACTGGAACAAGTTTTTAATCTCTTGAATGCAAAGGTTGTCTGGTCTCTGTGGTAGCACAAAACCCATCCCTGACAGAAGCCCAAATTAGCAAAAAGGTTGTTGCAAGGAAAAAACTCAGAACTCAGGCTCTGTTCTTCAGTTATTTATAAATATTTGTTATGTCTGGAAAAATAAAACCTCCATGTAAATGGTCATGAGGGGGAGAGGCAGGAGAGAAAGCTCAGCAGCAGCAAGAGGAAGATGATGCCAAAGCAGAGCTGGGGATATGACTGGGTTGTTGGCAGTGAAGGTCTGGCAGGCAGGAGGTGATGCCACGTCCTGCTCTGTTGTGGGTGTGACTGAGTGTAAGTGGCTTCTGTGAAATCTGTAGATAATATCCCTGAAATGTGGTCGCTTGTGTTGTGAAGGAGATGCTCAGGCCCTTGGCCACAGCAGTCCCTGTTGGCACAGTGTGGTTTGGAGATCACAGAGGGAGGGAAACAATTCTGAAAGGAAAGGGTTTTGCAGTAACACAGTTCCTTTGAGCATCTATTACACCTGTCTAAATCTGCCAGTTTTGGTCCATTGTCAGATTCTGGCACAATTAATTTAGCCTGGAGCAGCTCTGGACTTCTTTGGGCACAGCTGGCTGATCTTCACATGGACTGCCCAGCCTGGTAACCCAACATTTGCTGACCATCTCACCTGGAAGAGCAGCACTCCTTGTTCTTGCCAGGTGGTATTCCATTCTTTTTCCATAGGAGGCTATCTCATGTAACAGCTTTTGAGAGAGGCAAACACATTTGTGTGTGGTTTAACTTAATACACAGGCTGCAGAGCTGAAGTGAAGGCACTGATCAATTCTTACAGTTGAGATAACATTCAGAAAACAAATTAGAGTTTGAGGTTGGTACAGATCCAGGCAGAATTCATAAAATTGAATAGTATTTCCAAGTTGAATGTGAACAAGCTTATTATAGATGCAGAGAAACCAGGCATGTATTGAGGAACTAGAGATATTTGTGATTTTTTTTTTTTTTTCTTCTTAGTATAGAGAGGCAACCATGTTATGGTCTCCTGTATTTGTAATTTGGGTTAGAATTACTGGCAGTGACAAGGAGGTAGTTGGGGGGAACAAAGCCTGAGAGTAGTGGGCTGGGTTTTATCTATTGCAAAAGACCAGTGTGCAGCTGGCTGGTGAAGCTGGATTTCCCAGTGTGGCAGCTCATGATGTTCCAGGTCTTTCCTGAGGGCAGAATCATAATTTTTATCTGTCTGAAGCTGTGCTCAAGGCACATGAAGAACCACAGTCATGTTGTTGTTACTGTGATTTGTGCATGCTGGAGCAGAAATAATATGGGAATACAGGGGGAAACTGTGCTTTTTCCAGGTGTTTGCTTTTCTGCTCCCCTTCCACTCTGCAATCCTTCAAGTGCCCCCCCCAGAGTGCTCAAGACTTGATGTCAGGTGGTGCCTTCATAGGGCAGCTGTGGGAGGTGGGTGGGAGACTGGCAGCAGGATGTTGGGTGGAAATGGGAGAGATAGTTTGTTAAAGCTTCTTTAATGAAAGTGAAGGCGTGTGCAGAGTGGTTGTTTTACAAAGAAAGAGTACACATGGTCAGGGATGTTGTAGATAGAGGTGTGTTTGTGTTTTGTGACTTGTAGAGCTTTCACATCTTAGTCCATCTTTGTTTCTCTCTTCATCATGTCCTAGAAAAGTCGTTCTTAAATTGGCTTTACTCCCTTTAAATCAGGATGGACACTCCCTAATGTAAAGCCTAGAGATCAAGAAAGATGGCAGGTGACAAATCTGTTTCCATTCTCTGGTTTTTTTGCACTCTTAAACACCAAATAACCCTTGTAATTTTCCAATGAGCCGGATTACATCTGTATAGATCAGCATCCACGTGTTCAAGCTGTCGTTATGACTCTGAGAAAGACATTTCCTTCAGGGAAAAAAGCACAATCTCAGTGGCTGGGTCTTAAGTGTCATTCTGATTTTCCATCACCTGAGGATTTGAGCAGCCCTGCTGCTCTGGCATATTGAAATGAACATAGATTTGAAAGTATTTTTATATTTAGAGGCATTGATTCTAATATAATTTCTCTACAAATTAAAACTCTCCTTGAAAAAGATTAAACTGTCAGTGATAACATCTAAGTTCTTGTTATGTCTAAGAGGAATAAACGCTGAAGTTACAGAATTGTCTGGAGGCTTATAAAGTAAGAGGGAGAATTAATGATATGAGAGAGAATGGATAAAAGTATTGGATAACACTTTTTTTGAATTGGGGGAAGTGGAATGAGTTGAATTAAGAGGTTTATGGCCATAAAGAATACCCATTGGTCTGATATAACACAAAAATACAGTTTTAAGAGAAATCTGCCCAGTGACTTGTGGTTGCTCCATAGACTCTTTTTAATAAGATATCAAATATTGATTTAAAGACACTAAGTGACAGACAATGTATTGGTTTCCCTGGTTAGCCATCCCTATTAAAAAAAAATATTATTTCCATTTCATTGGCTTCACCATGAAGTGAAGCTATTGGGTTCTCTTTACACTTTTGTTTGCTACATTAAAGAACCATTTAGTGTCAGATTTCCACCGAAAACCCAGATCAAATTGCTTCTGCCTTCTCCATAGCAAATGAAATAGTTTGATTTCCATTAATTTCTCAGTGGAAGATGTGTTTTTTTCAGACCATGAATCATTCATGGAAATCTTCTCACCACTTTCTTTAATTTTCAACAACACTCTCACGCCTGCACGCCTCACCTGGGTGTGTTATCACTGCAGGGGTCTCATCAGTGCTGCCTTCAGGGGCAGTATTGTTTCTTTAGTCCTTCCTGCTCAATGATACATAAAGATTCTGGCTGTTCCTTGTTTTTTTTCTCCACACAGCATTAAGTTAGAGGTAACCCTTAGTTATTAACTGTGGCCTCCTCACAGACACTGTCTGCAGGAAGTACCCACTGTGTTTTGTGCCTGAGACTGTTCTGCTCTCTGGGATCTCTCACGGTGCATTTGAATTCATAGGGAATGATTGTGCCTGGCACAATCAGATTTCTAAGCTATCTTTCTGGGCTTTATTGTTTGCTACAATTCTGCCTTTGCGTTATCTGCATATTTTAGTAAGGTTTTATTATTTTCCTATGTATCTTAGAGAATGTGTGCTGCATACGATCGGCCAAAGGAACAATTCTTGTTGGGAAAGTAACAGGGAAATGTCACTATTAGTTCATCAGCTTTTGGGCCATTTAAAAACTGCCAGAGTCTGATTTTGCATCATGCTGGCTTTAAAAGAAAATGCGATTTTGATACCGAGGCAAATACATTACAGAATTCCTATTCTGTTGTGTCAACACAGTTATCTTAGTTAACTAGACTTGAAATCTCTTCAAGTCTGTTTGACAAGACCTGTTTTCCATGAAATTGTGTTACTTGCTTTTTCTGATATTTTCTTCTAATGGACTTATGTATCAGCCCTGTCTTGTGAGTTAAGGAGATTCAGTTTGCTGCATTCTGGAAGCTTCATGAAAAGTGAACAAGGCAGCAGATAACTCGATCTGTATGAGGCAAGCTGGTTAATCTCATTTTTCAGTCTTCACAGTCTATTCACCAGCCAGTGCTGTCTCATTCTGACTGCAGTAAAACGTGCAGATCAATACTGCCAATGGGTGATTAGCAATTTGCAAACTCCAGTAAGTGAATACATCCGAGTCAAGGTTTGAAGTTGAAGAAGAAAGTGGAGGAGGAGTGATTGAGTGGGCTGAAATAATGAAAACAGATATTTCCTCTCAAGTGAAATGTAAGCATTGTTGAGGTCTGTTAAGCAAGACGATGGCAGAGATTTGTACTCCTTTCACAGTGATTACAGAAAATAACATTTTTTTCTGAAATTGCTAACATCAAATGTGCTTTTCCTTTATCACCCCTCTTGATCTTTTTTTCCCTCTGCTGTTGACCTGCTGGAGGATAAAAATGTCTAAATGTATGCAACTGAGATGTTTATCGTTGTTCTTGAGGCCACTTTTTGCTGGTTCAGTCAAATGAATTCCAAGGTGTTTGTCTGCTTCTCAGTTTCAGGCAGAAAATCCCTGCTTTCTGTCAGTATATTCCATACCAAAGACAATTTTGGGGTTGTGCTCGTGAAAATAACTCAATCAATACCTTTAGCTCCCTTGCAGACCCTGTAGCACCAAAGAGTGCAGCTGAAGTAGCAGTAATTTTAAGATATTAAAATTACATTAAAAACAAAACAGTTAACTGAAATATGGAAAAGGACCAGGGAGTTCCTATGAGGAAGGAAAATTGCATTCTCCCTAGCAAATGTGGTTTAACCCCTGAAAATCAGGGTGACTATGTGCTTAAAGATGCCATCTGAAAATCTGTGGTTAGAGAAGTACAGGAAGGCTCTCTTTCAGGTGTGCTCAAATGAATTTGAAAAGATTCCTTCTCATCTGCAGCCAGGCTGTGTTTCCAAGTCCTGCATGTGTTGTCTAATTAAAACTTAATGGGAAAGAAGTAACTACCACAGTGCAGGAGCATGTTGTGGTAGCTGTAGTGTAAGGCTGAGCTGTCCTCCCTGGATTGTTACATGAAGGCTGGAGAACTGGGTTCTCACTGAGAAACACCAGGAAAGTAGAATTTCCCCTCATCCACTATTTTCTTCCATAAAAATGCTGTGATGTCTGTTGGCAATGAGGAAAGTGATGATAAAAAATCAAAGCCTGAGTTTTATACAGCCGGAAGTATTGTGTTTTGAAGGAGGTTTTGTAGGGTCTTAACAGTTTAGAGATTGACCTGGCAGTCATAATTCTTGAAAAACCTGGCAGTGAAATTTAAAATCATTCCCCTTTCACATCTCTGTGCAAAATGTGCTGGTTGCTGTCCAGTCCATTAGCACAGTGACGTAAAACTGGTGAAATAAAATCAAACTGGAGGCAGTACAGTTGTATTTCAGACCATTAAGTTATGCACTGAGGATTGGACAGTTGTGCCTACTAAATATATTTCAAGGTAGATTCAAATTGGGTTTGGCTCAACTTCACAGCAGTCTAAGCCTGAATAAGGAAAATGTGTTGTTGGGGTTGAAGTGATGTAAGTCAGGTTTAGCATGTTTGACAGAGACATTTTGCTAATGGGTTGGTGATCCCAGTGTGACTTTATAAAGCATTTTCCCATATCTTTGGTTCAAACTGAATTTACTTGAAAAGACATGAATAGTAATTGAAGCATTGCAGGTGACCAAGAAGTATTTTCCCCCAGGGAAAGCCAAGAAGGAATGTTTAAGCAGATAGTTGTGCTGATGGAAGTCTCCATGTGAACAGTCTCACCCAGCACGTGGGGTATGAAGTGTTGGGGGATGTAGTTTATGTCAGCTACAGAGATGCAGCTGAAATTGTGAAACCTGTTCTCTTGCCAGAGGTGGTTTTCTCTTTGTCATAGGAATAGAAGGGTTTAAACTGAAATTTTGCTCCAGGTGAAGGCTCAGGTGAATTCCTTGTGCCATCTGTGGATGGCTGCTCCTTCTCTCCCCTCTGCTTCATCTTACCCTGTGATGTTACAGCTTGAAATTCCCCCTTCACAGCCCAGGAATTTACTCCTATGTGGGGACTTTCTGGGTCTTGTCTTGGCTGGGCAAAGCACAACCAAGTAACCATCTCTTGCTTTCTTGGGCCATATGTAACTAGTGAGGGTATTGATTTAGTTTTGATGTGATGTAGTTTATAAATATGCATGAGGATTTAGGGTTATTTAACTGTGCTTGTTAATTCTCCTTGCATTGCTGACTCTTCTTGTTGAGGGTTTCTTTGTATGCACAGCAACCTCTTCCATGACAGCCCTGTTCTCACTGCCTGGGACATCTCTAATGTTTGTTAATCCCAAGTCTGTAGAAACTTTTAATATTCAGGGAATGAAAGGAGACAAAGTGATGCCCTTCTGCATAGGGACCAAGGGAACAGAGTCCAGCTCTCCAAGGAGTTGGGTGAGGAAACCTGAGGCAAAAAGGTAATCATCACAAGGTGGGGAGGAGGAAGGAGATGGAGGAGACCTTTTTCATGCTCCTAGAGAAGGGGAAAAGAGCTCTTTTCATCAGGGATCCTACAACTTGCTTAAATTTAAAAAATAATTAACCTGATAAAATGGTGAAAGGGAAGAGAAAACCAAACATTTGTCTATTTGCCCTGAGGAGATAGAAGAGAATGTACCACTGAATCGATATTTGGATGTTTTAGACACTCAGGTCTCTTACTTGAGAAAGAGCAGAGCAAACAGAAGAGGGTTCTGCCTGCTCAACACAGCTAAGGGAACCTGCAGTGACTCCTCATGGTGAGTAATGTAGGTGACTGCATGGATAAAAGGATGCTATGTACATGGGTACATGTTTTTCTGAGAGGTTGGAAGCTTTCTCACTTTCCCCTCTATACAGTTATCCATTACTAGAGGAATTTCTGCTGTACCTGGCTGGACTTTGAGGTGGTATTGGGGAAGATGAGCTCTCCCCAGGGGCAAGACAACCACCACATCACTGTGAAGTGACAGTGACAAAATGAATAAACCTGGCAGTTGTGCTGTAGCTGCTCTTCCCCTCGGTGTGTGGCAGGGACATGTTTTGTTTTCCTCTTTTTCCCTGGCTGCTTGGCCACAGCAGAAGGTGCGTGGGAGGCGATAACCTCGCGCAGGGAGAGGCTGCACTGGAGCTTGTTTAACCTGCAACACATTTGCTGTAAATCCCACTCAGACGCTGCCCAGCTGCTCCAGGAGACTGTCAGAAATGAGTCTTCCAAAGCACTTGTGTCTGTCATGGTTTCTGTGTGATGGGAAAGGGAACTTGACTTGCTCTTTAAGTGAAAATGCTTCCAGCTTGAGGCAGGAATCTGGTAATGGGTTAGCTCAGGGGGCAGCCAAGGCTGAGGGTGCTCATTCATTCCCTCAAACGCGGTGGGTTTGCTTTGTACCCTGCCAGGTTGGAATTAGATGTGCAAGGACATATAATAGTACTTTTATATGCATTAAACTACAGGATCAAAATGTCCTGGTGCACTTAAAGTCGTTAGGAGATTCAGCATTGCTGTTGTGGTTGACCTCAGCATCCAGCCTCTGCCATGTGTTTGCTGTACAAATACATAACATGATTGACAGCACTTCTTGTCACTTGTTTTTCAGGCTTTTATATTCTCAGATGAACTTTGATGCTTCCATGAAGGCTTTTACATAATTTTTAATTATGCATCTTTCTTTTTATACCAGATAGTATCTTAAAAAAATACCCGTAGAGGTTTTTCTTTTTGCTAATGAGATCCATTAACTGGAAAATCCTATTACATTGCAGTTTCACTTTGCTTTATAAAGTCCTGAAAGCAGGACCTCTGCTGTCATACTTCACTCTGACTGTTCCCTTCCTATCTGGATACTAAGGGTCCTGGCTTAGCACAGCCAATTTGTGTTGCTTTTCTACTCTGGGATCTCTCCTTGAAGTCCCATCTGAATTCATTCCAAAGTAGAGCTTTACCAGGAAACATGGAATTATGGAGGCATTAAAGCAAGATTTATAGAGCATTGTCAGGAAGGAAAGCTTTGAGTGGCTGAATATCTGAATTGGAGTGAATACTACAAAAAAACCTTACTTCAAGTGTCTCCTGTCTTTCTGGTCTACTGAACAGTAACTGTATGTGCATGTTGCAGAATAAAAATAGAGCAGCAAAGAAATAGTTAAACTTTTTGGTGAACTGTGTGTACTTCACTTGAAAACCTAGATTTGGTCTGACACCTCTCAACAATATTCTCAACCAAAATTACTTGATTTGTATGGAAAGTTGATAGAATGTTTTTTTGAAATTCAGATCTGTGAGAGCCAGCATTTCTCACCATATAAAGTTAAGACTTATCTCTGAAAAGGAATTTTTATAACTCACACTATAAGCTCTTTGGAGCTGTTTTCAGAACCTATGTGCTTTTTATTTTCAGTGTCTTTATCAGAGGTTTTTGAACCAGCACAGGTCTCTTCTGCACACTACTAGACTGTAAATAATAGCAACTTTTTATGGACTTTGTTCTCAGGAAAGACAGGAATCCTTGACTTGGAAAAACTAGTGTAGAAACCCTGGAATTCAAGTCTCTAGGTGGTAACAAAGAATCCTACAGCAGACTATGATTTTCTTCCATTTCAATAAAAGGAAGAGCAGCAATTGAAAAGGACAGTGAACATTTGGATGCATTTTTTCTTTTAGATTATCCCAGCTTCATGCCATTCCATGTCTCTCTGGCCTGACTCTTAACCTTCTTGTCACGTTTGTTTGCATCCCAGACCTCATCTGAATGCCTCACTCAATGCAAATTACAGTCTTGCATCCTCCAGGGAAGAACACGTTTGAAAGAGATACAGAAAACAGATCTCCTTTTAAAACTGTACCTGAAGGGCTTCCACACCACTGCTAAGACATTTTATTTTATTACTCCCATTGTAGCAGTGTCCAAAATGTGTTACATGTTGTACCCAAAGATATGGTCTGGTGTTAGAACAGTGTGATTAGGGTGATTAGAGCTTTTTTGTCTGTGATACAGCCTAACTCCAACCACCTCCCTGTCTCATTGCTAATTTGCTGTAGATGCTGCAGTGAAAGAGGCCATAGGGAGGAATATCAATGAGTGAGGATAGTGTGGAAGATCTGCTCAGGAAGGAGCAGAAAAACCCCTGTAGAAGCCTTTGTGGGAGGAGCAGCTGTTCCAGGTGGCCTTGCTAATTGAGAGGGGAAGGTGATGTGGGATTACTCACTGCTCCTGAGAGCAAGGATGTGGAATTTGTTGTGCTGGTGGAGGAGTTACTGGGGGTGAAGAGGCATAACTCAGGCTAACACAGAGTGTCTTCACTGTTCTGGAAGTGACTGATGTGGGTGTTCAGGAGGCCAGAGGTGAAAGGTTGCCTGAATCAAGGTGTATGAACAAGAGGAAGCATCACCTTGGCAAGGAGAAAGATCTTTCTGTTTTGTGGAAGAAGTAGCAGGTGTTGTGCTAAGAACTGGCTAAGATAACGATGGAAAGGTTGCCCAAGTGAATTTCTGCTGCCAGGTTTCAGTGTTGTGTGTGTGCAGATGCAAACAAAAAAAAAAAAACATGGAGAGAGAAAAAGGGTAGGGAAGTGCCATGAGACCTGGTGGGAACAAATGAGCCTTTTCCCAACATCCAGCACCTTCTGTTTTTCATTTCCCCCCCCCCCCACAACTGTTTCTGATGTCAAGCATGCACATACTGGCAAAGCTACAAGGAGCAGGTGGTGGTTGTTGCTTATTTGTTAGTTAGCTTTGTCTCATCTTTGCAATCCATTTTTGTTAATACAGCTCCTGTTCCACTGGCTTTAAAGATCCCTTGGTGTGGTTATCTTGTGTGACAGAGGGAGCTGGGGCTGGTGAGCGTGCTGTGCTTTGTGCACTGGGTACAGAGGGAATTCTTTGGGATGCAGTTTACTTTGAGTATTACTCTAATCACTTTAACAAGCCTGAGCAAAGAAACAAAAAGAACAAAACCAAGAAACAGAATTTCCATTAAAATGGCATTTCCTGAGGCGGGATTAAGCTTTCTGAGGCTGCCTTGTACTGGGTACAGAAATGCCTCCAATAGCCTTTTGTATGAGAGAGTTGAGTAACCAATTTATTCTTTTTTTTTGAGCTGTTAAAAGTTAAAATTTAGGAAGATCGGGGAAGCTGCCCACCTCAACAGCCAGGCAGACTTTAGTTAATAAGCTATTACAGCAAGAGCTGTAGTTGTTGGGGACCTTGCATGTGCCTTTCAGGTGATAAATTCCAATTTTGCCTTCCCGCTGTTTTTTTCTTCTCCGTCTTTGAGTGAAATTTCTGATGGGTATTGATGCAGGACTAACAGCAGACAATTCTTGACATAAATGCTGAGCCATTAACTGTAAGCTGAAGATAAACACATTCAGAGACAACTTCTAATGATATGTGACTTGTCTGCTTTCATAATTCAGTGGAAGCAACGGGGTGTTCATTAGCTGTGTGCAAAGCCTGTGTGGCTGTGTTTACCCACAAATACCACATGTTTGCAGTGAAGCCAGACAGTCATTCCAGAAACCATAAGCCTTGGGAAAGGCATGCTTGAGCTGTGTAAAGGATCCATGGTCAGGAGGAGGCACTGAATCCCAAGAATAAACCTGTAGGTTCCCAAAAGCAGTGTCAGCTCTTCTAGCATCAGAAACCTGGATTTTGCAAGAATTTGGTAGCTGGAGCCTGACACAGTGAAAGACCAGCCAGAAACCTTGAGTAACATTTTGTCCCATTTTGTCCTATCTTTGGGGGATTCAAGATGTGCCACCTCTGTTTTAGTCCAGGATTTACCAAAGTGTACCAGCAGGCTGTGCCAGCAGTAAAGTACCATCTTCTGCTCAAGAGTTCAGAAGTTCAGTTTTGGACATTGACCACCTGCATATACCCAATTACCAGCTGTGTGTTAGTGTTTGAAGTTTAAGCTGCTCTTGTGCCTACAAGAGGTAGTAAATGGAAGCAAGAGCATTCCCTGGCCAGTTGGATGCTTTTCAAACACGTCTCTTCCACCATCCCCCCAGCTGACACTTTATGTTTTATATCTGTACATAAGAAACTTTCCCATCTGTCTCCTGCTGCTAGATGCAGTCTTTATTTCAACAATTCTTCCAAGGTAACTACTGACCCATTTAATGCTGATATAATCTACTGAGCTCCTTAAATAATTTCTCCAGTACTGAATAACCTGTCCCAGCCCAGAAACCTTGGAGATTTCTCTCTTAAGAAGTCAGCATGGGAAGAAATTCCTTAGCTCAGGAGGCAGCAGTGTTTGGGTGGCTCTCACCGTGCCCGAGAGTCGCGTGAGAAGGAAGTTGTCCTTTCCTTGAAGAGCTTCCAATCCCCAGCCTTTTCTCAGCAGGGCCAGGCACAAGCTGTTGTATTGCCAGCCAGCAATGATTAAGCTCAGCTGTCCATATGCTCCACCAGAATTTATTGTGCTGCTCAGAAATCACTATCTTTTAAGGCTGATAGATACCAAGACTGAAAAAACGAGGTACTTAAGTGCGTGTCAGCCCCATCTCTGGGTTTTGATGATTTTGCTTGCCAAAGTGTTTAACAGAAGGAGCTTGTGAGGATTTGAAGTCAGCTGAAAATCCTTCACAGTGCCTGCTGACATTGTATCCTGACAGTCAATGCCTTTTTTTGGGGTATGGACTTCTTTAATTTCATTAGTGATGTTAGATAAACATATTCACACCAATGGAGACTATTCCCTTTGCTAGCAGCTCTACTTTCTGATCAGAAATACCTGCAGCAGATGAACAGACCTTAAAAGGAGTAGTTAAGCACTGAATGTTTCATCAAACGTAAAGTGGTCTACATGGTTTAAGTACTTTATTCTTACCTGTGTGCCTGTGAAAGTGAGTGGAGTAGAGAGAAAAGCTTTTATAGCTCCTGGAGAAAGACGTTGCTGAATTGGGACTGTGCAGTTTTCAAGCAACCAGGAGGAGAGATGCCAAAATAAGTTCATCCCTTTTCAAGGTGCTGTCACTGGCAGCTTTCATTGTTCTTCTAAACAACTCCTCTTCTAAAGGAAAAGTTTCTGTTTTTCAGAGATTAAAGCAGTCCTGTCTTCATTCATTGCTTTGGCACTTGACTGATTCTTCCCTAATGGGCAGATTACTTAGGAAGTTTTTGAGCTGTAATTTCAACACGTAGACCAACATGCTGACTGTTTGTGATAATATAGTTTTAAAAATGACACATAGCATCAGCACAATTATCTCCCTGGGGTGTTTTTTTTTCAAGATGGAAGTGAGAGGGGAGGCAGCAGCATCTGACTTGAGCTTGTACCTCAGTTCTAGATGACAAATTGGCCCTGTTGCAAATTCTTTTTTCCATAGTCTTTTGTCAGAAAGTTTATTGATAGCCAGAGTCTTACTGAGTAGTTCTGCCAGAGTGTGCTTGGAACATACTGCATTAAGCCAATATTTGTGTGTGGCATCTGCAGTGTTTGCCTCACACAGTGGCTCCACAGTTGGGACAGCAGCAATGGGGTGGTTCATGAGAGAGTTTCCCATGTGGAAACCCTGGGGCAGATGTCTGGAAGGCTGAGAATAATGCATCAGAACAACATTATTTCACAGATTGTGGAGCATACTGACACATGAAATAAACAGATCATCTCTATAAAATGTCCAGTGCCCTTCTAGAGCCAAAAAGCCAAGGTTTTGCTGCCTTAAGCACCAAATCAGCTAGTTAACATGTTGCTTTCCAGGAATGAGTAATTCACTTTAAGTGCCAACCAGGTTTGGTTGCAATCAATCAAGGTATTTATTGCTTCCCCCTAAATTGAAGCTCTCTGTACATTTTTCTGACAAATCTGAATTACTTGTTCAATGTTATTCCTGAAAAGAAGAATCAATGAATGCCAGCAGTTCTCTCTAGTCCAAGTCATTTACTCTTCAGAATCTCTGCAATTTCTGGTTTTTAAGGTAAAATTTCTGGTATTTTAAGGTTTTTAAGGTATTGGAAAACAGGGGTAAAGAGAGGATGCTGCTGAGAAACTGGCAGTAATGTGTTATCTTTGCTGTCTGAGACACTGGCCATGATGTGCCGATGAGCAAAACAAGCTACCAAGTTACTGCTGAATGAGCCAGGGATGGGATGGCTTTCCAGCAGAGCTCTGTAGGTCACCCATCAATTGCATTGCCCAAATGTCCCACATTTCCATCTAAAGGCCCCGTGAGCTTAAGTGGATTTGGTCAAACCTCACATTCAGGCCAAGTTTCCAAACCTGCAGCACGATTTTCACGCTTCTTGGAGAAACCAGGGATACATTACCATTTGTTACAAGATGCTTTTTAACTCTGCTAAGCAATACCTCCTTGCATGTGTTGGTTCAGCACAGAAGCAGCATCTGGAGCTGTGCCTGGGCAGCTGTTTGGGGAGTCCCAGCTCCTGTTCAAGGAACGTGGCTGTCTCTTCTGTGCCTGCCTTTCAAATGCCACTGTTTGGTCTTCCTCTTCAGTCACCCAAGATTAGAAATTATTTTCTAAATGGGAAAATCTGTTTTAGGTCTTCTATCCCAGTGCCTGAAACAATTCTCCAGGCTTCTGCTGCACAACTGAAAGGATAAAATTATGATCAGTAAGACTAATTTATTGTAGGTGGAAGTGCAGTTGACAGAGAAAAATAGCAATTTACGTTTTCCAAAACGAAAGGGATTCCAGGAGGATGTTGTTTGCTTTCTTCTGTCCCTGTTTTCCTACCAGCATTAGGGTTTCATGTCCTCCAAATGCTAGTGAGATTTTAATGCTACTTTGCTGTTTCTTATATTTAGCACTTTCTAGCCATGAGTCTTCATAGAGCCAGCCCTAAACCACTCCTTTTCACAACTCAAACTCACCCTCAACCTTCAGAAATTTGGGAAAAACACTCCAAATGTCCCAAGCTGTGATACTGTTTTGACTTTTTATATTACCTACACATGAGACCCATCCCTTTCATCAGACACTGCCTCTGGTCTGCACTGTTTCCATGGAAAGCTTCCTGCATTTTTTTGAAACTCCAGAGAGTGCCAGTAAATTTTCTGGAGACTGCTTGGTAGGGCTGTGAGGTGGCAGCATGGTCTGGTGGTGAGGAGGAGCAGCTCTGAAGATGTGTTTTCTTTTTTGCCATGCTGCTGAGGAACCTGAAACCAGAGACTACATCTTTCCATAACTGCACTCCCCTCACATATTGCACCTTCAGGACTTGTTGTCTGCTTTTTGGGCTTTAGCTGGCAGTTTCCTGTGGGATTTGTACAGGACCTGGCATTCTGGGATCCCTCTCTCAGTTGGATTCTTTTAGGCATTGCTATAATATAAACCAGCTGCACTAATATTTTAGCTGTAGGGAGAAATGTACTGGTTTGATGTGTGCTGTGTAGAAGAAAGAGAAAGCTACTGCCCCTAGCCCAAAAATGTGAGTAGCATAGCAAATATGTTAGTGATCTCCCAGAAATGTTAAATGAGATGGATTCTGCCACTGCCTTCATTGCACTGTGGGCTTTTAAGAGAATCTCCTGTCTCAGTGAAGCTTCAGAGTGATGTGCTGAGGAGAGCTGGTGAACCCTGAAAATAAGGCTGAGTCCTGGTGATGAGTTTTAGAGCAAGATTTTTCAAGGGGGGCATGTTATGAAAGGAGAGGATAAATGGTCTGAAAGATCTGTAAGAGCCAAAGCACTGCAGCTTCATGGCAGGGCTTTGTAGAAAGGCCAGATAGATGATGGAAAAGGGTAAATAACTTGCAGAATAAAAAGATTGGTGCAGTGTGGGTTACAGCAGCCCTAGCAGGGAGGGAGCAGCAGTCTCCAGGTGTGCAAGGCTTTCCTCACACAGGGATCCTCCTGCTGTGTCTGCAGCAATGGATCCCTGCACTGCAGCTGGAATGGTGCTGGCAGCCAGGATGAGGAGCTGGGAGGTCTGCCTGACATGGCCAGAGCCCTTCCCAGCTGGTCAGAAGCACCAGCAGCTGCCCAAGGAAAACTGGGATCCACAGCTGACACTGGAGCATCTTCCTACCAGCCAGAGTAAGCCCTGTTGCAAACTTTGGAGTTGAATCTCTTCCCTTGAAAGACAAACACGAGAGTGAGGAGTGCCCTGACCTGTCTGGAGGAGTCCTGGAGTGCAAATAGCAGGAGAAGGTAACGAGCTGAGTACAAAAGCAGGTTTGTAAATGCCAGTGTGTGCTGGGGAAAATATATCTAATGAGCTGGTGTTGCAGCTGTCTTCCTTCTCCCTCTGTTTGATATCTCCAACATGCTGTTTGTGTCCTTCAGGTCTCACCTGAATTTCTTTTGATCAAGGCTGATGGTGGGATAATTTCTTCTTTCGGCCGGAGTTGCTTGATTGGCAATTAAGGGAGATTTGTCTCAGGCTGGCTGTGGGAATGGGGTCACAAAGCTCTGTTGCTGTGGGGCTGCAGGGCAGTGCTGCCCTCCCAGGAGTTCCTGAGGTCACTGAGTGAGGCTTGGGCAGTAGGAGAACGTGCATCACCTGCTCAGTGTGTGGCCAAGGGTTGGAGACCACATAGTTCTTACTGTGGGGACTGCAAACATCTGGGAAGGGGACCTGAGGTTTCTGTGCCTGACTCTTCCCAGCTCCCTAGGGTGAGCTCTTGGACCAGGGCAGACCTCTGGGAGTTCCTCCCATCCCTTTTTGACCTGCAAGGGACATACACATGTGACCTTTCTCTGTAACTTGCACTTACACTGTGGAACAGTGGCTCTCTCCTAGCCAGATGCACAGCTGTGGTCAAAGTGGCTTCTCAGAGTAGCTATGAGGAACCACCACACCCCTTTTTTTTTTTCATCTCTGGGAAAAAATTTCCAGAAGAACATCTTTGACCACAGTGATAGAAGCTGTTATTCTGTGAAAGCCCACAGATTTGTCCATGCTCTCTGGCACTTTATCAGCAACCAGAGATGCTGGAAGGTTCTCACATGTCCTGCCCTGGGATGGCCCAGTTATGGAGCTGTTGTCCTTGAATTTGTCAAACCTGTTTTTGATGCTGGTTTGTGTCTGTTGCCAGGCTCTGGGGCAATGAGTTTTAGCCTGATGAAGAGCTTCACATTATGAGAATACAGAGTATGCTCAAGAAAAGATATTTGGGGATGGGATCTTCTGGGGTCTCTTACCAGCAATGGCCAGCAGTGCAGGATGAAGTCACTCAGTCTCTGCTCTGGTTTGCATGGAAAAAAACCCCATATAAAGTTCTATCACGTCTTTAATGGAAATGAAATGATAAAATTGGGATAATACCTACCTCATGCTGCTCTTGAGGGTTAATTAATGTTTACAAAATCACTTTAGGTCCCAAGATTTAATTGAAGGAAAAATATTACCATATAAAATAGCTTTTTATGCAGGCACTGCTATAAGGTTTCAGCTGGGCAGAGTGCCGTGGCAGCCAGCATTAGCACATGTTTTACTACATTTATGGTTGTGAGGCTTCCTGTAGTTTATATGAAAATTGTCTCTCTGAAATCACAAATGAAACATCAGTGTTTTCCTCTCGCTTTGAAAGAATATTAATTTGCCATCTTAGGGCTTGACTGACTATTTAAGCTGCTGTAAATACAACTCTCCTCTGAGAAAAAAGGAATGGAATATCTGTTCCCTTGCTTGGGATGAGCTGATACAACTTGCTAATGACTCCACCTTTGGATGCCATGGATGATGCTGGCTCATCTGAGCAATAAATCAGGCTGGCACTGGATGTCCTGCTGTAGTTTAAGGGTGTGTTTGGGTGTTCATTATAATCTCCTGCTATCAAGAGATTTTAAATACAGCTATAAAACTTCATTTCTGGAGTTAAATTTGACTGTGGAACTATCAGCCAGGGAATGAGTTCTGTTATAAGTGGGGTGTTTTGGTGAGTTTTTCTGGTTTGGTTATTTTTGTTTGTTTGTTGTTTCTTTGCTTTGTTTCAACCCTTGTTTAAGGTTTTTTTTAAAGATGAAATAGGAAGAGAAGGAGAAACCACACTGGGCTTGGCTGCCTTCAACTGTTGTAATAAAACCTTGTCACTGCATAAATGTCACCTTACTTCTGCTGTAACATTTCTTTATTTCATTGAGTGATACAGGCCAGGTGAACTTGGAGGTTGGATTGGTTACTCAATATGCTTTTGTTGTTTGTTTTTTTTTTCCTGCCCCCCAGGGTGACTACGACCCCAGCAGGACCAAAGTTGTCCATTTCAGCATGAACCCGATGAGTTTGGCCAAGCAGCAGCGCAAGGAGGAGCAGCAGCAGCTGCAGGAGGAGTGTGAGAGGCTGCGGGAGCTCGTGCGGGTGCTCAAAGGAGGTGGCTCCGTCCCTGGAAGTCTGGAAGGAGTTGGGGCTTTTCAGTCCCCACAAGAAGTTGCAGGTAGGCTGCTGGCTTCTGCTCCTGGGGATGCATTTATTCAAAATCCGTGTTGCCAGAGGAACTGAGTGCAGAAGCAGATGGAAGCGTTGCAGACAGTGTGCGTGATGGAGTGGTTTTATGGAAAATGAAAAAAGCTGGGTTAATGCAGGAGAGAGTGGATATGAGGTGGCAATCCTGTGGCAGTGTGGTAGAGGGTGGGTGGTAAGGCTAAATAATAATAATTCATATCATTTGCTCATGATGAATGAAATACCAATACAACAGCCTTCATAGGCTGGTGCTGCCGACAGAGTGAAAGGAAATATTTCCTTCCTTTCAGGGCTGGTTTAGCCCTTGAGGTAGTGCAGACAGCAGGAAATAACTTTCATAGCTGCAGGGAAGCAAGTGGTTGAAATCTTTTCAGACCTGGCTTAAAACAAATTAATATTGTTTATCAGTGTATGTGTGCCCCATTAATCACAGCTACATTCAATACTCCATGAAAGCAGAGTACATCTTTCACTGAGCTAAATACGTTTCACAGAATCTGTGGCACTCCAGTACAGTCTGTCTTCCTTTCACATACCTGAGTGAGACTTTTTAGTACAGCAACCCCAAAAATCAGCACCTCCAGACATGCTCTCAGACTCTCAAAATCAAGGTAAGGATATCAGTAAAGCCTAAGCCATCACCTATAACACTGTGAGAAACCAGGCAGAACCAAGTTATGCTGAAAAGCCCTGGAGAAGTTGCTGCTGTAATTCTCTCATGGCCTCAAAACAATTTGTTAGAGAGGAGAAAAATGAAAGAGAAATGAAGGTCTGTGTGGAGCACACCTAGTGTGTCCCAACTGCACATATTTGGTCAGTGTCTGGAGGTCAGGATCCTCCCTCAGATGAGTCTGAAAGAGCAGAGCTTTTCCCAAAGGTCACAAGTGCTGGAGACTTCAGACCCACAAAAGGGCAGAGCCCTGGTTTAAAGAAAATCCACAGAAGAAAACATATTTTTCTGTTATGAAACAGAAATTCTCAGAAAGTAGCTTGTCTGTTTTCCCATTGCTCAAACAATGGCACTTTATTACTGCTGAGAATGTGTTTGTTCCAGCATCTCATGGTGGATTATGGTACTATATAGCCTTAAAAATATGATGGTGAGAAGTGCAGATGGGGTGGTTTATAAAGTGAAGAGCTCACTGCATGTCACAAATAAGTGACAGTTCTGTCACTCCTGTTAGTGGCTGCTCTAACAGATGCATAAGCATGAAACACTTGGCAAACATTTTAAAAAAACTATTGTCTGTAGGAGCTTCCAGTCTCAGACCCCCAGTGGGCAGTTCTTGGGGATAGCTCTTGCATTGCAATTTGAATTTGAAATGCAGTGTGTTTTAGGTGTTTAAATTGCAGTAGATGCAGCTGCCCAGTGCCCTTGTCTGTCCTTATGCCCCGAGTGCCAGGCACATCTGATGCTGCAGGTCCAGGGGCTGCAGTGCCCAGGGAGGGCAGGGGCAGAGAGGCTGCAGAGGTGGGGTCAGCCCCGTGCCTCTGTCACTGATGGATGAACCTCTGGGGTATCATCTGCAGTAATTAGACCATCTCTTCTGGGGGAATGTGCTCCTCACGTGTGCCTCCTGTCATGTGTTAGAATTATAATTCTGCTGCCTTTCTGTGCAGCTGCTTTTAGCTGTTTGTGAGGTGCCTCTGTGCTGGGATGTTACCAGGTTTGTTGTTAGCTCAGAAGGGATGCATTTTTAAAGCTGTTTGCTCTTCTGCCTTTGATTCCAACAGGAAAACAAACGCCTTGCTGGGTTTCAGGGTATTTCCAGCCTCATGTATGTGATGCTTTTTTTTTTTTTTTTCCTTTTACCCCAGTCCCAAGCTACGTCATTCTGACTTCTGGTACCCAGCTCAGATGGAAGAGAGCATCAGGTTCAGAACTTAGAAGGGTGGGAAGTACTTCAGTGTCATTTACCAAAGTCACAGGAGGGCCCTTTGGATTCTCAGAGTGCCTATAAGTGCATCTGGAAGTGGTTCTTGTAAACAAAATGGGAAAAAGCTGTTGAAGACTGGAGCAGCCCTGTGGATGACTCTCTTTGAGGACAGGGTGAAGGTATAGGAAGCCAGATTATGTGGTAAGATCTTAGGCACGTTTTCTTATAGTTCATGTGCTTGTGTGCATCACTGTCATGCACAGGGCACATTACCATAAATGCACCTAAACTCTCATTTCTGCTGTGGGAGCATTCAGCAGCATAGTCAGATGCAAATGTTGGGATGTGAAGAGATGCTGAGGGTGTTACAGTGCTGACCACAAGGTTACTGGGTTATTCTGAGCTGGCTTTAAATTAGCAAGGTGAATGCCTGAATTGGCCTCCTTGCTGGAGGAGGGAGAGCTCCCAGTGGGTTTGGGGGCAGCTGATCAAGTGTGCTGTGCAGGCTGCATCCATTTCTGTACTGACTCCATCCTGCACCGGCAGTGTGGATACAGCAGCTGTTCAGCAGTGGCTCACCAACATGGATTCATGTGGCCAGAAAACTCACACTGTCTCCCTCTGGATAAGACATGGCAGATCCAGCTTTTGCTGTTTTCTTAGCTCTGCCCACAGGAACAGCTGCCACATGTCTTCTGCTTCAGTGTATTTTCAAGGTGTGAAGTGGGGAGCGTGTGGCAGAAGCTCCCTCTGCTTTGTTTGTCACCGTCCAATTGGCTACCCCAGGGAGGGAGGTTTATTGTGCATGATAAGGGAGCGGATTTCTGTGAGCTTTGTGAAGCTGTTTCTGTACAAAAATAACAAGAATTGGAGTTTTTCTTGCACCCCTCTCTGTCAGCTGCAGTCCCCATCTGTTTATCTTGCTCATTCGTGTGATACACACAGGAGGCAAATTCACTTCTCTGAGCTTTTGAGGTGGGAGGTCCCTGGTGTCAGAGTAGAATGGGGTGAAGAGAGAGCAAGGACAGAGTAGGAAGAGTGTGGATAAAAGCTGGGAGGACAACAGAGGTCATATGTAAGTTTGCATTTTGCCTTTAGACAGATAGAGGTAAGTGTAAGATTTTATTGTCCTGTTTTACCATATAACCTGACTGGCTGCTTGGCAAGGTGAGGGATTTGGGTGGCCTCCAGCCAGCCAGGTTTGATGCATCCAGCAAGCTTAAGTGGTATGCAACAGCTCTGCTTATGGTTCACAGAATTATAATTATACCAACCAAAAAAAGGCATTAAGGACAATGATGTTGATGGTTTTGATAATAATGTATTGGCCATTGTTAAATCCCTTCACTGGACTGGAGTGCAGCACATTTCTTCTGATTGTATTTCCGACTCCTGCGTAGGTAATAAGAAAATTATTACTGTGGACGTTAAAGCTCATTAAATGTGACTCTATTAAAAATCAAGGTTATGCTGGACTTTAAATCTCTTTGAGCATAACTGCTGGAGGCTGCAGCACAGCCTGGCAACTTGCCACGTGGTTCAGTGGCCCTTTCCTCTCCTTTATGCCGTAATAGTCTCTGTTCAGATGGGGACCTATGGAGAGCTATAGCAACATCCTGTCCTTTTCCAAAATACAGATTGGCAGTGCAGGCTCCTGGGGTGTTGGGGGGCAGGGCTGTGGGTGCTGCACTCAGGGTGTGGGCTGGAGCTCTGTGAGTGTTGTGCTCCTCTGCTGGGTTGTGTAAGAGCAGGGAGCACCAAGGTCAGACAGCCATCTGGGGAGAGGCTCCGAGTCCTCCTGCCTCAGAAACAGGGATGCAGATTGTGACAGCTTTGGAAAGGTGGCACAGGGCATTGCTGCACAGATCTGAAATCTGTTCCAGTTCTGCATTTCCCTTTCCCATGCTCTTCACACCTTCCCTCCACTGCCCCTTCTGTATTTCAGTTTGCATCTTCTACTTTTTTTCTTCAATCTCCTTAGCTTTTCCTATTTTTTTCCCATTTCTCTCCAGGCCAGTTCTGTTTTGATCTTTCTTTTTTTGCCCTGTGGGGTCCTGGTATACCTCTTGATTTCTGGCACTGCTAGAGATAGATTTGGGTCTTAGTTGCAAGCAAGTATCTAGATGGCAGCTAAAAGAGAGCTGGAGAAGTGATGACTTGTAACAAAGCCTAGGTAGAAATGAGAAAGAATTATTCAGGTGCTCCTTATCTCCATTTGTGTTCCCATCTTAAATGTAATGTATCTGAAGGTAGGAATGGGTGATCCATGGAAGCTGGTTCCTGACTAAAATAATGCAGTAATGCGAATTTTCCGTGAGCTCTCATGATTTATTGCTATCCCATAGCTACACCAGAGTGTTCCTTTCTTCATGCAGCTTCTCCCTGTGAAAAAAAGGAACAGTGCTTTTAATATTCTTTCTGGTGAGAGAGAGGCTGGCACCCCTACCAGGAAGGAAGATGGGGAAATCAACTCTGATTTCAACCATCTGTGGAGAACTTTGGAACTATTTTCCTAAGCATAATCTCACCAAAAAGAAAAGCTCATCCATCTCAATGGTTTCAGTGTCCTTTTCCCCTTGATAGGGAAAAAGTGGGAAAAGGGGCTCTTGATGAAGGACTGGAGAATCTCACTCTGAGGCAGGTGTTTGGCCTTAACACCTGCTACACCTGGCATTCAGCAGGGGCTGTCCCTAGCATCACAGCCATGCCAGGGCCTTGTGAAATCTATTTAATTGGATTTAAATTGGGTAATGAATTAATATTAAAATAATCTAATCTTGTTGAAGTGACAAGCCAGAGACGGTAAAATTTGTCACTGTCCCACTGTGCTTGTGCTTCTGATGAATGTGTTTCTGAGTACAGAAGGTGACAAAAAAGGAGCAGATGGAATTTAGAAGTTGCTGTTCTCCATCCACAGTTGTCTGAGCTGTTGGTGCTTGGAAGCCTTGGTGCTTCCTGCCATCTGTGTAGGGAATCCACACATGATGAGGGCTGCACCTGTGAATGAGAACCAAGTCCACCTGGTGGAGGATGCTTCCCTGACCTCAGCTGCTGGTGGGTGCACATGTGGCACTGCAGCCTCCATTCCTCACTTTGTGCCAGTGCTCTCAGCATCCCACTGGTCAAATGGGCTTGGGCCAGATGAGTGCACAGAGGAGTGCACAGCTCTCCTTCAGTGTCATGCTGAAGCACAGGAAGGATTCATTTGGTGACCCTTTTGTCACTTATGTTTAACCTGCCAGTTCCCCTTCACTCATACTGAAGGAATTGCCTTTGTTCTAAAGAGACACAAAGGTCCAGGGCATTTGCTGCCTTCAGATGTTAAGGGACTTTTGTTAAAATCAGGATGTTAGCCTTTGTGCCTTGCCTGTATCTCAGTAAATTGCTTTCTGCATATCCCAATTTCATCTGAAGTTAATAAAGAGCTTGACTTTGCCTCTGGTGCTTTGCTGTGCACTGATGAAGGTCTGTCCTCTTTCACTCCAGAGATGGCCACATATCCTTGATGGGGGAAGAAATCCTCCCCTACTGCTACCTGCATCCGAGATGCTGCATAGCATCAGTGTGTGCAAACCACAAATGACATGGAAAGCAGCACAAGGATGAGTTATTAGCAGCAGTCCTGACCCACTGGGAGCTGCCTGCCCTCCTGTGCTGACTGCACAGCCTCTGTAGGACAATCCCTCCAGCTCCCAGCTAATTCTCCTTATTATTGTTTTTATGGTGCTACTTTCTCTTCTGCCAGACATTTAGACCAGTCTGGGACCTGAATTGTATATTAAGACTGGGAATAAGCTGATAGTTTAAATAGAGCTTACTTTGATTCCCTTCATTATTATCCATATCCCTTTGTCTCAGCCCAGCACTAGAGATAGCCAGGTGGTGCTGCTAAATATACCTGTTTTCATAAATAACTCTAGCTGAGTTGTGATCTCCTGTACTTCATATTGACAGGGTTACAGTGGTCAGGGGAGAGTCCCTAAATGGTGTCAATGGATTTGGGCAGTGTAGCTGTAAGGGGAAAATACCTTGAAGCTTTTGTGTCTTCTGATTCAGCAACAGTGCCTTTGATGGTAAATGTTCTGCACTACTGAAGTCACTGCAGGCACCTATGAAGGTCCTGGCTTGAATGAAAGTCCAGTATCTCAAAAGGGCTGGAAGAAATTATTTTTGGTCTTAAAAGAAAATTGCTTTAATCTTATATAGTATTCATCATCCAGAAAGATTCCCAAGTTGTTTTTTTTTTTTTTTTTTTCATTTTGGAGATAACACAGCTATGAAGTCATGCAGTACTGAGGATATTGCAAATACTGTGCCCTGCCTGTGGCAAGATGCCATGAGTCTGTTGATCAAGCAGAGGCTTGCCCTGAGCTCAGTGTAATCTGTGTGCTGCGAGAGGGCCAAAGGTTGCTGACCCAACAAACCCCCAAGGATGCCTGAAGCCTGCAGCTTCTTGTGTAACTGGGATGGGAGGTGCCACTGAGACATTGTTAGAACTTTCAGGCTCTGTCTGCTGTCCAGGGAGCCAGAGGTTTGTAATAAATTCTGTAAAGTAGTTCTGTTGTAGCTGGTGAATGTGTAAAACTTGGTGTCAGTCAAAGGTTACTATCCAGACTATACTTAGCCTTCACAAAGAGCAAAAAAAGCTGCAGGATTTCTTCCTGCCCTCCTTTTCTACCAATTTCACATCTGAAGTTCTTGGAGAACTCAGTCTTTCTGTTTTTCTAAGAGGCAGCCTGTGAACCTACATAATAATTCCATACAGCTCCAGCAAGTCCTACAAGGGTTTTTCTTAAAGCATCTTCTGCCCTCTTCCTAGGCACTGTGTAGAAATGGATTACAAAATATTTAGTAGAAGCTTTGTTCCATAAAAAACCCCCACTTTTGCAAAGAAAAAAATAGTAAAATAAGTTGTGAGGGAGAAGGAAATGGAAAAGAAAATAAAAATGTATATGTGATGAGGAGCACCAAATTTAAACACAACTGAGACAGCATCTGCAATGGTTTCTGTAGCAATATGAGGAAGGAGGCTCCCAGGGGAAGATTCTCTGGGCTTATTGATCCTGACTTGAGTCTGGGTGTAATGGAAATGAGTAGCACTGCAAGAAAATACAGCTGAGGAGAAAGCTGCTGGTTTCCTGGGCAAATGCATTTTCTTTACTCGGTCCTGACACAGTAAAGGTGTGGTGTTACATCTGGGGAAGAAGAGGCTGCCTTTGCTGAGGTAGGTGGGAAGGTTAGAGGTAGCTGAAACCATTACAGATGGGCAGAGAGCAAGGTTAGAGGTGACTTCAGGGAGCAGTTAAATCAAGAGAAAATGTGTAGAGAAACCTGGGCTGACAAGGAGTATTCTGTCTCCTTCTGTATGTGGCTGTGTAGGAAAAGCTGGTAATTGAAACAGTATTTTTAAGCCTGGTTACTTGGGATTCCAGTTTCCAGTCCATCAGTAGCTGAGTGAAATACAAAGTGAGCATGTGGAAGAGTTGCTCTCACTACCAGAAGTAGCCCCCAGAAGTAGCTGTGCTCCTTCATTTTTACTCAGAGGATATTCAGAGCCTTTGCAAGGAGAAAAGTCAGTGAGCGGCAGAAGGATCCAAAACCCTTCTCTTTGTGTTTTAAATCCTTCCCACCCCCACAATCCTTGTAAAACACCGCCAAATTTGTACTGTACAGAAACTGCCACATGAAAGGTACCACCCTTTGTGGCCACAGTCCTTCTGCATCCCTCAGGTTCTTCAATGTCCCTCTGTGCTGATGGTTTCTTTATCGACCAGAGACAGGCCAGCAGCCCGTTGTGCTTTGTTTATGGTGAACTTTGGCATTTCTGTTTTGGGATATTTGAGTTGATCTCTCATTGCTTGGTTATGGCCTCCTTGGTGGCTGGGATTCTCCTGCTAGGTCTCTCCAGCCCTGAAGGGGAGGAAATGCAGCATTATCTGCAGCTGCCCTTTGGCTCCTCTGGGGTTGTGCTGTGAGCTGCTTCTGACAGCACTTGGCATCATGGAGCAGCTTTTGATTAGGCCTGATGTGCCACAAGGCCTCTGGATGTACACAATTGAAAATGCTCTTTCATTCATCAGCAGGATTGAGAAGAAAGGCTTGTGCTGATGTCTCAAATTCAGGCCGACACGATTTCCCTGACATCAGAAAATCCAGCCTGCCAGCGTGGCGGAGCGCTCCGGCAGCAGAGAGCCTCAGATCTCTGCTCTGCATCTTGTCAATGTATTGTTTCTCCTGGAAATTAAAGCCTGATGCCTCTGTGAGCCAGTAGAGTGGTAGAAATCCCGTGGAGGAACTTTGCAAGGAGTGTCAAGGACATTGGGAAGTCTTACAAAGCCTTGTGCTGGCAAGGCGAACGTCCCCTTGGTTGGGGCTGTTTATTGGATTCAGGAAAGATTACAGGAATGGGAAAATACTGAACTTCTTTACCTCTTCCCCCTCCATACTATCCAAGATGGTCTTCCTGTTGTGATCAGCTCATAATAGGAAAAAAAAGACTCAGTTTGCTGCTCTTCTCTGGAGTCCTCGTATCAATTTACAGGTGGCCAGGAGCTGACATCTGACTATCTTCACAGGATAAATCAGGGCTCCTTAACACTGAATCCCAAATGAGGTGGGGTGATTGTGTGGAGACTGAGAAATAAAGTTTGTCTCCTTGTACCACATTTTAAAGGGACAACATGCAACTAAAATTTCGGAGCCAAAAGATAACTTTTGGCAAGGATTGTTTTTCTGCTGCATCTCCCTGTCTGTGGGGAGCTGTTTTTTTCTGAGAAATACTGTTGTGCAGTTGAATTTACAGTTTTTCTTTTCACTTAGGCTGATTATTTAGGAGCCGTAAATGAAGTAAAATAAGGTTCAGTATTTTAGAGCGGCGGCTGTATTTAAGAAGTTTGTATTTGATGAGTAAGTTGATGACATTGCATTATGTGAATTTGATGTGCAAAGTTGTCACTAGAGTGTAAACATAGTGACAGCAGGACCAGCAATTCCCAGCCTAATCAAGTAAGCAGAGTCACACATTCTTTGAGCTATAGCGTAATAGAGACTGATTTACATATTAAAATGAGAGAAGCTACACAGATCCAACAATTAAGTTGATATTTTAATTGCCTAAAAGTCAGGAAATTCAAAGTTATGTTGCCTGCATCAGTTAATTTGTCACCCACATCTATTTGTGGTATTTCCAATGACTTTATTTGGTACAAAAAGAATGTGGATTTAAATACATTAAATGTTAGCTGTGGATGAAAGGAGAGCTTTGGATTTGCTGGTTTAGAAAGCAGACTAAGAGAACTGAGAATTCAATTCTTGGTCTGTTTAAAAGTAGTACAAACAAATTTCAGGTAATTTCTTTCTTAATATTCAGGTAGACACATTGGGAGGGAGGGAGAGAGAGCTATATTCAAATGCAATGAAAAAAATTCTCATTGATCTCAATAGACCTTGAATTGAATCCTTAACTTCTTGTTTTCTTTGTAAGGAATAAGCTTTATTTAATTGCAAATTCACACAAATGCACTAGTAGCACTAAGAATTACATCAATATATGGATTCTGTCCTTGATGTTTATGCTGGTTTCACAGGGCTGATCTTGCATTCAGATAAGCTCTCAGTATACGGCTCCCTTATCTCCCCATGCTGATGTTCTGATATATGAATGCTTGTTCCCTGTGCTCACAAAAAGCTATTCACATGCCGAGTCTGACGATTTTTTTATAATCCTTCTTTGAATTAGACTACAAAAAGAATGTGTTTGAAAAGGTTAACTAATGGATACATTTTTCTCCCTGATGAGGAAAAGAAAAATGGTGAAGTGCTGAAAAATGGTCAAGCAGAGTTTTGATCATGCTTTTCTAATCAAATACATTCTAGGTAGTGAACAAGTAGGAGAATAGTTAATCCATAGTGGATTTATTTGGAATGGAGAACATCTATTTGGAAAGCAATCAGCATACAAAAGCAGACACTTGTAATTACTTTGCTGTCTTAATCATGACACTGACATCAGTACCATGATGTGGTAGAGTTCTGATACCCCTTAGAATGTGGTGATGACATAAGGACATCAGCAGGAAGGGAGAAAAGCCTGTCTTAGCATCTTCACCCCTATCGACCTGGCTTGCTAACACCCATGTGTTAGGTCAGTAAGTAGATGCAGGGCTCTCTGTGCTGCTGGCTGTGGTGTGGGCACCTTGTGCTGCTGGTGCTGTTTTGTGCCAGGGAGGAAAGGCATTGTTAAATGATAGCAAGTCCTAAAATGCAGGAAACTCATGTCTGCCCTTCTGGGATTTCTGGGCATTTGGGAGCAGCCCATTCTTTACAGTGAAGTAAGGCTACTAGGTGTGCTTTGTGTGTCACAGCACTGATGCATCTTCCCTTGCTATTGCAGTGTTTCCATGTTTTCTCCATTTCAGTGCTAGCTTGTCTGGCATCTCCACTTAAAGAGGAGCAGGTCAATCCAGCTTCCATTAGGAAACAGCGTATTCCTTCTTACATACAACCAGCTCCAGCTCAATGGATGAAAATCAAACAGATGAAAAGCTGGAGATGAGATCAGATTCACAAATTGCCTTTTCTCTCTCTGGCATTTCTGTCTCTGTTGAATAGCAGAGTCTCGATGGGTCCTGTTGGAGGGCTGTGGCATGGTGGGTTGTTGGGCAGGTATGCAATGTTGTAAAGTTACCTTCTGCCATGATCAGACACCATCATAGGTGTGCAGCAAAAGTACCTAAATTAGATAGATCAGAGGCTTCTGTAAGGAAGGGCCGGAGGCAGCAGCAGCAGCACCACCTTCGCCAGAGACTGCGGATGTGTCATCAGAAATCTCTCCGCTGGTGGCATCAAAGCGCCCGTGCAGATCTGAGGGATTCAGCAAAGGCTTTCTGAATAGGCTGGTAATGACGACGGCGTGTGATTCCCCTTTTAGACTGCCATGCTGCCTTCCCTGAAGTGAGGCAGGATTCGGGCGAGGGGAAGTTTCTGTCTCGTTTTAGCAAAGCGATAAAAATAAATCCCGCGTTCGAGCCGCTGATGTTAGAGCCACGTCGCAGATATGGGCTGAAGGCATCTCCATCAACAGCCACCATGAGGAGGAACTCCAGGTCAGGTTGTTTCCACAGTGAGTCCCTTCCTTGCTACGTGGGCAGGATGCTGATGCCTTTGCAAGCTCCCTGCAGAACGTGTTTGGACTCCCATGGTGCTACAAGGAGTAGCAAAGATTAGTCTTCGCTCCCATTTCAAAGCACTTCTTTCTACTACAGCATCCTTCACATTTTACAATGAAAAGTCCCAGGAAAGAGGAGGGGAGCATTACCCTGTGCTTTTATTCCAGAGTGCCTAGGAAGTTTTTGGTGAAGAGAGAAATTTTGAGCAGAATGTTCCCGCATATGCAAAGGCTTCATCTGTAAGGTGATGTCCTAAGCCAAATGGAGAGGCTGCTTGCAGCACTTGGGAACAGATTTAAAGCTAATGGCATCTTAGTTACGCCTCAGGTAGCTCAGAGTCCTCAGCTGCTAACCCCGACAGAAATAAATAAGGATAAAAATTAGAACCAGGCGTATCACACCTCCTGCAGCATGTTAAACACTGCTGTTCTCCTCTGTCAAAGCTGGAGTGAGCCAGGCTCTTCCATACAACCAGGGCAAATAAGCAATTAGCAAGAGGTACAGAAATAGTGTTTAGGAAGGTATAAAGTTGCTCTGAGAGCTATTAAACACCTCTCCTTGTTTTGCTCATTGTTTAGAGAGGCAATGTTTGACACTTAACAAAAGCTGACTAATGCTTTGGGTTTTTTTCCTTTTAATGATCAGAATTCAGGGGAGGGCTGACTGTGACAGGCAGGAGAAAGAACTGCCATCCAAGTGAAGCTCTTTTTAATTAGAAAGCCCCTTGGATGATTTAGTTTGCAGTGATTTGAGTGCTGGCTGGTTTGAATGTGTCAGTGGTACTGACCAGCAGGATGCAGTCCTGTTCTGCAGGTTCTGGTTTGCTCTTCAGGCATCAAGAAGGGAAGCTGCTCCAACAAGGAGAGTCTGTGATGAGGGAAATTATAACCAAAGCCAGCCCTGCTCACGACTTCACCATCTGCTGGGAAAGCTCTCCCTTGGATGCCAGCACTGGTGGGAGCAGGCATAATGATGATAATATTTTCCACTTCTGTAGCACCCTCTGTCCAAAGGTCTCTCAGTATGCCAGAGGTATTAATTAGGCACCCGTGGGAGGTGGGCAGGAGTCTCCACACAAGCTTTTTTTTGCTTGTAGAGTCTAAAGAGATTGTGGCACTAATCTTTGGGCAGGAATTTCTTCTATCAGGCAGCTCTGGAAGAACTAAAAACCTTTCATTGTGTTTGAATCAAAGCTGTATTAGGAAAGCAGTCTGGCTGACATTGATCTGCTGGACTGAACTTATGCTCCTGAATGGTCTTGTTTGGAGGAGCAGCAGAAGCTGGGTCTGCTGTTGCTGGCTTGGAGTTTCTTGTAGCATAAGACTTGGAGTAGGTCTTGTAACTTATGTCCAGTGCTTAACATATGGCCTTCTGAGGAAACTGTGCTCTAATGATCAGATGGAAATCTCAGTGCCGTGCTCTACATGTGAAAAATCATGGAATCATATTCTAGTTTGAGTTGGAAGAGACCCTTACGAGTCATCTAGTCCAACCCTCTGCAATAAGCAGGAGCATCTTTAACTAGGTCAGGTTGTTCAGAGCCCTGTCCAGCCTGACCTCAAATGCTTCCACCCACCACCTCTTTGGGCAGCCTGTGCCAGTGCTTCACCATCCTTATTATAAAAACCTTCTTCCTTAAATCTAGTCTGAATTGACCCTCTTTTAGTTGAAAACCAATTGCAGAAGCCCTGCTAAAAGGTCTCTCCATGTCTTATAAACCACCTTTAAGAACTAAAAGGCAGCAATAAAGTCTCCCTGTAGCTTTATTTTCGATAACACAATCTTTCTTTTTCATAACCTGCATTCCCACAGTCTTCAGGAAATACATGGATAACACTGAATGGTCCATCAGGAAGGAAGCTTGCATGTGAAAAAGGGAAAAATTGGACCACAAATCTTTAATGCATGATGCCAACAGTCACAGTCCTGGATTTAAAAGTATGTTCCCATGAAGATCCATTTAACATGCTCTTCAGTTGGGTAGAGTTGTCACAATGAAGCTTTTCCTTCCCCTTGAGTGCAAGGCATGAAATGAAATCTCCCAACTAAGAGCAAAGATACACCTGCTATCCATGATCTCTAGGAGGAAAAATACTGTTGTCAAGTATCCATTATATGGTGTGTAAGTGTATTTGAGGCTGTTAAAGACAGTTATCCTCAGAGATTTATGTGTAACAGGTTAGAACGGGGGAGGGTGGGGGAGCAAACACTTGCTGTGTTTAATTATTGCTGGGTGCTGCATGCACTTTTCTCCATTATTTACTTAATCTTAAATGCCAGATGCTAAAGGGCACCAGCATCAATTAACTGCATAATTAGACTTGCAAAGAAATCATGTAATTTAGTTATAGGCAAATAAAAAACCCAAAAATGCACTGAACAGAAGCTCAGGGCTCTCTCTGCAATCATTTTGAAAGCTCCCTGCATACATTGTTTGCTTTCATTGCTCACTGGAAACTCTTTGGAGCACTCTCTGTGCCTCTTGCCCTGTAGGGAGCCAAATGTCTGGATGCTGCATCTCTTGTTCATTCTGAGTGGATTTAGGCACAGCTTGCTTTCTTGCTTTCCAAGTTCTTCTAATAGAAGTTTGGATGAAGGATTTATGGGGTGCCTCATCCTGATCCAGAGCAGAACCTGGCCCTCACCCTTTCTGTGCTCTGCATCCCCTCTGGTGCTTGCTCTGGGTGCCCAGTCAGGGGAAGACCATGTGCTGCTCCCTGTTCCTCCTAGGAAGACACATTTTTGTGTTTTGCAGTGTATTTTAGTATTTTAGCATGCAACCCAAGAGCACCCTAACTTTAACAAAAAAGCCCTGCTTCCCTCACCCCAAAATAATAAGCAGCCAGGTACTTTTATTCCATTAGTTCCCACTCTTTAGAGTGCTCCCAGGAGTGGAATGCATTTTGTTTTATCAAGGCTTACAACTCTGAGTCCTTATGTTGCACATTGCTGTAAGAGGGTAATAATAATGGCCTGGGCTTGGATATTAGCAAACTTTTCCTTCTGGAGAGCTGCAGCTGCCCCTTTGACTCTGGTGCCACTGTTCCCACTTTGATATCAGCAGCACTGTCATTGCACTGCCTCTGCAGCATCCCCTGTTTCACAACTTTTGTTTCTTTCTCAGTGCCTGGTTGTTGGAAGCTGCTGACATGTATTTTCTCAAATGTCCTGAAACCTTTCTGAAAACAAGGTGGTGTTCAGCTTTTGAGAGCTTTGTTCTCCCTCTGTGCCTGTGCTGTCTCAACACTGCTCTTTTCCTTTCTGAAAATGTGACCCAGCCCTTACAGAGTTCCTTATTTCTTCAAAGCACTGTATAAACATTATCTAATTAAGTATATATAACATGCCCTAAAGTATTTTAAGGGAAAACTGCAGCACAGCATTGAAGTTTCCAGCCACTTGATCCAGTGTAAAATCTGATTGAATCACTAATTATTTTTCAAAATGCTGTGCCTAATGACATGTATCAAGACAGTAAAATCAGAACTGCAGCCAGAAGGAAGCATTGGGAGCCAGGGAGAGAGGGGCTGTCAGGTAAGTTCTGTATTACTTCTGGAGTTAGTTTGGATCTGCACACTGAGTAATAAACAGAACAACAAAAAAAGAGTTGCTGCAGCATTCAGATCTTTCCTGTTTTGATATATATAATCAGCTCTACATTTCCTGTTGAAATGTTCATTAAAATTGCAGCCCCTGTGATTATGCAGCTGCCTAATTCAAATCAATGGGGCTCCTGAAATGATTTTGGGTATTTTTAAATACTGCTGTAGAACTTCCTTGTTTACAATGTTATGATTAAGTGACTTTTTCTCTAAGTCATCTAAAGCATTAATAAAAATCTCTTTAGGTTTTCTCTAATTTTTTTTATTTGTTTGTTGGTTTTTTTTTTTAATCTGAGCAGCTGCCAGTAATGCAATTCTTTCTTTATGGTTTTATCTTTTACTTCTTAGTACAGAATGTCTTTTTGGATTGATAACTAAATCAAAGACCAAATTACACGAGTTCTTTATAATTCCTGGTAAGCCAAAATTGACTTTTTTTTGTTTTGAAATCCAAATACTAGTAAATAAAATTAAGGGAACAGCAGAATAAACCTCACTGAGAGTCCTGTAGATGGTGAGATGGAGTGAATGAGTGGCTGTGTGGCACTTACTTGCTGGCTGGGGTTAAACCATGACAAACAGTCATGCTGGGCTTCCAGCTCACCAGCTTCTGAGGCAACTGTTGATAATGCTGCCAAGAAGATTATAATGTCCAAAGGGTCAAGTACTTCAATAGGTCTCATGCTGAAAGGGAGGTAATTTCAGTTTTACTGGAAAGATGTATTCAAGGTAATTTCAGCTCAGGAAATTCTACTTTGGAATGCTTCAGAGTGATGCCAGGGCTCTTGTCAGTTTGTTTTAATGGCTTTGGGTTTATTAGCTTTTCACTTTTCTAATACCTTCAATCCCTTTTACTGTTTGTTACTGAAGCCTTGGCACAATTCTGATGTGTTGAAGTTGCAGACATTACAGGAAAATACCTAAATCAAAACATTGTGGGAGAGAGGCAGCGTGAACAAGCAGATGTTTACAATCTCTGACTTCTGTGGCTGAGGAAAAGCAAACACAGTTCTATAAAAACCCAACGTGGTAAAAGCATTTTAGTTTCCTGTCGTTACATGCTTCATCTGTTTGCAAAGGTATTTTTCTAGTTGTCTTTTGCTGTTATTACCTCTCTCCAGCTGTACTTATTAACTCCTTTGTTTAACTCCACTTGGTAGGGGTCCCACTGGGGCTACAGGGGAAGAGGCAGAGCTGGCAAAGCTCAGGGCTGCATCTTTTGGTCACATCATTCCTTGCTGAACACATCTGCTCGAGCTGGTGCTGCCAGGTCAAGTGTGGGGGTGGCCAGATGTGAAGCACTGCAGATGTTTGAGTGTGGTTGAGCCCAGATGGTCTGATACCAACGTGCCAGTGATGCTGCCTCTGTTACATCCCTGATCAGAGCAAGGGGGATGATACTGTGGAAACTGCTGGTCAAAATTGGTCAGTGCTGGCTGGAAATGGCCAACTGTCTGGTGATTGGGTTGAGAAATACTTGAAGATTTTAAATGAACCCTTGTTCTGTGGTGCTGGAGAAGTAGGATGCAGCCTGTAGGATTGAGAAGTGAGAATCATTATTTAGTATCATCCTTTGTGTCCTCTTGGTATTCAGAACCTATTCACCTACTGAAAGCTGGAGGTGAATGCTTTGGATGTGGACACGAGAAGTGAATGAGATGGAAGGGGACAAGAGAGACCAAAGCTTTTTCTTCTTTTTACAGAGAATAGATTGAATGTGATTTGGCCACTGCACCTTAATGGGTAATCCCCACTCTGAGCCTCAGATGAAAAGAAGAAATCTGTAAGGCTAGAGATAATACAGGAGGATTTTTGCAGACTTTTCTCAGATGTAAAGTGAGCTACTGAATAGCACAGCCTTTAAGGATAACTTTTTCTTCGAGCACAGAGCTAATTCAGTGATTTAGCCAAGCTGGGTAAATCTGTTTCTCCTTGCTTGTACATCCCACGCACACAGATCTTTTGTGTGTACCATTTTTCCTTTCCTCACTTGTTCCTCAATGTACACTTTTCCCTAAGAGTCTCTGACCTGTTTTGGCAGAGCTGCTCACGCCAACAGCATGGTCTCTGTGGCACTTGGTGTCATTGACCTCAGTGGGAAGAGTCCACAGCAGCAGCAGTGAGTAAAATATTCTCTAAACCTAAATGAGGTGAATCCTTCTTGTGGGAGGCTGCAGTGCAAGAGATCAGGACTCTGTGCACTGGCTCCCTGGTGTGGGGTGGATCATTGGAAACCAGGAGTCAAGGTTACCTTAGTGCTGTGCTTTTTTTTCTATGCCAAAATAATCTCTTTGGTGACTAAGCATGGGAGATCTTGATTTTTTGACTGATCTTATTCCAAACAGGATAGTCCTGCACTAAGCCAATGTTTGGTGCAGAGTTCTCAGGAGACAGAGAGATGGAGGAGTTCAAGCAATGTCAGAAAGCAAGAGAATCTTCCCAACAAGTAGGGCAGGAAGAAAGGATGTAGAGGCTGTGCAGGAGAAATTCAAGATGAAGTTGGAAAAGAAAAATAGTGAAATTCTGGAGTAGGCTGTTCTTTGAGCCTGCTACTACAGTTGGTGTGGTGGAGCTTGCTGCAATGAGTGTGTTGGCCTCTCAGGATTCCCAAAGTGCTCTGCAAAACTTCACAGCAAAAGGAAATCTGCACAGGGATTGCTTCATCCACCACTAATGTGCATCCATGGCTCGTGTGAAGTACAGCAACTGCTTAGTGCCACACTGGGGCCATCCCAATGGCAGAAAGTGAGAAGTGTCTTTTTAACTTGAAAGTGGAGGAGGCAGAACGTGGCTACCAAATGGCATTTGTACAGGACTGATGCCATAGTCCTGGGTCATGCCCTCAGCCCATAAAAAAAGCTCTGCCAGGAAAAATGTTTTACCTCTTCTGTAACATTCCAGGTCTGAGTCTCTTATCTCCTCTGAAAAATGGACTATCCAGAGCTCAGTGTGCTCCCTGCCATAACCTTTAGCTCATTAGTGATTCAGGCAGAGAGTGCCAGCTATTGAATCACAGGGCTGGCACCCAGCTAAAGGTCGGGATTGTGTCTACGTAGATGAAAGCAAGCACAACTTCTTCCCAAAAGCACTAATACGTGGAAATGGAAAAGTTCTTGTGAATTCTGCAGCACTCACATCAGGCTTGGAAGCAAACAGACAGGTAGGAAAAGGCAGCTTCCCAGCTGGGGAGAACCACATCAAGGGACTGATGGAGTTTAGGAGATGGGGGCACAAGCAAACAGCCATTGTCATTCTCCAGGGTGGAAGAAAATGTGTATCTGCCAGCAAATGCAGACAGTACCTGGAAGCAATTTGAAAAGCCAGGCTAACTCCCATGGCTTGCTGCCCTCCAAGATAACACTTTTCCCTGTGTCCTGTATCCCACTGCAAAGGTTTCCTGCTGCTGTTTTTTCCAGCTCATGCTTATTTCTACAGTCTCTGCCTCCAGCAGCTTTTGAGCTAACTTTTCTCTTAAAACTCCTTGCCTTTTGTAGTTTGAGTTGTGTGATAGAGGACTGAATGCCTTGCATCTGTAGGGAAAGGCAGTCTCTCCTTCAAGACATGCATGGACTTACATATCTCTGCTGCATGTTAAATTGAAGGATTTTGCCTCTGTTAGTTGGGATTTCTCAGTTGTTAAAACATTTCAATGCCTGTCATTAGTAAAGGGACATTGGGCTGACAGAACCCATTTCTCAATCTCCCACATTTACTCACCTGCATCAGTTCTGCTGAGCTTAATTTTCATTATAATCCTCTGGGTCACCTGTGCTCCATCTGACTGTTCTCTCTAAGGTTTTGTTTCATTAGAACTTTATTATGGAGCTAATTTTATTTTTTAAAGCCATCGAATTCAAGGCTGAGCTATGAATTTTCCTGTTAAACAGGAAGATATCCCAGGTCTGTGCTGTGATTCAGCAGATTCTGTGCTCTCAGGGCTGTCACCAGATCTGTGCTGTCGAATTAAGTAGTATCCTTGACTTTCCTTCCCTTAGCTGCTCTATCTGTAAAATGGAGACAGTGCTAATCTCTCATTTGTGTGACTCCATAAGCTTTGACCAGCGCTTCAAAGATGCCAAAGACAATAAAACTGCCAAGCCTCCTTTCACTAACAGGATTGATGATTTACACCCAAAATGCTCATTTTTGTGCTCAAACAAGATCACCTGAAAGATACTGCGGTTGGAACCAACCCAGGGAAGGGGGGAGGAGGAAACCATCTGTTACACAACAGCAGAAATGTTTTGGGGCATCCGCCTGGGAAGCTCTGGGTGATGAGTTTGGAATATGAAGGCTTATTTATATGGATGGAGCTAATTTTCTCTAAGTTATTCCTTTTTCACTCAGGGAATTACCTAATCTTACAAGAGACTCTAGGAGGAAAGATTCATTTATTCTCTGTCTTATTCAGCCCCAGGCAAGCCTGAAGATGCTCTGCCTCTTCCAAGTTCTGCTTTTTTAACTGATTCTATTAATGGAGCTTAAAGATTTTCTTCTTCTGGGTAAAAAGGGTTAATCTTTCTCATTCCCACTCACCCTTCTCCTCCTCTTTTTCTGGAGAGTTCTTTTTTTGGCAGCTCTGGCTGTTTCTATCATCTTCTCCCCCTAATCTGCCACTATCTGAAGAATTCATTACATTTCAAATCAGAGGCCTTGCTGCATACATTAGCAGGTTTTAATAGACTTGCCACGACTCAAAAAGGAGGAAAAAAAGAGAGAAGATTTAAAACTCTTGTCTTGCCGAAAGCAGACAGATTGACTCAAAAATGACTCAGTCAATAAAAGATGAGTTTTGAAAAGGCTTCCCTCTGCTCAAAGGGAGCTCGTATTCCAGAGAATTAGGTTTTTCTAAGCCCACTGTCAGAAATTAATAATACATACGGCATGTAAAATGGATTTAGCCCTCTACAGCCTTATACAAACATATCTTTGACTTGCTAAATGTGACATGACTACCAGGATTTTCCAGCCTTTATCCCAGGAGTTTGTCATCTCTCCAGAATGGTGACCTCGGTGGAATTTTTAAGCACATTAAAAAAAATTTGCTAAATGAGATTTTAATTAAGAATATGTTTCTACTTCTCTCACCCTTTTTCTCCACCCAAACCCCTGCTGTCAGAGTGTTTTATTATTATTTGCAGTCAAAATTATCCCAAAAGCTCTGGTTTAAACTCTCAGGCTATCAAGTGTCTTTGCTTGACACTTTCAGTAGCCTTCCTCTGAAGAAAGATGCTGAGCCTTCTGCAGAACCTTTGATTTGGGTGTGGGTTTTTTCTGCTGCCACAAAAAGGCTTATAGGCCAATAAAATATGTCTTTCTTAGGAAAAAAGACGGGGCTTCTGTCTTATTAGATCTATACACAAGTATTCTTGTGTGATTTGAGTTCTTCTCAGGTGGCCCTGCTCACCCTACTTAAGGTAACTCAAATGTGCAGGTGTGAAATCACTCCCCACCACTGTTTATTCCTCCATCACATTCCCTCAGCTGATAGGAATTAAAAGTGGTATGAATTTTATCCTCCTGGATGATTTGGCTTGATCCTTTATTCAAACTGGCCTTGTTGAAACCACAGGAGGTGCTGTTTTGAGCAGGTAGGTCCAATCAGCCTTCTGGATGGCTCTGGGCTGACTGCATTTGTCCATCTCTCTTTTCTCATTCTTCCAAACCCCACAACTTAATTATTTTTTAGCTATCAGAGTGGTTGACTCTGTCTTGATATCTTTTCCACATTGTCCCTTTGAAAATCTTTCCTCCACCTTAAAATTACTTATTATGAATTACCCTTTAAGCTAAGTTTGCAAAGTCACTGCATGTCCTTATCTCCTCATGGGTCTCTTCTGTCCTCAGCTGTATTATTCTGCATGTTGCCTGTGGGCTTGTGGAATGTCTTGTGTGAGTGTGCTGCAGCAACATGAAGTCTGACTCTGGACAATATCTCCTAGATGATGCAGAGAAACTTTTAAAAACATCAGTGAAGAAATGAACACACTAAAGTGCTCCATTTTGGACCATTATGTGCTCTATGGATGTTGCTTGGGCTTGAAACAAGCAGAGCTCATAATTTTTTTAAAATGTTTATGAGTTCTATGAAAAGTCTGAGCTTAGAGTTGTCGACAGTATGCACCCAAAAGTGCAGCAATAGTGTGTTCTTCTTTCCCACCACCGACAGGAGACTTGCTCAGATTTTCTTGTGCTTCTTTGGCTCCAAAGAAGCATGGGTGTTGGTGTTGGGAGAATTTCCATCAAGGTAACAAGAGGTATTTTTCACAGAGCTGAAGGTAACAAACTGGTTCAGCACTAGCAAAAGTATTTATCTGGGTAAGAGTTTTCCACTTTTATCTCTGAGGTCAGACTTGTTGTTTTTGTTGGCGGTGGTTTGTTTTTTGGGTTTTTGAATGTAAATGTGACACCTCAAGGTTACAATCCAGGGTTACACCCCTGGTTTCTGGAGTGTGTTTTCTGGTCAGAATGTGGAATTAGCAGCTGCTGGAGCATCTGTTAATGGAATTTATTCCCCCTAACTCTCCTTGGCCAGGTTGGATGGGCCTCTGAGCAGCCTGATCTAGTGAGTGGCCTCCCTGTGTGGAACAAGTTGATCTTTAACGTCCCTTACAGTCCCAACCACTCTGTGATTCTGTGTAACTGGAAATGGGCTGTCCTCAGAGGACACCCAGTAGAGCATCACCTTCTCCAGTACTGATTTCTCTGAAGAAATTTGTGTGACTAAATCTCTTTGTGTTTCTTGCACAGGCAGGGACCCTACTTACTCATTTCTGTAAAGAGCCATGAGGAGTTGTTTTCTTGGAATTCCATAGGACTTCTGCTCCACTTCATTCATGAACAACAGCCAAACAAATGCTGGTTCTTGGGTTGTATTATAAGATATTATCAGGAATTATACAACAATCCCAGGAAGAGAACACTTGGCTGCCTTCCTCCAGTCCTTGGTGTTTAAAATTCTTGGAAAACCCAAATATACAAGACCTAGAAATCAGCTGGATTTCTGCAGCTGGAATTGGTGCTGGAGTCATTCTTCTTCTGGGTCTTTTATTATAAATATCAACCTTCTTCCCAGGATAAGTCTCCAGAGTTAAATTCCTGTTATCTCATGTCATAATCAGGAGATTTTAGGTTTTTTTTGAAGATGTGCTCCTAATGTTGGCATAGAGATGAACAAAACTGAAGGGAATAAGCATGATTTTACCTTGTTTTGTGTTTGTTTCCAGTGAGTTAATTTTTTAATCTGTTCCATGTTCTCTTGACTTGAAAAAGTAGTTTTCCTGGTGAATATTATATCTCTTGAGCTTCCAGCTGCTTTGCTGGGACATAGCCACCCAATAATCTCCTTGGGAATAATTGCTGGTGTCCTTTCAGATAATACTTGTGAAAGGTGACAAACTGCTCACCACAGTGAGATTCTAATAACACAGAGATGCCCTTTGTTTGAAAGCTGGTGCAGAAATTACCCCATGCAGTTGTTGGAAAGTCAGACTTTTGATGGCAAGAAGTGAGGAATGGATTCATTCATTTGCATATAATTCCAGGCCTTTTGTGTCATCTTTTGTGTAAACCATACCATTTCCATCCCAGTGGGGAATGTGTGCTCATAATACAGGGGGACAGGAACATGGGCTTGCTCTCAGCAGGAATCAGGGTTAAACACGTCATCTACTAAAAAGGAGGAAAACAGGGTCTGGAGGAACAACAGTGAGAGAAACAGCCATGGAAAATTAATGAATCCAAGTTTTTAGACCAGCTCAGGGGAGACACACCTCCTGATGTCCCCTCTGAGTAGGCATCAGAAAAAGGGAGGAATCTGTGTCCTTCTAGGGATGAGTTGAGCTGAACTGTCCCTGCATCTGCCCCGAATCCCAGCCAAGACTTACTGTATATTTTTCTTGTAATGAGAGGCTCCATTTACCAGCCAGATCCACTGCAGCTGTCTGAGATGTACATCTTTCTCTGTGTCACTGAAATTAAACTCTTAAAAACCCTTTAGTCTGCAGCTGACTAGCATGTTCCCAGTGTAGGTTTCTCAGCTTTTTCATAAAAAGGTGATGCATTTTTGAAAACAAATGGCATAGGTGTCTCTGTCTCTGTGATCTAGAGTCAGAGAGGTCCATAAATACTTGCTTTAGCTTTTCTGTTCTTCCCTCTCTTTCTAGGTAGCCAGAAGGTCTCTCTGAGTAGGCAGTTGGTCCCAATGATGAACTTTACAATTAGAGCCTTAGTGCCCATCTTCCAAAATTTCTAATAAAATTGCATGAATATTTAATAACCAATTATTAAATATTTAAAAATTGAAAACTGAACTGGCTTGGAAGTTAGCACGTGATGAATAATTCAGGACCAGGAGAGGAGACTTGGCATTTGGGCTGAGACAGATGTTACCTTTCCTGTCTCCCTGCCCAGAGATGATTTTGGTGTCCTCCAGCCTTGGCATACTTTGTGGACAGTGCTTGGAGGCATCAAGCCTTTACCTCTTGGCCAAGATAACCAGCACAAGGTTAAGGGAAATAACCCTCCCTTATCCATAGGAACATTTCAGACTTCTGCAATGGAAATAAAAGCTCCAGAGGCTGAAATAACATGATTGAAAGCCTGGTTATCCAGGAGATGGCTCTGTTTCCAAACATCTTTCATGCTCCAGGGAAATAAGTTTGCTTGTCTTTACATCTGTGTCACAATCCTGCAGTTCTGCTGTTTGAAAGTCCTTTTTCCCCTCTTGCTCTGCTGCTGCTCCACACTGAACCAATGCTCTGTTCTGCTTCAGCATGAGCATCTTTAAAGGATTGTTTTCATAAAGTGGACACCAGACAATGAAGCAGAACATGAAAAATATGCCAATAAAAACAGGGCAGAACCTGCTGTCCCGTGAGAGGAGGTCTGGGGCACTCAGAAGAGTGCTCAGAGGAAACATCTGATGTGATTCTTGAGCAGAGTGCCTTTGGGTCCTGCTGCAGGAGCACAAGGAGCAGGGAGAAGGGTTTGGGAATGGTTTGACTAGTTGGCATCCAGAGAGCTTTCAGGCTAAGAGCAATACATTTACAGAGCCAACACTTCAAAACACTATTAAGGGGATAAACAGGGGAGGAAAAAAACATTGAATAGAAGGAGCAAGTGGAGGCTTTTTAAAGCTTAATTTCCTTTGGAACAAAAGCCCTAAAACAAACTCCACAATCTTCTGCCATTAAAAACACAAGTAAGGTGGCATGCTGCAGAGCCTTGCCTTTCTCTGTGGCAGTGCCATTGTGTTCTCCCAGCTGGCTGAAGCCTGTGCATTTTCCTGGCTGTGCCCTGCAGGCTGTGCTCAGCACCCGCGGGGCCCTTGGCTGACCTTTCCAGTCTCCCCACCTCAGGGCAGGGAACAGTGTCATAAAAAAGGGAGTTCTGGAGATGGGAATGGGGTTATTATGGGGTTATAATGACTGTGAGGGAGTTATTGTATGGGCAGAAGGGCTTGTGGCCAGCCATGCTCCCAACAGTCAGGGAGTCTGTAGGGTTTGGAGTTTGGTCTGTGCATCCCAAACCAGAACTGAAGGGTACCTGTATGATGCCCTGCCCCATCTCAGCACCTGTCTTACACCATAGAGTTATTTAACAACAACTTTAGACCTGGGAGGAACCTCATGAGGCCTTTGTTAGTTCTATATTTTGATTGTCTGCCTGCAAAGCTACAGACTTTTTGTGTCGTGAACACAGACTGTGCAATGCAGAAAACTGAGGAAGACAAGAAACCGTAAGTAACATAATCTTGGACACTACCACTGAGTTCTAATAGCATTTCCATGAGTCTCAGCATCTGAATTTGACTATAAAAAGTTCCATGAGTAAGAGCAGAATGGTTTTGCTCCTGGGAAGGCTTGAAATCATCTCTTGCCAGCAGTGGAAATCTCCCGTTCACAGCTTCTGTGAGCATCATCAGCTAATAAACTGTGAAGCACTCTCTAATGCATGATTGAATATTGTCCACCCTGTGCTGTGAATTACTAAAACTCCTGCAAAAAGTCTTCACTGTGAGAGAGAACAAAGCTATTTCTGGAGCTGTTTTTCTCATTTGGTTTAATAGCAGATGTTGGGTGCTGTTGCAGAGGTTTAAATACATCCAAGTGTTTTGGGGTAGTACTGATAGTAGTGATGTGCAAATGGAAACAAAATAATGGGCAGAGTGCAAGGGAGGTGATAGGCAGAGGATAAATTAATCTATTAGATGCTTCTGCAGACCATCCTGTCTAATTAACAATGCATATTATATATGTTAATTATATAGTTCTTAGGATTAATCTTTTCATTAGACACTTGAGTGGTTTCAAAGCACTTTTTTTCTTGGAAGCAACTTAGTGGAGAAGTGATTCTCCTTCATCTGACAAGTGATACAAATTATGCCCCAGTTTTTTGCTACCTGACTTCCCTGAACTACAGCCCATGTAAAGTCCCACTGACTTTTTTTTTTTTTTTTAACTCCAAAATAGATTACCTGAAAAACACGTAGGCTGGAAGACTTATGCCTGAGACTTGCTGGCTAGTTCTAGAAGCAGAAGTTAAGTACTTTCCTGTGAACTGGAGTGACACAGTATATTTGTGTTGTTAAGGTGAGGCTATTTTTTGCATCCAGAGTTAATGACTTGCTGCAGCTCTGGCTGACATCACTTTGTTCTGAGAAGTGCTGTTGGGCTGTAATTGCCATATGGAAGGGAAGTGTGGCTGGCAGACTTTAATCATGGTTTGGGAGGTGGAGGGAGATGTCTTCCTGCTTGGGTCACAATTTATGACCAGTGTGACCACCCTGATTTCCAAACTGTTTGTGCCATATTATGCTAATTGATGGAGTCCATCTTGGGCCAGAAATAGCTCTCCTGAGGTTAATTTCTCCTGTGTCTGGGGTGTGTGTTGCCATCCCCACTGAGTTCTGTATTGCTGCAAGCAGGCTGCTCACACCATTACAGCCACAGATTTTAGTGGTGCCCAGGGTCTGTTCACACAGCACTGTGCTGCCTCCACTGAGAACAGCTGCAGGAACTGGGCTGAGCTTCCAAAAGCCCACTTGTTTTCTTCCTTCCCCCACTCCAAAACAGCTCTGCCAACAAGAAGGAGGACAAGGAAAGCTCCAAGCAGTGCCGAGGCTGGGATGCCCTGAGAGAACCTTTTGCTCAGGGGTGGTTCATTGGCCAGCCTCAGGTGTGCTTGTGAGTTTTGCAATTTGGTGTTGTAATCTCAGTTTTAGCAAAAGGAAGAAAAGAAAATCACTCTTCACTTGATCCTGACCCATGTTCTATCTGTGTGTAGGTACTGCAGGAGAGAGTTGATGCTTTTCCACAGCTTCCTCTCTTTGGTTCTCAGTGTCCTGCTGCTCTTGCCTTACCCTTCCAATTCTTCTGCTACTTTCTTCAAGTTATCAGAGGATAATTAATTATGTCCTTTGTAAAGGTGCACGGGTTGTCTGAAATGGGGCCTTCAGCCAACCATCTTCAGTGAAGAGAAACATCTGGGAAATTATTTTTTTAGTGGGCAGTTCTCAGGCAGGGCAAGAGCTGCAGCTGGTCATGGTGGTGGAGACCTTTACTTGTGCTGTGCTGCCTTTGAAAAGTCTCCCCAGAGCTGCTGGAAGGGCAAGCTGGTGGCTGGAGGAGGGGGCTGGGAGGTGCATTGAACCATATGGTACATACACAGTTTAAAAATAAACCAATGTTGACTGATCAAATAAATACCACTTAGGTTTCAAATTGAACAGCCAGTGCAGTCTGTTGAATATAAAACTGTTTTTACCTTCAAGAAAAGTTATAATTCATGGCTGTAATGTCACAAATTTCAAGTTTTGCAGAGAGCAGTGTGAGGCTGCCAGACTGTAAGGTCGAGTAGGGGTGGTGTGGGGCTGTGTGGTCCCACTCCCCCAGGGCATAAAGCATGCCTATAAAATCTAGCAAAGCGAATTTTATTTCTCAAAAGCAATGGTCATAAACTTGCCTACATCAGAAAATGTTCAGCTCTTCTCCTATTAGCCTTTATTTAACACGATACAATTTATTTTTATGTTGTGCCCTTCACAGAATATCACAGAACTCTTTTCAGACATTGCTCCTCATAAACTGAGGCTGGCAAAGAAAATTCCAGCTTGAGGTTTGAGCAGGGGAATGACTGGAAGGGCCCCAGGTGCAGAGACACAGATGGGAAGAACAGACCTGCAATGGATGGAGTAATTCAGTATCAGTTTGGGGGTGCAGGGGGTGGCTCAGGAGTGCCACTGCATGGCAGCAGCTCCTGTAGATGGGGGAGAATAAATGTAAATGTACCTTGCTGCTTGGAACTGAGAAAACAGTGTTTCCTCTTCCCATTGTGGAGCTTGTGTGAACAAGGTGGTTCTGGCATCCTTTTCTGTAAGCTGGAAACAAAATTTAAGCAATCTCTTGTTTAAGTGAAGCAGGGTTGGTGAAAATGCAGCATCCTCCACTGTCACATGTCACTGTTGGGTGGCATCTGTCTTGAGGCGCCCTGGCAGGGTCAGCAGGGACAGGAATTGATGTGTAAATACTTTATCCTGTGTGTGTTGGAGTGAGTGACCCCCAAACATGTCACTGAGGGAAAGTAACCTTTAATGGAGAGTTAGAAAGGACTGCAGGCCTTTCTGAGAGAGATATATATTAGCTGGGATTGCAGCTGAATTAATGCAGCTACATGGCTTGTGGCATCTTTGAGGATGGGCAGAACAAATTTGTATTTTCCTGGAAAAGACTAGTGATACATTTAATTTCATGCCACTTTTGGCATGCTCAGAGTCACATTGTTTCCTTCTCTTTCCCTGGGGAAAAGGCTAAGCGTAAATTTGGTTTTCTTTGGTGCAGAGGCTGCTATTGTTATTGATTGACCTGGCTGAACTTGGAGCAAGAGTCAAAGCTGTGGTATTTCCAGGCTGCTCTGAACAGTTTCAGATGTAAGGAGTGTCAAAGCAATGGAATAAAAAGCAGTGACATTTCCAATTCGAGACCAAAAAAGCCCAACTCATATTTTATTTATTTATCCAAAATAGTTTGAATTATTCATTAAAGTCAATGTAAGTGTGTGAAAATACAAGGTGTTTCAAGAAGCAGTATCATTAGGAGGAATTAATAATTTGGCAATATTAATTTTCTAACAGAGTAATGATTTTTTTTTTAAAGTGAGGATATTTTTTTCCACATCAAACTCTTCAGGACAGGCAACTTTTTCTGCACACTCTCAGCCTGAATACAAAGGAGATGGGACAGTATTTCTATATATTTTCTTGTTCTCTCTATTGTCCTTTTTTTTTTTTTTTCAGGCCAGTCATTGCCTCCAACCAAGGCATGGCCTGTGTAACCTCCTTCTTATTTTCTCAGTTCTTATTTGCCTCATAAACTTGGAGATGCTTTGGCATCCCTTCTTTGGGATGAAGAGTGTTTGTGATGTGACCTTCCCCATCCGTGGCCTCTGCAACTTCTCTCACCTGTGTTGTGCAAGTGGAACAAGGTCAAATACAGGAACTTAAACAGGTTCTCTAAATGCAGAGATTCTCATTTTCAAATACTGTCCTTTGAAGATGTTAAATCTAATTCTCCATTGGGAAAGATCTGAATGGATCAAGATGTTCAGGTTTCTGTAGGTGGTAGATGAAAGGGGTGGACACATTAGTGCTGTCACTGGAGCCTTGCTCTGACCATCCCAAAAGGATGTCCCTCTGTTCCAGGGCCTCTGTGGCTGTGCCCTGAACACTGCTCTGAAATAGCTGAGTTGCACTCTGTGCAAGTGATGACTTTTAAATCAATTTTTCCTGACTGTGCGAGAAATTTGGCGGGAATTAGCGGTATTAGGTGAGGCTTAAGAATTAGCGTTTTCACACCTTTGAATTCAGATGCAGAGCAAACAATGAGCTGCATTTTAGCTTAACATCTTCACTTGATGGGGGACATATTAGAAAGATTAATTACTGTCCCCAAGTCTGTGCATATGCTGCTGTCCTGCTGGCTGGGTCCAGGAAACCCATGGTGCCAGGTCTGCACCTAAACAGACCCATGGTGCAGAGAGGATCCATAGGTACCCTAAAATTAGTCATTCTTTGCCATTTTAGACACCCCAAGGTGTCTGAGACATTGGCCCGGGGCTGGCTGGTATCACACAGAACCTGCAGGATGTTTCTTTCCTGCAGAAGTGTGATGAGAGGGGATAAGATATCCTAGGACACCTCAAATGGCTTTGTTCCAGCAGTGGGATCCCATCTGAATTCTCTCAAGTCTCAGTTTACCTTCCTCTGAAGTTACTCTTCCAAGGATCCTGCTCATGGTGTGCTTTCTTGGTTGTGTCAGCAGATCCCTCAGTGGAAAGTAAGGCCAGTCACGGTGCTGAGTGCTGTCCTGAGTTAAACCAGGAATAGCCCCGGGTTGAATTGTTCCCAGGGGATAAACACTGCAGGAGGGAGGCACCAGCTGGAGCTGAGCTGCTGAGCACTGCGCTTAATTGGGCGTAAAGGAAGAGCAATCTCTGTTTTACAGTCAGGGTTCAGTGGACCTTTCACCGGGGGCAGCTGCAAACTCAGGCATTCCTGTTGTGTCCCTGTGCCTGCTTGGGTTTTTTTCCTGCTCTGTCCCTAAGCTAAAGAAGCCCTGATGGAGTCACAGGAGGGATGACAATGCTTTATCCCACCCCTGGCTGACGCTGGCACATTCACTGCATCTACATTAGCAGCTCCCCAGTTCAGCACCTTGTGCCAGTGGCTGACACAAGGCATCTCTAACGAGCAGATAAGTTTTTCATGCAGATAATTCCTCCAGCCAGGACACCAACACTGCTGCAGGCTCTGGAAAGAGGGCCAGGAGGAGCAGCAGGGAGGCAGCAAGGGCACGCAGTCCAGTCGGGGGTGAAGGCTCCCTGGTACTTCAGTTACACTGCAAAGCTCCAGATTTCTTGTATAAAAGAGTCATTGTAGTCAAAGGTTTTCCTTTCTCACCCTGAGGGGAGTGGAGGGAAGCAGTTGCCATCACTCAGTTGCTATTGCAAAGTCAGAGGGTTGTTTAACTAGGCCAGCACTGTTGGGTGGGGGTGATTATGCTGGTGGTGGCCACTGCCAGGACCAAGTCTGAGAGACAAAACAATGGAAAAAGCACTAACTCTTCATGAATAACAAAAGCTGTTCAAGGAGTTAATGAATTAGGGTGCCATCCACCTCTGAGGTTATAAAAGTTGGGAGAGACAACCTCTGAGATGCAGTAGGAAGAGAGAGATTTACTTTTCCAAGGCTAGACTGCATTTATTAGGGAAAAAAATATTGCTGTTGGACATGGGCAATATATTAAAGGCAGGGCTGTCTCTGACAGTGACGAAATGTTATTTACCACTGCAGTGTGGTCACTGAATTTTTACTTTCATATATAGGATTTTGTCCTTAACAGTTGCATAGCTGAATGAAAACTGAGAATATCCAGGTCAGAGCCACCCATTAACCTCCCAATTTCAGAGGCTGATTACTTGATTAATCAAAGACCAGTCCCAGCTGAGATGATGGGGAAAGGGTTGTAATAATCCAGAGAAGGGTTGAATTAATTACACATTGATGAGTTGCTGTGAGTGGGAAGGTGGGTGGTCAGAAAAGAGCCTTTTTGAGCTCTTGAGAAGGGACTGTGTATAAGACACAACCCTTTGGGCCATTAAGGGTGCTTTGGATATTCTCTACTTGCTTTACATCCCCCTACAACTGGGAGGTTCCCTGTATAGCAGGGTTTTAATGAACCAACTGGTGATGTTCCCCACAACTGGTTTGCTCCCCTTCATAAAGCAAGATCCAGGGTAAAGGCAATCATTGCTTGTACATCACCACCAGAAGCTGCTCAGGAAGGTGGAGCTGGATTAGCTGAAGGTAAGGAGCTGGCCAGGGTTAACTCTCCCTGAGTGGATGCTCTCACTCAGAAGTAAAGGGACATGTAGTTCTCTTTAACCATTAAAGAGTTCCTGTCCTTGCCTGGGGATTAAACTGAGTTGGATTAAGGCCAAAGTACTTCTGAGCAGGGGCATCCTCAGTGGCATTTAAGGCACTTTACCTTAACACATTGAATTATCCTTTTGTTCCACCCACAGTGCCTAAACCAAAGCAGTACAGGAGATGAGAGGTGACTGGCTCTCTCCTGGTGTGCCTGCAGCTGCTCAGAGGTCAATGTCACTGGCAGGTCCATGGCCTTGCACTTTCCATCCTACATCCTCCCTGCACTGTGCCTGGGAGGCCAGTGGAAACACTTTCCAGCAAGTACTCAAGCAAAAAAATTTCCAGCTCACTTGGGAAGCAATAATGTTTTTAGTATGGGCTCTATAAACCCAGCCAAAAACATTCCTCATATTCCAGCAGTCACCTTGCTCTGAAGTTCCTGCTGTCCTGCTGCTGGATCTGAAGTAGCTAAACTAAAGACATATGGGCTGCAAATGCTGCAATTATGTCTCTGATCACAGCACAAAGCCTTAAACCTCAGAATGACAAAGAGGTATTCGACTGAGGAAGTCTATTTGTTTGCTGTTAGAAGGAGTCAGGATTTTTCCTAACCCTGGACTGCAGTGTTGATAAAACAGGCTGACTTGAGAGACATCTCTAGTGTATATTAAAGTAAAGCCAATCTCTTTAATTAATGGGATGATAAATCGAGGTTTAATTACTCAGAAGGCACCTTGGGTGAAAGATTCATGGTAATTGTTGTGTATCCTCTTGAAGGATTCACAGTACTGGCAGCTCCCTTTGTAGCAATAAAACACAGGGTGAGTGGCAGGCAGTCTCCCAGGACCTCTCTGATAGGGACTAGTCCAGTTAAGGTGGCAAATGCAAAGAGGCAGAGGTGCTCTCCAGGCTTTTTATCACGATAAAAGCCCCTTCCCAAACCTTGAGGGATTCCTAAGCAGTGTGTCAATTTGAGATCAAAGCACTTACCTCAAATCTCCTCCATTGGAGGAGATTTCCCTTGTAGGCAGCTTCCTCCTGATGCAACCATACAGAGGCATATTTTGGACCATTTTTCCACTTCATTGCTTTCTGTAGAGGAGCACCCTTCTCTTGGGCTCTGTGTAGACAACAAGGCGCGTGCATGTGGTGAAATGGATGCTATAGCTTTGAATTTTTGTAGTGTGTTGTTAAAAGACTGGCTAAGCAAAAGAAAAATCCATCCCACCAAGACATGTCTGTTTTCCTTACTCCCCAGTTTACTATCTTGTAGTCTGCTGGGGCCAGGAGGAGAGGCATCCAGCTTGCTTGTTTCTTGCCTGCTTAATTCGCTTTTTAATTAACCTTTTCAATTCGCCCAGTTTGGCTAGCACTGTAAGTACAGCACAAGGGCTCCGTGCTGGTGACATATAAGAAAATACCCATTTTCCTCCCTTACCCAGAGCTGAAGAAGCAAGTGGAAAGTGCAGAACTGAAAAACCAACGCCTGAAAGAAGTTTTCCAGACCAAGATCCAGGAGTTCCGCAAGGTGTGCTACACACTCACGGGCTACCAGATTGACATCACCACGGAGAACCAGTACAGGCTCAGCTCCATCTACGCTGAGCACCAGGGGGACTGCCTGCTTTTCAAGGTAGGTCTGTGCACCCCTGCCTGCACCTGCTTCTTTGGGTTCATGGTTTTCAACGTGCCAGGGTGTATTTGCTCTTTCTCAGTGATTGGACTGGAAAATCGCTGCCCCGTGTTACCTGGCAGAATGTTGCTCGTGGGGGAAGTAAAGATCCTTTCTTCTGTTAAAAAGTAGGAGGTTTGACATCTGGTCTCCCACTTATATATCAAAGTCTGGAGTAAATAGAAGAGACTCTATATGCATAATACCTCAGGCATCTGGCCTGGCACTTCACCTTTTTATATTATCAGTTACATGCCGCAGTAATAAAACCTTATGTAACTATCAAGGCTCATCATTACTTCACTATGAGATATATGTCCCTATGTTTTTTTACCATCCTCTAGCTTGTCTGCGTGTCATCATCTTGTCTTTATGTAAATTGGAATCCCTTTTGAGCAGCAACTCATCCTGGTGTGTGTGAAGTGCCATTTATGTGAGCGGCACAGATGAGTAGCAATAACAGTCTGTCTTCTGTCTGTCGGGTGCTTTACTGGTCTGGCTGGGTGGGCTGTGAGCTTGTGGCTTGACACAGGGGCTGTTTTCCTGCTGTGTTACCTTCTGAGCTGATGCATTAGAGCACTGAGGTGTGATGTTAGAAGTCACCAAGATGTTAAGTCTGTCTTTAGACTGGTTCAAGTGCCAACAGCCCAAGTTTACAGGTCAATGGGAGAACTTTCTTCTTCTCCATGGCAAACACAACACTTTAACACTTAAAGTCATACCTGCCTCCCACTGATCCTCCCGAGGTCAAATCTCCTTCAAGAAGGGTTTTGGAGGTGTTCAGTACAGAAGGGAACTCTACCAGCAGGAAGTGGGGAAGTTCTGTTTCTGCAGACCTACAGCTGCGTGCCACATGTGGATGGTTATCAGATTGTTTCTCTACATAACAGGAGAAATGTTTTCCTGTTCTGCAACTTTAGTGCCTCAGGAAAAAAAAAAAAAAACAAGAAACAAATAAAACCCAACAAATAGAACAAGTGAGGGTGTGTATAAGACAGCACCTAGGATCTTCAGTAAAGCTAGGAGAATATCCCCAAAACAGTCATATTGCTTGGCCTTAGGAGATTTCTGGATTACCTGAGGCACATGGCAGCAACAAAAGCAGCTCAGTGCCCAGGGAAGATAATAATTCTGTTGATTTTAAGGTGCTGTCATTGAATCCTGAAAATAGTTCTCTGTTGAGATGGTGCAGTGCTGCTCTAACACCTCCAGAGACCTGTGCTCACACCTGTAGTGTTAAATATCCAATGAATGAAACTTCAGCAGGCTCCTGGAGATGTCTGTTGGATGCCATGGCCACACAGTACAAGTTGCAGGTTTTTCTGCACCACATGACATGCTTGGAGAAGGTTAAGGAAATGTGAGAAAATTGTATGCTGGCCACATGAACAAGAACTGGCTGGAAGCTCAGGAGCTTGCCACTGGTAGAAAGAAGCTCTCCTTGGTGAAAATGCAATATAAATTATTTATATGCAGGACAGGGGATACTAAAGTAGAGATTTCTCTCTCTACACATTCTTCTTGCTTTCTCTTCTTCATTTGAGTATTTATTCCCAAGTATGTCCCAAGGATGGAGGTGAGTGTCAACAGGTAAAGAAGATCTCTCATTTCTTAGAGCCAAGGGTGGGTCATTTATTGATTCTTGGAATTCCTTGGGCTCTCTTACCTCACCACCTCTCCGGACAAGAGGAGCAGATTTGCTAACTTCAACATGAATTATAAAACTTCAGAATTTTTCTCCCTGTTAAGTAAACTGCAGACAATTCCCACTGGCTGCAGCTTTGAATAGTAGTAGAATATAAACAACAAATTATTTCCTTGCTGAGTCCAGGCAGCTGGTTTGCTTGTATGTATGAAGGCTTGAATCCTGACTATAGCTTCCAGCAGGGTTGTGTGTTTATGCTGTGGAATTTCTGAGCCATAGCAGACTGTGGGTGTTTGTGTGCATTTCATTAACCCAGAGAGGTCACAAAGCATGGAAGCTATTTGTATTTATTCTATTCAAGCAGTTTATGGAACAGGGTCTATATAATTAAACCAGAGAAGTCCCTTGGCACTTTACAAGCTTCTGTAGTTCGGCTGTAAACTTTAAAAGCATATTTCAGTAGCACTGCTGGTGGCATTTAATTTTAAGTGAGGGATGCAATAGGAGCTCCTGTAATGTAACCCCTTCAAAGCTAAATGAAGATGAAAGATGTTGGTTTTCCTGGCCAAGGTGTGCTGTTACTATAGTGGAGCTTATTATCTACCTGCTGGATGTGTCCAGCCAGTTTGCATTAATTGGGATTTCAGCTCCAGTGAAAGGGTTAATCACTGTGCTGTGCTGGGAATGTCAATGACTGCATCTATAAATGAGCACTGAATTCCAATGAAACCATACCACTAGTTATTGGTGATCCCTATCAGTGCAACAGATGAGCTCATCAGCTTGAAGGATGTCCCAGTGATTTTCAGCCCCTCTGTGAGTGCGTGGGCACAAAGGCACATCTCAGGCTTCACAGCTCGCTCCTGTTTGTTTGCTCCTTTTTATTGTTTCAATTAAACACTGTGGAAAGGCTGTTACAGATTCCTCACTAGGAGTTTAGATTCTGATGATTTTTTTGTGGGCTGTAATGCATTGTAGCTCCTGGGGCACTTGACAGTTTTGTATTCCATTCCTGTTGCTGCTCCATTAGATGTGTCCAGCCGTGGCACAGACTTTGTGTTCAGTGTGATGCTTCACTGGTGTGTCTAGACCAGCCCACCCATCAGATAGCCAGGAACTGCCTCAAGTCCCTTTGTAACAAGCCATTAAAGATGTCTGTTAAAACAAACAAACATTGCTGGGGAGCCTCTGGATCAGCTTATCTGGCTCAGAATGAGGAGGTGGCAAATCAGGCTGTCATTGCCTGGCCAGGCTGTTTATCCTTGTCTCTGGCTGGGTCTTGAATGGAAGTAAGGAAATGAGGTCTTTAGAAAGGCAATGACAATTGTTTCAGACAGAGAAAGTCCTTCAGTAAACAGAAAGACTGGTCAAATTTGAAGAGGAGATGATTTGGAGACACTTGTACAAATGAACAAACAGTGGAAAGAAATTAAAGTGCAGGCTTTTTTCTTTTTGTGTGCCTAAGGACACAGTCCCAGCCAAAGCATTTGAAGTCAATCAGTTTAAAAGAAAAAGAGTAGAAATCCTTTTATTTGATAACCCTATGGCTTCAAGGAACTACTGAGAGCAGGAGGCCACTGCATTTTCTAAAACGTTAAAATATCTTTGTGGACAAATAATAATATCTAGTTTTACATTAAATATGTACATTTACCCAATGTAGGGACATTCAGAGCTCTCTGGAGATGTAAAGGCAACTCCTTACTATAGAGATTAGAAAGAGAATTCCTCTTATTTTGCTGCTTATTTTTTTGGCTTGGGTATAGAAATTATTTTGCTGCTTCTGTACTTGGCAATGTTCAAGTCCATCCTTTGGAAATAGGAATCAAGACCTGAGTGAAGAAGAGGGAGCAATCTGTTCTTGGTTATTCTCAATGCTTCAGGTAAACTGTTTCCAGTGTTGCAGCATGAATGTGGGGCTGGTCACTTTGAAAATATCTGGGCTGAACAGGTCATCAGTCTGATCCTGTGTAATTGTCAATGTTTGCAGTCTTTCTGGGCTCAGATTCCTCTACTTTCTTAAAAAGGAGTGCTCATATTTCTTGATAATTCATGCCTAAATTATTTGGGTCTAAATTGGTTGGGAAGGAAGTTAAACCAGACAGACTCTTTCCACTGTCACAGTGTGTTGTGTGTCTGAGCTCATAAATAATCCTGGCCACAAGGCTGCCTTTAGACAGATATTTTCTGTAAACTCCCTGCCTAGTCTTGCAGAGCACAGAATTCTCTCTGCTTCCAGGTCTCACTTGTGTTTTTATTTTCTGTCAAAATTATCAACTGAAAACCCAAATACCAGCAGTAGTTCATTGAAGAGCATCTCCAGTTTGATAGGCTGTATTCCTTGAGAGAATACCCAAGATACCAGACAGCAAACAAAACCAGGAGCATCTTGACATGGCTTGAGAGTGTGGCCTGCTCCAGGGCTGGCACTTCTTGCTGCAAAACAAAACCTTTGTTGGTGTCCTGTTGGATTGGTAATACAGTCATAAAATCAAGTAAAATCCATAGCTTTTCTACAACATGATAAATTAAAAGGCTGTGTAAAGCTGGTGTGCATCCACTGTCTTTGCACACTTCTTTAAGGAGTTAAATACAGAATTAGTTTGCAGATCTGTAAGGGGAACTGTAACTATCAAACTTCAGGGCCACCTGAAAAGTGAACACTTGCTTCTGATGTAGATCACTGTGGGTGCAGAGGCTGAGCATGAGGGTGTAAAAAGGATATGGAATATTTCTTTCTTTGAATGGAAGAAGGGTGTGGAAGAAGGACAGACACCACCTTGAACTGCCCAGTCCTCCTTAGCTTGCCCCATGGCTTGGGTACCTCACTGTCCTCTTGCTTCCATATTGACCAGATGTGTAAAACACAACAGGACTGTAGTGTGCACAAGATGCAATAGGTTAATTCTCTTTTCTTCAGGAGGGAAATGAGGCTGGATTGAACAAGAAAGAACTTGGAGGCTGTTTTTCAAACACTAAGTGATGCTGACAAACTGCTGGTTGAAGGGGGGAGGCAAAACTCATGTGGTTAAATGTGCAGAGGGAGTCTGGTCTGCTGAGATTCCAGCACAAGCTGAGTACCAGTCTGGCCAGGGCACGCTGGTGAATGATGTACAGCTCAGAATAAGCAGGATGGTTAATGCAGGGATTACTTTTAGTCTCCTGAGTGCTCTTGTTTCCTCTTGAAGCTGGCAGAACTGATGGGAGCTGTGATTCTTGAGTCCACATTCTTGGCATACCTGCAGTTTCAGTTATTCCTCCTCAAACCTAGCAGAGTGTCTTGGGGAAGCCTGTTCTAGCTGTTTGTTTCTTTTTGTATCTCTATCTTCTCCCCTCTCCTCCTCTTCACCCTTGATGAGTCTCGAGGGGAGAAGCAAATCACAGTTTTGATGGAGAGCTATTCTTCCAGCCGCCGCTTCACACTCTTGCACACACAATCAAAACTAACAATGGGGCTCATCGGTGGAGCAGGCCAGGCAGCAAGAGATTGATTAGGGACTGTAGGCCTCTCTTAACTCCTCATTCTTGTTAATTGCAAGTTATTTCATTTTCATGTTGTGTTTTCAATTTGTCTGTGTGGTTGTTGGAGGCTTGATTTCAGCTCAGCTCCGGGGGCACCGGCCATCGCTGTGTGAGCGTGGTGCCTTCCTGCTGGATGATTGCTGGGATTCCTGGAAGGGTCAGCAAGCATCCATCCTGGGTTGCACTAATCAGCAGCCTCTAAAAAGAGCTGCTGAGCAGTCTATGGTGTTACAGCATCAAATCCTGTGTTTTACCTTCCCACACGTAATTTTCTTTCATATATTGTAGCAGCCTGTTTTGTGTTAAGACCCAACTTTAATTCTTGCTACTGGCTTCAAAGTGCTCTTCATGCTTTTCTTTCTTCCTTACACAGTTTCTCTCTTACTGCATATGCTTCTCTGAACAACTGCCTATTCCCTAGTGCACATTAGGGCTTTTTCTTTCTTTGTTTTTAATGAAGCCAGTCATTTCGAGTATACTGGAAAAATCTAACAGAAGGTTTTCCTGTTGACTGCAAAATTTCTGAGCAAAGACCTGAAGAGGCTGGGCTGAACCTTCTTCCAACTGAACAGAGGGAATGCTCTTTGTCTGCCTCTCTTCCCCACCTGTACTGGGTGGATGATGCTCCTGCCAGTCCCTGAACTGTTGTGGGAATAAATGGTCGGTGCTGGTGGGGAGCACAGAGCACCTTTGGGCTGGGAATACCCATCCCTGTTACCTGCCAGTGTGGCACAGAACCCATTTCAGTGTCTTGGCACCACTTGCTCCCCTTCCTGCCATACCTGCAAGTCTGCCAAGGCAGACCCAGGCATGGAGGTAATTAATGCTGGTGATATTGGAGCATTATTCCAGTGACAGTCTTTCCTGACTAGCAGGAGAATGGGATGGGTGAGGCTTTCTGAAAGGCCAGAGATCTGTCTTGCTCGTGGGTGCATCCTCTGTGTTGGACTGACTGCTGTGTTACCTGGTGAGGCAGATACAAAACCTGTCACAAAAGCAGGCCTGGTTTGGAACAGGAAACATGAGGTTGGCTCTCAGATGCCATCTGAGCTTCAGGCTGTCTCTGCAGTTCCATTTGTTTTGCAGTCATCAGCTGCTGACCACTAAGTTGCTTTTGCGCTTTTCCTTTCCTTTGCTCCTTCATTCCCCAAGGACATGGCAGTGCCACTGCAGCATTCCCAGGTTTCCCTCCCCACAGCACCCTCCTTGTGCTGGCATGAGCTCTGCCTCTCTGTCTGCACTTCTTTGACAAAGAAGGAGGGCACTGGGAAAGGCGGCTTTTGAGTTATCCACACAAATTATTCACCTGACTTCAGCTCCCATCACTGCTGGAACTGCTGATGGCCTCATCCAGGCAGTGACAGGCATCAGCCACCCCAGCTGAGGGACCTCACCATCTTTCCTGGGCTTCTGGTGGCCTTGGCAGCATTAGATTTACAATTGGACTCCATGGTCATAAAGGTCTTTTCCAACTTAAATGATTCTATGATTCTGCAATAATAAGTTACTAAACTACTGGAATACACCTCTTTTTTAATAAGTTTGCAATTTATCTTTATCCAAATCCCCTTCATTGAAATATCTCTTATTTAATGAAATAGGGACAGCCTGTGCTTTCTGGGTGGGTCATGTGCACCATCAAGAAGCACAAATTACTGGTAAGAATTTAATTAAACCAGAGCATCCAGGCTGGTGTGGCAACGTGTGTGGCCCTGGAGGGACATGGGGTGGACATGGGGCAGGTCGTGCCTGTGCCCCAAACAGGAGCCTGTGACTCCGTCCTTGTGCCATGGGGCAGAGCCGGGCAGCCCTGCACAGCACCAGTGAGCAGGAAGCAGAGCAGGTCCTGGCTGCCTTCCCTGCTCTAATGAACCCTCTCCCTGTTCTCTGCCCCCCACCACGTCCCCTGCACCCGTGGTTGCAATTTGCTGAAGGAAGAGTTGTTCTTGTGGCTGTCCCTGACGCTGGCTGCGCCCGTGTCCCTGTGGGAGGTCTCAGGAGAGGAGGATGTCTGTGTCCGCCTGCTGCTGTTTGAACAGCTTACAAAGGACTGTGGGGGCTGGCAGGGATGTGTTTATGCAGTGTGAGATGAAGACAGTGTTAAAAAAGGGATCAAGCAGAGGGGACATAAGCAAAACCCCTCCTGGATTCCTGTTCCCATCTCTGCTGCTAAATTGCCACGTGGCTCTGCTCTAGGTCAGCCAGCCTTCTGGTTTTCTCTGTCCTTCTCACCTGGTTGCAGGATATTGCAATTCGTGGACTCACAGGGGTTTGAGAAGCTTTTCAAAATGTCCTGTGGTGGGGAAGCTGCATGTGGACGGGTTGGAGATGTAACCAGGGCAGATGGCTTTTTCTTGTGCAGCAATGGATGCAGAAAATTGTCCCTCGGGCACAAAGTGCATCCTGAGAGGGCTGGGGGCTTGGGGCATCACTGGTGCTCTTTTCTGTGGGTGCCCACCACCTCCAGCTGGCTTTAAATGCCTTCAAACAATATTTATTTATTTATTTATCTATTTATCTATTTATTTATTTATTTATTTGAGGCTCTGGTAGTTTCAAAAGATGTTCTACTTAGAGGCTGTGTGATCAGCATTCTTTAAGGAAAAGGCAGTGCCTCGGAGCCTGGGCGATGGGGGAATACCAAGCCTCACTGCAGCACACATGAAATGGGTGTTTTGCAAAGCAGCTTTTGATGCACGCTTGTTACTGTCCCTGGCTGCTCTCTTGTGATTTTGCAGAACTTGCAGAGCTGTGTCAGCAAGCCACAACCCCCTTGTCGCTTGCATATGGCTCTGTTCAAAGCTGCACATGAAAAGGAGTGGAGGTTTATTGCTGGAGGTTTTTATCCTCTTGAAGGGGAAAAGCCTGGAATTTCTGGGTGCCCCGCATCTCAGCCAGCTTCCATGGCTGCTCCACAGTCTCTGTTTGCTGTCCTTGGACAATAAGAGGGGACAGGTCAGCTCTTGTGCCTTGGGCACTTTCTGGGCCTCTGTGCAGGTGTTGATCTGCTCCAAGGCAGCACGTTCAGCCAGAGCAAGACTGTCACAGCATCATCTTCTGTGCTATCTCTGCATGACAAATGCTGTCAGGGACTTCAGCAATCCCTTTCCTCCACTTGTGATTCCACAGGAACACCCTGAAGCCTCTCTTCAGTTGGCTGTGAGGGGTGGTTGGTGTTGCAGAGGGCATGCAGTGAGAGCATTGCCAAAGGACTTCAGGATAGCTTTTGTACCACTCCTCCACCATTTCCCTGTGTGTTCCAGGAGGAGGTTTGTGAAAAGACCTCTAGGAAAAGCAGTTAGTTCCAGGAAACAGCTCTAAGGTGCACCTGGTAACATCCAGCAAAGCACCCACCAGCATGTGAGTGCCCAGGTCATGGCAGCACAGCTCAGCCTGCACAAAGGCACCAGTGGGAGGGGTGGCAGTCACTGCCTCTCTTCTGTCTGCAGTAAGCAGCACGTTGTTTAAATACAAATATAATTAGGACTTATCTCTTCTTTTGGGAATTATAGCTTGACTGGAGCAGAAGATTTTCTAACCTTCAGGGAGGGAAGAGGATGTGTGTTTGTGTGTATAAAAATTGTTCACAAGTATGGAAACACAGCAGAAGATTCCCATGCTAGTGTGGCCCTGGAACATCTATTGCCTTTATCTGAAAGGTGTGTCTGGGCTCATATAAAGCTCTTCTCCTTTATTTGTTGTGAATATAAATGCTTGTGTTGTGCCTTCATGTAGGGTTTCAGTTGAAAGCTTTCAGCCTGAATTCAGTTTGGGAGATGAGGTGGTTGGCTCTTTCTCACCACGTTTGGCAGGTGAGGGGGAAAGATGATGTGAGGGACTAGTGAGAAGCAGAGAATGGGGTGTTGTGGTCACAGGTCCCCTTTGGCAGCCAAAGGGCCACCATCAGGCGTGAGACAGGAGCCAGCATCTCACAGCCATACAGTTCTTTTATCATCCTTGTATTTTTTCCACACTTCACAGTCTAGAAGCTCAATTCTTACATGGTTCTTAACCATGAAGTTGGCACAGCATAAACCAGTTAATGTGCTTTCTCTCAAACTGGCTTGCCAGCTTAAGATAAGAGCTTTGTAGGCAGCTCTCCTTCATGGGATCCCAGTCTGTCCTGTGTTTGGGTTTTCCCAAGACCTCATCCAAACAGAGGGGTTTTTTTTTATTAAACCACTTGTAGAAAAGCATAAACAATAACTACTGTGAGTGTACCTTCTGCTTTGCACCAAGGCATCCTACCACTGTTTGGGGTCAGTTACTGCTGGAGAGGGCTGGGAGCACATCAGGCATCCAGCTGTGGCATTTCCTGAGAGTTTGAGGAACTCCACAGCATCAGGGAGCCTTCAGCATGATGTGCCATGCACAGATTTAACACGTCCCATCAGTGGTGCAGTGTCAAGCCATTAATATTGCTGTGTCCATGGAGCAGGGGCAGAATGCAGCAGTGCCCTGAAAATCCTCCTGGAGAGCTTTGTGCAAGGACTGACTGCTGGGATTCTGGTGGATTTCTACCTGACACTACAGAGCAGCAGTGCTTGCAGCTCAGCTCTTTATGTTCTGTACAATTAAGGAATTAATACTTCACATGGATACAGCTCGAATAATTTAATATTACACTAATAATTTAATGTTAAGGATAATATTAAGGATTTGATAATGTATCAACTGTCTTCATTCACATTCATGGAAATGGTAGAAAAACCTCTCCTCACATTTGCTTCAAATAGGCAAGTCCATGAATCATTGTAACTCCACACAAAAACCACTCCTGCTGCCCCATGTGGGTGTTAGTGCTGTGAGCAGGTAACTTAGTACTGTTTAAGGCCTTTGTAACTAATGTATTTTCTATTTTGCCAATTGCATGAGAATGTCCTTTGAGGAAGAAGTTCCAAACAGTATTTTATATCAAATCTGTCTTACAAGGATTTGTAGCTAAATCACATCGTGGGGGAAGCAGGGAATTTGAGAGCTGAGGATGACCTCTAGCTTTAGTAACTCCCAAGATTATCTTCTGATGGCATCTTTTGCTTCCAGAAGGAAACAAACCAGTCTACCTGTATCTTGGAGGGAATATATCAAACTCAGGCTTGAAAATTTTAATTTGTCCCTAATCTGTTTCAGCTAAAGCAGGTAGCTGATAGCAGTAGATCTATCTCAGCCATGTTCTGGGGAGCTGTCATAAATTTAAACCTTTAAGTGAAGGGTTTGTCTGTTTTAATGGAAGGCTCTGGGGAGTGTTCCATGTGCTGGCTGTCACTTTGCATTTCCGGGATGCATCTGCCCCTGGAGAAGGAACTGTCTGCAGATGATTTTTCTCTGAAGTAGAGAGAGAAGAGCAGCACAAGGTGGGGTTTATAATTGTGGGGGTGCCTTTGGTGACTGCCACGTGCTGTGTAGCGATGATGAGTCTGCAGCAAGGGTTGCCTTCAGCTGTCAGTTTGCCAGTCCCTGTGAAGCCTCCTGTGTGTGTGGGTGTTGAAAAGGCCCAGCTGACAGTTTCAGGGAGGCCCAGAGGTTTTGGACATGTGTGTAAACAGCTGTCTCTTGCTGTGCTGCTCAGGAGGGTGTCAGACATCTGTGCATGTCCCTGTCAGGCAGGAATCTCACCGCGTTGTCCTGGGGAAGCACAGGAGTTGTCCTTGGCTTTTTGGCAGTCACTGCAGCCTAAAGTTGTTTTTCTTCATATAATTCCATTAGAGTGATGACAGTTTCAAGTTGGAACAGAAAAAGACCTGATGAAAGGACCACTCTGTAAGTAGGGAAGATAGACAGTGGAAGCAGTAACTAGCAAGGTAATAGACGGTGATGGATCTATAATCTCTGAGGCTGCTGTGTGCAGTAAATTCCTAAATAGTGTCCTTTCAGCCCTAACCTATTTATTTGCAAAGTGCTAAATTTAATTTTCCTTAGTCTGCAGGAAAGCAGCATCCCAGGAATAAACCTTTAGCCCAGCCAAGAGGCTGTGCCAAAGTGCTTGTTCCAGCATTTCCATTTCCTCTTTGCTCTGCACAGAGCACTGGGGCTGTGCCCCCAACACGTTAACGCCCGGGTTGGATGGATCCTGCTCAGGAGCCTCTGCAAAAGGGAAAATTTAATAGCTGCAGGTTCAGTAAACCACCTGGGCTCTTAAGGGCAAGATGAATGAACCTGTCCTGAGGTGGGAAGGCTGGCACATGAAAGCCTGTGAGGGAGCTCATCCTGTATGTCCTGGCTCTCTGTCTGCCCTGTACACACAGGGCTGAGTGCTAAAGGCTCAGCTGAGAATAACTTCAAGAGTTGAACAGCACATAAAAGGCCACATGTTTGGAAATCTCTGCAAAGCTTCATCTTGAGGTAAAAGCAGCAAGTTTAACAAGCAGCCAATGCTCTGCACACTTCCCCAGCAAAGCTTCAGTAAATGTGGTGAAAAATAGGTTTCTGTGTGTTGCTTTTTGTTCCTGGTAGCACTGTGCAGGTGATATGCACACCATGAGCTCTTCTGAAGCAACCAAACACATTTGGTTTTCCCCCAAAATTCACAATTCAGTAGAATTTTAGAAACTTTGATAAAATATTTCAGGAGCAGCCACACAGCCTCTGAATCCAGGAGCTGGCTTTGAGTCAGCGCTCAGTGTTCCTTCAGTTATCCTGACCCAGTGAAGTGCAATGTGGGCTGTCACTAATCCTGTTGCTTCAGAAAAAATCAGATCTCAGCTTCACAGCTTTGCTATTTTCCTGCCCGTGGAGGATTTTGGCAGAGCTTCCTGTTCCTCTTTGTCCATTTCTTTTCCCCATGATGGCAGCACAAGCAGTGCTGCTTTGGCTGGTGGGGAATGTCCTGCCAGTGCTGCCCTGAGATTCCACCATATTCCCAAGATTTTGCTCCCCAAGGACTCTGTTTACTTTAGCTGTCTTTATTCCACTGAGTAAAAATCCAACTAAGCCTTGAAGCAAAATGCCATTGAAAAGCCAAGGGTTTTTTTTGTATATTTGTTATATTTTCTATTTTTAGCACCTTAGGAATGAGATTGGGATGTATAAGTTTAAATCCAGCCCTTCCCTGTCCTTCTCTAATCTCAGTCTGGAGAAGGTTCTGAGCTTCTTGGCTCCCTGTGCTGCTCACAGCTCTGACATCCCTCTCACATTTATTTTAAAATAAATAAAAATAACAGTGCTGGGAGTCGAGGGTGGAGAATTATGCAGGTCTTTTGCCCACTTTTTGCTTTGACATGGAGCTGGTGGGAAGGGTAGCTCTGCTGCAGGCTGGGAAAGGACTTCCTTGAGCTGATACTGAATTTGCTGTGGGAGTCTCTGTTTTTCTGGAATGAGGTGAAATTGCCATCCAGGGGCGGGTGCTGTGTCACCTGCCCTTTCCTCCCCAGCTAACAGGCTCCTTGAGTCTTGCTCTTCCTGCTGATAGCATGGGAACAGATGAGAAAATAGATATTTTTTGAGAGCTGAGATGATGTCTTTCTCCGAGAACCTTTCTCTGCTATTCTTTCAATCACAGTGTCACAGAAAATTTCATTAGCCACACCAAAAGTCTGTGAGCCTGCAATCAGCCTGTCAGTGAGTGATAGATGTACAGCATTGATTAATATTTACATTCTTTGGAGATTTTCCTTACCCAAGGGGTCATGTGGAAAGCCATGAGGACTTGAGCTTTGGAAGAACCTGGGATTCACTCTCTGCAGTGAATACAGAATTGGTAGGGTGTTAAACTGAAGTGGCTTCTCCAGAAAACCAGAACTTAATCAGCTTAAAACCACTTTTTCCTACCATATTTTCCCCCTTGAGCCAGTCTACAGGGAGGCTTCTCATGCAGGGGGTAAGTGGGCAGCACACCAAAAGCCTTCAGACTGCAAAGGGGCATCTCCAGCTTGCCTGAGCTGCTTTCATTACTCAGAGACTGAAATTTTAATCATTGAATTAATTTTTCAGAAACTGAAGTGCAAATCTGTACCCCCAGTGGCATTAATAATGAATGCAGGGAAGAGAGACATTAGGAAAATAAGGGATGGGAAATTTGGGGTTGGGGAAGGAGTGTTTTTTGGGGTTTATTAATTTGAAGAGATAATGTATTCTTATTGTACTTCTATCTCCCTAGGCCTTTCTCCTCTCTTGCCCGTGCTGTGTCCAACAGAGTCTGCTTCATTTCTGTCCAAGGCATTTTTCAGTGCTTCTCTTTCACCTGGACTTTCTTTTCTGGGATAGATACCCAACTCTGTACACACAGGGTCCCACTCCTCATCTCCAGAGCAGCCCCTGAAGCTTTGGGGTCACATCATGAGGAGAAAAGGAGCTGGGGCTCACCTGCAACTCAGTTTAAAGAAGACAAGGTCTTAACTGCAGCCAAGATGCCAGAGCTTTCTGCTTTGCTTTTGTCTCCTTCCTTCCTCTCTCCAAGAGCACACAGGGTTTTTCCCCCTCCTAATTAAAAGTATTATATACCAGAAGATTAATTAGAAATGAAAGTGATTTTTTTCCCCTCCCTTTTCTGCCAGTGGAAAAGGCCTGTGCCAGGCAACTGCCAGAGGGAGCTGGGATTTCTCCCTTTAATGGATTCCAGGCAATTTGCCTCTGGACAGCTATCTTATAAATAATGAATGTTTGCACAGATTCTCCCAATTCTCTGTCAGCGCAGGTGGTCTTCACTTCCACCATCCCAAACAGTTCTGGAAACCACAGGGTGCTCCCAGCCCCACAGCAAGGGGGCAGTTCCTCACAATTCCCTTCCCTCCTCCTTGCAGACATCATGAAGACCCCCTATGCTTATGGATTTGTATATTTATTTATCTGCAATCCCACTGAGCCATCCCATCCACACTCTGCCATTCCTCCTCCATCACACAGCACTGCCAGCAAAACCTCCAGCAGTGGATGGGCACATTTCTCCTCGTGGTCTGATGGGCTGACATTCTCAAAAGCTTGTAGGAATGTTGCCAGCAAACAAGACTCCAGCCCAGGTGCACATTGCATGATTGCAGGGCATTTTCAAAGCCTTTGTGCTCCCTTTCCAAGGCTCTCACAGTAAGAGGATGATTCTTTGAATTGTTGTAGTAATCTTTAGAAATGAGGATTTGGTTCAATGGGTGCCCCACAGAGACCAGCCTAGAAGAGAAATCCTCTCCCAGAAGGAAAGCTATTCTTGAGTTAAAAGCACCCCAGAGTGTTTTATGCAGAGCAGGGGCTTTAAAGTGGCCGTGGTGGTGCAGGGATGAATTCCAGCCCCGAGGAGGACAACATGGCCTGAAGGTTTCTCTTCAGGCAATGCCACTTGCCCTGTTTATTTCCTTTCCATTCAAATGGAAGTGGTGACTGCAGGCAGATGAAGGTGAAGGTCCCCAGCTGCACAGAGCTCCTGTGGTCAGCAGCCACCTGGATCAGAGGAAGGCTGGGGATTGCTCCAAGAACCTTTTCTGTGGCTCTAAATACAGCAGCTAATGACACCTTCCACTCAGCGGGAAGAAAACAGAATTACTAAACTTGCAATTTGGCACAGTGGGAGTGTGAGTTTGTCCTGCCAGTTTCTTGTTGCTATATATTTCCAAGACTTTTTTTTGGTTTTGTTTTGTTTTTTTTTTTCCTTCTCTGAGGCAGGTGGAATCTACATTGAGGGGTTTACTTTAAGGACTCAAATTGTGCATATGGAAGGCACAGCCCCAAAAGGGAAAGACTGATGGCTCTTTATAAGTCATCCAGCATAAAAAGGAGAATGTGCATGTTCCCTGGGAAATGCCACATGTCTTGGCCTTATGAGTAATGTGTAGTGATGTCCCCATTAGGAGCCACATTCCCAGTTTGGTGTTGAAGGAGAGAGATATATTTCCATATAATTTAAATCATTTTGACTAATGGTTTAGGTTTGTGCTAGGCAGGCTGCACAGAGGTTCCAGGAGAATACTGTTGGAGATGGCTTTGGGGGCAAAAGAAAGAAGACAACTGGAGGCAAGGTTAGAAATAAGTGAACATTTCCAGTTGAGCAAGTTTTACGGTCATGCACTGTGGTAATTGAAGGTTTGCTGTTAAATGCTACAAATCTTGCTGGAGAGGAAAACCTGGCCCCAGTTTGAGATTGCTGCAGTGTGAGGTGGGAGAGCTCTTAGGGCAAGAGGTGATGTTTGTGAAGAAATGCAGGGAGCAATAATGATAGGGTAGCAAGGCCCAGTTCTTTTGGGCGTTTTGTAGAGGAGCCCATCATCTCCAGGGGTTGTGAAGGTTCATCCCGGAAATGCATGAAAATTCAGATTAATTTCTCCAGCAGTGCCTGGAATGGACCCGTCAAGCTGAGCTTGTCCTGGTGCTGTTTGGGGATTGTGGGGGAAATGAATACTGTGGAGGTAAAACTCTGCCTTTCTAGCTCCTCTTCTAGACCTCTGTATGCTTATTACCAAGGCTGTGTTTGAGCTGGGGGACAGACAACCATCACAGCTCAGACTGGAGAGAAGTGCTCAAAGCTTATTCCTGCAGCCAGCCCTGGAGCACTTGCAGGAAGCAAACGCCTGGTTTCTGGAGCAGGGACTTGCTTTAATGTTCTTATCAACTGTTTTGCAGTCTTTGTTAAAAGAGGTCAAGGCTCATTCCCCTGGGTGGGGACTTCTTGAGCACAGTACTTATTATTAGGGCAGTACCATATCTTGTAATTAGGGATGTAATTCCTATCTCTGTAGAGAGCCAGCCTGTAGCCTGGGTACCATTTAAGAATTTCATGAGATGAATTAAGCGAGGATGGACAGAGCAATACAATGAATTTCAGCAGAGATCACTTGCCTGAAGTCCTGCAGGTGTTTCAGACAAGATATGAAAAGTAAATACCTCCTCTCATCTTCCTTCCCTTTCTTTTTGATAGCAGGCAAGGGGAATGGCATTGTTTTGGGGCCATGCAGTAGTGATCTCCAGACAACTTGCAGCCTGGTTGTTTGAAAGGTTACATCATTCCCTAGTCCCTGCTAGAGCAGCTGGAAGAACCTCTATTTCTTTTTCTGTCTGACACTAAAGATGTTACCTGCAAAGGACCTGTGTCTTAGAAAATTGCTGTTGCAGTACATCTGAAGAGTCAGATTTGGCAGGCTTTAAAGTGTGATGTAAGAGATTCTTACTTAATTTAGCATTTTGTTAACTTTACTTTTTTTTCTTCCTTACCTACATGGGTAGCTGTGCTTGTGTTGTTCTGCAGGGAGTTCTACAGTTTATATGCCTTGTATAAAATAATTTACATAAGTGCAGAATAAATCAGTCAAACTTTAAAAAAAAAAAGAAAAAGGAAAGCAATCAACTTTGGGCTTGAAATAAGGAGTAGGTGAAAGCTGAAATAAAAGAAGGACAAAGAAGATGAATTGTGAAGAAAAAGAAAAACAAAATTGTGTACAGCAGTAAGACAGAAAAAGCAAGGGAAGGCCAGACATACAAGTTAATGCAATGTATTTCCCCTGTAATTATATTCATTTGCTGTAGATTTGTGGCAGGCACTTTACAGCAGTGTTAATGAGATGAAGGAAGAGCTGATATCCATAGCAGTTTCAAAGATAGGACTGGAAGCTGTTCTCGGTGGGCATGGCTATATTTAGCATCACAGCACACTGGATATAGATGCCATCAGTCTTACACCAAGGCTTCTGAAGGGAGATCTCAAAGCACATTGCATCAGTTCCTATGCAGTTTTTCCCAAATTCTATTTCCCAAAATGTTGAGAGCTACGGTTGCCAGTTGTTGCTGTGTCTGTGCTCATATTTTTGTAGAGCAGGTGCCAACATGGAATTTGAGTCAGATGTCCACTGATGATTCTAGTCTTGCCATCTTTGTGGAATTCTTGTTCTTTGTCTTCAGGAAAGGGTTTTGCTACCATGGGGTTATCATCAGGTGTGAGGATCTCCACAGTGTCTCAGATGAAGGAAACACTAATTCACCTTTTGAATGAAGCATGGTTCCTCTGCAAATTTGCATTTGCCTTCCTTGTTCCACACATCATCCTCCAGAGGGATGAGAGCTTGTTGCCCTCAGCCCCCCTTAATCCTCTTAATAACCTCGCCCTAACAATGCACAGGGTGCTGAGGAGTCATGTACTGCACTCATAATTTTTCTGCAGTGCAACTTGAGCCCTTCATCCTGAAAAACAACAGTATAGATTTTACTGGGAAAAGGGAAAAGAAGAGGATATTCCCAGGGATTACAGAAAATTTACCTTGTATGTATGGCTCAAAGAGGCATAAAGCTCGTGTGCTCATAGACAGTTATGTTAGCAACAGGTAGGAAAAATGCTCTGGAATTATTCACACAGGCTTCTGGCAGGAGCTCAGAGTTTTGTGGGTTATCCACCAAGGCAGAGATGAGGTGAACAATAGGGGTTTAATTTAGGGGATGTTCTCCCTGCCTTCAGCACGTCTCTCCAGCTCCCATCTCTGTTCCCTGATTGCAGTGTAATCTCCCTCATTACTCTGTGACTGTAACCTCCTCTCCCCATTTCAGCAGTGAAGAACCAGCAGCCAATTTGTGTCCAGAATTAAGGTTGTGACCCTCTCCACTTCCCTCTGCACTAGGCAGCTGAGGAAGGAGGAACACAAAAGCTCTCTACTAATTGTTAGAAGAATTTCAGACCCTGAGTTGTTTGCTGAGATTTTCTGTAGTTTATTTTGCTCTGTGCAACAACAGTTTTCAACAAAAGCAGAGGATTGATTGCTCCTGGAGCTTATTGTGCCTCCTTTTAAAGGAGCCTGAAAGGGGTGTCAGATGGGAGATAGCTGGTCACTCTCACGATGGCAGAGTCCTCAGTGCACTTCACCTGCTCTTTGGGAAGCAACCACCACACCTAGAGCTGTGTGGGACACTGCCTTTGCTCTGCTGCTGATGCTTCAGGTGAATTGCTTGATAGGGAAGGCAGAACTGTAGATTTCTTTTGGAAAGGAGGATGGGATTATTCCCCCAGCTGAATAAAGCTGCAAGTTTGGGGAACAATTGATCCATTTGTACTCACAAATGTACAACAGCTTTGTAGGTGGTAATGACTTCTGTCAAATTCTTTTATTTGTCACTAGGAGCTATCAGATTATAGAAGAAGCACAAAGACTCCTTGTTGGTGGAAAGATGGCTTGAAGTTGCTGAATCATTACAAGCATCTTAATGCAGAAGCAACTAATCTTTTCATCCAGTGCTAGCTTTGGGCTCTGCTTTCCCTCAGGACCTGGATGTTGTAGAGAACAAGAAAATTAGTGCTAAAAAGATTATTTGGCTGTATGTGAAGTAATCCTCCATGCTCCCCACATTTCTGAAGGCTGCTGCTTGCTGTGCTGAAATGTTGCAGTATGGAAAATACAGGTAAGACCTGGAGGAGCACCCAAGATGCCCACAAGGACACAGAGGGCACTTCCTGTTGCTTTACATTTACTAGAATATGTTGTATGTAGTGCCCAAAACCGTGGGTAATTACATTTTGCAATGAAATCTATGAACATCTGTTCTTCTCCCTTTCTGTGCCAAGTCCCAACCTTTGGGATTCATGTTGTCTCCACAACAGTTAGATAGCACATTTGCCCCCTAAACTAAGCAGAGGTTGCAAGGCAGGAGAAGAAACCTCTCAGGAAAAGCATTTTTCTTTGAAAACTTCCAGAGGCAGCTGTGCAGGGAAGAGAAGAGAGAGGGAGATGTGGTGGCAAGAGCAGGAAATTGAGATCCACTGTGGTGCCCACACTGAGCAATGCCCAGTGATGGATGATATTCATGAATTAACAGCTTCGTTGGAGCTGGGTGTGTGCCTGGCTGGGAGGTGCATAACTGAGTGTCTCAATCAAAAAAAAATAGAAGTTTTTCATGCCTTCTGTAGTAGCAGAAGTTCGGAAATCTGGTGGAATCCTCTGCTATAAATATTTATCTTCTAGCTCCCTTTGCATCCCCCCTCTTTGGGAAAGCTCTTGGGTGGTGGCAGAGGTCCCACAGTTACTGCAGCTTTTCTTCTCTTAGCAATGACAGTGGTGCAGTAGTGATGGCTGGCATGTTGTAGGGAAGAAGGATGTACTCCATCTAGGCTAGGCTTGCAAAGAGTAAATTGGAGTAAAAATAGATTAAATCTTTCCATAGTTCAATGGCAAAAGTAAATCACCCATCATTTGCCTTCTGTCTCCCAGATGCATTAAAATGTGGGAAATGCTCCATCTCCAAACCCTTCATTTCTTGACAAGCTTTATTCACTCTTTCCTCTCTGATATTTTTATTTTTTTATTCCCTAAGGCAGTTCCTGCTGTGCCAGCTCCTTTGTATGGTGCAGGGAGATGTTGGTAGGTCTTACACAAGGAACACTGGATTCTGAACTCAGGGTTTGATGGATATTCTACAACTCCTTCATGTTTCTTCTTCTGCCTTTTGCTTTGAGCTTTTGCAATGTCCATTGAAAGGGAATAGCAGAAACAAAAAAATGAAGGGTTTGAAGAGTTACCAACCTTTTCTGTGCCTTTTGTCCCATGTGATAAAGTCCCAAGTAAAGCAGATAAAAAGGTAAAAATCAAGGATGACTGTACTGTGGAAGGCTTGGTATGCTGATGGTAAGTGATATAGAACAGGATGTTCAGGGTAGGGCGAGTCCTGGTGTCTCACAGCCTGGACCTTAGGATTGAGTGATTTTAAAGACATCTCCTTTGAAGGCTCTGACCTTGTCCTTCCATTTTCAGGCTTCAGCTTTATTGCTCTCCCAAGGAGCTGAGACAGTTGATTAACTCGTAACTCACTAGTTCTTGACACATTAAGCAGCAAATTTGACTCTAATTAACAGCTTTTATTAACCCAGGTTCCCCCTTCCCTCCTCCCTTTCACTCTAGAGACTCCTCAAGCCGTTACAGGTTTTAAAGTAATTTCTAATTTCTTTTATCTTTTTTTTTTAATCATAAGTGAGTATGTGCAGACATTGGAATGCACAGCTCAGGGGGAGGACATGTATCTGTCAAAGCTCCATTTGGAAAGCAAATATGGTCATCTGGAGGGAAGCAAGGGGTTGGATTGTGCATGGAGCTGGTGGCTGGCCACAGGCTTGGCTTGACACCAAAGAGGAAACCATGAAGGGCAGGCTTTCCTCACCTCCTGCTCTGCACAGTTGCTTTCCAGCTGACAGCAGCCAGGCTCAGGCTCAGTGATCCACCTGGGTGTGCAACCTGCCATGAAAATGAGAGAGGGCATTGCTGGAGCTCCTGGCCAAACTGGATGAGAGCTCTGCTGCTCCTCCAGAGCCTGCCAGAAAGATCTGCCTGGAAATCACCCTGCAGGGAGCTGAGGGAGCTGAGAGAATGGGGTTTGGGAAGTTATCCCATCCACAGTATCTGTAGTTATCCCATCCATCCCCAGCTCTGGTGCTGATGAAGCAGCAGCTCCCTGGGGAGCTCTCCTCTGTCTGCAGTGCAGACCTGAGGTGGGATGGGATGGGTAAAGGGCTGAGAAGAGCTGAGGAAGAGCCTCTTCTTCCCCACTGAGGCTCTCTGTGCTTGTTTGGTCAGCAGACACAGCAGCTTTTGGATGAGCTCACAGCCAAAAAATCCAGGGATTCCCTGACTGTAATCCAGCACTGCCACTGAGTGCCTCACTCTGTCCCATTCCCCATCTGTGACTTGGGAACAGCACTGGCTCTGCCAGCTTGTCCAGGTGTTGCAGTTCTGGTGTGTGAGTTCCTAGTGAAGTGTTAATTTTTATAGCTTGCAAGGGAGAGGAAGGTTTTTCTCCCTCATTCAAACAGAGAGAGATAGTTTGTTTTCAGATTTCAAAACACATAGTGGTGCAAATCTGCCCAAGAAACTACTGTGGTGTTTTTATAAAAGATGTTTTTCATAAGCTTTGGTAAATGTGTTTCACCACTATTGCTCTGAATGTATCTAATTCAGTTTTGGACTTTCTGAACTCTTGATCTGCCAGAGAGCTTGTGACAGTGAGCTCCAGAGGTCAATGCAGGACTTGAGAAAAGAGGGTTTTTATTCTCTTTAAAATTGCCATTCTGTTCCTCTGGGTATCATTTCCCTAGCATCTTGCAAGAAAAGAGTAAATATCTTCATTATTCTGTGCTTTCTCAGGTTTCTCCTTAACTGCTAAACAGCTGTGTTTTTATATTTTCTGTAACTAAAGCAAGTGAAGCTCTCCCAAGACAACCTGCAGTGAAGATGAAGTGTTTCAGTGCTCCTAAGAGGCAGAGCAGCCAAGGTCAGCTCAATGCCCCCCAAACCAATGGTGTCATATGCAGTCTCACCACATCTCAGCTCACTCTCCTATGCAAATAGCTGAAGAATGTCTTAGACAAAACTGGTCCTCAGGGAACAGACACTGAAATCTTTCACTATGTTGAATATTGATCGTGAGTTATACCTCCTTTTTAAATTTAGTTCAGTTAGTTTCTGGATTTGTAATAGCACTTTATCCCTTGCTCCATTGCTCAGACAGTTTTCTTGTAGCCTTCTTGGTTGTACTTTGTCACAGAGGCTTTGAAAATCCAAATAATTAAACCTAATCCTCAGGGTTTCTTTCTTTTTTATTTTTTTTCTCCTTAAGAATTTTAGGGAATTCTTCTAGATAGGAAGAGAATGTTTATATTTATTTATTAGCATAATTTTTGCCTGGAGGTTTATTTCTTGTTTAGTTTTATTTGATGCATAAATAAGTTTTAAGGCCTCATATTCTCTGGATTGTTTCTGAAAACCTGGAGTCAGGCTACAATATTGCTCCTTTCTTGTCTGCTGATAAGAGGCTAATTTTTTTTTTAACAATTTCAGTACTTTTAAGTCCTCAAATATTATCCTGCCTTGATGATTCATGATCCTCTGAGGATAAGAGATGTGGTATGGGAGCTTGCAGATGATTTTGTGAGTTGAGCAAACTTCCCAAGTCACAGGGAGAGCTAAATGCAGAAGTGACACCCAAGATGGCTTTAACAGCCAGCAGGTAAATATGTGTCCCCATCATGGGGCACCTGTGGAATCCATCAGGGGAAGACTGAACTCCCTTCAGCATGTCCCTTTGCTGACTTCAAAAAGGAGGATGAAATTAGGCTTCATTTTAATGTTTCAATTTATTATGTTTGAGTAGAGACAGGCCAGAGGTCTATTTTTATTTGGACTGTGCAGAAGATAAATCAGGTGTGATCCTTGCATTATGGCTCTGTGATGCTCATGAAGAGCAGTGATGGATAGTTGTCTTTGTCACTTCTTCTCTGCCAAGAAGAATAAGAAAAATAAGGCTTCCCTTTTGCAATCCAAACAACTCCCAGTCTATGCAATAAGTGGAAGGCAAGGCTAGGAAGGAAGTTACCTCGAGGAGTTCCCTCCAGATCTGACACAGCAGGTAGGAGGAAATTCATTAGAGATACTTTGGTGAGTGGGTGTAGTGAGCACACAACTCCCAGGATGTGTTTTCAAAGGGTCTGTCTGAGGTTAATGCTGCACTAGCTCTCTTCTTTTGTGCTAAATTAGGCTAATATTTAAACAATCTTCTTATTAATTTCTCTGATAATTCCAGTGTTTATCATCTACCAGTGATGTGTCTAAATCACTGTGTGTTTTATTCTTGGAGTTTCTCTGGTGCAGGAGCTGGCAATGTTCCTATGCCATCCTGTGTCTCAGCATAACCTCTGTTGTTGAATTCTAGAGATGAACATAAGGATTAAGATCTCAGGAGGTTAAACAGAGTAGGTAATCCTCTGTTCCCCCTTCTCTGATCCTCAGTTCCTTTCTCAAGCCATTTGTGGTGAGGTTGCCTTCTCCTGTTGAGATCTTGGATGATGCTGCTTTGTTTGAGCTGCTGGTTTTCTAGGCTTTCTTGTTTTGCTGTCTGTTCAGTATTTCCAATCTCTTCAGGACCTCTTTGCTTCTCCATCTTCTTTCTTCACCAGGTACCACATGTTCCCACAAAGCAGCTGCATTGCTCCAGAATCTGAGAGTAATTTAAATGGAACTGCACTTAACATGATGCTGCCAGCACTCGTTTTGATCCCTGCATCCAGGGGCATTTTGGTATTTTCATGGTGTTCTTATCATGACTAAAATCTGAAATAAGCAGTTGTAGGACAGGAGGGGATACCTTGCTCCACTGCACTGCTTGGGGTAGAAAACAACCTTCAAAGTCCAGGTGTGCAGGGCTATCACATTTTCTTCTCTTAAGGTACCATGTTGGCTTCCAAAGTAAAGTAATTTCTAAGGGCTTCTAATTTTTTTTTTTTTTTAATGAACAGCTTTAAATGGAAGTTATTAGACACTGTTGTTCAAACTTAATTAACTGTTCTCCTTACTGTATTACAGCACAGCAAAGGGTGACAGCACTGTAGGACAGAGAAAGATCTTACTAGATTTAAGAGAAAACCAGACTAGATTTAACATTTCATGAGAACACAGGACCTTTGGCAGCCCAGGTATCAGGTTGCCTTCTGGGAGATCAGGGGAGAGAGATGTCTCACTTCCCAGGTTGCTGCAGTTAAACCTCGTGTGCTTCAGGCATCACTGGAGCACAGGCCCTTGCTTTGTCCACAGGGGTGAGTTCCTGTCCCCCCAACAAAGGCAAAATGTAACTGCAACATGTGCAGTTTCTTTCATGTTCAATCTCACAGGTGCCTGTGGCAGCAGTGAATAAGACAGTGCTCAGGGTTTCAGCCTGTGCTGACAGCCCCAGTGCAGGCTGTGGTTGCTGGACAGCCCTTGCTGTGGTTGCCAGTACAAGTTACCATCATCCTGAGCCATCCCACCAGCAAGGGAAGGCAGCACAGGATCCTGCTCACAGCCTTGGAGGGGAGAGGTCTTTTCTGTGCCTGAGCAGGGGGTCTCAGTTTCTGCACAAGGAGGTGGTGTTAAACCCTGGGTGTTTTTAACAAGAGCAGCAAGCAATGTTGATGTTCTAGAGTGTAGTTATGTTGAAGGAAAGCAGTTAAATATATAATTTCATTTAGTCACAGAATGGTTTGGGTTGGAAGGGACCGTACAGACCATCCAGTTCCACACCCCTGCCATGGCAGGGACACCTTCCACTAGATCAGGTTCTTCCAAGCCTCATCCAGCCTGGCCTTGGACACCTCCAGGGCTGGGGCAGCCACAGCTTCTCTGGGCAGCCTGTGCCAGGGCCTGCCCACCCTCACAGGGAACAATGTTATTGTTATATTTAATCTGTAGATACTGGAGAAAACAATGTGATCAGAAAATGGATTTAGAAGTTGTTGACCCGCACACTTACCTAAAATTGGTTTGTAGGCCACGTGAAGTTGCCTGGAAGCCTTTGCAGGATTAAATCAGGCATATACTGGTTTTGACTTTTGATATTTAGAACAAAACTTCTGGAAGCAGCTAAACCTTCCCATCACATCCAAAAGGCTGGTGATGTTTTGACACTTAATGCCTTGTAGCACCTTGTGAGGCCTCACTGAAGTGTGGAGGAGCAGCCTGGGGAGACTGTGTGACCAGGTCCCACTGGGAAAAGGCTTTCTTTTCAAAGAACTTGCAGAGATGTCTGCTGTGTCTCCATCCTGCTGAGAGGCTGAAGGAAATAAAGCAGGGTGAACATCTCTGCAAAAAACAGGATTGAGTTGTATTAATGTCAACTGTTGGCAGTGCCAGCAACACTCGCTTTGGCCCTGTGCTGGATCCACCTCCCCTTCATCCTGTGCCTTTGTCTGACCATCACAAAACAATCTGGTTTCTTTAGCTTGGTTTTGGAGCTTACAGCAAGAGCTTACTAGAGCTCTTTGAAGTGATTTTCACCTCCATTCCAGCCAACTAGATTAGACTGCAGATAATGCTAGGAGTGAATAAGAGCTCTGGCTCCAAGAGAGCTCCAAGGGAGCTGGAACATAATTACAGTAGATGAAGGGTGCTCTCCTCAGCTCCTCCAAGAGTGCTGAGATTAGACTGTAATCATTGTTTGTAAGCAGACAGGAATGAGGGGTAATCAGCCAGGCAGCCCTTGCACGATATTCCAGGAATTAATATTAGCTTCCTGAAGTAGCTCATCAATTCACACTTACATGAAACCACAGAGATCAACAGGTCTTGGCTTCCACCATGGGAACTGCTGAGCGGGCTGGGCCCTCTGTGGCTCAGGTTTGGGGTTCTGTGGGTCAGGCAGGGTGGGCAGAGAGGCTGACATGGCTGGGCAAGAGGGAATTGTTGTTTCTGGGAAGGACTGGGGGTCTCAGCTCCACAGGGAGAGAGGCTACAAAGAGATTGGGTGATGCAGGACCAGGAGAGCTCAGGAGCTGCAGCCTAGTGCTGCTGCCCATGGAGAGGCAGGCAGGTTCACTGTGCTGAGGAGGGGAAGGTGTTGCTTTTTTCTTCAGTAATCTCCTTTAGTCTGAAGAGCTCTGGTGGGAGAGAGAGAGGGAGGGACAGCACTGGGAAGGAGTGGGGAAGTTTTGGTTTGAGGAAAATCTTTGCAAGTGTGCTAGGTGCTGCTTGAATCTGGCCCTCATTATGGAGCCTGCAGGTCCCAGTGAGCACAGTGAGAACATCATGTACAGACACAAAGTTAACACTAGGCAGCAAAAGTCTTGACACCCCTCTGATGTGAAATGAGAAGAGAAGGAAGAAAAGAGCTTGCAAATCCAGGTAGAAATCATTAGGAGAGTGAGTCCACAGACCATGAAGGGTCATTTGAGTTTCAAAAAACACCTGTACTGCTTTCACCAGAGCTTGCTGCTGCAAGCCAGGTGGTAGGACTGTTTCAGTGTGAGTGTTAGCCTGCCCTCCTTCCCTCCCTTCAACAGTTCTCACTGCCAAGCCCTTTGCTTCCATCAGTTTTGGAATAAATCACCAACCAACCAAATCATTATCTCTTGCAGTGTTTTACATACATTAGTTATGTGCTTGGGCTTTTTAATGATGCTGCTGCTCTGACAGCTCACTAAATATGACACAGCTTTATGGGTGGCATTGCTAATACTTCAGCAGCCAAAGGTTAGCTGCTATTATTATCCACATTAGTACTGGCTCTTGTAGGAAAAATAAGTGGAGATGAATGCTTTTTCCAGAAAGCTCCCAGCCTAAAAGCCAAACCTGAGCAAGTATCAAAGGAAGGAGCAGCCCATGAGCAAATGAACTGCTGGTGGCTGGCCCAATGTTATGAGTTTACACTTGTGGCTGTTGGTTCATTTGGTTTGTTAATTGCAATAGAGGTAGGTCGAAGGGCACAGCAGGAACCTGGCAGCCTGTGAGGGAAAGAGGGACAGAGCTGGGAGTGTCACCTGCCCATCCTGATCCACTGCCAGGGCTCTGGAGCTCTCGCTGCAGGAGGACGTCTGGAAAAATTTGCAAGAAGAATGTGTTCATGTCTGCATGGATTGCTCCCAAAATTCTCTTCCAGGCTCTTTTTTAGCATGGGGAAAAGCACGGGAGGGCACCTGGGTGAAACTGTCTGGGCTTCAAAGCTGCAAACCTTCCTTGGCAGAGCAAGGTGTGTGCGTGGCTGCCGAGGAGCACCTGTGTTAGGGAAGGGCCATGCAATGGGAAGCTGGGATGGGGAAGAGAAATGAGTGAGTTGGACACCTGGAAAGGTGGGTGAGGAGAGAGAGGAGCCTCTGTGGAAGAGGATCTTGAAGTTGCTGGGTAAAATGAGCTATGCTGAGGATGCACAGCCATGAATTCACATGACGTGGGCATAATTATTATAGCCCAGATCAGAGAGGAGGAGCTGTCTGAACTCATTTCTTTCTGCTGCATTTCTCATTTAGATATGTTTTTTTATCTCATGGATCTTTGTGCAGTCGAGCTCGGGAATGAGAAAGGCCCTGTTTGCTGTGGTGGAGCAGAGCAGAGGAGAGAGGTGGGGTTTGCTGATGCATATCAGCTTCTAGAAAAGAATTGTTTTTCTTGCTGCTTTGCTGAGGGACTGGGGCATAGATCTCATTTTAGAAATCTCACAGTGTGACTGTTGTGGTTCTTAGAAAGGGCAGTAGGGAGAATAAATCCATGGCATGAAGGGGGATGATGTCTGTGGGTGACACTCTAGTCGTGCTTTTGTCCTGTGCTCATCACCAGCCCAATCACACTGAGATGTTCTGCCTTGGCTACCAGGAGATCAGTGTCAGTGCCTCCTCTGATGGACTATTAATACTTCCCAAAGCCCTAGAAGCCTATCTAATAAAAGCCATGAGTGCCTTGGTGCCTTGCTGCATGACTGGAAGATTTATTGCTACAAGCAGCAGAAAAGCATCTGGGGAAGCAGAGGGGTTGGTTGCTTAAAGAAATTTTAATATCACAGGTCCCCACATTCCAGTTCATCTTTACCAAAGGAGTTATCAAGTTAGAAGGTCCAGTGGGAACAGAGAGAACATGTTATCAATGCTGTTATAGTGAAGGCTGTGGCAGCACTTTTCATGAAAACCTTCTGTTTTCAAATGGCTATAAATAGTTGGTTAAATGCACATAAATAGATCCTACCTGGGGGTAAATACTTGACTTTGAAGTGAGCAGACGGCTGCTTCTCACTTTTAACCTACATAAAATGAGGGACAGCAGTGTTGCCAAATATGAGTGTTGAAAATTGTAAATGCAATGTGAAAAAAAACAATATGCTTTGAGATAATTTTATTTGCCATCTGGTTTTGAGCTGTCAGTTATACTTGCATCATGTTTTCTCTGCAACTGTGAAGTTTCTTTATTTTGAAACAAAAACAAAGATTGCCATCTAGTACCCTGACTTCAGGATATCGAAATTGAAGAAAAGTTTTTAATCAAACAAGTCTTGCAAAGCTTTTCAGAAAGGGAAGAATGCTGGCAATGGTAGGGCATTTAGGCAAGTTTATTAATCTCTTTTAGTTTTGTGTAAAAGCAGATTAACCAAACAGACATAATGAATGCATCAGACATCTCCATGCATTCACAATGAATGTTTGCAGGTAGGCATTTGGAAATTAGAAAACATTAAGTTAAAACACGTATTTTCCCTCTAGGTTTGTACCCTAAAGAATTAACTTTCCTCACCCTTACAGGCATTTACTACACTCTTACAGCCACATGTAGCCTAAATAATCTGTGCATTTGTGATTAAAGCTTTTTTAATATTTATATTCCTTGGGGTTTTAATATTTGATATTCTTTTCTCAGTCTTGTTTTTATGAAAAAAAACAACAAAGCAAACAGAAGCTGATATGTACAAGTCTGCTGCCATTGTGAACTGGCATAAAGACCAAAGCTCCTTTTTTTTATTTTTTGCTTCAGCTTGTGGACTTGCAGTGGAAGTAGCTTTGTGCAGTTTTTGGAGATGTGAAGCAGCTGTATGAACCATTTTAAGTTGGGATAAAATGGTTACCTTGCTGTATAAAAATGTCTGAAGTGCAGGTCACATTCCCCATAGATAGATGTGGCACCTGGGGACATGCTTTAGTGGTGGGCTTGGCAGTGCTGGCTTAATGGCTGGGCTCAAATGATCCTAAAGGTCTTTTCAAACCAAAATGATTTTGTGATTCTGTGGCTGAAGTGGGGTTCCACCAAGAAGGAGGAGAGGTGTTTAGAGCTGAACCTCTTTGAAATTGTTTCCCAAATAAGACAGGAGTTATTGTTCTTGAGTAGCAGCAGAGCATCACAGTGCAGACTGAAGGCAGATGGGAGAAAATTGTCATTTTTCCTTGGGCTGAGTTACCCTGCTCCTCTGGTTTTATTTAAAGTAAACTTGGTCAAGAAGTATTTTGGGGCTAGTTGAAGACATTCAGCTGGGCTGGGCTGGCACAAGGACAGCATCCACCTGCCAGCCTTCCATGGTGAGGACCCGAGCGACCTCAGCCATGGCAGGCAGGGATTTTGGAGGGAATTAACTGTATTTCCAAGGAGGCTGCAGAGCTTGGCTGTGACCAGGGCACTGCTTTGGCAGGCTGCAGGCAGGCTGTGCCCTGCAATGGGTGTCTTTTCCCCCCACCCCAGCAGAGGCAGATCCCAGCTCTGCCAGGCAGCCGATCTGTGTGTGGAGCTCGTGCCCACGCAGTGACTGCTTTGGGTTATTCATCTCCTGTAGCAGGCTCTGCTGCCTCCTCCCACCCCAGGCTAATCGCTTTGCAAAGCTTCCAAGGTACACCAACTTTGTGTGGCAGCTAACAAGCTTAGCTGATGAGTTCTGCCATCATCCTTCTCCAGAGCTAATCAGCTTACCAGTGCTCCAGAGCTAATGGGCCTGTGGGTCACAGCAGCACAGTGAACTGCTCACACACGCATTTCCCACATCCATCTTTAATTGCATGGCTGCTGCTTTAATGGAGTTTCCTCCTGCATATGCTTTGCCTTTTTTTCCAATGGTTATCACTGTTATTTTGCAGCCAGTTCTTTTTTTCCCTCAGATGCACAGTTCATTAAAGACTGTTTTCATGCTATGGTTGAGATTTCAAATATCAGCTGCTTCCCAGTCATCCCACCCAGACTGGGTGGTGGCCAAAATTTATTTACAAACGGAAAATTACACTTGGGATAGCACATCTCATGAGCACTGTGTGCTTTTTACCAGTGCATCTATTGAAAAAAAAAAAAAAAAACCAGTTCCAGGAGAAAAAATAATTGAGTGATGTCAGCTCTGAAAAGTCAGGATTTCAGAGAGTTGAGAGTGGAAGGGCTGAGAGTGCTGCAGTGGAGGTTCTGCAGCCGAAGAGCGACGCTGCCAGCTTGTAGCCCCGTCATCTTCAAGTGCAGCAGCTGAGAGCTGCACCTGCGCCTGCATCCCTCCCCTAATTTGAAGTGGCTTCACAATCATTTTGCTAGAAAAGGTATTTTATCCTTTTCACTCACTACGTGAAAGCAAGTAGAAAAAAGCGACTGACAAAGAAATGCTGATGGTGATGTATAAAAAAACGCCGACTCTGCATTTGGCGAGCAACCCAACGATAAAAAGAATATTTTTCCCCTTGTATTTTTCAGCTTTTATAGTAGCAGGGGATGGGAGCAGGTAAGGCATCTGCCTGAAACTTTGTGTGAAGTTGCAGTGTGTCTGTGGCTTGGCAGTGTCCCAGGTTGGGACATGATGGGAAGGGTTTGGTGCTGAAGTTGGACAGTGAGCACAGTTACACATTTCCAGCTGTGCTCCATCCCCACGTGCAGCAGCAGTTCGTGCTTGGCAGGGAGGACAGGACACCCATCCTGGTCCTCACCTGCCCCTAAAGCAGAGCAGGGGCAGAGCAGGCAGGACTTTTTCCAGGAAGAGTCACTCAGAAGGGTTTTGCCACCTGAGCTCCCAGCTGTGAGCACGCTGTGACTTAGGAAAATATAATGAAATGCTGCTCAGTGACTGCATTGTTAATAACATGATTAAAAGGAGGTTACTGTTGACCATATCCCTTCTCTAAAGCGAAATGGAAATGGCAGAAATACCATTTAGAAAGTAGGATGTTGTTGTCGGTTCTAATTTTCATTAAATTCTGTGCTTCTGCTCCCCTACAACCATGGTTGCACAGGTTAATTAACACATGTTGTATGAAAATCAAAGTCCTTACGTTGTATTTTTTTCAGCTGAGATCTCTCCTGTTTTTCTCTTCTGAACAAAGAGCAGTGCTGTTTCTTCCCTTATTATAATCTTGGTATTTTATAGACCTCTTTTATGAGTCTCTTGTTTTTTGTCCCTTCATATAGTTTTCCCAGAATTTCTGAGAGATTTATAAAAACCTCTTTCTTTGCTTTCTCTAGTGCTTGTCAGTACTCTCCTGGGCCTATCTTAAAGAAAGTGCACAATGCTTCAGATAAGTATATGCCACCAATTAAAAAGTTGCATTACTGTATAATCCAGACTGTTCCCTATTTTCTGTTCATCACTGTCCAGTACTTTATCCAAGTTTTGCTAACTCTTGGGAAGAGCACTACCAAAACAGAGCCCTGGTTGTCCTCTGCCCTATGCCACATCAAATTACTTCTTCCCATATTATACTACCACAGAGGATTTGCACATGTTTTTAATAATTTTTCCTTGTTCTTTGTGCTGGCATGGGATCATGGTTTGCTAGTCCAAATTGGTAAGCTCCTTCCCAAGCCTTTATTTAAAAACTAGGTTTGACAAGTATTTTGCTTTGCCCGAGAATTCTTTGGTTTCCAGGCAAATTCCACACCTGTAGGAAGGAGTCCTTCATGATACCTGACAAAATTAATTGTGGGAAAAAAGCCATTTGAGACACTTTTAGTTAATTCAGATGGAGTTTTCATGGAATCTCAGTGAATATGTTTGAGATGGGGAGAGACAAAGCCGTGTTGCCCTTAGGACACTGTCCCAGACCATGGAACCCAGAGTCTGATGTTTCTTTTCTCTCTTAAAAAATCTGACCTAGCTTCTGCTTCCCCATAGGAATGTGCCAAAACTGGGGTGTCCCAGATGGGGAATATTGGGAACAGCTGTTCCTCCTGCTTGCTCTGATATCTGGAAATCCAGATTTCTTCTGAGTGGAGACTGAGAGAGGGGTCCAGACCAACCTGTTGAAGGAGATACGAAGGGCTTGCTCTCCTTTTGTCCTATGCATAATAACCATTGTGTCAAACACATCAATTTTATATAAAAACAAATATAAATTTGTATAAAACGCCTCCCTGAGAGCAACAAAAGTTGAGCAGCTCTTCAGAAGTTCAGAGGCAGGGTAGCCTGGCTGCCAGAGGGGGACGGCACCACACGGCGTCCTGGTGGAGTCTGTCTGTTGAGCACAGAGATGGAGAGGAGGAAGTGGGCTGGCTCTCAGCCACAGCAACAGATTGCTCCTCTTTTGCAGACTGAAGTCATGTCTGAAATAAATACAGGCACTCACTGCCACGCATCCTGCATGGAGCCGTGGAGGAGCTGAGCAGAAATGAGAGGTTTTGGCTGGAAATTTCTGATATTGTTGTGTAGAGGTGTATTTAAAGCTCTGGGCCAAATATTCTTCTTTTATTAGAGCATTGTTAGTGACTACAGCCTTTCATGTAACTATACAACACCATAAGTGAGCATGTTTAATAATCCAGTCCCTTGGTTGGGATCTTTCTGGGCTTATAATTCATCCATTTACTCAGATTTTGTGTTTTGCCATACCTGAATGTGTGTCAGATGTTTGCAGGTGGTGAGAAAGAGCAAAGCCCACTTTCTTTTCTGTCTGTGTACTTTTCTGTGTACTTTTTTCTCTGATTCAGCCCTGAGCTCTTTGCTCAGGGTTTTTCAGCTCCCCCATCAAAGGTTCCATCTCCCAGGCCTGGTAGCCACCAATTGCTGGTGAGGAGCACACCTGGAGATGTTTGCCAGGCTCGATGTGGAGGGTCCCTGGTGCTGATGTTCCTTTATCTAAAAAGCCAGCAGTGAAAGGCTGGGGCTGGTGGTGCCTTGCATAGTGTGTGAGTGTAATTAAGAAGATCAACTGTGCCAGTTTTCTGACTCCCCTCTGCTCGTGTGAGGAACAATAGCGCTAAATGATGATTGTAATTCATTACAAATGCACCCTAATTAAATTACCCATCAGTGGCTGCAAGATTAATGATACCAACCCGAGTTAAAACATGATTAAAGTTAGGCTTGTCACATTTTTCAGTTATTACATGGAAGTTCACAGGAGGAAGGGATGGGGCAGAGTGCAAGGTGTGATTGGATGATGCTGTGGAACACAGCTGGAGCAGCTGAAGGCTGTGGCTAATGGTGCTCCTTTGGACTTTGCTGGGGACAAACCCTCTGGAAGCTTTTCTCAGGTCTGTCAAGAGGGCTGTGGGGCTGTACCTTGGTCATGGGAATGTTGTTAGTCTCTTTCTGGGACAGGCAGGAGGTTCCTGTAGGGAGTCTGGCACAGCAAGGAACTGAGCCTGGAACTCCCAAACTTAGGTTTAACACTCTGGGTTTAGCTTGCTGAGTTGTCTTGCCTTTCTTTCTTTTTAGTTTTGCATTTCTGCATGCTGAATATCATCCAGACTTTCTTGCAAATACCTATAAAAGTAGCAGGGAGGCACTATGGATGACATAAGGGATAGTATCAAATACACCAGGGCATTAGCCTTTCTCCCTCTCCTTGGAGATGCTTTACATTGCAAACGGCTCTCAACAGCAAATATTTACAAGGGGAAGACAACACCACAACTTTGCCAAAAGTGCAAAATTCAGGACATTTTATAAAAAAAGAGACAAAACAAGGCACCTGATCATGCAGCATTGGGAATTTTGCTGCCTCTATACTGCTGGAGAAACCTCTGGAGGTGTTCCCAGGCTCAAGTGAGGAGGAGGACCAATATGTGGGATGTGTTTAGGTGGATGAGAAGGAAAAAAAATATATCTTGGCATAAGGACTGTCTCTCTGAACACCCTAGCACAGATTGGCTATGCTTGGCATTGGTTCTGTCATTAGCTGGCAAATAAGCAAGGAGGAATATTTTCAAAGTAATTTCATTTTCCTATATTGTACATCCTGTCCTTAAATGCCTTTGCTGATTGGATTGATGGTGCCAGTCCAGAAATGGACATTGTTTACCAGCCGGGGCTGGACTCTTAATAAATCTTCTCAAACTCCTTGAGAAGCAGCTCTTGGATGCTCCAAGAAGAAATAAATTGAGCAGTGTGGTTGATGTGCCCCTTATATCAGTGGAATGGACCTCATTAGAACATTGTACACGACTGCTTAGGGCTGGAGCAGCAGAATCACATGGAGTTCCTGGAAATGAGAAAAAAAATGGGGCTTGAATTAGAGAGTTGTTTGTGTCAGAGAGGAGGCAGCTTTGTTTTTGCATTGTTGCCTGTTGTTCCCTTTGCTGGATGCTGGGATAGCCTGGGGCTTGTGAAACACAGCAGGATGCAGGAAGGGGTGCTGGAACAGCAGGTGCTGTGGGTGAGACAGCCCATCCTCTGCCATGCCATGGACTCTGCAGCACTGTCGTGGCAGGCAGATGGCACTTACCAGCTGTGCAAGCCTAATTAATGCACATCAAAGTTACTGGAAGACAATTCTCTGGGGAATGGATGGTTACCAAGAGGTTCAAACCCTGCTTGGAGATATTAATATTGAATGTCGTCATCTCTGGGTTTGGATGACCTTGCTTCTGTTGATAAAATGAGGCATTTTCCAGTTTTTTTGCATGTTCTTTTCAGCAATGCTGTTGCTCATAACATTGAAATGATTTCCCTTGAGCAGGATAGGGATGAATAACCTCAAAGACTTTTCCTCCATAGAATCATCTGTAAAAGCCATCTCTCAGTACACCAGATTTGAAAGTGCTAGGTTTAGAGCCAGAGGTAAATTTTTGTCTTTCATGTAAAGGTGCTGAGGCCCTGGCACAGGTTGCCCAGAGAAGCTGTGGCTGCCCCATCCCTAAAAGTGTCCAAGGCCAGGCTGGGAAGTGCTTGGAGCAGCCTGGGATAGTGGAAGGTGTCCCTACCATGGCAGAGGGACTGAAGCTAAATGGACTTTAAGATCCTGTACCATGGACATCAGTGGATCCAAGAGGAGCAGACTGGGGGTTGCTTCCTCCAGATTTCCAGATCTTGCACACATTAGTGCAGGGATGGCAGCCAGATGTTGGCTGTTGGAGCAGTGGGTGCCTCTGTGAGTTCTGGGAAGGTGAAGGCATCACCTGGAGCTCTTGGCATCCTGGCCACATCTCATCTTCTGTTGGAGAGTTCAGAGCTGCTTCCACAGCCCATCAGCATGTGAATAAATACCTGTCAAAGGAGAACTGCCAGCTGGCTCAGCCATCAGAGGGGCCTCCCCCACAAATTTTGGGTAATGCAGCAGATTTAGCAGCTAATATCAGAGTTTTGTGGCCTACTTCTTTCTCTCTGGAGGGTTTTCTGACCTGGCTATGTAGCCTTGAAGCTACATATTGCTCTGCTTGTTATTGCCTTACAAAGCTAAATGGGTTTTTTCTCTTTTCATTTTTTTCCCCCAAGTGTTTGGATTTGTTTTTTATTTAGGACACAACCCTTTTTGTCTTTCTTGTTTTGCCTTTCCCAGCCATCTCCTACAGACAAGGTTGTTGGGATTCAGAGAAATAGCTGACTCACACAGGCAGATGTTGAGATTTTCCTTTATAATTGAGTCTGTGAAAGGGGAATTTTCCTTTAGGCTTTGTGGAGGGAGAGCTCTTCTGGCTCTGACAGGTGCTGGGGGAGTGGTGGTGGGACAGAGATGTCCTTTAACTGAGATGGGGTGAAACTGGGGAGTTTCAATGGTGCAGTGGATCAGTGGTTTACATCCAGCCCGTGCAGGTGGAGATGTGAAGCCATTTCGTGCTGCCCTCTGGAGCAGTGACCTATGTGAAATGAGTTTGGGTTTAGTCCAGTTCTCTGCAGATAAGCTGTTTGCAGAAAGCAATCAACGTATCTGGCATGGACAGGCGCCCCAGCCAACCACCTCAGCACGAGCCAAGGATGCAAAGGTGTCCTGGAGGCCAAGGTGCAGTTACACAAAGCCTGGCTTAGGGCTTTTGCTGTAATCTGCTACCTTGGTGCATCTTGCACCTTCTCCAGGATGGATGTCCACCTTATCAGCTCCCAAACTTTTGACTGGTGCTTTGATGCACCCACAAATTAGAAGGGGCAGAAGCTGGAAGATTTTGAGTCCTTGGAGTCATGCTGAGATTGGCCTTGTGGTGAAATGAAATGCATGTTAACAGGGATTGTGTCTCTTGAGGTCATGTCCTCTTACTGGCCCAGGACTGCCTCCTTGTACCCCACCAGAATGGCCCTAGGCCCAGCTGAGACCTTTTTCAAGGGCAGAAGAAGCTGGGGCAGGGCAGAAGGTCAATGGCCTGGAGCTCTCTCCTTGACCTCTGATCAGCCAGGGCTCCACACCCTCACAAAGGGCTTACTGCTTCTGTCAAACACTGCAGCCATGAGAGCAGAGAAGTCTGGTGGCCTCCAAGAGCTGAAAAATACCTTGTGAGGATCGAGCCTCTGCAGCATGGAGATGTTTCTTTTAGAAGAAACAGCTCTCTGATTCCAAAGGTGCATATTCCAGGCTGATCTGTGATCTGAGGTAGCAGCAGCACATGGCACTGCCTTGCTGTTTCCAGAGACAGATCCCTCCAGGGCAGAGCTAGAGAGCAGAGCTGGAGGAACTGAGGAGCAGATGAGTGTGTGGATGCTGCTCCCTCCCCACTGTCCATGTCTGTAGTCCTGCCAGCTCATGGGCAGTGTCCTGGTTCTGTAGCCTGTGATCAGTGGTCAGCAGATGGGCCCCAAGTTCAGCCTGATTAGTCCTGTTCAATCAACAAGGCCAAGGCAAAGTTGCTCCCTGTCTCATACCATATGGTGGCTCCTGCTGTCACTGTTCTTGTGGGAAAAGCTCTGAGCAACCTCCTGGTGTCAAGTCCAGCCCCTGTTTTCCCCTCACCAAATAGGAGAGAGCTCTGGAAACACCAGTGTTTCTGTCAAGCATGGTTGCACCCGAGCGGTGACGTTTGACTCACAGTGCTACTGATAGCTGGGAGCTGGCACTGCTGCGTCCCAGTGGATGCTCCCCTGTCACTTGGCAGGGACAGCCTCCCAGTGGGAACTGCTCCAACACCCTGCAGATGTCCAGGGCCCATGCCCTCCCTCAGATCTGTGAGCATAAAGGTGAAACAGATTGATGAAAATTAATTCTGAACAGATTCCTGAGCTGTCATTCAGTGGCTGAGGAAGGAATGGAGAGACTAAACTGAGGCAATTTGGGTAACTCCAACTTATTCTTTGTGTGTTCTGTTGGAAACTGTCACTTGGAGTTAATCCTTTCTATGGATTCTTACATTTTTTTCAACCACAGCAATAAGCTGAGGAGCTTGCTTTTGTAAAATTATAGGTGTAGGGTGCCAACAACACAACTGGCTCCCAGGGAAGTTCAGAAGAGTGCCTGGAGTTGGTCTGTCTTTTCCTGTGGAGATGTGGGGAGAGGGAATGCAAAATTGAGGGGCTCTAGATTCAGGACTTGTGTAATGACAGGCTGTGATCCAAATGGACATCATCCCTTTAGCATCTTTTATCTCAAGAATGCTCTAAACAATTTCCTCATATAGCCAGCCCTCAGAGCTTGTGCCAGCCTCACAATCTTCATCATTTCAGGGTTGTTCTCTCTAGTTCCCCACACTGGGTATCTCCTTGTGTCCTCCTGTTGTGTTCTGGCATGCTGAAATGGGTAAGATCTTCTTCTGGTGCTCAAATGCTCCAGTTAATCACCTGTGGCAGTTTGTGTCTCTTACTAGTTGAGAAATTCAGAGAAATGCCAAAGGGTTGGCACAATGTGTTGAGGTGGAGCATGTCTGAGTCAGCTGAAGAGGAGCTGGCTCAACCATAGCTGGTTTTGTTTATCTTCACAGTTGCTACCACATGTTTTCTGTGATCACATAACTGAGATCTGAGTAGATCCAATTTCAGTTTTTTCCTTCCTCTTATGATTCTGGGCTTATTAGCCCTGACAGTTATTTATTTGTCCTTAGTTGTAGGCTGAGGCAGCTTTATGGATAATGTGGGAAGCATGTCTTTTCTAATTAGACCACAGTCTGTTGTCTGTCTGCCTCATGGGCAGGACACAGCATGCTGTTTTGCTGAGTTTATAATAGCAGGAAGCCCTGGATGCAGAAGGTCATGTTGGGCTTTTTTTTCACAAAGGTTTTAGAGCAACAACTCACAACATCAGTGTTCCTGAGACTAAGCAGGAAACAAAACCTATGGAATATATTCTCCTCTCACATCCCACAGTGAACTATTTAAATTACACTGGGGCATGATGAGGTACAATAGGAACTGAGAACAGCACACCATGCCCAGCCAGACCACAAGCTGGGTTTGCAGGAACTTATTCCAACTTATTTCCTGTGTCTCCTAACAAGGTGCCAGCACACATGTTGCATCCCAACTCTGGCAGGGGTTGTTCTCAGAAGTATTGCAGCAACTAATGAGGAACATTGGCTTCATGGAAGCTCACACCTTTTCTTTTCCCAGCATGATCACCTGTAGAATGTGTATTATGTCACCATTATGAGACCAGTACCTTTATATAGTGTCCTATCTTGTATAAAAAGTCAAAGCTGCTGTGTCTTGCTCTTTGAATTCAGTGGCCCATAGCAGGGGGGTTGGAACTAGATGATCTTTAAGGTTCCTTCCAACCCAAACCATTCTAGGACTCTGAATAATTTTCTTGCATCTTTCTTGAGAGCAGCAGACAAAGTTGTGCAGAGGAGCTCCTGGTTCTTTGCGGGCAGTGAGGGGGTGAAGTTTGTTCTGGTGCCAGGAGAGAAGCTGGGATGGAGGGACAGCTGTCAGGAGCACATCACCAGTCTTCCTCCTCCAAGTCTGACTGAGGACAGAGTGCTCAGCAGAGCAGTCATCCACACCTTTCTCATTTGCCCCTGATTTCAGCAAAGGGGACAGTAACAAGTTGTGTTCATTACCAAACCTTGCAATTCAAGAAAACCCTTAAAATAGCAACTTTCCTTATTCTTCAGCTGCTGGCTCGCTGCCCAGGGAAAATAGTGGGTTGAGAATGAGGCAACAACTTTTCTTTTTCCAGTAATAGTGCTTTCAAACTATATGTCTGCTTAGGAACATTAATCATTGTAACTACGGGGTAAAAATCTTCTGCCTGTCTTTAATCTTACCTGTGCAATGAGATGGCAACACTGAGCTCTTGCTTTCTGTGGATGATTAAGAAGGGCCAAGCCTCAAAGAGTTGACTATATCTTTTTCTCAATTTGCTTTTCTGTCAGCTTAAATTAGAGGTGGTTTTAGCCATTCTGTTCCAAACTCTCCTTGTCCTGTGATCTTCTCTGCTGTTGCAAACTATGCAGGGCTGCTCTGGGTTAGCCCTGCTTTGGAAAACCTGCAGTAAAGGTTTTTCAGAAGGTTTTGCAGTAAAAAACACCCTTGTCTGAGGTAGCCATGGGCACAGTGTGCAGTCAAGAGATGTTGCATTGCCTAAGGGTCTGCCCTGAAGAAGAGACAGAACTGCTCGTAGGTCTTGATTTCTTGTGGCACTTTTATGAGATTAAGAGTAGTTCTTGACAAATATTGATGTATTTGCAGTGTAATTACAAAGCTTGGTTGGTATTTATATCTCCTCTCCAGCCTGCGTTAGCATTGGTAGATGGTGTTAAAGAGGTGCTGCATGATTAGTAGCATTAAGTGATACTTCAAAGTGTTTTCCAGACAATAACTAACTAATCCAGTTTGGTGCCTCTGAGGGGGAAGAGATCCCAAGGTATTATTTGTAGCATTTCATGTTTGTAAATCCCTACAGAATCGCTGAGAGGCGAAAGAAATTCCATACATGTGATAAATAAATGGCATAAAAGGGTACAAGATGACAGCCAACCTTCCCACATGGCTTGGATGCCTCTTGCATGCATTGGCTCCTGTGAGGCAGATGTTCTCATGAGAGGAGAGGACTGTGGGCATGCAGGGGTGGAGGTTCCTGCTGTGCAGGAGGCAGCTCCTGGGCCGTTCTTTGGCCAGACGGTGCAAGGGCACAGCACTCACTGCATCACCTGGGGCACTGAGCAGCACCTGCTCCTGACTTCACACTGAGGGTTGCATGGATGGCTGGGCAAACACAAATTGTTCTGACTTGCTCCTGCGTGAGCATTCACATAGACTGGATACCAGGGAGATTAAATCCTTGGACATGGGGTGTGTTTGTATTGTCCCTCAGTGCAGCTGGGGACATGCCCAAACCCCCAGTGAAGGGACAGTAGGGCTGAGCAGCATGTATTGTCTTCATTGAACTCTGTTCCTTATGTCCATTTCTGCAGCATCTCCTTCTGTATCCCTTCCCTTTGAAGGCTACTGTGGGTGAGAGTTTCTGAGGAGCAGGAGTAGGTGTCAGCCCTTATGGTGGGATGGCTGCTCTGTATCTCACTGTCATCTCATAGACCTTCCCTTTGCTTTACTTTCTTGCTTTGTTGTCAGCAAAGGAATTAAACAGCAGGCTACTGTCCTCTACTGCTGCCTCCAACCTGCAGGTGCTGTAGAGAAACACCACAAGCACTCTGTCCCTCTCCCATCTCCTCCTCCAAAAGCTTTCAGCTGTCAGTGAGCTTGGGATAAAACCCCAAGCATAAATGACAGCCTCCAAGCCAGTGCAAAAAGTCAGAGGTGGGAAGTAAACTCACTGATTAAAGAAAATGGATTTCAGAGAAGTGGAGAGGAAGGCAGAGTGAGCACAAAGAGGAAGAAGAGAGCTTAAAGGCCATGGCAGGAGCTGGGCAGAATAACCAGGGTGAATAAACACCCAGCTGGCTCGTTCCACCAGCATGGCTGATTTGTTCCTCCCTTCCAAACGGTTTAACTGAGACCCGCAATTTGAAAATAAACTTTCCTTTTGTTTTTTAAACAGTTCAGTGCCTAGGAGAGCATCAAACAGCTCCGGTTTCAAATCAAAATGAGACTGTGGTGGTTGTGTTGTCATTGTACCTGTTCCACTGCTCTGGTCTTTGGGAGGAGGAGGCGTCTTTGGGGAGCGGGCCCAGCCAGGCTCGTTGCCATGGCAAAGTCTCTGCTGATGCCTGCTCTCTGCCTGTAATTGCTATTCAGCAGCTGTTTCCAGTGGTTGTCTGGAGAAACTTGCACAAGTTATGGACGTTAAAATTCGTCCCTGTATGTTGGCCTTTGCTGGAGCTGAGCTTTGACAAGAGAGATGCATTAGCTTCCAAACTCACAAGTAATTAGGTTGGTTTGAGTGTACTTTGCTTAAAGTTAAGGCTTTGGGGCTGGGAAAGGAAAGTGGAGGGGAAGGAAGTGGCAACTTTAAAATCAATATTGCAAATGCAATGCAAAAGAGTGTAATTAGCATGTTTTGCAGGGCCTATTAATTCCTCTGAAATGCTGTTTATTAGGCAGAAGAACTTTGGGAGCCCATCAGTGGATTAAACAGGTTCTGTAATGAAATGTAAATGGTGTAATTGGGCTTGTTCTGAAAGTATTTATTCTTCACCTGTGACCCGCTTGATTGCGGTTTGACAACACGAAGGAGTGTGCATCTCTTCGGTAATGACAGCTAATTCCCTGGAGCTAATGGAGTGGGAGCCCAGGCGCCAGGAACGCGGGTCACGCCTGGAGCTCCCCACTGATTGGCACCAATCCGAGCACAATGTAACTTTAATTACAGTCATTCCGAATCTAAAGCAAGCATTTAGCCGCTGGAGAGAGGCTCTTAATTTTGCAAATAGGTGCCGTATAATGGGGTGACCTTTTATTAGGCAAATATTGGGATGGGTGGGAATGCTGTCCTCAGAGTTACAGGTAACAGGTTGTTGGCTCCCATTAGCTCAGTGAAAATCACAGCGATGTGTTCTTCCTGCCGGGTTAACCACACGGATTTCCTTCAACAAGCAGCACCGTGGAGCCAGGGGGAAATGTGCTGCTCTGTGTTATTTAAATGCAGTCTTTCCGTCAAGGCATGAAAATCTTCTGCTGCTCTTCTGCCTTCTATGTGTGTTTTTGTCAGTGTAGACAACCGGGATTTCTGTTGTTGTATTCCCTTTTTACAAGCTCTCTTTACCCAAACTGTGCAGTGCTAAATATCTCCAGGCACACAGGAAAGGTCATGCAGCTCTCTTGGAGAGCTAAACACTCAGTTTTGCCTGGCATTATGGTACCCTCAATTAAGTGCTACCATCGGTGCTGTTCTGCTCCCTCTTCTGTAGGGTCGAGAGTCGTATGCCCAGCCACAGCTTCCCTTCTCTCATACTGGAGAAGGCCTTTCAAAGCAGACACTGGCTGTTGTGTGGGTGCTGTGCTGGTAGAGAGGACCAGGGGGACTAGCAATCCCCCAGCTCTTCCCAAATCCCTTCAGGCCTGCAGCCTCCAACCTTGCCTTCTGTTAGCTCGGTCTCTCTCTTAAGAAATTGACTTGTTGGAGTTGAAATGAACCCAGGCAGGGAAGCTTTTATCCAGGAAATGTCCAAGTCTGTGTGCATGGATTTGGAGTTGGTCCCAGGGGAATGCTGTAGGCTGTTGTATTTAATGTTTGAAGCAGAAGCAATACAATTTCTGCAAGCAATGCCTTTCTTTCCTATTTCATTATTCCTCCTCTGCCTCTTTCCATCTGCAAGCTGAGAGGCAGAGAAGTGGCAGTGACAGCATGGTCACAGATCTCTTTACATCATTGATCTTGGGCTTGTCCCCAGAGTCAGGACAGGCTGGAGAGGACAGGGTGGGAGGCAGCTGTACACAAGGTGAAGGACAGCACAGTCAGCAGACATTTGGCAACCTGAACAAATTCAGGAATGAGCATCACTGGGCAGGGGACTGGCAATGATGGGCTGTTGATGCTCCTGTAGAGCAGCAGCCAGTTGGAGGCAGTTGCCTGAAACCAGCCCAGCCGTGATGAGAGCAGTGGCAAAGAGGAGGGAGCATCCTCACAAAGCCAGGCACGTGCTCCTTCCCAGCAGATGGCTTTCCATGCACCATTCCTAATGCCAGCAGAAGTAACACCTTCTCTGAATGAGCTCATGCTCCTGCAGCCTCTCTTTGTGCTGGATTTGTGCTTTGTGGAGACTCAGTGCACTGGCACACCCAGGGCAGAGGCAGAGCAGCCTCTGGCTCCAGCCTGGCTGCACTGAGCAGGTTCTCCTGGTGTCAAAAGCATCCCATTCTCCACAGCTTCTCATCTGGAAGATGCAGCTGTGATGGGAATCTTGCTGGGAAGTGATTTATGGGAGGGCCAAGTTGACATTACAAAGAGGAGATCTCCTTGGCAAAAAAAGCAATAACAATTCTGATTATTGTCAAGTCAAAAACCTTCAGGTTTACCTACCTCTATTTCCTAGCCTTTGCTAACATGCCACATCACATCCTGATGATGTTTCTTCTTGCTCCTTACCTTAAATGGTCGTACATTGTCTGTTGATCTACAGACTGAAGACAGTCACCCCATGTTAAATAGAGAAAGCTACTCAGGAATTTCTTCTGGAGCACTTTTCGGCACATAAATGTGAAATTCTTGAGAGCTTCAAAGTCCCTCTTTTCATGGAGTCCAAAAGCATGGATTGCTCTCTGGGGAAGGCAGTGCCAGATCAGTAGTTTTCTAGCTGGTCTTCCCCAATATTTTATCTTTGAGATATGGGAAAGAGAAAGATAACATGGCTCTACAGAAGCTGGATAAGAGCTAGCAAATATTTATATCAACCAGTCCAACATGAAGTGCAGCAGCAGGATGGGCTTTGCATGGGGAGCCTTGGATCCAGAGGAAGATTGGACATTGTTAATATGGCCAAGCACTTCAAGGAGAGCCTGGAGGAGACTTCAGGCTCCTTATCCTTCCCATCTCTCTACCTATTTGTTCTCTTTGGAGTCCATACAGCCACTTGTTCCTTTTTCCCTTCAATTCCCCATTTTGTATCCAAATAAAGGAGCCATTCCATTGCATGTGTTCCATGCATATAGAAAGCTGTATAAAATAGCTCAGTGAGGTGAGTAGTGAGGAGCAATTGAGTACTTTATCTCTTCAAGCCCATTCTTGTCCATTCAACCCCATTCATCTTCTTTTAGTCTTTTTATCAGCCTGAAGGCTTTTCAAGGAACGGACTCTGCCTCTGTCATGTTGCCACAAAGACCTGTTGTATTTTGGGCATTAAATAAATAATAAATATTGGGTACTAAATAAGTAATAAAAACTGCCTGTACTGAAAAGCCATCCTCCAGATTAATGCTGCTGCTATAAACAAACCAGGCTTTGAGCTGGGCAGAGCAGCAGGTTCCTCGGGTGGTCTGAGCACAGGATGAGTGGCAGCTCCCAGTCATTAATACAGGGCTTTGATCTCTGAGATAAGAGGTTATTTCCCCGTGGCCCTTTGGGTGAGGAACCAGTGATAGAGTGACAGCAGTAAAACATGGCCATTTGAGAGGCTCCTCCAGCATTTTACTGAGATTAGATCTCCGGAAGGGGCTGTTAGAGAGGAAGAAATGATGGAACGGCCGGTTATGTGACCACTGTGACTCGTTAATGGATCAAAATTTATGTCCAGAGTATCCTCACAACTGGTCCAAACCACCTCTTAGGAGCTGGTTTCTCTCTTCTCCCTGTGCTGCTGTTGCCTAAAGCTCTCAGTGGGAGATGTGCTGACTCTTTTAACAGCCTCCTGCATTTACTCTGGATCCAGGGGTTTTGACTCAGCGGAGCCTTGGCTGTGCCACCAGCACAGACTTCAACTTTGCTCTGCACCTGGGACTGTCTCTGTCTCTGCAGCTGCCTTTCCAAGTGCCACAACAGCCAGTTACAACCTGTGGTGACACAGACACTTGTACTTGAGAGCCTCCTGCCTCACTGGGGCTGGGCTTTGGGTGTCTTCTCAGGGTGTCTGTGAAATTAGCAGAGCAGCAGGACGGCTGCTGGCAGGTGATGATGGGGGAGCTAATTTTATTGAATTTCAACTCCTGGACTAATAAATCACAGCCTCAACTGGTGGGAAAAGTTGTCTTTTGCCCGTGGGCAGAAGACCACTCGACAGCATTCACTGCCAGAATACAAGTCAATTGAGGCCTGACTTTTTCACCCCGGGCCAGACTTTGTCACCCAGAGTTCTGGCAAGAAGCGACAGAAAATCATTGACACTGAGCAGTAGTTTTTCTCAACAGGAAGGGTTTTATCTCTTTATCTAGTTCCTCCTAAGGAGCAGATACATGAACAACACAGAAAACATCCCAGTTTTGTGTCCAGGATTCACCATCACCAAGATAGCCCCAGCCTTTTTTTCCCAACTCTGCCTTGTTCCCACAAATCAGATTGGGATAACAGGGGAATAGAGCTCTTTCAAATCCCTCAGCTTAGTTGCTGTCTCCCTCCTGTTTTCTCCTTTTGTGTGGCAAGGTGGATCCTCCTTCTCTCTACTTAGACCCCATTCACAACGCTCTTTAATGACCTTTTTGTAGTTCCAGTTTTAGATTTGTCAGGAGATTTCTATCCCTGCTTGCCCCCGGATGTCCACCATGGTGCTCACATTCTCCCACCAGATCTCCTCCATGGCACTGTGCTCCTCACCACTGGCACGCTGCTGTTTAGCACTAGCACGAGCATAATGAAACCCCCATCACCACTCAATTTAAAGCAAATCAAAATGCATCTGCAGCAGCACTCTGGTTCTCAGAGAGGAGACAATCAATGATGAATGAAGTCAGGCAGTGGTTAGCATAAGTCAGAATGAAATACTTCTTGAGGAGGAATATTTCTGTGACTGAAGCAGCGCAGGGATGGAGGAATCAGTCTTGAGGCAACAGCACAGCTGTTCCCATCTTCCTTTCCCAGCAAGTGAGTCACAGAAAGATGATGTTGTTTGGAGATCCTACTGGTAGCAAAGCAGTTTTGCCCTGGAGTGTGGTGCTTACAGTGATGCTCAGAAGGCAACAAGAAGCACAGCAGGGCTGCGAGTTGGACAGGAGTGTTGCAAAGGGCTGGAGAGGAGAAGAGGGTGGGGTGTGTCTGGGTTTGGAGTATTTCACACAGGAGCTGTGCTCATGTAAGCTCCCAGTGCTGGGAACCAGAAAAGCTTCATTGAGGGAGCAGAAAACCAGCTGCTGTTCAGAGCAGGATTTGAGTAGAGGGATTGTATGGATGCAGAGGAGAGCAGCAGCCCTGTGAGTCCTCCCACAGAGAAGATGTGAAGCAAAAGGAGGAAGGGAAGGGTGAAAGCACTCTTTGAGGCAGTTTGGCGAAGAAGACGGTGAAGAGAAGACAACGTGTGTGAGAGAAGTAGGAGGGGAAGGGAGAAGTAGTCCAAGAGCTCCTGTTGGCATTAGGGGGAGAGATGACTGTGTAGGTCATTTGCCACACAGGCAGGAGAGAGCAAAGCAGCCTTGGGAAGAGAGAAAAGCTGGTAAAGAGCCTTCAGAGATGATGGGCTGACTTAGCAAGCAGCCTCCTGCCAGAAAAGCAGAGTGCCTCCTTTGGGTCTTCCAGCAGAACCTCCTGGTATCTCAGTATTTGCTTCCCTCATTTTCTGTCTCCTTTGAGGTGGGGACAGTGATCTTCAACAAGTGCAAATTCAGATGGAAATCAACTTCCAGTATCACCTCCTGCATCAACCTGTACCAGGACAAGAGGAGGCAGGAAAGGTGACATAAAGATGGGATGGACAGCACAAAGCACACAGACATGGGCCTCTATTTTATCAAGATATTATCTTAACCCGTTTTCTCTGAAAATAGGGGAAATCCTTGGTGAGCAGTCTATTTCTTCTACCTCACCTCAAGATCTAAAACCAGTGAGAGGCTGGAGAATTTCCTTCTAATTAACTTAACAAAGGCTAGGTTAATAAGCAGCTTGATCATAGTCTGAGTTCCTATATGGGAAGGAGATTGTGGCTAGTGAAGAGCTCTTTAATCTCTCGGACAAAAACATAACAAGATCAAATACTTGAAGTAGAAACCAGAAAAGATTAGAAATAAGGAAATGCTTTTGTTACAACAGGGGTAATTAGCCATTGGAACTATTTATCTCAGTATGGAGGGGATTTGCCATCACTTTGAAGTGTCTAAATGAAGATGGGATATTCTCGTACAAGAAATGTTCTAAGTCAGCTGGTAATTATGAGCCTGATGCAGGAACTGCTTTGCTTAATTCACCAGCTTGTGCTTTTCATCAGTTTTTAGATTGGCTGATTCTTACGGTTCTTTTGAGCTCCACAATTTGGGAACCTATGAGAAATCAGGGATAGTGCTGATGAGCAGAGCACCTGAGAGTACAAATACTGGTACTGGGAAGTAGCAAAATAGTGCAAAAGGCTCTTTTGAAGCAGGAAAGAGAAATCTGTGGTAACGTTTACTAACAACTTGGTAATTCTGCTGGAAAGAAACTGGCTTTCCTATGTTTCAGCACGGATCAGGCTGCATACCCACCTTAGGCTGGTTTTTCCAGAGGCAGCTGGAGATGTTGTCACCTCATCAGACTCATCATGCCATGTGGGTTCTGTCACAGGACTGACAGTGCAGTGGCTTTCTTTGTCCCAGCTCATAGCATCCATTTTTCAAGCAATTCCCAAACATAATTTATCCACTCCCTGGAATACCTTTCTGGCTTCTCGTTATCCTTGCTCATTTTATGGGTAAGGACAGTCAGAGTGGGGTGGAGATTTCATTCAGACAATTAAGGAAAGGAGCTGTCAGAGCTGGGATTAATAGTCAGGCCTCCAGAGCCACCATCTCATTTTAAAATTAGTAATGGAGTGCTAGGAAACGTATGTGTGCTGTTGGCCTGAATTTGATCTTCCTTTCTTAAATAAGAATGATAAAAGAGGGAAGGGGCTGGAGGAATGCTGCAGTACAGAGTGGGCTCCATTGGGAGCTGGTTAGGGAGTGCCAAAGGGCTTCTGTGCTTGTTTGTGTCTCTGGCAGCCTGACCCTGCCGTGAGGATAATCAAGTTTAAAATTAAATCAAATTTCAAATGTTAAACCAGCCAATTAAGGATGTAATCACATCAAAACATGCATTTTAAAAAAGTTTTTTGTTTACTCTATCATAATTAATTTATTTAGCAAGAAAACTTTAGTTGGTACAAAATACTTGTTAAATTGGTCATGAGCACTGAGGGACAGCGACACAGAGGCATAGCAGGGCAACAGTTACCCAAAAACTCACCTGAAAATCCCTGAAGAACTGGCTGAATGAGTTCTGTGGGGAAGATCTTTTCCTACCACGAACCAAACATTATGTATCTATTTTTCTGACTGCATGACTGGAGGCATGATTGCTGTTTGTGGCCTGTCTATTAACCTCAGAAGTGTCTTTGATCAAATAACTTACCATCTCTTGCTTTTGATTTCCCTTGATGTCTCCCTTCAGAAGACTGAATGTCTGGTGAGTTGAGTGCTGGGCTCCTTGGAAGTTATCCATTACCTGTTGCATTTGTAGCCTCAGTTGATAGCATGTGAATTATGTTTTCTTGTTTCCTGCAGTTCAGTATCCCTGAATTTCAGGATCTTTCCAGTATCTTTAGGCAGGTTGGTGTTTATTTCACCCATAGCCTGTTGCATAGGCCGGCATATTTCAGATGAAATTTTTTTTCTATCTTGACATTCCTCATGAAATGCTGTTGTTTGAAACTTATTGAACATCTTTCAGCAGTGACAGTAGGTAAGTTTGAGGAGTGTCTTCCCTTTCACGCTCTACCACATGAGCTGAGGGTTGCAAGGTTCAGTGTATCAGGATGATCCTGAAAGCTTCTGGCTTCCTTCTTGTTTTGACCTCTTAGTATGGCTTTGGTTATTCTGCTGGTCTTGAGACTCCATTCAAGGAATGACAAGTGCAGATTTCTAATACTAAAGCAGTGAGGAAGGAGTGACTGCTGAAGGAACCTCTCAAAACCATGAATTTTACAGTATGGGAGGACCTGGAGAGGAGGATGGGCACCAGTGGGTCAACAGCTGAGAGAGAAAAGGCAGAACCAGGGTCTCCAAGCCCCAGGTGGGTGACCTGCTTTGCTTTGGCTGTGGTTTATAGACCTCCTGGCAGTGGCCAGGGGACAGTGACACCATTCTGTATGAGGCAGGGATGACCCCGTGGTGCTGACTTGGAGAACCACTTGTTCACACTTGTCATTCACAGGGTAGCTGGATCCAGAGATTTTCAAGAGAATTTGATTGGAAAGTGCTGAGGTGAAGTCTTGAGAGATAGAGGTTGCTTTTCATGATCCATCAGTGGTTAATTTGCGAGGAAAGGAGAAAATTTGACATTCAAAGGCTTGCATTCCTGATGCTTTTTCCATCCCTCAGCCTCCTTTCTGTTCAGGAGTAGACAGGGACTGGAAGCAGTCGCTGCAAGTTTGCAGTCGCCTGAACTTTTTGTAATTAATTAATCCCATCTTTATTCACGCAGCACTCTCAGCCTCAGACCGTGGGTAATAAACACCGATCAAGCAAGCAGAGATGATAAATTATCTATTTAATAATTAACAAATTAGTCCTAACAGATGGAACCAAAACAAATTTGTCTGTATGTGCACACAGCACACGGCTTGCCTTCCGCTGTTTGTCACACTGGGATGTGACCCAGAGATTTTGCCATTTCTCCACTGATAGTCACCCTCATGTGCCACTTGGGCTGGTCATGAGTTTATCTCTGGGTCTGCTGTGACTTTCTAGATGTGGCATTCTCCATGTGCCAGCAGTGGATGAATGAGGCAAAGCATGATGTCATAGAGGAAGGACACAATGGAGAAGAGAGGAGGATTCCAGCATTTTAGTATTAGTTAAGATGCAGGAGCATCCCTGCAGAAGTATCAGCTGTCCATTGTGATCTGTTATGTTGAATTAATAGAAACTATAGTCCCTGTAATTCTTTCTGTTATTATCTAGTAGAGAATAAAAAGTCAATGCAATGCTGAGTTAAATAAACATGAGGTACTACAGTCATATGAGCACAGTATCCTGTGAGCTAACCGTACATATATTATTTATCTCCAGTTATTATTCATGACCTTTCCCTCACACCGTCATGGCTCCATCACTTGTGAATTTATAACTTCATTAATAATGAGTGTCAATTAATAATGTATTTTTGTTATATCCATGGGGTGTATTTACAGCATTCATAGTGCATTCGGATAACTGATTTGAGGTGTAAAAATAAAACCGTGGCTCTACCATGGGCCCTCACCTTTTTGGTTTTGAAGAGTCACTATTTCTGTGGATAATCCTTCCTGCTCCCATTGCTGTGTGGCCATGCTGTGTAATAGCCTGCCATCTGCCACCATCACGCTTAAAAGGGCTTGAATCAAAGCAGGAAACATCATTATTGTGTGAGATTAGAAGAAGATGATCCACAGATTCATCGTTACTGAAAGCGACACCGGAATGGTGAGAGCGTGGGAAAGGTTTCAAGTTCAGCTGTTTCCTTCTCCTCTCCCCCACCAGTTGCATTTGGCTGAAGCTGAGGAGCCCATTCAGGTGCAGAGAGGCACCTTGGATTCAGGCAGGCTCCAGGAGCTCTGTGCTGGTCCTGGGAGCACAGAGATTTGCTGGGGGTGTTGCTGGGATGTGTACCTAGCACAAACACACTGTAGCAGGTCACACTGTTGTGCTTTATTTTAATTGAAAGACGCCTACCTCATTTCCTTCTTCATCTGCAGCAGTTTAATCCTCAGGTTTTTTAGAACCTGAAAGTTTTTGCAATCTCTCCGTTCCTGTTTTCTTTTTTTTTTTTTTCTCACAAAGAAAACTCTAAAATACTTTGGTTTCTCACAGACATCTCTTCCCTGTCTCTGCCTAGGGAAGTGCTGGTGTGCAGATCATTAGCTGGCTTTGGACAACACAGTCTAAACATTGGAGACTCAGGGACAGATAAGCACTTAACATAACTAATCCTCTTTCTGTTCCACTTCTTTCCTCTTCAAGTATGCTGATAATTCTTTTTTTATTTTGTCAGCAGTGCTTTGAGTTGCCTTTCTTGGGTTCCCTTTCAGTGTTCATAGCCCCGTGGTAACACTCAACCAGTAAACAAAATTCACCTTTCATCTGTTCCCCATTATAGGCATAGGCTGTGTGCTTTTAAGCAGCTCCAGGAATACTGAGTTCAGTGAAGGTACCACCTTCAAAGTACATACTTGATATTCAGACAGGGCAGGAAAAGCTGCCTCTAGCCCCATGGCATTAGAAGCACTTAATAGAAGAGTCAGCTGGATATCAGTAAGAATTTGTGTTATTTTTCTCTTCTAACTAATAGGATTTTTAAATAAAGCTAAAGCTGATATGTCTGGCTGAGTCCCTGCCCTTTGTGAGAGTAGCAGCTTCAGCAAATGACAGAGGGCTGAGCAGTGTGAATTCTGGGTATCCTGTGTGCTTGGTGGAAACAGCTACAAGGATTGTAAAGAGGGAGGCAGGAGAAGAAAGCCATGAGCAAGGGATGCTAAGTGAACTCTTTTGTATCAGTTTTAATCAAAACATAATGAGGAGAGCTGAAGTATAAAGCAAAGGAGGGATTTTGCTTGTGTCAGCCTAGAGGAGGGAGCCATTAATTTCACTCTATCATTCTGAATTGCTTTCTAGAGCGCTCACTAATCCATCTTCTCTAGCCAAACACTTCTCTCTGCCTATCATCGTTCATTCTTTTGGATTTAAATTATGAGTCTGTATTAATTTAGGTATCTCTTTTTGCTTCTTGTGTTTGTGTTTGCCTATTGAACCCATTTTGGGCCCCTAGAAGAAGTTTCATGCTCCACTTGAGCAGCCCAAGTTAGCTGGGAGCCTGTGCAGACACTTTTTCCTTTGGACAGCATTGTCAGAACAAGCCAGCCAGTGACTGATGTGATCTGGAGTCAACGAGGGTGTACAGTGGATAAATGTGCCTGACGCTTTGTGATAGAGCTGGTAATTACATTTCACAGTGAGTGGTATTAATAGTGAAAGGAAGCTCTGGCAATGCTGCATGAGAATTGCTAACAGGAGAGGCTGTAGGGAGAAGAGGGAGCCATTTATTAACCTGAGGAATTACAGAAAAGTGGACTTTTCCTCAGAATGCAGAGGAACTTTCCTGGACATGATGCCTTTGAGATAACTCAGGGCCTGTGGTGACACTGATGATACTGAAACCTCTTTTCTTTCTTTTTACCTCACCTCAGATTCTTGAGACTTCCATCTCCCTGCTCTTGCTCAAATACTATGTTGCTTGGATTTATGCTGTACAGAGATGGTGCTTGGCTAGGAATTCACAGGTCTTGAGGTCTGAAGTTCAAAATTTTTAGAAGATTTTTGAACCCACAGAAGAAAAGGTGATGAGCTCTGAAGAGAGTCAGCTGTTGGTGTTAGATGATTATGAGGCATGTGGCACAAATGTCCTGCAAAACAGGATTCTCCATCAGCATGGTCCTGGGGAGAGATCTCTGCCTGTGAATGAAAAATGTCCATGCTGGGAGGTTTCCCAATAAGCAATAGGAGCTGTTGTCCCTGTGCAATTTCTTACAATTGCATTTTCCATATAAAACATCTTTGAGGGAGAAAAGTAGTCTCTCCCAAACGTTCAGTTTATGAAAGGTCTTTTCCTATGGATCCTTCTGCTCCTTCCTACTCACACCTCACATTCCAGCCACTCTGCTGATTTTCCTAAGGTCTGTCAGCATTTGCCACGTGCCCAGAGCTGTGTCCAGGCTGTCCCTTCCATCCCAGCAGCCGTGTGAGGGGGAGGGTGCCAGCCCAGCCAGTGCATTAGTGCTCAGAAGGGATCTGATGTGTCTGGAGCTGCCGGCACAGCTGGAGCACGAGGTCCCGGCTGCCGCGTGGTGCAGCTCTCTCCTGGGCTTCTTAAAAGGAAAAACGTGCCAGCTCTGGGAAGGAGGACAGCACAACAATGGAAACGAGCCTGAGCTGGAGAGAATTGCCAGGATTTTAAGGTATTAGAAGTGCTCCAGAACCAGAATGATTTAATGGTGTGATTACTTCTTAATGCAACACGCAGAAGGTTTTTTATTAGATTTCCCCCTGCCCCGTTCATTCCTTTTAAGTGCTGTGGAAACAGGCTGCTTGAAATAAACACCTGGGGCTGTTATACTATATCACTCAGTTTAATTAACTTTTAAATCATATTATGTCACCTGGATATCTTTCTAAATTCTACAAGCCCATGAGACAGCAATAGCTGCAGTTCTGTTCCATTCCCACCTTTGATAAAATCACATTCTGGAGGCTGCAGGGTTCCCTTCTGCCCTTTCCTCTCTTACAGATGTTCTCTCCTTCAAAGAGCATAGGCTGCAGTCAAGTGACTTGTAGCTTAAGGGCTTGAAAATATGTGCTGTTATGTTAATGTTGAGTGGTATCTTCATGGGTTTGGGTCAGTGAAGCAGCTCTCTGGTGTCCAGAATAACTTTACACTGATGCTTTCACAGCTCTGTATCCAAACACCAGTTCATGCTCTTGGTCATGAGATGGTCTTACCCAGCAAGTGACAGAGGAATGCATTAGGAAGAGAAGAAATGTGTCCCATGGTGCTTAAAGCTGCTTGGCAGGGAAGTCTTTATTTTTGATTTTTGCTCTTTTCTGATACAAGTTGCCTTTGTAGGTAGGCAATCACCTACCCTAAAAAGGTGCCAGCTGTGCATTTTCCCAGTGTCAGACCCAGTAAATGCTTATGGTTCCATCCATCCATCCATCCATCCATCCATCCATCCATCCATCCATCCATCCATCCATCCATCCATCCATCATTTTCTAGGCATTTAGAGCAGAATGACAGGGGAAAGAGCTAAAACATAGGATTGTCTGGTCCCTTCCTCAGCCGAAAGGAGGAACCAATTCATGGGGTCTGTGTCTCACAGCCAGGCTGTTTGCATAGTCCATCCTGTGCACAGGAAGCTGTGTCTCAAAGGAGTCATACATTAACTGTTAGGGCTAATCTTTAGGATGTTCATTATTCCAGGAGACAAAACTCTAACCAAATAATGAAGTTTTTAGTACTGATGGAGAAGAGGAACACAGAATGATTAGGAAGCAAAAAGATGAAGGTGCTGGGATTTCCTGAGCACTTCCAAGTTCAAACTACCCCAAAAGCATAAGGAGAGTCCACATTTAAGGAAATGGTTGAGAGATGCCTTTGAGATGTATAAGCAAGAGAGCCAAGAGATAAAACAGATGAAGTGAGAAGTAATTATTGACATAGAAATTACGGTGGCTGAGTGTGAGAAATGGGGAAATCACTGAAAGAAGAGAAGACCAAGGACTGCCCTCAGCCTAGATGTGACAAAGAGGATTTGTGGGGCAAGAAACAGGGAGGTCAGCATTGGGTTAAAGGAGTGCATGGACATAACAAATGGGAGGAGAGCAATGGGAAGCTTTAAGGGTTAATAGTCCAGATATGAGTATGAAAAGACCTGCTGGTGAGAAACAGAAGGGTTGGAAAAGGCCACTAGAAAGGTCTCTCTCTCTCAGGTGACCCCTGAGGTGGAGGTGGAATTGATTGGCTATGCAACAATGTCACTACATCCGCTTCATCTTTATTTGAAGTTCCTCCTTTTGTGTGTGAGCTCTCTGCACAACCTCAGCAGTGTGAGTGAGCTGGGCTGCTGTCAGCTCTGTACCTTCCCACTGTGCTCCTGCCCCTCCTTTGATGGTACAGCCCATATATTTCCCTCCAGCTCATCTGATTTGCAGAAACCCAAGTGTTTCTTAAGCTTTTTTGCGTTTGGTTTGGGTTTTTTTTTTCCCCTTTTTCTTCCCATGCTCTGCTCTGAATGCTTTAAAAATGGGAAGGCTACATAAATGCAAGGCAAACCAAAGATTCCTGAGACCACTAGTGTGTAGTGCCAACCTCATCCTTGCTGGAGTATGTGGGATGGTCATTACAAGGCCCTTGGCAGCTCAAGTGATGATGAATTTGCAGGATGCCATTAAGCTGCCAGGATTTCTCTCTTCCAGTTGATGTGCAAGATAAAAAGCTCCACCATTTCCATAAAATAGAGAAGGAGGTGGGTTGGGGCATGGCAAACACTTGCAGTGCAGCTTCAGTGATGCACAGGCAGCTCTGAGCAGGGAGGAGCTGTTAAGTTCAAATGCTGTATTTTGATCTCTTTCCTCTGCAGCTTTTCTGACCAAGTTTTCCATTTTTTTTCTTTCTGTCTGTGAAATGGGAGTGAGCTGAAGTGGCTGTTCCATATTGCTGCATCGCTGAGAGTCGCCTGACATTGGGGCTTTGTTTCCTCCAGGGGAAGGTCAAACGTGCTGCTGGGGGAGCTCCCAGGAAATAATCAATAGAGGGAAGGTGGAGCAAGCAGGGCCGAGAGATAGCATCTAACCCATGTTTAATAAGAAGGGGAGAGAGAGGTGCAGAGCCAGGAAGCAGGGGAATGTATTAGGAAAGCCAAGACCCGGCAGGAAGCTGCATGATAATGAGGCACAGGTGATAGCAAAATGATAAGTCAGCAGAGCTGGCCAGGGTGGTAATGTCCAGCTTTTCAATTCCAGGCAGGTACTGCTGCGTTTGCAGGAGCTGTGGCTCCTCAGGAGCAGCAGACATGCAGCTGTGAATGTGAAAGTGGGAGCTGGGAACCAGCCTGCCCATGAGCTTGTGCCCAGAGCTCAGGGGAGCAGGCAGGAGCAGGATGCAGGACCCTGAGCAAGTGGGAGAGAGAGAAGGGAGCATTTGCACCTTTGGTTCTATCAGGCTGATGGACCATGGAGCAGTGCTGTTGCCCTGGCATTGTGTTATGCAGTATTATGGTAGTGCACAGGGAACTCAGAGGTCCTGATGCAACTGACCTTCACTTTCAAGGAGACGGCTGGTGGTGGCACAAGTGCTCTGCAGGCTGGCTGTGAATGGGCCTGTGATAGATCTGTGCAAGCAGCCAAAAATTAATAGCCTCCAAGAGAGCTGAGTGGGATAAGTGCACCTTCTGTAAGGCCACTGGAGCAAGGAAGGGACAGAGAAGTTGGTATATTTTTATTTCACATTCAGGAGTGTCCAGCCCCTGAAGCCATAATCTGCTGATAAAAGACTGTGATCTGCTGATAAGGGCCTAGTTTATTTCCAGGTTTCCTGTAAATACCAATGGCACAAAATGATATTTCACTAGGAACTTTGTCTCTGCCCTTAACTGGTTCCAGGAGGAACCACTGGAAAGGCAAAGAGTGAATCCATTTCCATGTTTGCCAGTTGTATGAGCTCCACACAGTGCACTGGGACTGTGTGTGTGACTATGTTTACCCATGTGCCAGAGTCACACTCATCTCAGGGTAAATATTTTGAAACACCTACCAGAGATAGCTGGGACATGCCTGAGCAGCCCTGGGGGTGCAGGAATGAGTGTTGTGTCTGTTGAGAGATACAGTGGCTCTACCTGATGATTGTCCCCAGGGCCTCATGCTAATACCCTGACTGCTCCAGCCATGGCATGCAGATGCCAGTTTAAAAAGAAAAATTGCTCTTCTTAACATATTTTGTTTCGTCTGTGCCTCTAGCTTTGCCCTCCAGAATAATTTTGACTGTGTGAGTCTCAGAATAGACAATGTTACTGTCTCAGACTGATTTTAAATCTTCCCTTTAGTGTAAAGTGGTCAGGAAACAAATATTCATCCTGTTGGAGAAAGATGCATTGTTTTCCAGAGGCCACAGAACCTGCATCTAGCCTAGAAAGCCCTCAACTTAATGCAGTGCAGTTTATTGACATGTTTATCTACACAAATGCTACTTGCTGATGGTCTCTAAAGGGCTTTGGACTTCAGTTAGCATGGGAAACTTGGCATGGTAAGCATATATATATATATATATGTGTGTGTGTGTGTGTGTATTTTGTATATTTCTGTGTATATATGTATGTGGAATAAAAATTGTCCAATGTTAATAGCAATTGTAAGCTCAAGTTTTGGAATATCCAGTCTCTTATTGATGTTTCACACTCAGAACAGGAGGGAACCTGACTCAAGGTAGACTTGCTGTGCAAGCAGATTGCATCAGGCAGGAGGCAATGCTGCCATGGGTCACCCAGCCCTTTGCCTCCCCACCCAGTAAATCCTCCCAATACAGAGCTGAGACATTGCCAGGCAAGGGAGCAGGCAATGCTGGCATGACCCCCATTTTTTGGTGTTTCATTATCACAGTTAACATAGCTACATATGGGAGTTCAGGAACAAGCCAAATGTCCCATTTCTTAGGTTTTCTGATTGTCTCTTGGTGGTGGAAGGCAGCATCTCTCCAACTGTCTATTTTTATTTTTTTTTTTCAGAACAAGCTGTTTAATATTAACGCTGATTACCCAGTTGCTCATTTCAGGGAGAGCAATGGCAACTTTCAGAGCTTTGGGGACTTAATTTTCTTCTGGATTTATGGGCAGCCACCCAGATCTCTCCAGCATGGTTTCTTTTCTCCATTGCCTGTATTTTTGCAGACAGCACTCTAAAGATATTCAAGCTATTTCACACCAATCCTTGGCTTTCCCCATGTTTTCTGTTTCCTTGTTAAGTATAACAGTGTTTATGATATTTTTAACATTTTTACAAAAGATCAAGCTAGTCAGGATACAGCTACAGTACCCTGGAAAGACAGATGTATTTGACATACTTGACTGTGAACTGTCAGCATCTAGGGGGTGATAGTGGATAAGGTAAGGAAGAGTTGCCTGAAGAACATTTCGAAAGAGAAAAGGAGAGAAAGCTCTGTTCTTCCAAGGCATCATCTGAGGAGGATCTACTGCAAATTACCAGCAGACAGTATTTTACCAGTTCTGAACTTCTGAACTAAATTACTTTTGTTTAAGTTTGAACCTACATGTGGAGGTCACTGTGCTAAATTCCCTCCACCTTTTGGTGCAGGCATTCCCCCAGTACTGTGAGCTCTGTGCAAAAATTGAGTCTGCATTCACAGCAAGTGTCATGGTGTCTCATTAAACCATCAGTGCTTGGAGAAAGTGCTAAAACCTGATGGGTTTCCCACAAGCATCTGCCTAGGAAGAGGGAGAGGTGTCACAAAATGACATGTCAACAGAGGCCATGTAGTTTGTGCTCCTCACACTGCACATCATTTCTTACCCGTGCATACGCTCCTCCTGCAGGATGAGAAATGCATGAATCAGTCATACTGCCTGTTCCATGTCCTGTAAATTAGAGAAGGATGCAGCTGGTTTGTCTTTTCATTTTCTGTGCTCTTTAATTGCCTCTTCATTATATCATCCAGCGTCCCTTTCTCCAGCCCCTTTCATATCCATCTTTGAGAATGATGAGCAGTCAAGTGTGACATGCCCTGAAGGTGACTGTCAAAACACTCTGAATTATGCAGTGGTCCAGTATTCCTTTTCTTCTTTCTCTTTCTCCTTTAAGTATTGCTGGAAGAAGAGTTGCAGTGATCGATTGGAAGGTCAGATTTCCTTTTAGATTGGGTGGAACACTTTGGATTTTGTATGATTTAAAAGGTAAACCTTGGCAAGTCTTTCAGTGTGCCGAGGCTTTCCACAGTGTTGGTATGGAGCATTGTGGAGTCTCCTTCTGTGGAGACATTTGAAAGCTGTCTGGGTACAAAATCCAGAGTAGGGTGCTCTAGGAAACTTGCTTGAGCAGGGAGCTTGGACCAGGTGATCCACTGTGGTCCTTTCCAGCCTTACCCATTCTGTGACATAATCCTGGGTTTCTGTGGATCACTCCAGACGTCCCACTGTGAGCTCCTGCTTGTTCCCTGCTTTGTGTTCCCAAGTTTTTTAGTTTCAAATGACTGACTTAATTGGCTTTCTGATGGCCAGATACTTTTGTGTAATGACATCTTCCCAGGGATTAATCTGTTTTTTTCCTCCTTAATTTAAGGAGCAAATGTCTGGGGCTATGTCTGGGACTGGTGTTGTGCTGGTTTGTGCAGTTCCCATCTCTCCCTGTCTATCACTACTGCAAAGCTGTGGTTAAAGAAATCTTTTCTCCCTTAAGGCAAAACAGGAGGAGATGCATGCAGGCTGTGCTGACATTACCTTTGATAGCTGTGCTTGAGCTTGGCTGCAGCTCACAGGGCCAGGTGGCTCCATCCAGCTGTCCCCATCCCCAGTGGAAGGGACACTCCACAGAGCCAACATTCCCATATGGCTGAGCAGCCCTGCCTGGGGACCCCGTGACGTCCCCTGGGGCAGGCTGTGGATAGGATGACAGCCACCTTTCCAGCCACAGAGAGAGGAAAACAGGCAGTGCAGGGGGACCCTGAGCCAGTGGTGTCCCCAGGCTGGGAACTGAGCCATGGTTGGGTCCATCCAGCCCTGACAGCCAGGCTGTGCTGCTCGGGGAGGAGGAGGAGGCTCTCCAGGGATGTGCCTTTAAAGCACATTGCAGTCACAAAATTTAATTGACACATTTCAGAGCCTTAAACCTAAAGTGCAGCCTCGGGAAAAGGGAATGCCTGTTAGGCTTCTTTAAAGGATCCAGGATTTTATATAATAATAACAGCAACAACAACAGCAATAATAGTAATAATAACAACAACTACTTAGCTAGGACCTACACAAAATCATTGATGTTTGCCTTTGCCATCAGCTTAATGTGCATTTTGCTGATGCACAACTCCTGGTTGATACTGTTGCATAAATAAAATAAGCCCTGTTAATTTTAAACTACTTGAGAAATGTATACATGCAAAAATGTAAAGCTTACAGAAAAAGGGCAAAATCAGCAGGAAAAGAGAGGGATTATTTTCAACAGTTCTCTTTTAATTAGAACAATAATTAATTCTTTTCCCTGACATGCACATACAGATTACTCTTTTAAAATATTCCTGCTTGAAATAAAATGACTTAAAGCTACATAGCGGAAGAACAGATCATAAATCTAAAGGAGAAAAATCAGGACCATGTGTATTTTGAGCACACCTTTGGAATCCAAAATGGTCACTGGAATGCAGGCCATAAAATCTAATGGCAAGGTGAACAAAATACTCCTCGAGACCTGAGTGCTGAAAACAGGCAGAGGCTTCATGCAGGCACTGGCTCCGATGAAGTGGAAAATGGAGTTAATATTTTGCACATACACAAATCAAACCAACTGTGCTCCTTTCCAGGGAACAAAATGCTTCCTACTTTTGGTCTAGATGCACTATATTGCCATAAATTTTTCTGGCCTTATAGCCTTTGAAGGTTGCTCAGGGAGGAATCTTGTTTGGAAAGTGGGTGTGGAAGCAAGAGATCACTTTAGGAAGGGTGGAAGAGGGTGGAAGAAAGGCAGAAGCAGGCACAGGTGGGAGGAGGAGGAGGAGGAGGTGGTGGAAAGCCACTGAAGGTGCAGCACCAGAGCTGGGTTGAACCTGGGACCAGCTCTCCTCCACAGGGCAGTTGTCACTGCCCCAAGGCTGCCAGAGTTCAAGAAGAGTTTGGACATTGCTCTCAGGTGGAATTCTTGGGGTTGTGCTGTGCAGAGCCAGGAGCTGGACTCAGTGATGCCATCTCTGTGGGTCCATTCCAGTTCAGGATATTCTATGATTCCTCAGCTGAGGGAGGTGCCAGCAAGCCTCTGGGGGCCTATTTCCTTTGTTGGGGGCTGTGGAACAGGGATAGTTTTACTGGGGTGAAATGGGCTTGTTGGGAGGGTCTGCTCTTTGATGGTGGTGATGGAGAAATGCCAGAGAAAGGTGGAGAAAAAAGAGAGCAACACATCAAAGGCTGGTGGAGAGGCCAAAGGTGAAGAGAGGGGAGAAAAGAGATGTGTTTCTGGAGGAATGCAGGCAGCCATTGCTTACGCCATTTTTCACTGTATCATCACACAATTCCCTTTACAACTCCCTCAGCCATGCCAGAGGAAGCTGCAGTGTGGCAGCCATACCCCAGCTTGCAGCCATTGGCTCCCAAAAACATCTCTGTGAGGCAGCACCAGCACCTAAAGCTTGGTCTCTCAGCATCCTGGAAAGCCTCTGAAAAGTGTTGGGCACAGCAGGGAAGCATCTCACTGCTTCCCTGTAATTAGACTTGTGAAAATGCCTCCATGGAGAAGAAAAGCCTGAAGAGCTTGCTCCTGGGTGGGAGATTTCTCCCCAGGGCTGATCCTGCAGGCAGGTAGTGCCAGCCTGGCTCAGCATTGCATTGCTGAGATGTGCTGCCCAGCCAGGCTTTAATTTCTTATGGCGGTGATTAAGACTACTCATTTAGGGACATAAAAGGAGTTGGCCCTCTAATTGCATGTACAGATGTTTGCAGACATAAAGCAAAATGATGCAGGGAGGCTATAGCATCCTGCTCGCTGTTCTGTACAGGGAGACCAGTGCCAAAATGAGGAATTAGAAGGACAGCATGAAAAATAAACATGAGGAGCTTTTGTTCACCTGGAAAGGAGATCATACTGGAATGGCCATCAAAGGAGAGGTGCAAAGAGAATGTGTGTGTGATAATGGAGTTCATGTTGTCCATGCCGGGTTATTTTGCTGTTATCCAGGGCAGGCTTTGGGCCACAGAGCCACAATCATTACAGCCACAAAGACCTCACCAGCCCAATCTCCAGTGGTGCTAATTAAGAGAAAGGAGTTTCTTCCATTTCCTTTTTGATAAACTGATTTCCACACATTAATTCATTTGGTTACTTTTCTCCAGAGGCTGGCAAGCCAGGGAAATGCTGTTCCCTTTGCTGTTTCTGTTAATTAAGGTAGGGCTGAGGCACCCTGGTGAACCTCAGGTACCTCTCAATTTGCAGAGGGCTTTGCAGCACTGAAATGAGCTGCAGGGCTGGAGACATGTTTCACCAGGGGCCTCAGAGGTCCACAAAACCTTTCATTACAGAAAGGAAGTCTGGTTCATCCAGACTGTGGAGGTACAAAGGAGTTGTAATCCTGTATTTCCACCTGCTAGAGTGGTCTAAAAATGACTTTTTTTTGCTTCTAGTGAACCTCAAGTCTTGTCTTGTTCAGCTGAACACAAAGAGGACATGGTGTAGTAAGGGACCACAGGGATGCTTCCCAAGAGATCCACACCAAATCTGCTCCTTTGCCTTGGGCTGCTGCTCCCTCCTGCCTTTCATGGTTTTCATGAAGTCCCACATGGCTGGAGAAACTGTTGAATCCTCCTCTCTGCAAGGGCCTCATCTCCTTTGGTGAAAAGTGAGGGGTTTGCTCTTACCCTCCTGTGTCTATGTGACCTCTCAGCCTAATCTTTGGTGGATTAAAAGGAACATTTTCATTCCCTACCCATTAATCCCTGCAGCTTGGATTCATGATCTGAGGAGGAGAGATGTGGGCATATTCCAGATTTCCTTGGATGGTTGGGATTTGCCTTTCATGTGTATCCAGACAGGTGTAGCCCATCCTCATTCAGTGCCACATTTCAGCTGTGCCAGTGCTGCTCCAGGTACCAGTGGCTGCAGGTTTTTGTGCTGAGGCCCACCCCTGAATAAGCACCTTTCTTCTTCTATTAAACAATTCCAGTTTTCATTTCTTGCTTGCCCTTGATCAGCACTTGGCACTGACTTTGGTCTAGAGAGGTTGTATAAGTAAAGGCAGTCACAGCACGTGTCATTTGTGGAGATAAATGGTTAAAGGTCTCAAGTTCAGCTCATAGCACTGATTTCTTGGGTCTTTTCTTTGTTTGTTTCAGGGCACATCCGAGTTTTGAGGACAGCTAAAGGTGATGGAGATGACACCTTAATTGAAAGGGGTCAGAGTGCTGCATATTTCTCTTGCATTAACATTCTGTGCATATTCCTTTTTAAGCCCAAAGGTGCTGTCCACTGTTCCTTGCTGGCCTTCAGAAAGTGAACTCCTGGTAAAGGGCTTAAAAGACAATATTAAAAGGGGAGAGAAAAAACTGAAAAGGGGATTACAAATCTAATAAAAATTGTTCTAAAGAGTAGAGAGTATCTGCTGGACAGGAAATATATTTGAGTTTCTGACTAGCTGCAAAATACCTCAGCCACAGAAAGTCCTGAGCAGAGGGTGAGCCTGGTGCTCAGTTAATCATCAAAGACAAGCAGAGGACACTCAGCTTGCACAGGGATCAGGTCTGAAGCCACCTCATGCATATTGCAGTGGCTCTGCCTGTGCTGGTGCTGGGGAGCTGATGGAGCAGCTGTGGAAGGATTTGCTGATGCCTCTTTGTGTGTGCAGGCTGTGCTGGTGGGGATGGATTGCCTGCTCTGGGAGGTGACAGCCAGCCCACTGTATGCTTGGTTCACCACCTGCTTGGGGTATATGGTTGTCACACAGAGATCTTTGGTGGTCTGGGAGTTGTAGAGCTCTGAAAATGAGTGGTTCTGTGCCTTTGCCCAGTGCACTGGTCTCAGCTTTCTTCTGGAGGGGGGGCAAGTTATTTGGGCATTCAGGTTTCATCAGCAGATGCTACTTCTAAATCCCTCTGCTTTATGAGGGAATATTGGCTACTGCACTCATCCTATGCATCCTATCAATTATCACGTGGGTAACTGAAGATTTTTCATCAGTATCTCCCAATTCTGGTTCTGACCACAGAGGTGGAAGTGCTTTCAATCCCACCAGCAGACAGTGGAGAAGGCAGCAGCTCCAATTCTGCCTGTGCTCCCTTCCCTGAATGCTTTTGTGTTACAGGGTGAATATTTCCAGGTTGGGCCCATTCTTTCAGTGGATGCTCTTTGTGCCAGTGCCTTTCATGTGAGCGTGGGTGGGACAGGCAGGATGCTGGCACAGCCCCCTCTGTGTGCAGGGCACAGCCCCCTCTCTGTGCAGGGTGTATGAAGTGCCTCGTGGAGACTTTGTTGGAGTCTTTCTAAGAGCATCTGCCTCCAGTTGGGGTAATTAGTACTCTCAAGCTGTAGTAGTGAGTATCACATTGATGGAATATGAAAGTGAGCAAAATGTCAGTTCAGCACTGCGTGGAGGCCTCACTGACACACAGGCTGCTTCTGAAATTGCTGGCATTTTTTTCACTTAATTGCCTTTTTAATCATAGTGAAATTGCTCCTATTTGCATGAATATTCCAACAGCAGGATCAGTTTGCTCTTGTCACAGATACTCACTACATATCACATGCAGTTTTGCTTAATATGCCTCATATTTAGAGGATCAAACTTTTCCCTCTCTGTTTTATTCTTTTGTTTCCCTCTGGCTGCCACAGGATGGGCAAATATTTTTTGTTTGTTTCAAATGATGTGTTGAAAGAATTAAAATGGCTCGAGAAGACTCTAGGGAGAGCTTATAGCAGACTTCCAGTACCTAACAGGGAATTACAGGAGAGCAGGAGAGGGACTTACAAGGGCATGGGGTAACAGGACAAGGGGGAATGGCTTCAAACTGCCAGAGGGCAGGGTTAGATTAGATATAAGGAAGAAATTCTTCCCAATTAGGTTGGTGCATCCACTTCCAGGGATGGCTGCTCCATCCCTGGAAGTGTTCAAGGCCAGGTTGGATGGTGCTGGGATAGTGGAAGGTGTCCCTGCCTATGGCAGGGATTGGAACTGGACGATCTTTAAGGTCCCTTCCAGCACAAACCATGATATGTTTTTGTCATTATATGTTCTCCTCTGCTCAACTCCCTGAAGGCTCCCTGAGAATTAGAAAACAAAATTCCTGGGAGTGATCCTGGACTGGTACTGCTGTTCACCCTGCCAGCATCAGTATGAAGTGCTCCTGATTTAGTGTAAAATGTAAAACCACTTGCACCTGAATAGTCCTTGTCACTGCCAGCACCACTCAGGACTGGTGTAACTGCTGGGCATGGCAGTCTCTGCCCTAGGTCAGGTGGCTTGTAAAAACCACCCAACAATTCAGTGTTCAGGCTGTTCACAGGACAAGAGGCCACGGATGGGGACAGGCCTGCACAGAGCAGGGGGGCAGTGGCCTCAGCAGCCTGGCCAGGGGGGTACCCAGGTGCAGACCTTGCTTGGGAGGCTGTTCTGGTGCAGCAAGAGTGGCTGGCATGGCCAGGGATGCCCTTTGCCCTGAGGATCTGTATCCTCCAGGAGGTGTTGGAAACAACCTGTGATGTTGGAGACCCAGATGTTGATGAGGATGTCACAGCTCCCTCAGATGGATGTGCTCAGGTCTTGGTAGGGGGCAGTGAGAACATTGCTCAGGGTTAGCAGCACATGAAGATGGACCCATCCACTTCCAAGGCAGTAAAGCAGTAGGAAACAGGCTGGGCAATCAGTCATCTCCAACTGTCAACTTCTAAGCAGAAAACATTGATTTTAATGGTAATTTCTGCATAAAAATTAATGGCACTATAAAATCTTAATTTGGAGTTTCAGAACAAATAATGTAATAGTAAAAGGCAGCATCCTGGAGTAATTTGAAAATGAATTAGGCCAGTGGAATGAAACTCTCCCCACTGAGACGCCTTTAATTGATCATCTCCATAACAGCTAGTTTACAAACATATCATGAGAGCTCTTGCTGCCCTGGCACCTTCCAGGCAGCACACCCAGCATCAGTATGGAAACCAGAACATCCCCTCCATGTTCCTTCTGGGTCCCAGCGAGGGTATGATGGGGAGGAAATAAATCAAGTGCAGTCATGTGGTCTGTACAACATGAGTCTTTGAGATTTGAACAGAGGGAAAACACTCTCCCACAAGTAGCAGAAACCACAAATCTAAAATTAGCCAAGCCCTTCAGATTGGCAATAGGCAAGTGGTGAATCCCTGTGGATGCTCTGTGCTGACAGCACTATTAATACACCAGCCAAAGGCTTGGGTGAGGGTGGGGAGAGCTCTGTGTGCATTGGGAGTAATATGTTTTCAACATCTGGTCTCGTTCATTGGAGCAATACCAGGGGCTGAGCTGTGATACAGGGCAGGAATGCTAGAGACTTCCTCTGAAATGTAAAAAAAAATTTGCTGCTTCTTACTTAATTACAGTCATGCCAATTGCTATGTTGAAATGCTGCTTTAAAAGCCTTTGTGAGTAATTAGTGTCAAAAATATAAGATCTACAAAGCCATAAACTCACAGCTTGGTAATATTACCAAGTACTAATTAAAAAAAGAAAAAAGAAAAGTCTCTTTTTCATGATAAGATTTCCAGCATAGCGAAAGATAAAAATGATGCAATTTGCAGATGATAGGAGAGGAAAAAAGGAACCTGAGAGAAGGATTGAGGAGAGAAGAAAGTCAATATCAACAAGGCTGTAGATCTCTGAGTGATTTGGTAATGGTAAGGGTAAGGGAAGTGAAATATTGAAGTCTAAAGACAGAAATATAGTCAGGAACATGTCCTGGAAGCTTGTTCTGCTATGCCACAGAAATAAGGCTGAATATCAGGCACTATGCACAGGAGGGCTAAAAATACTGCTGTATTTGGGACTAAACCTGGCATGGCTCTCAGGAGCAGTTGGGAATTGCAGGAATGTCCTATGTGGCAGAAAAATTAGAGATGTCTTATGGAAATCTGCAAGTGGTATCGTGGCATCTCGTGAGGGGTGTGTGACATCCCACCCATATTCCTCCTGACCAGTCTGGACCCCTCTCTGGACTGTTGTTACAGAGCAGATCCAGGCTGGCACAGGGAAACCAGGCTCACACACAGCAGCTCCGAGGGTTTGGTTGTACTGAGATGAGGTGTTTATCCTTTGGAAAAAAGATTAGGAGAGACCTCATTAAGGTATAAAGAAAACCCTGCTGGGAATAAAAGATCAAGGCTATTTGGGTTATTGTCAAATCCATGTGTCAAGGGACATAAAGCTAGTCTGAAGAAGGACCTGAATTCTACGAAACATAAGCTTTTTTTTTTTTTTAACAGCACTTAATAATGCAATTATAATAACAACTTGTGCTTTCTCATGCCTTCCAATTTAAGATCTGAAAGCACTTCACAAACATGAATTAAGCCTTCCAGGACTGTTGCGAGGTACAGCAAATATTCCTCTCTTTTACAAACTGAAAAACTGAGGAACAGCATGAGTACAAGGCAGCACAGCATGTGGAGGAGTATGTCTTTATTTTAATCATGTTAGGCATTGCCTCAGGGCTTTGTTTGCTCACCAGGTGCAGTCCTATGGCTGTCCAGAATCTGTCTCCTGATGATGCTGTGGAGTTTTTCATTCTGCACCTTCCTTTCAGATCCCTCAGCCTTTATGGAAATGGTCATTTGTGAACAGGGAAGGAGAGCACTAGAAGGTGGCCACACAGCCATTGATGCCTTTGGCTGCTCCAAGATCCCAGGTGTCCCTTGACACCAGTGGATTGAGTTTTGTTGCCCCCAGCCTCCTTAGTGTTTCAGTGTGTGCCAGCAGCACCCAGGGCAGAGGGGCTCCTAAGCCATTTGCATCCAGTGTGGTTTGTAAATCCCTGTATTCAGAGTGTCACTGTGCTGTCAAGGGATGTCCCTTCCTCTGGTGCCCACCACATGGCTGAAGAACAGGGGAACCACAGGCTCATCTTTTGAAGTGTTTCTCTAAGGTTTCTGTTCTCATTCCCAACTCAACAGAAGCCCCTGCAGGCAGGTGGGCATTTGGGACTGGGAGCTGGGCTGTTTGATTGCACCAGCCATGAGAAGGAAGCTGCCAGTGGTCTGGTTGCACATCATGGGCTATTTCCAATCTGGAATTGTGGACTGCTCCTTTCACCTTGACAGTGCTCTGGTGGTGGGACCATTAGTATGGGTGGCAAGTCAGCAGGAAATAAAATTGTCCTCCCCTAACAAGCTGGCCTCACCTGACCTTGAAGACATTATTTTGTTTCCTGGATGTTTTAAATTAAGTGGCATTTCAGCTAAGGTAGTTACATATAAATTGGTTGGGGTAATGCTTGCTTGAGCTGAACATGCCCAGCTAGTGCCTGTTAACTCCCTGGTTCTGCATCCATTCCTGCCTCTCTCCTTTGCTCACCAGCACAGGTTCCCTTTAGATATCACAGATATCTAGACACATGCATTAGCTCCCTTTTTTCCCTCACTCTCCCCTCTTTGTAGCATGAGAATAGAGAGCAGCCTGCTTCAGCAGGTGAGCTATGCACAGAGCTTGGGGTCTGCCTTTAGTGTGCCCTGATGGCACATGGGTGAGCAGGATCCAGGGTGACATCAACAGGAGGCAGCTGTACTTGGGAAGAGACTCTCACAAGTCCATGGCACATTTTGTTTGTTTCCATACCTCAAGTTCCTCCTCTAACTCTGAGATCATACACAAGAATATTTCTTCAGGTTGCAGGATGAACTGTTTAGTGGTTTCTTATCATCCAGAGGACCAAATATCCCTTGGATTTTTCTAAAGGCCGCTTTGCACGAAAGCATTCCTAGAAAAATTAATCTTCCTCATTGGTATTCAAGGCTCAGTGTTGGGGGAATCTTACTTTTCTTCCACCATGCAGCTAATCACTGCATGGGGCTGTGCTTGAGCTTCAGCAGCTCACTGTTGTTTGGTAAAGATTAAAAAATAACAATTGGTGGTGTCATCAAATCAGTGCAGCCACTGAAATCAAAGCCTCAAACACCATCAAAGGTCTGCATGTCTCACAGAGCAAAAAGCCACAAGAGCAACAGAATGGCTGTGCTGCCACTGCTGCTTTGATCCCATTGGTGATGTTGGGGAGGAAATCAGATTGCAGCATTCCTCCTGTCTGCCTTCCACACTGAGAGATCCTGAGTGCATCAATAAACAGTAGAAAACAAGGAGGGCATGTGTTCAGGAGCACTTCAGGCTTTGGGATGAGTGTTTCTAGAGAGTTTGTGGGAACAGAAATGTAACTGAAATCAATGGCAGCATTTGTGCTGTTTAATGACCAGCCAATACGAGGCAGCACTGGAGTACAGTGTGTTCTCACCTGCCTCTGTGCTAAGTGGACAAGCTGCTGCAAGGTGATCCAGCTGGGAAGTGTGCCTGTGAGTTACACCCTCTGCAAGGGAGGCTGGGATCCCACGAGCTAAGCCTGTGTCAGAGTGAAAAGGCTGTGACCTGGGAGCAGCTGCTGGTCAGAGCAGCAGAAAGGGTGTTCAAAGCCAGTGCTGGTGTGTATCAGTAGCAGACCTGAGTGCAGAAGGAAATAAGGGCTGTTTATCTCCTGGATAGATATGGCACTTCAATGGAAGATGGGATTGAATTTTCCAGCAGCACCTCTGCAGCATCTGTCCTGAGCTGGAGGCAGCTTTTTGTCATCCCTGTGCTTTCCTTGCCCTGGTGCTCAGAGTGATGGCTCTGCTCATCCTTAATGCAGATGTAGGGCTGGGTGTCACTGCACCCTTGAGGGTCAGTTGTGGGAATCTCCAGACTCCATTATTCTGACATTATTGCTGTATTAGAAGGGGAAAACAGGGTGAAAACCTGCAGCAGCCTTGGTAGAAGAAGCAGTTGTCCATTGCAACGTGTTTGTTACCATTCTGAGCATGGAGTCAGCTTAATGCCATTTGGGTCACTGCTTCCAGGGCTGGAGGCCACAGACAGAGACAGGCTGGACTGGATGGTGTCCTGGTGTTGGTGGCTGTGCAGTCCCAACACTCTCTCTCTATGATATCCTGATTTAGAGGGAGAATAGAAGATGATGGTGGAGGTGAGGTGATGCTGCAAGGCTTTAGAAGACACTTCTCTGTAAAGAAGGATTAGAAACAGGCTGGAGTCCTGATGAGATAGGATTATTTCTGCACCAGCAAGTCCATTTAATGGCTGAGGATGAGTATTCAGCGCTGGGGACACATGGAGAAGGTTCAGGTGTCTGAATTAGCATCCAAGTTAGTTTCAGGTGCAGCCAATGCTTTCAAGACATCTGTGCAGCTGAGCCAAATTCTGGGAAGATGGGCATCATGTTTGCTACCAACCTAGACAAACTCTGCTTTAGACTTTGGAAAATTGTCAAGGATTTGGGTTTTTTCTTCTCTAATGCATGCTGGCAAGCTGTGGCAGGAGAAGGTGCTTGAATCCAGGTTGGACTGAACTCTGAATGAATCCATGTGTTGATTTGCTATCCTGTCTCATTTCAGCCCTTGCAGATCCCACAGCCAGGTGAAGGGCCATTTGCAGTGGTGGTGAGGGATAAGCCAGGACACCCTGTTGTCTTTGTTAGTATTCAACTGGAGTCATGCAGGATCAGAGCTCTGATCTCTGGTTCACACAATTCAGCTGTTGTAGGTTGTCTGGGTGTCAAGGTGGCCTCTAAACCAGGGAGGCCACTGGGGCTCTGCAGCTCTGAAGACAGAGACCAGTTGTGTTGCAGGTGGAGCTGGTTGTCAGTACTCTTGTCCTGCAACTGGGCATCAACATATTTTTAGGAGTTTTAGTGAGTCCCAGGAAGGAGAGGTGTAATTCATCTGCACAATCCTGCTCCTGGCTGTGCTCTCCTGGCTGCTTTCTCCACAGAGCTGTCCTGCCTGGACCCTCTGATGGAGCACCTACCATTCTTTACAACCAGGAGCTCCTTTTTGGCAGCTTTCTCTTTGCAGCCTGGCTGTCATGGCTCTCTGTCTGCTCATTTTGAAATGCCCTTACAATGGCCCTGGACTTCTCTGGGAGAAATTTCCTGTATTTCTCCCCACACTCAACAGGAGTGTCAGCATCCACAGGATTTCTTACAGCTCTGAGAATGCCTTCCACTGGGAACCTGCCTGCGCCAAAGTACCCTGGCACAGTTTGAGCTGCAGTTTCATCTGATCCTTTTAAGAGTTGGGAATGGCTGTTTTGATGTCTGATATCTGTGAACATGAAAGGCTCCTTTCCTTCTTACTGTGCACTGGGCAGGGCAATGCCTGTCTCTCCCAATCAAAAATGTAATCCAAGATCTCACTTCTTGTAAAAAATGTATTAAGAAGACAGAGAAACGACACAGCAGATTTCTGTTGGTTTCACTGCTGGTTTGTTCTGGTTTCTACTTCTGTGCTTCTCTCTCCTGCCTTTCACAAAAGAACTCCCACCTCAACTTTCCCCGTGTCTTGACATGTTTAATTGCAAAACATTGAGCTTTGAAAACAAAACAAACAAACAAACAAACAAACAAATCATTGCATTTGATTCAAACAAAATATTGATTGTCCTTGAGTTCCCACACCACAGATATTGGCAACATTTTGTCAGCACCAAGAGTGAGTAGAAGGATCACAGCAAGAAAACAAATTTTCCAACTGGAAGGAAAAGAAGCTGAGCCAGGAAAATAGCTGTGCCCCATCACTCCCTGTCCCACAGCTGCATCTTAATAAATGGTCTGCTGACCTGCTGTTAAGGTTTCCAGTTTACAGTAAGCAGCATTTCCCTTAAACAAGATACTGATAAAGTGAAACAAGGGAATGGAGGGGGTGGAGAAGAAATTTGCAAAACATGCTGGAGTGAGAAAGTCGGAACATACCGTGTGTGTCTTGGGAGTGAGAACATGTCTCAGTGTGTGAATAAATATATAATGTATAGACATATGCTCTCTCTTCTCAGAAACTCTCCAAGTAGTCCCAGATTTTGCTGCTTTCAGTAACATGGCAAAGGAAAAGGCAGGGGAAAGTTGGAGCTGGTGATTGAGGGTTGTAGTATGATGGTTTGGGTGGAGCATCCTCACTTTCTGAAAAGGAGACTGGTCACAAAGAGGGTCTCAGGCATCACCTGAGACTGTGTGAGGAGCAGGTGGTCTGTCTGGAGAGACACAATGCACTCAGGTTTGCTCATTTTCATCTTGCAGACAAAGGCTAATGGAGATCAGATTTCCACACAAATTCAGCTGAGCAAGAAAGAGAATGGGAAGAGGAGTCAGGAAAGTGTTAGCACAAAGTTATTTGTTAAATGGATTTTTTTATTGTTTCCCATGAAGTCTGCACAGAGCTGTTGTCCTCTTTTAAATTTCTCTTCTGGCATTTGTTCCCCTATTCACTGCCTCCACAATTCTCCCATTCAAGTCAAAAAAGCTACCTCTGAAAGACCAGTGTAACATTAGCAGAAATTACTAGCAGCAGTGATTTCAATATTCAAATGGACAATATATTTAGTAATAGACTGGGAGTTGCATAAATAGAGTATGAATGCCTGGTAATGAATCATATCAATAATTTTCACATACAGACTGTGCCTTACATTTCTCAAAGGCCTTTACAAATACCAATTGATTCTCACAGCAGGCCTGCTCAGTGGAGGAGTTGTTATTAGTTTTACTGGAGGGTGAGGATATTGAGATGCAGAGAAATGATGCTACTTGTGTAGTTCATGCTGGGACCCAGAGTGAGGAATAAACTTGGAAGCTCCTGACTCACAGCTCTTAATCATGGGGCTACATAGCTCTTTGTGATTTCTTTGGCTTGGCTGGAAGTTGCAGTCCTCATGGAGAGAGGTTTCTGTCAGGCCCCAAAATCTGGGGCTGATGGGATGTGGGTAAAGGCAGGAATGATTAATACAGAATGGGGATGACAGAACTGGTCTTGATCGAGCTGTGTTTCAAGCTTACAGTCAGGATTAGGACCCCTGCCCCACACAGATCAGGACTGGAGGTTTTTTGACCTATGGAAACATGGTTTTCCATGAAGAAAAATGGCAGCTAATGCAGCCAAACTCCATGAAGAGAAAAGGGCATCTTGAATCCAGCTGCACTTTGTAACTCTCACCCTCCTCAGTCAAGGAAGGTAATGGCTGAAGAGTACCTGAAATACTGGAAGTCTCTTTTCTAGTGTAGCATCTGAGCCAGCATTCACCACCCTGCCCATCCTCTGTTTACTGTTGCCTCTCTTAATTCTGCAGTAAATTGTTGCAGCTCTTAATGTTTCTCCCAGTGACCCCGGGATGCATTCAGTGATGAGAAGAAAGGCAGGTTAAACAACACATGCCTCAAACAAGGAAAACCTAATTTATCTTTTGCCCTCATGCTGTACTGAACTCACCAAGGCTGACTCACTGCTCAGGAGAAGAGGCCATGCTCTCAGCTTGTGTAAAACCATGACATGGTACTCCCAGCTGTCTTTTCAAACACATCTTATTCTAGCATTTTACTTGATGTTTTGAGTGACAGTGTACACTGAGAAATTGTCTAGAAGCTAGCCACAGTGGCACTTGGCTTTTTATTTTTCTGAGAGGTTACATCATTTCCAACACATCAGCATCTTAAGAGTCCTTTAAATTGGCAGAACAGCATGCACTGCATTGCACTTGTCTGTATCAAATTTCCTCTGCTGTAGCATTGCCCAGTGACCCAAATTTCACAGGTTCTCATGGTCCCTCAAAGTTCTCCACAGTCCTAAGCCACCCAAGTCATTTTGCCATCTCACAGGGAGTTTTTTGTGCTCTAAATCATCAGTCCTTGGGCTGAAACTATCAATTCTTGTGATCATGTTGCCAACTCTGCTCCACAGTCCTCCTGGAGACTGGCAGGGGACTGAGGATGGGGAATAATCCAAGTTCCTCTGGAGCTGAAAGACAAAGAAGGAATGGGCAACCCAAATTGTCTTTTCAGAACTGAATTGCTGAGCCCCAGCCCCAGTCTGGCGAGCTCTGCCTGCTCTTCATACAATGACCAGAGGCAGAAGGCAACAACCTGGAACCCACAACCCAGAACCAAATTTTCCACCTTGGACTTGCAGCCTTTGGAAAGAGCATTTGTATTTCTCAGGGCTGTCCCACAGAGACAAACTTTAACTTTCAAGCTTTAAGAACTGTTTTAACAAGTTTATTGAGCAACTTCATTGTCTTGTCTTCTAGATGAAACTTATCCACATCTACTCTTTCCAATTTTTTTTCTCTCTACCTTCTTATCAATCTATTCAGCATGGAGTTTTACCTTTTCCTGGCCATTTTCTGACTATAAATAATACTCCTTTTTAGTGATCTTTACCTGATGTAAATGATATTTGCAGTTTCATTAACTCTTTCAGAGAAGAATCTGCATGTCAGAAAGGCTTTCTTCTACACTGTGATGCTCTTTCAGCCAGATTATGTTATATTCCTCTAGGCTCTACCCCAGGTATTTTGTTCCATTAAATGATTCTAGCATGTTTAGGGAATAGATTTTTTTTTCTCTTTTTTTTTTTTTTTTTTTTGCCTTTTCCCTTCTTAAGAAAAAGAAAGAAAAAAGGAAAACATAGCAACGACAGCATGGCAACAGCAGCTGCAGCACAAAGGAAAAATAGGCAAACAGAATTCCGAAACACATATTCACTGGTAAGCTATTTTTACTGGTTGGTGAGTGAGCATGTGGGGGTATTATAACAAAATAAGTGAGAAAATAGCTTACAAATAATTCATAGGTAACTTTAGATGAGAACACATCTTAATGACTTCATCCTCCTAGCTAGGCCTCGTGCTGTATGAATTTCCACATGCACAAACTTAAAGGTCACTTCTGATCTATGCTATTTATACATTGCAAATTTTTACACAGACACATATATAACACTCCACACAAAAAAAATAATGTCAGTGGAGCATTAAGGTTAAATAACAGGGCACTAAGTAAAGAATTGTGCCTCCCTGCATAGCAACTTAAGGATAAATCTATGTCATTAAATCTGCCTCTGCCTTTGCACTGGAGAGCAGAGATTTCCCTACAGCCTGGGTGTTTTGTGGGGTCTTGCAGGGTCTGTCCATGGCTCTTGCCTCTGCTGCTGACCTGCTTTGTGACCCTGGACACTTCTCATTGCTTCTCTGGGGACTTCTTTCCCCATTCCCCTTTTGTCAGGAGCACACAGTCAGGAATGCTTTTCAGCATGTACTGAAAAGTGACAAAATAATAAGGAAAAGCATCTTCCTTCACCAGCCTGATCTAGTGGGCAGCATCCCACTGGAGTTGGAACTAGATGATCTTCAAGTCCCCTCCAGCCCAAACTATTGTGATTCTATGAAATCTTCTGCTTCACCATCCTCTCCCCAAAAGGCCCCACTCTCACTGCAGACCAGTAAACTGTGGGAAGTCTTTCACTAAATTAAAAAAAAATTCATTGAGTGCTTGAGAGAAACAGCCTCCAAAGTGTTGGACTCCTTTACAGTTACAGCCTGATCTGTTGTGCTGTGTGAGCTCTTTTTTTCTGTTCAGTCATGATCCATGGGAGACTGAAAGTAAACACAGTCTCTTAAGTCTCCTCCACAATCCTGATGCTTTTACTGGCACAGAGAGGAGCCCAGCTCGGCCCTCTGCAGCCAAAACTAGATTCATTTGTCTTTAGAAACAACACAAATCTGTTTTCCTGGTTAAATAAAGTCATTTGCAGGGTTCTGTTGTGGGAAGGATGTGTCAGCTCGTGCTGAAAGGAGCAGTCATGGGGATGAATGGGCTGGTTGTTGGGCTGGAACAGCCCTGTGCACACTGAAGGGCCCTTCCCCAGGCAGGCTGAGCCCTGGCTGGGATGGTGCCCAGGGGATGCTGCAGGTGCCTGGGCATCACTGCCAGCTTTATTGTGGCCATTCCCACCGTGCCACCGAGTTTGGGATTGGTTATTGCAGAATTAATCCCACATCTCACACAGAGCTTGGGGACAGCTCTGGTTTCTGCAGCAAAGGAGGCAAATGGGCCTGGAGCACTGAATCCTTTGTGTGGCTCTGTGCTGCCCTGTGGTGTAGGAAGCCCATTTCTTCTTGTCTGTCTGTCTCAAGCCATGCTGGTGCTTCCCTGCCCTTCAGAGGTGTGACAAGCAATGACTTTCAACGTGTTTCAATTCTCCTCACTGCTGTAGAGTGACTTGTTCTAGAAATTTTGGTGTGTAACTGGTAGGAAAAAAAGGTTGGTGATGTTCTCCAGAGGACATCAGGAATGAGGAAGCAGCAGCTAAAGTGGTTTGATTCCCTCTGAGATTTTTTTTCAAATGTAGTTGAAAACAAGCAAGTGAAATGAGATGCTTAGAAGCACTGTGTTTGTGAGGTTCTTTCTGGTTTTAAATTACTTTGTTTAAACATCTTTGTCCATGAAACCTCCGAGGGAGCTCATCCTCTCTTTTTTTCTCATCTGCATCTTCTGCTTTCTGTCTGGTTCTTGCACAAGAAAGAATGTTAAGTATCTCATGTACATCTGTATATACAGAAATAAATGTAATTGAGTTGTAAAATAGTCTGGTTGAGCAGGAGGAGGTCAGTGATCTCAAATAATCCTGACACTTTAGTCAAGACCTGCTCTGTATTACAGTTCAGATTTGCTGAGGTCTTTTCCTGTGGCCTTCTGTAATATCTGAAAATATATAAGTGCTTTTCTACAATTTAGAGCACAGCCTAGATCTGAGGCATTTCAAGAAATACTTCTTGACTCTTTTGCTGTTATGTTTGTATTTTTTGCTTGTGAAAACAATTCTCAAGAGCATTGTTAGGTGGGTCATAGCAGGAACACCTCTGGTCTCACTGGAGAATGTGTGAAAGCAGGTTTGGAGGGCTTTTATTTTCACACCATGTTTCAGCTCTGTAGTGATAAATGTTTTCTGGAGTACAAACCTGAAGTCCCTCCCCTTGCAGGTCTCACTCGTTGAAATGTAGAAAGAGTTTTTTTTAATTCAAAGGATTTCTTAGCAGTCAGGTTGTGTCACACTTAGCCAGTGACAGGTCTGATCAGCAGCTTGGCAAGTAGCACAAAGTGGGAACTGCTGTTTATTTTAGCAGCTGATGGCACTAGACAGGTAGGATTAGTGCAGGACATAGGCAGAGAGGAAAGGTAATGGCACAGCATGGAAAAAAATGAGGGAGGAACAGATCTTTTAGGCAATTCTGTATTGGCAATTGACCTACAACTCCAAACAAGCCAGACATACACTACCAGAATTTTTACCATGCCCTCTGGGCTGTGTGCTGGATAATTCCCATGCCCTTCAGCAGGTGGGTAAATGCTGCTGAGTGAGATACCTGGGAGAGAAGCATTTGGAGTCCCCTGAAAATTATCTTGATTCAGGACAGTGTTTTAACCTTGCAGGTGTGGGGAAAGAAAAAATGTGTTTCCTTTTCTTGCAGGCAGAACCAGCCCCTGCACACACACCTGGGTCTAAAACCCCAACCAGTATGTGCTCCTTTCAGCCAGACCCACAGCATCCTGTGGGATGAGAGGATGTCACAGTGGCTTTGTTGCTGCAGTACTGTAACCACAAACAGCCCAATTACTTAAAATGGGCCTCAGCCAGTTCATTCATATTTCATTAAAAACTCTTTCAAAGATAGGCATATAGAGCTAAGAGCTGGCTCCAGCCTTAGTTATTTACATCAGGATGGGGGTGATAAAATCTTTTATTAGTGTAGTGTTTAAATATTTTGGCTCTCTATTCCAATATTGTGGCAAGAAAGAGCCATATGTGTTCCTAGAAAGAGAGCCTGGTGCAGCCGTTAATCAGGAGAGGATCTATTAATGTATTAACATTCAGAATAATGAGCAAAACCAGCATGCACTGCAGAGACTAACACATATCTCTAGTCTGCAGTTTTGAAGTGTTTGGGAAATGTTGTGTTCCTCCATCTTTCTAAAACTGGTGTTCTGCCAAGAGAAGTTCTCTTCTGTTTTTAATTTTAGAAAGGTTAAATCTATTTACAAAAGCAAACATAGCATGGAGTGCTGAAAACCAGGAGGATGTGGGCACTAACAGGCTCCCAGGCTTCAGAGTTCACAGCAGGAGCTGACTTGGCAGGGAAACATGTAGGCTTGTCCTTTCTTTCCCTTTTAATACTAATGCTGAGTAGGGGACAAGGTATGAAGTCCAAGCTCCATACCAGCTCCCCATCACCACATTTCTCCAGAAAGCACAGGACAACGTGTGTGTGTCTGCAGATCACCACTGCACTTCAGGGAAGCTTGCTGAAAGACTTGGCACAGGAAAAGGGCAAATTTTAAAGAGCTCCAGAGTGGGAGAGATTGCTGGTTGAGCAGCTTGCATGCCTCGAGGTCATTGCTAATGAGCAGTGTCTTGCCTAAAGAAGTGAACATTTCATTTTAGTGCTGCTATGAAAAGCAGCCATACTGTGTCCCCTTTGCATCCCACACTACTGCCCACTTTGCTGTGGCATCTGGAGCAGGCTGCACCAGGAAGGGAAGGAAGCCCTCTTGAAGGATGTGGAAGGATGCTGAAGTGGTAGCAGAGCTCAGATGAGAGGAGCATGACAGCTGTTACCAGATCATGCAAAAAGCCTGCCAGCAAAAATGCATCAGTTTGTGTGATATCCGGGTGTCTTGTCTTCTGTTTTCATAATTGCATACATGGTGTCTGCATAAATCTCTTCCCCCCCTGCACTTGCAGCAAAAGGAGCTGACTGGAGGATGGCAGCACATCAGTGGGAGAACACCAGCAGGAAGAGACAACCAGTCAGATGTGTGTCAGATGGGGAGGCCCGGGGCCCCAGGCAGGCTCCTCAGAGGTTGCTCGAACATGGTGCACTTGCTAAACACAAAACCTCTCCTTTTCCCTTCGGGGAGAGGAGCATGTTCATCCAGACATGAGAACCAGCAGTGCTGTCTTGCCATGTTCTTCAGGAGCTTAGTGCCAAATGACAGCACAGGCAGCAACAGCAGGAGCTTTCAGCAAACGCGTCGTAGCCCAAAGGGCTGAGTGTCCCCTCAAGGGATACAGTGGAATTTCTCCTGCTGTTTCAGTGAATACTGAAATCTTCCTATTTATTCACTCCTTAACTGCAACCTCTGTCTCTTGAGCCATGGACTTTCTTATGGTGAGATCAGACCTGCCCAAGAAGAGAGGAGTCCTATGTGTCTTTGTTTCACATTGGATTTTACCATTAAAAACCCATTTCAATATATCTGGATATACCCAACATAAACAGGCCAGTTAACTGGTTTCCCTGCTATCTAGTTCTTCAAGGTTTCCTGCCTGTGGACTGCAAGTCTGGTTGAGTAACTCCACAAATAGAATTACTGATATCCATCAGCTCCATTATAAAAATTATAGCATCTTCTTCTCAGTATAAACTTCCACTTGTGGCTATAGATGCAGTCTGAGGAATGTGGGATTGTGAGCTGTTAAGGATTAAGACTCATTCTTGAGGACAGAAGAAAATCGTTTTGCATGTTCAGAATCAACTTCCTTCTTTGACTTGCTGGGTACTGACAACTCAGGCTTGCTTTGGTCCTGCTGGCAGTCATGCTGATGACAGCAATTTCAAATTAATAAAAACGAAGGAAAACGTGAGCCAGCAGAAAAGCAACAGCAGGAAAAGCACCTTCCCCAACCCACACTAACATCGTGGCATTTGGTTATTGATGTTGCAATGGCAACTAATGTTATTCCCAGAGCCAACACTTAAATTCCACTTTGGTAGATCATAACTGTAAGCAAGTCACAGGGTCCCACAGGAAGGGGTAATTATTGACCAATTCTTCTTGCTCTTAGATGAGCGGTGCCTTTGGTCTGCTGTGCAGAGCGCTGGCTCTGTGCAGAGGTGACTAATATGTGTCACCAATTTCCTTGATGTAAGGCTTGAACCTGCAGTTTAGCCCGGGGTGCCAGACTATGACAAACAAGAGCTAGAAGAGGGTAGTGAATAAACATGGAGAGAATTTCAGCTGTAATCTGCCATCAGGTCCATCTGTTATTCCTTCCCCCACAAGCCTTGCAAACTCAGGAACAGGCATGCTCCATATACTGTCCCATCCCTCAGCCACAGGGCTAAGGTCTAATTGTCTGCTTGTCATTAAGTTTATCACTTACAGTCCCTTGAGCCATTACTGGTCACGGGATCTTGTTCAGTTCTTTAGCCTTCTGTCCACCCCACTTGTGTCAAGGCTTCCAGAAGGATACAAAAAGATGATGAGAATAAATGTGTTAATCATGTGATGGCATCTGCAACATGGCAGAATAGCTGTCACTCCAGATGTGCCTCCCAGGTGTGTGTCCTCTGCTCATTTAACCATTCCCAGCCCCAGGCACTCTCCTTTCATCCCACACAAGGTGAGATGCCCAGCTCACAAACTCAAGGGCTCATTTCCAGTTGTCAGCTGGTGAGTCCTGAGGTCTGTATGACCTATTTTCACTCTGTGCAGACACCTTCCTGCTGATTTCCTCTAATCCAGAGGCAGGAAGGCAGAGGCTTCAGAGCAGGACCATGATGCAGGAGCAGCCAAGCAGTGGTACAGTGTGTGTTTGGTGTGACTCAGTGAGGGATGAAGGCTCCAGCAAGCTCTGCCTCTTGGGGAGCAGTGGTTTGCTTTGGGGGAGGAATGCCTATCTCCCAGGCAACGCTGCAGCCTTAAAAGTTGCTGTCAAAATTCTCCATGGTTCCAGACCAGACATCTCTCACTGATGGTGGGGTTTGGCAAACCCTGCTGCTTGTGTTCTCTTACAGACCTCATGCCCCCAGCTGCAGTTCACAAGTGGAGTATCTCCCTGCCTTGGGAACAGGCTGTCTTAATTACAGCCTGCATAGATTATTTTTTTTTGCATTTCTCCCAAAGGTGCTTCTTTCTCATGTTCCAGAAACTCCATGTTCTTGGTTTACTGCTCCTCTGTTCCTTCCAGCTCAGAGAGCTTCCAGCAAGGGAGATGGAGAGGAATGTGATAAGCAGCTTGGCTGCTTAATGAGCTCCCTGTCTAACTGAGGGATGCTGGGATCACTTGCCAGTCCCTGGTATCTCTCTCAAGTTCTCTGCCTCCTGCTGGCTCTCCTGGGGGAGCAGTTTGGAGCCTGGTTTGAGTTGCAGCTACTTTTCACTTTGTCCCAAGCCATGTTCACCCAGGTCAGGTGCAGACCAGAAACTGCCTCTGGATGGCAGGGCTGGAGAGCTACACGAGCCTGAGATTTGGCTGGGAAAACAGAGCTTAAAAAACACCCAGTCCCTCTCATTCCCAGTGACAACTGCAGAGTCACTGCAGAGAAAGTAATGGGAGATTTTTCTCTCCCTAATTTATGTCTCTCCTGCATATGGCTTCTACGGAGTCGCTGATGTTACAGACAGATGGGTTGGCATTTTACTAGACAGAACACATGGGCTAGATGTTGTTAATGCTTGTTAGCTACTCACTGTGCAGCTTGACCAGTCCAACACAGTCACCTCACAGATGGTTGGGAAGCTGCAGCCGGGGTGCTGGAGCGGTCCAGCCCTGCCACGTGTGGTGTGACAGCAGTTGGGCTAACACACGTTTGGCTGCTCTTTCCAAAGGGATTTGTTGTAGGTCAGAGACAGCCATGGCTCTGGGAGCAGCACAGCTTCCCTGTGTATCAAGGAGAGACTCTGATTTGTAAAGATCCTGAGATTTTTAGGGAGGTATTGGTTTAAAGGATTAATGCCGTAGTTTGGGTTTTTATATGGAATGGGGTTGGAAAAATTCTGTGAGCACCGTGCCTTGTTCCCATCTCTGCTCCTTCATGCTTGATGTTTATAAGCATATTTGGCTGGTGAACACTATTTAGCAGATCTGAAGTCTGTTAAAAACTTGTACTTTATGAGCTCAAGTTCTGACTACAGCTGGCTGCCAGTATTAGTTTAGAGTGACATCCCATGTGATTTTCCATTCTCTGGGATGTGAGGAGTCTGCTGTGATTTACTCTCACCAGCCATGTGTTCAGTGGAACCATTTTTAGGTATCACCTCAGCAAATCTCCACAGGGTGAGTCTCCTGGCTGGTTTGGACATCCCATCAGAGAATCTGTGGATGCAAAAGTAGATGCTACGGGTGAATCATTTGCATTGCCATCTTCCCTCTTTGACAATGTTCAATTTGCAGCATAATGATGGGAGCCTGAATGAATCCTACAGATGAAACGGGGAATTTTAGTTTCTGCACTTGTTCTCTAAAAACTCTCAAAGCACTTTTGGAAAATGCATGGGTATTAATCCACACTGAGCAGTAGTTCTTCAATCCTATGATTTAAATTGGATATATTTGTCTCTGTCTGTCCTGAACTGTTCAGTAACATTAATGCACCCTGATAATAGCTGTCACATTTTACCCCGGGGGTTGTTCCTCAGTGATAGGTGAAATCACAGCAGTTCAAAGACCTGTCTTCCAGGATGAAAAGCTCTATAGGAATATTCAGATATAAAATAGTAATAGTATGAATCAAAAAATACGCTTCCCTTATTTTAAAGTCTTTGATCTTATTTTTATGGCATCACATTTGACAGTCTAAAGGGCATTAACCTGTGGGAGAAACCTTTTGAAAGAAGGTGCTGACTCGCCCTCTGCTGCACAGAGCACTGTCCCCCAGGATTAACCAGCAGCTTTCCTCCACAGAGAGGGGTACAGCCCATCAGCACATGTCCCTGCTCTTTTTTATGTTTCATTTTTGATGTGAGGTGCAGGAGAGCTTGCCTAGATCCAAACAAGGAGCTATGGGGACAGGCTGGTGCAGCACACCCTGCTCTGCTTTCCTCTGCTGCTGAGCTGGTGCAGCATCCAGGACCCATCACTGCTGCCACTCATGTACACAGTGCCTGGGTCGTGGTTCTGATTAAGATGGAAGTATACGAGCTGACCTCTTGTTCCAAAGACATTCTGGGGTTGTGGTTCATCTCAGTGTTGAATAATAAGAAAGAGAAAGGAAATGTTTGCTATAAATCTCAGTGCACACAGGGCTGTTTCTCACTTACCCCATCCCAGCATTCAATTTTCTTCTTGGCATTGCCAGGCATTTGCTTTTCTTTGCTCAGCAGCTAAAAGCAGCTTTTTCATTACATTTCCTGGAAGGCTTTTTACAGGCATCCATCCCTGTCTGCCTCATAAATTCACTTTATATACCAAGCTGGTGACACAGAGGTCAGAGGTCTTGGCAAGAAACAATTATTATAAGGAAGTGCTCTTCTTCTTTGGGTTACAATGAGGATATTAAAGGGGGGGGAATTTTGCTGCAGACCAGGAATGGTTATTGTGAAAGGGAGGTGACCTGATTGATTAAGTGCTGCACATCCTGCAGGAGCCACCATGGGCAGGCATCCTGTCAGGCCAGCTGGAACCTGCCAGTTACCATGAAAAAAAGAAGGAAATCAGTAAACAGTTTGCTAAATAACCTCATAAATATTTCCAGCCATAAGCACATCTTGTGGTTCAATTTTGTGTTGGTTGGTTTTTTTTCCTTTCCTTAATATTTCCCTAATTTTAAATGAACGGCCTGTAATTAAAGTGATTTAGAGGCTACCTGGGGACCTGGTATTTGAGCAGTGCATGATGCTTAGGAGAGATTGATTGGTGAGGCATAACTCAATTGGGGTATTTTGATAATGATATCATCACCCGAGAGAGCCAAGTTTGAGCAATTAAATCTCAAAACCTCGTGTTTGGGTTGTTATAACTTCAGCAGGCAGTTTCTGCATGTGCACACACACAAACACACACACACATTTTTTCCTTGGTTTTTTTCCTTGGTTTTTTTTCTGGGAACTCCAGTTTTTTGGCTGCCCTGTGTCTGTCTGCCTGGGGTGATCTGAAGTGGTGATTTATCAGCTGTGCAGACCCAGAGAGAGGGTGCCAGCCCACTCAGCATCACTGCTTCCCCCCTCAACATCTGCACGTGGACAAGGCGGCCTTTGACATTTAGAAAAATCTTGGCATCTGAAGCAAGAGGCAGAAACAAAAGGATTTTCTCATTTAAAGGTCAGAGCCAGCAGCTTCTTAAAGGAAAATTTCAAATAGGTTTGTTGGACTGTGGCAGGGCTTGTGGGTGTCAGTGGGTGCTATGGGGAAGGTGTCAGGGAGTTGAGGGTTGTTTCAGGACCAGCAGTGTGCCCAAGGCTCTGAGGCATACATGCAATAGAGCTGTGGAGCTTTTGGTAGGTGATCACTTGGAACAGCCAACCCTGAGGGCTTCTGCTGGCACATGAAGGCTTTGGAAAGAGGGAGTGACTGCCCCACATGAAGAGGAGGTCTGAGAGATTCTTGTGATGAAGGCAAATTGCCAAAGGGGTTGATCTGGTGGGGAAATTTGCATAACCCACATCGAGGTGGACAGCACAGCACTCTTCAGGGTAGGGTGGGGAACACCACAAGGAGAAGGGAAAGGGGGAGTGAAAACTCAGGCACAGAGGCCACAGCATGGCCCGTAGTTCTGGACCTGCACTGAGCAGGGAGTGTGGGGTGTGAAGCCGTGGTGCCCCTTCCCTCATCGCACACGGGGATGGTTGCTGTGTGTGCTCAGAGCTGGCATCCCTGGGGACACAGCACAGACAGTGATTTATGGAAGGAGCAGAGCAGATGAGATGGGGCCTTCAAGGTACGTTCACTGGGTAAATGTCACCAGGCTGTGATTCACTTGCCCCTTTTGACCCCTAATACATCTTAGCCTTGGAAAGCACCGTCTACCCTAGAGCGTGGCCAAGAGCATCTGCAAAGCAAAGGTTTGTCACCACGCCAAGGGGTGGCTCTGGCAGCCCTGCCAAAGCGCTGGACTTCATCCTTCTGCATCCTGTGGAGGTGTTTGAAGCTCCTTTGTTCCCAAGCTGAGACACAACTGTCTTGCCTGCTGTGCCTGGCACAAAGCTCCACCATCCCTGTTGTCAGCTTGCCAAAACCCATTCAGGAACTCCACCTGCAACACTGGATGTGTGTGTTTGAAGTTGCAGGAACACATGTCCTGCATGGATTGCATCCCCAAAGGCAGTTGTGCTTTCTCAGTGTGGAAATCAGAGGTAGAAAATCCTTACTTCATTTTGAAATCTCAAGCTGTATAAAATTCTGTTGTATAAAATTCATGTTGTGCAGAATTTTCCCTTGTTTCTGCACTTCTGCTCCATACTTTCGGATGATACCAAGTCTCCGTGCCAGCTCTCTCCTTGGGGTGTGCAGCCACCCTCTTTTCAGTCTTATTCCAGTGTCTGAAGGTCTACATGACCTTGGGTCTAATGCTCAACCTGTATTTTTCAAGAAGCAACCTTTGTGTGATTAAACTCATGCTACATGCCAGTTTATAGCCAATGGCACTTCGGAGCCATTGTTTTTAGCTAGCAAAATATGTCAGAGAGAAGAGGAAACAGGTGTACAAGAAAATAAAACCTGAGTGTATCCAGGTGAGAGTGCACTTCTGAGCCCTGTGGTAGCTTGTGAGTGACTAAAGGAGACACTGTCACACTTTTCACATAGGTCCCCCTTGGCAGCTGGAGGAATCAGAGAAGGAAATGCTGGGTCTTGGCTTTCAGGAAAGGCTTGTGTGCAACAGGAGAATGGGTGCAAAGAGCCATCTCAGCAGGAGCAGTGCAGACAGAATCCTGTACATGTTACATTGAAGTGGCAGTGGTTAAGAGAGCCTGTTACAGTCCATATGTTGCAGTTTTACGAGCCCAGTTCATCCAGCTGCAGGTTCATTCCCTGATAAGTGACATTTGGGAATGCCTGTTGCTCCTCCACATCATCTGCATTCTCTCCTCCTTGCTGAGATGGAGAGAAGAACCTGCTTTTTCTATCATGTTGGTGGTTATTTGAGACATTTTTACATGTATATCTGAACTATAAAGTCTTGAATAATTTACTGGTTTCCAGAGTTAAGAGGAAGATTTATGATGTTTCCTTCTGGCAGGTGGCTGCTGATCTTGATTCCCCTGAAGAAACAGCTGTGCTAACAGCTCCCTTCTCGAGCAGCTACTCCAGGTTCACGTTGTTCTGTGGAAATAGACCAGTGTTGTTGTGGTTTGCAATATAGAGAGTTCTGCCCCCTGATCATCTGGTTACTGTGGGGTAGCACAGCCTGCAAGGAGACAAATAGGCTGTCACCCTTCAAATCTCCAACCAGAGTCACATCCCACCCAGCCCAGCAGAGCTGGGTGTGCAGTAGCACTGGGCAAAGAGTGATTTCCTTTGCTTTTCTAGAAGAGGTCCCCATAGCCCTTAAATCAGACTAAACTGGCAACAGAGCTTAGCGAAAGCTGAACTCTTTCCTTTTGCAAGTATTTGAGATCTGAATAAAACATAACAGAGACCTGAATCTTGGTAGTTTAGTGAGCCAGACAGACTTTTCCCATGAATTACAAGAAACCAATACAGGGCTATGTACAGAGTACCTGAGAGGTGGTGTTCTCATCATGATGAGCTGCTGCTCTGTGCTCAGGGAAACTGAGGTTTAGGAGGGAATATTTACATCTCTAGTGAAGCACTGCACTTGTGTGGCCCAGCACAGAGGGGAAAGGGAGAGTGAAGCATAATGGTGGTCCCCAAAGTGTCCTCTTGCCTTGACTCCTCTATGCATTGACTCTGGGGTGGATGGGAATACTCACAGATCCAGCTTTTCCTTTGATCCCATGTATTTAGTTTGACTCTAAATGTTGATGCTTTTTTTTCTTTTTTCTTTCTTTTTTTTTTTTTTTTTGCTTTTTTGCCCTTCTCTTCAAAAGCAAGAGCACACTGTAGCAGTGGTGTCAGTAGTGCTGGGCACAGAGCAGTCAGGGCTGGGTTTGAATGTGCTCTGGTCTCTCTCACCCCATTCCCACTAACGAACTGTCCCCGTGAATCAGTGACACTTGTTTATGCCCCTCTCAGCTTTGTATTTTATTCCTAGGTGGGCTGGGGTGGCTTTTGGCTTCATCTAAACTTAGAATTCTAGGGAATGCATCAGCAGAGTGAAGGTGAGTGTGATACATGGAGTGTGCTGTGAATAGCTGATCTCAACTGGCACCTGCAGCAGCGATGTCCAGGAGCTTGCCTTTGAGGGTTGAGACTTTTATAAATAAAAAAAGAATATATTAAAAATGGGTGGAGGGAATCCTAGCTATGAACATTGAAGAGGACTTGAGTGTTCTTGCAGCTTTGAACTGCTGGAAATTTCATATTTCTTATTTTCAGAAATCGAGTTTTTAGAGCTGGAACCACAGGCATGCCCTGCATTGATCCAGAATGGTGTGGAGCACCAGAGCCTGCAGCATTCACTCAGCAGAGCATCCCCCCCATGTCCTCCCCCTCAGTTCCTGCACACCCCTGTGCATCCCCCTGCCTTGCTCTGATCCCCTGCTCGCTCCCGTTCCTGCCTCGGGCACTTCCCTCTCTGCCAGCAAGTGCACGAGGCAGGGTGCAGACTGGCTTTTGAAAAGAAATCCTGTGAATTAATGGGAACATATTGCTATTATTTCATATAATCACTTTATTTGTAAAGCACAGGCTGCAGAGGTACTCCCGCTGTTGAACCCAAAGCAGCAAATCTATCTATATATCCCAGTCTATACTACATTATGAACAGATGGGTGAAGAAAAAAAGCAATAAAAACAAATAATAAGAAAAGTTACAATGATAGCAATTTTAAAACACTCCTAGGGGGAAAAAAAAAAAGTTTCTCCATTTTTTTTTAAAGCAGTGTGAGATTGAATGAGCTGCACTGCAAGTGCATCCATCCTCTAAGTTCACATGTAAACATCTACTGGCAGAGGAAGAATTGCTTTTTTTCCAAGTGGCTGCCTTCTCGCCTTGTGCCTGTTACAGAAGCAATCATAAGAAACCTGGGTGAGATGTCTGGGGTTTGGAAGCATTTGGGGGTTTTCTTTGATTTTTTAGAGTTCCTGGGGAGACAGAGGCCGTGAGGGTGAGAGGGAGGATGGTGCCTCCCTTGACAGCTGAGAAAACTCAATGGGAAATAGCAGTCTTCTCAGAAGCACGTATTTCTCCACATAACTTTCTCTGAACATTTTTCTTCTGCCTCTGCTGCAGGAGGAAACTTTTGTTTATGAAAAATAGTAGAGAGAAACTACCATTAATCTCACAAAAAAAAAGAGAAGATATTCAAATGTAGCCTTCACCCGTGACACCAGCGAGCTCAAAGTAGAAGAAATTTAAAACATTTATGTTGCTCTGGTTTTGAGGTCATAAAACACAAGCAAATGGTCTGGCACTGGATGCTAAATTTCTTAAGGAATTTACTTTAATTAATTAAACTAGTAAACCAATTAATGGATTTGCTTGTAAATTCTTAGAAAATTAATTCTGTGCCCAGAGAGTGTTTTAAATCTGCGAGGGAGGCTGTGTATTTCATACAGAGCCTGAATTCCCATTTCAGATGAATCCAACTCAGCACTGAGAGAGCTGGAGATACAAGTGATGCATTCATAATACTCGGACCTTCCTCCAAAACTGGCACTTCTCATCAGCTGAATCTGGGGGGGATTTGCAAAATAAAACCTGTGCTGCTGCCACAGCACCCAGCTCCTGTGTTTCTGCTCTGCTGTGACACCTCTGGCTTTACGTGGGCTGGGAATTTACATCCTTCTTGATGCCTCCAACTGGCTCCTTCATCTGCCATCTCTTCCCTCTTTGATCTGGTCCAGGGGTACCTCAGGTGCACAGGAGGTACCAGGTAGCTCTGGTAAGCAGCAGATCAAAGCACAGGATTTGCCGAAAAACAGCCCAGCCAAATTAAAGATCTGAACAAAAGCTAATTCACTTTTCCACGTGAAAACCTTGTTTTGATTCCCTGCCTGGCTTGGGGATGACAGGGGCATCCTCTGTAGCTTGCACTCCTCACAATCCAAAGTGACCCAAACACGGAGAGTTCATAATCAAACGTGTCCAGGTGCTTGAGAACATGAGATGGGAAGAAAGCAGGTTCTCTGGGGCTCTCAGCAGCTAAAGCCATGTTTACCCCTCCCATGGCAATCTTCCACTTTGGGTCTTGGCATCCTTTGATTGAGGATGGGGCCGCCAGGCATGCCTGGCACCATCCATGCTGTCCCACCTCACCTCCAACAGGAAGCAGAGCTGCAAAGCAATTAGGAATGGGAGTATTTTGAAGAGGAAAATGGCAGGGGAAAAAAATTATCATTTGCACTGTGATGTTTTTGCTGTTTATTAATAAACAAGCTGCTTTCGTGCCTCCGGGGGCAGGAGAGGCTTCAAGCATTCCTTATTTCTCTTGCATTTAGCTTTTTTTTTGCTTGTTTTATATGTTACAGGAGATTTGTAGTGTCTTCCCACATGTTGAGTTTCCTTATTTTCTTGAGAGCATCCTTGGAATAATTCCTCTGGAGGCTTCGGCTGTGTGCTGCCAGGCTGATTTAAACACTTTAGGGATGCAGGATGGATCTGTACTCCTTGGGAAGGAGTTATGCTAATCAGGAACAGGTCTGCTCTCTCCTACAGAAGTGGCATGACTTCAGGGAAAAGTGTTTTCAAGGAGAGAAAACCCCTGCGCAGAGCTCCTGCCACCCTGGGTGGTGTTGGTGACAGTGATCCTGATGTGGCCACATCTGTTCTGTGCTGGCAGCACAGTCTCTTTCCAGGATGGTCAGACATCTCCCCAATGCTACATTTGTCACCAGGGAAGGCTCCCAGGGGTCCTGCATGGGGACATTGGGATGCAGGGCTCAGGAATGCTGTGTGCCAAACAGATGGCATGTCCTTGGTGACAGGCAGATCTGTGCCAAAGGAGGCTTCAGGGTGGCACTGCTCCTGTGTCAGGGAGGTGAATTAAAACCCTCTGGTATTAATGGGCTTATTCTTCTTTCCCTTTAGGCCTCCAGCTCCTCTGGTGGAAAAATGCAGCATTAAAACCCTCTGGTATTAATGGGCTTGTTCTTCTTTCCCTTTAGGCCTCCAGCTCCTCTGGTGGAAAAATGCAGCTTCTGGAAACGGAGTTCTCCCGAACCATCGGGGAGCTCATCGAGCTGCACCTGCTGCGCCAGGACAGCATCCCAGCCTTCCTCAGCGCCCTCACCCTCGACCTCTTCAGCCGCCAGACCATCGCTTAGTGCCCCACTGCCAGCTGCCAGCCAGGCTTTGGCCCTCCTGGCTAGGACACTTGAGGTAGCAAGGAAAAATTCTCCTGTTCACCACCCTTAATTTGTGGTGTTGGGTTGCTTCTGTTTTGCAAGGAACTCCTTCTTCCCCCTTCTTTCATGCTGAGTGACAAATCCCACCAATTCCTCTGAAAAGTATAATTTTTGTCCTGTGGGAGGGCAAGTCTAGCTCCATGCCAGGGCTCTCCTGTGCCAGGATCCAATCCCTGCCTTTGAACTGGGCCATGTGCTCATCACTACCCAGATTCTCAGGATCTGTCTGGGAGTACGGTGGGAATTGCTGGTTTGAGGAACCCCAGCATCACCATTCACAGCTTTTCCCAAAAGGAATCTCTAAATCTGGGCCCTAACAAAGAGACAGACCTGCATCAGGCTGGTGCTTCCTGCTGCATGGTTGTCCTCTTCTAATGGCAGCCAAGGGCTTGGTCGCTGAGGACAGAGACCCAGGGAAAGTCTCTTGCTCTTGCAAACATCTCATCACTCAGCAAGTTTGAAATTATTTTTAAGTTATCAATGACCTGAGTCTGCCATCACTCAGCAAACAAGCACAAGCATAAATGGCCATTTGAAGCCCCTATACCTGTGTTGACACCTCTGTGGCTCAGTCACTGCCGTGCTTTTGGTTCTTTCCTGAGACTTTAGAGCTCTTGGTTATCTCAGGACTGTAGAATAGTGGAAAGGAGCAGTTTGGGCTCCATTGTGTTCAATGCTGGTGGCTGTGTTTTGGGAGGTCTCCTTCCTCCTCCCCTCCATGTAGGTGGAGCGTCCCCAGATGTCTGACATTTTGTATTATAATGGATGGTTCTTCTGTCATAACAATAAATTGTCACTGCCCAAACTGGGTGTATGACTCTTATTTGGGATGGACTCTGTGCCTAGCTCTACTCTCCCACATGTAGAGGAAGAGCACATCAATGGTCTGATGTGCTTCACAAAGGGAGGACATCATTATCTCTGTTTTTCCCGGCAAGTCTCATTCATAGATTTATAGAATCTTCAATGGTTTGGGTTGGAAGGGATGTTAGAGATCATTTAGTCCCAACCCCGTCTGCCTTAAACCAAATCAGTTTGCTATAAACTTCTGTGTATATTGATTTCCCCCTGATTTCAGCAGGAACACACTCCCTAGGCTTGGAGAAAAGGTAGCAGTGAGCAGGCTAGAAAGTTAGCTGAGATACTTGCAGTGACTGCAGGGTTGGCCAGGCTTGCTGGAGTCACTTGGAGACCTGTTGATGTGTCTACAGGCATGGAAAACATCTGCTGTTGACCCTATCTGCTGTTGACCAGGGGTGGAGGGACAAACACGAGATCTGGGGAGGCTGCAGCCCCCATCTCCCCAGCTCACCTCTCTGCAGGGAAGCGCAATGGCAAAAGTTTGTCATTTTCTCTTCTGCTTGAAGAAGTCCTGGTGGAAGATGAATTGCTGGGCATGCTGTGCCAGGGGAAGGCTGCCTGATTCATATGCACAGCGTGGCACGGAGAGTCGCCTTCCCCAGTCATGGGGAAAATGAATCATGACGTCAGCCGCATTCAGCTCCGCCGCCAACACAATAGCAGATCCTGGCTGCCGCGGAAAATTTTTCTCCTGGCTCCTTGCAGGAGAAATGAAGTAATTAATAAGTTTACAATAAACCCTCTATCTTAGCAAAACACAGGTGAGGCGAGAAGCGATGCTGGAGAGCGACAAGGGAAAACACGTTCTGCCCGCTGGAAAGTTGCCTCCCGAGAGTGAGAGGATAATAAGTTGGGAGAGAACACACAGTAGGCTTCCGAGACACCTCCGGTGGGGAGGAGACATGAGTTACTGCTCTGCTCCCTGTTCTCCCAGTGAGACTGATTTGTTCAACTAAGTTTAATATGGGAGAGGTGTGTGGTGAGGATGGGTGCTTGGCTGGGTGTGCTGGTGTGGTGCAGCAGCTGTCCGTGGCTTGGGAGCTGCTGGGTGACTGTCCTGCTTTGGTCAGCAGCATCCCTGCCCTGCTCATGGCATTATGCTGCTGCACAGTCACTTCACAGGGCTCACAGGAAACTGGGATTTCTGGGAAGCTCGATATCTCTAAGGCTCACACATGGAAGCCTGGGAGTTTTTCATGTGTAGGTATGACCATTGCAAAGCCACTTGGGCCACCTGTGGGCCATGGAGAAGAGGAGCTGAGACTCCCCAGTTTCTAGTTCCAATACTGAATTCAGGATGAAGCCACAAACCTATGGCTGTACCTGATACCACGGCAGCTCCCATCTCTGTCATTATCCTGCTTGTCTGAGCCACGAGGGAGCTGCAAGGAATAACTGTGACACTGAATTTTGCTGTGATTGCTCCTTCCTTTATGAGCTACATGGGCTCAGCAGCCCATCAAAGGTGCTGCCACTGTGTTTACCACCCCCTGCATCCCACCTCCATGAGTGCAGCCCCTTGGGGCAGTGCAAAGAGATCCCAGTTGCCACTACTCCAGGTGGTGAGGGCACAAATCCCATCTGGGTTTGGCTCATCACTTGCAAAGCTCCAGCCCTGTTTGTGGAAAATCCTTTTAGAAAATCTTGGGAGCTGGATAATAAATTTTCAGTTGGTTGGAGGGGAGAGGCGGGAGCGCTCACGAGCACGCGTGTGCTCGCTGGGTTTCCGTGCACACTAGCTGGGTTTATGTGCTGTAGGCTGTGAAATATGATTTATTGGTGCATGGCTGCAGGATTTTTTGTGTGTATGTGTGTGTCAGAGCATCGTCTTGTTTGCAGTGTTGCCTGAAGCTTCCCTTCACTCAAACTGCTCGTGAGTCCCTGCTCTGCTGCAAATCAGCCCTGTGCATCTGTGTGCATATACAAACACCAAACGGGCACGGAGCTGCCGGGTAAAGCAGCAGAGCTCTGGGCTAAGGCAGGTTTTGCCAGATTTGTGCCTCTCCTAAGGGCACATCTCTGAATCTGGAGGTTTTTGCACCTGCTTTGTGTCTCTTGGCTCTTGGTGTCATCATCTGTTGCTCATGTTGTCCTGGAAGTGTGCAATGCCTGAGAAGGAACCAGGGAAACCCTTCTGGGATGAGCCATGAGAAGTTTGGAGTTTGTGGATGTTAGTTTTGGATCTTCTCCATGTAACACTAGGGGCAAGGGAAGGAGAAGGGGGAAGAGCATTGGAGCCATGATGGAGGTGGGTGCCTAGAGAGTGAAGGGCAGGAGCAGAGCAGGGGATGGATGGAAGAAATGGAGCATGGATGGAAGGAGAAGCCACCTCCATTTCTGAACAGGTGCAGTGCCAGCCTTGCTGCTGGTTCTCCATTGCTCCCCTCTGCTCACTCCAAACAAACACTGAGCAGCACCTGCCCTTTTCATTTCCCAGCCCAGCAGTGGGCTCAGAGGCAGCTGAGAGTGGTGTGAGCTGGGGCTGATGGGCAGACATGTCAAAATAAACTCCAGGGGGTGACAGGCAAGAGCCTTCCTCAGACATCACCGATCTGATGCCAGACCCCTGCTGCTCGGGGTGTGAGAGGGCACAGCCAGGGCAGGATTGCTTCTGTTGGAGCTTTTAACTGTTCAGAGACATTGGGAAAACAATGGTGCTGTCTGATGCCAGGTGTCTGTAGCTAAGGACAGGAGCTGGGGAGGATGGAACAGGCTCTCCGTGCTGGTGTGAATCACATTCCTGCTGCCTGCTGTGACAGCAGATTCAGATTTAATAGCAGCGTTGCTAAAACTTGCATGATATTTAAAAGCTACAAAATGCACCCACTCTGATCAGGGGAGGGATATTAAATAAATAAATAAATAAAAAATCAGCAAAGCTTTTTCACGAAGTCTTTTTTAAATATTAAAATCCCATCCTTCCCAACAGGAAAGCTTTTTTCAGGCTAAGAGGAAAGACTGAACGGCATCTGATGATATCGCATTGACACAAGTGTCTAGAAAAATAGGGTAGGAATGTATGATCTGTTCTGAAAAAGGAACCATAGCTAATAGGAAATATGCTGATGCTACTTTTAATTTCATGACTCAGGTTTGCTACAAAATTGATGGAAATCTGTGTTGGAGCTTGGTTACATTAAAACAGTTCTTGGCTGCTTGGGGGTTTTCCAGTTCTTATTTCTCTTTTGGGGGATTCTGATTGTAAAATCTTTTGCTATTCTGGGGGTTTGCAAATGTTATTTGAAAGGACAGGGGGACGGTCTTTTATCCAAAAGAAAGAGGAGATTTTTGCTCCAGAAGGATCACTGGCCAAAGCCCAGCCCTGGATAGGCCATCCCAGCAGCCCCTCCTGTTCCTTCCATCCATAGTGTCTGTGTCTCCAGCCTTCCTTCTGTGCGTGTTTTCCCTCCGAGCAAGAACAAGGAACAAAACAGAAGAAAAATACACTTCAAAGAAAATGCTGCCATGTAATTTAAGGAGCACAAAGGCAACTTTTTGCTGCTGGAGGTCTTGGAAGCAGCCCATGTCTTTAGTCTCCACCCAAACCACATTCCTCCACCAAAGCACATTGCCTTGGGTTGTGTCAGCTTCCCCAACATGGGCTCAGGTCTCTACCAACCCCTTCATCTTCCCTGTGCTGTTTCCTGGCCCAGGCTCCAGTGCTGATGAGTTTATTAGGGTTGCTAATTTTACCTGATGCTGCTTCCTTCTCTTCATGGCAGGTTATGTTTTTTTGAACTCTCCAGCTGATTGATTGAGCTCTCTTTAATATTCCGTGTTTCACTTTGAATTCTCTTTGTTGACTGTTGCTTCTTGTTGTTCTGGTTTCTTTTTTCTTTAATCCTCCCACTGTCTCTTTTTCCTTCCTGGTCCTTCTAATGCTTCTTCAGCCTGGAGCAAAGCCAGAGACCATTGGGAGGTCACTGAAACACAGATGGCTGTAGGATTTAAATAAGGACTGGATAATTTTATGACCATTAACAAGGCTCACTGCTATGCAAACCAAAGTAATAAGGGCAATCATATCTCATGCTTCGGGGAGCAAGCTGATTGCCTGCAGGGACTGAAAAGGTAATTCTGCATCCCTGACTCCCCTCAAAATATGATATAGTTTACAAGATGCACCAGGCAGGTCAAAGGGCTTGGCTAGAGGGTGAGAGCATTTCCCTTATCACCTGTGTTGTCTCACTCCATTGATGTGATCAGAAACTTCTGGTATCAGCATGGTGGGAAATGTTCTCCAGGCAGATGAAAGGCTCTGAAGCTTGGCAGATGAACCTTTCCTCTTAAGGAGCATCTGCTGAGTGACATTTGTGCTGTATGATGGCAGATACTTCACTTTGCTGGTAGTGACTGCTTCATCTGCCAGGCTGCTCCATAACCACTGCCCAGGAGTGGCCTTCCTAAAAGAAACACAGACCATGGATGTCACTTGGGTCCTTCATTTTGAACGTGCCTCCCACTCCCCACTGACCATGAACAGCTTTATTCACAATGGGGTGATGGCAAATCACACTGTCACTCCTTCACCTTTCTCCATAGCATGGCTCTTCTGGCTCCCCATGTGCCTGTGCCTTTCCTCAGCTCCTTTTGGGCTCTCCTGGCTGCTCTGTGTGCCTGTGCCTTTCCTCAGCTCCTTTTGGGAGTCACGCTGCAGCCCCTGGCTCTGTGTGTGATGGACTCCTGCTCCGATGCCGCTGTTGCGAGGCAGAGCCCCTGTGAGTGGCGTGCCCTGAAGTGACAGCTCCTCTTGCCGTGAGTCCTGGCAGGGGAAGGAGCAGCCCTGGAGAGGAGGTGATGGTGAGGAATGAGCCAAATCCACAGGGAGCCCAACATGTGCAGGTCATGGGCATGAGCAATAGGAGGTCACATCTTGGTCGTCATTGCCTCCCCAGTATGGCTGTGGAGCAGCAGTTTGTAGATGTCTCTGCAGAGTCTTGTCTTGTCTCTTCCCTGATGGCTTTGCCAGTGCAAAGGGAGTTGCCAGCAAACTTCCCCTCTGCACTCCACACACAGAGAAAGTGCTCAGGGAAGATGGAAATTTCACCTGCAGAGGATGCTCAGCTCTGGCAGATAAGGTGGTTCTACAGGTTACTCTGAAACTCCAACCTCAAGCACGTTCCTCATCATGCAGAGAGCCCACAACACTAACAGGACACCTCCAGCCTGGCTGCACCTCCTCTTCCTTGCTTGTGTCCTTATCAGAAGGAGGAGAATGGCTCATGGGACTGAAGCAGGTTTGTTCCCAAGGTAAGGAAAACACCAGGCCCCCCAAAAGCCACAGCTTCCTCACACACACCCTGTTTATATCACTGCTGTTTCCCAGCTTCACAGTTAACTCAGGACAGTCCCCAGGTCCTGTAACCAGTGTTAAATGTAATGAATGATCTTGTCCTCCTTGTTTGTCTCCTCTTTAGTGTAACACTGTAATTAGCTTAATTACCAACAGATTCATATTTTTTTTTTGTAACTTAAAATGGAAATTAAATTTTGCACCAGGTTTTACAGGCTGTTAACGGGAATCGAATAATCAAGCCTGACTCCAAGTCCTTGAAAATGAGTATTAAAAAAGGTCTGAATTTGCATATTCATGTTTTTAATAGGGTTCAGAAGGTATATTTGCAACTGATGAAAAGGATTAATTAAGCTTAATTTGCATAGGAAGAACAGTTTAACCCCTTGCATCCTAACAAGGCAGAGACTGACAATTTGAATTCCATGGTTTGATGATGGAGAGACACACAGGCTGAGAGCAGAGCCCTGCAAAGCACCTTCCTTTCCACTTCAGAAGGGCAGAACTAGGAGAATACAGGATCCCAGCATCATCCTGACACAGCTGGTCCCCCTGTCCCCACAGCCACCTCTAGGTTTGGTCTCCATCTCTCTACCATGGTGGTTTGTGACCTGGGCCTTCCAAGGCAATGCCACCACATCAGGCTTTGAGCTAAACATGCTGTTGCTTCTGCTGTGAGCTGGGCTGGGCAGCTCTGACAGAGATTAAAGAAATCATTTCAGTGCAGCCAGCTCAGTCCCCTGAGTTGTTCACAGCTATATGTGCCTATAGCCAGCACAGGGTGGGAGCACCATGGCTGGTAAGGGCACCAAAACCTTCAACTCCTGATGTCATTTCCAATTTTCTTTTTTCTCAGTGAGTCTGATCCCACGCAGGGGTTAAAGGCTCTGTGGGAGTGTCAGACCAGGGTGAGACTTGGTGAGTCCTGTCCTGCTCCCAGCCACCAGCCTGTGACTGGTCAGCTGGTGACAGCATCCCAAAAGTCTGGGACTTGTGCAGCTTCAGAGAAAGCACAAGTCTTCAGAGAAAGAGTCACAGAGCTGCCTGCACCCTCACTCCCAGCTGGCACCTCTGGCGTGGAGAAATCAGCAGGGTCTTGCATAGCTCTGTCTAGTTGTGATGTAAGAAAAACATAAGCCCTGTCCATGTCCATGGTGGGGGGGTTGGAACTAGATTATATTTGACATTCCTTGCAACCCAAACCTTTTCATGGTTCTATAGAACCCTCCCAAATCAATCTCTTCTCAGACTGGAAAGCAGAGCGGGAACGTTACGCTTCCCAGGGCCCTACAAAGAACAGAGCACAGCTTTGAGTCAGTGCCTGAATATTGCTAAAAAGTGGCAAAAATAAAATAAATCAGGCATTCATTTTGCTTCAGCAGGTGGTATGCAGCGTTCCCCTCGTAACGCTTTGGTGGCGTGCGCCGCTAATTATTTTTGGGGTGGAATTTGCTGTGCACAGCGCGCGGGGTTCATTAGACAGAGATGGCTTTGAAGTGGCGTTCAGAATTAATGCTGGCATATGTAAATGTTTCTTGTGCCATGGAAAAGCTGGCTACAAATGATGCGTGAGGTCCAGTGAGAGAGGTGCTTGCTTTGTTTACACCCAGCCTTTGGGCCTCGTTATGCCAGGAGCAGGCAGAGGATTGGCAGAGCCTCCACAGACCATGGAGCTGCTGCCCGGCTCTACGTGAGCGTTTCACAGAAGTTAACAAGGAGTCTTTAGCGCACCACATCCCAAATTTCCTCCTGTCAGAAGGGTGTTTAAGCAACCCACCAAGGCTGCTGCTGTCTCAGTGCTTTCCCCGGGTCCCCCAGATGATGAGGAGGACATGTCCTGCACTGTAAATCATCGAGGTCCTGACCCAAATACCTCCCTCAAGCAAAACCTGCCAGTCTCCCACCCCATCCGTTCATGGACAAGTGCCCTGCAGATCCACATCCCTGCTCATGCGGGCAAGAGCACAGAGACAATTCCTGGGCAGGAGACTCCAAGTGCTGGAGCTGTTGGAAGCCTGGCCCCCATCCATGGCATGCTCCCCAGCCAGCCCTCCAGACAAACTCCCTGTCACAGGTCTGGTCTGGACAAATTCAAGGTGAGGAAGGAAGGAGCTGAGCATGAAGCTGTGACCAAGCGTTGAGAGGATTTTGTATTTTCCTACTTCCAGCTGTTTATTTACCAACATGCTGGAGAGCAGCAATCACTTCCTCATGCCTTATTGAGAAGCTCAGCTGTGAAATAACTAAATGAACCGCCCCTTTTTATTAGCCTTTGGACTGAGCAGAGGAGCAATGAGTTAATGGCTGACCAGTTTTTGAAGATGCCAAGCACATTACAAGTGCTAAGTATTATTTTTTTTTCTGCAATGCTTTATTTTCCCCTCTGAATACTCATTTTAAATAACCCTTTCAATTATATTATCTGGTTTCATGCATTCTGCTCAGATTAAACATGGTGCCATTTATAATTCACCCACCTCAGTGGCTTCCGGGTCTCTGCAAGTCTCATCCTAACCTTTGTCTCTCAAGCTTGGGTAGAAACAGCCTTTGTTCTGGGTCCAGAATCTGCCCCAGCTCTGCTTTGGCTTCTTAAACATCCACATCACTTTCCATTGGGCACTGCAACTTCTGGTTCCTTGCTCCTGCATGCTGCTTTTCTTTCTTAATAAGAGAACATCTTGCATCCTTCCCATTTCCTTCCAGCTAAATTAGCTCCCTGGATAAGCTGTCTCCTCCCACTTGCTGGCATCTTGTGATGTTTTGGTTTATTCTTCTTCTTAGTGAGGGCTCTGTGCTGTGCTTCCAGCAGATCTTTCTCCTCAGACCTGGATCTCCACCCGTGTGCATTTGTGGCTTTGCAGAAAAGTGGGACTGGCTCAGCCTTCACACCAGTGGGGGAATCCATCTCCTGGCAGCTTCAGAGATGGATGGACCAATCCTTCACGGCCACAGGCAGGCTCTTCTGGGTGTGCTGTTCTCCAAAGCCACCCTGGGCCAGGAACTTCTCAGTGACGTCAGCCAGAAGAGCCTCACAACTGTATCCAAAAGTGTTTCATCATCTCAGGTGGTTTCTGGAGCTCCCAGCTCTGCTCCAGCACCTCCATCTCTGCTTCTCCACTCCTAACAGCTGTGTTGGGACACGTCTGGGCTTCAGGACCCAAGTGTGAGATGAGATGAGAAGCCAGCCCACCCCTCATCTCACTGTCCTCCCTGGCTGCGAGCTCTGCCAGGGAAATACCAGGTTTGGAGAGGCCATACCAGGCACCTGCCCTCCCCAGCCTCCTGCCGTACCATACCCTCAGCCCTGGTGTCTGCATTGCTCCTTTGGGAGCTGTGGCCATTCTGCAAGGCTGGAGGCAGCTGTGGAGCAGCTCAGGGCTTGTCAGCTGTCAGCTCATGAAGGGTTTGTCATTCTTGGGATTTCCTAGGCAGAGATGTGTGTGTGTGCAATCTCTGTGGTGGGTGGGGGTGTTGTTACAGCCAGAATGATCTGAGGATATAAGTGAGACAAGGTTTGTATGGAGAGGTAATAAATTGCAGCACCTGAGATGGCTGGGGAAAAAACCCAAAGCATAACTGGGTTTGTGCACACAAGCTCTTTGTCAGCCTAAGCTGAGCTGGACACATGAGGGATGCTTCAGCTGGATGGTGGCAGGTAGTTTGTGCCCATGGCCACTTTTCCAGGGCGTTGTTGGCTCTGCCAGCCCCTTGGAGCTACTCCCAAGAGCTGCTCTGCTGCCACTCTTCCAATCTCACCGCAACACAAATCCCAGGTGGGGCAGGAGGGCACTTTTGGGACAAGCAGACTTTAAGCTCCAGCTTCAGGGAATGGAAACCTTTGTGTCTAGGCTCCAAATGTGGTGGAACAAGATTAATTAATTTAGCTGCATCACATGAAGAGTGCCAGTGTTTACTTGTGAGACCACAGAGGAGCTTTTGCAGTACCCAGAGAGGCCTCCTGCATCTGGATGGGCTGGGAGCTCCTGATTGCAAGGCAGGAGATGCCCAAGGAGAGCTGTGCTGCATAAAAGCAATGCTGAGCGAGAGGAGCAGATACAAGAGGCCCCCAGCAGAGACAAGCTGCAGGCACCACACACAAACTGAGGCATTCCATCAGATTTCTGCAGACCAGGTGAAGTCAGCCAGGGGCTTCTGCAAGGATGGAGGAGCCTGTCAAGGCTGAATGCTGTGGTGGGATGAGCCAGACTGGAGGGCTGCTAGGAAAGCAAATGAGGTGGGAGGAAATGTGGATGCTGTGTGTGGGGCTGATTGCTTCCTTTCACAGTTGAAAACACTGAGGAATATGATAGACCCAGAACAGAGCTCAGGAGATGTGCAAGACAATGCAGGGGACAACACTCACAGATCTTAATGGATGAGACAGACCAGGAGAGAAGAGCTCATTAGAAAAGGGCACTGCATGGTGAAGGGAGGACAGGATGTAAGCCGTGTGAAAGCTGATAAAAGACAGAAATGGAAATCTTTTTGTCCCAAAGAAAGCAAGGATGGAGTGCATTAATGAGCTCTTTAATGGCAAGGCAAGTAAAGGTGAGCAGCAAATGGCTATTGCCAGACAGCTGAGCTGAGTGTGAAAAAACAGATGTTGGTGGGATGTGAGAAGTGATCGAGCTCATACAGGAACAACAGCACAAGCCTGTGATTAACATTCCCACTGAATTATTGAAAAGGCACACACACAAACTTGAAGACTTGGCAGGCTCCTCTGGTTACTCTGCAGGGACAGGGAGGTTGCAGAGGGATGGATACAGGCATATCCACTTCCCTGGTACTTCTGTGTCTTCTTAACCCTTGCACAGAAGAAACTGAGTCCAGAAAACTGGCTTCACTCTGGATCAAATGGTTTCCTTCCATTAAGTTCTGGGCAGGGTTGGGGGGAAAGTGGGAAATGAGCAAAACTCTCAAGGCAGTGTTTGTATAATCTCTACCACCCTTCTGGTGGTGCTGGTGAGCTGGCTGAGAGGGGTAAAACAGAAGCTGTGACACAGAGATACGAAAAATTGGAGCCTGAGTAAATTCAGGTGAAGCCAAAGTCACTGCTCCAAGCCAAGGAGTTGGGTTGGTTTCTCCAGCAGCACTGGCCATGCCCACCAGCACCTTCACCATCTTCAGTGCCTTGGGCCTCAAGGGCTGGAGGTGAAGGAAATGAAATGTGCTATATTCCTCTCTCTGGAGAACAATCTAATCTCAGAACACTTCCCCAGAAAAACTGCTCCAGGGCCCCAGGTGGAAAGCCTGTGGTGAGGAAGATGGGAGAAAGGAGCTGGAGGAGAGGCTGTGGCACCTCTGAAGCCCATACCTGCCTAGGCATGGCAATGTTGCAGCCATGCTACAAGACCTGTACATTTAAGGTAGGATCAGTGCTCTTCCCAAATAAAACCTTCATCCCCTCAAGTCTATCCTGTCCCCTCTCTGCTCTGTGCCCATCCTGTGTCGGTCTGCATCCACCTGCTCACAGCTCCAAGCTTTGCTGGGGGGACACGGTCCCCAAAGAGCACTGCAGAGGAGAGGGACACGATGTGCGCCCAGGGGGAGCCGAAGCCAAGGTGAGCAGGTCCCAAAGCGCTCAGCAGGGCACTGCTGGGTGCTGGTGTTGGCCCTCCCCCTGACGAGCACTCACAGATGCAAATAAATTCAGACTTGGGCTCCCAAATTCCTGCTCTGCTGGCTGTGCTAAAAATATCCCAACGCAGTGCGCGCTGGCTTCAATCACCCTCATCGATCCGCGCTCCTGGGTCCGCTCCAGCCGCTTCGCATCCCATCTCCTCCCCTCCCATCCCTCCGCTGCCTCCCCAGACGCCTCCTTGCCCAAAGCACAAGGCCACCTGCAGCACACTGTCCTCCCCCCCTGCTGACCCCCTCTCCTGCCGGCGAGCTGATTTATTGCTCCACAGCCCGGCTGCAGCGGCGCCTGGCCCGGGCTGTGCGCGGCTCCCGATCCCTGCAGAGCCACGGCCGCACCGGGATGAGTGTGGGGCTCTCGGCTCGCCAAGAGCCAGCCCTGACTGAGGGAAGGACTGGCCTCAAAAATGGGCAGAGGCGAGTTGGCTGAGCTTGCTGGGAGCGAGGGAACACGCAGGAGCTGGCTGGGCTCTGCTCTGCCTCTGGCTCTCCGGCAGCCCTGGGCATCACCCAGGTGTTGATGCATGGGCAGATCCATGAACATCGGTGAGGCTGAGAGAGGGACACAGCCTGGCAGCCCTAGGAGAGGTGCCAGCACTCAGGAAGCACTGCAGGTCACTGCAGCCCTGATTTGAGCAGAGCCAATGAAGTCTGGCTGTTGTCTGGTCAGGGTGGTGCATGGGAGCTCCTTCCCTTCTTAGGGCTCCCCTGCACCCCCTCAGACCCCTCCCATGGGATCTGCACCTGGTTTCATGGCAAACTCAGCTGAAGCCATCAGGAGGATCAAATGCTGGGCAGGGAGGGGGCAGTTCACACCTCCAACACCCACCAGCTCTGAAGATGGAGGCAGCCCCCAGCTCCCCTCTCAAGTGCTTTGCTGCATCAGGAGGGAGCTGGGCAGGCACTGCCTGCCACCACAGCCACCCTGTGCTGCTCCACGTCCTGTCTGTGAACGTGGCCCTTCCCACAGGCCATGCTTTGGAACAGATGGACACACTCTGTGTGCACACCAGGGCTGGCAGGTGACCTCGGGAATCCTGGCCTTAAGTGGTGCATGTCTATATAAAGGGACGTTTCTCTCCTAATTTACAGGTTTTTAAATAATGTCCAGGCTCTAGATGCCACACAGGCTTTGTACCACATGGCAGGGTCCTTTGGGCCAGAGTGAGGACTGAGCCATGGGTAATGTGGGCTTGTATTTACTCTCCAGCTAGAGGCTGTCCTTGCTGGGGTGCTGGGAGAGGGATCAGAGGAAGAATTTTTAGTGCTGCCTTTGTTTTGCCCTTGAAGACAGGTTGTTGAGACAACAGCAGTCTTGTGGACACAGAAAGGGCATCAGCAGAATGCATTTCCACATGGCCCCAGGGCTGTGGCTGTATTGCAGGGAACTGTGATTTTTTTTCCCCTAGCCTCCCCTCCTCTTCACTCCAACATGTCTTTCCTGTGCTTTCTCTTTTCTACTTGGTGGGGAGCCCTCTTCCTTTGGAAGAGTTTGGGGCAGCAGGAGCAGCCTGGCTGGACAAGGTATCACTTTTCTTTGCAGAAGCATCTTGAGAGCTTTGGTGGTTGAACAAGAGACAAAACAAAGAACAAAACCACCCAGCAGGTCACAGGTGATGAAATCCCTGCTCTGTCTCCAGGGCCTGTGCAGAGCCAGCCCTGGTGCTCCTCCATGGGGTGTTGGCCCTTGGGACAGTGGAACCTCTTCCCTTTTCTTGTCTGGCTTTTTTCACAGCTCATTTTATGGCATGTCCTGCCAAGGGATGTGGAGCATAGCTGCCAGGACTGCACCCTGCTTTGGAGGGAGAGCAAGGGGCTGGAAGGTGCTCAGCATCCCAGGAGCCATCTGGAGACCTGTGGTGAGGCCCCACCAACAATGGGGTACTGGGTGATGCCTTAGAGATACCTTGGAGATAAAAGGGCCTAGACTTTTTCTAATTCTCCTTTTTTCCAGTGGCAGACCGTTTGCATGTGGGAAGTGTTTAATTTAGAAAGGCCAGCACTGCTGTATCACATTCCCGTCGGTCTCTGTTGGTTTATCACCAGTGAAATCCTGGTGTGAAAACAGAATCAGACTTTGATTTCATCTGCCCCTGCTGTTTTACACCACTAACAGCTTTGCATTTCGATAACAGCTTTTATTCTAGGAGCTAAATGGGCTTCACAGACAGCCAATTAATTAATTGAGCCTCCCCAGCCAGCCTGTGCCCTCAATGCCACAAGGAAGCACTTGCAGAGGAGGAAACAGAGGCAGAGAAGCAAAATTATTGGCCCCAGCTAAGGAGCTGAGCTGGCTGCTGCCTCCACAGCGAGGCCTCATCCTGCCCTGGCTGGGCCATTGCTCCCAGTTCCATGGAGATGGTCCTGGAGCCTTTTCCAGACTGGTGTGGGAATGGTCTCAATGCAGAGATCAGCTGAGGAAGTTCTTTGGGTGTCTATCAGTGACTGTCAGCACTGGAGCATCTGAGCCAAATGAACTCATGAGCTGCCATCACTTTGGACTACCCCAGCCTCTTGATAAGGAATCCTGTGAGACCATGGAACTGTGTCAGGAGGTCCCACTACTGTTTCCATCATCCATCCTTGCTGACCAACTCTTATTTCTCCTGGTTGGGACCTTGAGCAACACGACTTAGTGGGTGGCATCCCCGCCATGGCTGGGGAGCTGGAACTAAATGATGATGGCTTTTTATTTTATAATCCTAGATGACACTTAAAGGCCCTTCCAACCCAAATCATTCTATGGTCCTGTGAGGAGGCACTCAGGGTTTGCAAGGAAAGGCTGTTCCAGCTGAAAGGTTTGCTTTGGTCAGGGTGCTGGAGCTGAGATCTGGGGAGGAACCTGCCATGGGGCACTCAAGAAGAGAGGAGTGAGCCCCAACTCCCCCTCCAGGTCCTGTTCACTGCCTGGGAAGCTGCATGCTGTGGGCAGGATCTGGGGCACCTGGAGGAGGTGGAGGAAGAGTGAATGCATTCCTGGAGAAATTACCTGCCTTTTATGATGAAATCCTGCTAATGGTTTGTTGTCTACACAAATAACCATGGGGAATGAACTTGTGCACTTCCCAGCCTGCTCTGTGTCTTCCTGGCTCAGCTCCTTTCTGAGCAAACATAACCTTTTGCAAGAATACCTGTCAAAATCGCTTTGAAATATCGAAATAACAGGATGGGATATGGTTTGCTCCTGGGCCCTAGTGCTCATCCATCAGGACTTAGGATGTCCATCCAAAGCGACTTGTGAGCAGAATGCAAGGGGAAAAATCTCTGGCAAGCAGCAGGGCCTCACAGGGCTGCATTTGGGGAGTTTAGCACCTCACCTCACTGTGCTGGCTCCCCGGGCTCCCACACACTCACCTGGGACAGGGCAGCTCTCAGACCCTCAGGAAGCCCTCACTTTTTGTTGGTCATGGGTGGGTGTGACTCAGCTGGAGCTATCAGGACAAAACAGTGTCCTTTGGCCTGGAAGTGCCTTCATGGCCTCAACACCTCCCTTCTCACCTCATGTGAGTATTTTAGAGATGGGGCAAAAAGCTGTGGAATCTTGGAACAGTGTTGGGCAGCAATGGTTGAGGGGCACGTGGCTGCTTGGGTGGACCCATGGACACAGAGCCATCCCCTTCCTCTCCAGTCTCAGAGTGCCAGGGGCTGCTCAGGGGCTCCCCAGGGTGTCTCAGCATGGGGCAAGCTGTAAATGCTCAGTTACCTCAAAAGCAAAATCACCCCTCCATTCTCTCCTTCTCCACAGAGCAGCAAGAGGCTTTGTGCTCTAACCCATCACTGGCTCCCCACCCTGAAAGTGGGGGGATAATCCACCCCTCAGTGGCTGGTCCCAAGGGCCACCACTGCCCAGACACATCTGTTTAGGGGCAGACACCAATACCTTCTGATTTGCAGGTACCACTGCATGGTGGCACCTGCTCAGCCAAGAGCCTTTCACTTCTCATCCCCCTCCCACTTCCTGGTGGTGATGGTCTCCCACCTGGAATAAGGTGAGGGATTCTATTTTCCTGGGTATGAGCTTTTTTTCTTCAATGCACTTGAAAGTGATGAGCACTTGGACACAGACAATTGGTGGAAGAAATCAAAACAAAAGACTAAGAAATCCAAACACTCCCCCCTCCAAAAGATATCCCATCAACCAACCAACCAACAAAAAAGTCCTTCAAATAAAACTCCATCTCTTTCTCTAAAATCCATGATTAAAACCTGGTACAAACAGGTGAATATAGAGATATATATATATTTTTTTTTTTTTTTTAGTAGATGTAGTATTGTTTTTTTCTCCTCTCTCTCTCTCATTATACAGCAAACATTGCAAATATAGAAATTTTCTCTGTACAATTAACGACTTCGGTTTACAATGCAATGTGTGGTAAAACCTCTTAGTGAGTGAAAATGTGAACGGGCCTTCAACCGGGTAAAAGTCTAAACTGGAAGACTCCGTTTGCAAAAACAGCCCAAAAGATGGAGCTCCTTCTGGTCTCTTTTTGGTTTTTGTTGCTGTTTTTGTCGCTGTTGATTTTGGAAGGGAAGGAAGGAAGAACACAAACTGTTCACAAAGAATCCACAAAATCACGGAATAGGGACTCATGCAATGCAATATTGGAAAACGCCAGACCTCAGCTCTCTGCCCGCTCTTTCATTTTCATTTTATATTCAATTTTTTCTTTTTTCTTATATTTTTTTAAAAAATCAAAGTGAAACAAAACTTTTTTTTTTTTCCCACTGCACAGTTTGTTTGTTTGCAAAGTTTGTGTTCAAATTTGGTGCATGTCTCACCAACGTGAGGACATTTTAATATCTCACTGTATATATTATATAGAATATTTATAGATTTTTCATTATTTGTTCTCTCTTTTAATTTTTTTATTGACTCTCTCTTTTTTTTTTTTTTTTTTAATTTTATTTTGTTTCAAAGACAGTCTGAATAAAAATAGCTGCTGCGGATTTCTTTTGGTCCAGTTAGTGTGTTAAGTCAGGAGTTGTGTGAGGACTCAGGACTTTTGCTGGGCAGAAACACCCTTCCAGTAGTCTAAGATGTCGTGAAGATCCTCGTCTTTGGCAAACTGGACCTTTTTGCGTAGGGCGTGGCCGGCTGCCATGTACTCCTCCTCGTCTTTGTGCCGCTTGCGGTTGAGTTTGAAGCGCTCCCAGATGCTGTGCGATGGTTTGCAGGTGTACTCTGGGCTGGAGGTGTAGCTCAGGTTGTGATACTGAGGCGAGAGCTGGGAGTAGGCCAGGTCTCTGGGGCGAGGGCGGGTCAGAGGCTCCAGGATGGAGGGCTTGCGCCCGCCCATGCTGTCGTGCTGCTCCCCCGGGTGCGAGCTGGGGTACGAGTGCCGGTGCTCGCTGTACTGGCGGATCTTCTCCGCCTCTGCCCGCAGGATGGCCGCGGCTGGCGTCACAGTGAGGATGGTGTCGGTGGTGGGGGAAGTCTTCTCGATGTATTTGGCTTCGGATTTGTGGCCCGATCCCTCGGAGCGGTAGGACCTGGGGCTCCGTATGGAGCCGCTGGAAGAGGTGCTGGAGCGTTTGGGGGCCGCCTCCATGCTGTGGTGTCGCTGGAGAGGGTGGTTGTAGCTTTCCTTGTAGACGGGGGAAAGGAATCCGTGCTTGCTGGGGATCTGCTCTGACAAGAGCACCAGCTGGGGCTCCACGGTGGACACTGCCCCCGACTTCACCCCTTGGAAGGAGGTGGACTCAGATTTCAAGGCATCGATGCAGTTGTTGATGATCTGGTTCACCTTGTCCACCTCCTTGGCAATGGTGGAGATCTCAGCCACAGAGCCCTGCGTGTCTGGCGGCAGGGACAGCTCACAGTCTCGCCTCTCAGGCTGCTCACCTGTCCTCACTTCCATGTAGTTGCCCTTGGTGGCCTTGGGGGTCTCGCTGCTCTCAATCAGCTTGTACTGCTCAACCTCGCCAGCAGAAGGTAGGTAAGGGATGCGGGTCACTGTCTCCCCACCCAGTATCTGTCCCTGGGACAGCTGGGTGATGCTGGTGGTCTCCATTTCTGGCCCATACTTCAGCTCGATGATGGTCTTCTTCATGCTGCCGGCAGCCTTTTTGTGCTTCTCCTCCTGCTGGCGCCTCTTCCGGAGGCAGTAATACACCACGCCCAGGACAATCACCATGCCAAAGAGACAGCCCAGGATTGTCATGATGTAATGGGTGGCAGTGGAAGGGGTGGGCACCGGCTCCTTGCGGTTGGGTCTGGTGGGGGTGATGGTGACGCAGGTGTGGTTGTACTTGGAGTACTGGTGAACAGAGACTACACAGTAGGTGTAATCTCTTTGTGCTACTAGGTTGCTCACGGTGATGTTCTCCTCCTTCTTCCTGAGCTTGGTGATCATGGAGGAGAAGCCGTTTTCGAACTGGGAGAGGATGTACATCTTGCTGAAGGGGTAGGGGATCTGCACGGTGAGGACGGCTGAGTTGTGGTTGAGGTGCTTCACCTGGATGTTGGGGCGCACCTCCGTCTCACCGATGGGCGTGAACAGGGAGAACTGCGGCGTCGTGCCATCGCCGGAGGAGCACTCCTCCTCGGAGCAGGGGCTTTCGGAGGGCACCGTGGTCACCTGGTACCTGGGAGGGATAAAACGAGGGATCACAGTGTAGGAGCCACCAGTGCAAAGGGAAGAGAGCATGCTCAGAGCATTGCGGTAGCCAGTCCGGCCTTGGCCTAACAAGTAGTAGCCCATGTAGTCGGGTGGGGAGTCGCACTGCATCCGGTCGTAGGTGCGTGTCATGTTGGTGAAAGCCTCCAGCCATTGCAGGAAGCCCAGGAGCTCGCAGGAGCAGTAGAAGGGGTTACTGTAGAGTTCACAGACAGAGAGCTTGTTTAGGCCCCGAAAAGTGTTGCTGTCCAGTCTCTGGATCCTGTTCATGGACAGGTCAATGTTCACTATGTTGGGGCACTCCCAGAAGGCATTGGGGGTGACGGTCTCGATGAGGTTGGCTTGGAGATAGAGGTACTCCAGCTTCCCCAGGCCCCGGAGGATGCCCTCGGTGAGGTTCCTCAGTCGGTTGTAACCCAGCTGCAGCACCTGGAGGTTGAACTGTCCTGAAAAGGCACCGTCCTCGATGTAGGAGATCTCGTTCTTCGTCAGGTTGAGGTATGTCAGGTTGCCGAAGCGGCTGAGCGAGGCGTACTGCACGCTCTTGATCTTGTTGTCGTTCAGCCGCAAGTCCACGATGGTGCTGTTGATCTGCTGGGGGATGGACTCGTAGGGGGGCTGGTTTTGGCTGCAGATGGCCAACCAGACGAAGCCCTTGTCCCCCTCGATGAGCCAGCAGTCTGCCCGCACCCTGCCGGCGTGCAGGAGGGACACGGCCGCCACGCACATGCAGAGGGCTGACGTCGCGGCCCACCGGCGACCTGCCATCTGGAAGGGCAGCACGGAGAAGGGCTCCTGGTCTGCTGGAAGTGGGGAACAGGACAGGGGCTGGGAAGGTGTGGGCTAGTGCTCCTTCGGCAGCTTTGCTTGCCTCTCCCTTCTCCTCATGGCTCAGAGACGGGAGGGAAGCGTCCGTGGAGAAAGCGGACCTCGGTGCCCACGGTACTCGGCAGCCAGCAGCCAGGGGCTGCTACCAAGGCCTTGGTGGCTGAGGCTGGTCCCACATCACCAAGCCTCTGGCATCTCGAGGAGGGAATCATGAAGTTAAGTGCCTGTGCAGAGGAGTTGTTCAGGCTTAGAGACAAGCATTCCTCTCATTTTTTATAGTACTTCTCCTCGTTTTCTTTTTGCTGCACATCGTGGCGCTGGTCCCCATCTCCCTGAGCCTCCGTGTGTTTGGCTGTCCCCGCTCGGTGCCCCGGCTCACCTGCTCAGAACAAAACACAAGCACAAACTAAGCACAAAGGAAAAGACAGTCAGCAGTCAGAGGTGTTGGAGATCCATCCAACTCCCCTCTTAGCTAGGCACTCGCCTTCTCATTCTGGCAACCACCTTTCAAGGAGCCTTTGGTTTATTTGGCTGCCACCAGCACTGTTTGGCAGCACAAGGAGAGGTGGTCATGACCATTGAGGTCACCCTTGTCCAGCATCACTTTTTTGGCAGTTGAGAGACCAACACACATCCAGCACACCATTTGTCTGACCTATTTAGGTGTCTACCTAAGGAGGAGAGGAGTGATGCCCCAGAAGTGTCTGTTCCTCTCTGCTGAGAGCAGATGAAGTCTAGACAACACGCTCTGATGTAGATTTGATGCTGCAGCGTTTTGCTGAGGGGAATCCTGACTGTCTCATGTGCTGGTGTGTGCAGCAGCAGTGCCCACACAAGGGGTGCTGGTTGAGGACACCGTGTCTCTCTGCCTGCACTGCCATGTGGCATCTGGGATGCAGCCCAGCATCAAATGCTTGTCCTGTTTCTGGGAACCTTTACAAAACCCATTGGTGTGATTGTGAAACACTCAGTGTCCTTGTCCCTGCCTGATGGGGGTTTGTTGCCTTTCTCCAAGGCTCTCCCTCCCAGGTGAAATGATGCAGAGGTGTGAAAAACCAGCAAACATTCAGTGGCATAACAAGAGCATTTGCAGGGGATGGGACAAGACCTCCCCTCCCCAGCCAGAAACAGCTGTTTGAAGGCTAGGAAAAGTCTTCACTAGACACAAACCTGTGGGACTTCCAGCAGCCTCACTCCCCACAGAGAAACTAATTTCTGGCTCACATTTTCCATTTTTTTCCCCCCTAAATTTTGACTAAGCATAAATTTCCATGGACAGCTCTTACTTCTTTTTCTGATTTCTTAGGGAAGGCAAAAGCAGGGAGGTGGGAAATGCATGAGCACCAGCATCTCCTGGGTGATGCTTTTCCACAAGATATTGCAAACATCATCTGTGGCTATCTCTACTGCCAAATGGAACTCTAGGCAGTGAGATGTTGTAGCAGAGGTGGAGTTGCCCACAAATGGAGAGAAATCATCATGGCCTATCTAGAAAAATCCTTCTTTGAACTTTTTTGGGAACAGGAACACTGTTTGTCTCCCTTGTCCAAGGGCAGACTGTAGAAGCCAGGGAAGGCACCTCCAATACTCCTTGGAAACATGGCTGGTAAGAACTGCCGGTTTCTTGAGAAGTTGAGAAGGAGATTGGGACACATCTTACATCCAAATTTTCTTTCATTAAATCTGAAAAATAGCTTAAACCCAGAAAGAGTTTTCCAGACCATTTTACAGTGCCCAGGCTGGACTGTTCTTGGTGCTACATACCTGAAAATTGTGTGGGGCTGTTTGTTTAGAGGCAGATGTATACTCTGACCCTTGTCCCAAAGAAATCAGGTTCTTTTCCAGTCACAATACCAAGCAGGAAAGGAGAGCATATTTCACTGCAGAGACCCCTGCCCACCATTCAGTTTATACCTTGGTAAACAGGCCAGTAATAATAAGCAGTAAAACAGTTTATTTGGTTGGATGGTGAACAGTGAGTCTGTTCCCTGGTGACAGCTGTGTTTCCATCACATGAATGCCAAGACCTTCTCTCACATCAGCTCTCTGCACATGAGACTTTCCAGCCACCTTTTCCTCTCTGTGCTGCCACTGCCCTGAGATGCTCTGGCAATACTTGCAAGGCCATTTTAACACAGCTGAGTCCTTGGAGCCAGGAAGGGAAGTGGGACTGTGCTCCCTGGCAGATTGCAGGTGAGTGCCTCCCCTTGCCACCCCCAGAGAGACACAGGCTGCAGTGCCAGACTGAAACACGTCTGCTGCTGCATCCCTCTGGTGTTAGACAACTCAATTAACCTCTCTGCACTCCAGCCTCCTCTCTGGTACTGTGAGATAATGATAGCACTTCACGGGGTGGGGGGAGACTGAAGCAAAGTGGCCTGAGCTCCTCTTGTTGGGGTGAAAATCCCAGCACATCCCTTGTGTTGCAGGTGGAGACTTTCTCTCTAGGTGGGCAGCTCTCCTCTGCCACAGGGACCAGCCTGGTGTCCAGCTCCTCCTGCATCCTGTGGGGATGTGCATTGCCCCTAAGGCTGTGGGATGGCCTGCAGAGCCATAAGCAATGGTTTTTTGTCCCTTTGGGGTGGCACTTCCCTGTTCCAGCATCTCCCTGTCCTCCTCCACGGACCTGTGGCAAGGGAAGCCCTGCCAAACCCAGCACAGGCAGCAGGAAGGGATACATTGGCATATTCTCTTCAGCAAACATTTATTCTGTGCCCTCTATCTCCCATTGTGACCCAACCACCCTGTCTGGGCAAGCCTGTGTTTGGGAAGGCTCTGCAGAGCCAAACCAGCCTTTTCCTCACAGAGGAAATTCGTGCAGTGGGACCTCTCATGAGCAAGGAGCAGAGACAGACTCCCCACAGATCTTGCCAGGCTGATCCCCTACAGCCTTCCCCTAGAGCACCCTTGTGCTTCCCCCATCTAATGGGAGGTGTTGGGGATGAAGAGGAGCAGCAGTAAATGACTCAAACACATTCAGTAAGTCTCCCAGTGTATGTTTTCTCTTATTTCCCATACATTGCCTATCAGCCAGGTCCTTCCCAACAACAGAAAGGAGAAATGGCATTTTATCAGCAGCCCGAGTTTAATTTCAGCTCATTAAAGCAAGCAATTTGCTGGTTTATTTGCTTTACAAAGTGTGAATAAAATGACAGCATTAAGGAGATGTGAGAGAGGAAAGAGGGGCTAATCTCCCTTTTTATTAGATTCTCGGGACATGACTGGTGAGTGGAGAAGTGGGTCTTGTTGCTTTGCACAAAAGGCATAATTGTTCATCTTGCTGGCTCCTGAGAGCCTCCATCCCAGCCCGTGGTGGGTGTGGGTGTGTGCCCAAGTAAATCTTGTGGTCTAACTCTCCTTCCTGCCTGATTCATCTTTGCCCAGTTCTCCTGAGTTTATTCTCCTGGTAACACAATTGAACATCACTTTTTCCAGACCTCTGAACCCCCACAGAGCTGAGAAAACCTGAGAATAAACCAGCAAAACTCTCACATGAAAAGCAACCAGGAAAGTGGCAATTTGGGGGTTTCTTTTGCTGCTGGAGAATGAAGCAAAAGTTAGGAATGAAGAGAGTGTGGGATGACAATAGAAATGGTTTGGAATGATGGGTTTAATCTCAGACAGAAAATCTTGAAGTGTGGCACCATGGTGACAATGACAACAGGCCACATCCATGACAAGGCCATGGTAGCCCCCCAGGAAATCCCTGCACCATTCCTGCAGTTTCCTGGGCCCTGCAGACACTGCTGTAATTCCCTTTCCTCCTGCTCTCAGGAGGCAGAATGGTTTGACCAGCTGAGATGATGCTGGGTTTTTGTGCCTAACAGAGGCCAAAGGGGCAATGACAACTCCCTCACTCTTGCTCCTCCTGCACATTGCCTCTGATACCCAGCATCTCTGCTGGAGCCCAGATCCATGCTAATCCTCACTCCTGACTGTGATATGCTCCCCTCCTACCCATTCCTGCTTCTCCAGCCCTGGTCCCTGTCAGCAGCCCAGCAGCAAAGAGGGATGCCTGGAATTTTGAGGCTGCAGCCTGCCCTGATGAGCAGCAGCATCCTTATCCTGGCTGAAAACCCATAGCAAGGAGGTGGAAAGAAAAAGGAAAAGCTGGAGCTTCAAAAACCAGTGCAAGCTGAATGGGAAGTTTTTGCTTCCATTTCCCAACTAATGGCATCTTGGAAAACTAAAACAGAGCAGCAGCTGCAAGGAAGCAAACAAAGCAGCTGTGGGGGCTGGGAAGAGAGCTGGCACTCAGTTCCTAATTTTGTTATTCTACTGAATGAGTTATTTCAAACTGTGGATTACATTTACTGAGGGAACACAAGATTACGCATGCGTGTGCGTGTGTATACACACAGCAGTGCTCCTCTCCTTGGCATTTCTGCATCTCCACCACTTCCTTTTCCCTAGCTGCTCCATCTCCAGCTTCTCTTAGGTCTCCTTTCACAGCCACTTGGGCTGTTTTCTCAAAAAATTATCCCCACTACAAAGAGAGCCAGAGGAAAATGGGAGTGGTACATTACAAACAGGAGTGTTTGGTCACCCAAACAGAAGGGGAGGGAAAATTTGGCCAACAGAAACCAGATTTTAAAGTCAACCTTGGTTCTTCATTATGTGTAAGATAATCTGGAGAGGCAGCTCGAAGATGGCAGATGAAACCACCTGTAAACAGCTAATGTCCATCCTGTGTATGTCAGGTGGGGAAAGGAGGCTTCCAGGCAGATTTTCCCTCATTCATACTCCTGGTCTTTGCTCCATGACTCCTGCTGGGTGATGTTGGTCAGAATCAAAACCTCCCTGGATCACAAAAATGTTCAGGCCTGTAAAATTCAAGTTCATTTTATATCCAGACATCCTGGTCCCTTCACTGACAGGGCTTAGGCAGCATTTTGTGCATCCCAACCTTATTCCCAAATGCCTCACAGTGTCAGACAATAGAGTTCTCCAGTCAATTCTATTCTCTCTCCTGCTATTATTTATTATTTAATAAAAACAGGCAAGGGAGAAGAGATATATTTTCCACTGAGGTTTGAGGAGAGATTAAGAAGGAATGGAGCACAGAGGTGAAGGGGAGCCTGAGAGAGAAGTGCCCAGCACTGCATCCAGGATAGCTTTTTCTGGGATTCTGGGAGGTCACAGAATGCATGACAAGTATCCAGGTGGGAGGGATGGCAAAGAGATAACTTTTCTGGGAGACACTGGGAGAAGCAAAGAGAAATTCCATGCTTGGTCTCTGTACAGGAACTTTAATATTATCAGTATGTCAGCACTCTTGGGCTCTGTATGGTGCTGGGGCCAATCTCTCCTTGGCTTATTCCTATTTTAACCTTGATTGAAAAAGTTATGATCCTTAGTGGAAGCTGATATTCAATCCCATTTAATTTAGCAGCAAACTTTGGTGCTGTGGTGTCTGAGGGGAGCCCTAGTTCAAAGGCACTGTGCCTCCCTCCAAAAGCCAGGATGAGGCCAGAGCTGCAGCCTGGGAATGGCCAGAACAGATCTTCTTTGCACAAACAGTTTTAAGAACCTTTTTTTCTATGGCAAGATAAATTCTGGTTTAAAATGACAACATTTTCAAGACAAACTGTTGGGATTTCTGAAAATAAGACTATTCTGCTGTTACTCAGCTGCAGTCTGAAATCATTTACATCCATCTCATGCTGCTTGGTTTCCAGGGTCTGTTGAGATGACAATCCTATCTCATGCTGCTGTGGGCTGCTGAGCAGAAGCCTCTGCTGAGTTTAAGTAAATGCATAAATGATCTTCTTGGTGAGCAACCTCTTAAGCCCAGCTGGGGTACCTGTGCATTAAACCAGCCTTCCAAAACATCAGCACGAGCTGCAGTGGAACATCAGCTCCAGCCCCTGACAGAGCAGCAGAGCCCTCAAGGAGCTGAGAAATGTGATGAGAGAGACAGAGTTAGGGGAAGGTGAAGAGGAAAAACATTTTAGGGAATGTAGAGAAGTAAGAGCTCTGATCAGGTACCACTCTAGCAATAAGAAAGATGTGTTTCCATGGGAGAAAGCCTCTCTAGTACTTTCTTGATGGGATTTTTCCTTAGAAATAATCAGTCTGAATCACAGCTTCATTATGGGATGGTTATGCTGATGGTATGCTGGGGAAAAGCAGAGGTCTGGTATGGAAGCAAGAGTCCCCTTTTCCCCTGTAAATGGTGCTGAAGATCAAAGGATGTTTTTCCAGCACTGATGCCATGGAAGGAGCCAGCCCCACACTGGGACGTGGAGCTGCTGGTGTTCCTCAGCAGAGACAATCTGAGCTGAGCCTTGTCTCCCCTGCATTGTCATCCTTGCTCAGACCTTTGCTGCTCTTTGGAAAAGGGCTTTACTGCTTTCATTCATTAATTTATTTCTGCAGGAAGCCTGCATAACCCTTTGCCTCCCAGATGGGAAAACCCACTTTTACACAGGGGAAAATCTGGTGATGGATCTGTGAAATTGTGAGTTGTTAGAAATTAATTTTTAGAGGTGCAAGTGTCTTTTTCACCTGATATTTTCATGGTTGCATTTGCAGAAGAACACTTCCCCCTCTGTCCTGCCCTTCCCCAGAGAAGGGGACTCTGTGCAACATCACAGTTTCTAGGTAGGCTGTAATGCTGAGTGCTGAGAGAGGGACAAGAAAACACACAGCTCATGAAGAACTTCATGGTCTGTGATCTCTGGCTAGGCAGAACAGAATTTACCCTTCCCTCAGCACGTGTCCTGCACACAGGAATTGTCATGTCTGTGCTGTAAGCAAATACCTCTGCTAACCTCTCACTGACTCGCTCACCTTGGAAGCTGGTTCTGCTTTTCTGGTTAGAGACTTTCAGATGTCTCCTCCAATGCAGGTTATCTTGTGATTTCAATGGTCCTCTGGAGCTGAGAAGCCCAGCTTAAGGCTGGACCCTCTGGCTATCCACTTTCTGAAGGGGGGTTCTGCCCAGATATTGCTATATCTGGCAAGCCCCAGTGCCCTACAAGCCTAATTTTAGCTCAGTGCTGCAGGCTGACTTCTTGTCATGGGCCAGGAGAAGGTTAATGATCATCTGGGCAGCCCTCCAAAACAATCTAATGTTTATTCAGGATAACAGCATTGCAGAGGAAACCAAGCATGACCACCTTGCACGTCCAGCTTCCCCACCACAGCCCTGCTCCTGCAGGTGGCTCTGCTGGAGCAGCTCACCTTGGTCCCCTCTTGGAGCAGACCCTTCCCTAGGTCAACTCAGGTCCTCATCAACATTTCCAACCCTGCCCTCTTAACCCAAACAGATGCTGTGTTTCTACAGAAATACACTTTACCAAGCTGTGGGTCTGCTGTTTGAGCAGTGGAAATATGCACTCACCTTTTTATGTTTGTTTTTTTTTTTTTAATAGGACACTCCTCATGGGTCAGACAGCCAGGCTACAAAGAAATATCCATTTATTTGGATATTTGGGAGGTGGGTCAGTGGTCCCAGCCTGGTGGTGGTGGCCTGGATATTGCAGGTCTGTGCTCCAGCTGGGTCTGGGATGGAAGTGAGAGGATGAGGGGCTGGTGCAGATTAGCACATGAGGGGGCACAGGGATGTGAGGCAGCAGTGACTGCACCCTCTGGCAGAGGGCAGAGTCCACAAGATGACTGTGTGCATTTATTCACCTCAGCTGCTCTTTAATGGCTTAATTTCAGCCATGAATTACAGCCCTTTCTTCCCACCAGCAGAGCCCCTGCAGGAATTCCATCATGGTTTTGACACAAGGTGAAAGGATGTGCAACAGATTCATCCCAAGAATACCCTGCACCTGCAGGGAGGTGAGTACACTGATTTCTTGGGGCTCTCCTCAGGGTTCCATGAAAGGACTGGGTATAAGCTGGAAAGCCTCAAGGCCTGAGATGTGCTGTGCTGAAGGAAATATTCTCTTCAGCAAAAAGTACTCACAGACATACACGGCCCAGGAGAGCTCTTGATGCTTCCCTTGGGGTGCAGGCAAAATTGTACAGACAGAAAAAAGAGTTTTCTGAGGCAGCCCTGAGATGCTGGTACCAGCTTCACCATCAACAGTCCCAAAATAGCTGGCTCTCACTGCCTTCCCAGGCGTGCTGGGAGGCACTGTGAGAACATCTATCTAGCAGGGTCTCTGGAGAACACTGGGAATGTGCTTCCTGCTACCTGAGATGCTCAGGGAGAGGGCTGGACAGCCAGATGGCCACATGTGTTTGGAGCTGATATTAATGTCTCATTTGATTATGTTTACAGCATGATTAAAAGATTCCTGAGCAGGTATTTTTATTATGCTAAATCTAAACAGAGCACAGATACCCCACTGTGGGCTTGGCTGGTTAAACATGGTGCCAGGCAGTGTTTCTCTCAAGAGGAACCTGATTTCCCACTGGAGCACGCCCAGGCACTGGTGAAACAAGCAAAGCCCATCTTTGCCCACAGAGGATGCTCAGCTACAGGCATGAGGGACCACTGGGTTTCCTTTTTCCAGCATGCCTAAAGCTCAACCAGACAGCCTTCTACCTAAGAGCGTGTGGCCAGACACAGAGCAGCTTGTAAAAAATGGGTTGTGCACATGCTAGACTCTGAAAGAAACTGGTTTTGCCTGGGCACATGCCCAGCTGATGGTGGAAAAGCAGCAGTAGGAGCTGCTGTGTGTTATGTGGGCTTGCAGCACACAGAGCCCTTGGTCAGCATCCTGGCTGCCCCTCAGCCAGGTCTGTGGCCACTCTCTGGGCCTCTGTGTTTCCCTGCTTGTCCAGAAGACATGGGGAGTGGAAAGAAACTTTGGAGTCCAAGACAACAGAATCAGGGAGCTGTGCCAGTGTTTGGGTTGCCCGTCCTTTTCCCAGACATTTCCTGTGGAGGTTACCCAAGCCGAAAAAGCAAGTGAACACAAAACACCTACCCTCTTTGGAGGATTGGAGTTTATTGTTAATAATCTACTGCTAAAGGGTAACATCTGTTTTGGACAAACTGTAATGAGATTTAAACCCCAGGTGGAGGGAGGACTTCACAGTAATAAATGACTTTCTGTATGTCTAAATAGTTTTAATTTTTTTTCTGGCAGAAATAGCTGCTTTTCACCTCAGGCTTCTTTTTGCCAGCTCTTTTTGTTTAATGATTGCTATTAATTTCCAGGGTGGCAGATGGATTCTAGGCTGGTGTAGTCTGAAATGAGGAAAAAGAGCCCGTGAAGGTGTGAGCTTGCCATGAACGTGTGCACAGGTCACACACGCTGCTGCCGTGCCATGTGTGGGAGTTTGCTTCCCAGGGGAACGATTGCTTCCTGCTCCTCCCCCTGGGATGTTTGAGCACCTCTCAGTCATAAAGGAAGGTAAATTAACATTTCTGGTCACTGCTCGTAGCTCTGCTTGTTTAGACCTTCGTTTAATAAAGCTGCTGATTTCAGCAAGGGTTCGGGAGGGATTCAAACCAGCACCAAGTGCTTTGCTAAATCCAAGCTGAAGTGAGCTGGAGAGCAGCACGTGGTCCCCAGAACATGGAAAGGACCTCCCTGCCCATGGCTGGATGCTGCCAGGTGATGGGGATTCCTCCTTGGGCATGAAACAGACATTTTTCAGTGCTTCTTCTGTGCTATTTGGATTTTTTTTTTTAATAGTGTGGGATTTCCCAAACAAACAATCATTCTCCATCCTCCAGCTGTGGCAGTAAATATCCGCTGTTGAACCCAGCACACCCTGCCAAGCTCGTAGTGCCCAAAGGAGGACTTTCTTTATCCTCTCTGCTACCACCTGCTCCTCAAGAAGCCCACAGAACTAATCCCAATTAGGGCCACAGTGTGCTGGGGTGCCCTCCTGTGTCTTCCCCTCCTGTGGAACATCTCTGCACTTGGCCCAGGGGGCAGGACACATGGATAGCCAGGTGAGAAGCTGGATCTAGGAAGCAAGGCTGATGATGGACCACCACATGGCAGCATCCTGCGGACAGAGAGCTGTCCTGAGACAAGAATGTGTCAGAGGACATGGGAAGGAGGGAGGGGTTTATTTGCCTGGGCCTGGGTGAGCTCCTGGGGATGGAGGAAAGGGGGTAGAGATAGAAAGTGCAGCATCTCAGGTGATGCAGATAATCGCCTTTAATCTCCTGCTCAAAATAACCCAAAGTCAAGTAAAGGAGGGATTACAGGGCCTAAGCCACTGTTATTGCTGGGGTGGAACAGACTTAGGCTGCCTCTGAAGGGCTCCTGAGGAAGAAGAGGAGCTGCAGCAAATAGTGCTAGAAATGCCTCCTGGTGAGGGTGACTGGGTGGGCTGGGGACCCTCCTGAGGTAGCCCAAGGGGAGCTGGAGCTGCAGGCACAGCAGCTGCTGGCAGACTGAGGAGCTTACACAGGGACCTGGTCCCAGGGAGAGAGTGTCTCAGATGCCCACTTGTCACCTTGTCATTGCTGATGGGTTTATTCTTAGTGCAGGATCCAAAGTGCTTTGTAGCCATTAATTATCCTAATGGGGAAGCAGTGCCCGTGAAACCCATTTCACAGATGGGAAACGGAGCCCAGGAGGAGGTAAATGACCTACCAGGTGCTGGGGCAGGCCTGGAGAGGTGGCCAGGCCCTGCCCCCCCACCTCCCTCCCATTTTAAGGGGCCTTTCCTTGGATGTGTGATCCCATCAGCTGTGAGGCTGAAGGCACCTCCTGCCCTTTGCCAAAAAACCACACCACAGCCCGGCTGCTGTGCTGCTGCCAGGGAAAAGTGAGCTGCAGAGCCCTATCCATCAGCTCCTGGTGATGCCTCTGAGATAGCAGCAGCACAGGGACTGTGTGGAGCAGGATTGCACTGGGGAGGGAGCAGAGTATGCTCATTTTAATGAGCCTGTCCCTGCCTAAAGGAGAGAGAAAGCGAGAGGCCAACCTGGTTTAATAAACTCTGGCATGCGGATTTAATCAGATGGATCATTGTTCCCCAGCACAGGGATGAATATATTAAAAAAATGATTCAAACTTTTCCCCTTTGTTTTTCATTTGTATTATGTGCTGTGGTGTGATAAAACATCCTGGGGCCAACTTGCAAGGCAATAAAAGAGAGAGTGGAGGAGAGGAAGACATTGATCCATGCGAGCGAGCACAAGCACAGTGGGAAGGAGGCAGGCAGGGCTGGGAGAGAGGGGCTGCAGCATCCTCTGCCCCCGCCAAAGCCCCAGGGAAGATGTGGTTATGGGGGCTGACCTGCTGTCAGCTCCCTTTCAGAGATCTGAGATGACTAATAGCAGTTTAAGTCCAGTGCTAAAAGCAGCCTTCTTCAAGCATAAGACTTCCATCTCACTACAGAAAGATCTGAGCACACGAATATCCCCACACCCCTGCCCCAGGAGGGAAGGAGGGACAGTCCCACCTTTCTACAGGGACACCAGCACATGGATTGTGCTGGTGGTGTCTTTTGGAGTTAGGTGGCACTGAATGGTGCAACAGGACAAACTTTCCTCTGGACTTTCCCCTTCCCCTTACCAGGAGTTGTTTCATCGCTGCCTCCATGTGCCAGGGGATCTGGGTGCTGCTCATTAATTTAGAGAACCAAATAGCTGTGGTTGGAAAGCTGCAAACTGCACAGCTGGGAGGCAAAGGCTGCTCCTGTGTTAATGCCACACCCCTGTGCCTCTGACTGTCCCTGGGGACAGCAGGCATTGCTTGGAGGCACAGAAAGGTCCTGATCCAGCCTAGCAAAGGCAAACTGGGTCTGCAGGCAGCCCAGGTGGGATTGTGTCAGTGTGTGCCTCAGTAGCACCTGGCTCTGGGCTTGCAAGGCTCTGGCTACGTGGGTGGGAATAAAGCCAGCTTAGACAAAATAGTCTTTTGTACTAAATCCTGGACAGACCACCTGGAGCTGTGGACAAGGACAGACCTCAGGGGCCTCAAGATGCCTCCATGGAATTTACCTCCTTTGCCCTGCCTGAGCTCACTGTCCTTGGCTCAGGCTTAAATAACCCCAGCCCTTGCTTTGCTCACCCTTCTCTGGCCCATCAGGCTGCTTGCCACCCTGAGACACAAAGAATTGGCTCTCCAGGGATGGGACAGGGCACTCAGCTGGGTTTTTAACCTCCCCCTAGTACTAAAGCCAGGATTGTCTAGCTGCACTAGGCAGCTCCCTGGCAGGTGACAGATGGGCATTTGGCTGCAGGCAGCCCAGAGGTGTTTTTGTTGGGGGGCTACAGGACCCCCTGCCAGAGCAAAGCTGTACCTGACAGGTTTGACTGGCCCTAGGACAGAGATGGAGTTCGTGGTGAGAACCCAGGAATTACTTTTTACATCATTCATTCAGGATGAATGACCTCCACCACCAGCTGCAGGGCCATGGTAGTGTTTAGAGTAGGGGGAAAGGCATCTCCTTCCTTGGAAAAGATTTCTCTAAACTGTGCCATTGACCCATCCACTGAAGAGTCACTTATGGCCACTTGGTGTTAGGTATCACCAACTTTGGCTTCTAACACAGCACCGTGCTACTGCTTCATTACTTCATCCATTACTGTCCATAAACACTAATAAATAATCCTATTCTCATTCTCCCCATTGTTTAAGTGGTCATTAATTGTAGTTTATATGCTGTCTTTGTGTATTTGTGTACGATAGCTTCTTCATGATTCCTTGATTAACTGTGATTGATCGTGTATTTTAAAATCAATTAAAAGTTTCAACACTAAAAGGTAGAGTCTTTAGCAGTAATTCTCCAAGACATTGCCATTTATAATGGAGCTATTGTAGTGCTGGGATCCATTAGTGTGGCAGGCTGTGATCTTTATTTTCCAGATTTATGCAAATAGGTAAGAGTGAGTGTGCACGTGGCTGGGTGTGGTGTGGGAGTTACATGGCAGGAAGAGGGTGTGAGAAAGAATCAGCTTCTCACAGGGTTGCTGGCCTTTGTGGGTGACCAGGAATCACCCACTCCCTCCCTTCAAGCACTAATGCAAGGGCTGAGCCCCTGGACCCCATCATTTCCTTGCTCTGTGTGTTAATTTTCTGATTGTAAAGAGGTGCTGATCCCCTCAGCTGACGGGGCCACAAAGTGGGATGGGTGATGTTCTGCAAAGCTGCTTTAGTGAATGCCCCTGTACCTTGCTGGAGGTGAGGGGCATGAGGGAGGATGGGGGTGGCTGGGAAGGTCTGTGTCTGTGGTGGTGCTGAAATGATGGAGGAGGAGGAGGGTGGCCGCCACCTGAGTGTCAGGGCACGGGCTGGGGCACAAATCTCTGCTCTTTATAGCATCACACCTGTATTAAATCAGTGCTTAGCTCCTTATATTGCTGCTGTGCTGGGGAAATGTGTGTCCAGCACCAGGGCTGGAGGAAATGGGCTTAACACCATGCTCTCGTGCTGCCTTGCCCTGTAAACCTGGATCCTAAGGGCTCATGCCTCTGTGCACTCTGTGACTCCAGGGCAGCTCTGCCCAAGCAGCTTCTCATGGCCCATGAGAGAATTAGGGGTGGGGAAACCACAGAAGAGATTTTGTGCAGGTGCTCCAAGGTGGGGAGCAGATCCCCAAGGACCAGTGGGAAATCAGGTCCTTGTAATGGATCCCCTCCTTGTCCCCCATCCTCCTGGATGTCTGCCTGCTGCCAGGAGCAGAGCCCTCCCAGCCATCTGCCAGCTCAGGCAGAGGATTCCTGTGCTCTAATCTGCTCACAGACATTTGTCACCCACCCCTCTCCCAGCTGCATGATGCAAAAAATGCCTCAGTGCCCCAGTACAGCTGCTGGGAGCACCTGTAGAGGAAATCACCAGTCCTGTTAAATGATGGGGGGACTATTTTGTGCAGGCCCTGGAATGGGATCACTCTGTTGTATTAAGTTGCCTGCTTGCATTGATGTTAATGAAATAAAGAAATATAATCGTTCCAGACTTTTAAACTTCTTATAGCTCGATTTGCATAATGGCCACCACTACCCTGAACAGGAACTGATCTGTCAGAAAATATTGTTCCAGTCCTCTATCACTCAGCTCAATGGGAGGTGCAGATTGGCCCACAGGAGCTGTTTTTTGCTGATGGAGTGGAGTTTGCCTAGTGCCGACCATAAAAAGCCAATATTAGCACGCAATCCAATATTGTAAAAAAGAAATTGGTTAAAAGTTATAGATCAATAACTGTTAACGTGGCTCTATTTTTCAGACAGATCATGTTTGCTGCTGCCTGCTGATGGGGAGGCAGGCTCCCTCCTGCTGGTTGAAGCAACCCCAGGGTTCCTCCTTGGAGGAGCCTGGAGCTGCCAGTGGAGGCTCAGCTGTTCTGGACAGCCCTGGGAGCTTACCATGCTGCAGTGTTTCTTGTGGAAGTTTGTTCCCTTCTGCCCTGGACTATGAAATGCTGGTCAGAGCTGCACGTTAGCCCTGTCTCCACTTTCTTGCACAGCACTCCTCAGTGCCTCAGATCCCCTCTCCTTGATGCCTCACAGCAACCCCACTTGGTGCCTTAGATTGTCACTCCTTGGTTACCTAGACCCCTTCTCCTCCCTGCCCTAGATCACTGCTCCTTGATTAGCCACACCTCTGTTCTTTGATGCCCCAGATCTCAGCTCCTTGATTACCTACATCTCTGCTCCTCCATGCCCTAGATCTCTTCTCCTTGATTATCCCAATCTCTGCTCTTTGATGCCCTAGATTTCCTCTCATCAGTGCCCCAGATCTCTGCCTGCTGCCAACATGGTGTCTCTCCCTGTACACAACTCCTGCAGTGCTCCCAGCTCTTCCAAAGCAACTGGATACTCTCACCCCAGTGGGGAGAAGGGTCTTGGCATGTCTGTCCCCTCCCTAAAGTGAGGTGAGCATCCCTCCTCTCACTGTGTGGATTAAAAGCGTGTTGCCCCAGTGGCAACAGGGACGGTCTCTCCACACCAGAGTGTGTTTAGGGAGTGCAGACCCAAATCCTCAGCTACAGTGATGGGGATGGCAGTGTGCAGGAGCAGGGGACCAGCTGAGCACCACCAGCCAGTGTGACAGGGGCCCTTTGCCCCCACTGACCTTGGGCTTGCCTCTGATAGCTCATAACAGTCTGCTTTTGATCACTTGCCTCCTCTCTGCCCTTTATTGGAGGTGCTGGAGAGCTTTCCTGACCAATATCATCAAAAAGGACATTTTTACTTCCAAAATATACAACTTAATTAGAACTGTGAAGGGAGAGAGCAGCCAGTCCATAAAAACACCTACTCTGTGACAATCTGTACTGATTCTGTGGGAACTGGGGACAAGAGACTCCTGGTTTTCAGAGGGAACAGGGTGGTTTCCCAAATGTTACAAATACCACTCAGGTCCTGGACAAAAAGGGGTTCTTCCACTGCAAGAGAAGGGTTTGGTGTGGAAATGCCCCCACCTGCAGTCAAACATGCTGTGCAGAATTGGGACCCATGGGAAGCATGGACTGAATAGCTGCAGACAGCAACAGAGACCCTCATCTAAACCATCACCCTCAAACACACCTTCTGGTGGAGTGCTTGAATACCCACAGCCTTGCTGACACACTCACTGAACTGGGACCTTTTCCAGCTCCCCAGGGCCATCTCCCTGCAGGCAGCAAGGCAGGCCCACCCCATGGCAGGGCAGGAGTGTGTTTGCATCCAGCTGCCAGCCGTGGGCAGGACCTGCCTAACAAACCAGCTCCAGTCATTCCCGTCTCTGCAGCTGCCCCATCAAACAGCTGACACCTTAAAAATTGATGGGGTTCATTTCCTGCCTCTGTGCACTTACTTGAAGCACCAGCTCTGCCATTACCAGCAATGTCCACATTAATTACTATCATAACCCAAGTACCTTGGCACAGCTCCCCTGCCTGGAACGTCTGTCCCAGCAGTGACCTGCATTTCCCTCCCCGTGGGACCTTTGGCATGACTGGGATTTCCAGCACTGGGTAAAGCTGATGCTGTGATAGCCCCTGGGGAGGAGGACAAGCAGTCAGGCAGGTCTGCTGACAGGTTGGCTCTGGCCCAGGCTCACCTGCAGCACAGGGGGCTCCTTCACCCCTTGCCCCCCTGAGCAGCAGCATCAGTGCTGCCCCATCTCTGAGGAATGGGCTTCTCCACGTGGCATAAACGATTTAAATATTCATTGGAGACTGACTCTGTGGCTGGGTGGTGGCAGCACTTCTCCTGGGATCATCTGGAGTCCCTGCACTGAGCCCCTTTAGGTTTGAGCCCCAGGGAGCAGCCTTCAGCTTTCCACTATGGAGTCCTTTGAACAGAAACCTCCAGATTCCAAGGAAAAAAGTCAAGTCATGGGAAAAGGCTCAACTCACTCTAAAAACAGCTCCTGAGGGATGGAGACAGGCTTTTCAATGCTCTGTTGGCTGCAGAAAATTGAAAATCTCATCTCTTTTGCATAAAATGCTGATTAATGAGTGCTAAACATAAGCACATTTTAGACAGTAAAAGGACATGCACAAAAGAGATAAAACACTAGAAATTATGAGGTAATGGGAGTCAGCAACTGAAAGGATCATCAATAAAGCTTCTTCAGCATGGACAGAGTTACATCTAACCCAGGTATCACACAGCCTAGTCAAAAGTCTGACCAAAGTGTGCTTTGAATGCATGAGCACACCAAAATCAGGACCTGCAAGAGACTAACACAAAAGAACACAACATTCTTTCGAGATGCTTCATTCCTGCCTTTTGCTATTCACCTCAAAACCTCATGGGAAACACCAAGCCCACAAGCAATAGCTCCCCAGAAAAAGGCCTGTGAATTATCATGGGTCACAAGCTGAACACGAAGTATCCGTGTCGCATCAAGAGGCAGACAGAGCCCTGGGATGTACCAGCTGCAGTGTGGCCCAGGAGCCTCACAAAATCATCTCTGATCTTTTCAGGGCTCGTGAGGTCTACACTGGAGTAGATTCTGGTATTGGCAGCTCATATCAGAAAGGAGGTGGCGCTGCTGTAGGCAGCACAGAGCTAACAGGATGATCAGAGGTCTATGAGACATGACCTACAAAGAAAGATTGAAAGAACTGGGTTATTTTGCCTAAAAGAGATGATGGAAGAAGAGATGTGATAACACTTTTCAAGTGCTTAAAAGGCTGCTGCTAAGGGGAAGAGAATAATCTGTTCTTTATGTCCATGGTGGACAGGACAAGAAATAATCAGCTTAAATTACAGCAAGAGAAATCAGGTTAGACTTGGGGACAAAAAAGGCTCCTGGAGCAAGGCAGTGGTTACCTGGGAGGTGGAGGAGCTCTGTCACTGCAAACACAAATGCTGTTTGGGGACAGGCTGGGGACATCCGTGGGGAGAGGGGGCCGTCCTGGGGCAGGGCTGCACCCTCTCCATGCCCCTGTAGTGCCTCCAGCATGAGTCTGGAGCTCCTGGATTGTCCAAAGTGAGATCATCCTGCAGCAATCACTTCAGCTGGCTGGACAAATCCCAGACATTTTGGCTTGTGAGAAGATTCAAGATAGCAAAACTTGATTTGGTAGCAGGCTGGGGGCACAAGTCAACATTTTGGGTTGTTTTTCTTGCAGTAAAGAAATACTTCAAAATTGATTTTCCTTTTCCCTCTCATCTCTTTCAGTCACTCGACTGTAACACAAACGAAGCGGAGCATCCCGGCCACGCCACACAGTCAAGCTGAAATGACACCATCCAAATGAAACCTGTTTGATAATGTCCTTGCTGAAAACAGCAATGAAACCAATCTCTCTCCTCCAGACAGTCGGGTGGGGCTGAATCACCAGTTCTGAGTGCACAGACTTGCCTGGAGAGGTTTTTCAGCCAGCCCACAGGATTGGTGCTACCAGAGAGAGAAAAAGAAAACAAAACCAGAGCCCCTTCCAACCCAGCTGTGCCCTCACCGAGCAGCAGCCACTGTGCCAGTGGCCAGGATGGGGGATCCACCAGGGTGTCCAAGAGCAGCTCCATCCACTTCCACCCAGCAGCACCTCCACTGTGCTGCTGAGCCTGCACCTCAGGGCTACTGATGAAGAGATTCTGTGTTCTCCTGAGGAATTATTATTATCCCTGGGTTCCAAGAGCAATCCTTTATTTTAAAAACCTGCCTCCTAATTCATTTTATATTTACCCATAGAATCTTGGCCGGGGTTTCTGAGAGTTGCAGGTTTTTGGAAAGGCCAAGTTTTAAATGGAGCTGACTCAGCAGAAGCTGGCTTGATTGAAACAGTGCCTGTTTGATTTTATTCCATTCCTGGGCAGGATTGGAAACAAAGCAGCAGAAAATGGACTCTTCCCAGCTTTGTTTTCTCCACAGGCTCTTGGCTATGTGCAGCAAATGTTGCTGACCCACAGGGCTGGGACTGAAGTGGAGGAGAGCAGAAGAGAGCTGGCAGAATCCCTGCCAGTATATCCCATATTCTATTGATTTAAATTTTAATACAGTTGAGATGAGAATCAAAAAATAAAAATGAAGAAAAATGAAGAAATAATGAAAAAAATTAAAACCCTGCAATTAATTTTCAGCCTTGCTGCCCAGCATCAGTCTCAAAGAAGGGACTGGGGATGCAACTAATACTTAGATTATCAAAATATCTCTCCAGCTCCCCTCAGGTGTAGGAAAACCCTGTCATGGGGAACATGGTGCCAGTTCTTTCCCACACTACAACAGCAGCAAACTGGGGCTTGGAGTAATTTTAACATAGCCCATGCAGCTTCTGCTTCTGCCTTCCTTTTCCCAGGCTGTGGGTCCTTAGCTGTGCCTGTGGCACAGTCTGACTTCTGGACACAAGGGCAGCACATCTTGCTTGCTGATGTTGGTGGGGCAGTGCTGTCTCAAGCAGGTCTTGCCTGAGGGATGTGTCCCCTCCACAGCCTGGCCTTTTTCCCAGGTTCTCCTCCTTCAAGAGCTGGAGCAGGAAAGAGAAGATGGATTATGGAGGATGGCCAAGCTGCCATGCCAATGTAGCACTGGGACTGTAGTTGGGTCCTGTCCCAGGTAAACCAAGATTCCTTTAAGGAAAAATTCATTTTAGGTTCAAGAGAAAAATATAGAAGTGCTGAAAGTCGACCATCTTCTCATACCTTGGAGAGTGCCTGCTTCTGATGTCCTCACTGTTAGGAGGTGCCTGAGTGACAGCCAGGCTATGAAATACAGCCAAGGGGTTTTGAATTGACAGCTCATTTCATGTACAAGCAAAGCCTGGAAGACAGTCCAGAGCTGCTTAGCAAGAGCAGGCTAATAGCTGAGTACACAGCAGAGACCTAATGAGAACACCAGTATCTGCTAACTCCAGCTTCATGCAGAAAGCCAAGAATATGGAAGTTGTCACTTAGTGTCCAATGGCCATAACGAATGTGCCAGTGGAGGTGCCCAGAAAAAATAATGCCATAAATTGGCAAGGTGGCAGCTGCATTCATCAGCTCTAACAAGAGCTGGTCATCCATAAAATCCATCAGGATCCAAGACCAGTTCTTCAATGCCAATGTTATTTCCACCTTTAGAGTGTGCGTGGAAATATGCTTCAAATGTGTCAGCAGCCCCAACAGATGTGTCTCTTCTGCTGAGAGCCAATGCTGGATGGTGATCCAGGCTATGAAATGCTATTAATTTATTACAGAAAACCCTGAGAATCATCAGGGGATTCAAAAGTCAACCCCCAAATCCTCTGGAGAAGGCAGTGAGCGTGTGCCTGCTGATCATGCATCAGCAGCAATGATCAATGGCCTGCTGAAGGTGCTCATGGGCTGGAGGTGGGGACCAGCCTGCCCTGGCAGGGATTTGGAGACACCTGAAATGTGCCTGCTGAGCTTGTGCTGCAGGGACAGCACATGGGACCCTGCTGTGCCCTCCTCGGTGACAGCGCTGTCCCCAGCGCCGCAAGGCAGCCTGCCAGCTGACACCCCTCCCCTGGAGATGGGAAGGAGGGTGACAAAGGTGCTGCAAGCCCCCAGTAAGTCGTGCCCACTCCTGTGTGCTGGCAGAGCCCCCCCTGAGCCACCTGTCACCACGATGGGGCTCACCACCACGGTGACAAGCCCGGGGCAGCGCGGTGTTATCTGCAGCTGCGGCTGTGCTTGCCAGGCAGTGATTTGTGCAGGGAGATAATTTCCCTCCAGGATCCAGGATCAGATCCTGCCTTCCCCTGGGCAAAGGGGTGGGCTCCTGCTGTCACTTCTGATCTCCTTCCCCCGGGGAAATTGCTGGGGGCAGGGGGTGGTCTGCTTGCCCAAGATGGGTCACTGTGCTGGAGTGGAACAGAGCCCCTGTCAGGACTTTCTGGAGTTTTTTTCCCTTTGCAGGGGAATATGGGTGATTTGAAGCCCCTGGGCCACCAAAAGTTGTGCAGTGTTATCCATGCAACAGCTAAGGAAGACCACTCAATCCATAAAGATTTTAAGTCAAGGGTTTGATGTTAATTAGGGACCAAAACATTTAATAGCCCGTTTCACTTCCACAAGGCATTTTTTTAATTAAAAAATGATATATTGCACAAAAGGGGGGCAAAAAAGGAGATAAATAATTGAAGATTGTTTTATTTCAGAACAACCTGAGGCAGGGAAGGCAGTAAAGAGATGATGTGCTGGGGAGTGTGATGGCAGCACCACAAGCCATGAACTGGTGGCAGAGGAAGCTGGGGAGGGAGCAGTCTCATCACTCTGGGAGAAGATGCCCAGGGAAGAGAAAAACAGTCAGAAGCAGGTAGGTGGAAATCCAGGTGAATCTTTTGGCCACGACATTGGCCTGCCCTCACCTGTTGAATCTTTAATTTGTGCTGCTGAGGACTTGGTTTCAAATCCTTCTTTCTGACTCTCTGTCAGCTGTCTCTCAAGAAAAACAGCCAAACCCCCAGAGTGGAAATGAGTCTGGAATAGGTCAGGGAGGAAGAAAATCTGACACGTCTGGCTCTGGTTTTCATTCAATATTTAAAGATGGGTTTGAGCAGGAAATAGTCTGTGCAAAGGGAAGGTCCTCAGCAGAGCAAACCAACACTGCCCCTGCCTTGGGCAGTGCCCATCAGCTGGTGGTGCACAGGGCAGGGGGCAGCAGGAGGGAGCAGCTCCAGGTGGGAGCCTGATACTGGACTGACTCAAGGAAGGAGGAAGAGAAGTGGGATGGAAATGTGGCCTGGGGCTGACTAGGAAAACTTAGTGTGACTGATTAAAACTGGAAGTAGCAGGAATATGACACAAAGTCCCTGGCCATGGATGGACTCAAGTCCTTCTGTGCCTCCAGCTCTGAGCCTTGCTGTTGTTCTCTTCCTTCAACTCTACAAGGGGAATAATATTATTCCCTCCTCACAGGGTTTTGAGATGCTCAGTTACTATGGTGATGGGGCCATAAAAGTACCAAAGATAGCAAGAAAATAATAATATCAGACATGGTAGGAGCCAAATAATTGCATTTAGGGCACGCACACAACACAAAAGGGAGAGCCACCTCCATTCACCACGGCTCTCAAACCCCAAAGACACAACCTTTGTTGCACCAATGGGCTCTCAGCCTACTTAAAGGGCTAATTCCCAATTCCTGCAATATCCACTCAATGCTAGGAGTGGTCACCACTGACTGCAGCTCCAGGACTGGTCCTGCCCCTCCCCAACTCCAGCCAGGAAGAGGAGAGAGCAGCAGGGCTGGATGGCCTTTGCCAGTAGAGAAATCAAATGTTCCTGGCACCACCTCTGTAAAACAGAGTCCCCACAGGTGTTTGGCCACTGCAGTGTGTGACCAGCTAAGCTTTCTTTGCCCACAGTGGTGAGTGGGCCCAGCAAAATGCCACTGACAGCTTGCTCCTTTGTCTCTGCTGAGCACAGTGCCTGCCTCATTATTTTTTTTTAATTTATGGGGTTTTAATTGAAAAAATTGTGCAACATCTGTGGCTGCTTCCTAACACCTGTGTGAGACAAGGCTGATTTTCAGCAGAGATTGTCACAGCATTCTCATTCGGGCAATGCTGACTCAGTGCTGTGTGGCCTCCTCTGAACTGCTCAGGCAAGAACCATCCTTGGAAGGTGTGTAATTAACATGTGATGGAAAACAAGGTGCTGAGGAAAAACTATGAAAGACATCCCTTTTAAAAGGGGAAAGCTTGGCATGAGCAGGTTTCAATGGCTCACCTGAACAAATGCTGCTGGCACTCAGGGGGAGAGCTGGGCTGCCAACCCAGCCCTGGTGTTATGGTAAGAGGAGGTGGCAGAGGGGATTTGGCCTTTCCATCAGCATTTTGGGCAGTGTTTGCAGCACCCCAGCTCTTGCTGGGCATGCACCTCATGGCTGCCCCCAGCTCTAGCCCAGGAGCTGCCTGCCTTGCCTGTGCCCCTCTTGCAGCCCTTTCCAGCAGAGTGTGCCCCAGCAGTGATTTACAGCTCTGGGACCTGCTGAGCCCAGGGGGGCTGCTGGCAGCAGGAATTCAAACTGCCCTTCTGCCACTTACACAGCTGCTGTGGGGACCTGCCCTGCTCATTCCTGCTCTGACAAACATTTGCACATTTGCAGCACCCCAGATGTGGCTGGGAAATGTCACCCCCCGTGCTGGGGCATGTGGACCTGCTGCAGCCCTGGCCTTGCCAGCTGTGGATGGTGAACCCAGAAGGCAGCAGGCACCCCCAGATGGCTGAAAGCCCAGCATCCTTCTTCATATTTAGGTCTGGAGGCCCAGCACTGCCCAGGTAGTTTTCATCATGAGTAGAAGGATCCTGGAGCTCACTGCTGCTGCTGCCACCCAAATCCTCATGATTTTGACAGCCTTGAGTGCTGCCTGCCGAAGCTGCCTCCTTACAGCATCTCCCAGGGCTTGCTGTGCAGGTGCTGGCTGTACCAGTTTGGCTGTTCAGGAAGCACAGAGCAGCCTGGGAGGCTTACAGGTGCCTCTTACATTTCTACATGCTCATGACAAAGCTGCTTGGTAGCATGAGTGAGCGAGGAGCAGCAGGGACACAGCTCTGGCTGTGCACAGGCTGAGGTTTCCTCCTTGCAGGAGCCTCCCTGTACAAAGCTGGAGGAGGTTTTATCCACTGCTCACAGCTCTGGGAAGCTCAGGCTGCCCTAAAATCCCTCTTCCCACTGTGACTTGGTAAATAAATAAAACCCTGTTCCCTGCTGAGCTCAGTAATGGCAGCAGGGCTGCCAGGGCAGCAGACAACCAGGGCTGGCAGGTAGAAAGCAGGGGCCAGCTGAGCAGTTTGGGCAGGGAATAAAGGAGCAGCAGTGCAAACATTTCAGTGTCCTGCCCCTTGTCACTGCAGCTTGGCAGCACCCCTGTGTAACATGGGCTTTTTGAGCAGATTCCCCCTTGCACATCCTGGGAGCAGCCCCCACTGCTCCCCCCTTCAGCACAGGATCACCACCACGCCCCCTCCTCCCTCACTTGTTCAGCCTAAGAATTCCCCTCATCTCTCAGAGCACATTAAAAATCAATGTAATTACACAGCAAACATTAATTATGATCAGAAAATGCAACTGAGAGGGATTGATCTGGAGGAGGGTGGCAGCTAGCCACCAAATTACCAAACACCAAAGCAGTGGGGTTGGTCCAGACAGCACAGCATCCTCAGTGACTCATGGCTTGACCATCTCAGTCTCTGGTTTCTTCCATTGGCTCTCCCAGTTTGTGGTGCAAGGCAAACTGAGAAGTGGATAAATGTAATTTGTTTGTAGATACATCTAGGTGCCCCTGGTAGAGCTGCTAAGAGGACATCAGACCAGAGAAAGCAAATTGCTTGTCTCAACCTGGTAATCCCAGGGACACGGCTAATCCTGCTTGGGGTGAAACTTCATCCCTGCTGTGGAGGTGCCCTCCATGCAGATGCTTCCTCAGTTGGTTGTTGAAGCTCTCCTGGGGACAGGACTCCCACACACCCCCTTTACAGCCTGCACGGGCTCTCAGTCAACCTTGTCCTTAGGAGGCTTTTCCTGAGCATCTCACCCAAGACTCTTGGCTGCACTTTAAGCCTATTACAGCTTGTCCAACCCTTGACCAATTGATCAGCATCATTTTTATAACTGCTTTTTTCCAGCCTGATGAATGCTACACATCCTACCTCCAGTTCTCTCAGTCCTGGAGCACAAACCAGCTCTCTCAGTCCATCTTCCCTGGAGCATGTTTTCAAAACTCTGTGAACTCACTCAATTTGTCTGAATCTTTCTGAGTCGTGATGCCAAAGCCTGGAGATATATGTCTCCAGCTGATGCATCGCTGGCACTAAATGGAGCCAAATAAATTACCTTGGTGCCTTCTATCTGAAACTATTAATACATCTGTGGGCAAGATGTGCCTTGGCTCTCCCTTTCTCAAGCACCAGGTTATTGTCTGCTGCTCACTTTGAGGGCTACTCCATTGCTTGAGCCACTCTCCTGCTGCCTTACCAGTCCTTCCCCATCTTGTATCTGTGATTTTGATATTGCCTTCCTAAGTGCAACACTTTGCACTCGACTTTATTGAATTTCAGTGTATTGATTTCAGGCCATTTCTCCAATTTATCAAGATCATTTTGCTCAGAGGAATCTGGCAGCAGCTTGTCTTATATCTGCTCTGTTGACAAAAGGTCTTTAGACCTCAGGGCTATCAAGCCAGAGCTTTGCATTAGTCCTGAAAATAGTCAGAAAGAACCACTTGGGAGGCATGGGGACAGTGGCAGGTGGCAGTGACAGACTGGCTCACACAGAACAGCCCCACGCTGCCCTCTCAGCCAGGTGAGGAGCAAGAGGAGGAGACAGGAGGAGCAAGATGGAAATGCTAATGGGTCCCCAAGGGTGAGAGCAGGGACACCTGCTGAGAGATGCTGCGACCCTGCTGCAGCCCTGGGGACAGCCCTGGAGCAGGGGGATGGAGGGAGATGGGCACTGGGATTTAATGGTGCCTCTTTCCTTTCAGGTCAGTGTGTGATGAGCTGCCCTGTTCCCACCTGAGGGCTCACCAGAAGACCAGGAGAAGCCCTGCAGCATCAGGCATTAATGGCACTATTTGGGGACAGAAAAACTGCACTGAGATGGAGACAGAAGTCCACCCTGGTGTGCACAAACCAGGTCAGATGGGTTTATTGTTGCTATTATTATTATTATTACCCAGAGATTGGAGTGCTCCACTCTTCAAGGCACAGAAAGAGTCTTGGGAAGCTGCTGCTTGTCCTGAGGGGGAAGGAGCAGCTCCCAACCCTTCTGCTTGGGCACACTGCAGGAGCACAAGGCTTTGGACAAACATTATGGGTATACAACAGTATCCACCTTCCCACCACACTCTCCTTCCTCTGCTTCTCCCACCAGCCTGCCAACAGCCCCTTCCTCTGCCTCCTCCTCCTGCCCCTCAGGAGGGCTGCAGCTCAGTCAACAATTAACCGCATACTGGGAGGAATTTCCTAGAAAACTTTGCAGCAAAGCACCTCCCGCAGAGCTGCCTCCTGACAAGTGCCCATTCTCCTGTGGAGGGCAGGTGGAGCAGCTGCTGGCACAGTGGGAAGGCTGGGGAAGCATTGGGAGAGAGCTGCCAGCAGCCCTGGGGAGGGGGCAAGGCAGAGGCGTGATGGAGGGGCTGGAACAGCTTGGGAGAGGGCAGTGGAGGTGGTTTCCTTGGGAAAAGGCTGGCAAGCCTCAGCTGGAAAAAGGATAGCAAGGAAGAGATAGCAGAGCTCCTCTGGGTGCAGAGGTCACGAGGAGAGAAGAGGAGCAAGGTTTGGGTGAAGCCCTGGCAGCCACAGGAGCTCACCTTGGCTCCTGGCATGGTAATGATGCAGACACAGACGTGTGATAAGCTCTGCTCTGCACACGCTTTAAAATCTAAGTAGCTTATGAATAAGTAATAATCCCTTATTCCCAGAGCCATAATCTATATTTAATTAAGAAAATAACTAAATGGTGGCAGTAAAAGGGGCTGTGTGGGGAAATAGAAAGAGGAACACTGTCAGATAAGCTGCAGTGAGAAAGGGAACAAACAGAAGTCTCAGCATGGCAGAGGCAGCAGAGCTGTGGCCTCCAGCTTGGCTGCAAACACAAGGTAACCTGGCCTTCAGAACACCTGTCTGCAGCAAGGTCTGCCTCAGGAAGCTTCTTGGGCCAACAGGTGAGCTGCAGTTGGCCAAGAGGGACTCAGTCATTCACATGCAAGTGTGAAATTTCCTGCTGTCCAGTGGTGCTGGACTGTGCATGGAGAGCAAGGCACAGAGGAGCCAAAGCAGCCCCCACATCCTGGATGGGAGCATCCAAAAAACACCTTCAACACTGCCACAGCAAAACTGTCTTACAGCATTTCTGTGCTCAGGGTCCAAGGTCTCCTAATGTCTGGCACTGGCACATCCAAGCAAGCCCTGCAGCTGAAAGCACACAGGGCTGGCAAGCTGTGAGCCTGGAAGGGGCCATGCCAGCCCAGCGCTGGGCCAGTGCCCAGAGCAGGTAGAGATGTTCATATAATGCCTGCAGGAGCTTGTCAGCCAGGCCAGAGCCCACAGCAGTGCTCTGCTGGACCCCTCAATGCAGCCCTGGGACCCCCATCCTGCTCAGTATCACCCCAGCACCCATGGGCACTGGCTGCTTTCCAGGGCTCTTTGCCAGCTTGGAGCCAGTGCCAGGCCAAGACTGGAGCTTGGCTTTTCCCTGCTCTCTGTGCTGGGATGGTGCTGGTGTGAGCACTGAGCACCCCCTGCTCTGGACAAGAGAGAAAACATGGACAGCAGCGTGGCCAGAGATAGTCCAAATACTCAGCACCTGTGTCCAGAGCCCCTCAACCCCACCAAAAACTCCTCCCAGGTACCTCCCCAGGCCTTTCCCTCCTGGCACCTTTCACCAGTTCCCCAAAGCATCTCTGCAGCCTTGCTCTGTTAACTACATTTTACTTATCATTCCACCCATGGGCTCTGCAGGTGACAGATGTCCCTCTGCTTCCTTGGATTGTAGTAGTGGAAATGACAGCACGTTTTAAAGGCTAGGTTAAAGAGAATAAAAAAAAAATCTCAGTCCACATACTATGCATTATAAATAGACCGTCTGGTTTTTAAATTGAAAAACAGCAATAATCACTGCTAAGAGCCTGCTGAACAAACCCAGCCTTATTACCACTGGGACAAATTCATACTTACCAAAAGAACACAAGTATTTTTTAAGCTGCTCTTGAGCTCCCTGAGTTGCTAATGTCTTGCTGCTTCCCCTCACGGGGGTCCCTGGGAGCAGAGCCCCAGCAGGGACACGTGGGCAGTGCAAAGTGGGGGCAAGAGAGAGGAAGGTGATTTGGAGCAGGCTCAGCTGTGCCAGGCTGCAAAGAGAGATGCCATCAGTTTTTTATCTGCACTCTTTTCCTCTAAGTGCTCTTTTATGGTAGGGAGACAGGAGGTCTGCAGAAACCTGGGTGGGGATGAGGGGCAGGCATGGGACAGGCTGTGTTTCAAGGGGCACAGCCATTCAGGCAAGGCTGCATTTCCACTCCTCTAAGGGACAGAGGAAAACACAACTTGTGAAGGACATGGTGTGCACAGAGCCCACCAGCACAGCACAGCAGCTGTCCCTGTGAAGGTGCTGCTGAGAGGTGAAGGAGTGGTCCAGGGCAGCTGGGTAGGCAGCTGTGAGCTGCAGGGACTTCTTGGGTTTGGATTATCCAGGGGGATAACAGAGATAACCACCTCACTTTCCCACCACAGCTGTCACACTGCTGACAGCAAGGCCAGGGCATGGGCATTTAGGGAAGTGCAGGGATGGGATCCCCAAATCTGCCTGTTCTCCCCTTCTTTACCAGAACAAGCGACCAGGGCAGGGAGATGGGCCTGCAGAAACTGCCCTGGGGAGCAGGGTGCACCTCAGTGGGATGGAGGGCATTGCTGCCAGGCCCCAGGGCTGTCCTGAGGGTGCAGAGCAGGCTGAGTTCTCACACAGCACAGACATGGGAAAGGAAAATTAAAGCAGCCCCATGCCAAGGTCCTGAGATCTTCCTTCCCTCTCTTCCCAGGCCACAGCCCAGTGAGATCACTAGAAGCTGGCTGCTAAATCTGATCTGTCCTGTACTTTGGGAACACTGAGGTACCACAGAAGCCATCAACAAGCTGCCAAGGTGGCTGCCAAGCCAGAGCCAGGAGCGTGGCTCGGGCAGGTGGAGGTAGCACTCTCTCATCTGGGTTTTGGCCCCTGAATCAGAGGGCTGGCCAGCATTGGCCATCACTGATCTGGAGCCAGCATCTGAATGACTGCAGAAGAAGCTCACCCTCACTGGAGCCCTGCCTGGGCACTGTGTCAGGCACAGCTGCCAGCAGCCTCATGCAGTTGGCCTGTCCTGTGTAATGATCAGCACAAGTGATGTGGCACTGAGAGCCTGCCACAGCCCTGGCCACAGCAGCAGCTCCCCTGAGCAGAGCTCTGGAGCAGCCATAGCCTGGGGGACAGGGCTAAGTGGGTCTTCTCTCTGCTGGAGCCTGACTGTGGCCACTGGGGAGGAAGCACAGACTTGTGAGGCTGATCCAGCAAGGGATGCTGACTGCTCCACGTTGCAAGTTGTCTCTGAGGTTCAAATGTTACAGAGAAATAAGAAAAGTGCAGCCTGGGAAGGTGGAGGAGAAAGGTAAGGAACAATTTAATAATGAATATATTATGTAGACATGTCATGCATCTTGCCTGCTGGCATGGATTAATATCCATAAATCAAAGAGGAAGGAGCTGTTTTTAATGCTGGAGATGGATGCTGGTCCTCAGAAAATTGCTAAGGGGGCATTAATGAGGAGAGACATCTGGGAATGGCTCCAGGTGCATTGGCTGCATGCACAGGAAAGGCTGCAGTACTGCTGTCAGCTAAAAATGATCCTGTGCTGTGGGCACGTGTGGTCCATGAGCACAAGAGCTCAGGAACCACAGCTCCCCATGTGCAGGTGTTGGTCAAACTTAGGAGGAAGGTGGACAACCCCTTGGTTCTCTGCTCCACAGGGCAGCTCCTTCCCTTCTCCTGCACACCAGGAATGTTGGCCCCATCCTTGGCTTTACTCAGCAAGAAGGTGCACACTGTCCAAGTGACAGGACAGTCTGAGCCTGGGGAAGCCAGGAGCCAAAGCTGGAGTGGGAGGTGCCATTGCATCCATCCTGCCTCTGCTGGGCATGCAGTCACCCTGACAGGAGTCAGGGACAATGTCACCTCAGAGCCACCAGCACTGCCATGACACAGAGCATGGGGAGTGGCACCTCTTCCTGCTGCTCCTGGAAGCCCTGGATCAAGCAGAGATAAAGATTTGGGACTAGGAGGAGCCCTGAGGTTACATGGAGAGGACAGAGGGCTCAAAGCATGGAGCATCCCTCTGCAATGCTTCTGGAGCCCACCCTGAGGGTGGCTGGGGGTGTCTGGGCAAGGTGCAATTACCCTGTTGAACAAGCACAAGCCCTAAAGCATTGATCAGGGATGACCTCCCTGGGATCTTTCCCTTTCAGCAGCACAAGGCCCCTCCCAGGACTTCAGAGGGGTGTTAAACCCAGGGGCAGTGGCACAGTGAGACCTTTCACATCCCCAGGAGGGCTCTGTGTGCTGGGGCTGCTGCCAGGAAAAGGGGGGGTCCCTTCTGCTGTCAGTGCTTTTTCCTAAGTTGAGGGCATTGAGTGCCAGGATTTTGTTAATCACATTTTATGTGCACTTTAAAAACCTGAAAATCTGATCTGTCCTGTACTTTGGGAACACTGAGGTACCACAGAAATCATCAGCAAGCTGCCAAGGTGGCTGCCAGCCCAGAGCCAGGAGCATGGCTCGGGCAGGTGGAGGTAACACTCTCTCATCCAGGTTTTGGGCCATGTGATTAACCTGAAATCTTCACTTGTAGAACATCTGCTCCTCTCCCACCCACCCTGTAATCTGGCAGGGGCTGCCTCTCATGCCTGCTCTCTCTCTGCCCTTCCTGGGACCACCTCCTTCCTCTTGCACTGACCCACTTTAGGTGTCACATTTGCAGCCCAACCCCGGGGGAAGAGGCTGGATTCACAGAATGAATCTGCAGAGCCAGGGAGCCAGCCAGGGCTGGGGGAGCAGGAACAGGCTCAGGAGGCTGAGCAGGAACAGGATCTCCAGGAGAGAGAGACACCCACAGCCACGTGGCATGTGGAGACGTGAGAAACCTGCCAGGGAGAAGCCTGGGAGCAAAGGATGCCAAGAAAGAATCTGTTCACAGTATGAATGGATTAGAGGGGAAAAGGGGAAAGAAAACAAGGCAGGAAGGAGGTGAGCAATGGAAGGGCATGGCAGGGAGGGCACAGAGCAGTGGAAGGGAAGCTCACAGTCAGGTAAAGCCCTGCACAGCACAGCTGCTGCTTTTCACATTGCACTGCAAGGGAATGGTGAGATACAGGACAAAGCTGGGTCCTAGCCCAGGGGGAATCTGCCACCCCAGAGGGCTGGAGCAGGATGGGGCAGGATGGTCCTCCAGGTAGCCATTGCTGGCTTGGAGGACCTTGAGGGCTGCTGGGACTGAGCTGTAGAGAGGGAAAGGAGGGATGGAGGAGCTTGAGTATTAAGAGATGCCTCAGCATTTCAGGGCTTATTCAAAAGGAACACACAGCTCCTGAAAGGTTCACTTCATGTGACGAAGCAGCCCCAACTTCTGACAGCAGAGAAGGAGCAGCTGCTGTCCCAGGGTCCCAGCAGAGGGATGGAAACCCCAAGCATGAGATCCAGGGAGCTGCTACAAGCAAATCCATGTGGCAACATCAGAAAGCCACGCTGGGGCCGAGCTCACAGGCAGACAAGCTTAGCCCTCAGAGAGCAGGGAATTGCTGTCTGTCTGTGTCTCCCTCTGTTTTCCCTGATTTTATTGTGTTTTGTTCAATTGAATCACACACACACATGCACATAAAGCCCCAGCTCGTGGTGTAAAGTCTGTGAGGAAATGAGCAGTAAATGAAGGTTCCAGGAGGAGCAATGCTGAGCAAACACATGACACGGCACGAGCTGTGAGCAGGAGAGAAAGGAGAAACTGCCAGGGAGGGAAGAGGGAGCTGCAAAAAGGATTTTCTTAGGAAAAATGGAGCCCAAATAAAGCAGAACATGGGAAGGAGGAAAACCTGAGAGGAGAAGTGAGAGGACAGCACAGATGATGCTGGTGGTTGTGTGGTCACTGTGCCCAAACTCTGATCCCTGTGTGGAGCAGTTCAGAGCACAGGGAGAGAAAGCTCACACAGCTTGTGGCCAGGGGATGGCTGGACTCAAGGGACATGGCTCAAACTCCATCACTGCTCCAGGGCTCTCTGCCCAAACATGAGCAAAACACTCCTCTGGACCCAGTACCCGAGTGCACCAGGATCACTGTCACAACCAGCTCAGCCTCTCTCCTCTGGCGTGGCACTCACATCCCTCCCTCAGCTCTCAGCTCAGCCAGGACCCCATTCTCCTTCCTCTTGTCCCAGCTGGTGTACCTGCAGCTCCATGCAAGATGCTCCTCCTCAGGAGAACACTGGACACTGAGGAATGATGGACACGTGGGGTGAGCTCCTCATCCCCACAGAGCTGCACCCCAAGGGCACCACCCAAACCCTGGATGAGCAGTGCAGCCCTCAGCAGCCTGAGACCACAGGGCAGAGGGCAGGGACACAGAGGGGACATCTCCAGGTCAGAGGGCTGTCTGTGCAGACAGGCAGCTCCCTGGCCCCTCCTCACCTCCCAGCTCACCCCACTCACAATGTGGGGAGGCAGCACAGCCCTGATCAGCCACTCCCCAAGATGAGGTGCTCTGCAGTTCTGGAGAAGTGCAGGGTTAAAGGATTCTGATTCTCCTGCCCAGGCTCGCCGTGACAGCCTTCACATGTGTTCAGTCACATCCAGATATGAAGCCACTCTGAAAACCAAGACATTTATTCAAAGGAGCAGCAGCATTGCACACACATCTGCCTGTGTAAAGGGGAACTTCAAAAGGGCTGACAGTCACAGAGCCCAGCAGTAACCTTTGGCTAATTAGCTGTCTTGATTTTCTTGCAGTTTATTTTTATACTTCTTGGGCTCTGAAATGCATTTACTGTAATGTCAGAAAGGCCATGGTAAATATAAAGCTTTCTAGCAATAAGTATATCCACCCCACTGAGCTTTTGGGGCTGACAGCTCCAGCTTGGTGTGGGCCAGGTGGAGTGACAAAGCTTTGCTGAGGTTTTTGTCCTGCACAGAATTTACTGAGACTGTGCTGGTGGAAATGATAAAGGCACCTGGGGCAAAGCAGGTATGAGCATGGAGCACAATGAGCACAGGGCAGAGGGCACCTGCAATGGTGCTTTCCTGAGGTCAAACCACAAATGAGCAGAAAAGAGAGAGGGGTGAAGAAGGCTGCAGGATGCAAAGCCACGAGCCAGCTCACCAAGGAGAGGTGAGGTCAAGAAAAGCAGGCAGCCAGAAAGGTGGGAGTGATGCTGAACCTGCAGAGACAAGCAGATGGGACCCCGTTCTAAGCATTAAGGAAATCATCCATGGGAGCTGCACTGCCTGTAGAAGGCACAGAGCCTTCCTGCTCCTGGAGAGAGGAGAAAAAGGCCTGGAAAGATGCTTTGGTCTTATCTCAGTCAACAAGGCATTTTCAAGTCCCACTGGGGTGGAAGATAACAGTGCCTATTGAAGCAGGTCCCTGGTCCCCACCCCTCTTGCTTGAAGTCAGTCTGTGCTCCATGTGTCACTGCACAGGGCCACAGACACCCTGTGACCCTTGTCAGATGGCTTGTGACTCTCTCTGAGGCACCCCAGGGCTTCCCTAACAAAGCCACCCCTCCATCCCTGGCTGCCACCCCCTCCATGCCAGCAGCTCCTGCAGTCCACAGGCTCTGCATGCAGCCCTGCTGAATTGCCCTTTGGCCAAGGTGCTGGGGCTAGGCTGAGGGTGTGCACAGCCTGGGATTCTCCTTCCTGCTTCTCTCTGCAGGGACATGCAGCCCACCCTTGCAGGGCAAGGCTCCTGCCCTGGGGCTGGGCACAGACCAGGCTGAGCTGCACTGTGAGGAACACCAAGGGTCAGAAACAGCTTTGTTATCTCTGCACAAACCACTCAGTATGCGGCTTTCCCCGGCCTGTGCACAGAGAAGATCAGTGAGAAGAAAACAGAGAGGAGACCAATGCATTAATGATCAGAAATGAAGCAGTGCTCCTCTGCCCCCAGATCTAGCAAGGAGAGTTCTGAGTCCCTGCAGATGGGTGGCAGGCACCCAGGACTTCAAACAGCCTCCCTGCCTCAGCTGCTGCTCCTCCTGCCTGGCTGGGTGTCAGTCCCAGGACTGCCCTGGGTACCAGCTGGGAGAACTCAGTGCCAATTAAAAACCAGGCTCTTGTAGCCTTTGGACTGCAGAGAAACAAAAGCTGTGAATTCAAACTTTGCCTTTTTTTTCCCCAAATGATGTCAGGAGTTGAGGAGACAGAACAGTGCTGAGTGCAATTGCTGTTGAAAGCTGCTGGCTGTTTCTGTGTGCTGCCTGAACTGCACCAGTGCAGCAATGCTGGAGTTGGTAACTGCAAATCTTTAATTTTAAGGGTCAAATCAGAGTCACTCAGGGAAGTTAATAGGAAGTTTACCTTTGACTCAGCTATGTAAAATCAACAAGAAATTCCCAACTGATCAGAGTGACACACAGTTCCATCTCCACTCCCAAGCATCCCTTCTACAAGTCAAACTCATATTTTCATTTTTAAACCCATTCTTCCACTTAGAACTTGTGCTGCCTGATCAGAACCAAAATGTCTCAGATGGCTGGGCTGGACTTTGGGACTGACTTCAGCCAGCACTCAAATCTGAATCTCCTTACCTCTGCTGGGGCTCATGTGTTTCAGGACTGAGCTCTCTGCTGGGATAATGCCCCAGCAAGGCACAGCATGGCTCTGTGCAGTTGGGTGAAAATCCCTTTGGCCTCACCCAAGCACCTTAAAAGCCATTTGTACCAACAGCTTGCACCTGGGTTCCTTTAAATGATGAAAACCATGGGGGCAGTTCCAAAGCATCTTAAACATCACCAGGTTTGTGAGCAGAGCAAGGCACTGCTGCACCCACAGTCCTGAAACCACCCACAGGGTGCTGGTGAGCAGCAAGCATTGAAGGTTTCAGTGACAGGGAAGGAGTTATTACATTGCTCAAGCAGAACTCGACAGACATGCAGCACCAAGACTCACCCCTACCAGCCCCTTTATTGCCCATTTTCCTCAGACAGGTGTGTGTGATGCCTGTGTAACCCCAGCCCTCTGGCCTGGCCAGAGCCAGGGCATGGTGCAGGAATCTTTTAAAGGAGTTGGTGCCACTCAGGCAGGGAGGGTCCTGAGCTCGTAGGTCATGCATATCTGCCTGCATATACATTATTAAAGCCCTCCACATGACAGCTGCTGGCTGTTTCTACAGACTCTCTCCACTGATGCCTCTCTCTGAGTCACGGCTGCGTAAAGCTCCTTGACAGACCTGGAGGATGAGAGAAGTGGTAAAATCCCAAACATGAGTATTGCATCAAAGGTTCTGTGGTTATCAGAGCACAAATAACATCTCCCTCACCATTTCAGGGGCAGGAGCAGTGCAAGGGCTGTCTAACCACCCTCCTGGAGCACAGGGTCCATACCCAGGGACCAGTCTGAGATGCTCCAAGGGGTGCAGTGAGGTGGTCTGTCCATGCTGCTGGCACAGGAGCTGGGCAAATCAGCACGGAGCTGGTGGGTGGACTTGAGTGGGATTTCTCCTGCACGGAGAGCTCAGCAGTCCTCCACACATGCCTGGCAGTGTCAGTCACTCCTGGTTTAGCTGACACACAGGACAGCCTCATGTGGGACTGTCAGAGGGTGCTGCACACTAATGGTGGGAGATTGCCCCACGTGCCTTCACCTGAGCCACTGTGCAGTGCAAAATGCAGAGGCATGGCTGGGACAGTCTCCCCTCTCCCAATGATCTTTCATTTTTCATTACCATCTTTCTTATTCTCCCCAGGCCTTTCACCTGCTCTGAAGCTGCTGCTGCCTCAGCCACCAAGAAGAGTGAAGGATACCTGAGCATCTTGATGGACACCACAGCCACCTCCAACAGCAGGTACCCTGCTCTGCCACGGGCATTCATTTACAGACACTATTCCAACCAGTCCTTGAGGCTGGGCAGGAGGTTTTCCACTCATATTTTGCTGGAGCTGTGCTCTGGGGGATAGCTGTGGGCCCAGGAATCAGCACTGGGCTCCAAGGCAGGGGCACCTGCATGGGGAAAAGACCCCAGTCTGGGAATAGACAAGAAACAAGACAGCAGGGAGGATCACTGTTTCCATCGTGGGTTTTCTAGCAGAGAGAGCTCTGCTCCTTCTAACTCCATCTCTCTGCAGAGTCAGTGACTCCTCCACCATGTATTACATTTTATTCTATAAGTGCAAAGCAATTTCCATTGAGGGTAGGGACAGTGAAGCACAGAGGAAGAGAGAATAATATCTCATCTTTCTTTAATCCCCACCATCCCAAAGGATCCTGGTGCCCTTTGCTTTACTTCCTATATGTATGCACAGTTAATTAGCAATACCACAGAACTGCAGGTATTCTCAGACTTAGTAGAGGGAATATCTTGTAATAGAAGGGTAAGCAAACTGTTTCTGCTGTTTCCATTACAGCCAACTTTGATTATCCAGGGTAATGGGATAACAGGCACAAAGCAAAAACATGGATAACATGAGACCTATGCAAATTAAGCTGGGGGAAAAAAACCCTGATGCTGAGAGTAATGAAGGAAAGAAAGGTCAGTGATGCTGATTAAGGAGCATGGAGATCCCTGTGTTAGCACTGCCTTAAGCTCACAAATCCATACACAATGGTACCTGGCATGGTAGTTATGGAGCAAATCTGTAGGGTCTGTCACTGTGAGAGGGAAGCAGAGACATCCCCTGCACAGCAAAGCCAAGCTGCAGCAGAGGGAGGAAAATTGCATTAATGCTGAGCATTTCAAAGCCTCTGTGTGAGGGATTTGTCATTAAAATGAATAAGATTTGGGCACTCAACCCACCTCCTCCCTACATGAGCAGGAAGAAGCCCAATTTAAAGGTCAGCATCTTAATGGTTTTCACTGCGTATCTACCAGGATAATTCCTCTCCAAACAGAAATCCAGCACCTCCTCAGTGAGCCACAGGCAGTGCTGAAGGAGCACAAGAGCATCCATAGCTGAGGAGGTACAGGCAGGTACAGCTTCTATGTTAAAAGAGGCTCCAGCTCCAGCTCCTTGCAATACAGCCCAAGAAGAGGAAAAGGAACAGCACTGGAGTTCCTCTGTAGTCCCTCATCTCAGCAAAGACCAGATTCACTCCCCTCTGTCAAAGGGGATGTTCAAATCCTTGGCACCAATATCGTGGAGGCAGCTCTGAAAAATCTCTGGTGGTGGGTGGATAAAAAGGGCACCAGTGGAGATGAGACAGAAAGAAGAGAGGGAGTAATCTTAGAGGAAGAACCTTCTTAATAGGTTTTATTGATTTAACCCAAAGAGAGAACAGTAGGGGGAAATATATGCCATTTAAATGTAAACCAGCAATAAAAATAATCATTAGAGTCATAATCTCAATCTGTTAGCATTTTATGTAGAGAAGATCTTAGTGGGAAATATTTTCTGAGTAAACTATTTGCATTTACTTAGTATGAAGGAGCCTCTTAAATATAACTCAATCATTATCATGGACTGTTTTGTTATCAGTACTCAGCTCTTACAAGTGCCTGATGATTGCACAGCCCCTGTAGAGCCTGACTTGGAGAAACTGCTGGCCCACCCCAGCTGGGATCTCCTCTCCATATCCCTGTGGACATTCCTGTTTCCATACTGGAAATATCTGTGGGTTTCAATGGCAGCTAGAAATCATCACTCCCAAATGGTGATGTGGCTTTGTCACTGGCCAAGAAGGCTGCATCCCTTGCTCAGATCTTGTGAGCTTTAATTGAGAAAAAGTAACTTCAGAGCAAGTTTCCAGGCCCTGCACATTCCAGAAGAAGTGAGAACCACCTGACCATCTCTTTCAGCTTTCCCTTTTGTAAAAGAAAAGGAAAATGAGGGGTTTTCCCTTAGCAGAGGAGCTGCAGGGCTGGCAGTGAAGATGCAGGGCAGGAAGCCCTTTCCTGGTGCAGCAGGAGAGATTGGATGTACCCACCTGTATCCCAGAAGGAGCTTTTCTGGTCAGTGTGTTTTCCCCAAGAGCAGTCCCCATGGGGACACAGCCCTGCCCACGTGCAGGTGCCCAGGGGAGGTCACTGTCCCTGTGACTCCCACACCATGTGCATCTCAGCCACAAAGAAAGGGATAAATACCCTCTTCTGCCTGGGGACACCTTTTAATCTTCTTGCTAGATTTTCATACACTAGTCTGGACTCCCAGCTGGGCCAGGCATGATCTCATTTAGCATCCCATGCACAGAGGCAGCTAAACCAGGGCTGTTATTTTATGCCATGCACTGGTAGGAGCTGGGGATGCTCTCACTGATGGCACTGGGGGTTCTCTGCAGCAGCCAGACCTTACCCCAGAAGGGAGAACATCCCATGGAGGTAGACACCTGGACCAGCAGTCCCAGTGGGATGGGGGATGACAGCAGACAGTGCTGGGAAGCTCATCAGCCCCTTGCAGAACTGCTGGTGGCAGGACATTTGTGGGCAGCAGGTGCCAGAGCAGCAGCTCTCCAGGGGCCAGGCAACAGCCAGGGCTCCACAGCAGCAGCTGCCACTGGCAGAAACCACTGCAGCTCCTGGAGTGGGTCTGGCCCTGTATCCACAGCCTGGGGAGCAGGTCTGGCCCTGTATCCACAGCCTGGGGAGCAGGTCTGGCCCCTGATGCCCTGCTCATCAGCAGATCCCCACACTCACAGTGGCCCTCACGCTGTGTGGGTAATTCAGGCTCACAGGGGGGTTATTAAAATCCATTCAAAGCTAATGTCAGCCAGCTTGGCGTTAATGTCAGTGGCTGAGAGGCTCAGCAGGAGTGGGTGGAGAAGGACTTTGATTTCCCCACTCGAATTTCCAAGCAGGGTGGGCTTGGCAGGCAGTGATGGGGAATGGGGAGTGGTGGTGGATGGAGGGTGCAGTGCCACATGTCACCCAGCAGACAGGTGGGACTCGCAGCTTAATCCCAGCAGCCAAACATTTCACTCCATGTTTTGCTTGACAGCATCTCTCCCTGGCTGGCCATTTCAGAGGCATGTTATCTGCCAGGATCCCAGCAGGGGAGTCTGCCTGAGCAATCAGCTCTGCACAGAGGCTGGGAAGGGGCTGTTGGTTTGCTCCATGTGGGACTCCATCAGGTATTTCAGGTGGCTTGGGCATCACACCCAGGCACTTCCCACCCTCCAGGTGCATTTGGAGGTTCAAACCACATGCCCCAACTTCTGCACTGACTCACAGCCCCCCAGACCTGCTGGGGTTGAAAGCAGGGCTGCAGTTTGCTCACTTGGGTCGGGTGAGTCCAAGCCATCCCCTGGATTTTGAAAAAATCCGGGTAATTTCAGGATGTGGCCAGCATCATGCAGGCTGAGATAAGAGTAATCGGAGCTCGGGGCTGTAAGCCGATTCCTTGCATATGACAGGAAGGAATTAGCCCGGTCTCCCCGCCCTCCGGGCAGCGTTTGCACACACGGGCACACACCTGGCAGGGGGCTGAGCCACGGGACACGTGTGTCCCGATGCTGGCCGGGGACACGGTGACAAGGATCCTGTGCAGGCAGCACACAAATCCCACGGGCAGAAGGGGCTCAGACAGCAGAGAAAATCTGCTCCAACTATCATTCACAGAGAGGTATTGCCCCCACACCTCCTTGCACTGGCACAGCAGTACTGGAACCCCCAGGTCTCCTTCCCAGGAGCTCCTGCTCTGGTTCTCCCAAGGTTTCAGCATCTGTTTGCAGCGGGGATTCCTCCACCTTGGCTGGGAAATGCATTGCAGTCTCTTAATAGCTCATCCTGTCTGGAAGCTTTTCCTCGTGTGTAAATACAGTGTGTATAACAGTGGCCTCATTTTGCACTATAGGAGTGCATCAGACACAGCTAAGGTACTGAGGATGGCTTAAATGGTCCAAATTTAACATTTGGTTATGTAGGCTGAATATTTCAGTGAGTTTTTAGGTTAGAAGGTGCTGTAAATGGAGCCTGACCTCCTAGACAGTGAATTTTACTCAGGATTTAAATCAAGTCTGACCATTCAGCTTCATCCTTCTGGACAGATAAAAATTAGTCTGGTCCATAAGCAAGGGTGATGCTGAAGGCAGACTGGTCACAAGCCACAAGATCAAAGTGTTGAACAACATCTCTGAAGGGCAGCAGGTCCTGCCTGATGATACAGCACAAACCAGGTTATTTTGCTTTAGCTTGTCTGATTTGTGAAATGAGGGTAACAAGCAGTTCTGAGGTCAAAGCCAGTGTTCAAAAGCAACATTTGGTGCTGCTGTTTTCACCTAGAAAATAGCTGCTATTCAAAAACCAACGGTATTAGAGAAAAGTGAAACCCTGCTGGTTGCCAGCAATTGGCCAGACGGGTCAATGAGGTAGTGTAGGGTGGCAGGATGATTGAGATGTGTGGCACTAGCAGACCCAAGTCCCACCCTGTGTCCCTGGGGAGAGGGGCCACAGGGGTGGGAAGGAGTTGCATCTCCCTGCAGCTGGCATCTCGTGCCACGTGGCAGGTTACCAAGCAGCTGAGAGCGGGAGATGATTTCTTTTGCCAGTTTTCTAATTTATCTAATGAGCAAGAAAATAAATCAAGCTGACAGTCACCCAGGTGGTTTTGGGCCTCAGCTCCTCACAGTCCCCTTGTTCTCCCAGCCCATTTTATAGCAGGGTTACAACCCGAGGACACTGCACTAACTCCTGCTATAATCTTTTCTTTACCAACGTCACTTAGCAGATGGAGTCATTTAGATGTGCTCACGTTTAAATGAGTGCCTTGCCCTGGAAGGGACAGAGCTGGGGCTGCTGGCAAGGTTTTTGGGATCGTTAGCCTAGAAAATGCTTAGCAGGGGAAGCAGTTGGCAGGCAGATTTCACGGACACGGCACTGCTGTCCTCTGCCAGCAAAATTACAAGGCTGAAATCCTGGAGCTGGATGGGGCCAAAGCGTTCACAGCAAACAATTTAATTGATGAATGAAATGAATTGCCCAGGAGACAGGTTTTAGTCATCTGCTCCTTGCATGAAGCTGCTTGGAGAAGGGTTTGCACAGTCGGGTGTGGCCTGGGATGGGCTGGCTGGTATTGTATTTGGGTTCCCCCAGACAGAGGAAGGAGTGATGGATCTGACTCCATGTTCTCAGAAGGCTAATTTATTATTTTATGTTTCTATATTATATTAAAGAATACTATAGTAAACTATACTAAAGAATACAGAAAGGATACTTTCAGAATGCTAAACAGATAATAATGAAAGCTCATGACTCTTTTCAGAGTCCTGACACAACTTGGTCTCAATTGGTCAATGAGTGAAAATGTAAACAACCCACAGCAGAAACCAATGAAACAATCACCTGTGGGTAAACAATCTCCAAACACATTCCAAAGGAGCACAACACAGGAGAAGCAAATCAGATAATTATTGTTTTCCTTTTTCTCTGAGGCTTCTCAGCTTCCCAGGAGAAAAATCCCAGGTGAAGGGATTTTTCAGAAAATATGAATGCCACAGGCTGGGGCTCCCCATGGTGGGAACCTTCACCAGAGCCCCCTGGGCACCTCCTCCCTGGCAGAGAAACCCAGTGCTGTGAGCCTGGCTACCTCCAGGCCTGCCAATCCAAGTTGTCACTGCTCCTAAGTCTTTGTGGCTGGAGCAGTGATGGGACCATGCAGAAGATCTCAGCACTCAGTGCTGGAAACAAAGCCAGCACAATGCAAGGAAGAACAGCACCAATCTAAACAGCAAAAGCTGCTTTTCAGCTCCTGCAAGAAATTCCTTAGCAGTCTCAGAGGTCTCTCCTCTGTAGCTCCCTGACCTCCTGCACAAGGCTACCTCCATAAGCTCCTTTCATTTGGTCTAATAAAGTTAACTAGTTCTCCAGCTCTTCCAAGGAGAATAGGCATAAAAATGTGCATTGAGATGAATGCTTACAACCCTTGAAAATACCTCTTGCTTGTGAAAAGGCTTCTGAGGAATGAATAGAAGGGACAATGATTACCAAAAAAGGAGGAAATATTGTTCATGCTGCCTGGGAAGCATTTGACCCTTGCAAAGGCTGGGGAGAAAATGAGGAAGAAGGCAGGGAGCTGAGACACTAATGGCAATCATTGCTCTGTTGGGAGCAATATCTCACAATGTCCATGGAGATCAATCCCAAATTATTCAGCCTAATAGTTCTCAAAACAAACTCTAATTCTGCTCCTTTGTGGCAGGCATGAAGCTTTCTCTGCAAGGCCCATTTCACATCTTAGGTAACTCAGTGCTGGATGGTGTAACACTCCATTGTGAAATCCCTGCAGGAGCCTTTGATGCCAGCATCTTCCAGACGAGATGCAGAGCTTATCAGCTCAAATAACACAACTGTCTTTTATCCTTTGTGTCCCAAGCCTGCTGTTTTGGCACTTATATTTGTAATTCATTGCCTGGCTCTGGGTCTGGATCCATCTGGACAGGCAAACTGTCTATCTGTCTGCATTGCTGAGATATTTGTGTCTGCCCCAAGGGACCTGAGCACCTAAGCTCTGCTTATCTTCATTGATGCTTAGGTTCCTAATTGGTTAAAAGTCATTTTGGAAAGGTGGTCTTAAGGGCTGTAGGCTTGTAGATGCTTTCAAAATTACTTCCCCCAGGCCAGGCTGTCCATCTTTCCCTGGGACTGCATCCCTGGTCTGGTCTGGCTTCCAGACATGCCTGTGTGCCTCCAGCTCTGCTGTCCCTCCCTTCCAGATCAGTGCCAGCCCACAGACCTGCCTGCCTTTCACCAGCACTACATTTTCCTCAAAAAAGGACAAATGAGATGGAAGAAGAAAAGGTGAAAACATGATAATAGCTGTGGGAAAAGGCCGCCACTAAAGATTTGACAATGCTGGAAATAGAGGCTCAGAGAAAAGTTTTTCTCCAAAAATTATTCTTTTCAATCTCAACAGCACACTGAAGGGAAGTTAAGGCACACTTTTTAGCACCTTTTGTACTCAAATTCAAAATTCACCTGTCTAACCAAGCAATAACAGAAATAATCTTTTTTTATCCAGCTGCACATTTTGCTACAGAAATTTGTTTCCATTAAGCTATTCCCTTTTGTCCTCTTAGAAAGCATCTTTTAAATAATAACAGTGCAAAAAAAAAATTACATACTACCCAAAAACTCAACCCTGTCAACCGTGCACTTTTATACAAAAGTTATCTCCTTCTTTCAATGGACTGATGAAAACTCTTTTCATAATGTCAAGGTGGAGATGAAGAAGAGAGAGAAAATTTCAAAGTGCCCAGCACAGCTAGTCATTTGAACAGGGAACGTGGGGCAAAATCTGGTCTTAGAAAACTGAGCTACAGCTCCAACATGAACCTGATATTCTTTTTCTGCTTTGTAAAACACAATTTTGTAGAAGCTGGGATGGAGGCATGCGCTGCACTTCTCATCTGCAGGGGAGAAATAATGTGCTTTTTCTTTATTCCCGAAATCTCAAGAGAAGAATGTGAATTCAATCTTTAAAAAAATAAGAATTAAAATGCAACCATGATAAGTCTCACTGCTGCCACGCTTCCAGGAGTGCGGCAGCCGCAGCTCAGGGATTCCCCAGGAAGGTCAGACTGGGAGAAGAGTCCCACCAGGAGCCACCCCAAGATCAGCAGTGTGAGAAACACAGCCCTGGCTCACTGTCCTGTCTGCATCATACTCTTTCCTGCTGGGAATGAGTGCCACGAGGCTCCCTTCACCATCCACCCCGGGAGGATTTCCCAGCACTCAGCCCTCTCCAGGAGGACCTGTTCCATCCCTGCTTGCCCTCTCCCACAGGCAGCTGCCTCCTCTCACTGCAGAGATGCCACCCCTCACCTCTGAGCCCGTGTGTCACTGCTGGTCCCAGCCACAGTGCTGAATGTGTCCTAGTTGTTGTCCTCAGGGGCTGGGAGGCACACTGGACACGGCATTCAGGATCCCACGAGGTGGTCACCAAGCCCAGTATCTAAACTGCAAGGATAAAAGAGAAAGCATAAGAGGGAGTTTCAACAAAGGGGATAAAAGATTGACTGAAGGATTGATTAATACCAAGCCATCCAAGGGACAGAACAGCTGCTCAAGCCATGGATCAAACACAGTGACACAGGGACCAGAGGTGAAGGGGAAGAAGACCACAGGGAGGTCCAAATGAGAGCAGCTGCTCATCAGAGTAACTAAAAGGGAAAAGAAATCCACTTGCCAGTGGATTTGGGACTGTGAGAAATGCTGGAAGGGAACCTGGGACTGAAGTAAAAAGAATGGGACAAATGCCAGACAAAGATGGAAAAAGATGCAGGGAAGAAGGATAGCTCTGGGCATGCCCAGGGCAGATGGTACAAAACATCAATGCAGAGCTCCTGGAGGAGTGAGGAGCCACTGCCACCACCTGCTCCAGCCACCCAGCATGTGCAGGCTTTAATAAGTTTAATAATCCTAGTTACACCTGAAGATAGGCCTCATAAATGTATTTTGAAATCTTAAGTGTGATTTTATTGCTCTCAGTGGTCAGTTCCCACACCTTCACTGTTTTTCTATTATTTTTGGATGCCTGGCTGGCCAGGGCTCTCTCTGCTTCCCACTGCTGTCAGCTCCTGTTCACCTGTGATGCCAAACAGCCAGCACAGCAAGAAGAAGTGACACTGAGGGTAACAGTACTCATCTTTGTGATATCCAATGTCTTGTTTTATTATCATCTACACAGTAACAATAATAGCAATATTGGTGACACCCGTTTTGTTACTCCTCCTGTTAGTAATATTCAGACATGACCGAAGAGGTATTTCAGAAAGACAACACAAATCCAGTGCAAGATCCAGGAGAATGGGGCAGTTAATTAAATGTCAGAGTGATGGACAGAGCTGGGACAAGCCTGGAACAATATCAGAGAGCTGGACAACCTCTGGCAGGCACAGGGAGATGGATGGATCTGGGACACGTCCCAGACCTCTCCTCCAGCAGACACAGAACCCTCCTACCCCCCACATCTTTAAACACAGCATTGCTCCCTCTCTGTCACTGCTTCATTGACTTATGCAGGTGAGGAAATTTCCTGGGGAAAGCTGCCTTCCAAGCCATGTCACTGATCACAGCCTGATCCAGTGGCATTTTTATACCTCCAAATTGTGCAAAGAAAATAAAGAGCCCCATTGAAAATGACAGTGTCTTAGAATGTGTTTTACCAGGTATGTGTGAACTCACAGCAGGTAGGAGTTTATTTTGCAAAAGATTTCTTGTCATTTTACCCAAACTAGACATTCATGAGAGAAGCAAGTGGTGGCCAGGGACTGTGGAGAGAGAATGAGAGAGAATGAGAGAGAATGGCAGCCGGAGGGTGTTCCAAAACTCCAAGAATATTAGAGAACAAAAGGAAACCTGTGACAATCTGTAAGTCATCAGAAGAGTGCAGAGCATAATAGACTAATCAATCAGGCAGACAAGGTTGAGGTGTCACCGGGAGGCAATAGGTAGTTGGAGGTCAGTTATGAAATATAATCTCTAAATTGGAAGGAGAAGAGCAGTAGCACAGGAGCAATGACAGGTGTTTGAATGGAGGTAGGTGAATGTGGGATTGGTCATTTCCAGGAGAGTGAATGTTGGATGGGAATATTATGGGGGTAAGGAAAAATAAGCTGGTATTTCAGAGACAGGCACATATTCTGTGAAGTGAAAGGCTGAGCTGGCGAGACTTTAAAGTACTGTTCCATTTCAGAAAATGCTGCTGGAAGACAGACAGTGGGGCTCCCTGGTGCTTGTTCCTCTGGGTTTCCAGACAAACTTTGTCAGGTTAGAAGCAAAACAAAAGGAAGTGATGCTTTTCCTAAGCATAAGTCCTGCAAATAACAGCTGGGATCTGAAAGCCAGGCCAGACCCTTTCTAGCTGGTGCTTTCTCATCAGCATGAGTAATCTCTAATCTAGTTAGCTGAGATGCAGGGAAGTTGCACACTGCCATGCATGAGAAGATGAGGATTCTGCAGGTGAATTTAATTACTCCTTCCACAGAGAAAGTGGGAGTCAATAAGGCACCACTCACCCTCCATTAGCTAACTGGGCTGGCATCATTTACTAACAGGCAGCATCATTTACTGCTCTTTCTAGCTAAGGGGGAACAGTCCTGTTACACCCAAAGAAAAGCTTGACTTAACGTGAATTAATTTCTACCAACACTTTTCTGACCTTAACTCCATATTCCAAAGATGTCACACAGTCCTTCTAAGATCAGTTAGACCCAAGCAATTAGAGCTGAATGACCAATCTCTAATGAATAATCATTTGGCAAACTTCACCTCATTTTATGCTCAGGAAACATTCACACACAGATTGCAAAGTCCTCATGTTCCTTTCTCAATGGAGATAACTTGCTGGTTTTTTCCACTGAGCAAACAACAACGTAACAGTTCATTGAAAAATCTGCAATCAAGCACAGGCTGAGTGGATGGGTTATGGCAGACACGTGGTGCTGTTCCTCCATCTTCCATTGGGTGAGGGATCAGAGGAGCTCCAAGAAATGTGAATCAGGACTGTTACCTCTCTCGTTTGAAATTCCCTATTGCCAAACCTGTCAGTGCTGGAGCACATTTACTGGGCTGGGCCATGGATATGGGCAATGTGGGAAGGGAGCCAGCTGTGGTCCCTCTGTAACCATGGGGAGAGCCAGGTATTGCCAAAGCCACTGGAGAGGTATTCACCAAGGACACACTGGAAAACCTGGAGACCTTTAGATGATGACCCTGACTCTGCTTAACTCTCCACATCAGAGAATCACAGAATCACAGAATCACAGAATAAGGAGGTTGGAAGAGACCTCTAAGATCATCAAGTCCAACCTATGCCCCAACACCTCAACTAGACTCTAGCACCAAGGGCCATGTCCAGTCTTTTTTTAAACACATCCAGAGATGGTGATTCTACCACCTCCTTTGGAAGAGCATTCCAGTACTTTATTCTTCTTTCAGTGAAATTTTTTTTCCATGCCCGGTGCTGCCCAGGGCTGTGGAGAAAGGGGCACAGCCCAGGAGGTGAGCAGCCCAGGAGGTGGAAGCACTGGTGAGGCTGGACCAAGGCTGGCAGCTGAAGAAGCTGAGAACGAAGTGTGCTGTAACACCCAGGAGGATAAGGGAGTGTGGAGCAATAAATCAAGCTCTCAAAGCAGAGCATACTAGGAGATCAATGGGACAGACATTAGACCAAAGGAGCAAACTCCAGAGAGACAGGAGCAATTCTTTTCCTCCTCCTTCTCCCTTGTTGCTAAGGATTTTTTTTCTTCCCATTTAATACCATCCTCATTGTTTTTAAATGAACAGCAAAGCCAGTGGGTTCCATGTGGCATTAGCAATGTGTTTGTGAAAGGGAGAATAACTGGCTCCTAGCAGGATTTGATAAAAGCCTCTCCAAGTTCTGAGTGATTTACAGCTGGAGAAAACAAACACGGACTGATACAAATGCAGAGAGAGGCACTGACATCCAGGTACACTCAATTACCAATTCATCAGCCCAAGTGAACTTGAAGGGCTTTTCAAACTCTACACGGCTCTAAATTAAAGGAAATATTTAGATGGATAACGTTCTGCAGTGGGGGAGAAGAAGACTAATTTGCTGATCTTCAGCTCAGGAGCTCTGGCCTTTCCTGGGCAAAGGGCCACAGGAAAGGGGTGCAGGTGTCAGCTCCCACTCCCCACGTGAGACCAGGGAATGCACCAAACATCAGGATGATGTTCACACACTGTTGCAAAGCTGTCAGCACACAGCTCTCTCTGTTTCCTCACCATGCCAGTCCCCAAACAGACTTTTTTTCCCTGTCTCTAAAAACTTTGCTTTTACCTGCCCTGGAGGAAATAATGGAAAAGCTGTGAAAATAACCAATTTTTTGGTTCATTGGTTGAACTAAAAAAGAGAAGAGGGGGAAAAAAAAATCACTGCACAGTGACCCCAAATTGGAATTGTCCAGGGTCTCCACAGAAAAATAGATATAAATAGATATATATATAAAAGATATAGATCTATGGTCAAACAATGGTTTAATTCAATCTGAAACTAACTCATGGGGAATGTCCTTTTTCCCTCCATCCCCTGCCCAGAAACCCATTTTTTTCACAAGAAGAGATTTACAGCTCCATGCTCCAGCAGCACTGACACAGCCCCAGTGTTTGATATCTTCCCCTGTTCAATGAAGCTCCTCCATGCACAGGGCCCTTCAGTGCTATTCTGATACAAACTCTGGCAGCTGGGGGGAGGAACAGGAGGAGTCCAGCTGCTGAGAGACTGCAGGGAACTCTTTGTTAGTTGTTCATGCAGAAACTGTTTTGATTTCAGTGTCTAATTGATATCTTGGGGAAATCTTTACAAAAGACAGCACATCCTCCCCAGAGCCCACCTGTGTGTGCTCAGTTGAGGGGCCCCACGCTGCCAGTGCTGATGGAGCCCTTAGGCTGTGGGGTTGTCCCTGCTCCCCTGGTCCACGTCCTCATCCCACAGGTTTGGAGAGCTGAACCAGCACGAGAGCCCTGGGGCAGTTGGAAGGGTGGGTGCTGAGCTCCAGTGCTGCTCAAATTTTTGGCAGAGAGGAGACTTAGGAGAGTTCTGTGCTGTGATGTCTGTTCATCAGCAAGGAGAGCTGTGTCAGCCTCCAGCCTCCCTCAGGAGCAGGGACTGCCTGCATCCCTCTGGAAGCTGCCAGCATCATCCCTCCTCCTGCCAGAAGCAGCATCAAGCCCTGAATTTTCCACTGGATATCAGCCCTCCTCTTTCCTTGGCCTCCTCCAAAGACAGCAGCCATGGCTCACACATGCAGCTCCGAGGCTGGCTCTGAACTCTTTAGAAGCACAGCAGGTATTTTAATTATTCACGTCAAGCACACCTTGCTTGCTAACAACCCTCTGAAGCTGTCATAGCTGCATGGGGTGGAGCAGAGCCCTGCCAGCAGCTCCCCATGGCCTGGCCTTGGGGCAAAGCCTGGCTCTGCAAAACAACCATGATCCAGTGCTGTCACTGAGGGCAGAGGGGGACACTTGGGTGAGGAGCACCCTGGCAGATCTGTCTGCTCCTGTGGGCACTTGCCCACCCTGCCCACTGTCCAACCATTGCCCACCCTGCCCACTGTCCAACCTCCTGCCTGGCACCTTGCATCCTCCAGGCCAGGGGTATCAGCCAAATGCTTTGCTGTCACTGCGAGCTGCTGTGCCCCACACTGACAGATCAGCTCTTGTCGTATTTTAAGGGCACTGGAATTACCAAAATGCAAGGAAAAGGAGGGATGTACTTATGCAGCACAGCTGGGCTGCTTCAGATGAAGGCACTGGAGTGCTGCCTTGAGCTGCTCCCAGGGTTTGATGCAAGGAGCTGCTTTGGAAAACAAGCCCTTGCCACCCTGCAGCAACGTCTTTATTTGCTTCTTCCTTCCCAGTAGCATCAAAAATATTTGCTGCAATAGCATCACTCTTCTTAGAGACATTAGGAAAATTTCTTTATCCAGAGGGTGTTTGGGCACTGGAACAGACTCCCCAGGGAAGTGGTTGCAGCACCAAACCTACCAGAGTTCAAGAAAAGTTTGGATGACTCTCAGGTGCCTGGTGTGATTCTTGGGGTTGGTCATCTTGTGCAAGGCCAGGAGCTGGACTCAACGACCCTTCTGGACCCCTTCCAACTTAGGATATTCTGTGATTCTGTGATTCTGACCCACATGCCTCCTTGGCAGAAGAAGCTCAGCTCTCTCAAGGTGAAATATGTGCAGAAAAAAGATTGATAGCTTGTGTTGAAGGGAGCCAGGGTCACCCCAGGCTCACAGAGCCTTTTCTCAGCTCTAGAGTGCAGGTGAGGAGCAGAGACAGGCATCCCACCTGCAGAAGCATCAGGGCTGTGGGTTTCTTCATTTTTACGCCACTGAGTCTCAATAAAAGGTGAGCTTCCTTTAGGGACCTCAGGATTTCTATCTGAGGTTGATCTGTTTTCTTGGAAGTTCCTCTCAGTTATTTCTCTTATGTCTGATAATTCAGAGACTCTCCTTCCCTGCCTTTCCTCACCATTACCTCAACGTAAATGTGGAGGATTTCCAAGAACATTCAGGACCTGCTTTTCCCCTCTTCAAAATGAGCAAGAGCCTCATCATGGTAACCCTGAGCTCCAGGGCTCTTCTTTAGCAGCAGCTCCCCATGGGCAAAGCCTGAGAGCAGAGGGGCCCCCACAAAAGCACATCCCCTGGTTGAAGAGCCAGGCTCTTCAAGTCTCCTGGACCATCAGAGCCAGCCCCTCTCTTTTTAACCTGCATGTTTTTTAATGCTAATTTCCACCACATGCCCAGTTCGAAGCTCTAATAATGAACAACTGCTTTCTTCCTTTCCTTCTGATTTCATATTCATGAGTCAGGCTTTCCTGGCACTAAACGTAAATGCTAAACGGAAATCGCTGCACAGTGACACGTCTGTGGAGCTTCACTGTCCATTTATTTGCCTTTTCAAAGAGCTGCTGTGTTAAGCAAACATCTCTGCCTGGATGCTATCTGGAGGAGTTTGTCTGGTACGGCGTGGTGCCTGCCGGGCTGCGGGAAGCGCCTCGGTGTGATGGTGTCTCGCAGCTCTGCTTTTGCTCCAGGGTACTTCTTGTACTGTAAGTTTGAGCTCGGTGAATATCTCAACCTTTTCTGGAATATTTTGCTTGAATCTTGGCAGGATGTGTTCAGCTCTGACACAGCGAGGGATGAAGCAGGGAACTCCCTGAGAGAACACATCCCCTGCTTCGGCTTGGACTCCACCGAGGGCTCCTGCAGGCAGCAGTGGGCAGGTGTCTTGGCAGGGGAAGCAAAGAGGCACCCGTGACATCATTGGGCAAATTATTTTTCCTGGCAACTAGAAAATTCACATGCACATGCAAACAACAAAAAGCAAAACAAAACCAATAAACAAACAAACCAAAACAAACAAACAAAAAACCTCAAACACTTCCGGATTCATCCAAACTTCCTGCCATCTTCCAAAAGAGAGAGACAAAAGACATCTTGAAAAAAGGAATGCTTTCCATTAACCATATTGGTCAATATGTTTTCCAAGTCTTTTCCTTGAAGACTGCACTTCCATGTTGAATTGAACTTTTAAAAGAGCAAGGGCAAAAAGTAATCTAAAAGTGAAAGTCAAAGGAATTAAATCTTCACATATTTCAAGGCAAGCTGAGATGTTTTTCTCTGCAGAGATGCCAAAGTTGTGTAGTTTCCAAACCTTTTAACATGTCTGGGATGGAAGCTTTAGGATCACAGATTGGCACCCTGAAGTCTCCTCTCCTTCAGTTCACACCTACCCTCCTCTGCCAGGGAATCCCCTTGGAGACATCATCATCCTCACCTATCTGCTCTGCAATCAATGGCAACACGAACCACTGTCCTGGGGGCAAGGACAACCACACAGGGCTGAGCTGGGCTGTGCTGGCCCTGCTCCCTGGTCTCTCCATGGGAACACCAGCTGAAGGTGGCTTTGCTCTAAGTGCTGGGCTGGAAAGGGGAGCAGCCAATATCCCAGAACCCTGGACTGCTCTGCCACCTTTGCTCCTGCACTGGTCACCTCCATGGTGCAAGGTGGGCAGGGAGGAACTGCAGAGGTTGACTGGGAACTGACAACTCCAGCTCTTTAGATGTCCAGTGCTGGAGGTTTTCCCTCCTCTCAGCTGCCTCCACTGTGGTTTCCTTCGCCAGGGCTCTGTGGATGCTCCTTATGATCTTGGTGTTCTGTTTTCTTCTGCAGTCATCCATTGCCTTTCCCTGTCTGCCTTTCCCCAAATACTTTAACAAATGAGCTCATGGGAAGGCAAGAGAGAAGATGAGAGATGAATTTCAGACCATGAGAAATGAACTCACAAATGAGAGTGTCTGCAAGCACCATCTGAAGAGCTGTGCTCCTGCTCATGGAGAACATCATGTGTGGCATGTGTTCAATCAAAGTAATCAATGGGGACCACATTTTGAATATTATCTACATGCAACAGACTCCTTGGGAGGAAATTATGCAGCAATATTTAATGGTGGCAATGGTTCAGCAAGTAATAGAAAGAAATATTCCTCAAAACACCATCAACTTCTCATGGATAACTCCCAGATGGGACTGAGGGTAAAAAACCCTTTCATTAAAAAGCTATTCAGTTATGGTAAAACTGCCATATGTGGCTCACTGAGATTCTGATTATCAGTGACTTCAGCTAGAAAGCTGCTGTGAAATCACAAAACTACTTCCCATTTGAACAGGGGGGTGGAAATCAGTCCTTAGGGACCTGAAAGCACAGCTTGATCTCACGCAGCTGAAGGTGTCTTACAGCTGGATGTCTAGGTTAAGGTAATTGTCTAGACTTCTTTTATCATCAGTGAACAGAGAGACGTGCACCAACCCCCAGAGAGTGATTCATTCTTCCTGTCTTAAACATCTATTTTTGGATGGGATGGATTACACACTGGAGGTGTTCAACTTTCTCCACTGACTGTGGAGCCTGGATGATGAACTTGGCCTAGACACTTCACCTTCCTAGTGCTGAAATGGGGAGTGCTCCACCAAAGACAACTCAAGTTGTGCCAATAATGGTGGTAGGCTGGGAGCCCTTGTCCAGCACCTGCAGTGAATAGACACAAGAGAAGCAGCTCCCTCAGCAGACAGGAGATGGAGGAGGGGAAATCATCATAAGCATATCCTGGAGTGATCTCAGTATTTAAAAAAGACCTGAGGGCACGCTGGTGCCTGATTATCTCATCTAGTTCTTTTATGTCATGCAAAAGGTACAGATTACATCCAATTGCTTTTTAAGTGTGACCTGAAAGGTGTAATTTTGCAGTCCTAGGAGGTAAGCAGGGACTGGTCTCTCAACTACGTGCAGTACTCCTAAAAGACCTTTTACTAATCTTGGGTTTTCCTGAGATTAGCAATTCCAAACTTCTCCAAACCACCAATTTGTTTCCGAGACACCACCTTTATTCTCCTACACGTCTTCCCAGTCTTGAACAGCCATGTCTTGCAATTTTAAGGGTTTCCTTACAACCTTGAGAGCTATTTTGCAGACAGAAGGTTTCATGTCTCTGTTTTGCCATAGTCCAGGGTCAGTGCTAATGACCCACACTGCAAAAATAATCCTACTGTGTTCTAGGAGGCTTCTTGCTATAAGTCTTCCATAAATAAATGAGATTATTACCTTCCATTACTTCAGTGGGAGCCAGTTTTAGTCCTCTCAGAAGACCAAGTTCTTAGTGCCAGCTCAGGTTTTAGATCTTAGAGCCATTGAAGCCACCTCTTAGAGCCATCCTGCCAAAACCTCTCCAGATTCCACTCCTGCTATATAACATGGGACAGGTCATCTGTGCAGAATCCAGAAGTCAGGATTCAGGAAGGCTACAGGAAAACCAGATACTGCCATTTCAAAGATCAATATGAGAAAATCAAGTAGGGAACTAAATGGCAGGAGAAGTCACCAGAGGAAGGCCAGGCTGCCATCTATATACAGCTTTGCAAAGGAAATGTTTGCAACTGGTTCTCAACGGGGCACACAAATTGCAAAAAGTACCTCAGGACCCTTTTCCAAAGCCAACAAATGTGGAGGAAGACTGGGGATAAAATTGATGAAGAGTTGTGAGTGCTAATTCACTAGGAAAGAGATTTGTGCTCTTTCCTGGGGCATGCTGCTGTCGGGAACAGGATGCAGCTGATGACAAAAAGCCCATGGCTGGAAGCCAAAGGGTTCCTTGGGGGCCAGGGAAATGCCTTGGAGACTTCAGCTCTCTACACCAATTGGCTTACACCTGTCAAAAAAAATTCCCAGTATTTTTTCTTGACTCATCTGGAAAATCAAGATGGATCATCCATATTTAACAGGCTATTCACAGTGCTCATGGGAGCGTGTTCAAGACAAGGCAGAGCAAGACCTTCAGTTCACAGTGTGATACCAAAAGTAACTCAGACATGTGAAGGGAGCATCCATCTGTCTATCCAGAAACATGGAACACACAGGATTCTCAGAGCCTAAGTGACATAAATTACCCTCCTGTGAATTGAACAGGTTCACTTAACAATATGACAGTCCAGCAGGACAGATACCAATGCCTGGTTTCTCCTTTTCCACTTGTTTTCTCTTTTCCTTCCTGCTTCAACCACTGAGTTTCCTGGGATGACTTTCTACATCTCTGCCTCAATTTTCCTCTATTTAAAAAGAGATTAATGTGACAGGGAAGTGTTGGAGATCTCTTAAGGAAAGCCACCGGATGAGAGATTTTTCTATTTTAAATTGTGAAAATTGCTGGCCAAATGCTGGTTCTTAAATACAGCTGGTGAATATATAAGGAAAATTGATTTTTGCAAACGACTACATCATTTAAGTGAAAAGTCAATAATCATCTTCCATACCAGCATTTAAATATCTGAGCAAAACCACTCAAATAATGATATCTTCTGGGTTCAGACTGTTCACTGGAAAGAAGGGAACACACAGTATTAGACTCAATACTATGTTGACAGAGAACACAAATGTCAGTTTGACCATCTTAGAAAAGACATTTTAAAAGATATGAAATTAAATGACTCAGGATTACTCATGATGACATCTTGCATTAAGCAGTGAAAACTCTTATTTCAGGACAGTTTTTGGGATTGCTAACAATGTAAAGAAAATGCATTTGTGGAAAAGCTGCTTCCCTTGATTAAGAAACACGGGGACAACAAGCTCCAAAGATGAACACTATAACCCAAAAGCAGGACAGAATGCTAAAGAGTCTAACACAAATCTCAACACATAACCAAGGGAAAAGGCAAAAACACAGATAAAAGTGGCCAAAGGAGACTTCCATGAAAGGGGCAGCAAGATAAAAGGGTTTGCTTTGCCTTATTACAAGGGAGTTTATATAAAGTACAAAAATATGGAAATTTTTTAGAACAAATGCAAAATTATTTTAATAAGAAGATGTAGCTCAGTTTGGAAAAAGGCAAAAAAACAAAAAAGCCCAACATTACAGTATCATACCAATGGTCAAAGGGTTAATAACCATGTAATTTCTGGCAAAGGAATAAATGTGACCAGCAGACTCTATAGCCAGGCAGCCCTGGTCAGGGGTTAGTTCACTTTCCCAGCAGAAAGTTGCATTTCAACAAAGCTGAAATTTCTCATGACATGAATTAGTTCTGGCAAAATCACATTTTAAAAGAATCAGGAATGTTTTGATAAATCAAACATTTTATTTGCAAGACTTCAGGAGAATTTTCCATTTCTATTTTTATTGCATAACAAAATCTTTATAGGTTCATATCAAAATGACATTAAAATCAACCTGAAGTATATTTTAATAATAACTTAATATTCTATTCAGAATGCAACCTTGTGTCAAAATCTTGTATTTTTCTGCAAGGTACAAATTTTTCTATTATCTCATTGCTACATTTTCAGCCTTTCCAGATATTTATTCCAGAACCTGTACTGTAATATAAGAAAAAGGCAGACTCTTGAAACCCTTAGGTATTTTGTTGCTATTCTAATGTGAAACAAAAGCAAATCTATAAGCAAACATACCTGCAGCCCACAGCATCAGAACAAAATATGAGCATCAGGACTGAGTCTGCTAAACACCCTCAGAGTGCAGTGAACTGCATTCACCCAGCTTAGGTGAGGAAATAGGAATTTAAAAATACTTTTGGGTACAGGAACAGCGCCTGACTTTGTAGAGTGGCTATTCTTTGTGAATCTTCCTCTTTTTCACCTCAGTTTGGTTTATATTTAGAAATGCTATAAATATCGTCTGTTTAATCAAATGAAGAAAAAATATTTTGGTAGATCATTCACTCATTTATTCTCCCCAAAAGAAAGGCTGCCGATAAGACTGTCTGTTTTCACTGCATCTGTTCACTTGGCAGGAAAAAATAATTTCAATGGAAACATTGCAAAAACCTACCCTTTCTACCCAGATGCTCTATTTCCATATTTCTGATGCCATCCTGCCTGCAACCACTTCTTTAGATTTACATGAATTAACTAGTGTAGGACAGACACCAGACTACAAAGTGTTCACACGGCAACGATGGCTTTTGATGATGACTTTGGAAGTTCAATGGAAAAGCTGTAATCTCTTGTCCATGTACAAAAATAAACATTATGGGATGGGTTTAATACACCTAAAAGTTTCATCCCATACGGCGTTTTTGCATAAGTTTCAGAATGAAACTGCAAAGTAGAACAAAGTACACAGGTTCCAGCTAGGCAGTATTTGAATGAACTCCTTCCTTCATCATTTCCCCTCTTTCCTAGGGTTACTTCTGCAGCTATCCAGGATTTTTTGGCACTTTAAAAAAAAAGTGCAACCATAGCCATACAGGCCTTTAAGAATAATAAAACTTACTGTGTTTTATTAAGTTTTATTTTAAAAGCTTAATTTTTAAAACTTCATTTTATTAAGTTTTAAAAATCAACCTCACAACCCTTTTTAGAGAAAACCAATATTAATCTTCAAGTTAAAGTACAGATCAGAAGAACAACAGATATTTGGGAGGTAAATTAGGAATAATTTGTATCTGATCAAAACTGGACCCTCAACCTCTTTAGGTCTTTCCATGACCAAGCTGAAGGAATCTGCCAACAAGAAAAACCTGCAGTTTAAATCTGCAGCCCTGTTCTGGCTCACCAGAGTAAATTGTACTGATTCAAAGTTTGTACAAGGCACGGAGCAGGGGGAAATTAACTGTTTTGATCTCAGGGAATTGGTAAAAGATGCAACAAAATGCAATTTTCCACAATTATGATCCTTCTATTTTCTCCTAAAGCACGGTACTAGGAACACAGCCTTGAAGATTACACAAAGCACTTGGGATTAGTAAGATAATAATGATTATATGGTGCAGCCAGGGAGTAGGATTTTACCTATTATTACCGAGTTTAAAAGAGAGGTTCTAATTCTGCAGAAGTTTGATGGTAAATTCAGATTCTTCTGGAGCAAAGTGGCAGGCAGGAGAGCAAAAAAAAAAATATTTGTCACAGTTTCTAGCCTGTTTTATAGCATCCAGTTCCAACTGCTGTCAAAATTTTTATAGACGTCAAGGAACAGAGAGTAAAAGCCAAAAAATATCAGAAAAACAATGAAAATGAGCTACAGTGAGAGAGTTCTTTTTGCCAATACCCCTTATCATGCAACAGTGCACTAACAGTCATATTGTACTAAACCATGTGACCAGGAGAATTCTGCAGCCATTGGACAAAAGCTCTTGGTAAAATCCTTGCAAAGTCTAAATTTAAAAAATAAGCCATCAAGATAAAAGTAATTGTTTTCCAAATGGCCAGGCAAAAATTGATTGATATAACATGATCAAGTAGCTATTGCATGTAATTTTATGGCAGGTCTGTATAAAACTTAATATAGCCTCTATTGTGCCTCTTCCAGATTATGTTCTTGATGTAACTGGCTTGTGAGTAGTGCTGGAGAAACTGCAGTGGGGAAAGGCACTTCCAACATGTAATTTGGTTTTGTCCTAAAATACAGACATATTGTCAGGAAATAGTAACTGTTACCAAAAATACTGCTGGAATGAAAAATACTGTGTTTTTTCCAGTGGAAATAATCTTAGGAGAGGAAAATACCAAAATAGCCCACACTAAAACACAAAGTCCCTGCAAGAAGAACGTGCCCTGATTCAGCAAAACAGGTAAGAATGGCTTCAAGCCAAGGGAGTTCTGCCCAGTGGAAATCATTTGTGTATGACAATTTTGTTTATGTTCCCTTGAAGTCAGCTGGATCCATAATTCTCCACTAAATTGGGTGGTAGTAGGGAACTCTCCTCTTCCCATGGCTGTTTAGGAGCTATGGCTTCAAGTATTGGGAAAACAAAGACCTGAGGACTTCATTCATCTGGGGGGAAAAAACCCAAAGTGAAGAGCTGTAAAGCTCTGCAACACCTTTTCCCTGCATCATTCACAGCAAGAGAGGAGCAGAGGAATAGATCACTTGAGAGGGATCTGCTCACTTGCAGATGTTGATAACCCATGGGATGTTTTGGGTTTTTGCCTTTTCCTGGTGCCAGCAGAGGTGACCAGAAACTCTTTGGACCCTCCTAGACGTGGAAAGCTGAAATGCAAGGACAGAATTTAAGGAATCAGTTCTACTCCAGCTCATGATCATGTGCAGCAAAACATGTGCAAACCTTGGCACAGTTTGGAGGTCCCACACTTTCAGATCTGAACTTTCACGATGGCCTCAGTGTGAGGTGTGAGCACCTCTCCTGCCCCAAGGCTGCAGCTTGAGACCCTTCCTCAAACAAAAGCAGAACTGCTCTCGCTTCCCATCTTGAAAGAAAGGTCCTTAAATATTTACCTCAGAATCTGGATTTTCATTTTTGGCTCTTTGATCTTTTCTTTTTGTTAGCTTTTTTCCCTCTTTACTTGTTCGAGAGTATTTAGTCTCATCCCACAGCTCCTGCGTGGATGCCTTAAGAATAAAATAACAACAAGGGGTGGGATTTTCCGAAGCACTCAGCATCAGCCTGACTTTATTCTCTTTGAAGTCAGCAGGAGTTTTATTACCAACTTCAATGGGAGCAGTTAAGCCAGTGCTACACATTGTGAACGTGCATATTCATGAAGCAAGTAGGATTTGCTAATGGAACATGGATTCAAACGGCTGATAAAATTTTAGTGAAAAAGGTACTGGAAAAAAAAAACAACCAGGTAGTTCCATGAGCATCATAACTATGAATTCCTGCTTTCTTTAAGCTTGATTGACTTGGGCACTGAGAAGGGGCATGGGCTGATTGAAGTCCTTCCTGTGGGTGGGGTGCTGAGATTTGTGCTCTCTCCCAAATGGATTCACCAGCATCAGATAAAGGCTCAGCACAACATGGCAGCTTTTTCCTCTGTAGAAGTAGGGCATCTCTCTTCTACCTCTGCCTGTCTGCTCAAACCTTGAGGGAACTTGCTATTTTTGAGACTGCTACCCTCTATCAAATTCGGCTGGAGTTGGATAATGCACTTAAAAGTTGTGAGGCATATACACACAGGTATAAACACACTCCATGTGAGCATGAAATCCACGTTTTTGCAGGATCTGCAGGAAGGCAGATGTTAAGACTGCTCAGAATCAAGTTTTGAGGCAATGGAAAAGATGGGTTCAGAGCAGCTGAACAGCAGACAGCCTCAGATGGATGAACAACTCTCTGAGAATCTCAGCTATGGAGAAGGTGTAAGAAAAGGGCAATCCTCGAGGAAAGAAGACAACAATATAGTCCTTCAGAGGAATTAGAAAAATGGTTGCTGAGATAAGTACATTTCAGATAAGAAACTGACATATATATAAATGTGACAAATTGCTCAAAGTACTCAAAATGTCAAAGAAGATACAGGACTTGAAAGGGTGCAGGCTTTTTTGAGCAACAGAGGCACTGCACTTCTGGAAATCCAAGGCATTTCCATTCTGGAAAGCCAAAGCATTTTTGTCTGCACAAAGAAAATGAAAGGAAGCAGCAACACTGACTGGTTCCTTTGGCATCTGGGCTAAAGCAATCCAAGAGGAAGACAGAGAGAGCTGGATACAGTCCCCAAACTCCTTTCATATGGGAATCCAGACTCCCAGGAACAAAGCCTGGCAATGCACCTTCCCTGCCAAGAGCAGCCCATTGCCAGCCCAGGTGCTCACAGGCACTCTCACTGCCTTTGGCACCAGGGATGTCCAAAGAAGAGGATCAATCCTCTCTCCACCCCACAATTTCCACACCGCTGACAACTCAGAAAACAATTCAAGAGGGAATTCAAAGGATCTGTTGAAATTTCAACGAGGAAATCTGAGTGAGTGAGCATATGTAAATAGAAAGAATGAGTAGCACATAATTACATCAAATTGTTACTTAGCAAGGGAAGTAAATAACCCAAAATATGCAGAGCAAAAAATGGCAATGAATTAGAACTAATTACTTAAGGCTAATTAAAATAAGAATGGCTTGAATTGAAATATGTTAATAGCATTGAACCTGCCTTCTACCAGGGAATTTCAATAAAAGTGGTAATGTCACTTCAACCTTCACCTGACAGGGGGAGGAAACTTGGGATTTGGTGCTCATGGCTGCTTGGGGGCGCTGACCACAGCAATGCATTATTTATGATGGAATGGACTGGATTTGTCTGGCAGGTGCAGGTCTCCTGGTCATGGGTAAAAAGAGGTTTTCTTGGACAATGGATGTGAAGTGGAGAAAATACTGTGACAGGCAGAAGTTAAATCCCTCGAAGACAAACACATCCTAAGGTACCTCTCCATGCTATGGTTAAAGAGAGGAAAAGAGAAAGGCATGGAGATAACGAGATCACAAAGAAGGAAAGAGAAAGAGAGAACCAGAGAGACTGAGGGAGTGAGGAATGAAATAGATAGGGAAAGCTTAGAGCCATGACAAATCATCACCAGCTTCAATTACACGAGCCTGCTGGGCTATGAAATCTGCCAAAGGTCACTGGCTTCCTGTCTTTGCAACTAAAAACCAAGTGGCTTTGCTGGTTCCACCCCATGGCACCGTCTGCTGGGAGTGCCCAGGGACCAGCAGCCTTGCTGATGGGCACTAACAAGCTGGTCCAGAGAGCACAGACAGCCCCAGCTAGGAGATGAACGTGTCAGAGCCATGCACCAGCTCCCAGCACTCTGCCAGCACGGCAAAGTGCTCCTGTGCCAGCAACTCAAGCCCTGCCAGAGAGCAGAGGGAAACCTGGAGCAGCAGCAAAGCCTGGTTCAGCATCTTCTTGCCATGCCACAGAGCCCAGCTTGTGCTCCACCACCACCCTGTGCATGTTTATGCCCCAACACACCCTCAGCCACAGCCACTGATCCCAGCAGACCTGGATCCCTGCTGGGCACAGCTGCTTCAGCATCTACACATGGATAAATCCTGATCTTCTGCCACGAGCAGAGAGTGCCCTGGCTCAGCACCACACCCTGGGGCTCACCCCTTGGTGCTGAGCTGGGCACAAAGCTCGCCCTGCTCCTCCAGGGGAAGAGCCCTTGGTTGTGTTTATTGCCTCATTCTTTCCAGTCCCTCTGGTTCACACCAGAGGTGAAAACCTCTTACCCCTCTCAGAGCCCTGGGATTCCCATAAAAACCACGAGCTCCTCATCCCAGCAGTCTGCATGAACAGGGGTCACAGAGAGGATGGAGGGTGGGCTATGGCAGCAATGCAGCCTTTCCACTTTCACTCCATCTCCTGCGCTGGCTTTTGAGCCAACTGAAGGAAAAGCTGGTGCCAGGCTTGCTGCCAGCTGCTGAATCCAACTGGATTCATCTTGGATCTGTGCATCTGAGAAAGCTCCAAAGCCAGAGCACGGCTGGGCTCTGCCCAGCAGGTTTGGGATGCTGTGAAATATCAGAGAGGTGCTCAGCTCCAGAGCACTGCTCTGTCCATCACAGCCTTCCCAGCAGGTTTGGGATGCTGTGAAATATCAGAGAGGTGCTCAGCTCCAGAGCACTGCTCTGTCCATCACAGCCTTCCCAGCAGGTTTGGGATGCTGTGAAATATCAGAGAGGTGCTCAGCTCCAGAGCACTGCTCTGTCCATCACAGCCTCCCCAGCACGGAGCAGCTGCTGAGGCTGGGCTGCAGAGCCAGTCAGGAGCAGGAGTACAGACTGGCTGAGGCAATGGTGACAAGCCTTGGAAGGACTGCCTGAACTACAGGCTGTGACCTACTGATGACCACCCCCTCAGAGCTCCATTTGTACTGAATACCAGCCAGGATGGGTGACAGTGGGACACACCCTTGGAAAATGTCACTCTGGTGACTGCCAGGGCTCTTCCTTGAGCATGCTGGTGGCTGTAAAGTGATTTCTATCTCTCCAGTCTCCTTCAGAAGGAAAAGCATTGCTTAGAAAACCAGAGTGCAGACTTGCTGCTGCTCCTGTGCATGGAGGAGCTGTGGCAGGCGAGGAACAGGTTCCTGTGAGCCTGCTGCCAAAATCCTGACCCCGCTGTCCCTGCCCTGCCTGACCCTCTGCCTGCCAGGGAGGGAAGCCCTGGCTCTGCTGAGGATGCTGCCTCGGCAGACACAAGCTGAAAGACATTTCCTCTTTGTTTCTGTGCTGGTGTAATGAATCCTGCCTCCCACTCAGATCTGCTAAGTAAGAGGAGTTACTGTGAGTAATCCCCACTCCGACGTCTTCGGCTGTAATCGCAGAGAAATCACATTAGCTTTTTTTTTTCTAGGACAAGGAGAAATTCATCAAATTGCAATCCAGGGAGAGCACACATGAGAGAGAGAGAAAGCCAGCAACACACACATACCCTGCAAAAAAATCCCAAAGTTGACATTTACATTTCAAACACTTATAACAGCTAAACAAATAACAGTAATTATACTATTTGCATACTTTGTTAAATAATTGTTTGTTAGGTAAAGGCAGCCTGTGTGTGCCTGTGTGTGTCTGTGTGTGTGTGCAAGGAGCAGATGCCTGAAACCCCAGGAAGCAGAACAGCTGCTGCCTCCCTTCCCAGGTGACCTGTTTGCTTTACAAAATGGTGACAAGTGGCCCCAAGCACTGGCCAGGGGGGTTGGATGTGCTGATATTTGGGCACAGGGGCATGGGGCAGGAGGCCCTTGGGTGAGCAGGACTAGGACCATGAGCTGTAATCCTGCTGTTCAGCACCCACATCACCCTCCTGGGCACAGGGACGAGCTGAGTGCTCCAGACATGAGCACCAGCACCTGAGGAGGTGAAGCTCCAAAGCTCTGAGCACGGATTGAGGATTGCAGAAACATTGCCAAGAAGAGAGAAAGCAGGGAAGGCACAAAAGCTGGACAGAGGGAGGCTCTCCACCTTGCAGCAGGAGATGCTGAACACCCCTCTGACAATGATGCCTGACTCAGAGCCCACAAACCATCTCCTGGCTGGTGATTTCCCTTTGCTCCTGCAAAAGCATCCCAGCTTTCATCCCTTTCTGCTCAGCTCCTCGGGCAGACAGCTAATTGAAGGGCTTTCCTTTCATTTCCAGTACAGAAAACCCAGTAAATGCCTTTTAGTCCTCACAGTTTCCCCATGATTGGCTCTGTCTATCCGCTCACCACTCCTATCCTGTTTGGTTTTTTTTTTTTTAATAGACTTGAATGATGCAAACTGGTGGAGAGAGGAGAAGCCTTCTGCCTCTCCTCACATGGTCAGAAAAGGTGGAGCAGAGCCAGAGCCACTGCATCTTTTCACACCTGGATGGAACCAGGTCAGGCAGCTAATGCATTTCTCAGGCTCAGTGGCTACTTGTTGGAGACACACAAATGCTGCTGGGCTGCTTGAGTGCTGGAGGCTGGGAGAAAAAATTCCAGCAAGAGACATATGTGTCAGAAGGCTGAGAGGGATGTGGTGCCAGGAAAGAGAAAAGTGATGCACACACAGAGAGCTCAGCTCTGTGCAACAGGAAGAGATGCAGATTGAATAAAAGGCTCCCTGGCTTTGAAACTGCCCCTCACAGCATCAGTAAAGAGGTTTTTTAAAGAGGGTTCATTAAGCATAAGAGTGAGTGCTCTTTCACCCTGGGCATGGGTGAAATCACAGCTTCAGAGGTTAAAAGTGTCCTTTAGTCTGGGGGCAAAGCCCTGCTCACTCTGGCCCCCCCACCCAGACAGTTTGTCCCCCCAAGCAACAGCAGGAAAGTCACAGTCCCAAGGAGGAGCCCAGGCATCCACGGGCTCTGATCTTTGCAGCTCAGATTTTTAAATGTACAACTAAGGGCATCCCATGGGGCTGGGGAAGAGAAATGCTCCAAAATAACCATTCTCCCCTCAGAACATTTTCACTGGAAACGTTTATATTTACCCTTCAGAAAAAAACTTTTTCCTGATTTTTTTCTTTAAGTTGAAAGAACATTTTCCAGTTCAACTCTTGTTCTTTCAAGTAGAAATGTTCAGTTTTCTTTAATGACTCCTTTTCCCCCCACTACTCTGATTTTCACTTAGAGTTAAAAAAAAAAGGAGATGAGGAAAGGAAAACTAACAAAACCAGAATGAATTTTTTTACATGAGTTTCAAATAACTTGAAAAAAGAAAAAATTTTTTAAGCTTTATGAGTGATTTTGAAGGATGCAAGAGCTTTCAGCAAACTTTTTTATGTAGGTCAAAAAAACTTCTTCCCAGGATTAAAAACAAAAGTCTAAACAAAAGCCCTTAATGTGGGTGAAACAATGTGGATCAGCTCTCTATAAAAGCTTTCCCACAACTCCCTGTCCAAAAAATCACAGAATTATAAAATCATAGGAGAGTTTGGGTTGGAAGGGACCTTTAAAGGTCACCTAGTCCAAACCTCCTGCTTGCCAGGGACACCTTCCACCATCCCAGGTTGCTCAACACCCCATCCAAGCTAGTTTTGAACACTTCCAACAATGGGGCAGCCACAGTTTCTCTGGGCAACCTGGGACGGTGTTTCACCACCCTCATTCTAAAAAGCTTCTCTTTATCTAATCCAAATTGACCCTCTTTTACTCCAAAACCATCCCCCCTTGTCCTACCACTACTGACCCTGCTAAAACATTTGCTTGTTGTGCCACAGTGTCAGCCAGGGCAGAGCAAGGAGCCTTGGGAAGTATACTTGGTTTGGGACAAAATGGCAAAAAATCAGGGAGAAAAGAAGTGTGATTCCTGCCACCCTTTAAATATTAATTACAAAAAAAGAGCTTATGGAACCAGACACACTTTCCTTCAAAAGATATTTAACACTTCATTTTGCTCCATCCTTTTCTGAATACTTCTTAGAAAACACAAAGGCTTTAAACAAAAGGTCATTAAGAGATAAAGAATTGAAGCTCTTCTTGCAAGAATGAAAGGAGAAGGCATCTTGACATTTTTAAGGGGTTTTTTCCCCCCTCTTTTCCAAACTGAAAATTAATCAACATTGATTTGATTTCACACACGTAAGCCTGTTTTGTGGAAGTGGCATTTGCTGGCAGAGAGCTGTTTGGACAAGAAAATTCCAGCCAGAGGAGCACACAATATGCTGCACACCATTAGGGCACACAAGCTGCAAGGACACTGGTCTCCCAGGGTTCATAATAAATCCTCTCCTTTTTCTGGGTCAAGAAACTCATAGCTGTCTGGAGGTTATGCTAACACGCCAGGGTTTGGGGACTGATGTTGAGATCTGAGGAATTCCTGTTGCCTGGAATAGAAACAATGAAATTGTTCCAAGGCACCATTTATTCCCAGGTGCCTGCAAGCTGTCATTTCTGGGGAAGATGAACAATTTGAGAAGATCTAATGTCTTCAGAAATAATTCAGGAAGACAGAATTCATTCAGGTCCCCAGGTCAGTAATGAATGGGACTCGTGTGAGTCAGAGGAGGACAGGGGGCACCTGAGCAGCCTCAGCTCTCCAAAACCAGGTGAGCTTGTGCAGCCATGCAGGGGGCACTGACAAGGGCTCTGAGCAGCTGGGACTGGAGGCTGTGGTGCCTTGAGAGGCTGAACCTGGAACAGAGAATAGACAAAGCTAAAGAACAAAGCAGAGATTTGTTAAAAGGCCTCAATGGATCCACCTTGGGCAGTACAAGAGCCCAGCCAGGGCTACACCCAAGATGGACCAAAATGGTCACAAAATGGACAGCCAGTCACAGAGTGTCTCACTTTTATAAGTTTTGGTCCATTTGCAAATTGGGGTTGATTGTCCAGTTACAGCTTTAGGTTATGAAGTCCCATCCACCTTGTTTGCTCCCCTCAGTTCTTCCTTGTTTATTCTTTTGGTCCTGAAGCTTGTAAGAGCTGTCCTTGGTCTCCAGCTGGAAAAGGATTGTTTATTCTAACTACCCTGTGAAGAGAGCTTACTAACACCTAAAATGAAGCTCAGAGCTACACACCTAGGCAGCACAGAACCTGGGAAATATAAAAGTTAAAACTTAAGGCATCAGCCACACGTGCTGCAGAGGGGCTGGGTGGGAGCAGAGAGCACCAAGGGCTGCAGCAGCCCTGGGGCTGGAAGGTACAGGCCAACATGGTCTTGAGCCTTGTGCTACTCCAGCACCCCAGTTCCCCCCAGTAAATCCCCCCTGTTTTATCTCACCTCCTTTCACCTCTCAGTCAGTTCCAGTCAGGAATTCTAGACAGGAATTCTCTAAGGGGGAACAAACAAGGCATGCTATGAACACGGAGTGTTGCCCCTTAGGTGTTTGATAAAGAGCTGTGAGACACCCTGAATGTGCCACAGCCTCTGCCTGCCACGAAGGGTCAGAGGTGGCATGAGGAAGGAACAGCATGGAAAAAATCACAGGATGATTAAGTTTGGAAAAGACCACCATGACCACTAGACCCTATCACAAAGAACTACCCACTTCCCCTTATAGACACACCAAGCCTGGGTACCAGAAGCAGTCCTGCTTCCCTGCATCCTGTCCTGGCTGGCATTCACTCTCCTGCTGCCATTCCACTGCCTTGGAATGCTGTGGGTCCCTGTATCTATGTCAGGGAGCAGAGAAAACGGCAAGGGAAAAGCAAACAAAGTGAATAAGGAAAGCATAACAAACCCAGCAGAAAAGTCTTCCCACGCCACTGTGTGCTTTCAAGTAAATGAGGCTAATTAACTAATTGCCTAAATTATTAGGGCTATTTTTACCCTTGTGTGAGGGCTTGGCGTTATTGCCAATTTCTTAAGACTCAGCACTGAACTCTCAACTTATCAGGAAGTTAATGAAGCAAAGCCCCTGGAGAGGGGACCCTCAGGGCACAGCAGCTGCCAGGCCAGGGCTGGGTTGGGGCTCAGGTGGGCACCTCTGCAGCTGGGAAGGAGCAGCTGCAGCAAAACCACCCCCCTTGGGTGCTGCTGTTTAACACAGAAGTTCAGAGCTGTCTGCTAAAATCTCCCCTGCCCCCAGTTCAGGATTCCTCTCCATCAGCTTCCCACTGCAGGCAAGATGAGAGAGGCTGATTTGGAAGAAAGATTTCACACCTTGGTGAGAGGAGGGGAAGGCTGATGGCTGCATGCCAGCCCTGGCTCCATGGAAGCCCATCTGGGCAGACCCAGAGTAACCTTGGACAACGGGACCACCCTCCACAAAAAGGAAAGGGCTGATCCACCTGCTGTAGCCTCAGCTGACCACACTCACTGCCCCAAACATGCAGCCCCCAGGCAGGAATCCAAGGTGGCAGGAGCTCCCTCCTTCTGCTATGAGACAAGGCTGTTTTCTTGGGGTTTGTAAGAAATCAAGATGTTTTCTCCTCTTCAGCCAAATGCCAGCGTCTGAGCTCCCTGGTGGCAATCTCAGTTAACTCCATTACAATCCCCCAGTCATTCTGGCTGAAGAGCTGGTCCCCTCAGGAGCCAGAAGACTGATAGCTCTCCTTTTCTGTAACACATCTCACCTATCAGCTCTGATGAGGTGACATTTCAAGCCTGCCTCTTCTCTCAGCACAAAGTACACAACAGTTTGGGGTGGCAATTCTCTTGCAGGCATGCAGGTGACAGTCTGCTGTCCTTTGGATGCAGGAGGGAGCTCTCCTGTGAGTTATCTCCAAGATTATCTTCACTCCTGGACCAGCCATGGCTTGGTGTGGCTGAGTCCTGGAGACCTCCAAGGATGGACATCCCAGAGCCTTTTCTGGCCATCTCTTGTGGAGCTGTGCCACACTCTCAGTGCACATCTCCTTCCAAGTGCCCAGCCTGAGCCTCCCAAGCTGCCTGTGTGCCCTCTGCCCCCTGTGAGGCTGCCTGAGAGTTTGGCTCTGTCACCTCTGTAAGCTCTGCCCAGGCAGCTGTAGTTATTTCATGCTGTCTTTCCAAGCTGGATCCTGCTGTCTGGCAGGATGAGGAGTCTTTGGATGCCCTGGAATGTTGGTCTGAGAGTGCTGGTGAAGGGAACCAGCAGTTCACATCAAACCAGACCAAGAAAGGCCCAGACTTCCTTGGGTCAGCTCCTCCCAGGCTCTTGTGCCTCCCAACAGGGCTTCTGGGCCCCTCTCAGCTCTTTTGGTGAGGGTCAGTAAGATGGGGAAGGAGGACCAGATGGCAGCCACTGCTCTGCTCAGCAATGCCAGAAGGGCATCTCACAACTCTGTGATCAAGGAAATGTGACTCACCACAATTTTTTGGTATCTGTCTTTCTACCTGCAGGCCCTCTCCCCAAACTCTGGTCACCTTGCTTGCTGGAAATCCCATTTTGGTTGGAGCTAGCCAGCTTTTGCTACTGAAAAATACCATGTTTGACTAGTCCAGAGTGGAACCTCTGTCAGATCAGGTTCTTTCATCTTAGAAAATATGAATACTTTCTCCTGTCTTGTCAGGGAAACACAGAGAGCCATTGTTCCAAAGTTTTGTAAATATAAAGCAGAGATTATGGTCCCTGGGGTGACTTGGCAGGAAACTTCACCATTTTCAAGGGCCTTCCTGCGTGTGAAATGGAAAGAGCAATGCTGCCCTGTAGCTCTCTGTTTGCCATGTACTTAGAAATTCTTGAATATCTGGCACAAGACATGCTGTATTATCTCCTACCTCATCTCCTGTGTATAAAGCTGGCAGCCTGGTCAGGGGAATTATTCCAGATTTGTGCTGTCCAGAAAACAGCCTGACAGGAAGATTTGCAAGTCACATCTCCCTGCTCAGTGCCATCTCCTGCCCCATTGCTCAGGAACCCACTAGAGATGATGAAATTTGGGCTCCCCAACCTGGGAGAGGGTTGGCAGTCCCAAAGCAGGAACTGGCAGGCAGTTCTCACTGCCTGCTGCCAGCTCCAAGGGCAGCTCACTGCCTCTTCCCATCACTCTCAATGTTCCCACCAAGACACCACCACCTCAGCCACCACTGCAGAGAAACCAAATGCTGCCCTTTCCACCCACACTCAGGGACCAGTGAGAAACTGGATGACACTGGGGAGCCCAGGAGAGCTCAGTCCTGCTGCAATATTTACAATACAGGAGAATACCCTGGTTTCTTCATTACCCCATATAACAGTGGAGATGGACAGGTTGTCAGGACACAGATATTTCCCTACTGCCCTAGGGCAGGTACTGCTGGAGGTGCTGGAGCAAAAGGAATAAAAGCCTGGTTTCGATTTACCAAGTGAGATTTGCACATTTGCAAGTCAGATTAAATTTCCCAGGTTTGCCTTCTGCATGTTTTATCCACTAACATATTTGCATAGATTTAAACACAATACAAAGCTGCAGACACCATCAAAAGTGGCTGGAGAGGAAAAAAGCAGGAGAAGCTTGTACTTTTTCTTTAGGCTTTTGGAAGAGTCTGTTCCCAGAGGTTGGAGAAGGGCATTGCCAGGCTGGAACTGTGCCAGCCCCTCACCTGAGCAAGCACTGCTTGGAGATGCAGCAGGAGCCATGGGAGACCTCAACAGGTGGGTCCAGGGCAGGGGTTGGCACTGGTGGTGCTGGGACAGAGCATTCAGTAACCTCAGCCCATGCCTGTAGCACCTGAGAGAGCAGGATGTCAGCTCAGAATGTGCTACGTGGCATCTCTCCAAACAGTGGAAAAATCCCTTGGATAATGCCAAGGTTTCATGGGAATGCCCCACTGGTGCACTCCCCAGGAGGTCTCTGCACAGGTACAGGTAAAGCACAGTTTAAACACACACTGGACAAAGAGCAGCACCATGTTAGATGATTAAATCCCCCATGTACCTGCAGGAAGTGGAGAATAGATCCTGCTTACCACAGCTGTGAAACATATTCACCTGTTGCAGGAATTAATCCTTTTTTTTTTTTTTTTCCTAACAGAGAGTGGCAGAGATGTGCACACAGAAATCCTGTCTGAAATGAATCCCTGATAAAGAGGAAGCCAAGTTAAAAGGTGAGTTTTACTACCTGCCAAGGCTTTGGGTTTTTAAAGGGTCTCTTGTGGAATTACTGTATTAGCAAGCTATTACAGGTATAGATATCAAAATGCTATGCACAGCAAGAAAAATCATGAAAGTTTTGAGATGGGAAGGAAACACACAGAAAAAATGAGGCAGAAGAGGAGAAAAGGGGGAGAGAGGAGAAGCAGTGATGTGCAGAGGGGAGGCAGGCTGGTAAATGATGGAGGAGACAGTGGAAAGGGGCTGAAGAAGAGAGCAATGAACAGTAGAGTTGGAAGAATAGAGAATGATAAAAAGAGGAGGAGAAAGGAAAAAAGAGATAAATGAGGGCAAAGACCAACTCATCATTTTGCAATTCCACCCCGGTGGAGAGGAAAATTGATGTCTGGAGCTTTTTTATGGCCAACCTCCTGGGCATGGGACAAAAGACAAGTTATTACCCAACCCCAGGTCAGGTCTGTAGCCTGCCAGCTGCCTAGACACATTCAGAGAGCCCAGGAGAGCTGTAAATCAAGGGGGCCAAAGAGATCAAGGGAGGCTGGGACCAGGCACAGCAGTGAGCTCAGGAGAGCAATACAAGCACAGGAGAAGGGCGAGCCCAGGAGCAGCACGGGCAGACAAGGAGTGCCCAGATCAGAGGGCTCTGCTCATCTCTCCTTCACGCCATTCCTAAGGACAGCACTCCCCCAGAGATGCAAGTCCCCCTGCATTTCCTCCTGATTTCTCTTCCTATTGATTTCCAAGCCCTGAATACCATTTATTTTTGCTTGCTTGATTCACTCATTCATTGAATAAAGGCTTCATCACTATTATTATTATTATCCCCGTCATTGGGCTCCTCATCACACATTATATTATTTGCATTGCAGAGCTGGAAGATTTCAGGTTGAGGCAGGAAATTTGTGTGAGTTGTTATTACTGCAATCAGATGAAGTGAGAATTGGATCGGCGGAGGCTGCCAGAGCACAGCTCTCCCAGCAGGACACCGAGGCTCTGCCCAATCAGGGAAAGCTGCTAACTCAATCTTCAGGTCCCACCAGCAATTTTGGACTTGCCTTTGGTGTCCCACCTCTCCCTCCCATCCCACCTCCCAGCCCCACCAGCTGCCAGCAGAGAACGGGGAAATGCACCAGTACAGGAGGGCGAGGAATCAGAAAGGACTTGGCGAGATTGCACATTTTCTGCCTTGCTGATGGTATTTATTAGACAACAGAAAATAGCTATTTTACCATCTGCCTTGTAAAAAAAAAAAAAAAATCCTCATTAAATTAATGGAATGTGCAGCTGCTGAACAGAGTGTTCCTCTTGCGGCCGCCTCCCCATTAGCCCAGCACTTGCTGGAGCAGGGAACCAGGCTGCCAAAAGGAGCTGTGGCTAACTCCAGCTCGTGTGGTGGGAGAGGACGGACAGACGGACAGCCCCCTGCTCCTCCCAGCCCCGAGGTCATGCCAGGGGCCCTACAAATGCCCTGTGGCTGCAGACAGGGTGTAAGCGCTGCCTGCTGCCTTGCTCGTGGTGTTGTGGGGCAGAGGGTGCATCCCCCTTCCTGCACACACCCCTGCTGGGCCTCAGGGAGCCAGAGGGGTCAGCTCAGCAGGCTGAAAGTGCCTCCTTTTGCCCAAGCAGAGCATGATCCAAACTGCAGCTTGAGGAGGTCAGTGTTGCTCAATGTCATTTGTGGAGCAAGGCAGGGTTTGCAGGCAAGTGAGGTCCCAATTTCCTGCCCTCGGCCACCTCAGTATGACCTAGTCCATCCATCCCAATCATCCATCTCTGCATCTCTACATCTCAGAGTTCCACTGAGCTGATGTTTGCCCTGAGGTGGTGTCCAGCTGGGACCCAAGGAAGCCCCAAGCCTGCCTGACTGCAGAGCCCAGAGGAGTTCCTACACACAAGCCTTTGTTTTGGCTGAGGGGAGACCAAAAATAATGAGCCCAATCCTTTCCCAGCAAGACAGGTGCACCGTAAACCCAAGGTCCTGAATTATTTTAATGATACTGACAGAGAGAACACAGCCAGTCTTACCCATTCTTTTCTACTGAACAGCACTGAAGGGGTTTATGTGGACCTTTTCTTCTGGTACTTGGTGGAGCCTGGGCAGTGTTTGGTGATGTCCAAAATCCCATATTACATGGGGCTTTGGGGAGCAGATCCACCAGTTTGCATTGCCAGATTCTCCAGGAGGTACCAGGTACCAAAACATGCTGCCTTGGCTCACTGCCTCACCACTTCATCACCAGCAGCTCCTGAAGAGTTCTATCTACAACTGCTTTGGGCCCAGCAGTTCTTCTCCAAAGGAAATAAAGTCCTTTGTTAGTTGCCTCAGCACTGCTGATGTTTCAGGATCGCTGCGGCATAATCCACATTTAATCCTCAATTGTGTTTTCTGCAGCTAACCCCTCTGCTAATGCTGGGGAGCTCCCAGAGCCTGCACTGCTCCTCTGAAGCTGCAATCCCTTCCCTGCTGCCCTCTCCTCCTCTTTCTAGGAGGCTTTTCTATATAGATGTTTCACCTAGATGGGCTTTTACCTGTCCTTCACAGGGAATTTCTTCTCTTAACTTGCTCCTTCAGCATTTACGAAGCAGCTGGGGGAAAGCTGACCTTGGGAGACAGGTCCAGCTGCAGAGAGGTTGCCCCCATTGTGTCTGTGGTGGGAGCAGGAGAGGGGCCCCTGGATTTCAGCAAGCAAAGGGAAGTCACAGGACTACAGCATGTAGAATCACCTCACGCTGAAATAAATCCTGACATAATAAGCCCTAATACTGCCAAAGAAACTATTACAGTCAGTTACAGAAATAATCCACATTGAAAATCGGTGCAAATACCTCTCCCCAGTGGAATGACATGGCTCTAGAGGATCAGTTCCAGTCAAAGATGATCATTTCATGTTTACCCAACAGATGAGGGCAGCTCCAAAAGTCAAATGTTTGTTGCCAAAAAAGCTCTGCCTAAGTGAGATTTTGCCACCTCTCATCAAAGAGTTGCTTTTAAAAGCGATGAGCAAGTACAAAAGGGAAGACCATGAAAGGCAGAGATCAAATCAAAGTCCAGAAGGCTGCTCTGACTCTCTCTTACACCACTGCCTTCGTTCCTATCAATCCAATCAATTTGCAGCAGCAAGGGCAGAACAAACACCAACCTGATTGCTTCTTTAGCAGAAATTTTTGGGTTTTCAGAGGCTAATGGCAAAATTTCTCCTAGCCTTTGCCTGTGTTGCTGCTGATCTCAGGGATTTTAAGGCAGAACCCTGTCTGCAAGTCACTGGTTTTATCTACAGCATCAGTTGGTTGTGTTTTCAGGGCTGTAGGTGTCTTGGCATGTGTGGATCTAGCCAGTGGTGTGTACACGCTGCCTTAGGCACTCGGGGCAGTGCTGCTCTCTCAGATGAACCTGTGACACAGGACCACCGAGCTGCTAGCTCCTGCTGGAGAGGCTCTCAGGTTGGTTTAGAAAGCAGGCTAGCCAGAAAGACATGGCAGAGTAGCAGAAAAAAACAGGGGCTGCCTTTTTTTCCTTGGAAAAACATTTGCTTTCTTAGGAAAAAAAAATAAAACTAATTTCATGGAAACAAACAAACATACACCCCCAAGCCCCATTAATTAAAACTTGAAGCCTGTCACAGGGAATTTTGATAAAAACGTTGACATTTTGCAAAGTTGCCCTTGGACAAATCATGAGCACTGAAAGCTCTGAGACAGGGAGACTGTGGGAAGGGACTCTGCGCATGCCGGAGCGTTTGGGAAGGACATTCATCTTCCTGCAGTCAGGTGTGCTGGTAACTCCGGGATGTTTCTCATGTGTTTGTCCTTCCCCTACCCACGTGCAATCTGCATTGCATGGGGGCTGTGGCAGGCCTGTGAGAAGGCCAAGGGAAGGTCGTGTGGCAGCACACAGGGGAATGCAGCGCGCCCCTGGCAGGCTGCGCACGCACGGCGCTGCGGGCTCCAGGTGCCGTTTGGAAAGGAGGCACTCTGTGCCCGTGTGTCTCCTGCTGCTGGCACAGACATGGAGCTGCATCACTTCACAGAGCCCAGCACACATTCTAACAGAGGTCCAGGGTCAGGGATGCTGGCTGGAGCAGCCAGAAGTGAAGCAGAGCTCTGAGATTTCAGGTTACTCGTTTGTTCCGTGGGAATCCGTGGAGCCGCAGGTTGATGCAGCACCCGCAGGTCCCCAGAACACCTCCAGTGCTCAGGGCCTCACACAGCAGGATGCTTCCACTTCATGAGTCAGAAATGCTGGTGCTGAGGCTCTCTCCTGCTCTGGAACATTCTGATACACCACCCCGGCTCAGGTCTCAGCTGCAGACAGCAGCCCTGCTCATGCACACATGGACCCATGGCCACCTCAGTCATCCATCCAAACCAGAGGAGACAGACAGGGAGGAAGGACCTCACTCTCCAGGTCTGCCCTGGGGCTGATCTACATGTGAGGAACCGCAGTTTTTGAACACCACAAGTCTCATCTCAGCACCATTTTCCCCTTTCTCCATCCCCCTGCTTCTGCCGTGCCTATGGGAGCACTCAGTTCACGAGAACAGATCTGAGCATCCCCGGATGATTAAAGGAAGCTCTGCCTTTTAAATCGCTCTGATTGGGGTTGACGGCTGTATGGAATTGGACACTTGGCTCTAATGATGTGTGAAAATCTCCCTGCTGCGACCCGTCGTTCCAGCTGTGGAAAATAAGGAGAAAGGCGGAGGAGGGGCATAAAAAAAACCTTCAGTGGGAGTCCCAGATCAGACAGAGGTTTGTCAGGACAGTCCCTCTGGGGCTCTGCTCAGTGCCTGTATGTGGCTGGGAGAGGTGGCCCTGCTTCACAGAACTGATGGGGATGTGTGTAAATGTGTCACCACCGGTGGCAGCAGATGAACTGGGGTCCTGGTCCAGTGTAGGTCAGCATGACCAAAGCATCTGAGCCACTCTGGGAGCTCACTCCCAGGCAAGGAATGCCTGCCAGTTTCACAGGTGGGCTCCATCCTGGCTCTGGCTGGTCCCACCAATATTGCCATGCTGGCATTGGGGGGTATGATTCCAGGCTGAGGTGCAGCTGGTGTGTGCAGGCTGCCATGGCACAGCTGTGCTGCTGGAGCATTGCTCCAGGCTGGGACTCCTCTGGGTGAGACTGTGTGAGCTGGATCCAGCCCCAGGGACAGGCAGGCATGACCAGCCTGCAGCACAGCACGGTGGCTTCAGTCAGGTCCCACGAGCATGGTAAGAATCGTCTCAGTGAGCAAACCACGCTGTCCCTGACACACAGGGGACACCAGCTGACACCTCCTGGGCTTAGTCTCCATCACTGCTGCTGCCAGGGGACCAGCCAGCAGATCCCTGCCAGCCCAGCCCCTTCAATGCCTCCTGTCCCCACCACATTCCCCTGTTATTAAATCCCTGACAACACCTGAATTCAAAGCAAATCTGGCCATACACAGTCTAATCCTTCCTCTCCAGACAAATTGGCTTCTTAGAGGCCCTCCTCGCTGAGATTCACTGTTCTGTGGCAGAGGGAAACGTCCAACTGGGCTCTGAAACAAAGGATGAGTTTCCTCAGGCTCAGATGGGGCTAAACAGAGGCACGGGGTGGGAGGGGGAGGCCGGGCACCGTCCGGAGGTGTCCTGCAGCGAGTGACCCTCAATGTGACATTGATGGCTCTTAATTCCTAAGCCTGCTTTGGAAGGATTTCAGTTGATCCAATTTAATCACTGCAGCCTCTTCATCTCCCCTGTCTCAGCTCAGAGTAATGCTATGCATTCTCCTCCACCTCTTTTCTCCAAGAACTGGCCACCCTCCCCTCCCTCCGGGGAGTTCCAGCGTGAGCCCACCGAGCCCTTCACCTGCTGCACGGTGTGGGGCTGCCAAAGCCACAGCTGCCCTCGGCCTGTTTACTACCACACAGCTCAAACAGCATTTGCCTAATTTCCTGTGCCTGTGGGAGGACTCGCTGTCGTGCTAACGAGGGGCACAGCTCCCTGCAGGTGCACCCACCACCTCCCCACAGTCGGGCTGCGCCGTGCATAGCATTAAACATTTAAGCGCTTGTCAAAATGTTGTAACTACTTTTTTGTCTTGTTCCATTAGCTCCATTTCCAAAGGCCACCACTGGAACTACTGAACATTTATTTCTATTGAATCCAGCTTAGAAGTTATGATCTGAGGAAGAGGGAGACAGGACAGTATGTTCTGCAGCACCGGCTTTTCCCCACCATCGCTCAGCTGAGACACGCTGGCCTTTGAAATATCATTTTATTCCTACCTTAGAAAAGCTAAAATAAAGAGATTGACTCTTCCATCTGCTTGATTTGCTTCTGCTGTTTAAATAAGGTACCTAAATATCAGTCAGGTGGCTGCCCTGTGTAAGTTTTGGGGCTGTGTGTTTAAACACCCTGCACAGTTTGTGGTACCAGCTGTGGGAGCTGGATTTCCTCCCCAGGTGCAAAGCAAAGTGTGGTTATTACATGATTTTCCTGTTGCTAGAGAGGCACACACACAAATCTTCCTCCCTCACTGCCTGTGCATGAACAATGTCATATTATGCAAATACTAGGAGTATTAGACAAGAAGCACGGAGGAAAGCCAGCGGAGCCAGCAGTTTAGAGGGAGTGAAGCATGGGCAGGGATGGGCTGTGGGGATCGATCGTCCCCAGGTTTGCTTTATGTTCGCTTTATCAGCAAGAAATACAGAGCAAGAGGGAGTTGCATGGGGCTGAGGACACCTGCAGCCCCCAGGGACATTGAGGAGATGCCCAACACATCAGCCCTTGAACACAGAATCCTGCATCAGGGTCACTGCAGGGCTGAGCTCCCCCAAGCAAACCCCACGTTTGCATGAGGGAGCTGGGCTTGCTGCAGGACAAGGGGACAGGACTGCTGGTGGCAGCCCTGCAGTCAACAGCCTCCCCTCCTTCAGGGTAAAAAAAGGGAAATCTAAAGCCTTCTTAAAGACTTCCCTGTGTTTAAGTTCCTTGCTATTTAAAGACATGTGAGAGCCCGAGAGTTCCAGCCCGGCTGCCTGTGCCTGGATGCTGTGCAAAGTTGTAATCCCCGCTAGTGACATCACGGGCCGTTGCCATGGGGATGTCACAAACTCAGAGCTGTGACTTCATCACAGCAGAGACCAGCAGCAAGGGAGGCAGTGCTTCCCAGTGCCTCTGGTAATTAGCAAACTGGCATGGAAAATGAGGATGAAACACACAGGACGGGGACATAAAACCATTTAGCAAGTATCGTCTACTGGAAAGCATTCCCTCATGAGAAAGCGCCTCTTTAATGTATCCTGAGCGCTTAAATAACCCACAAAAGGCAGGGAATAAAATAGAAATTATAGTGATTTGTTTTATTGGGCATTTCATTGAGTAATTAAGAGGATAATTATGAGAAGGAACATTAAAAGGCGTTACTCTCAGCCTTCGTCCTGCTTTAGAGGAGCATCCTCATACTGAATGTGCAGCATCATCCGATACTGTCCTGTGCCAGCTCGAGTTTCCCTGCAGGGAGGAAGGCATGAATGGATGTGGGAAGGGGTGAAAAACATCTCCCCCATGGCCTGACAGGATGCCAGAGTTCTCCCAAGAAACGCAGGGTGGGAGCAGTAGGTTGCAGGGAGCAAACCCCACTTTCATGGTGTCTCCTAGCACATGGTGTCAGGCCCTTAAGCATCGTGTGTCGTGCAGGGGGAGGCTAAAGGAAAACCTGGGGAGAGATCAGTGTGGTGTAAAGTACTGCTGGGGTACCACAGCCAAGGCAGAAGTGGCAGAAAGCTGGAAATCCAGCTGAAAATTCAGCACAAAGGTGACCCTGCACCATGAGGGCAGCTCTCACCCACCCCCCCTTCTAACACCCATCCCCTATTGTGTCTCCTCACCTTTGGAAAATACATACAGAACTACCTGTTTAACTAACCCACATCCACACAGGACCCAGCACCACTCAGCAGACACAACTCAACCTAAGCTGCCTCTCTAAGACTGCCAGTACTTCCCACAGATGAGAAAGCCTTGGTGCTGGCCAGCACATCCATGAAACACATCAGTGAAAAGACCTACTCAAGTACTGAAATCTGCAGCTCTCTTCTGACCCCAGCACATCTCGCTCCACCCCATTTACCCACCAGCACAGACACACTCTAACAGAGTGTGGGACATCAGGTCCCCCCACAGACTCCTCTGGAGCCCATGTCACATGCTGGGGACTCCAATGCTCACAATACTGCCACCTTCTAAGAGGCCCCAGCAACAGCAATTTGTCCACTTCAAGTCCCCAGAGGTCACTGCAGGGAACAAACGTGGGGATAAGGGAAATGCAAACAGGAGTGATGGACACAATGAAGAGCAAGAGCTTTACCAGAAACAACAACTCCCACTGGACAGGCATCTATAAACACTGAGATGACAGATGAGCTAATTCCCACTATTTCCTCAAACCACGTGGCAAAACAAGCAACCAACCCACCTAGATAAATGAGAAACCCCAACCTGCAATATCACAGTGCTGACCAGTGTCCAAGATTTAAGTAGCCCTTAGGTCATTGTTTGCTACGAAACATACATTTAGGAAAGCATGCTGGAGAAGGCTGGCATGTTTTAAACTGGCCACTGTTTTTCTCCCTAGGGAGAAAACCCCTTTTCTCTCCCTAGGGAGATGGATGTGACAGCTATAATCCAGTTGCTATGCTGGATTTCAGGGACAGTGCCTTGTCCATGTTAAGCCCAAAGCACCAGACAACTGTCAGTAAAATCCACATTCAGATAGTCACCAACCCTCCCTTTTCTTGTCCTGGGAACCACAACTCCCCTCTGTACTCCCCTGCTCACAGGGAGCAATTTCCATCCTCTTCAAAAGAGAGTAAAACCGGCTTTTTGGCTTCTGGCTGGCCCTTCCAGGCACGAGAGCAGCTTTCTGGGAGACTCGAGCGCTCAGCACAGCCCTAAAACAAGGCTCCTGTTTGAAGTGCATGGATTGAGGCTGGATTAAGAAAACCCAGGAGGAGTGCTTAGCTGTGCTCCTGCTCTGAAAAGGCTGCTGAGCAGCAGCAGCCAGCACAGCTTCATCCTGCTCAACCCTCCATGTGATCCCTTCCAAGGGCCGGGGAAGCGGCAATTTCGTATGCGCGCTTCGACGTGATCCGGGAGCAGGGAATGGCAGGGCCCGTGCTCTGCTTCCCAATGCTGCAGGAGAACCCAGAGGGGAGCTGATACCCCCTGAACTGGGAGCAGGGAATGGCAGGGCCCGTGCTCTGCTTCCCAACGCTGCAGGAGAACCCAGAGGGAAGCTGATCCCCCCTGAACTGGGAGCAGGGAATGGCAGGGCCTGTGCTCTGCTTCCCAACGCTGCAGGAGAACCCAGAGGGGAGCTGATCCTCCTTGAACTGGGAGCAGGGAATGGCAGGGCCCGTGCTCTGCTTCCCAACGCTGCAGGAGAACCCAGAGGGGAGCTGATCCTCCTTGAACTGGGAGCAGGGAATGGCAGGGCCCGTGCTCTGCTTCCCCAACACTGCCAGAGAACCCAGAGGGGAGCTGCTCCTCCTGGGAGGCTGGAGGGGCACCCAGAGCAGAGCTGATCTGGTTCTCACTAAGGAGGAGGATCAAAACTCTCCATATTAACCACAAAAACCACCACCATTAACCCCCAGTAGAGCCTGAAGAGCCTTGCACTGCTTGGGTGCAGAGCAATCCCAGGCAGACAATTATCTGTGGCTTGAGACAAGTTTAGAGAATCCCTTCTGAAGTTTCCCTCTTGCAAACACCTTATTTCCCCCCTCTAATCAAGGCAACGAGCAGGCTTAGTGAAACACAAATAGGGAACAGAGGATGAAACAATTTTCCAGCCCATACCTGAAGGTGCATCCTTCTTTTCTCACCAAGCAGCAGGGAGGACGTTGCTGTCTCTCGGTAATTTTCCAACATCCTGTGTTGCAGGTAGATTTATGCACTGATCATAGTTGAAGCTGTTAATAAAAAAGTGCAAAGAAAACGGATTTTACTGTGAAGTGCAGGGCTGCTTTTCTCCCAGCTTTGCATTATCATGACTTCCTCCTTTTTTAATCTTTTTTTCTATGATTGACCATGTTTGGGGTTCAAAGCTTCAAAAATAAATCGCGGATCGTCTTTCATCTACTATGCATGAGAGAGTCAGAATCATTACATGGTTTAAATGGATATTTTGGGAGCAACTCTGGACCAAGCAGTTCCTGCTTTAACTGGGAGCCAGAGGGATGAAGCTAATTTGCAAATAATGTTACATGCTGGTTTTGCTTGAACGCAGGGAAAAGCTGCAGTGGCTACTTGTCATTCTTTGTGAGAAATTGAACAAAATGGAAATCAGTTCACTAGTTAAAAAAGAAATATATATATATATATTTATATATAAATCTGCAGCAGACCAATTTCTCCCGCATCAGGGGAACATCCCAGGACTGCAATTAAGCTGTGGCTCAGCACGAACCCTACAGCTGCCTGAGCACTGAGGATGAACACACCGGCCATCCTTTTCCTGGGAGCAGGTTTTTAACTCAGTGAGCTGCAAGGTTTTCCTCAGCTCCACTTGAGCCACTTCTTCCTCAGACAGTTCAAAAGTCAACTTTCCCCTTTAGCATCACTCAAGCCTTTCCCCAGGAGCAGGGAGCTCTGGATTCTGCTGCACTGCACCTTCACAGCGAATCACCTATTGATGACTTTGTGGCTAGTGTCTACAAAGGGAAGCAGAGGAGCTAATATAATGTAATTTTCCATGTTTACTGCATTATTACAGTGGTTGAATCTGCTGATTAGTTCCCTTTTTTTTTTTTTTTTTTTTTGCCATCTCGTCCTAAGCATCCCTTTTATTTTTGCCCTGCTTATCTGCATAGAGTCATTTATTCACATGGCTGCTGTAACAGCAAGCAGGGCCAAAGCTATCATTTCTCCTCCCTCTCACATTTTAATCTTGCAGACCTCAATCTCTGTGATACTGCTATTATTTTGTCCATATCTGATCTAACAGGAACCTGCCATTATTCTTTTTTTTTTTTTTTGCCTTAAAAAGAGAAAACTAATCTGAGCAAAAGATCATGGTGGCTGTGGCACTAATGATCCCTGGCATACCTCCTTGCAATGAATCCAGTGCTAGAACAGAAAATGTTTGTTTCCCTTCTCTCTACAGAACTGCAGGACTGACCCCTCATGCACAGGCAGCTCCCACGAATAAACAACATTGCCCCAATCTCCTGGGGGATCCATTTCTCTGCCAACTATCTCAGCAGCTCTTCTTATTGTCTTATTTATCCAAACAGTGGAAAAACAACTCAAGAGGGGCCACTCTTCAACAACATGACTGTTACTGGTTTATTCAGATTTGCTCCCCTACGAGCTAGGAAAGCCTCTTGCCCCAGTGGCTATTAACTGAAAAGAAAGTGGGGAAATTTCCTGTAATATGAACAATAACAGAAAAAATGCTCTTCCTTCCTGTTCTTTGAAGATCATGGAAAGGCATTTTGCCCCCTGGGCTCCCTAATGCTTCCCCCCTCCCAGCTCTGAGCTATTACTGGAGACCATCCACTGAAGCCCCAAGCCAAGATGCTCTGCACATGCCAACCACATCAGCCAGAAAGGATTTACTTGGGAGAGGCAAGGAGAGGAATTGAGGAATCCCTCTACTCCCTTCTCCTGCATCCCGAGGTTTTTCAAACAGTGGTTGCTCACTCAGTGTTCTCAACTTCATGTCCACAATCTGCACCCTCACTGTGGCTGGTACCTAGGCCATGCTCTTCACCTCTGCTTCTAGTCCAGACCATCACATGCCCCCCTTCTCCCAGGAATATTACAAATAAATCAGGGGCCACGTTCAGCTCTTGGCCTGTGATGCAAGCAGGGATGTGGAAGTGTTCAAAGACAAACAGCAGGGCACAGGGTCTTACCTATCCCCTGTCCAGGATTTACACAGATGAGACTTTTGGAAATCAAACTGAGCCGCTCCCCACATCCTCTGCTGATTTGGAAAATGCCTTGCTCACAGAACTCACAGCTACCCAAGCTGTAGCCCTGCAGGAACCTGACTGTTTCTTGGTCTGCATGCACCCCAGCGTGTACTGTATTCACTGTTAATGAAAGATTAAATGTTCTAAAGAGCAATATTAATTTTAAAGCTACTAATAATCATCAGCTGTCCCTCACTTCACCTCACAAGCCTGAGAGCTGTGATGAAAGAGCAAATTCCAGCTCAGAGCATCTGTAAGCTCTGCTCCACAGCCCAGCTCCACAGATGAAGGTCCCACAGGCATTTTCTCCAAGTAGTGAGGACCCTCAAAGATCTTCTAATGTGAGCAACCATAAAAAGCCAGAAATGGCAAAAAAATAACTCTGTTATCTTTGTATTTGAAAAGCAGGACTAAACCAAGCCTCCCAGCTCTGCAGCACCAACCTGACTTCTCTGTGCCAGTCTGCACCCCAGTGATCATCCCAGGAGCCCAGGTTTGCTCAGCAGCAAACAAAAAGTCACAAACAAACAAAGCCACAGCAGTCATTAGATAGTGATAATTTAGTTCCAAGAGAAAGTCTGCATTTCCAAATGTGTCCCTTGCCCTCCTCCTCCTTGGGAAAATGCAGGAGCAAGAGCTGAACAAAAGTCACAACAGACCCATCCCAAATGAGTTCTCATAGGACAGGACTGTCCATATGATCATGTAACACCCACCTCACCTCCCAAAAGTGGCACTGGCTCCCACCAGAGGTGCTCCATCAGCACCAGGAGCAGGGCCATTTCTGACCTGAATCCTCCAGCTACTCAGCAGGACAAGCAGAGCAGGAAGCCACCAGCCCAGGCAGGGGATCTGTGTGTCAGAGGGGCACATGTGCAGGTACAAAGCATCCTTTGCACACCAGCAGCTTCCCTGCTGCCTTGGCACATCAGCACTGGTGGTGAATCACATCTCCTTTGTATTTCACTTGGAGGAACAGGGAGAAAGACGTATTTCACAGAAGATAGTCACAAAGAGGCCCACCTAGGAAAAGAGGCTATTTTTGGCACTATAATCCCTTTCCTGTGAAGAAGAGAGGGAGGCCCAAGAGACTGTAGGAGCTGCTGAAGCCCACAGAGGAATCTGGTAGCAGAGCCTGGGGCATAATTCAGATATCAGGGACCAACAACCAGGACTAAAGTTTAAAGACTGTAGACCTGTGCTTCACCACCTGCCTGCCCACCAGTCCTGCTGTGAGCCACGGCAGTGTGGGAAGCTGCAGAGCAAGAAGGTAACCAGGAGCACTCTGTTTGCTTCCACAGACCTTTCCCAATCATGCAAAGACCTGGCTCTTCATTTCACTGCTAATTCTCACTCTCTTTCATCCCAGTTTTTTGCAGCTTTTCCACAAATCCAGAATGCATTTGAGCGCTCAGCACAATGTTTAGTGAGAAAATCGTATGCTACATTTCCGCTTGGCATGATTTTGAAATGGTTAAGCTGTTAAGCCCTGAAAGGGAAGTTTTAAGAATACCGTGAATAAAAGAAGCCAAAAACAAAAATAAACCAACAGCAGCAAAATTAGAGCATGACATAAAGGAACTATTTGGATGGATCCTTTTTTCCCAGAGAAATGGTGCATACTGGCTGCTCCAATGTCAGGGTCTCTGCAGTTGTGCAGCATTTGGACTTCCATTACAATGGCAGAGAAATAAATGGAAAGTCATCACTAGCACACAGGAGAGGGAGGAAGTTTTCCTAAGCTGTGATCAAATCCCTTAAAAACTTCTCTAAGCCATGGCCACACCATCCCTGAGGCTCCCTTTGCCCCACTCTGTCCCAGCAAGGGAGAGGCCATCAGAGCAGGAAGGGGCTGCTAGACACACACGTGAGGACAGGCAATGGTCCAGGGGGGTGCTCCAGGAGGTACCCTAGAAATGCTTGTATATCCACATTTTCCAGATAAACCCTTCCAAGGAGAAGCAAATCCTGCCCCAATGTGTCTCACAACACAACCCCAGTGATGCTGGTCTACTGACAGCAGGTTCTGCCCAGAGTGTTCTGGGGACAGGGGGGACTCCCCACCTTCAGCTGTGTGGCCCCTCTGTCCCCTGTGTCTCTCAGAGGTCCCTCCTGAATTGTGCATGGCTTTGCTGCTGTGCACCCTGACTCAGTGGCTTGTGCAGCCAGTTACTGGGCTGAAGGACACAGCTCAACCACAACCATTTTACACTGATTTTTGTCATAAAATGTGATACAATGCTGGATCAAAAGACCTCCCAGAATCCATACATGTGAAAATGTCCCGCTCCAGCTGTGATATAAAGCATTAAGGTAATGACAGCTGCATTCATACCTGCTACTTTTAGGTCCAACCCAGAGCAGCTGAGAGGAACAAGAGCTCTCTTCCTCCCACTCCAGCCTCCCCTGAACCCCTGTGAAGTGTTTGCTAGTCAAAGAGCTCCTGCAAGAGAGCCCTCCCACCTGGAAAGGCCTGGATCAGAGACAACAGGTCAGGTCATCTACAAAGGTAATGGTGGGGAAAACATCACTCCTGAGCACATTCATGTCTGTGCACATCTGTGCAGAGGTCAGGCACGCTCTGGGCAAGGGCATCTCCTGTCCAGTTCTGTACCCTGACCCAGCTTCAGCTGGGAGTGACAAAGAAGATGAAAAAACAGCCAAAACCAGCCCTTTTCCCCACGCCCTACAACTTCTCCAGCTCAGGTCCTCACTCCTCCTTCTTTCTGAAGTGCCAAAGGATCTCACACTGGGTCTGCAGTCACAGCATGGAGCTCATGAGCTGCACCCCCAAATATCTCTGCTCCCCCCAGAAGGCAGGAACCTGAGCAGTCAGCCCACCACCCATATCCACCCTGGGAAGAGTTCTAAGACTTGTCCAGACAAAGTCAACACCAACCTGAGTCACCACTGGCAAAAGTCCTGCTTCAAAAAAGAAACTGAGCTGCACAGTCCCAGAGTCCTCCCCTCCTGGCTCACCTTCCTCCACAATCTTGAAACTGCAGCTCCTCTGGAAAGCTCTTTGTCTCCACAAGCAGAAACTCTCATAGATGAAGTACTGACAAAACATTGGGATTTCATTTTTATTGGAAGAACAAAGCCCCCTCTGCACGTGCCCCTCCCCTGGTAACAAACTGCATCTCTGCAGCTGCCCCTAAGCACAGCACACACAGGGACAGGCCACCAGCCCGGGTACAGCACACAGTGACCTGCACAGGACTTGGGCTGAGTCAAAAGCACAAGTGCTTTACTGCAAGGCAAGGGCCAGCACTTCCACAAGGAGGAGAATTTTACTCTGCACTGATTTTTATATCACAAACTGCTTCTATGGTGTGGTCTCCAAGAGCCCTTGCTCGTCCTCACTCTGGGAGGAAGCCTGGCAGCCTCATCCCAGTTCACTGCTTACACTTCAGGCAGAGGCAGTAATTCCTCTGGATTAGGTGGGTAACAGCACAGTGCTACTTGGGCTCAGGGATGCACTCACCTCCCACCAACCACCCGTGCAGGTGGGCTCCAAGTTACCTTTTATTATTTCAAACTTCCTCCACCCCACTTCCAGGTGAGCTAGTGGGATTCATGGGAGGCTGGAGCTGGATCTTCAGATGTTGTACAGAATAATACCTAAACAAGTATGCACCTCTTTCTTCCCCCATCTGAAGTGCCATGTTATCAAGTGCTAAAATTCTTTAAAGAAATTACTGGGCAAGTGTCCCTACTATTGCAGCACCAAAGAATAAAAGAGCACAGAGCAAGAGTAAATCAGTGTCTCTGGAGGAGGACTCCTGCCCATGGGTATTTCTCTACACTGGCAGCCTGGTGACTCTCAGTGCAATACACAACTTCATGACAAAAGATGCTGAGAAGGTGCTGGTGAAGAAGGGAAACTGGTTTTCCCTCCCTTTTGTTTAACAAGTGCTTCTGCTGCACTGGCTCCTGGACATGCATTTCACCATGCCCAGCTGAGCATGTTAACCCAGAAGCACAGACCCAGGCACTGCTGTCTGTGGGCTCCACTGTGGATCAGCTGGATGACGAGGAAAAGGTTTGTTTGCATTGCTGGCATTTGGTATTTGCAGCATGCCCAGGGCACAGGATGGTCACAGGAGTTAACCTTCACACCACACACCTTCCTGAATGCAAAATCCTCCTACCAGCCCTCTGTGCCAATCCAGGGTGGCAGGGCAAGGTCACAGCACCCAGCCCCAACCCCAGAGCAGCCAAGGCTCCTGTGACTCTGCTAAAGCCACCGAAGGCTGGAGCAGCCCTCAGGCTCCACTCAAGCACATCAAGTATTCAGTCCTCAGCTAGGGAGCTGGGAAACACCAGGAGAGCCTGGAAGACAAGCAGTTGTGCTATCAGGCATTCATCATCAGGAATGAGAGCACACAACTCAACACGAGTGTCCTCCACTGCCTTCAAGGGCACACATGCATTGAAATTCCCAGCAGATTCAGGGATCTTGTTTGCACTTCCATCACAGCCACGGCCAGAAGCTCTGAAGGCTTTCCAGGCAAACCCAGGAGTTCCACCAGGACTGGCAGCCATGGTTTGCACCTGTGCAGTGCTTTGTGGATGCTCCTGGGAGAGTTATGGAGGGTTTTTTGCTATTTATTAATTAGAAGAGTGGTTTACGTATTTTAAATGGAAAGACAGAGGAGATTTTGCTTTTATTTTTTTTTTTTCCTTCATTTATTTCTAAATTGTTCTAATCATCAGAACTAGAACAGTTGTCATGTTACCTCAGATGTATCATGGCAAGCAGATAATCCTGTTGGTCATAAATCATGTCCCTTTCAATCTCCATTATATAGCCAGAGCAAATTTGTTATGATGCATGTGTCATTACACACCAATGCCTTTCCATTATCATATAACTGGATACCCCCAAGGTTTGTAATTTGCAGTATAATAGTAATTTTTAAAGAACCATTGATAATCAATAGCTCTCAGCATCACTGTCAGGATCATTTGCAAAACAAATAACAACACTGATCTCAACCAACTTTACAGGAGGGATATTTAATCCCCATGAACTGCATTATATGATGGATAAGCGAGGAATCCTAGACTATGTATCATGTATTTTCCTTGGATTAAATATCACTTCAATCAATGTTGCTCCCAGCTGTACAATGCTGTCTGTGTTTTCACTGGGTAATGCTGAAGTATTGTTTTACAAATTGACATCAGCTACGTGCAGGGCAACAGAACCCCACAGTGGGTGTGAGGAGGGGGCACAGGCAGGGACAAGGCTGATGTGATGCTCAGGGCAGCAGCCAGCAGCAGCAAGGCTGGGGGCACAGGGGGCTGCAGGGACCCCCAGACAGGACACTGCTGCACCTTGACCACCACCCTGCTGTGGTGGGGTGAGCACAGATGGTTCTGAGCCCTGAGAGACTGAGCAGGGCAGAGGTGATGCTCCCTCCCAGAGTGGGCTTGCTCTGGCCTGGACACCAGAATGCCCAGCACAGCCTCTGTGCCAAAATGGGATGAGCAGCAGGAGGAGGAGCAGCTCTCAGCCCCCTGTCCATACAGAGCTGGGGTTTCACCAAGGCACCCTGTAACGCCACAAAAGTGCTGTGTAGTGTCAGCTAAGAGGTTCAGACACTGCCTCACCATCTAAGAGGGCAGCAAACAGATTGCACTCACTGTTTTTCCTTTTCCTTCAGCATGCACGGGCAGAGGCTGGAATTTGGAAGGCAACTGCATCCTAATCACCCTGCCCTGGCTGTGGTCAGTCTGTCCATCTGCATCCCAGGTCCTGACAACCTTCAATGCAGCTTTTCCATTTAGAAATGGGGGCACAAGCAGCTGATGCAGCCGGACCCTGTGCAAGCAGTGCATGGAGAGCACTCACAAGGACATCACTGGCCTTGGGCTGTGCCAAAGGGCTCCCTAATGAACATCTCCCAGGTCAGATTAAACACCACGCCTGTGCTTCAGCAGCCTCACAAGCAGCCAGCCCCAGTGACCTGTTGCATGGCCAAGAGCCAGGCAGCACCTGCACCTTCCCTTACAGATGGCTTTCTGAGGCATTAAATCCACATTTAAATTTCCTACTCAGTTCTGCCTCTCCGGAGCTCTCCAGCAGAGCCATATCTCACTCCTTGCAGCTGGAGACACCTTTAGCAAAATCTCCAGCTCCTACTGATGTGGAAAAATTCATGCATTTCTCTCCTTGTGTAAGCACGGGTCTGGCATTCACAGCACTTCCCAGAGATAAGCCCCAAATCGCTCATCGCTAGAAACCCACACTTGGGTGAGGGCAGACAGAGTTGGGATGAAAAAAACCCCACCCCTGGACCCTAACTAAACACTTCAGCTGCTGGAATTACAGAATCCTATTTAGTTATACTAGAGAGCATTTTTCACAGAGGAAACATCATCAATCTGGCTCTAGGAAGCCAGTCAAATAAAAAAAAATTGGAAGGAAGAAGAAATCCAGCTTGGTTTGGTTCATTTTTAGAGACAAATGTGGTTTAGAAATGGGATTAGCTGGGGTGTCCTGGCACCCCTTCCCGCTCAGCAGAACCTCAACTGGGCTGTGCACTCCTGCAAGCTCCTGGCTGCCCCAAGGAAAATGCCATTAAAGAAAACACAGCTATTTTTAAAGCCAGAAGGACAAATTCTCCTCCCAGTTACACCAGTGACCTCGTGACTCTCCACAAGGTTGGGCAGGCAGAGCTCTGATTTGGGGCTATTTTGAGCATCCTCCAGAGTCACCAGGCACCCAGCAGGCAGAAAGCACCAAGGAGCAGGATAAGGCCCTTGTCTTCAGATAGACCCAACCTGTTAAGACAATGATAACTTCCACCAACAAAAGAATAAAATAAGAATTCCCTTTTTAAGTAAAAACCTCTAACCGACATCACTACTTCCCCCACATGCACATGGGCCTGAGCAGGGCTGGTGCTTCCTGCTGCTTCTGCTGCCACCCCCACTCATTCATCACACATGCACATGTAGTACAAACTCATTCAGGGCTCTTCTGCAGATGAAATATTTAAATGGTTTATACTTTGCTATCCTTTTTAAATAAGATGGAATCGCCATAAACAGACTTGGGCTGACTTGCTCTGTCTCTCCACCACCTTTTTTTCCTGTCATATTCTCCCTGCAGTTTCATCAGGCTGCATCCAGATTGATTCAGGAGCTTCCTGGGCACAATCCATGCTGGTAAATGGACGGAGACCCCGTGGGTGTTGCAGATGTTGCAGTGGGGTGAGGAAGCAGCTTGTACTCTCTAGAGCAAGCACATGGGCCATGGTGTGACTGAGGGGATGTCACACATGAAGAGATGCAGAGCCTGGGCTTTCCAGTCTGGGTTTGACCAGCTGGGATGAACACAACCTGCCTTGCCATCTGCCCCAGCCTGTTTGTGCTACCCTTGTCAGGAGCTGCTGCTCCCACCCCAAGGCAGCAGCCACACTTTGGCTGCTGCTGACACCAGCAGGAGCAAAACCCTGGGCAAGCTGGCAGACAAGACATGGCCAGCATGCAATGTTGCTGCTGATGTGCTGACCTACCACCCAAAACCTTCAAGAGCATCAGGTCTGGAGGAATTTCCCAGCTTGTGTGGTCCAAGGAAGATGTAACCACAACACAGAGGCTTTCTCCCCACTGCCATGCCCAGCTCCCAAGTGTTCCAGGAGGCTGCACACACACACAGAGGCTTCAGCAGCAACCCTGATGGACAATGACAGAGCCAAGCAACCAGCCATTCTGCCCAAATTCACCCCCATGTTCTCACAGGGGGGATTCAGTGAATTCAGTTCTCATATGGATTCCCCTCCGTGTGCTCCTTGGAGGCCAGGGCACCCAGAGCTCCTGCCCCTGGTGCAAGGGGACAGGGGACACACCCATGGGCAGGGAGGGAAGATCTCTCCCTTCCCTGCAGAAGCCTGGAGATGGAGAAGGCTTACAGCTGTGTCCACATCCATATGCATTAGAGAACAGGCCCTGATCCAGCACACGCTTACGTCAATCTGCCGTCACCAAGATTTAGGAGAACATTTAAAATTAAACAAAAATTTCCTTGCACTGCAAAACTAAGGACAAAGAAAGCAAGGAAGTCTTGTGGGTAGTGCAGAAGCAGGTGCTGGAGGACCTGATCCCAGCAAGGCTCTGGTACTGACACCCCAGATAACCCTGGGCACGTCACTTCACTTCCAGGTTCAGGCCCTGAATGCAGCTGCCAGCTCTCTGGATATCATTCTGGTGACAGGTAAGGGGCTCTCAGATGGTCACAGACAACCTGACCAGCTCAGGAGGTCATTTCCCTTCTGGTCCCCATGCCTGGCTCTCTACAAGCTCTGTGCAGGACAGGTTGCCTGGAACTCAGCACCTCCCAGGACCCCACAAGCCCTGGCTCCAAGGAGCTGCTTGCAACCTAAACCACAGAAGTAAGTCAGCATCTGCAACAACACTTCAGATTTCACCTGCTGAAAATAAAGACAACAGCTTTTCAAAATAAATAGGGAGAAAAAGCAAGATCAATACGTGACACACACTTAATTCCCAAGCCAGCCTCATTAAAACAAAGTGTGTTATTCTGTTTACCCCCACAAATAAGAATTCCAGTGTAAAAGAGAGTGTGCTGTCCTAACGGCTATGCAAGCTGATGCTGTTTTTTTTAAGACAAGGACTGGAATGGACAAAAATTCTTTCTTGACAGAGGGGGGGGGGGGAAGCCATGCAGAAAGTTTGGGGCTTTTTCTTAAAGCCAGTGTGAGACAAACTTCTCTGAACTTGGATGTGCCACGATGTTCACTTTGCTTGTAAGCATTATGGCTGGACTTTGTCTTTTAAGCTGTTTTCCAACCTAAATGAACATATTGTTTCTAATGAATCTTTAAGAATCTCATCCCACAGACTTATTTCTCCTTTTTTCTTTGTACATGAAGCAGTTACACAAACTCCACAGCTCCATGTCTGTTCCTTTGTGAACTGGAACAGAGGTTGAAACGTGCTGATTTACTGAAGTTTTCCCCTTGCTCAGCTGTGGTAGATGTTCTCCAGAAGCAGCTGCATTATTCCTGAGCCCAGGCTTCAGCATTTCCATGGGCAATGTAAGAAAGGAGGCAGGACAGGTGAGCAGCACCAGAGGGGCCCAGCAAGGTGGGAATCCCCATCCCCCCTATGTGCTACCCCTCATTTCCAGCCCCACCTGCCTGCTCAGCAGAGCTGGGCAGAGGCAGAGCTGCACTCCATTCCCCCCTCATTGTTCTGCTCTGCTGCACAGCTGACAAAGCACAGCCTGGACCGGGTCCCTACAGCCCCTACGGACAGAGGCTCAAACCCAGGCACCAGAGAATTTCAATGGTGCCAGAAAACACAAGAGACTGGCTTGAACGCCCAGATTTTAAGCACAAAGAGATTTCCAGCAGCTCTCCATCCCCCCAGGGCTGCACACCAGACTTTGCAATTCATTGTTCAGCACCACCTTCCCCAGGAGAACACTGGAAGTGACATTGCTGCAGTGCCTCCCTCACCCCCAGGAGTCAATCCACCAGCAGTCCCATCCCTCATCCCACTGCTCCTGATGGAAGCTGTGTCTGGCACACTCCTGATGTCTGCTCACATCAGCCTTCGTACCTGCTTCACCCTGAGCAGGTGAGACCACCACGAGGGTTACAGGGTTTGCTTTCCAGCCCCATCCTTTGGCAGGAGTAAAGCAGAAACAGGTACTTTGACACTGCAAATCAGATGTTTCATATATTTTTTTAATCATTGCCTTTTTCGCATTACTTTAACAAATCTACCCTTCTTTTGGGGGGGGCAGTGAGAGCTCAGAAGGGTGAGTGGGAAGTGCCCCTACAGTGCTGCTCCACACACCCCAGCTTTTACTCCAGGCCAGGCACAAATTTTTCAGCACACTGATGAAAAGAAACTACTTCAACTTCTCAAGTGTCCCAGGCTTTTTCCTGGTAACCAGACTGACCAACTGTTTATCCTGGAGAAGAAAGGGTTAATTAATAATGTCACAAGATGAGCCCCTGGGCCACACAACTACCATCTCCTGCTCGGTGAACCACCAGCATTAAAGGAACCTGCACTGAGCTGAAGTTAAGACATTTATCCTTTGACAATTCTCCATTGCAACAACTTTATTTTGATGATACGGGATGATTAATGTTTACAGCCACTGTCATTTCCTTTGATAGATTTTTGGGGCTGTGGAGTGACATTTGCTCAATGCTCCATTCCTGAAAAGCTGCACTCATTGTAGCATGGAGGAGAGGGATGCTCCATGCATCAGCCATCAGTAACCTGCCTCTGCCAGCTGCAGGTGGCCAGGAGAGATACTGTGAGGAATTGGGGGGTGCTTACAGAGAGCTTTGAGTGCTAAAGGCTCTGGAGCAAGAGGAGAGTGTGTTAAACAGCCAATGCTGTAAGAAATTGTGAGTTTGTCTTTCTCAATAGAAAGAAAGCAGACTGTTGGTTGCAAACACGACAGCCAAGAGCTTCAGCAGACTTTGCTGTTTTGCTACAAACACACTGGAAGAGCAGATCCTGAGAGAGACTGTCCGGGGCTGAGTGGCAGTCACAGCAAGCTCTCACAACTGCTCTTGAAGGCAAAACACATCCAAAAACTCAGACTGATCAATCAGTAAAACAAGACAGACAAATGTCTCAACTGTAGCCTTCACTAATGGCAAAAAAACCTAACCCAGCTTGGAAACCTTAATCTTAACCTGTGCACCTCTGAGCTCCCCCCACCTGTAACATGAGAACAAGAATCATTTCCCTCACCCGGCTGCTGCAAGGTTCTCCTAATCAATCAGCTCATTAATTCATGCAAAGCATGAGACAGGCAGCAGATGGATGGCTTTACACAATAGTGTTTTCTACAGTGAAATATTTCTACTTAATTCTCCACCAGCAGCTGCCTGCCCACTCTCATCACACCAGCACAGAGTGGCCCAGGCTCACACAGGGACACCCGTGAGTCCAGAGCAGCAGTCTCCTCTGGATCCAAACAGCACCCAGTGCCACATGGAATTCCCTGGCTGGAGACACCCTTTCCACAAGGCTTCTTAACAGACTTGATTTTGCTCATATTTAAAAGCTGTCTCAGGAGTGTAATGATTTTAAATTCACTCCGCACCGCAGTCAATCAATGGAGCGGCGGCTGCCGGTGCCTGGCGAGCAGGCGGTGATGAATGGGGCTTTGGAGGCTGCTCCGCTCGCCTCCGAGCCAGAGCAGAGCGTGGGCAGAGGGTGGGGAACAGAAGCAAAGCCAGGAACAAAAATTAAAAGGAAGAAATGGGGCAGGGGGGTAGAAAAGCCCAAAGTGCTCGCTGCGAAGTCGGCACAAGTGTTGGTCTGGAAGGCGTCGCTTGGAGGGAGCAGTCTTGGCTTGCCTTGGTCTCCCTGATCAGTTACCATCCCACAACTTGAATAAACCAGGTAACACATTTGTTTCAAGGAAGTGCTAGCCCCAAGCCTGGCTTGTGGCGAGGACCAGAGCCCTGGCACCAGCACCCACCTGCACGTGTGCCGCTGACCCGGCTCTGCCTTCCAGGAGAGGGAAGAACACGCGTTTGTTCTTCACGAAGAACAAACGCCCGAGAGCAGCTCTTGGGAGCACATCTTCCCTGCAGACAGAGCAGTGAAGGGCACAGCAGCAAAGGTGCTGTCCCTCAACCTTTCCCATGCAGAAGCAGGCAGACAAGCCCCACAGAGTGGCACACAGCTCCCCGTGCCCCCATCCCTGCTCAGTGCCAGGTGCTGGGAGGAGCAGCCCTGTGTGTCACACTCACCCCAGAGGGATAGGGAACACCCATCCTTGCAAGTACCATGAGTTTCCAGAGAGGGGGAAAAAAAAAAAAATCAAATAATCCCATTTGGGGGAGCCCAAAGGGCCTAATCCTGCCCCAGCATGCTGCAGATCGCCCTGCTCTACGGAGAACAGATGCTGCTCAGCATTCAAAAGGAGCTGCTTCAGATCTGGGCTCTTTTTCTCCTTCTTCCTCCTATTACGGGGTCAGGTCAGTGCTGTGCAGCCTGTCAGTGTAAAAAAAAAAAAAAAATTTAAAAAATCATAATAGAGAAAACTGGTATTGCCAAAAAAGCTGTAGCTTGTGGCACGAGCATCACAGCTGAGTGTTACGAGTCTCACAAACCAGAGAGGGGAAGGAGTCGAAAATGAAACTCACCACACCAGCAAAATAAAAATATGATGCAGTAAATTAATGATGTTGCTCCAATTTGAGAAAACACTAATTAAGAATGGGTAATTGAATTAATGCATTATTTAGAAACCCCAGCAAATCCTGAGTGAGAATATAAATACATTATAGGGTTCCTTTGACATTAAGTCTCTCTCATACCTCACTACCCACAATTTATTTTAGTGTCACTAGAATCTCCAGATTTATTTATGTCCTTGCCATTGACCACTGCTTTACATTTATCCCCACATATCAATATCCTCTCTCCTCAATTCCACACACTCAAGTGCTCCATATGGGGTGGTGATCACCATTTGATAAGTCATAAGTAAGTGCAATTAATTAGCTCAGCTCATCAACCACTTCCCCTCCCAATGCCCTGCAGCCACAGATCTGGGTCTAATTTGTTTAGAGCCTGGAAAAACATCAAATACCTCATTAGAAAATAAATCCGTCTCCTAGAAATACATTTTTTTTACAGCTTCAAGTGTCAGTTTGCTCCATGCTACACTGGGAAAGGCCCTGCACATGCAGGATCTAAACCCTGCCCAGAATAGGTCAAGAAACCAATACCATCACATCGCGAAAACAGAAGAAAACAGTATCTCAGGGAAAAGGGGGGAGGAAAGTCAGCCCCTCAAAGGTATCACAGCACCAGTGAAATGTCCTGAGATCATGCATTTGCAGCTGGGATGATTTAGGAGTGCTTTGGGTATTTAGCAAGAGGCTTTAGAAACATTATTATTCCCTCATTTTGAGCCCTTCAGAGCAAGGGTTAGAGTTCTTATTACCATTTCTAGGAAGAGATTAAATTCACCAAAAAGAAAGAAAGAAATCCAGTTAAATTGTTTAAAACTGCTTAAGACTCTTTTAAGGAAAGGAGCAAGAGAAAATAATGCAGGCAAATTGAAGTTCACATACATACATATAGCTCTGGGAAAGGGAAAAGAGAAGCAGCACTAAAGTGCCTCCTGTTAGGTATGAGCATACACTGAAGCAAAATATGTATGCTGTTTATAAAACATATTGGAAGACTTTTCCCTAAAAGATGCCACAGAGAGTATAAAATTTTATGATCTCTGCCTGTCCATTTTACAAAGATATACACAAACAAGTAGCCAAATCTGCCTGCAGTTTAACTCCATTAAATCCAATGAATGAGTTTGGCCCACGAAAACTCTGCACTTACTGTAATAAAGTTAAAAGCTGATAGCAGCTGATACAGTAAAACACATACATTTCCATACACTTATTCCTGCAGGTTTAAAAATACAAATGAGTTCAGAGATTGCCCTTGTCCAGCTCATAAAGAAATGCTGGAATAGGAAAGAAAAAAACCGCCAGATCTTGGAGATTTTCCCACTGACTCCCTCTAAGCACAAAGGAGAGAGGGGTAGGGGAAGCCAGCAGAGTTGTGGTCATTTGGCATTTCTAGGAGCCCTGAACACATATGATGTGTGTGTTAGAACAAACCCCTGATGGTTTGGTCCCCAAGAGGGGCAGGACCGCACCCAGCAGGAGCAGAGGTCACACTTCTCCCTCATCAGTCCCCAGAGAGGACAAGGAGCTCCCAGGGCACAAACGTGGGATGCTCTGCTCCCTGAAGGAGCTGACCACATTTCCATCACCTGAGGGCTTTCCTCATGAGCACTGGTTCCACGGTCACTGGGCCATCTTTAACTGTGCCTTGAACCTCACATTGCACGGGGGACCGGACCAGGTAGTGCAGAGGCCAAGGCCAAACAACAGATTTAAGCTTGCCCTGATTGATAGGCATTTGGGGTTTGTTTATTGAGGTGGTTTTTTAAACACCCAGCTTTCTCACAGGCTCCTGCCATAACCACACCAACTCCCATCTCCACCTCCCCAGCTTCCTTACCCAGGCTTCTAAACCCCCTGCACCCCCAGTGCCACCTCCCCCAGACCCTCCTGTCCCAGCTCCTCATGGTGCTGGAGGCTCCAGGTCCCCCTCACCTGGAGCTAACTCTCAGAACTCCTTTCTTTGATATTTATTATTATTTGCTCCTCTTACAGAGATGTCTCAGGGACTGAGATAACCCTCGTGATGGGTACACACACTCCCCACTCCAGCAGCCAAATAACACCACACAAAACATTTCATGCTCTTTGTCCTCTTTTTCCCCACCAAGCTCCTGGCACCGCTCTGCACTCAGGGTCTCCAGTCCCTTCACCCCAAGGTTCTCACAGATCTACTGCTTTCACAGCCCTGCCTCTCTCTCACCCACAGTTTGGGCAGTGTTTGATTCCATAGCTGTCCCACCCAGCTCCACACAGCTCCTCTCCTCCTCATCAGCCTCCTCTGGGCCCAGTTTACTGCTGGCCTTCAGATTTCCATCTCCCCACAGCAGATACTCCACCCCAAGGCTGTCCTGATATCGGGCTCCAACTCCAACCCTCCCCAAGCCCTGGGTTTGCAACACCAAGAAAATCCAGCAGCTGCACAAAATCATGCCAAACACTGCTCAGGGCTGTGCTCCCTGCTCATCCTCCCTTCACAGCCTCCACAGCAGCTTCCCATCTCCTCAGCCCTGCACTCACAGCCTTGTTGGTGACTCCACAGCTACCTCCCCACTGCCCAGGACAGCACAGCTTACCTGCAGCAAGCCCCCAGCCCCACATCCTCTCCTCCTCAGGCTCCTCACTGCCCAGAACAGCTCCTTTACAAGCCCCTCTGCTCCACCAGACTTCCCAGTGCCCTTTGCTGAAAAACCACAAAACCCCAGGCTTTTGGTTCACCTAGAGCTAACACCAATTCACAGCAAGTTCTGGCAGCTGGGATGCTGCAGGTGATGCTGTGCTACTGGGGCTTTTCTCAGCATGAAATCCTGGTCCTGGAGCAGCCAGCAGGGAAGAGCACCCTGACCAGCACAGCTGGGATGCTCCTGGGTGCTGCTTTCTGTGTCCCTCTAGAAGGCAGGGCTTCACTGACACAACCCACTCGCTAATCCCCAGCACATACATGGAGAATAAGTATTGGAAAAAACTGCCCAAGGATGGGGCTGAGACTTGACAAACAGATGGGACAGCTCTAGGCTCCCCTGGGCACAGACCTCGTGTCCTGTCCCCATCACAGTTCCACCAACCTCAGCGTTACACCCAGAGCTGAACTCCTAAACCTCAGAAGCACTGACCACATCCTTCTGTTTGCATGCATCGTGCACTCCTCTGTTTAGCATAGACAGGAGAACTGGAATGCACAATCCACAGCTCACAGTAACAAACCTCGCACCTAGAACAAGCCAAAAGCCTGACCTTTCACAGTTAAGCACCCTGGTGAGAGGTTAGATCCTGTGTTTTCTGATCATCAAACAGGGAAGCATTAGCCAGACAGGGAGAACAAGCTCTCATCTAGACCTGATTTCTCTCCCCTCCAGGGGATCCTGTAGGATATTTCAGTTCTCTCTCGCTCACTGTATGATTCTTCCCTCCCCCAGTAGCTTGAAATCAGCCAAATTCACAATCTAATCTGGCCAGGAGTCAAAGGGGAGAAAAATCAAGTCCTAATGCAGTGACTTTGAATGGGGAACTGAAGCCAATCAGAAAGGCATTATTGATCCCTGCTCGGAGCACCTCGGTCAGGGAGGGGGAAGCTGCGGGCAGCCGCAGAGCTGCCCACCGCAGCCAGCCAGGGCTGCCCTGCCAGGCCTGCAGCGTTCCCGGCACAGTTCCCAGCGCCTGCCCGGGCTGGGAGCCGGCACGACGAGAGCACCCACCGGCCCCGAGCCGCCAGCGGCGAGCACCAGCCCCTGGCGAGCACCAGCCCCTGGCGAGCACCAGCCCCTGGCGAGCACCAGCCCACGTGTGTGCGGGAGCGTGACCCGTGTGCTGCCCGCAGCGCTGTGTTTGTGTGCAAACACTTCCAGTGTGCATCGCCCTGGCGTGGGCCCGTCTGCGGGAGCCCGGCTGCTCCACGGGACGGGCGGTGCGCTCCCAGGGCTGTGCGCATTCCAGGGCGTTAGTGCGGGGCAGCTCTGCGGGAGAGCCAAGGGCAGGGCAGGGCAGGGCAGGGCAGGGTGTCTGTGTGTGTAGGACTACCTGTGCCGCACACTCCCCGCAGCAAGCAGGGACAGGCAGCGGGCGGCTCAGCGCGGGCAGCGGGGCAGGGGCTATCGAGGATGGCGAGCAGCTGGACAAGGCTGAACTCGGCTCTGGGCATCCCTGGGTGCGATCCCGATGATCCGGCCCGCGTCAGCGCTGGCTACGGGCTCCTCTGCCTTATGTAACCACGGCAGGGACGGAGCGCCGAAGGGGGATGGAGACCGGGGGAAGAGGAGCTCCCCACTGAGCCCCGAAAGCGAAGGGGCCGCGGCAGGAGCTGGATATCCCCGGCAACGTAACTCTAGGCGCCCGGCCGAGTGGCGTTACCGCCGGGCAGGCTGGCCCGGCTCGGGGGTGCCCCGGTGCGGAGCAGGTCCAGCTGCCGGGGCCGGTCCCCTGCCCGGAACCTTCCAAAGCCGGCGGGCTCCGGGCGGCAGTACCGGGGAAGGAAAGGAGTCCTCGGAAGTTTAGGGACTGCACATTTTGCAATGAGTCAGGAGGAAAACATGCTTCCTAAAAAAAAAAATAATACCCAAACCCATGCAGGGTCCCGGTAGCTCCTGTCCCCCTTTGGCTGTGCCCCCCAACCTGCCATCCCGGGCACCGCGGGGCCATGCTGCACCGGCACTCCCTTACCTGCCGGCGTCACGTCTGCTGCTGCCTGCCCTGCTCCGGCTCTTCCTCCTCCTCTCCTTCCTCCTCCTCTCTCCCTCTCCCTGCTGCTTGGGGCTCTTTATGGAGATTCATTCATTCATGCCTTCCCATCGGTCCCTCAGCCTTTCCCTGCCTCCCGGAGGCAGACCGTGTGACGCCTCGCCCCTTTCCAGCCACTTTCTGCTGTCACAGAGCGGCGCTGCCCCAGCCCGGAGCGGCGGCCGGGCTGGGACACGCGTGGGCAGCACCGGGCCCGGGGAGCGTCCCCCAGCGCGGGGTGAGGGGCGTGGGCGGGCGTGGGCACGGCACCGACCCGCCCTGGTCGGTACAGACTGTCTCTGGCACCCGTAACAGGGGCGTCTGGTCGGCCTCAGAGCTTTCCGCCCTGCCCTCCTCTTTCCCCATCCCCACGCCAAGCCGCTGCCCATCGCCGCTGGCTCCCACCGAGCAGCGGCTCTGCGGAGAGAGCCCGCACCCCCGGCCACTCCCCGGGCAACCCTCGCCCTTTCTTTCCCTCTCTGCTCGCTCCTCTATCCTTTTCCAGCTCGTCTTTCCCCCCTCTCCCGCTGTCTCCGCACCCGCGGCAGGACCGCATCCCGCTCCCCGAGCGCTGCCCCAACCCCGCCGCTGACAGGAGCGCTGCCTCCAGCCCGGAGCGGGGCGGCGGAGCCCGGCGTGCGAGGCCAGGGCTCACCGGCCACCGGCCAGCCCCGTGTGCTTCCCACCCCACCCTGCGGAGGCCGCCCCGACCCCGGGGGCCGCTTGCTCCTCCAGGTCATCGGCAAACTTCATCCCTGCTCCAGCCTGGTCCCCCCACTGCCCAGCGCTGCACTTTGGGGAGCTGGGGACACGCTCCAGGACCCTACCGACAGCACCCGGCTGCCCACTGCCCCCGCTGCCATGGCAAACCCGGAGGGTCTGGAGGAGTGTGAGCCCTGCTTGGTGTCAGGCAGCACGGCGGGAGGTGCTGACGGGGGATTTTAGGTGCTAAATTCGAGCGGATTGCCTCGTCTCTGCGAAAGCAGAGGGTTATTCTTTCCAGGCAGGCAGGGCGGAAAAAACATGCTTTTTAATGACATCGTCGGAAATGTGAAGAGCAGCTCCCGGGTTTTGGCGCTGCCACAGCACTCGGAGCGATAAAGGCTTAACTTGGGGTGAAACCCCTTAAAAACCTTCCCAGGAGCGCCCCGCCCGCTCCCGTTGAGCCGCGCCGTTCCTGCCGCCGGTGCCACCCCCTTTGCATCGGTGCCATCAATTTCCATTAACGATCGCTTTATTCACCGCTGCAAACTTCTAAATATTTAATCCAGCGCGAACCGGCGGCGGAACGCGCGAAGCTGACGGGAGGAGGCGAGTCCCCGGCCGGGGAGGCGGGAGCGGCGGCTCTGCCCCGGGGGAGCCTGGTGATGCCAGTCCCCCCCGTCCCCTCCCTCCGCGGGGCTTTCCCGGGGCTGCAAATCACAGCCTGGACGTGGGCAACACCGCAGGTCCCCCGGGCTGCCCGAGCCGGAAAGGCAGGGATGAGCGGAGGTGCGGAGGATTCTGTCCAGGGAGAGCTGGAGGAGGAAAGGGCTGCGGGGGGAGCACCCCGGCATCTCCCCAGTACCGGGCGCGGCTGCCCGGCAGGTCCCGCCGCGCACGGGACGAGTAGCCACGCTCCACATGGAGCGGGACGAGGACTGGGGACCGCCGGGGATTTGGGCTGGTTGGAGGGATCCTGCCCAGGGAGCGGAGGCTGCCCGCATCTCCCTGGCATCCCCGGGTTCCACGCACCGCCCCGCCGCCGCCCCGAGGACCCCCAGACCCGGCCGAGCCTCATTTAAAACGTAACCAAAAAAATTTGGCAACTCCGCTGCGCCGACGGGCGAGTACCCCGGTCCGACGGGCGAGTTTGCCGGTGCTTCGTGCTCTGCTTATATTCAGGAACCGAGACGGAACTTTACGGCAACATCTGTCATTATAATTAAAACTGCAACACACCCTCCGGGAAGGAACGCGTTCCCGCGTCGTCGTGTGTCCGTACCACCCCCCCATACACACACACCTCCACCGCCACCCTTTTCTAAAAAAAAAAAAAGAAAAAACAACCAACCAAGCGAAAGTGGCTCAAACTCTCAGGCGGACACCTGCCCCCCGCCTCCCCCGAGCCATCAGCGACGGCAGTCGCACCCGGCGAGGTCCCGGGGACCGTCCCCCTCTCCGGAGCACGGACACCCCCCTCCTCGCCCTCCTCCACTAATTTTCTTTAATTAAAGCTCTATGTGCGGCGCGTTTGGCGAGGACAGAAATAGCCGCTGAAGGAGCGCGTGTGGGGGGAGGCAGGTCCCAACTGCCGGCGTGGGAATGCAGAAGGGATTGGGGGGGCGGGGGGAGCAGAGCCGGAGAGCGGCTTTGCCACAGCTCCCACCCCAAGGTTCGCAGCCTCCAGGGTTATTTGGGGTGAGGGCGACGGTCTCCCCTGTCCGAGCGCTCCGTGCGGCGCTGTGGCGACCCGGGCGGAAGACCCCTGCCCCCGAGACCATGCTACTGCCCGCAGCACCGGCTCTTCCCCCGGAGCACCGGGGCTTCCCGCAGGCAACAGTTGCAGGGGCTGCCCCGGGGGATGCTCCGGCTCGGGCGCACCCGCTGGCGGAGGGAGACCTCGAAGTGGGGATCCCCCATGGGCGGGGGCGGGAACACGGGCCGAGAGGCCGGCGGGGTTCCGGGTTCCGTGGCCCCGGCCCGGCCGTGGGGAGCTGCTCCGCTCCCGATCTCCTGCTCGCCCCGGGGATAAGCACAGCGGGAGCAGCCCCGGCCGAGCCGGGGGACTCCCCGCCCGCGGAGGGGAGGGCGCCCCGCTCCCCCCGCCGCCGGCCCCGCGCTCCCCTCCCGCCGGAGCCCCAGCCTAGGCTGCAGCCGCTAAAAGTTTGGCGACACGGAACGGCCACCGGGGGCTGCGCGGGGCTCGCGGGGCGCCGCGGCGGGGCGACACCGGGCGCGGGGCCGGAGCGGAGCGGAACGGGGGGCTCCGCTCGGGGTCGGGGGCGGCGCGGGGGGCCCGGGCGGGCTGCGGCGGGGGATGCGGGCGCGTTTACCTGCTCCGGAGGCGGCTCCCGGCGCTCGGCGGCGCGCCCAGCCCCGAAGCGCGGTGATGGGCGGCGGACGCACCGCGGCTGCGGCTCCCCGCGCCCTTCCAAGCGGGCGGGCCGGGGGCAGGAGGCGGGCAGGGAAACGCAGCCGGAGCCGAGCAAATCCCAGCGCTGGAGCCCGGCCTCCGAGAAGAGAAGGGCTGCAGCTCCTCACTGCGTCAGGCGAAGAGCCCTACCCGTGCAGGCGGCGCCGGGCAGCGCTGCCAGGCCCGGGGGGCTCCACTGGCACCGCTCGGCATGGCTCGGCTCGACGCGGCTCGGCTGGGATGGGATGGGCACGGCGCAGTTCGGCTCGCTGCGGGCCGGGCGGAGGGGTGCGATGGGGCACGGCACGGTTCGGCTCGGTACGGCCTAGCACGGTCCGGTACGGCTTAGCGCGGCCGGTTCGGCTCGGTTCCGGCTCGGCACGGCACGGCACGGATCGGTAGAGCTCTCCGGGGCTAGGTGACAGCCCGGAGCCATAAACGGCTTGGCCGGCAGAGTCGGGCTGGCACCGGGGGCTGGGGGCTGTGTGCGGGTGACACTGTGAGTGTGACACGGGGTGTGTGACACTGTGACACTGGGTGTGTGACACTGCACGGTACCATGTGTACACGACACTGTATTTGAGTCACTTGCACGTGTGTGACACTGCCTGTGTGAGTGACACCTTGTGTGAGCGGGGCTGTGAGTGTGCAGGGCTTGTGAAGGTGTGAGTGTCCGAGTCGGGCACATCTGCCTTTGTGTGAGTGTGTGGTGACACCCTGAGGGGGTGCAGGGATGATCGTGTTGGGGTGTGTGTCTGTGTGTTGGGGTGTATCCGTGCACTGGGAGGGTGCAGGGTCCGGGCTGTGTCTGTGTGCGTCCGTGTGTCTGTATTTATACACACGGGTCTGTGTCTCTGAGCCTGTGAGAACATCTCTGTGAGTCCCCGTGTGTGCATGACAGCCACCCCACCCCTCACACCAAATCTGAGGCCAAACTGGTGCCATCTGGGCAGCACCAGGTGATGCAGGAAGCTCGAGGACTGGGACTACCCGTGACACTGATGGGGCTGGACCATGACCCCTGCCCACAGCTCCCAGGAGTCCCCAGTCCCTGTGCTCAGCCCTCCCCAGGCATCCTCCTGCTTCAGACCTCCCTTCCCCTGTCCCAGAGGCTGCCATCCTGCCTCCCCATTTTGGGCAGGTTTTTTATGCTGTTTTAGCAACACAACACACCTTTAATCAGGATGATTAGTGTGGCTGGCACTGAGCTGGCCCTTGGAACAGAAGTGCTCTTCTCTCTCCCCAGGCGCTGTCATTTGAGGTAAGGACTGGCCTGTGTATTTTTTTGTGATGGTTTGAGGTGTCTCAAACCATCTCCAAAACCACCTCCTAGCCAGTGATTTCCTTTTGCAGCCCTGTAAGGATGTGGAAGGAGACAGAGAAAAGGATGGGTGCAGGAGAGAAATTTTACTCCTTTCAATTTAATAGCAACAACACCACCACCACCACAGCCAAAAAACCTGAAGCGTGGAGTAATAGTGCTGGGAGACAGCCTGGGAACAGGCAAGCAATGGCCCCTCTCCAAATGGCAGCTGGCAACCTGGCACAGCACTCAGCTGCATTAGACACACAGCCCAGGGAAGTGCCCATGGGAGTGCAGGAGATGCCCTGCATGATGGAGAGGATGGGCATGGAGAATGGATCCAGCATCCTCTCTTGCACAGCTGTGACCCAGTCCCCAGGGGCTTGGTCTCTGGGTGAGTAGGTTGATCTGAGGTTCTTCCATTCCCCTTCACCATCACCACCTGCGCTCATGCCCCTGAAGCATGGAAGGACCCTTCCTCCCTGGAGGAGGGATATCCCATTCTCCCATATCCCATGGGATACCCTAAAGGCAAGGAATTCCCTCTGAAATTGCTTTGGACTCATAAATACCCAGGCAATGACATGAAATACCAGGGAGCACCATGAGGGTGGCTCTGGGGTCCAATGTCCTCCTGGAGTGATGACAGATAAGAGGTCCCATCCCCTCTGCCTTTGCTGGAGGAGGAACAGACTGGATTTCCTGGGCAGGGAACAGATCCTGCCAGGTCCCTCCTGGTGCCAGAGCAGGGTGTTCTGGGGTGCAGCCCCCACATCTGTGGCACACTAACCCTGGGCCAGCCACAAACACTGAGGGTTCATGCCAGCCCTGGAGCTGCAGCTGGCAGCTGGAAGAAGAATTGCCCAGAGGGGACACGGATGCCACTGGCACTCCATTAAACATCTTCACCCGTGGAGATCAACAGTGAGGGGAGGGAAGATTTGCCAGAGGCTCTCTGCAAATTTGCTCCTTTGTCCCTGCTCCTCAGGGTTGCTTTGGGAGAGGCAGCCCCAAAAAGCTCAAGCCTCACCCATGGATGAAGGATAGGCTTTAAGCAGCATCATTTCTTCAAGGTGCCAGGTCACTGAGGGGTGGAAAGACTTGGTGCAATCAAACAACTTTGCAAACCAAGATAAAATAATAAAAGGAGTAAGTACTTCTGAGCAAGCTGTTCCAGTTCTTCTGGGAGGAAGTGACGCCAGTCCAGACTCTGGCCCCTATATTTAGTAAAAATCTAAACCAGACATTGATAATATTATTAAAGACAGGAAGGAGTAAAAGAAGACGTAGCTGTGCTGGGATGACTGATCTATTTATGAGAGATGGCAGGAGGAGGGCTGTGAGAAAGGTGTCTGGGGTCAGGAGAGCTCCTGTGAGCCCTTCCCCTCCACCAGCAGAAGGTGTCTAACACAGCAGGCTCAGGCAGCCCTAACCCAGTTTAACAAGGAGAGAGAGGTGGTTAATGAAACACTGGCTGCTTCCCACGATGATGTGGAGGGGGAATGGGAATGAGAGCTCTTCTGCTGCCTTTTTGAGAATCACCTGGAAGGAAATGCTGGCCAAGGGACAGAGTGTTGGCTGGGCACTGCTCCATTTGCCCATGCAGAACAGGGAGGTGTTGAGAAAGATAAGGAAACAAAGTGTGACTTTGGGTAGGCGATGTCTCCTCTGTCCTTGCTCAGGGCAGGGACTGAGCTGTTCCCCTGCAGTGCCCACAGCAGCAGGGCTTGACTCTGGATTCTCCCTGTGTCACAGTGAGTGTGACAACCTGGTGTCCTTGTAGAGAGGGAAGGGCTCACCAAAAGAGGGGAGTTTAAAGGGAAAGGTGGTGATGTGACAGCTGTGGCACTGCCTCTGTGCAGAGCCTGGGGGAAGAGTCACAAGTCCCCATCACACCTCCACGGGACCCCATGTGGGTAAGGGATGGAGGTCTGGTGTACTTTGCTTGGTTATACTGTTCATCTCCCCCCAAAAGCAGTGGCTTCAACTGTCTTAAAAATCCCAAGCACCTGAAGCCCCACAGTGAGACCAGCAATGATCCACCTTACACAGAGGGTGAAAATCCAACCAGCCCTGCTCCACCCTGGACCCCCACGAGGGCTCTGCCTCCAGCTCCCCTCTCTGCTGTGAGAATCTGAAATATGCACCACAATGGGGAGCTCTTATCAGAAAAGAGGGAGGATGATCCTTGCAGGAAGGGTGTGATCTCCCCCTTTGCATCCCTACAAGACTGGCTGGTGTCCCCTGGCTTGGAGGGTGAGTAGATGTGCCCAACCATGAGTCACCATCCAGAAGGATGAGGGGATGCTGCTCTGCAGTACCCAAGGATGCACCAGCTTGGCTGTGGGTTACATGACATCCAAGGGATAATTTTTTTTCAGCCTGAAATGCTTTTTCACTGCTGTTGTCAAATCCTGTCTAAAAATCATCAGATTAATTAGAAAACAAAAAATGACATTTTATGGGCTGTTAGTGCTGTAAGTGGACTAAGGCCTTATGGTATTTAGAGAATGTTTGGAAAACAACTGCAATATTTACATCTGGGAAAGTTACCAGGCCCAGGCAGAAGCTGCATTTCAAAACATTTTTGTTTAACATACTCAGCCTTGGTGATGACAAATATTACTGCACATCATTACTCCAATTTTTCAGGGCATTAATACCTCATCCATTGCAAATCACATCTGCTGTAGACTTGGCAGCTTGGATGTGTTTTTATAGGTCCCCATTTGTTCTGAGCTTCTCTTTCAGTTTTGACTTTGAAACTCTCAAAAAGTCCATGAAAGTCAGCGAGAGGGGACAGCAGTGGGAATAGGGGACTCCTGCCAGCCCACAGCCCAGGTGCAGAGTGATTGTGCATCCTGAGTTGCTCTGCTCACCACCTGGAGCTGGTGGGGACATCCAGGACCGGCTTGGTCTCTAGTTCTACCTTTACTTGCTGGGCCTGGCAGCTGAGGAGGTGTCCATGAGGATGGTGCAGTTCCCAGGCAGACATTCCTGCTCACCCACCTCCCAAAGCAGAGACACTTCCCTATGCTGTGTGCTGCTTGTATTGACCACTAAGTCTGAAAATGGGTTTCATTTGGTCCTCGTTGATGCTGATCACTGCCTCCCTGCTGTGCTTGCATCCCTGTGGAGCCTACATCTGCAGCTCTGGATTCAGTGCAGCACAGTTGGATGTCCTTCACCAGGGCCCCAGGGGACTCATCCCACTGTTGATGGGTTCTTTTGGACCTTCTGGATACCTTGACATGCTATTGTAATGCAGATTGCACAGCATCTTCCTCTTGGAGACTCCAAGAAAGTAGACAGAGTAAATAATTCAAAATGAGCAAATTCTTTAAAGATTATTGTATTTTTTTTTTCTCTGCCTCACATACGTTGTCCATGAAGAAAATGAGAAATTCTCCAGTGCACTTGTTAGATGCTATTCACAAGCCTTTTTTGAGAATAACTCTCAGCTTGTGCATGCTTTCAAAGCAGGGAGTCTGGAGCTGGGAACAGGAGCTCCAAACCTTTAAGTGACAATTTGATCATGGCCCAGCAAAACACACATTCCAAACCATGCATCCCAGGGCAATGTCCAAAATCCACTGTGCATGCTTAGCCATGTCCAAACACCAGTGTGGAGAGGGAAGCCTTGTCTCTGCCCTCCTGGCCCTGCACAGATCCAAACACAGATATCATGAACCCCAGGTTTACAACTGGTCACTGGTTTGGGGGCTTCATTGAAGACATCAAAGCCATGCTGTGGGTACCTAAGGCTCACTCTCTTTTGGGGTGGTGGTAGAGGAAAGTCAGCCTAAGTCTGAAGTTCTTCACAGCAAAACCCTTCCTTTGTTGCTGTGCATTTGGTTCTCCCACTCTCCTGATGTCCATGAGGATATCTCCAGTGACCTTTGCTTGAAGAGTCTCACCTTCTCATGCATGAGGGGCATCATCTGTTCCTCAAAAGGCAGAGCTAATTCAAGGCTTGTCAGTGGCATTGGCCAAACCAAGTGACGCCGTTCCAGGGCTGTCATTAAAATGAAGCTATTCAGTTTTGCCAAAGCCATCCCTGAAGCTGATTCCAGCAAGAAAGGTTGACAGGGAGCACACGCCTGCCTTGGAGACATGTAGATGCAGCAAGACTTTCTTTTTATTTACAGAGCATCAGATTGCACATTCCCTAAGAGCTCTGATTCATCCCTCTCAAACCCTAGAACAAATATTCCAAAATCAGTCTACGGCATGGGGACAGGCTTTGTTCAGTGCTTTGAAAGGGAGCAGGTAAAGTCATTACCCTCACTTTGCATAGCAAAAAATGATATGCATAAAGCTGCACAGAACAACCCTGCAAAGCTCAAAGGAAACAAATGGGCAACTTGCACCATGAATTTCAATGGGACTTTGTGCCGCCAGGATAATAGCCAGGGAGACAGTGAAATATTGCATGGAGAGACAGTGGGCAGTAAAAACATGTTCAACTTGCTAATGCAGTGGAATATCCTGCAATATCACACGGGGGGAGATTGCAGAGCAATTGTGTGGGGACACAGATCAGCCTGGGAGATAATGGAGCACGCACGCAGGGGCCCAGGACAGGAATCAATTGGGATTGTAACTGCAGGGATCTTTTAAACACAGGGAATTGCCCTGTGGCTTCTCTTTGGAGCTGCCCCCCTGGCTTGAAGAGCTATTTATCCAGCTTGCCTTGCAGGCAGAACCTGGTTTGCAGGGAGGTCTCCAGCCAATTTTTCACATGGGTTAACTACAGCCCTTGGAGCGCCCGACCTGGAACAGAGATCTGTGACCAAGTTTCTGATTATTATTCCCAGCAACTGCCTTCACCCTGATCCCTGGCTACCAACCACAGCCTGCCTCAGGTTCCCCCCTTCCTGTGGTCCCAAGAAGGAGAGACAAAGCAGAGCCCAGGGAACCCCATCACAGGCTACAGCATCCCAGCAGCATCCCAGCAGCATGGTGTCCCAAGGCATCTCTGCCTTCTGTAAGCTCCCTGCTCCCCCAGCTGTCCTTGCAGGACACCCTGTGGGTTATGGGCTCAGCAAAGTCTCTAAATATAGACTGAAGGAAATCATCCTCCTTTTTGACACCCGCAGAAAAGGAGGTTTGCACGAAGCTGGATAACTCACCCGAGGATGGAGTGGAGTGAATTAGCATCCTTTAAATTAAAGAGCTTTAAACAGCATCTTCTTCCAAATTGCCACTATATCCATTTCAATAGTTATAGCAGACACTTTGCAAGTACACCCAGAGGAAGAAGAAGGAGGAGGGAGAAAGCTAAGAAAGAGAGGATGGGCGATGCTGCAACGTGGTGGGGAGGGGGCCAGGAGAAACCCATTTGCACCAGGAGCAGCTGTGCTGTTACCAAGCAAAAGATGCTAAAGCCAGGAATTCCCTAAGGCTCCCTAAACTTCTATAGATTGCTGATGGTGAAAGCAGTAAATGAAAGGACACCTCTGAGTGAGCACTCATGTATTAAGCAGACTTGGAGGTTGTCCCCATGCAAAATAGAATGTGCCTTTCAAAGTTGTGTAACTCCACAACAGATACAACAGGTGAGGGGTGCAAAATCCAGACAGGGAATCCTCATTAGGACCTTCAGGCTGCATTTTCAAGATGTCCATGACAAGGGGAAATGGCAGTACCCTGTCTGACTGCCACCATGGAAGCTGGCTGCTGGTTCCTGTTTGTGGCCACCTGCACTATTTAAGGGTCATTTGTATTTTGGGGAGAGTGAGATGGGGAGAAAGGAGAGAATCGTTGAGATATGTGGGTGAAGCTACAAGACAGGACTGGTTATGGCTTAGCTGTGGACATTTAAACTCTTTTGCTTTGAAAAGCAGAAAAAAAATTAAGATGGCTGAAAGCAGTGAACAAATTAGAAATTCAGATGGGAATCCAGCTACTCAATTCACCAAACCTGGGATTAATGACACCATCTCAGCTTCTTCTCCTATTTTAAGGCTGACTGGAGATCCAGGAGAACATGAGTGCTTTCAGGAAGGGAATGGGAATGGGCTCAAAATGAGTCTTGTGGTGCATCTCCTTTCCCCAGGATTCCAGGAGCAGAGACCTTCACATCCATCACCTTCTTTAGGGCCCAGGCAGACTGAGTGCATCCTTAAAATAAGAGTGTGGGGAGCAATTCTCCTCCATCCACACCAACCCAGCACAGGACTCTGAAGGCAGCACTCTGCTAATGTTCCTTTTATTGACACGACAATCAAAATAGGGCAGCTGGGGCTGCTGACTCAGAGGTCCCCAGGTAAGGAAGGAGCTGCTGGGAAGGCTCCAAAGCTGTGAGCAGATCCCACGACGAGCCCTGGCCGTGCAGTGACTACAGCCATCCAAAATAGCATTTGTCTCCACTGAGACTCACAAGCCCCTTGGGAAGGGAAGGACCAGCTATTCAGCAGCACCGTCAGCTCCCAGGGGAATGTTTTGCTCAGAGAATGGGAGTTTGGAGGTTTTCTGCAGCTTCCCCTCCCAGTCTCAATTTACCTCACCAAATTAAAAGCAGTGTGGGCTGGAAATGATGTTAAAAGGAAAAAGACGACAGAAAAATCACACTGAGCGTATTGTTCTGGATAAATAAGACACAGGCGTGTTGTGGAAGGTAGCTAAACCCAGCCCACAAATGGTCTTCTCCTGCCAGGAAGATGTGACAGAAATAATTACTTGGGCTATACATAATTATTGTGCTGCTTTGAGCAGCTGCCTGCCCTCGGCACAGCTAAGGGAGCCTTCCCCTGATACTGATTAGTGACATTAACCATGAGCCTATTAAAGTCCTGACCTGCTGAAGGGGCTAGGACATTCCCAGGGATGGTGCTGGGTGCCCACCTGTGTCTCTGATGCAGGAGCACCCTGTGCCTGTTGCAGAAGAAATTATCCCAGTTGCCATTCCCAGTTGCACCAGTGCCTGGAGGTTGGACCCCAGTGCAATCCTGCATCAAAATCCCCACTCAGGAGATGCTGCGTGCCACTGGCAGGGCCAGGCTGGCACCAGAGATGCCAGTGATGGTTTGTGCTACTCATGGGAAGTAGGATCAATGCTGGAAAAACCAGAATTGGTCTGATGATAAAAAAAGGAAGGACAAAGGTAATTAAATCACTTTTTTTCTCCCTTGAGTGAAGAAAGCTCCAAATCCCTCCAGGTTTGGTCCAGCTGCCAGAAAGAGACCTGTTCCATGGGTCACTTGGGGAAATCTCCATGGAATAAATTAAATGTTCTTCATTTAATTCTCTCGAAGGAGGAATAAAAAGTTTTACAACCAGCTGTCAAATGCTCAGCAGCTAAAATATCAACAAAGTATGACAGATGCAAGACTGAAAAAGCCTCTGAGGTTTCCTTTTATTGACTGGGAAGTCTCTGGTTTCTATCTTATTATCTTTCAAGCTAAACTGATATGAGCTGAACAATCAGGAAATTGAATAGCATCATTGGCAAAGACCATCCTCTCCCAAAATAGCTGACAGTGATGAATACCTGAGAAGATCCATTGCTTCAGCAAGGTGGGATCTAACAAAACAATGCTTGATCTTATCCCATACATCCATTTGGCCAGAGGTGACAGAGAGGTGACCAAACGTCCCGCATCTCCTTTATCTGGGAATAATCTGGGTCACATGGAGCCAGGTTGCAGGTTGATAATCGCATACTTGAAGATCACAGGCTATGAAAATTATTGCTGTGCTGGCTGGAATAAATTATGCAAAGCAATGCGTTATCTGGAGGGCTGCAACGCACAGGCACACGCGCACACGCACACTTCGGTGATCTATCGCTCTCCATGCAGATGTTCTGCTGCAAAGACATTTTAATTAATACATTGAAAATATGTTTCCTGCCTTGTCTGAGCCGGAGATGAGCAGGGAAATGATGCTGAGTGGGGTAAAGCCCCCACTGCAAAAGAATTGGAGAAGGGAAACGCAGTGATTTAAAACCAGTCAGAAGTAAGAGGTGTCTGAACTGAGGCCCAGTCGTGCATTGAGCAGGTGTTGGCAGGAGGGGGACTGCAGGAACTGAAGATGCTCTCCTGAAGGCACTACAGGGCTGGAGCTGTAGTGCTCTCTTTCTACAACTCAATCTTTACTATCCCTTTTCCTCCTGCTGAGGACATCCCTTCACCCACTCTTCATCCCTGGCATTCCCACTGCCTTTGTGTGCATCACCAGGGATGACCCAGGTTAAGGCTCAGTGAGTCACTGTTCAAAGCAGAAACCAAATTTAATGCATGAAAACGTGGCTCTTCCAGAAGGGCCATTGAAATGAAAAGGCCCAGTCAAGACACCAACCACACCAGCAATATTTGGATACAAATATCTTTCCAGACAAAGAAGTAATCTGAAAAAGCAACTTCTATCCCTCAGTACAAAATGAAAGGGTGGAACATCTGCCCTAATTATGAAAAGGATTTTTGCCTTTCATGCTCTTCTCTTTTTCTATTTTATCTTTACTGACTCTTCCGCCTCACCTCTGAGACTCTCCCACACCAACCAGCCAAGGACCACAGTAGCAGCAATAAAAAAAGGGGAAATTTGGCCAGCTGTCCCCACTGCCCGCCCTGGGTGGCACATTCACTGGGACACAACTCAGTAAGCACATCCTGCCCAGCTCACAGCTGATTTGGCCTCAGTGGGGATGACAACTGTGTAGCATGTTCTTCTCCATCATGTTCCATCAGACCTCAAGGAGAGCAATCACCAAAACCACTGTCTGAATCCAATCAGCATGGAGGGCTCCTGCCCCAAGCAGGGAGAGCCCCAAGTATACTCCCTGGAGAAAAAAAAAAAAGTTAAATTAGCCTTGCCACACTAGGGAGTGCTTCTAAATTGCAGCAGAAATGTTTGAGAGATAGCTCTGCTCTCGACAGGAGCTTCCCCACATCCTTGGGATTTAAGCCTGTTAATAGTGGAGTATGATGATACTATCTGTTTGTATTGCACTTTTTATCATAAACAGTCCCCAGAGTGATTTGCTATCATGTCCTCTGAAAGCTGCTGAAACACAGGCCCTGGTGGGATGCAACAGCAGCAAAGCAGACACCACCCTGCTTTTAGGGGAGAGGAAGGGGGAATTTGGACCAAGAAAACCACATCCTTTGTTCCTCAGACCCTCACAAACCAGCAGGGGTATGGGATTTATGGTCCTACCCAAAAGATCTGTGTACTAAACAGTCCACTCTGTGTTCACCTCAGCTGCCAGGCCTGAGCCACCATCCCTGCTCCTCAGTCAAGAACACATGGAAATGCATTTCTCTGCCTTCCTTTTGGATAGGTCTTCATAGAGCAAAACCTGGGATTCTTTCTGTAACCTCTGCTCAAAATCTGCCTGACCCACCAATCTTAGAGCATGGACAAGGGGAAGGCTGTGTTAGAAGGAAAGGTGGAGAAACGAAAGGTGGAAGGGCAGGGGAGTGAGAGGAGATAAGGAGTGCAACTGGAAGTGGAAAAGCAAAGAGAATATTTATCCTCAATGAGCAATGGCCAGGCAGGGTGGGAGAGGGAGAGACTCATTGCAGCCATGCAGTCCCTGCTGCTGTGCAGTCCCACAGGATGCATGCTGTGTCTCTCCCCAAGAACTTCTGTCTCTGCAGAAGTTGCAGATGAGATCCCAGCAGCTGAGAACATTCTCCAGGCCAAAACCAAATAATCCACCCCACCCGCTGGGGTCCAGAGACCCTGGCTGCAGGATCAACCTGCCTGCCTGACCTCTGCCCTGGCCTCTGTATGGGGATGCCAGGAGCCACTGGCCAGCTGAACTCAAGGTCTGGCAGTCTTTCAGCTCCATGCCACTGTCCCTGGCCACTATGCATTTGTCCCAGCAGGAGGAATGACAAGAGATGGTCCCAGAATGGTCCCAGAACAGGCTGTACACACAAGCCGTGGTGCAGGCAGTGTCCTGGGAGCACCACTGAGGCTCTAGCCAGGGCTGTGGTGAGGGTGGCTGCATGAACAGCTCAGTGTTTGCCAGGACCAGCTTCTGCCCAGCCACCTGGCCATCCATGTTGGGGATTGCAGTGCAGTGCCTTGTGAGCATCACCTGGAGATGCACACAATTAGAACAAATATTTCTGTGTGCTTTCCTTTGACACAGGGAGCTGGACAGATCCTTTGCCTCAGCATTTCCTTCCCAAAAGCCAAGCACAGTTGCTGGGCCCAATTCTCCTTCCTAGAGCCATGTTTGAGTGAGACATCCTGGGCACAGGCACGCAGAGCTCCAGGAGCATGGTGGAGCATGCAGCTCCGTGCTGGGAATATCAGTGCAGACACAAAGAGATTTCACTCACAGCTACGTTGTTGCTTGACTGACACCCTGTAATAAAGAGATTTGCCACATAATTACTGTGCACTTGGGATGCAGCACCAGGAATTATTTTAACCCAGTGACAGCCTTAAACGGTAGTTAAAGTATGTGTTTATATTAATGCCATTAGTTATTTTTCTGTCTTTTACACAAAAGGCTTTTCCTTGAAATGGCAATACAGGAAACAACAGCTCAGGTGTCTTCCAGAGACATCTCTACCCTTACTTCCTGATGAACTGTTGAAGCAAACAGGAGGGGAAGGATCTGAGCTGAGATTCAATGAGCAGCACCTTGACTGGAGGACAACAAGTGGTGCAGGGTCAGGCACAGGTGTCAGGAGCCTCTCACCTCTCAGCACTACAGGGTAAATGCAGGAGCCTGAAACAAAATCTCTTCCAGACTCAGTGTCCAGCTGTGGCAGCAAGGAATTGCCACACATGACACACTGCCAGTGGCTGAGACCTGACCTCTGCCAGCACACCTACTACTGGGTACAGCTGCAGTCATATTCAGGTATCTATTCCAGCCTTGCCACAAAAGATGTTAATCTAGACTTTAAACAAATGAGAGAGGGAGCTGAGCATTTACTGGTAGGGAATAACAATAATAAATGATGGGGTTTATTAAGAAATATTACTTAGAAAGTTGATTTCTATTTAAGGGCCTCCAACAGCCAGCAATGTCATAAAAAAGAAAAAGAATATGAGAAGGGGAAAATTAGAAAATTGAAGGTGATCAAATAAAAACACACGCCTAAGTCAATAATACCTAGACAACATAGTTGTGTTTGTGTTCTTCTGCAATGAAAGAAAGGCCACATTTCATAAACTGATACAAATTATCCTGGAACCAAAATGAAAATGGGTACAGAAGAGGTGGTGAAATATTATCAGTCAGTAATGGGAACACAGATCCTTCCATCACTGTCACCACGAATTGTGATGCCAGCGGATGCACAGAGCCTGGTACAGCTCCTGGTGGTGCTCCTGTGTGCCATGGGGGTCACACACCACCTGGGAACGTTCTTCCTTTATTTGACTTACACCCCCGTTGTGCTGTGATGCTGAGATGGACACAACAGGCCACTCCTGGGGCTGGGTTCCATCTCTGCAGTGTGGTCACCCACCATTAACTACGTGACTCAGGCATTTTTCCCGAGCTGCTGCTCAGTTCCCAGCTGGTAGCAGAAGTTCTCCTCATCTGCCCTTATGTGAGCGACCTTGCACTGCTGGCACTCTTAGATTTAATCACTTCTACTCATGTTGAGATCACCCAGGTCTTCTGGTATGACATTATGTGCCTCTCTATTGAGGATATTTCACAGCATTGCATCTCTACAGCATTTCATTAGCATAAGACTAATTTTTATACCAAGGTCATTAATTAAAACATTAAATGATGAAAACATTGGCATTCCTGAAACCTGCCCTTGAGAAACCTGGTCAGCCCTTTGCTTAGTGCTTCTCTGCTCCTCACCACCCCCACCTTTTATCCCACTAATTCCCACCTCCTTGTTTAATTAATAGGACGTGAGACAGGTGAGGCAACCAGGCTGTGAAACTGCCTAGAAAATCAGTTTTGGGGTAATGATGGAATAAAGGGCACAGCTTAGGGAGGTGACAGGTCTGCACCCACACAGCTTGCAAAGGTGACCCAGCCCTGAAGTGTACACCTCAGCAGCCTTGTCTCTGAGGGAGGAGGGGACCACACAGGTGCTCTTAGGGACAGACTGAGGCCCTCTGTGGTCACAGGGACAGCCTGCTGTTAGTCACTGCCTTCTCAGGAAGTGGGAGCAATGTGGGGATTTAAAGGTCTGTGTCTGAACTTAGTTAGAAAACACCCCAAAACCTTCCTCCTTGCATACATCCTTCCACAGTGATGCCTGCACTCCTTAGCAGGAACCTCAGCCCGCTCCTGGAGCACCACAAACCTGTCCCAGAGATCTTGCCATGGAAAAGAACAGCCTTAAAGCATCTCCACATCCCAGAGGGATCTCTCTGTTAGCACTCACTGCATGTGGATCACCAAAGTTACTCTGTGTGTGTGTGTGTGTAAAGAACCCAGGGGCCTGCAGAGAGGACACTGAAGTGCAAGGGACAAGACAGAGAAGGTCCCCAAAGGACGGAGGATGCCACAGTGTCCTCAAGGAGCCATTCCAGAGCCTGGCTGGTGGGAAGGTCAGTGCACACCTCCTCATGGCCCAAAGACTTTTTAACTCTTCTCTCCAGCTGAGTGGCAGGCAAGAAGTAACCTCAGTGATTGCATTTCTTTGTATGACCCCATCTAAAACTTTCTGCATCAGATAAACAACTCCCAAGGGTCAATTAACATGTCTTGAGATGATTAGAGTCTGACACTGATGAAACCCAGCAGTAATTAGCAAATTAAAAAAAAAAACAACCCTTTTGATTAGTACTCAGCATAATTCCCTCCAATTATTCAAAGTTCATGACTACAGGGGGTGGAATATCTCCAGGAATATTTATTTATATCCCTATTTTTTTCCAATCAACTTTGTGAATCTAGTTAATCATCAGCACTTGAACTTGTTAACTTGGAGAGTTTCAGAGCTGTCACTCTGTCTGATTGCTGGAGACAGCCCGTGGAAGAGTTTGGGGAGCACAGAGAATCCAAATACCTGTCTCAGGCAAAGAAAAAAAAAAGAAACAAAAATAAGAAGAAAGAAAAAAACTCCAACTGAGTGCAGCAGCAGAGAAAATAAAAATACCCTGTTTTCCCTCTCTTTGTTTCGAGTCACAGCTTGGTGCTGGCATGTTTTGCATTAGCCTGTCAGACAGTGCTTTGCAAAGGCAATACATTTCCTTCTGCACAGGGACAAAATCCTCTCCGAAGGGATGCTCCTGCCTGCAAAGCCCAAATATCTGGGCAGGAGCAGCCCAGGCAGCCAAGCTCCCCTGAAAATGTGCTCCGTGGTGATGCATGCAAAGGATGGTCTGAAGCTGTGAAGCTCCTTGTCTGCAGGCGCAGTAAATCAGCTCCCCAGGCAGCCCCCCCTGCTGGGGCCGGGGCAGGGATGACCTGCCCACCATTCACGGGAAGGGCAAGCCGCAAAAAAGCTGGAATTGCTCTGGAAGTCGCTGTTGCCTGCAGGGAAGCTTTGCTAAAGCATTTCATGCCTGTCTTCAGATGGTATAAGAACAGTTTTCCTGCCCTAAATCCTCCCACATCCTTTCCAGCAGGGAGCCATGAAACCACTCCTTCACTACCCCTCCTCAAAGGGAGGTCACTGCTCCAGTGACCAGTGCTCCTGGCTGAATGGGGGACCAGCATTCCCACACTGCTGTGACAGGGAAAATGTGTGATCCCACCCCACTGCCACATCTGCCCCTGAGCTGCTGCTGTGTCCCTGCTCCCAGAGGTGGCTCCCCACCTATGGGAGAGGCAGATGAAGAGGGAGTTGGAGATGCTAGCACTTTGAAGGACCACAATGGTCTGAGCACCACGAGGCTTTATCAGGAAACTGCTCCAGTCGAGTCAGAAAAAATTTACACTTTGCAGAGCGGACAGGCACTCTCTCATCTTCTGGCACAGGCTCTCAGCATCCCCATCTCTGCTGGCCCCTGCCTCCCACCAGCCACATCATTTGGGCAGAGACACTGTCCACCCTGGTGGCCTGCAGGGACTGCCCTTGTTGACCTACATGGGCAAGTGCCAGGGGCATGGGGAAGTGGCCACATGGAAAGTGGGCTTGTCAGGCTCTGAGCTGCAACTCCTCCACCCTCTGCTTCATTAAAAACTTCTTCTCTCCCTGACTGAGCCCTGAGGGATGGAGAAGTCTAGTCCTAGATAGGAAGACATACACTTAAACCTTTCAAAGCCATTTTTCATTGGACTTTTCTATATTCATCACTGCAGACTAACAGAGATTTTCTCTCTAGTTTAGATGATTTTTTTTTTAATTTAATCCTATCCAGAGAGAGCCCTCTAGGGAGCTCCTAACCCTGCTTTAATAACATGCTCATTAGCGAGGTTATTCAGGGAGTGGTTTCTATTTGACACTCCAGCATCTTTCCAATTAATGTTGCTTTAAAACAAGCAAACCTTAAAAAAGAGAGAATATCAAACAGCTCAGAGTCAGCACTGCAGGAAGCCAGCAATTCCTCTGGATTTTCATCTCCCTTCTCTCCAAAACTTGGTTCTTAGTATCGCAGCCATTTGATGAGACAGAAGTAAATTAAAAGACTACAATGTCCTGCCATCTCCATAGCTCAGGGGAGTTAAATGAGAAGCCACAACACCAAGTGGGACAACAAGGGGGGTTTAGTTGAGCTGGATCAGGTCCAGCACGATGCATTCTCTGGGCCATGCAAATGCAAGGTTGTACCAATGCACACAGGTACTCTCAAGGCCCAAGGGACAACTGAGTGACATTTCCTGCCATCTCTACAACTGGAAATCTCTCCACCAGTTCAACACTGCACAGCACAGGAGGTCTTTCCCTTGGTCCCTCACTTGAGGCTCCCAAGGGGAGGTCACTGCTCCAGTGATCAGTGCTCCTGGCTGAACGTGGGACCAGCATCCCCACCCTGCTGGGATGGGGGTGGGTGTGTGACCCCATCCCACAGCTCCATCTGCTCCAGGTGCTGCAGAAGGTGAAGCATTGCACTGTCAGGACATGACTTATTGAAAACCATTTCAAAACATGCTCAATTTGCCCAAGATAAGCAGGACTGAAGCACTTCCTCCCCTGCCCACCACTTCCCTGCTGCAATAACAGGACATATTAATTTCATTTTAGGTGTAGAAAATTGAAATCTGGGTCGGAAGCGTGGAAAGCAGAGGCACACAAGGTACACAGCCACTGCAAAGAAATACCACCCCTGGCAAGTCAGCAGCTACAAAGGGAGCAGCACAGGGACAAATGCTGCATTGTCCAGCACCAGTCCAGTGGCCAAAGAGAACTGCAGCAATTTGTACCCAGCTGAGCTTGGCCCCCAAGGGCTGAGAGCAAATACTGCTTGAGCTAGGAATGAAATCAAAGTGGTGAAGCAGCAAGAGAAAAAAGTGTTCAGAGCCTGTGAGTTCCTAGAGCTGGTAACAATCTCAAGACTTGTTACCCTTGGTGTTGTCCCCAAGTCACTGCCCACGACTTGGACTGAAGTAAGTGCATACCAGTGCTGCCTACCACAGCTCACACACCTTGCTGCTGTGATGCAGGGAATGTCAGCGTTGCCTGGCTGTGGGAACAGATCAACTCTGAGTAAGTTTTCTGGCATCCTCTGCTCTCTATTATCACAAGTCCCCCTCAGGCTCTTGTCTTTGCCTTCCCCAGCCTTACACAGAATTTTGGCTCTTTCCTTGTTAATTAAATGACAGCCGTCTGCAGCCAGAGCTTGAATTACACCTGCCTAAAGCGATCAGCAGTGATTGGAACTGTCGGATCATTTTGATTGCAAAGATTCCCACACGAGTCAAAACAAGCAGGGAGTGCAGGCATATGCTGAGAACTCTTATGAGGCTGAGACTATTTCCTTTCTGCTCACAAACACCCAAGGCCTGTCCCAAGCTCTTCTCTGCAAGAGTTAGAGCAAGGCTTAGCAGAGTGTATTTGTTTCCCTTGGGCTGCAGCTCCTTGCAATGGTTTGCAGTGGGAGCAGATGATGCTGCTGCTGGCCAGAGCTGTTTGTGGGACCCGAGGTAGTGCTAGAGATGAGGCACAGCCCACGTACATCCTGCTCTGCTGTTTCAGGATTATTTCTTCACACCAGGCTTGCAGCAGTTGATGCTTCCCTGGCTTGTTTTACAGTTGTGGTGGAAGAAGAAAAGCCAATGAAAGGGATATAACTGAAATAGAGCAACTTAGAAGCAGGCACATAAAGATGAAAGAGTACAGATCAGTGAAGCTCTATGGGAGCTCTCCCCAGCAAGCATCCTGCCAGGATTTCCCCAGGGATTGTCCACTCCTGTCTCTACTGCACTGCGGTGCAAACACCAGCCCTCCTCGGCAGCTCTTCTCCACTCCCCCATAAAGTCTTGACTGCACACACATCAAATGGGATGCTCAAGACTTCCCAGGACATCAGGAAAAGTCTATCCCAGAGCTCATGGGAGGCAGTGATGGCACACTGGGAGTGCTACAGGAGGACTTAAGAGTAGCCTGGGGAGAGGAGGGTCAGGCACCAACTGAACCCCTGATCCCCTACTTCCATCAGCTCACATTGAACCAGGCACATGTAAAATGTTCTCAGTAAATATCAAACCAGCCAGGAAATGGACAATCCAAGAATTCAAAATTGTTGGTGAAATCAGGCTGAATTTGGGAAAGTTTCAATGAAAATCCCTGGGGGAAGAAGGAAGAAGAAAGATGTTGCCCTCAATAAATGAAATTTCTAACTTTGGTTCCAAAGGACAGTTTTCTTTAAGACCAGACCTCATATTTAAAGTGAAGCAGGGAGAAGGCAGGAAAAGTGTGCATCAGGTTAAATAACCTAAAGCAAAGTATTTCAATTCAGGTCTAGTGAGACAGCTGGGGTCCCCAGGTGAAAGACGAAGCAGGGGGAAACTAAACCAAATTTTCCCCCCAATTTATTGGATCAGATACCAGCCAAAAGCCCTCTGACTTGCCAGCTCTGCTCTCCAGCCCAGGGCCGTGCAGGGGCACAGGACACTGCTGGGGGAACGTCTCCCTCCTGCTGGATCCCGCTCAGGAGTTGCGGTGCCCCTCTCTGTTGCTACAGAAACAGCCGTGATGTCATCCCCGCAGATGGGGAGGCAGCGCGGGAGCTCCCGGGAAGGGCAGAGAGGTCACCCAGGACTGCATCCTCCCTGTGCCAAGCCCCAGGCACTCTGCCCCCGGGCATGCAAAGGTGTGCCGGGCAGCACAAGAGCTGCAGGGGAAGAGGTGAACAGATTTGTGTCCTCGGGAAGCACATTTTAAGCATTTTAAGTACTGAAAACTCACATTTTTTTGGAGGTCTGGAATAGATTCTTCAATGTATTGGTTTGGAGCAATAATGACATCCAGTGGCTGGTTAGCTTAGTTCTCAAGGGGAATTGTGCATGAGCATCCCCTGTCCTGTTGCTGCTCAAGGGTGTTAGAGAGGGGCAGGCTGGAGCAAACGGGGCTGTCTGCAGGTCACTCCACACTCCTATTGCACCTGGAAGGAGCAGCACTAGGATGAGAGGTCCAGCAGCTAAAGAACATGCTACCAGGACATGCTCCTGCTGCATCCTCCCCAGCAAGCCCCAACCCTGCTTCTTTTGAAGTTAAATCTGTTGGTTTCAGGGAGAGAGCAGAATGAGAGCCAAGAGCTCTGCTGCTTCCAGCAACCCTGGGCTTGCTGGAGAAGCCTGTAGGGTGAAGATCAACCTACAGCAGCCAGTCAGCTGCATGGGTGCTGAACACTGACATGGTCTGGGCAATTGAGTGATGGGAGCTGAGACATCTGAGGCCAAGCTGAGCAATTTTTGTGCCCAGGGAAACCAGGGAACCCTGAAACACTGAGACAGCATGGCAGGTTACGTGGGCCACAGGATGCCAACACAGAGCAACGCCACTGGATGCCACTGTGCCCGTGCCAAGGGTGACACTGACTGCTGTGCCCCACAGCTTTCCCAAAAATTGCCCTGAAAGGGGTCCCCAGGCACCACGTGGAAGGGTCCAAGGCCTGGGGCACATTGCAACCTCTGCATAGAAGAAACACTTTTGTCTGCATGGTGGGCAGGAGCACATTTCCTTGGTGTCAGGCAGATGGTCTGGAGTCAGCATCTCTTCCCAGCCCTGCTGTCCCTCCTTCAGTCCCAGCCAGGCTGCGTGTGTGGCATTTGCAGAAGCAGTGGCTGGAGTTCCTCTTGGCAGACCTCCTCCTGCAAGGTCAGGCTCCCAAGCAGGCACAAAGCCAACCTTAAAAAACCAAGCAGCATCTCAGGGCCTTTGGCAAGATGCAGTTGTGTCCCTGTTGCCCAAACCAGGGAATGGGACAGCACAATTTGGGGATCTGAGGCATGGCATATTAGCAGATTTACATGGGATTCAATGAGATTCAACCCCTGGGGGGTGGCTTCATCACATCACCTAATGACAGCAAAGGCAAGAGAATGATTTATTTGAAGCCAGAGCCCAGTCGTTGGGTTTTTAAGGTCTCTGAACGCATCCCTCGCAAAAAGCCAGGTTAGCAAAGCCTGTCAGGAGTGGTTTCTCTGCTCATCCCTGCCAATGATTACTGGGTCAGGCAGAGGTTTCACTCTGGAGCTGATGGCTTTACATGCATGGATGTTCCCTGTTCCCCTCAAGGCTGCAGCAGCAAACACAGCTCAGCTCACGTGCGCCTGCCCAGACCCCAACCAAGGCAGTGAGACGTGAAGGATGCAGTTATGCAAGCAGAGAGCAGGCTCCAGTGCCTTTTCCCTCTGAAACTCAAAAATGTTGCTGTCAGAGGGGCTGGCACGGCATCCCCCCACATCCCTGCCAGAGCAGACAGGATGACTGGGATCAGTGCTGTGCAGGCCATGGCTGTGGCACGGTCCCAGGAGCCTCTCACCCCTTGACAGCAGCCTTAAAGCTCTCCCTCACATGTGCTAAGAGTGTGAGATTTGCCCCACATCCGCTTCTCATCTGTAACAGCATCTCAGGGGGAGCCACCTTTGTCCTGGGTGAGCAGATGGAGCCATTCGTCTCTGAGGAACCTGGGAGAATGCTAAAGTCAATTAAGGCAGGGTACTAATTGCAGAGGGTCAACAGGCATCTCTCACCACCCTGGAGGATGTGCAAAGACCCATGAACAATCAGGGACACAGAAGATCAGTGGATTTGGGGAATCATCATTACAAACCAATTTAACAGTGAGGCCATCACCTCATAGAACGATCTGTGCTCTCTGCAGTGACATTTTCCCACTATGGGTTGCACTGGTTTCTATCACAGCCTATAAGCTCACAAACACCTTCATTTCAGTGCTGTGAGGGCCTTGCTCACACTCCTCACTCCTTGGAGAGAATTACTCCATGTGCCCAATGCCCAAACACAACTGCAGGTGGAAAGTGCCTCCTGGCATTGCTGTTAGCAGGGCAAGTGTTTGCTTTAACAGCTGTATGGGCCTCCAAACTGCCTCTCTCCAGCTCCCAGGGAAAAGGGAGTTTGCCAACAAATCCCACAATTCTCTGTGGGATGTTTCACCCAGGTGAAGAATGAATAGGCCTCTTGTTCTTTTCTCCTTTTAAAATTAACAGCAAATGCTCAGAGCCACATCTGCATGGGAGATGCACTGTAGAGTCCACTGTGTCCCTCTCCTGCTGTTTCTGACAGACCACCAGTGTCTCAGCAGTGCCAGGAGAGGAGGTGCCCTGAGGCTCTCCCCTTGAAGTGCCATGTGCTACTGTGACAGGGAAACCTCTGCTGAAGGGGAGATCAGCCACAGCTGGTTCAGGTGCTACCTTGGCCAGCTCACTGTCTGGATGGGATGTCTTTGTCTTTGCAGAGCCTGGCCTCAGGAGCCTGGGGGTCTCAGCCAGCTGCACAGAGAGTGGGAAGCAATCCAGGACAGTCCTGCTGTGTAGGTTTCTCAAGCAAGGAGCAGAAGAAAGAGATCATTGCAGGAAAACTTCTCAAATGTGTTGTAAGGATTTTTTCTGAGGGAGACATGAGGGACAGCCAGCCTTTGGGAGAGCAGGGAAACAGAACACAGGTCTGGCTTCCCTGCTTTCATTTCAGAATGACAGAAATTATGGAGTTGGAAGGAACTCACAAGGATCATCGAGTCCAGATCCTCAGTGAATAGCCCAGATAGGGATCAAACCCACAACCTTGGTATTATTAGCATCATGCTCTGACAAACAGAGCTAATTTCATTGCTGTTGCTCATTTCTGGTCTGAGGTGAAAGGAAAAAGGGGGAAAGAAATGGAAAGGAAGGGTGAAAAGGGAGGGAAAAAAAAAAAAAGAAAGAAAAGGAAAGGGAAAGAGAAAAAGAAAGAAAAAGAGAAGCTATTCCAAACCCAAAGGACCTTCCAGGCTAACATTTAGTAGGTTTTCTCCTGTTATATTAGCACTAGACAATCAAACTGTTCAGCACAAGGTTATTTCACTCCTGTTCAGCACAAGGTTATTTCCCTCAAGGATAAAGCAGTGACCTGGTGAATGCTTCAGAAGATCTAACAGACATGTTATTTTGTTCCTGAAGGCAGAGGGATCACCAACAGCTCATGCTGGTCTCTGATGGCCTCATGCTGCTGGATGTGATGGGTTTGGAATGAGATAAACTGGATGTCTCAGCTGGAGGAAGCCATCCCAAGCTCTGCCTTTTGTCCCAGGGAGGAAGGGACCCTATTCTCTGGCCAGCAGCCTCAGACATGTGGCAGCTCTGTCCCAGCTCACCTATGCAGACACGTGGCTCTGCTGGGCTTCCCAATGTGCTCTTGCCAGCTGCCATTGAACAGCTGCCACTTGGCCCCCTGAGAGGTTTCCTCATGCTGGAAATGCATCCAATTCTCCACTGCCTCTCAAAATGTGGGAACAAATACAGATCCTACCCACAGCATCCTCCAGCTACTGCCACAGCCCCCTCTGCCTGCACTGGGGACACTGAGGGATCTGCTGCCCAATTCCACTGCAGGGCCCAAACCCCAGCCAGTCTCACTGCTGAAAAGTGGGTTTCAGTTATGCAAATGGATTTTCTTTCTCTTGCAGCTCATGGCCACAAGGTACAGTTTTGTCAGTCACTAATTAAGCAAAATCATATATTTCCTTCCTCAGGCAGGGCTCCTTACACCCTTATATCTTAGGCTGAATATCCTCTGCTTTCCTCTACAGATTTCATTTCCTTAATCTTTTGTCCTGTAACTCCTCCCTGCAACTTCCCATGATGGTCCCTTATTGACATGCCCCAGTCTGGGATTCATCTGTAGCATCCCTGTGCTGGACAATGCAAACAGATCCTGGATATTACACACCAAACTCCATGTGGTACCTCACTCACCACAGGATCTTTTCCTTCTCTTCTCTTCTCTTCTCTTCTCTTCTCTCTTCTCTTTCTCTTCTCTTCTCTTCTCTTCTCTTCTCTTCTCTTCTTCTCTTCTCTTCTCTTCTCTTCTCTTCTCTTCTCTTCTCTTCTCTTCTCTTCTCTTCTCTTCTCTCTCTCTCCTCTCCTCTCCTCTCCTCTCCTCTCCTCTCCTCCTCTCCTCTCCTCTCCTCTCCTCTCCTCTCCTCTCCTCTCTTCTCTTCTCTTCTCTTCTCTTCTCTTCTCTTCTCTTCTCTTCTCTTCTCTTCTCTTCTCTTCTCTTCTCTTCTCTTCTCTTCTCTTCTCTTCTCTTCTCTTCTCTTCTCTTCTCTTCTCTTCTCTTCTCTTCTCTTCCTCATACCTCATACCTCATACCTCATACCTCATTTTCTTTGAGTGTTCTGATTTCAACCCCCACTCACCACTTCTGTCATATTCCCTCTCATTACACCTCATTTTAGGCCTCTAGTTTACCAGGATTGAGTTATATTACAAAGGCTAGAAATGTCCATGTAGTTAAAGCTCTGGGGCTCAGAGGCAGGGGTTTAACTCCCCTCCCTGACACACTCTGTTTGTACAATAAGGTGCTTAGATATGACACCAGTGAGACCCATAGAAAATCCCTCTAAGGCTCATTTATGGAGGATGGTAAAGAGCATTTGAACATCCAGTCCCTACAGGTGCAGAGTTGCTCAATCTCACTCCTCCTACTCCATGTGACTCTTCTGTGGAGTTTAGAAACCTCAATATTCCCCAGCCTAGCACTGCTCTGTTGCTAGCATAAATCCCAGCTCCCCCGTGCTGCAGCAAGCCCTTTAGAGCTCTTTTAAATGACATTACCTTTTCTTTGTATATTTTTGATCCAAAGCACAGGAGAAAGCTAACAGAGGGAAATCAGCATTTTAATCAGGATTGGTGATGTGGCATTTCATAAGCAAGTCAGCTTATACATGGGTTTGGATGATACAAAAATTGGCTAGTGGGAAGAATATTTACAGGAGTCTTTTCCCAGCTTTGGAATTAGAGAAAATAATCCTACTAAATTAAACAAAAGTGATAATAATATAAGAGAGTGCTTCTTAAACACAACAGCATCCTTCCTTGCCAGCAACATAGAATTCAATGTTTTCAACACATGTATAATGCATTTTTAATGTAAACGGCATGAGGCAAAATTCCAGCATAGGATGTGAAATAGAAATTGTTCAGGAAGGGAGCTGGGGAAATTGCTAACGTTGCACACAGAATGAAACTTTCTCTAAATCCCAAGCTCTGTCTGTGGGGCATTACAGAATCAATACCATTATCGCTGCACACCATGGGCCGCTTATTGCTTTTAATTATGTTAGCAAAATAAAGGATCCTTTCTGGCCAGACTGGATGGACAATGTTAAGCCATGCTGGCAAAGCTGGATAAACCTCATTAAGGAGAATTTGGCAGAGAGAAAGATAAGGCTGCATGCTCACCGAGCTGAGGATACTTCAAAGGGAAAAAAGGCTTTTGATAATGGATTTCTTGGGAGTCACAACATGACTGGGCACCTTACTCATCCTGCAGCCAACTGCAGAGGAGGGGAGTTCTTCCTGGGAAAAGGCCCTCTGCTTGCCTTGCCACCTCCACAGCCATGTGATGTAATAGTGCTGCACCACACCCTGATTGTGGGATGACAAGACTCTGCCCCGTTGTTTTAGTGCCCCTGAAACCACTGAGCATGCAGTGAAAGGATTGTGGCCCCAGACATGCACAAAATGGGATGGCAGAGCCCTGCAGATCAGCTGCATCCAGTGGCTCCCAGACTGTATGGACAGGTGGGCTGCACATTCTCCTGGGTTTGCTCCACTTTGTTTGAAGGGAAGATGTGGCATTCACATTCTCTGAAAAATCCCTTTGCCCAGGATTTTTCTCCTGGGAAGCTGAGAAGCTTCAGAGAAAAAGGAAAATGAATTCTTATCTCATTTGCTTCTCCTGTGTTGTGCTCACATGTGGAATGTGTTTGGAGATTGTTTACCCACAGGTGATTGTTTCATTGCATTCTGCTGTGAGTTGTTTTGACTCAATGGCCAATGAATGCCAAGCTGTGTTGGGACTCTGGAGAGAGTCATGAGTTTTCTTTATTATCCTGTTAGCTTTCTGTAAGTATCCTTCCTGTATTCTTTAGTATAGTTTAGTATAGCATTATTTTATATAACATAGTATCACAAAATAATAAATTAGCCTTCTGAGAACATGGAGTCAGATCCATCACTCCTTCCTCCGTCTGGGGGCAACCCAAATACAACAGGAAGACACAGTGAGGGATGAAGGAGCAGGGTTATTATGCATGCAGACAAGAGTGATTGGGGAGGGATGGCAAGGACACTTTGGAGACAAGGTTAGAATTCAGAATTATTTAGACAAGTTGGATGAAATGGCCCCAAAAACTGAGGTGAAATGCAAATGGGGACAACAGCCAGGCACTGCATTTCAGCAGGAAGCACAAACTGCTCACATCCAGTGTGGGAATAAACAGAGACATGGCTTTTCTTCCAGAAAGGAGCTGGGATAATGGCAGTTACAAGGTAATAGTCTCTCCTGCAGCTCCAAATGAGGAATGGTTCCTCTCCTTGCATAGCTTAACAAGTAGCAGAGAAGAGATGTTAACTTTGTCTCCTCCTCAGCTTAACTATTCAGGTGTTAAGGCCTTTAAAAGATAACCTTCTGAGGAGGGGAACAGTTTGTCCTGCACAGCTGCAGCAGACAGGACAAGATGTCACAGGTTTAAATTGCAGCGTGAGCAAATCAGGTTAGACATGCAGGACTGTTTACAGGGTCTGGACTAGATAACTTTGGGATGCTGGAGAGTCTCCATGTCAAGAGCTGTAAACTTTTCTTTCCTGTTAGTCTACAGGTATTTTCTTCCTTCTGTGATGTCTAAAATGCTGTCTGGCAAAGGAATTTTAGAACTTTACCCATCCTTGAGGCAAGGAGCTTGTCTTGGTTCCCCTGAAGCATTTTCCCTAGCACAGGGGAGGCAAGGCCAGCTCATCATGCTATGTACTAAGACCGCTCTGAATATTGGGAAAAGATAGAAGCAATGCTATTTTTGAAGGCAATATTGAATATAAATAGACCTGGCAAGGTGCCAGTTTCAAAACAGAACTGTTTCCAATAGCACTGGGCGAGGCACTCAAAGAGTCTTTTGAAAAATCCATTAAGGCTCCATCAAAACAAGGAGCTTCTCAGGATGACAGACACAGAGGTGCCTCCTTCAGCTCATTCATTGAAATAGAAAAATCATGCATGTTTTCTCCTTATTTCCTTTCATTCAGATTCAGCCCCTTAAGAGGGAAAAAAAAAGTAAATTAAAGTTTCTGTTGCAGAGAAGAAGGCAGCACCATTTCAAGTTTTAACAGCTCTTCTATTGATCAGGCTTAAATCAGATGTTAAATCAGCTGTGCACTGCCTGCAGTCGAGCTCTCAGCTCCGCTGCACTGCTGCTGACAGGGAAAGGACTTAGCAGGAAAGCAGAGAGCTCCTGAGTCTGCAACCCTCATCTGGTGCTCAAAGCTTCAAAATGCAGAAGCTTTCAAGTCTGAAAAGCCCAGGCTTTTGCCTTTCCACCAGTAGGTCTTTGAACACCTCTGGGTCTTTGTAATAGCAGCATCTGCTTCATCATTTCAATTTCTGCATGAGTCACAGTTCCCCTCATGTACTACTTTTCCTTTCCCACTCTGCCTCAGAGATAAGAATTCACTGTCCCAGAGCAGAGATTTGAGAAACCTCAGGCAATGGATTCATGTCCAGAAAAAAATGAATCTTATCTATGACAAAGAGGGAAAAGGAAGGGGGCGAAATGTGTTTGTAGTAAAATTGTTAAGAGACCAAATCTGTGCTTCCTTAGGAAGTTCCTGGGTTGTAAAGCACCAATTAATGTGCACATGATGTGAAATATGAATAGACCAGGGCTTTGACTCACCCCCCCAGTGCAAAACAAGGGAAGAGCTTGAGTCGGCAACACAAGTAGCAATTTCAGGAGGGAAAAGGGAAGCCTTTCATTTGAACTGGATGTGCCTCCAGCCACAGCAGAGGGACAGAGGAAGTAATACAAGTTAGGAAGTGCCAAGATGTGGAGATGTGAGAAAAGGGCACCTGGGGTCTGCCCAGGCCCCTTGCCAGATGACAGCCCTGGGTCCTTGCAATTATTTCCATCATGAATCCAACAACCACTGCAGGTTTGCACACATAAGCGAGGACCTCAGATTCCAAAGGAACAACACACACTTCAGCTGTGGATCCCCAAGCACTGGGTCGTGCTGATCAACCAACCCACTCAGTGCCTCTGGCAGCAGAGTATGTTTAAAATATTTTAGGAGATGGGACAAGGATAAAATTGCTGAGAGAGCCAGCAGAATGATCATTTGATTCTTCAGAAGATGCTTGTTCTACATGATTGCAGCTGAATGCTGGGGACAGGAGGAGATAAAAGGGTGATACGTCCTTGATTGTGACCCCCAACTGTCCCAGGCAACACAGCATTGGTGCCCTGCTTTACCTGATCCCTTGATTGATATTGGGGACCCAGCAGAGTTGGTGTTCAGATGCTGAGGACAAGCCAAAGCCATTTCTGGTGCACTCTCTATTTACAGCTGCAGCACAACCAAATCCATCAAATGGGAAGAGTTCAGTTGTCACTGTCACATCCTGGAGGAAGACTGGGCTGACTCAATTAGAAGACATACATGAGTATTGATTATTGCCAAGTACAAATTCTCTCTCCCTCTCAACTATGTGGTATACTGTTAGTTTATTTTCCCCCTCCAGGTTACTCTTAATTTCAAAATAACGTGATTGTTGTTGTTCCCAATGTACAATACAAATTGACAATATAATGTAGCTTGTACTACCACAATCCTACTGGCTTCAGAGGAGTTAGTAATTCAGCCATTTGATTTCCTCATATTTTTTCCCTTTTTACTTGTGGATTCCAAGTGCTCTGAAAATGTATTTCTTGTTTATGTTCAAAGCTAAGGCACCTCACAGCTGCAGGATGCCTGAAAGATCTTTCTTGCCCTTTGACTCTACTATAGAGGGGGCTGGATCTGTTCCAAAGATCTCATCCTGTAATTGCAGCCATCAGTCACTTATTCCCAGGGAAACTTATTTACAGGGCATCAGAGTGAGGTGAGGGCAGATTCCTGGGAGCCAACCCTCTGTGTATGCTGGGACAACTATTTTGGAGGGGGCAGCAGAGACTGTGAGCTCTCTACTTCAGCTTACAGGCTGGGAGTAATCAAGAAATGGATATTGCAAGCTACAGTATCCCAGGGTAAATGAAGTGTTAGATTCCACCAAACAAATCTGCCTAGAGACCTTTTTATTCAAGTGGGAATCCATCATCCCTGTCTCTGGAAATAAAGCCATTAGGATACCTTGCCATAAACTCATGAGACTAAAAAAGAGTCTCCCTCATCTGAAAATGGAGATCTTGTGGTCTTGCACAGCAAACAGAAAAGTCCAACTTTCTACACAAACATCATCACTCTCCTGCCCTTCCAGGGGAGTCTGGGAACTCAAATTCTCCCACACCTGCAGTTTCCTGCATGGAATTGGCAAAATGCACTGACTGCATTGAATAAGCCTAGAGACTCAGAGGTTCCATGATCTCAACAGGAGATATTAAAATTCTTCATCTTCCTCTTGCCTGATGAAAGAGGGATGAACTGTGCTTGGACCAGTTTGAAATTAAACTATTTCCAGTGTATAACATCTATTGCTCTCCTTAGGGATGACTCAGATGTGAGTTACATATTTCTGGTGGAATGGTACTGGAGAGGTCAGCAGGGCCAGCACTTCAGGTCTGTATTTATGGATATCATCAGAAAAGTTTTATTGGATACATATTTTGCATCACTCTCTCTGGAGGATCTTGCTACTTTCACAGTAGTTTTGTTCTCTTGTTTTCAGTAACTGATTTTATACATGTATGTATACAGAGGGGATTTGATTAAGAATTCCTCAAAGTATGGAGAAACATTGGGAGTTTCCTACTTTATATAGGGAAGGAACATGGAACTCCAGCCTTGACTGGAAATCCAAAGGGGCTGGAGTGGGTCTAACCCTCATACTTGTCACCACATCACATTTCCCTCCTCTAAAAGAGGGCTGCCATGACTTGTCCTGCACAAAGGCCACCTGCCAAGGCTGTTTTTTCTCCCCAGCAAGACGTGCTGTTTTCTCCATTTAAGTCACCTATCAAGGGCACCTGAGTACCCTCCTTGAGAGCTAATCCTGCTGGAGATTGCCCCAAGGAGCCCTGGGCTGTGTTTCAGAGGGTGTAAGTCTGCAGCACACAATCCCAAAAGCCTTCCTGCCAAGCACTGAACCCAGCCTTCCCCAGAGACAGTGCTCACACGGTGGCACAACTGAAACATGGGATCACTGTGTAGATAAATACAAAACCCATCTGCATTCAGATGCACCAGTGAGAGATTCAGTACCAGTCCTGGTTTAGCACCTTGATCTAGGTACACATGCGCTCATGTGTCGTCCTTTCTCCAAAATGTGAGACATCCTAAGATTTTCACCCAAATAGGGAAAAAGGAAGAACTATTTTAAAGGTTTTCACAAAACCAGCATGTCCAGCAGGTAGTTTGGGTCAATCAAATGTTTTCCTTTGCTCACTTCTCCTACATAAGATAAAATGTGGATAAAAAAATCGACATGAAGTGAAATGACTGCAACTTTGTTTGAAAAATCATCAAAGCAGAACACTGTAACCTAAAAGTTACTTTTGAAAAGGGAGTGATCAAAACAATACAGCCTGATGTGTCGAAATAACATTTCCAACAAAAATTCCTTTAACAACATTTTCTCAAAAGCTCTTCATTGCACCATTCCCAAAAGGACCATTCCTGGTGATAACATGAAGAGATCACCTAGGAATTTTCTCCTCTTATGCTTCCTTTTAAGGCAGTGGTGACATGCATTGGTCTCTCCTTCTCTCTGCATGTGCTGTCTATGAGACTTTTAGTCTTTTGTACCAAGTCCTGTTACTAATGTTGGGCATGGGAAGCAGGTGTGTGAGATGCACAGCACCACAGGTGTGTGAGATACACAGCACCACAGACCCTGCACAGCTCTATCACATTTGCCTGCAATAATGGGGGACTCATTGGACTGACATTGATGTCCTCAGGACAGCAGTGATCTTTCAGAAGGAAAGCAGCCCCACATGAAGGTCACACAACAAGTTTTGCCCCATTCGTATTGGTAAGTACAATGTGCTGCTGTTTGCTGCTGTGCATGTACAGAGCAGATCCTCAGATAAGAGGGGGTGTGCTCATGCACTTGTCAGCAGAGCATTGAGATGTCCAGCACGCAGCAGAAATATATATAGGAGATGACTGTTGGAGCATGATTGTGTGATCCCTCAGCCCAAGATAGTACATGCTGAACTCTGTCCACACCAGTAGGCTGGTACAGACCTGAACAGAGCAGAATGAATGCCCTACTTCATCATGCAGGTGTCACTTCTCCTGACTCAGATTCAAGTACACTCCTGGAGCTGATTGCAGATTTCAGCCTACCCTTGCATATCAAGCACATATTCGATGTTCCAGGGACTCCAGGAAACAAAAAGTCAGCACGTGGTCTTCCCTACAGCCCCTGAGGCTTGTTCATCCCTGGTGGAGCCACATAAAGAATGAGTTTGGCCTATTTTGTCAGATGCAGGGATATCTGTGGGATAGTATGTTCAATCCTTTATGTCATCTATCTCTTCTCAGCAAAATGTATCTGTGATTATTTCTCCACTTGGTGGGTTTTTAAAATGCAGAATTATACAATAACCCTCAAACTGAAGGAGAGCGGAATAAAAATGTTTAATTTAAAAGTTTAACTAGTCAAAACAAAGTTAGGGAAAGCACTGAGCATCTCAGGTGCTGGTTAACCTATAAATGAAAAATAATGAAGGCTGGAAAAAGGAATATTAAATTAAGTGTATTCTTAGAGGAATCATATCTTGGCTCATATACAAGTCCTCAGTGCTGCAGGAAAGGAATGGGAAGACTGAGCTGGAAGAAAAGGGAAAATCAGTGTCTTCTCATGAAAAACAAGGGAAAACATTAGTAGCTTGGGTAGAATGGAAAATAGCTCCACTTTAAAAAGTTTAGGTCACATTCATACCACATAACAGCAGCAATGTGTCTTGCCCTCAAAAACAAAGAGTCCCATGTTCACATACAGCTTATCCAATCACACAGCCCTGTAAGGGTTGTTCCTGAATGGAGCTCCTGTCTTAGAGAAAAGATGGAGCTGTAGTGTCAGGAGAGCACCCAGAGATGGAGCTGTACAGTTCTCTTTCTCCTCCAGACAGGGATACAGTCCCGTTGGAACACACACTGGCTTTTGCAGACACAGCCCCCTTCCTAATTTATGGCAAGCCGCCTCAACATCCTCCCTGGATGCCTTCCTTTCCCCTGGGCAGGCATTTGGGACCCAGGCCCAGTGCAAGGGCCATCCCCTCCAGCAGCAGGTTTGGGGACAAGGGTGGCTACAGACACAACATCTGCTGTCTCCAGCTTCTCTGTGGGAGCTGATGCTGTGGGATCCATGTTGCATTGTTGTCTAGAAAAGTAGAAACTCCTCTCCAAAGCTCTAATGTAGCTTCCAAGTCAACAGTAAAAAAACTTCTGCAAAGAATGCTGAGTTGTAATGCTGGTCCCAGCTGGTTTGGGGAACATTGTTCTGTTGGAAACTATATTTCATGGTCTGTAACTGTGACGGGGTTTTCTGAAGATGGCCAAGCATGTGGGAACACTTCTCAGTCCCTGGAAGCTAATGGTTGTTCCTCAGCACAGATTTACAATATAATTGAAAAAAACAAAAAGAGAAAGAAAGACAAGAAATTTTGATTAACACTGTTCTTAATCACCAAAGCTTTAGCTGGAAACTACCTGTTTTGCTAGCCCAGCCATAACATGTATCAAAGGACTGACAGCATAAAAACCAGAGAGGAGAACAAAAATAAGAATGGGGTACATTATGGTCTCACTTGCTCAGGAGCAACTCCATGACATAAATAGCTACTCTGCATTTATGTGGTTGCAGAAGTTCAGTTTGTCCCAGTGCCTTCTCAACAATGAGCATTTGTCCTGCTTTCTAATCTTTAGGACTTTCCCCTAGCAAGTGTTCTGCTCTTATTTGTCTTGTTTGCATGATATATCAGGAAACATCTCTAAAAAGAGACATCAGTCTGTGGCATGGAATTCTCTCTGGGAAATAATCTGCTGTGCTGCAGGCTGTGTAGGGGAGATCTGTTACCATTTAAGAGCTGTCCCATTCAAAAACTGCTGAAGCAAAAAGGAAAAATTCTTGGAGTCAACCCTGAAGCAAAGTCCCAGCCAACAACAGGGAGCCCTTTTCTGTTAGAAGAGCCTCTTTTCAGTTAAGACTTTCATCCAAGGTTATCTGAATGCTTGCAATCAAATGGCATTTTGTGCTAACATTAATCCTGGTGTCCTGGCCACCTTCCAGTTTGAGTAACAACATTCTGCCAACCTAAATTCTCCAGAGGTTTCAGTAGGATGGAATGTTCTTCTTCCTTTTTGTCTTCCATTTCTGGGTAGTTAATTCTGGGCAGTGCAAAAGACTGACCACCTTCCAACCCAGTACTGGCAGCACGTCTATCAGGAGGAAAGTGGACCTTCAAGTGGGAAGGACCAAAATCCTGCATGAAAACACATAATTAATAATAAATGGCTTTTAAAACACTTCAGCACTTTTCTTTTAAATTCTGGCATCAGTTGAAAATGAAGGGCTAGAATACTACTGACATCTCTGAGAAAGTTTATCAGCAATCCCAGTAATCAGAACAGAGAGGTGCCTTTTAACTTTTAATCAATACACTTGTGACACAATTGAAAGGGAGATGTTACATAAGGAGGTTTTTCCCACTGGAGAAAGCGCTGACAGTTATTGCACTGAGGAGAGGAAGTCACCCAGATGGACTCTCCGTCACACTAATGAAGCCATCTCATAACTGTAACAGAGACCTCATGTATCTGCTGTGACACTTAGCAAATCTGGGCATGAATAAATAGCCAAAGTCCAATTGAATTAACCTCCAGCTGATCAGCCCTACTAAACAAATTATCCTAAACTCTGAACAAGATTAGAAGGACTGGCACAGGCCAGAATCATGTGGCAGGAGTGTTAATTCAGTTTAACAAGTTTAAAACTAATCCTCCAGTGTTCTCAGATGTCAGGGTTTCAGGGCAAACTAGTTCCAAAATGCTCTTGGAAGGGTGAGAAAAGGAGGCTCACACGAAGTTGAGAACAAAAACATGAGCTCAGCCTAGAGTCACCTAAAGATACAGAAGAAGAATTGCAAATGCAGAGCAAAGAAGGATTTAGGCAGAGCATTTCTTACTGAAACAGAAGAGAGTAGGAAAATAACATTGATTTCCTCATGGAATATTCCAACCTCATTTCCAGGATGAAACTTAAAAACTTGATAGCATATCTGCCTTTCTTAATTATCATGTTTCTTGAGCAGAAACAGGAGATAAGCACCTATGAAATAAGGGACAATACTCCATTTTAATGCCATTTTCTCCAGTATATAATTGTATTTTCTTCTAAGAGTACATTTGTACAGTCCATCAAAAGCCCAATTAAATTATCACAAACTTCAGCTCATTACTTAGAATGGCACTAACAAACAACTTCAGTACTTGTTTCTTTTTATGTTGATTCATAAAAGAATTTATATGGTCAGTTAAAATTAACTTTGAACTTCGACTTCAACTGACTCAATATTTTGCAGGGCTTTGGAATATTAAATCTGCTTCCAAGAGGAAATATTTATTTGATTACTCTCTAGACAGAGGAGGAGATGTAGTAAACTCCACAAGTTTTCTGAAATGGAGATAACCAGGATTAGAAACTCTCCTAAAAACAAACTCCTGCAGTACATGCACATGATGCCTCACAAAATCTTTCAAATCATAATAATCTTCATAAATGTATTTCCAATCTTCTGTTATAGGTATGTACTTCAATAGAGCTCCCAGATTCCTAAAATCTCTCTCTTTTCAGTGAGTCTGATTAGTTTAGGCAGATGAAGACAGAAATCTGAGAGTCTCTACGGCCCACTAAAGGACACTTGCCTGTACTCTCCTGCCTTGCCATGGAATGTCTTTATGCAAGACTGACTTGGATTCTTTCCTGTGGCTTCAGTTTTATGTGCTAAACTTAAGCACCAGACAGCATGATAATTTTGACTAGATGGCAAACAAATTGAATGTATCATGACAGAGACATTCAGACACCAGGCAATTCCACCATCTTCAATATCTTCAACACATAAAGAACTTAAAAATCAGATTAGGCAAATTTTCACCTAATATTCAGAAGTAATTAATAAATCATTTTGTTACTGTTTCATTGGCAAGGCATTGTTGCCCATTTTGTTGAGAACTGCCTGAATGCTTCCACATATTTGAGTGTTGAAAATTAATACTCCTGTAATTCTGAAACTTTTGTTACACAACCCTCAAAATGGAATCATGACTTGTCTACTGTGTACTTGGCTGTTATTTATGCAGTTTATAAATGCAAGGTAAATATTTGTTCTCATTTTCTACTGTGTGCACTGCCTGATATCTCCAAAAGTTAACAGCAGCATTATGAACTGCAAATGATGACATATTGTCAAAGTTGAAACCATTTGGTTAGATGCCTCTTACATTCTCAAATATTCCCAATGTAATTTCATAACTGTCTTGAACATAATGAGACAATGGATTTTTCCTCCTTCAACAGTGTAACAATGAACAACTATTAGAACCACTTTATTATTTCCAGAGTTTGAGGGATCAGTGGCCACAGAGAAAGTATGCCCTTTTCAACCAAGTTTTTAATTGTTTTCTCACTTGAAAGAGGAGCTAATTTATTACTGGCAGCACAGAAGGCATTTGTCTCATCAAGATATATCATTTTAACTGTGGGTGAATTCTAGACAACAACACTATTTAATTTGCTGTCACAATTAAGTGATTTATAGGACTGACTATACTATTAGCATCATACTAATACTCTGACATTCTTGTTACTTCTGCAAGGGCTATGGAGTTATTTTCAGTGCTTTCACACTTCTCAGGAACAGAGGGGTATGAGTTTTACTCTTAGAAGCTATGCCACAGTAATTTTTACAATTCACTCCATTTGCATGTTGTCTTCCATCTGACAGATCACCACAAGCACCTGAAAACCTCCTACATAAACTGTAGTGAGCTTTAAGGCAATTACTGCTGTCTTTACTGATCCATGGAAATAATTCCTTTGGCCACTGCAGCAATACAAAGCTTCTGCTGCTCTCAGAGAAGATCTGCTGATGGATGATAGCATCCACAGGCGCTGTCATGGTTGTGATCTATGAGGGGCTGTTATTTGACAAATGAAAATTATGTAAACAGTACTCAAACTCAATCTTGCCTCATGATGACTCTGTCTGTTCCATACCCCCTGCCTACAGTGCCCAGAACAGCCAGCTGTTATCTCATGATAAATATCGAGGATAAAATTATCATCAGACAGCACCAGGTTGTCTGCATGATGTAATCCTGACTCTTTTAGGTAGCTGGAGCTCTTTTAGCTCTCTTAGGTAGTCTGGAGTGTTTCTGGAGGTGTATCTCACACATTTCCAGAGAGTAATTTTCATTTCAGTGGTTATTGAAATAATTTCTGCAGAAATTTTTGCAAAGAAATCTAAGATGTGCTGGTTTTAAGGGTACTGAATATATGAAAAGCACTTCTGTTTGAGATCAAGCACCCCAGAAACTGTTTTCAGCAAAGTCCTTCTGCAGGTGTGACTTGCTTCACTCTTGCCAGCCTCTGCAATCTCAGCAGGAGCCCCTTCCCAAAATTCTCCCCCAGCACCAAGTTTGCTCCTCTCTCCTCTTAGCCCCATGGATCTGTAATCCTCCTCCCCCAGCCTGCAGAGCAGCTCAGAAAACACCAATGACACAGCATAAAAAAGTCCTACAAGGTCTGGAGTTCTCCTCTATTTATAGGTCGCTAAATCTGACTAAAAAAAACTTCCACAGAGCACCAGTCAAATTGCTACCTAGATGTTTCCAGGCCCAGCCAGGGCCTGCTGGCTTACTGCCATGTTTTTAAATCCTACCCTGTGCATTGAGCTTTCTCAGGAAAATCTGCTAGTGCTCATATGTGGGCTGTTACTATTGACACAAACATTAATGAACATTCCCCTATTGCTTCCTTACTAAGCTGCAAGTGCAAGAAACCAAAACAATAACATGACCTGACAGTCTTAGGCATGTAAGCACATCCAGCACTTATATTTCAGACGTGCAGCTGAGTGCAGCTCACTCAGAAAGGGAACAATTTGGGTTTAAGTGTTATGTTTGTTTTTTTCTTCTAAGACTATGTTTTTTGCTGGCTGAATTCTACACTGGGAAAAAAAAATCTTTCATCAACAACACAGTAGGTTGGAGTGGTTCTGCAATGCCTGATGGATTGGCTGAGCCTTCCTCTCACACAGTCAATAAGAGATGTTCCATACAATAAGAGCCATGGGGACAACTTCAGAACAAAGCAAACCTCTTAGAATTGTCTCTCAGAATAAGAACTTATAATCTTGTTATCCTAGGGAGTACAGCAAAGGGAACAACGCACTAGAGAGCCAGAATCCCCTCATCTTCCTTCAAAATATAAGCACATAAACTGAGAGCCTCAGAGCTTTAACTCTGAGATGCTGTTCAGGTATCACCTAATCCTGGACACATCTGAACTCCTCAGCAGCTCACACTCCAACCTCAGGTTCCCCTGCACACCTGATGTCCCGTGTGCAGAAGCTGCTCAGCTGTGGTCCTGTTTGGCAGGCTTATACCTCTATCAGGAGGAGTTCTAGAAACCCAGGGATAAACCAACCAATGTCAGGTGCACCAGGGGTGACTCTTGACTGCAGACAGCTGGGTTCAAAGCTCTTTCCACTCTGCACCAAAGGACAAAGCCTCTCTCTGCTGACTGCAGCCAGCCAGCCAGGGAGACCCGACTGCTGGGCTAAACAGCCCCAGGTGTGCTCCTCTCCCTGCCTCCCCCAGGGCCTCGATTCACTATCTCCTCCAGACTAATTAAATGCAGTGGGGATGGCTTGCAAGGAGAAATCCAGGAGGTGAATTTCTGCCATTCTTCCACTCCTTTTACAATGGCCCCATAGAGAGAGCCCTCACACAACCCCGCACCACCCACACCCCCGACCTTGCTGTGACAGTAATAAGATGAAAAGCAGAGTTCTGATATTGTCTGGCCCGAGAAATTTACTCACAGGCAGCTCTACTTCATGTACCTTATTTATAACAAGGGTCAGAATAATTCCCAAGCAGCTCTTGCATCAGGGAGCAAACTAATTCCTTTCCTCTCTCCTCGGCTGCACAGCCCAGAGTCCAGCTGCACCCGAGGTTCCAGCTCACAGTCTATATTTTGCATCATAAAAGATACAAGAGAGAAATCTAAACTGGAGAAGTAATAACGTGTAAACTAATAAACCAACCCAGCACTTTGATAGTGAGGCACTCCCCAGAGCAGGGATTATTAATGGGTGTCCTGAAACACCATGTGTCTATGTTCGAGAGTAGTGGGAAATATTTCTGATGCTCTGTGGATCTTACACATATGTTCTTATAAAATCAGTTCAGATAAATGCAAAGACTAATATAAAAGCAGCCTCCCTCCAGCCTACACACACAGAGGCACTTAAGCAGTTTAAAAAGAAAAGCAGTACAAAACTGCTTGAATAAATAATAATAAAGGTATTAAGCTGCAATGTTAGGAGTAGTTTTGCTTGTCAAAGTATGGGGCTGCACAGTCATTCATTTTCTCTTATAATTGAGATAGTGACATGCATGACTTATGTTTCTTTGCCAGCAAGTGCATGGGGATGGAAGAAGGGATCTTGAAATCCTGTGAAATCTCCAGCTGAGGATTTGATGGCTCTGAAACTGCTATCGGTCTCGATTCTTTATTTCCCTCGAACCATAAAATGGGTTATATTAACAATCTGTTATGATGGAAGACAGTTTATGAAGCTAAATGTAATAACGTTTGCAATGTGATCAGGGATCTGTGGAGATAAAGTGTTGTAGAAACCAGGAGAGTGAGTATGGATACAGATCCTTCTCAGCCAGAAATGCTGGGAAGCAGATGACAGGCAGACAGACCCCCTCAGGAAAGGTCCCATTACCTGTCCTGGCGTGTATTCTCAAATCCCCATCCTCTCAGTCACACAAACAGGAGTCTTCTCCTTAGTTCTTTTAATGTATTCACTTTCAGTGATGAGGATTCAGTGCTCAGTTGCTTCAGCTTGCTATATCCCATCTCAGCTACATCCCAAAATGAGACATCCAATTGACTGAAACTGTGAAAGACAACTTTTTTTTTTGTCCCAAACTAACGCAAAACAGCAAAGAATGGTGTTTCCATGTAAATCTGAACTACAGTGGACTCCCTTTGTTCCCCTGTCATGTAAAAAATAAAATGAAGTCTGGCAAGGATGGCAGGAAGAATCCAGTCCTTTGTGTCCTGAAGTAAAGTTACTCTCTGGAGAAGGCAGAGCAGGAATAAACTTCTTTATGAGTCAGAAGGTTTTACTGACAATAGCTGCTATTATCTCTGTCAAACAGGCAAAGCCTCGAGTGATTGTGGTAAGCAAGAAAGAGGAATGCTGTTTATTCAGTGCTGGAAAACAGACTATTTGCCAGACTGCAAAGAGTACTGAAAAGGTATCGAGTCTCTCTGTTTGAATTAACCACAAAAATAACCTGCTGAATTAAAAGCTCTTCCATGGATCTCTGCTGCTCTCTAATGGTGCATTAAAGGATTCTCAGCACAAAGTCTATGTGTTTCTCCTGTAATCAAGTTTTGATATAACTTTTAATGCGAAACAAACAAAAGAAGTATTCATGAGGTCCTTCAGAGGTGTTACCTGAACAGATAACCCATAGATCAGGTAGCTATTGCTGTACTCATGGCCAGGATATTTGGGATACGGTGAGGATGCTGGCAAAGGAGAGCTAAAACATGGGAATGCAGGTTTTGACTGTATTTTAGATGCAGCAATTGCAAGAGTCTGGGAGGTTGCAAACTTCTGGGAAATGCCAATTTTCAGGGCTTTGTACAAATTAGAACACAACATTTTTATTCATGAGTACCAGTATTTCAAAGGAAAAAATTAGCATTGTATTAATTTGGTATAATTAACAGAAACGAATGTTTGCACCTGGGACAAGCACATTTGGTTTCACTCTCCTCACACAGATGTCTTTATTTTATCCCCCTCTGCCAATGCTCACTCAACTAATGACAAGACCACTTCCATGACCAAAACCAGCCTTGTTTTCATAGAATCACAGGATGATTTGGGTTGGAAAGGACCTTAAAGATCATCTTATTTCACCCTGTCATGGGTGACAACTTCCACCATCCCAGGTTGCTCCAAGCCTTGTCCAACCTGGCCGTGGGCACTTCCAGGGATGGGACAGCCACAGCTGCTCTGGGCAACCTGTGCCAGGGCCTCAGCACCCTTATGGGGAAGTCTGAGTCCTAACAGCAATATACATTTCTTCCCTTTAAGTTTAAAAGCATTCCCCTTGTCCTATCTCTGTCTATATAAAAAGTTACCTCTTTCACACAAGCCCTCTTTATAAGCCACTTTTATTAAGATGGGAAAGCACACCTGGGGTCTTACAGTGTGGCCTAACAAAACCCAGTACTGGGAGCGGTCGTATCCCATGGGGAAACAAAGGGAAAAACAATATTCACAGCGCTTCTGTGTCCCCAGGGTCACCTGTCCCCTCAAAGCCACCCCCTCATGGCGCGGGGGGGAGCCTGCCCTGTGAGTCCTCCCCAACTCCCGTGTAAAAAGTGGAGAAACCGGGCGTGGAGACCGGACCTGGGGAAGGGGATCATCCTCGGGAAAGGGGTTCATCCCCAGGGGAAGGGGATCATCCCCGGAGAAGGGGTTAAGTCCCGGAGGACGGTCCGGGTGCAGCAGCTCTGCCCAGGGCGAGAGACCGTGAGGACAGCGCGGGGGGGCCGGAAATGGCGCCTTGCTGCGGCGGGTAATGGCGGCGGCGCTGAGGGAAGGGGAGGGGACAGGCCGTGAGGGCAGCGGCCGCCCTGCGCCATCGCCCCCCGCCGGCTGCGGGAGGGAGAGAGGGAGGGAGGGAGAGAAGGGAAAGGAAAAGAAAGGCGCCGCTTCCGCCACGGCGGGGCGGGCCCGGGCGGAGAGCGGCGGCGCGGCAGGGCTGGCTAGGGTAGGGGCGGTGAGGGCTGCGGCCCGGCGGGATGGGGTGGCTGTCTCCCTGTCTTTCTCAGGAAAAGCCTGGTGGAGCCGGGGTGGAAAGCAGGGCTCGAGGTTTCCCCCTCGGTACTAGCTATCCGCGTTGGAGCCCCTTGTCGGAGGCAGCGGGGCCATGCGGGGGCAGTGATGCCATCGCTGCGGGGCTGCGAAGTCCCCCACCCCAGTCAGGGGTGCGGGTTTGCACTGAAATTAACCGTGGGTATTTCAAGTTATGGGAAGGATTCGGTCTTTTTGTAGCTCGTGGCGTATGTTTTTTAATCTAATGTTGTCACACTGTTGTCGTTTTGTTCTTTTTCGGAAGCGATGGAAGCGAGTCCCATCGTGACGTCCAAGCAGCGAGAGGAGGTGGTGCACGGGGTGCCGACGGAGGTGGTGTGCACGGCCTTCTCCAACTCGGTCCTCGTGGTGGTCACACAGTACGGCAAGATGGGCACCATCGTCTACGTGGACCCCAACACCATCGGCGACAACGTGGGCAGGCCCTCGCTCACCACGAAGGTGCTGCTGGGCAAGGATGAGGTGAGGTGAGAGCGGATGCGAAGCGCAGAGGCAGCAAGGATAAGGGGGAAATGTAGTAGGTGGGGCTGTGCAAGTTGCCAGGGAGTTGATGAATCACAGCAGTTAAGCAGTGTTTGAATAGTGATAAGATTAATTTTAAAATGAGGAAAGAGGGGCTCATCAGAAAAGTATGTGTGCTCGTCTGCTCTTGGACATAAAAGTTTAACTAACTGTGAGTGGTTTGGCGATCTGTTGTTTTTATCCTACAGGATATGGATTGCTTCTGCATGTTTATGGAAAGTTTGATAAAGCTCTGTTGATTTAAGGGTTGCAAGATTAAATATGCAGCCATTGATAACCTTTTTGGATTTCTGTTCCAGTCAGTTTGTTTTCCTTTTCAGGTCTGTTTTGCCACCCCCATCCTCCCCCGTCTATTACAGCCCTATAATGGACTTTAGTTGCCCACTCCCAAGTGTGCCTGGCAGCACCTTCCCATGATAAAGTTTAATTTGTTTTGCTTCAACAAAATGAGGTTTTTATTGACCATTTCACAAAGCTAGAGAGAAAGCAAATGTGTTTCTAAAAGCATCAACTGGTCAAACATTAAAACAGAAAGTTACAGACCTACAAGATTATGAGGCTTTCCATAAGGGTTGAAGCTATCACATATTACTTGCTAGCTTTAACTAGACAAGCTATAGCAACACAAGTTCCTGATTCTATCCATGACTTCCCCTTGTGGAGTTCTTTTTCTTGAGCAATAGCCTTCCCTTTTTGGGAGATATTTTGCTTTCCCTGCTTTGATATCTGGAAATGCTGACCACCTCCACTCCCAAGCTTATTTTGGGTTTTATTTGGAAATGGGAAGTGCTATGTTTACTTTGTTCCATTCTATTTTTAAATAATTTTAACTAACTGATCTAAAGTTCAAGAAAAGTCTTTCACTAGTTTGCTGCTTTCCTGCCTGTCACCGCTAACATCATTCTTTGGGATGTTGCACACTTCCAAACAATAGCTAAAATCAAGCAAACTCATCCTTCTGACAGAGACACAGCTCTGGGTGTCAGTAAACCCTAGAAAAGCTGGGTGGTTCAAAGCTGTGCTGGATGAGGTTAGACTGGGCATGAGAAAACACCTCTTCACCAAGAGTGTGTTCAGACACTGGAACAGGCTTGAGGTGGTTGATGCTCTGAGCCTGTCAGTGTTTAGGAGCCATTTGGACAATCCCCTGAATAATGTTTTAACCTGAGCTGTGAGTTGGTCTGGCACTTGGGCTAGATGTCATTGTAGGTGCCTTCCAAGTGAAATAGTCAATGTTGTTCTGATCTATTGTTGTTAAAGAAAGCTCATGGGAAATGTTTTATCCCTTTTTTTACCTCCTTCAGCCTCACTATTTATTTCTGCTTTTCATGATTCTGTTAAAATAAAAAACGTGTCTGTAACACCAGGCATACAAAAACTTTGTATATAACACCATTTGGGGATCTCTAGGAATTACAAAAATAACATGTTTTTCAGAGCTTGTCAGTGGAACATCCCCTCTTCAAAACAAGTTTTTAAACAAAAAAACTGTACTTGCAACCTTCTTTAGAAGCCTGGCTGTGAAGGAAATAAAGGCATTTAGATCCACAGCATTTCATATAATTTAACACTGGTGCCATAGTTCAGGTGGGAGGATTATGGAAGGAAAGATTCTCCGTACTGAGTTTCCAAGTTTCCCAGACAGTGCTGAACTCAATTCAAGTGCAGCTCCAGTAAAGTTGTTTCAGGGTGGTGTGGGTGGCTGGCACACTCATGGGACCCAACTCTTCCCTTTTAAGCTGGTTGAGAAAGTGCTTCCTGAAGTTCACTGTCCCATGGCTTGCCTTTGCTGATCATGTTGGAACTGCTCAGTCTGAGTCCAGGATCAACAGGTTCTCCACGTCACTCCAGGGCTCTTCCTCTCCTAACTCCTGCAGGAGGACTCTCCCATCTGTAGGAGTGTACATCTGTATCCATTTGCTTTTCAGCCCCTCGTTCATGTTTGTGCCAAAAACCTGGTGGCATTTGTGTCGCAGGAAGCTGGGAACAAACCTGTTCTCCTCGCCATGGCTTTAAAGGACAAAACCATGGAAGGAATACAGGCTCTACGAGAAGTGATCCGAAGTTGCCAAGTGTGGTGAAGTTGTGCCATCTGGATTCAAGGAAATGATCCTGAGCCCATGACTCATCACCACCTATTTAAAAGGACTAGAAATGAAAATGATGGAATGTCTTTGTGGTGGTTTTGGATGTCCTGAGGAATTTCATGAATTTTTCTCTACTGTGTAGAACATTTGTGGGTTTTCTAACTGGGGCAGGTTTGCAAGTCCATATAGACAGTGGTGAGACGAGAGCAATTGTCTCAGCGTAGGAGAGGAGTGCTACTTTTATCATGTTGGGTGGGTCATTTGTTTGGGAAAGGGCTCGGCTCTGCACATGTGTCCTGAGGAGCAGCAGATGCCAAGCTCTGTAGCTGTGCCATACCGCAAAGGGGGAACACCCAGTGCAGAGGGAATAAAAGAAACATTGTCAAATCTAATTTTACCTGTTTTCTTTTTTGCTTTGTGAAAATCACTTAATTGAAATACAAGCCTTGGTAAAAAATCAACAGTTGTATAATGGGAAAGATTTTTCTTGCCTTTTCACTCTGATTTTAAAGAGAGGCAGATCATGACGCTCTGCAAATTTCATGAAAGCTGATGTCAGGGTGGAAGACAGGAACCCAAAAGAGTGGTAAGAAAATAATTTCTGTCAATGGATTACGTGGAACCAACACATTGGAGAAACAGAACACCCATAGGCTGATCACCTGCAATGAGCATCTGTCTTAGGAGATGTGGGGACAGATGGTTTAAGGGGTTACACAGGGTTGTTTCTGACAAGTAATTTACAGAAAGTGTCAGATTATGTTGTATGAGCTGATGCAAAGATTAGCCAAACTTTTGCCTTTTGCTTGGAAAGCATGTTTGTTTTTACCTCTTGTAATAACAACAAGTAGTAAATTTTTAAGTGAACTGTTAAACGCTTTTGTCACTTATGAACTTGACAGCACAGATGGAGGCCAGGTCTTGGATTCTGGGCAGGGAAGAGTTGTGCTAAGACCAGTCAGTACAGTAGAATCAGCACAGAGCCTGTGCCTGCCCCACCACGGTGATCCAGCTGCCAGGTCGTTCTGCTGCTAAAAAATCCCCTAGAAGTAGAAAAGCAGAAAATGGACTTGAAAGGACTCTTTTCTCTGAAGTAAGAGTTATTTACAGCATTTAAAGGGATTATGAGAAATGAAACTATCTTTTAAAAATATGTTCAGACACTGCAGGCTTCCAGCTGCCCTTGACAAGAAACTTCATCTAAAAATAATTTTCTAAACTGTGCTTCCAAGAATCAAAGATTCGCATCTGTCAGAGCTATAAATTTTTCCTCTTTTACACTTCCTTTTTTTCTTTTTTTTTTTTTGTCTAGGAAGGCAGAGAGAGGCATGTGGAATTCTTATTGTCAATCTTGGTTTGCTAGTAGGGATTCTCTCCTGACACAAAACTGAGGCTCTTACTGTGTCCATAGCTCCAGCAGCTTGAGGAGAACATGCATGAATCAGCAAATTGGATGGAAATTGCATCTCCCACTGTGGTGATACAGTGGCATACCACTGCTGTGCCCCAAAGAGCTCAGTGTTACTACCTAAAAGCCAGGCCCAAGTTAAGTACCTTCACTTCCTGGCTGTGTATGTGCCACCTGGTCTGCATAGGGCAGTGGGTAAGGAAGAGCCAGGACAGACTTACCTTGCTGCCTTTCCATATGCAATAAATTACAGCACGAGCAATTGGTCCTTCGACTTTGCTCCTCTCTTCTGCACAATAAACCACGGGGAAGGCCTGCTCAAACAGCAGGCACAAGGTGCCACCAGCTGCCTGCCTTTTAGTCACCGCTCTCCTCCCGGTAGGCATTAATTCCCAGTTGCTGGGAAAGCTGCCTCTGCCACCCAGGCAGAGCTCTTGCCCTCGGCCGCAGGACGTGTGCTGGGCGGGGGGCAGCGGCGTCGGGCCGCGGCTTTCCATCCGTGTTTGCTTTCCGGGCGTGGGTGCTGAGCACGGCGGACTGGAAAAGTAAGTTGGGTAGCTTTTCTGCGGGAGACAAAGCCCGTCCTGCTGCTCCAGCTCCCGCGGGGCCCGGGGCGCAGGGAGGGCGCTGGCAGGGTGAGCCGGGCACAGCCAGGGGGTGCGGGTAAGGTAAGTGGGGCGCCGGCGAGCCCGGGGCACGGGAGGGCCGGTGGGGGGCTGGCAGGGAGAGTGGGACGCTGGTGGGAAAAGCGGGGTGCTGGAGGGACCCTGGGAGCAGCGAGGGCGAGTGTGGCACTGGTGGGAGCCGGGGAACAGCGAGGGTAACTGGGGCAGCGGCAGGGCCCGCGGCCAGCAGGCGGGCAGGGCTGGGACGGTGTCCGGAGGAGGAGTCTACAGCGGTGCAGGTGGAGGAGGGCACGGAGGATGCAGAGGCCGGTGCACGGCAGCCAGACTCCCTCCCGGAGGAGCCCCAAAGGGTGAGTGGGACCCTGGGGGGTGCACAGCGGCTGGGGCAAACTCCACAAATCAGGGTTGACCCAGTCATTGATTCTGAGCACCTGTGGGAGCCGCTGGGAGGGCAGAGCCTCCTCTAAGAGCCTTATGCCTGCGTCATCCACTCCTCCAGATGGGCTTCAGAGAGGGCTCTGTGCTGCCCTGCCGCGATCTGGAGCTGTGTGCTGTAGGTCCTTCCCACCGAGTGCCTGGTGGTGGTGTGGAGAGGCTGGTCCTCTCAATAACCCGAGTGTCCCGGCTTTATCTGGCAGCAATCAGGAGGAAAGGCATGTCTCCTGCTCTGGTGGGGCTAAGCCTGGATGCTCCCCGCCCCAAAATATGAGTCAAGGATCTCAGAGGTGCTCCTGGGGGGCGGCGAGTGCTCACCTTTCCCTGCTGACTTGTTTCACCCCACAGGGGGCTGCCACTAAGCTGGGGACTTGTCCTGAGTGCTGCAGGTCACAGGGAGGGATGTGAGCTGGGAGTCTGGGCTCTGGCAGCCTTCAAATGGAAGGGAATCCCTGGCAAGGTGAACAGCCCCATTTGCAGATGGCCTGCCTGAACACAAGCTTCACTGCTCAGTTTATCTTTCAGTTCTCACTTAGCCTCTCTAATATCCCAGGGAGTGCATGTAACAGGTAGACTCTGTATGGCAGATTACCTGCAAGGTGTCTGAAAACAGACAGATTGGATATGGCTCAGTCCTATCGAGGAGCTGAATTTTGCAGCTGGTATTATTCCCGGTGTCTCCTTGCTGCCTTTGTTTTGGAAGTAAATGGCTCTCTAACTGCATTGAATTGCCTGACTACCTTGCACAGCCGGGATCTAATTACCTGTGGAGCTGGGAGCCCTGTCTGTGAGCGGCACCGAGGCTTTTGCTTTTAATGACTTGTTCCTCAATGTTCCGAGTGTGACAATGTCGGGGAGGCTGCCAGGACTGGCTGTTGGTGCCACTGTGCTCACACCGCGATGGCTGGGAAAGTTAATAGGAGATGGGATGTCTTGGGCCAAGCATCTGTGGCACAGCACTGGGTTGAAAACAGAATAAATGGATCTAGTGAAGAGCACAGCTCTCTGCCGTGTCTTGAGGAGTAAGCTGGATCACTAGAAAAGTGAGTAGAAAAACACAGCTAGAAAGAGTGAGTTTTCATCCTGCTCTGTCATGATGCTGTAGCAGAGGCAAAGCGTGGCCAAATGCAGCCATTTAGCCCCAGCCAGCAGAAAAGATTGAGGAGTGACTGGGAAACAAGGCACAGCTGGACTCTCATCTCCTTCCCTGTGCCACGAGCTATCTCCGTCCTCCTGTTAATGTTTACAAGGCAGGTCCGGCAGCATCCAAGTCTGTCCAAAGACCAGATCCCGCCCCGGCTTTCCCGGGATCCTTTTTCCTGCTGGCTGGGGCAGGAGCACAGGACGGTGTCAGGGAGGAAGAACGCGGCTCCCTGCTGGCTGTGTAACAGTATCGGCCCCGCTGCTGTCCCCGCCGCCAGCTCCAGCTCCACTTTCCCGCTCGCAGCGCAGGTACTCGGGGTGAGCTGCTGGGGCCTCGCCAGCTGCCGCCCGGGCATCTCCGCTTACACGGACTGCTGCCAGGCGGAGCCGGGGAAAGGTATTTTTAGGGCTGTTGATCTGACACCAGCTGAGTTTGCTCTCCTGTGAGGTTGGGGTTCGGTGAGAGGGCAGAACAGGGAGCTGCAGGGTCAGCTCTTGCTTTGGTTTGTTTTCAGTGTTTAATTGGACCGAGGTCATTCCCTACCACTCTTATCTGTGGCAGATATTTTTGTGCTTCTCTCCTGTTCATGCTTACAGTTTTACCCCAGGCGATAGTTACCCAGCAGCTAAAATATTTGTTTTTTAACAATGCTCTGAGAAGCATCTATATTGTTAGAGTTCAGCTTGCAGGTTGTTGGATTTTTAAACCACAATTGTTGTACTTGGGAAAAAGCAGCTTTCCATAGATTAACAGAAAGAAAACCCAAACATGGCAGTTTGTGCATCTGTTGACCTTGAGATATGAAGCTGCCCTATAAATAATTGCTTATTATTAGGTTGGTCCTTGCTGTCTGTAGCCACAGGGTACACAGTGTCCGTATGCCCAGCCATCCTCTGCACCAGGAATGCTCAGTTCCTTGGGGCAGCCAGCTTTGAGGAGCACACACCAAGCAGGGAGATGCCATAGCACTCCTGCATCCCCAAAGGGCAGCAGCTCTGCCTCTGGCATGGAAGACTTGCTCCCTTGTGCTTAATTTGGGTGCAGGAGGGACTGCTGGCTGTCCTTCAGGTCTTGGGGTTGGCACTACTGGCACACTGACACCCCCACAATCCCAAAATAACTGGGTGAAGAATGTGGGTGACACCAAATGCCTGGTTTCTTGGGCAGCCCCAGGCTTTGCCCACAGCAGGCCACACATGATGAAAGGAGCCAAACTTGGGGGGGTACTTGGTGTTTTCTGGGCTCCCAAGGAAGATGACACAAGTGTCCTGATGGCTTGTTGGTAAGGGACTCGTTATTATTCTGGGTAAGGGATTGGTTTAACCCTTAAGTCTCTGGTTTCTGATGGAAAAGATGCACAGATCATTCCCTTTCAAGTGGGAGTGATTCCTGAGAAAGCAAGAAGTAAAGCTGGGAAGGAGAAGAAGTGTGTTTTTTGTGAGACATGGGAACTGCATAGACCTCCTCAGGGAAAAGAGGGTCTGCTCCTGAAGGATATTTGCATTTTTTCTGCTGGGAAAAGCAGACTCAGTCATGGCAAAGGGGCTGGTTTGGGTGAAGGACCCCCTGGAAAACCCTAGGGAGGAGATAAACCTCATAGGAGGTTTGTACATGCTGTGTGGGCTGGAAATCTGCTGGGACCTTCCCTGTCCACCACTCTCCTTCCCTCTCCCTCCCTGCAGATGAGTAATGCCACACGTGCTGTGCCCTCTCCCGTGGCACCTGGCACGCCGGGGCCTGGCACAGCAGCCAGGCTGGCCTCAGCCCCACCATTCTCAGCTGTTGCCCTGCTTACGGCTGCCCACAACAACTCCCAGGAGGGCCAGCAGCTTTTCCTGACCACGACAGCAGCACAGGTCATCTCTGGCATCTTCGTGTGGACAGCACTCATCATCACCTTCCACCAGGTATGGGCTGCAGCAGAGGTGGGGCTCAGCACAGGGGTTGACATGAGAGCAAAACTATTGATTGCCCCCAAGTCCATTGCAAATCACTCAGCTCCTGGTATTTCTTCCTGTTGCTGCCCAGAGGTGATATCCCTGCTGTCAGGAGCCTGGTTCTGGCAGCTCATAAGGATGGACTTTGCCCACACTCTCCCCAGCTGGTTGCCAGAGCCAGGAGAGACTGCAGGGTATTGGCACTGCCCAGAGGCAACACCCAGTGGGGCATTTTGGGTGTTTGGGGTGCCCAGCACCAGCTGCCTTGAGGCATACCCCGAGTGGGCATGGTGTAGGGGGCTGTTCAGGTCCACGCTGCTGAAGACAGGCCCAGGGCAAGCAGCTGTCTCCAAGCACTGGGATAGGGCTGCACAGGGGAGGACACATTCCTTACACAGCCCAGGGAAGGAACCTGATTTCCACATTTTTTCATGCAAGGGATGGGCCCAGGGACTGGGATGGAGCCTGTTGTGTGTGTTCATTGCAATGGGACTTTGGTGGAAAGCTGGCAGAGCTCTCACCCCAGAGAGGAGGGTCAGCACAGCACCCCTGTGCCTTGGGGGCTCCCATCCTGACCTGTGGCAGCCACAACTCTGCATGCTGGGCACTTTGCAGATCTACACACACCTGAGGAATTACACCATCCCCAAGGAGCAGCGCTACATCATCCGCATCCTCTTCATCGTGCCTGTCTACGCCTTCGACTCCTGGCTCAGCCTCCTCCTCCTCGGCAGCCACCAGTACTACGTCTACTTCGACTCGGTGCGGGACTGCTATGAAGGTGAGCACAGCACCTGCTCAGCACAGAGGCTGAAGGCATCCTGCTGACCTGCCTCTGGAGCACCCTGGGTTGTGAAGTGGCAAATCTCCATTGCTTTTGCTTCCCACTCTCCCTTCCTCCATGAAGAAGTTTTCCCCTTCCTTCTCTGCTGGCAGCAGGGAGGGGATGCTCCCCACACAAACACGAGCTGCTGCCTTTCAGACACAGGCTTGGAGGGACCCCAGCACCACAGTTGTGGGAAAGAGGTTTTCTGGCTGCCTGTGGGGTAGAAGTACAGCTTCTTTAAAACATGAGGCAGATACACCCAAGAAATTGGGGAGTTGGGGTATGTTGAAGTGCAAGGGAAATTTGTCAGGGTTAAGGCTGTTTTTCTACCTTGGTCCTCTCTTCCTCAGGAACTAAGTTGTGTGGGCATTTGCATTACTTCAGGTTTGGTGTATATGAAAAATAAGTGGTGAGGATGTCCAAGAAAACTGTTTAGGACCTGCTGCTTGTTGGCCACCAGCCATTTCGCTGCCCCTTAGCAATTTTGAGGTACTTCCATGCAGATGGTCCCTGGATGGACTGTGTGTGCCCACAGGAGCTGCTGTTGTCTGTAATGAACTCTGTGCACATGGTGCAACGTGTCTGACTTCACTTGGAAGTCAGATAGATTTGATCTGCTGCTCCTCTCACTGGGCTCCCACCCACCAGCATCCCAAATCTTGATGCAGTGCCAGGTTGGATGAGGAAACACCTGAGCAGGAAGAAATTTGAGATGAAACAACCCCCTCCAGGACTTCCATCAGTCCTGTTGATCCTGTCTGCCCTTGCCTTGGCAGCTTTTGTGATTTACAGCTTCCTGAGCCTGTGCTTTGAGTACCTCGGAGGGGAGAGCACCATCATGACAGAGATCCGAGGGAAGCCCATTGCGTAAGTTCCAGCATCCTGTGAGTTCCTCCTCCACCCACTTTCCCCACCCAGCACCCCCAATGGCATCTCCTCACCTTCTGCTTCCAGGTCCAGCTGCTTTTATGGGACCTGCTGCCTTCAGGGTATGTCCTACTCTATTGGGTTCCTGCGCTTCTGCAAGCAGGTGGGTACCCTGTGGGGAGCATTGACTCCACTTCCCTCAGATGAGGGCTCTCTGGGAGGCAGGTTCCTTCCCCACAGCCCTGCCAAGGGGGCTTAGCTTCATTATTCACTTAAGATGCTGGATTTGGAGGCTTTTTTCCTCTGAGGGAGGCAGGTCACCAGCTTGCTGGCACCTGGCCAGCAGCAAGGCAGCTTGCTGTCCTTGCCTCTGACTCACTGCTGAGTCAGGGTCTCCTCCCACTGCAGAGCTCAGATTGCCATCTCTGTCCAGTCCCAGGTTAGCCTGGATGCTGTCTCACTCCCCAGGACTGCACTGTGGGCTGAATCCTGTCACCTGTCTGTCCCCAAGCCCTCTGGTCCCCCACCTTGGACTGGCTATGCTGCCTTTTGAGAGCTGCCTTCTGGAAACCCCACTCCCTCACATCTGCAGACCTTGTGCTGGTTCATATTTCACCCCAGAGCACTGCTCTCTCCTCTGTGTGTGTCCCTGGAGCAGAGGGGTGGAATGTCCTACTGCTTGTGGTACACCATGTCTCTTCCCTGTGCAGGCCACGCTGCAGTTCTGCATTGTGAAACCCCTCATGGCAATTGTCACCATCATCCTGCAGGCATTTGGGAAGTACCACGATGGAGACTTCAAGTGAGGATGCTGGGTGGGGCTGGGGGAGGTGAATGGGAGAGGATGGATCCCTTCTCCATCACCAGTGTGTCCTGCCAGTCTCCCCAGGAAGCTGCTCCACGGATAGTGAGAGCACTGTGAGCCCAAAGTGCTGGGGAACAGAGACTCACTGCCCCCAAACAATAAAGGGACAAAAGTCCTGTGAGCCATAATAAATTAAATAATAAATTAAATAATAAATTTAAAAAATAATAAAAAAGGTCCCACCAGCAGAGAAGAAACTTTTACCTCTGCCCTGCTCCCCCTCCTGGGCTGTGTTCTCCCCCACAGCACAGCTATGAACCCTCCCCTTCCCCATTTGATCTCTCTTTGCCCCCAGCTGCACTTTCTTTGCTCCCCACAGCTCAAGGCAGCAGCTCTCTCTCTCTCTCTCTGCCTGCAGTGTCCACAGTGGATACCTCTACATCACCATCATCTACAACTTCTCTGTCAGCCTGGCCCTTTACGCCCTTTTCCTCTTCTACTTCGCCACCATGGACCTGCTGCGCCCATTTGAGCCAGTCCTTAAGTTCATCACCATCAAGGCTGTCATCTTCCTCTCCTTCTGGCAAGGTGGGTCCCACCATGGATACTCAGCTCTTCTCCTCCCATAGCCCCACCTGGATCAGGGGTGGAGGAGCAGAACTGATCCCTCTCCCTTCCCCCACACAGGGACACTGCTGGCAATCCTGGAGAAATGTGGGGTGATCCCTGAAGTTCAGATCATCGATGGGAAGGAGGTGGGAGCTGGGACAGTGGCTGCTGGCTACCAGAACTTCATCATCTGCATTGAAATGTTCTTCGCTTCCATTGCCCTGCGCTACGCATTCACCTGCCACGTGTATAGGGAGAAGAAAGAAAACTCAACAGGTAATTCTTCCTCACTTCTTCCTTTCTGCAATGACTAAGAAAAGAGGAAACCTCCCTTATTTTATTACTATCCTATTACCAATGGGATGCTAAAAGCTATAAGAGGAATTTCTTTACCCTGTACTCCATGCATTTCTTCTCCCTCTTCCCTCATGACACCCACTAAAACAAAGGGGCAAGTAAGGAGACCATGGTGTGGCTGGGCAGGATTAGGGGATGGTGGTTTTACCCACATGCTCTTGGAGAGAATCTATCCTTTGAAACATGGAGCTGGGATTGCCTTCTTTCTCCTTGGAACTTGGAACCACAAGCTGACGTGGCCCACAATGAGCCCCTGATCTCAAATTTCTAAGTGTCCTGGAACACTTGTACTCATTGATTGTCTGCTGTCCCATCACCCTCCTGCTCTCACTGTTTTGCAGCAAACCTTGCCCCGATGCAGAGCATCTCAAGTGGGCTGAAGGAGACCATCAGCCCCCAGGACATCGTGCAGGATGCCATCCACAACTTCTCACCCACATACCAGCACTACACCCAGCAGTCCATGCAGGAGGCAGAGCGCAAAGCACCGGGGGACAACGGGCACGTGGCCTCCAAGATAGATGGACAGAGCAGCAGGAAGAGCAAAAACATTGAAAAGAGAATGCTAATCCTGTCAGATGAGGAGCTGTAGGAGGTATCAGAAGAGACACTGACACTGAAGAGGTTTTAACCCATGCAGAGGAGAGGTGTCTTGAGGCTGAGACAGCCTGGGCTAATCAGAATACTGAGAAGCCAGGAACTCTATCCAAAAAGCCAGTCTCTCAAAGGGAAGATGCAATAACCCAGAAAAGGTTAAGTGAAATAGTGCCAGCTTCTGCTGTCATGGATGAAGCTGTGTTGGACCCTGTGATGCAGCCTGGGCTTTGCTGCCCCACTGCTGCTGTCTCTCTGCCAGCCCTGTGCCAATGCTGGGGGATGCCAGGCAGGGAGGGGAGCTGGGGTGCAGGACAGACCCGCCGCCCTTGCCCTACTCTTACCTCCAAGCAGTGCTGAGGCCTGAGAGAAATGCTTTTCTCAGCACAGTTCTGCTCTAGTTTCTCCCAATTTGAGTAAAAAATGATCTCCAAGGGCTCCATGGAGAAAACCAGCCCAGGAAGGTGACTTCGCTTCACCTCAAAACCCGGTAAAGGTTGAAAGACGTCATTCCTTATTTTTACATCTTTCCCCCTCTCCTTCTCACAGCAAAGCTTATAGAGATGTGTGAAAGACCTTCACCGTGGAGAAAGAGTAAGTCATCCTCTTCTCCCTCCAGATGTGGATGCAGCTGTCCAAGTAACTCCCCTGAGAGTGTGGCAGGACCTCACTGGGACTAACCAGAGGTCTGCAGCTGCGTTTCTGAGAGCTGCCAGTGACAGAAGTGCTTGTTTATGTCTAAACCAGCTTATCTCTGAATGGATCAGAAGTTAAAAGGGATTCCAGCTTCCTTATCAGAATCTTTATTAGGGAACCAGACTGTGACTGGTGGCGGTAGGAATTCACTTACTGGGAACTGTCTGTTCCTCCTAACCCTTCACTATTCCCCATCCCTGGGCTTTGCCTGACCTGTGAGAAGGCAAGCAGGAGCTGAGGCCAGCTGGGTGACCATGGTGAGGATAGAGAGGTGCTGAGCGATGTTGCCACGTGGGGCAAGACCATAGGCAAGGGAAGACTGTGTATGTAGGGATGCTCTTTGGTTTTAGTCTAATTTCTATTCTCTTGTTTATGAGATGATCCCTGGGAATGAACTTAGGCACTGGTTGGGTAGTTGTCTGGGATGGTAGCTGGCTAGTGGAAGGATGAAGGCAAATCTATAGCCTCATATTTGAGGTCATGTGGCAAACAAACCAATGGATAAGTCTTGGAGCCCTTTTAAACACAACTCATAGAATTTGGATCTTTTTTTTCCCTGTTCTGAAGCTGCAAAATGTAAATCACAACACAAAATTATTTATTTTTTTTTCTAATAAACAGCAATTTCTAGCACCAAGCAAGCAAGCATTTTCACTGAGCTCAGCAAGCAAAGCCCACGATCTGCCTGTTCCTGCTATAATGCTGATGCTCTTAAGCTTAACGTCCTCCCTGCCCCTCAATGCTGGCCCAGCAGAAATACCTGCACACGCAGCATCCTGCACATTTTGGCATTCCTACAGGATTTGTGCTCATCTTTTTCACTCCACAAAGAACGTGTGTGTGTCCTGCTTCCTCTCCTTGCACAGCACCTCTTCCACCCCTCAACTAAACTGAGGACACAGCGGTTCAGAGGTGCTGGATCTGGTTTAGCTAAGCTAAGCCCAGACTCCAGCACCAACAAGACAAGCTCCGTTTTTTATTATTATTATTATTGGAAAAATCTTACCATGCTATAGCCCTGACTCCACATGAGCAACCTACAGTTCAGCCAGTCCTGCAAGTCTCTCTAGTCCGAAGGAGCACTGCTCATACCTGCTCAGCCGGTGAGACTGCTGCCACTTTTCCTTCAAGGAGATCCATAAACAAGAGCCAGATGCTGTGCACAGCCAGGCATTCATCCAGGATCCTGCACATTCTGGGAGCAAGACTGTCCTGCATAGAAAGTGCAGCCTCAGTACTCGGGGACAAGGCTGCTTGGCTTTGTAACACAGCCAGCACAGAAGCAGGAACATCTCAGCTGAACATCTTGGTCTTCACCCCTCTGGGAGAGGACAGCCACAGCTGCAGGAACAGAGGCTGCTCTGGCTCCTGGGGTGAGGACAGACTGCAAAGGTGATGATGGCACATCTGCTGGCGTGCTCTCAGCTGCTGAGATAAAGACTTGCACAAGAACACAGCAAGAACCGTGGCTGTACTTCATTGCACAAATGATCGACTCCGGTGCATAATGGGCTGCCTCCACTGCTCTGCCAGCAGGTGCAATTCCCAATGCAGACAATAACATTTGCCTATTTATGTCAAGCCCTGATTACTGTATTATATGTAAAACAGATCTTTCTTGCAAGCCAAACAAGGGGGGGAAGAAAAAAAAAAAAAAGTCAGCTGTGACTCATGCAAGCCAGCAGTGTGATACCAGCCTGAAGGAGCCGTGCTGGGCTGGACACCAGCTGGCTGCCGCGACGGCAACAGCAGGCACCCTCCCTGCTCCAGCCTGGGCCTCCTGCTCGTCCTTCTTCTTGGAGAGGGGAGAGAGGCAAGAGCTGATGGCTCAGGCTGGGCGCTGTCATGGCCCTCAAACTCTTAGGCTGTCAAAAGGCATCCATGGGGAACAGAAATGCCACCGGTGATGTAGGCTGGACGCGGTCTCCTCTGCTCACGCGTCTCCTCCACCTCCTCAACAAGGACACGGGGAAAGCTGGCGGTGAGCACACGGGTGACCTACACAGGAGCCTGCTGTGCCTGGAGCCATGCCAGCAGGCAGCCCAGGAGGAACAGGCGTCTCTCACTGCCAGCAGCAGGCTCCAGTGGTCGGCAGATTTGTTTTCCCGTTGTCGCTTGTCCTCGGCTTTCCCCAAGGACAAGGCTGAGCTGCAGCTATCGGATCTCCTGGTGGTTTTCGGGCTTAGATCAGGCAGGTTTACACCTCACTCATGTCAGGGATGATCATTACAGGCATACCTTGCCTCTACACCTGCAGGAGCTGAGGCTGACCTCCCTGAAAGCAGAGGGGAAGGAAGGCAGCCACTGGCACCACAGCAGAGGCAGCTCTCATGCATGGCTGCTCGCTGCACAGCACCCAGTCAGAGACAGACACTTCTTTTTTTGGGTGCTAGCACTCACCAACAAGTCCCTGGGCCCAGCTGCTGACAGGCACCAGACTGCCAGACCTGTGCCAGTGAGCAGGATTTGCTCTTTTGCCACCCTGTTCACACAGACCTTCTATGCTCCTCCCCTATGCATGGTGAAGGTTGAGTTTTCTTTCACTTATGAACCTTCACCTGGCCCATTCCTGATGCCCTTTTCCTCCTGAACTAATGCTCCTCCATCCCTCCAACATTCACAACTGGCCCACCTCCCTGTCCCCTCTGTTGTCACCAGCTCCTCACTGCAGTGACTCCAGGAAGGAGCCAAAGCAGCTGATGCTGCTTTGCTCAGCACAGAAACTGCCATCACCCTCAGGCTTCACCCACGTGCCTGCTCAGCCAAGCCTGCCTGGCCCCACCTAATGACCATCCATTACCTGCTGACACACAAAGCCTTTCAGCCCTGCTCCTCTTCACTTTGCCCTACCTCTTAATTCCAGCTCTGGCCAACACACCCATCTGTCTCCAACCTACTGCCTCAACACAGGCCAAGTGTTTTACCCCCTTCAGCTGTTCCTTCAAGAAACTGCCACTTGAAACAGGGAATTAAAGCCAACACAATCCCTGAAAATCCCAATCACTGGAACAAGGTATCACCTTTTTAAAATCCCCAACAGGGAAAAGCAAAAATATGAAGTATTGATATAAGGGGTTAAAGCAGTTTATTCACAAGCAGTCACACAGGGAAACCATTAAGGGATATTTCACAACTAAAGGAAGAGAGCACTTCCAGACAGGTCACAGTGTCTCCAAGCCACAAGTGGCTTTGCTCAGCATCACAACTACAGGCAGGTGCCTGCTGAGCTGTCAGTCCTGCTTGTGCTAACACAGACAGCCCCTGATCGTGCACAAAGACAGAGCCCCGGGTCAGGAACAGACACACGTGGTCTGAGCATGGCATTGACCTGACAAACAGCTTGGACAACAGCTATCCCTGGAGCACATTCCAAGTGTCCCAAGAAAGCACCACAGCAAGGCTGAGATGGGCTCCAGGAGGTTGGGTCAGATGATTGCAAAAGCCCAAGCTGCCATCCCACTCGCCTTAGCCCAGCCTGCATCCAAAAAACACATGGCTCACCGCAGCGCCACGGCCAGCCGGGTGCTGGGACAGACAGCAAAAAAACCCGAGGAAAACACTCCACTGAAGATCAATTCAGGCTCCAAAATGCTGACCATAGACCAGGGCAAGTCTGAAACCAGAAAATGCTTTATTGGAAAGGTACAAAAAAACCAGTCACTGCAGCTAAATTTACAGCAATAAATTACGTTGTGGCTGTCAAGAGAAGTAATGGACACATACACAGGGCTATTCGCCTTACAAACAGGAATCCACATCGCTTGGTATATCAATAATTTATTTTATAATAAAAAAGCAGCACAAAAATAAATATTGAAATGAAATTACTGAGTAACCACAGAGGATAGAATGAGCTGGTGATAAAAAACAACTTAAAACAGAAGACTTCTATCATTAAAAAAATTAAAGCAAGTATCCACCATCTACGGAAACACCCCAGCAGACTGAAATACAGACGAAGGAAAACAAATCCACATTACAAAAGTTTTTCGGTTTTGTTTTGTTTCTTTTTTTTTTTCCTTTTTTTTCTTCTTTTTTTGCCTTTTTTTTTTTTAAATAAAAACAATCATGACAATGAAGTTTAAATGATTCGAGAGAGAAAAAACTGCCACCTTCTCCTCCTCCCCGGGTCTGAGCCATCCCGTGGCACAGCTTGCCTCCGCCCCGGCCCACCGCCAGCGCCTCGTCCCTCCCGCCGTCCCGGAGCTGCCGTGGCACCCAGGTCTCTGCACTTTGTGGTCTCCTCCTGGCAGATGCAGAGCTGGGCAGGAGCAGAGACGCTGCCTTGTTTCAAAGGGATCTGGAGCTGCCCTGGAGGGAAAGGTTCCCCACTCCCAACAGAGAGCACAGCAAACACGTCTATGAGAACAGAGGTGTCCCTTCCCGACGCCTTCGTCTTCTCCTGCCTCCCACCCAGCCTCGCTTCCCACGTCACACTGTGGATGGGGAACAACCAAAGAAAGGCCAGGCCCAGGGGAGAGGATCCCAGCACCCAAAAATCAGAGTGCCCGCTCCTCCTCAGTGGGGTCGGGGGGACAAACTAAGAGGGGCAGAGAAGGGAGCCATCCAAGGTACTACAGCAGAGAGAGGCGGGAGGTGCGGCTGCGGGACGCATCCCACGCCGCCAGCTCCCCACGCCGCGCTCGCCCTGGGTGTCAGGCTGGCAAGTGCAGGACGGAGAGAAAAAAAAAACAAACAAAACAAAACAAAAAAATTAAAACACAACAGAAACAAACCGAACCCCAGAGGAATGCAACGCGACAACCCCAAGCTGGAGGGCCCTCCAGGGAGGAGGGTGGAGGAGCTGGGTCTCCAATGCAATCAACAGCTTTCGGGTCATTCCTCCCTCCACGTTACCTTGCAATTCTGATCCCTCTGTGGAAGTTTAGCCAGGACATTTCATTCTCCTCCAGGTCACCACCCAGGGAGCCCTGGACTGGCAATTTCTTTTAATAAAGATTTACAGTATCAAACTTGGAAAAAAAATTATTTTTTTTCTTTTTTACGAAAAATCTGTACGATAAAATGTATATAATTATATATTTATATATATATTTCTCTCTCTTTAAATATTTCCACGTGGTCCTTATGGATATCCAATATGGATTACCTACCATGGCTATGGTATCAACAGCTTTAACAACACCCAGGCCTCTTGTTCTTTATCGAGTGACCAGAGATTTAAGTGCCTACCAGCACTAAACTAGCAATCACTTGGACAAGCCTTTGGCACCCTTCCAAGAACTGGAAAAAAAAGAAATACTTGGCCACAAGGGAAGTGCCACATAAAGATATGTTTCTCAACTCATTCCAACAGCAAGAAGACCCCAGGAACAAAGTTCAACCTCTGTCCCCTTCAGTGAGACAGGTCTGATTTCCCCGGAGGGGTGTCAAGGGCAGCCAGAGGGTGTTCCTATCTAGCCAGGAATGTTATGGAGCTCTGGAGCTGTTTTAAAGACTGGAAGCATTTGGGCATTTTCAAGTCAACTGGCCTTTTTCAATGAAGTTTTCATTTAAAGCCCCAACAGTGCCAGGAGTCTCCATTTTGCCTGTTTTTGGAGGCACCTGTAAGGTCTGGGAAAGTGTCCAATGTCTGTGAGCTGGAGAACATGAGAGGACCAGGAAATGACCGTAACATCTTTCTCTTCCTCAGCTTCTGCTGTGGGAGTCAATAACTGGTACTGATACACAGGACATCGATCTGCCTGTTTGGAGATAGGGAGGGAATGGAGGAGAAATGAGGTAACACTAAGTGCCATCCAAACTCTACGTGTTGGAAAATCACTTGAAGGAAACTTCCTGCTCCCCTCCAAAACGTGTGGATCTGGCAGGGGGAACGAGCCTTCAGGAAGCATTTCACTGACACCCTTTCTGGCTCAGTAAAGTCACGGCTGTCGATGTTGGGGACTGAATGAGAACCAAGTCTGAGGTTTCTCTTTTCATTAACCTATTTCACAAAGGATCCTCCTGGGAAATCCAGAGACTCCGATGACAAGGTGAAAAAAAAAAAAGAAAAAGCAAGCTAACAACTTCTTCCAAAGACAAGTAGGGCTTCACTAAATTTCTACCAACTTACTGCCATTCAAGGCAAGACAAAGCCTCAAACAACAAATTATACTGGGTGTCAGATGCCAGTTCACTGTCCTCTTTCCAACAACGGTAGCACTTGATTATTCTCTTTCAGTCCAAACCACTTATAAATTCTCCGTGATCTTTGTTCCAGAGCCCAAATTCTCTAAGCTCTTCTCCTCATCTCAAAACCTCAGCAATCTCATTCTCTTCTCACCTGCATGACAACAGGCATCGTCCATTCCATAAGTCTCTGACCTGCCCTACAAAACACACAGTCCCTTCCATTTCCTACTTCAAGAAGGAAAAAAAAAAAACAACAACAAAACACACAAACACCAACATAGCTATTTTTTTTTTTTTTTACAGTGACCTGGAAACATTCATTGTTTCATCACTGCTGCGTGACAGCAGAATCTCTCCTTTCAGCTTCCCAAATCCTGCCCACTGCCAAGCCAGAAATCCCTCTCCCGAACCACTGCTCAGAGCCAAACAAACGACTTCTCCATCCCAATTCTTCTGCCCCCTACATGCACATTGATTTTCCATCCTGCCCTCATTATAACTCACCCACTTGCAAGAGAAAGCATCAAGTTTCAGGGTCACATTCACACAGGTTGTCTGAACACTGAGGGTTGTTCACTGTACTCTTTGGATCCCAAATCCAGCATCTGATGTGCTATGGAGAGGGAAAGTCTCTTGAAGCTCCCATCTGACCTCCCCACAGCCCTTCTCTGATCACCAAGGACTGGTGAGCACAGCTCTCCAGCTAAGGATGCTAATTGCTAACATACCAATGCTTTTGTCAAAGAGGAGACTCTAAACTTCTCTCCTCCTGGCTGAATGCTATTACCCTCTAGTTACACTTCAGTGCTTTAGAAACATCTTTCCAACACCCTCTGCACAAACCCCTTCTGGCAGTGCTGATCCCAGCAGAACTGTCCCACCTTCTCTCCCAGCCAATTCTGCCTCCACCACTAATACGTGCAGCATTTTTCCTCCTCATCTCTCCTTCTCCTCCTCACCACACTGCTCTTCACAGCATTTACTGTGCCTCCCTCCCTTCAGCTTCAGGTAACCCAGGAAAAAAAAAAGCTGCTACTTCAAGACTGTGGATCATTTGGAAGAAATAAACTGCATAAATATATCCAATTCACAGGCACACCTTTGGGAAGGAGCTATCAGGAAACTTGGGCTTGGAATAAAGGAGGCTGCAATGTAGTTTTTTTTACAGGCCACACAGGTAACGGGGCATATTAAAATATGTAAAATATATATTTTTCCATATTTTAACAGCATGGATTGAAAACAAAAGGTTATTCTTAATGGGTGTGGTCAGACCCAAGCATTTATCTCCATCATCCTCCCACTCCCATCCACTGTTAGCAGGATGAAATCAAACCCAAAAAGCCTATATTCCTGCCCTCATAACATCAGGTGGAAGTGGGGAAGGTAGGGGAGACCCTTCTTACAAGGAGTAGGAGGCCACTAAAGGAAACTCTTTTTCCCATACATTCATCTCACATGATGATTTCTACGGTCCATATGTTTCCTGGCTCTTGAGCATCATTCACGAAGACTCCGGAGGCTCCTCAGGTATCTTCTCCCAGCTGGAAAGCTGCCCACAGCTGAGAGGGGTTTGTGGAGGCAGAGGGAAGGAGGAAGCAGATCTTGCAATTTGTACTGCATACAGAGCTCAAATCCTGGACACGAGAGGTTGATGGAGCCACTGAGTCCAGACAGAAGCAGCCAGTTAAGTTCCCTTTGTAGGAACCCTTTGGGTTTGTTTGTTTTTCTCTTTTCTTTTTTTTTATATTCTTCTGGTTTTTTGCACTTTTGGAAGAGACTTCTTAAAATGCCAATTCTTGCCGTGACCAAGGACTCCGGAACAATGCATAAGAGCCTTATCCCCTCCCCTCTGAAAGGCTGCTAGTTCCCCCCACCGAGGGCACTAGGAGGCTGCTGAAAAGGGCACAGAACTGGATGAGATCTCGGCTGATTTCACGATGGTGATGACACTGGTGGTGGCAACTTTGGTCGGGGTAATAGGCCCTCGCGCCACAGTACGAGCAAAGGTCTGGAGTGCTTCGTACTTGGAGCGCAAGGCATCCAGCTCTAGCTTCATGCTGCTGTTTTCTCTGGCCAGCTTCTCCACCTCTTGCTGCAGCTCAACCCGCTGCCTCTCGAGCTCCTCTTTCTGAGTCACACGCTTGATGCGGCAGCTGGCAGCGTAGCCCCGGTTCTTCAGCGTGCGCCTCCGCTGCTTCAGACGGATGACCTCCTCTTTGGTGAGACCCCTCAGGTGCTGGTTCAGCTCCCGTACGGACATTGACACGAGTTCATCATCACTCAGCACTGGGGCATTCTCTCCTGACTCCTCCTTTACCTGCAAATACCAACAGCACAGGGGTAGCAGCAACCCGACGTGAACGGATGCTCCGGGTGGCAGAAGGAGAAAAGGCCACCCCTCATCAACGTGACAACCCTACCTGGGAAATACTCCTAATGTGCTGTGGAGAGCACAAGCTCCACTAAAACATCTGGGTTAAACACGGCAGAGATCTGAGCATTGCAATTTTCTGTGGTTGGGGCACCCTCTTAGGTCAGAGAAAGCAGTGATCTTTACATAGCCAATGTGAACCCAACAGCAAGGGGATAAATGTAAAGTCAGCTGAAGCCTTTTTGTGTGAAGTCCTTTGTCAGGACCTGGAATTCATAATGAATGCTAAAGACGACACCTTATCCCAGCATTATGCTGGGACACCAGTGCAGCATCTCAAAAGCAGAACAGCTGCTTCTGTGCAGGGCTTAATTCAACATTTTATGGTTTTTCGTTGAAGATTGCTCATTTGAGTTGTGAACAAAACCAACCATGCTTGGCTTCAAGGACTGCTTGATTTGGTTTTGCTGGGGCACAGCATGTAATAACTGAAGTTACATGAGAAAACCACCAAGGCTTTGCCCTTTCCTCAAGCACATTTGCCACCATATTATTTTCAGAATCAAAAAATTGTTTAGGCTGAAAAACACCATCAATACCACTGAACACAACTTTTAAGACACCGTCCTTTTGTCTTTTCAGATTCTGCAGGACATATGGAATGAAGAGCCAAAACACTAGAAAGAAATTTCAACCACGCATGAACAGCCCAGGCACAGACCACCATCAAGCTGGTTTGTCTGAGGCATTTACTGTCTCATGGATGTGGGAGACACCAGCTGAAAAAGTCCCTTCCCCAGTGCCTCCCAGTCCTGAGAGTAAAAGTAGTTCATTGCCAAGACTGGGAGCACTGGTTTCAGGATGCTGCCAATACCTCCTGTAGTCAGAACTCTCTTGGATAGCTGCTGAGATATGCCAGCCTCCATGCCATCCTAGAGACTTCAGGCCTCTTTCTGGGTAATGCCAACATTCTTCTACCCTAACCTTTCCTGCAGACAGTGGGAAATTGTACCAGCACCCATTCCTAAGAGTCTCTCGGAATGAAAAAGAACAGTCACGTACGAGCAGCACGGCACAGCGACAGCCTCCCCAGCCACCCAGCACCACCCACTCAGCCTCTTCCCTACCTTTAATGCCTTGTTCGGTTTGGGATTAGTCGTCATAACCTGAGCACAGTCTTCCGGACAAAACTGCTCAGAAATTGCAACTGGAAAAACAAAACAAGGTTTCCAGGTTAATCACAGAGACGAGGGCAGGAAGAAGATACCCAACACACGGCCCAAACCCCCAAATCAAGCACCATTAAAAGAAATAAGCACACAGTTGTTTGAAGCACTGAGATGGATTCAGATATCATTTACCCTATTCAGATAAGAGAACGAGAAATTTGTGTTGACAAGTGCATTGCTTTTTAACACCCAGACCTCGTATTTTGCTGTTAACCACACTAAGATGCAGCAGAGAAGACAGGGCAGGGAGGAAAGAAGGACACCCACATTCATCTGTAAACAAGAGTCACACTAAGCATCACACACCACCTTGCCATGTGCCACCCCTTCCCAAGGGGAGAATGGAGCGTGGCCTCCAAGGCCCCGTCACTGGCTCACCTCCCTCTGGAGGCATCCCAGACGCTCCAAATGGCCTATTAGGGACTGAATTAAGAGTTACCTCTGCTCATAAAAGGCACTGAAAAGCCACAAGACAACAACTCCCTTCATTCTCATTTTGATGATTATTAGCTCGGCTCGAAATTGAGCCAGCAACCCAGAGAGAAGCTGCCTGGTTTGTAACCTGCTTCCAGCGCTGTCCCCACCCAAAGGAGACGCTACCAGAAAACCCAAACAACAGAAACAAAAGCCCCCCCGATAACAAAGCCAGGAAGGAGTTCACCTCTCCCAACACACCAAGACTGTTGCTTCCCAATCCTCCAGCGAGGAGGACTGGGAAGAGCAGACCTGCTTGATTATTTCTAGTGACGTGGAGGCATGTCCATCCACAGCCAGCCCGTCCCCTGCCGTGACACTGCCCTTCACTCTCACCTTAGCCAAGACTACACCCCTCCAACCAGCTCCCTGCAGAAAATCCACCTGCCCACACCTCCACCCAACCCCTTCACCCCGTGGTCCAATGGTACCTACCCTGGGAGAGGCACCAGCAGCCGTGCCACCATCACAGCCTCTGCTATGGCTCCCCAGAGGGGAGGGGTGAGGCGCCGGTGCCCCCGACACAGGGCGGCTTCGAGGGCTGCACGCCCGCGGCACCGCAGAGCTCCTGTCTGGCGGGAGTCCTCGCTCTCCCCCCACCTTCTCCTGCCCAGCCCAAACCCTCCCCATTTCCACGTCTGCATCGTGTCACACATCCTAATCATTCATGAAAAATCCAGCCAAAGCATCCCAAGCATGATTCCCTTCTGATAGTTGCCATGGTGACCTTGGGAAAGTAGCCAACCCGGAGACAGTCGCCATGGAAACAGAGAAGCCCAAAAGCAATAATGACTTCAGGTCATGTCTGTGCAAAGACATCACGAGGTCGTCGGAGAGTAAACAAACTCATTCATATCTGCAAACAGGGGTGTCGGGATTTGGGGGGGTGCAAAGGTGGGGTGTGGGGACCAGTGGGAGCCGAGTGGGTGAAGGTGCTGGCTCAGCCCGTGCTGCTGTCACTTGAATTTTATCAGTCAAGGCACCTCATCATCACACGACTTACATAAAAATCAAGATGAAGAGAAGGAGGGGGAAAAAAATAATCCTGTAATTGCAGAGCTGCAAGATACTATCCTAGATATTAGGGAGTGTATTTAGGCGCCTCCTCTATTTTTAAGCCTGAGACAGCACAGCTCTCCATGTCTGGAGGAGGGACAAGGACAGCCGCACAGCACACAAGCCAAGATGCTCCGTGATGAATGGACCACTTACAGCAACTGGTGTGCGCTGCATTTTCTAGAGCATCAGCGAGTCCTTCCCTGCTCTCCTCCAGCACCGAGCCCCACCCCGGGCACACCTCCAGCTACAGCAGCCCCTTGTCTCGCCAGGACAGCAGGAGTGGGCAGGGCACGGGGCAGGGGGGCGAGTCCCAGCCCCCCTGAGCTGCCTCCGACAGACGGGGATGCGCCCAACCTCTGTCTGCACGCTCTTCAGAGCACCATCTCCTGCGAGCACAGGCACCTCTCCAGAGCCCAGCACTGCCCTCGCACCGTCCATCGCTTCCCCTCCACACCAGGCATTCGCTGCCCACCCGTACCTCCCGGCCGGAGCCGCAGACGTAGGCACTGGCAGCCGGGGGGGAAGGAAAAAGCTCCTTGTCTTGGCCGAGAGGTCTCGGAGCTGAGGAGCGCAGCGGCGCTGCCAGTGCGGAGAGGAAAGGGCCGGCAGCCCCCTCCCTGCAGAGGCGCAGCCGGGCCGCAGGCAGTTGGTGCCATAGTTATGCAGTGAGTCACCAGCTGTTTACAGAGTTTGAGCGCTCACATTCCCACAGCATCAGAAACTCTTCCTTCCCTCGGCGGCATCCCCCCTCCCGCGCCGCCCCCATCCCTACAAGGGAAGGGGCGCACTGGCCGCTCGCCGCGCTGCGAACGCCGGAAAAGGAAAGGCAAAAAGGAGGGGGAGGCCAACGAGAGCCCCGTCACACCCACCGACTGCACAAAAAGCCTTTTGATCCTCACCCAGCGCGTCTTCAAAGCGTTTTGTGCGCCAGCCGATGGAAAAACTGAACGCGGCCACTTGGCCGCGCGGAGATGGAAAGAAATGTAAAGTATCATGGAAAACAAGAGGCGAGGGGTGAGGTTGCCTCCAGTGGGGGTCAGCGTGAGGGCTCACCTGCCACCCTGAGCAATGCTCCAGCTCTGAGTGATGAAACCCTGCTGGTCACCTGTTGCTCCATGTCACCAAAGCAACAGCTCCTTACCCTGCACATTCCTCAGAGGACAGCACAGGCGCTTGGCTCGACGTCTTCTGCTGCACACCTGTCTCCCCCCACACCAAAAGACCCTGGATGGGCCAGCATCCCTCAGACATAGGCTGGGATCCACCCTACTGCACATGGGGCCATGGCCAGAGTTGCTGCTGACACATATTAACGAGGAGGTTCAAGACACCATCAGGAACTGTGATGCCAGACCCTCTTAAAACAAGGGTGGGAGACTGTGGGCTGTCCTGACCCATAGGGCAAGATTTCATAGAGCAAGTAGAAACACTCAAACAGGCTCAAGTCTCACAGTCAGATATGAGTGCAAGGGTGAGTCTTATCTCTGCACTAGGTGAAGGCACAGGTGTGGTCTGGGCTCCTCTCGAAACCGATACAGCAGCACTCACAATCCTCACCAGCAGTCCTCCAGGGCCCTGGGCCTCATCTCATCTACCAAATCCTTCCCATCAGGATTATTTGGGACTATTCAGCTACCAGCAAGAAGACACTAAAAATCAGCACGTCATCTCCCTTACATTTGTTACTTACAAAGCAAAACACCGCAATGAAATCATAAACCACTCTGCAAACAAGTCATACCCAGCAGTGTTCCCTAAACATGCCGCACAGGGGTCTTCTGGGACCCTGCCTGCGATTTGATTATTAGAACCCTTTTAGTCTTTACCCTACTCCTGCCCTTCTTTCCTTAATTGCATTTGCTGCATCACATCTAAAATTAGGAGCTCAGCTTTTTGGAACAAGGACCGCGCTACATCCCTGCTCTGTAAGCAGTACAACACATTCCGAATGCCACATCAATAAAGCAGCAAGTAGTATTACACCAACTGTGAGGGGAAAAAGCTTTTCCAGAGCTGCTCCACGCTCGTATTTACAGCAAGTGTTTTGACTGTGGGTTACATAAAGAGCCCTTGTAATTCTGCAATAAAGTTACCCATTGACAGCCTTGCCAACGCCCTCTCCCTCTCTCAGACAGCTCCTGTGCTTCCCGCAGCATCCTCCCAAAAACCTGGAAGTCTCCAGCTGACATCCTAACTCTGACAGTCTCAGCTTAGAGCATCTAGAGATCCCAGTTCCTTTGCTTTGAAAGGGAAAGGCAGCAGAAAGCCTGACTCAGGCAGAGGTAGGACAGAGCTTTCCACACAAGGCTTGCAATTAAGAAAGAAAACATGCCAGAGTGAGATTTCAGACTTTCCACGCTACAGGGCTTTCCAAGTGCATTACACATTAAGGAATTACTATAAAATCACTGCCGACACCCGACAACTGCAGATGAACTTGAATTTTAAAACTCTTTCTACACCGAAAGACAAGCCCGGCCACAACACGACTGCCTGGCAGACAGCCCTGCTGGTGTTTAGCTTCCATCCTCACACACATAGAGCAAACTGAAAACATGCAAGCCTCACCTTCCGCCAGGCCAGCGACGACTTCCCGAGGGCAGAAAAACAGCGCAAGGTTCAAGCGGCGACGGGGACCTCTGCCATCACGTCTCAATTCGGCACCGACAGCTACGCAGGGAATACTCTACTCATTCCCAAATGCAGCCATTTAAATCCTAGGCAGCTGTTTAAATTTCTCGTTTATCCTCAAGTTGCTCCCAGCTCCAGAGCGCTAGCCAAACGGATGTGCCTACCACGGGTAACATCTGAGCTGACAGGTGAAGGCAACTACAGATGCTTAAATCCTCATCGCCGTGCCTCTGCCGCTCGGAGGCACGACACGGATTTCCAGCACATTGCAGCATGGTAGGCAGAGCACCATCCCTCTCCCCATCACTCAAAAAGCCATTCTCCTGCTCTGACAACCTTCACACATCCTGTAAGGCAGACTGACGCTTGTCACTCATTTGTAATGAGAGCGGGGAGGGACGGGCTGGTGGTGTGAATCAGAGAGTAGAGAAGCATATGCGAAGCAATATATTTGACATGAAGAGGGAGAAGACACAAGGAGGGGGTGAGTCACTGTTTACTGTTCTAGAGGAGCTCCACGCAGCCCTCGCCCAGCTGGCCAGCTTTCCATTTCCCTTATGGATCGGAACCAGCATCCAGCAGCAAAGGGGAGATTCAGGAACCTTCAGAGCACATTTGAGAGCTGCCAGGACACAGCTCTCTGAGGCACTCTCTGGGGAAGCCTGGACATGGATCAGAGAGTCTTCAGTGCTTTGGTAAACAACCTAGTCAGAAGCTGCAGAGAGCCTGTGGTTAGGGAGCAGGGATACAGAGCACCAGGCGGGTATGTCTGTGTGTCACCTCTGAAACTTCACTGGAGGAGGAGGCTGAAGGGGAAAGGTATGTGACAGCCAGCCCTGGTACTGACAAGCTTACAGCACTTTTTCCATCACGTGCTTGTAAAACATGGTGACAGAGATATACTGGAATTACACCTCAGCATCACCAGCCCAGAGATGCAGCTCCCCAGCCGGACAAGCTGAGCCACCAAGCAACAAATAACTTTCTTGGATGCACAGCCAGAGCGTGGGGCAGAACTGGGATTAGGATTCCTAACTTTGCTGCTCCTGACCCCAAGTGCCAGCCATTCAAGTCAGAGATCTTCACTAACTGTAATAATGGAATATAGCAGCATTGCTATTTGGCGTCCTGCAATATTGCAAAGCAGTGGGATCCACTATGCAGCCTGTCCCTCAACTCAGGAGCACAGTGCCAGGGTAATTGCTCTCATTACTGCCTTCCCCCAGCCCTTGTGCTGATGGTCACAGAGCACTGCATCACTTGGGCTTGCTTCATGCTTGGAAGACTCTCTGCCCAAGTTTGAAGATAGCCTCAAACAATAGCTGAGACAGAAGTGGAAATTGCCTGTTCATCTCTACAGGGTGCTGAGCCTGAAACTTCCTGATAATTGAAAGTGCTAGCACCGCTCAAGTATTTCACAGCTGGATGTTTACAAAAATGATCAGCGAGCGAGCTTATCCCGCAAACCCCGACTGCCGCAGGGGCCAGCGCTCCCAGCTGTCCTTTCTTCGTTTCCCAAACATCTCACACAGCTAGAGATTTTCAATACCAAGTCCTGCAGCACATTCCATGCCATTAATCATCTTCCAATGCTGATGGAAATCAGAGGGTATCAAGCTGATCTGTATTTTTCCCTTTCAGGAGGCACACAGCAGTACTGAACTCCATGCCGCAACAGATTGCTGAGACGGGCGACGACGCAGAAATGACATAAAACATGACAAAGCACGCTGTCCTTGACAGGCAAGCAGGGAAAAAAAAAAATAAAAAACCCAACAAATTTCTACCTCTGGTTCAGAAACAGTTGTGAAGCAAGGCAAGAAGCTGGCGTAATACAGCCAGGAACACTTAACAGGGCTCAAAGCCCTGTCAAGCTCAGAGCCCGCAGAAGCGGGCAGGGTGTCCTGACGGCCAGAGTCACCGTGTGCCCAACCTTGCGGCAAGTGCCCGTGGCTGCTCGCCGGCAGCCGCAGGTCCGGCAGCCCGGCCGGGCGGGAGCAGAGTTAACTCCGGGGCCGCGCAGCCCTGCGCGCTCGCTGCCATTGGGCAGCCGCGGCGTCCATCAGCCCGAGGAAGTGACTGCACGAGGAAGGCTTGAGGAAGGGCAGCACCGCGGACACACACGGAAGGAGAGGGGGGAAAGAGCGGAGGGGACGCACGCTCGTTTCATCAGTGAGAAAAAACCACACCAGGTAAACTCATTCGCTGCTAGAACCCCGACAGCACCAGGCGCTGGGCTGGGGCGCAGGGCTGTGACCGCCACAGGGCTCACAAAAACTGAAAGTGCAAGAAAAAGGCGTGCAGCTTTTCAGGGAAACACTTTGCTCTCACTGGCTCCCTCCACCTTCCGCAGTCCCAGCTCAGCTTTAGGCACGCTGGCAAAGGAGGGGGCGGCCAGGTAAAAGCGAAAATGGAGGCCTTTCCCTTTTCTGTAACAACTTTGCCCAAAGGGGGCTCGTTCCTAATTTGAGACCTCATGGCCTGCTTTCAGCAGAATCTGTAAAATAAATCCTCCACGGAGAAACCCACGAGGGAGGGGAGCGCGCTCTCAGCCCGAGGAAGAGGAGGAAGGAAACAGACCCTGACACAGTGTGAGAGTTTGGCGATCTCAGTTCCCGTCGCTTGTGGCCTGGATATTTCCCCACCTTACGCCGCTGCCATCACGGGGAGGTTGAAGAGGTTCCCCCCACCCACCTCCTCACTTCTGATTAAAACCCCAAACTGTCCCGCACCCACCAGACAGTCACGCGGCACTGCCCGCTCCCGGAATGTCACCGTCCCCTTTCCTCCCACGGCCAGTCCTGGGCGGCCGCACAGCACCCTGTTTGCAGGGCGGCCCCATGCACACGCATCCCTCCCTCCCCACAGGCTCCGGGACCAGCCCGAACACACCACGCACCTCTCCCTCTTTCCACCCGACCAGCAGCTGTGCTCAGCAGAGATAAGCCCCCCACCCGCCGCATCCCTGACCCTCAGCCCATCCGACGGGCAGCGACGCGCCCGCCTGGCATTTCCCGGTGGCGGCGGCTGCTTCTGCCCGATAACCCGGGGCGGACAGCAGATCACGAAGCCGCCACCACGCCCGGCCAGCGCCGCACGCCGCGGCCACGCTGCCCGGCCCCGGCTGCGCCCCGGCTCCCTCCGTACTACAAAAGCTGCTATTTTTAGTCGGCGGAGCGCGCGGCGTCACAACAGGTTTCCTCACATGTATTTTAAGAGCCATTCAAAGGCAGAGGCAGGCAGCGCGCTCATCCTCGGGGGGAAGAAAAATAACAACAAGAGACAGGGAAAGCATCACCCCGGCAAACACCCAGGGGACCCCCAGCCCCGTGTCCCCGAGGGTGCGGGGGCGCTGCCAGCCCCGTCCCACGGGGGTTCAGCGGTGCCGGCTCCGCACTGGTGCGAGGTGACAGGGAAGCTGTGACGGCGGGGCCGTCGCGCCTCCGCCCCGCGGGGGCTTCGGGGGCCGCTCGGTGGGGGCGGGCGGCGCTCCCCGAGCCCCCTCCCGCTCCCCCACGGCGGGACCGCCGCCGCCCGCCCCTCGCCCCCCGCCGGGCCCCACGTGCGCGCCCGGCCCGGCCCGGCCCGGTGCGAGGGGCGGCGGCACCACGTGCCCGGCGCGGTGGTGACTCAGCACTTTTACCTCCGCCGCCCCGCCCGCCCGCGCCCAACCGGACCCGACCGGACCGAGCGGAACCCGGGCCGGACCCGGACCGAGCCGCCCCTTCCCCCGCGATCGAGCGGCAACGCGCGGCCACCCCCCCTTCCCGGCTCCGACCCACCCCCCCGCCCCCGCCCCCTCCGCGCCGCGCCCGGGCGGCTCCTCACCTGCGTGCCGGCGGGAGCGCCCCGTGGCGGGGGCGGCGGTGGGGGCGGCGGGGGCGCGGGGGCGGCGGCGGGGGCGCTGCGCGGCTCCCTCCTCCCTCCCTGCCAGCGAGTCCCGCGGACAACAACAAGCGCGGGGCGGCCGCCTCCCCCCCGCCGCGCCGCCGACCAACCAGCGCCCCCGCCGCTTCCGGCATGGCGCGTCACCGCGCGCGTCACCGCCCGGCCCGGCCCGCCCGCCGCGTCACCCCGGGACCGCCCGCGCCGTTCATTCATGGGGAAGGGCGCGGGACGGGCGGGGCGCCGCTGCCGGCACGTAGTCGCCCCCCTTCATCTTCATCCCCGTCCTTATTCTCATCCTGGTCCCCATCCCTCCGTCATCTCCATCTTCCTCCCCATCCTCACCCTGATCCTCATTCCTCTATTATTCCCCCTTCATCCCCATCCTCATCCGCGTCTCCTCTACACCACGCCCCGTGCCTCCTCCCCGCTGCGGGGCTCACCCCTCTCCGACAGCTCCCTACCACCCGGATCAGTCCCGATGGCGGGGGCGCAGCGTGGCCGGGGGTCTTGCACGCTCTCACACGGGTGCGTTTCATAGAATCGTGAATGGTTGGTTAGGGAGGGATCTCAAAGCTCATCGCGTTTCAACCCCCCTGCCATGGGCAGGTACACCTTCCACTAGACGAGGTTGCTCCAAACACCATCTAAATTGGCCTTGAACACCTCCAGGGATGTGGCATCCACAACTTTTCTGTGCAACCTGTGCCAATGCCTCACCACCGTCACGGAAAAGATTTCTTCCTGACTCTAATCTATACCCGCTCTTTGTCAATTTAAAGCCATTACCCCTTGTCCTGCCACCACATGCCCTGGTCAAAAGTCCCTCTTTAGCTTTCTTGCAGGCTCTCTTCAGACAAAGATGGCAATAAGATCTCCCTGAAGCCTTTTCATGTCCAGGCTGAGAAATCCCAATTCTCCCCTTTCCTCATAGGAGAGGTGCTCCATCCCTCTAATCAATTTGGTGGCCTCCTCCGGTCTCACTCCAACAGCTCCATGTCCTTCCTCTGCTGAGGACCCCAGAGCTGGACACAGCACTGCAGGCGGGGTCTCACAGAGCAGAGGGGTAGAATCACTTCCCTTGACCTGCTGCCCCCTCTGCTTTTGGTGCAGCCCAGGAAACGGTTGGCTTTCTAGGCTGCAAGCACTTTGTTGGCTCATATCCAGCCTCTCATCCACCAGCACCCCCAAATCCTTGGAAGGGCTGCTCTTGATCTGTCCATCCCCCAATCTGGATTGATACCAGGAGTTACCCTAACCAGGTACAGCACCAGCCCTTTGCCTTGTTGCAGGGCAAATGATGGTGGGGAAATGTATCCTGGGCATCCCAGTGCTCTTGGGAGGACTTGCTTGTTCCTTGGGCTCCTTGAGGTGACCAGCATTGTCATCCACTAGCTCTGGACCAGCCTTTGCCAGCACTGCCTGTCCTGCAGCACCCTGAGCTTTGCAGCAGGGCCAAATCTTGCCCAGGGCTGGATCCTCAACCCAATCTTTGCACTTTGTTCATACAGTTGTGTGAGCTGCTAAACACAGCACCCTGACCCCAATGGTGTGAACATCATTTCAGACCCTGGAGGCATCCAATAATGATGATAATGCATCAAAAAATGTAGTAACACAGGCAATTGACTAAACCAAACTGCCTCCATCTCAGCTGGACTTGTTTTGATTTCTTTGTGTCCATAACAATGTTGGAAGGTCTGTGTCAGCCCGGTGCAGTTTGTGCTTTCCAGCTTTGGGGCCAAATACTGGAGCAGCTCTAAGGGCCATAATTGACATTGTGAGTAAGATCCCATCTCTCCCTGCTCCCTTTGAACAGCACAAGCTGCAAAACACAGGGAGCCTCATATCTGGCACAGCCCTATGGATCTGGGCAGCCAGAGCAAGGTTTAGTGAATGCACCTCCCTGATGTTGAGAAATCCCTATTTATCATTGGAACTGATCTAATGAGGTTGGCTAATGCTCCCAGGTGATGGGTGGCATGAAGCTGCTGTCCAGTGTAGCTGCAACAGCTCTGGCCTTCACCTCTCCCAGATTTGCAGGCACTGGTTGAAATCCTGCACTGGGTGCTGGGACAGGGTGAGCTAAGGGCTAGAGGGCAGATTTTAGCCATCACTGTGGTCTCTGGTCTCTGCTGATGCCTCTGAGGTTTGTCTCCAGATCTCCTTTCTATCCAGGAAGGTTCTAGTGGCTCAGAGAGCCAAGACAAGCAAGGACAAGGATGCTGGGTGTGGGAGCCTTTGGGGCCAGTGATGTCCCCAACACAGCCACCTGCTCCTTGTGCTCTCTCTGAGTGGTGATATCCAAGAGTGGTCAGAGCCATCCTAAATCATCCAGGGTTTATCCCTGAGACATCCACGAGATGGTGGTCCTCAAGGAGGACCACCAGAAGGGATGGGCTGGCTGCATCCTGGACGGGGGTTTCACCCTCTGTGGTGACAGCCCCACACATGGGGCTCACCAGAATTGAGGTATTTCCCCCTGTTTCTGCAACAACACAGGATTTGACAGATCACATATAGCAGGAGGGGAGCGGCTGTGTCACCTGAAATTCTGTTTCTGGATGGATTGCCCTGTTCACAACAGGTTACTTTTCATTTTCATTCCCTGGGGAAAGTACCTCTGCTCCAAAGGTCTGTTTTCATACGCTGCTGAACTTTAGACAGGGTGGCCTTCAACAGTAAACAAGGAGCAGCTCTCCAGTCCCTTGAAAAGTGGGAAAGCCTGTGCAGCACACACACTTGTTAAGCAAATGAAGAGGAGTGCATGGGAGACAGGATGGAAACTTGGATGGAGAAAGATTCTGGGATGTGTGGGGTTTTGTGAGTCTGGCCCAAAACACACCCAGCATCACGATTCTCTGAAGCCACTGAGCAGGGATAAAGTGCTCTCAGCCAATAGGAGGGCACAGAGGTTTAGTCACCTAAACAGAGGTTTAGAACACCCAAATAGAGGTGTTCGTTCTTTGGGTTTTAACACCCTGCCTGCATTAACTGTGGAAAAAACTAAAAAACCCGCTGCTCACCCATGCTCTCAACCCTTGAACAGCAGCGAGCGTAGACACAAATATTAAAAATAAAATTTAAAAAGGCACCCAACGCGGAAGAGCGAGCGGAGGAGGGGCGTGTGGGGATGCGCTGCTACTAGAGAGGCGCGGTAGGAGCCGGCCGAGCCGCTCGTCGGGTGTTTACGGCGGGGCCGGCGGAGCCGCAGCGCCGGGAGCGCTGCCCGCCCGCCGCCCGCTGCCCGCCGCCCGCCGCCACAATGTCAAGAGGAGACACGTGTATGTAAGCGCCGGCACGGCCGGAGCGGGGCCCGCAGGCGGGCGGGGGCTCCCGGGACGCGCCGCTGCCCGTGCCCGCCCGGGGACGCCCCCGCCGTGTGTCCCCCCCCCGGCCGTATGTCTGCCCTCGGCTGTGTGTCCCCCCCGGCTGTTTGTCCCCCGGCCGGCCGGGCACTGCCCCCGGGTGCGTGTGGCCGTGGCGGGCAGAGGGCCCCGGGGTTCGCTGCCAGCCCGGAGCCGGCCGCGCCTGGGGGAGCGGCGGGCGGCTGCACAAGGCGGAGGCGCTGCCGCTCGGGGAGGTTCGCGGCCGGGCCCCGGCGGGTTGAGCCGTGGTGGTGGCCCGAGCTGGGAGAGGGCTGGGGACTAAACGTGTTTGTGGGGGATGGAGGCGTTTTCTGAGCGTTTGCAGGGAGGAGGGTGAGGGGAGCAGGACCTGAGTGAGAGGGAGGAGACGGAGACAAGAAAGTTGTGGCTCTTTTTTAAGATGCTGAGATTGCTGCCTGCAAACTTAACAAGAGCATGGGGGTCTCCTTTGCTCAGAGTATGGGAGGTGTTTGCCTGAGAGGCTGTCAGAATCAGCATTTATCAGTGGAAAACAAAGACTAATGGCATATTCCCAGACATCCCTTGCTCAGCCCTCCTCCGGTCTAAAACCTCTGAGTCAGGGCTTTGGACGATGATGACAGAGGATGCTCGAAGAGGATGCTCAGAGCAGAGGAATGCTCAGAGCAGAGAATGCTCCTCACCTCGGAGCTGCAGCTCTCAGCATCACAGCTCTGTTCCCACAGGAAGAGCAAGCTCGGTTTTGCTTGCACCTTCCAGAAACACTGCAGCCCAATAATTCAGACCTGGGAAAAACTCCTTGAGGGGCCACTGTGCCACCTCCCAAAAGCAAATGGTGCTTTGACCTCTTCACAGAGAGCAGCAGGCACACTTTGACCCTTGGGATTGGTGGACAGTTGGGTGTCAGTGTCTCCCCACATTTAGCAGGCTCAGGACCACCTGACCTTGGCAAAGCCTTCCTTTGCTGAGTTTGCCCGGTGCCTCTTGGCTGAAGGTGCAGATGTGATGCTGCAGGGTGCTGAGGGAGCATGCTCTGCCCAAACCACAGGCATCAGGAGAGGGGAAAGCTGTCCTTGAGGCCTGGGCAAGCTCTCCCCCTCTGTCTCCTTCACCCCTTCCATCCAGCAGCAGGACAATGAAGTCATACCAGAAGCTGACGACAGCACAGCCAGCAGCATGCCAGCTGGAAGAGGAGGGGGCTGCCTCGCTGCCCTCCGGCCATGGGAAGCTGGCCCCGTGGTGGGTGGGCAGCGGGCTGCTGGTGGCCTCTGTTCTGCTGAGCACCATCACTGTCTGGGTGCTGCGGCAAGTGTCGGGGGGCTGGCTCAGACCCACAGCACCCCCAAAATGCCTCGTGGTACCTGAGAGCCATCGCTTTGACTGCTACCCAGAGCGGCGCGTGGTGGTGACCCAGGAGCTCTGCGAAAGCCGAGGGTGCTGCTTCATCCAGAGTCCCCCCCTGGCAGAGGGCAAGCAGGGGGTGCCCTGGTGCTTCTATCCCCCTGACTTCCCCAGCTACACCCTGGAGAGCCTCAACCAGACAGCGCTGGGCGTGGTGGGGCTGCTGGTGCGGAGGGAGAAGGCCTATTACCCCCGGGACATCGAGAGGCTGAGGCTGGATGTGGAGTTTGAGACGGACACACGGCTGCACATCAAGGTGAGCTTCCTGCTGGCTGCCCTCAAGAGCCTGTGACTGTGCTCCTGACCCTTGCACCTGCCATCCTGTAGGGAACCATCCCTTGCTTGGATCAAGTCTGGAATCTGCTGTGCTCCAGGCATGACTGTGTGTAGCCAGTGAGCATCTCCAGCACTTCGCCCTCTTGCTTTGCTCGTCTTTAAAGCCCTTTTTCTCCCTTTTGCAGGTAACAGATGCAGCCAACCCACGCTATGAGGTTCCCCTTGATGTTCCCCGGGTGACGAAGAGAGCAGAAAACCCCATCTACAGTTTGAACTTCTCCTGGGACCCCTTTGGGGTGCTGCTGCAGCGCAAGGCAACAGGGACAGTGCTGTAAGAACCCACCTCATGCTCACACTGTGCCAGGTGGAGAGAAGCTTTTCCCACCCTAGGCAGGCTCCAGCATGATTCCCAAAGGTTTTCTATTAGAAAGCCCATGCTGTGACATCTCCAGCCAGTTATTACCCTTTGTCTTGCATCTTCTGAGCGGTGCTGACATGGGCATGTGGCAGCAGATGGCTTCCTGGCCCTGGGCTGGCCACATGCTTGCTTTGGCCATGGCAGACCTGTGTGGAATCAGCATCTCCCCAAAAACTTCCCAGTGCCCTGATTCCTCCCAGGATGCTACAGAAGGCAAACATTGTGTAGATCCCAGCACATCACCATTAAATGATCTGGTGGCTCAGGAAAAATGTCGGAGAACAGTTGTGGTTTTGCCCTACTCTGCTTTTGGGTTTTCCGTGGCTGTCCAAGCTATAGGGACACCCACAGCTCCAGGCTTTTTGTGGAAAAGGACTGTGGGTGACTTTGCTGTACAGCTTCTGTCACCTCCACAGCTTTGCCCACACTAAGTTGGTGGTAAGCACCACCAAGTCTGGTCAGGGTGTGTTTTGGGATTTTCTTTCCTCCTCTTTCCCATTTGCTGGTGGCTGTGGTCCATTCTGTACTTGTAGCTGCTTATCAGTGACAACAGGCTGAGAAACCCCATGGCCATATCACCTCAGTGGTTATTAATAACCTGGGTGGAAACTTCTGGTGTCAAAGGGAAGGCTCTGCTGTGCTGGGTTGGGCTATGCCTTGTGTCCAGCCAGACCTGAATTTGCTCCTGGGCCAGGGTGTTGGAGGCTGGATGCAGGGTGGGATGTGCTAGACTTCCCCTTGAGATGCTTTGAGAGGGAAGAGATCAGTTATTGATGGGCAAATGGATGCTAATGAGTCCCAGAATCCTCTTTTGACCCTCTCTCTTTCTTGATGTCACCCTGGCAGGCTAAACACCACCGTGGCCCCCTTGATCTTTGCTGACCAGTTTCTCCAGATATCCACATTACTCCCATCCAAATTCCTCTATGGGCTGGGGGAGCACCGTGGCAGCCTCCTGCACAGCCTGGACTGGAACACCCTCACACTGTGGGCCCGTGATGTCGCTCCCACGGTACATCTGCCCCCTCCCCGTGGGGGTGCAGGGGATGAGGGCAGGAGTGCCACTCTCCTGTGCCTTGGACAAACCCTGGGAAAGCATGGCAGGGGTGGGCAGCAGCACTGGGAGAGGCTGATGAGCAGGTATGTGCCAGGATTTCAGAGCAATTGCAAAATGCTCCTGGCACTCCAAGAGCACTGGGTGTTTCCGCTCCACCCTGCTCCTCGTGCAATGTGTTGTGGTGAGGCAGGAGGCTTCCCCCTCACCCAGCCCAGCTCAGTGGCAGCCCCTGAGCTGGAGGAAGAAGCAGCCTCCCATGGCCTTAAGCTCCAAACCTATCCTCATTCCTTGCCTTATGCTCCAGAGGAGTGACAGATGCCTGGTGAGGTGGTGGCAGCATATAAAGCTCAGGATCATTTATTCATCTTCAGTGACATGGGGCTCTCCTGCTTTGCCCTCTTTGCTGTCTTACTGGGCACCTTTCCTTGCAGGAATCCTTCAACCTGTACGGTGCCCACCCCTTCTACCTGGTGATGGAGGAGGGTGGAAATGCTCATGGTGTTTTCCTGCTCAACAGCAACGCCATGGGTAGGTGTCCAGGGGACCCCAGGCCAGCTTGTCCATGGTGGAGGACCTGGCAGATTGGGACAGATGGGAGCTGCTGGAGTGGCTAGTTTGGGACCTTGGGGTGAGAGGAAGCCATAAAAAGGAAAGATGTGGTTTGATGGCTCCGTTATTGAGCACAGCCATCTGTTTCCTGGCTACGGCGAGGCTCTTTAGCAACTGCCGAGCAGTTTAACCACACGCCCAGCTGCCGAGCTGCCATCAGCAAAGCAAGTCCCCTGCATGCAGGTCCAAGCCCATTCCCCTGCTCCAGCAGCAGGGCACGGCTGGGGCACAGCCAGGGGTGCCATCTGTCACCCTCGCTCTTCCCAGCTGTGCTGCGCCAGCTGCGGCCGTGGGACCTGCCCGTGTGAGCCAGCTGATAGCACAGCAGCGCCTGCGGGCTCCTGCCATGCCAGGGACGGCACCAGGACCACCCGTCCCTCCCTGCAGCTGCCTCTTGCAGCCAGCTGGGATGATGCTGCTCACCCCAGGGCTCTGGCAGCTCCAGCTGTGCTCAGCTCTGTTGCCCTGATGCTGCTGAGGAAAAGGCTGCTCCATGTGAGGAGCCCTTCCCAGGAAGGGCCTGGCACCCACGTGCTTGCTTGTACAAGTGGCTCTCAATTCACTTAGGAGGGGATTTCGGGGGAAGAAGCATGAAGGAAAGCACTGCACTGAAGTGCTTAGTCTTGGTCCAGAAGCTGGCACAGATTTGAGATTAAAGAGATTTTCAAGATAGCATAAACCCATGATCTCTCTGGGCTGTGATGATTTAAGCTTCCAGACACCCATATAGCATCTGCTGAGTGGAAGACAGGGATTTCTCTATTCCCCTGAGCATTGCCTGTGGTGCTGCTTAGGCCTCATCATAGGGGCTAAGGTCTGGGGGTTGCTTCCCAATTGTCACTACCTTTTTCTTTTCTCTTCTCTTCTCTTCTCTTCTCTTCTCTTCTCTTCTCTTCTCTTCTCTTCTCTTCTCTTCTCTTCTCTTCCTCTTCCTCTTCCTCTTCCTCTTCCTCTTCCTCTTCCTCTTCCTCTTCCTCTTCCTCTTCCTCTTCCCTTTCTACCTTCCCACTCAAAGAGGTGGCTCTGCAGCCTGCTCCAGGCCTGACCTGGAGGACCATTGGAGGGGTGCTGGATTTTTACATCTTCCTGGGGCCCGATCCCAACATGGTCATCCAGCAGTACCAGCAGGTGATAGGTAAGTGCCCACACCCCAGCACAGCTCTCTGCAGGCACCTCCTTCATGCCCACATCCCTGTCTCACCCCAGCTTCACCACCATCCCCAGCCCTCTCAGCTGGGGAGGGATCAGCATCACCCAGCTGTCCCATCCCCAGCCCTTCCAGCACACTGCAGTCAGTGATCACCTTTTATCCTCCCTCTGCCCTTACCTTCCCATCCATTTGAGATGCTGCTGTCATCTTGGGAAACCCCATCCCTGCTCCCACTGTCCCACTGCAGGTTTCCCAGCCATGCCACCCGTCTGGGCTCTTGGCTTCCACCTCTGCCGCTGGGGCTACGGATCCAGCAATGGGACCTGGCAGACCGTGAGAGCCATGAGGAACTACCAGATCCCCCAGGTAACCCCCAGGCCTGTGGGGCAGGGAGTGCACTCTCCATCACCCATTCCTGAGCCTCTTTCCCGCAGGATGGGCAGTGGAATGACATCGATTACATGGACGGGTACCGGGACTTCACCTTGGATTCCCAGAAGTTTGCCTCCCTGCCCTCCCTGGTGGAAGACCTCCACAAACATGGGCAGCACTACGTTATGATCTTGGTATTCCCCCTCCTCTCCCACTGTGCTGTCTTTGCTGCAGGGATCTCAGACAAGGGCATAATGGATGCTCCTGGTCCCAGCTGGTCATTCCTGGCTCTGGGGATTTTTGTAGGAGGCCAGTTCCCAGTGCTGGTCAGGCAGCTCTAAACTGACTGGAAATCCCCCTAATGCAGGGACCTTGGAGACACAGCCAGGTTCTTGTGCTGTGCTCCTGTCTTTCTGTGGGTACAAGGATGGCCCTGACTCCTGTGAGAGAAGGAATGGAGGAACTGTGGGTCAGGCAGTTTAACTTGTGGGTGCTCAGCTCAGGTGCCCTCGCATCCCCATGAGTGCTGGGGTCTTATGACCTGGCTGTGATGTCCCTTCTTCTCTCTGCAAGGAGTGGGGGCATGGGTTCTGCTTGCTGGAGGCAGTGGAGACCAGCAGGTCCTTGCAGGGGGAAGTTGGATTTCCTCCTCATTGAACTCTGTAGTAGCCCTGTCCATGACCTGACATTTCTTGCATAAGAGCAAGAGTTCTTGTATTTGTCCCCCCTTCCCAAAACACCATAACGGGTCCTGGGGACTTGCAGAAGTGGCATTTTAGAAAACATGCCTGGAAGCGTTGAACACAAGTTTCTCTTCCCCTTGTGGGGAAACAGCCACTGTGTGTGGGCTCTGGCTGACCCTGTCTGGGTTCTCTTCTGTGAATCACACTGGTCTGACCAGGGGAAGGAGCCATGGTCTGCCTGGAGTGGCACTAACCCTCTGCTCCATCCCCAGGATCCTGGCATCAGCAGCACCAGCCCCCAAGGCTCCTACTGGCCTTTTGATGAAGGCTTGAGACGGGGCTTGTTCCTCAACACCACCCAAGGGCAGCCACTCATCGGGCAGGTGAGGAGCTCCAGGGGAAAATCCCAGCCCAGTGGGCTGTGCAACACCACGGTTGGGATTTCATCATAATAGAGGGAAAGCCAAGTGGCCAAGGGACTTCTCTGGGATAATTGCCAGAGCCTGGCTCAGCCCTTGTCCTCTTGTGTGTCACCTCCTGGTGTCTTCACCAGCCCAGGGACCAGCCCCTGCTCAGCAGAGGAGCCTGTGGAAGTCATATGAGCTTAACAGAGTCAGCAGTGCTGCCTAAGGCTGATCATCTGATTTCTCTCCCTTCCTGTTTCTGGGGTGAGGGGAGGTTGTCTGTGATGAGCACTGTGCCTCGAGACCTGCTCTGCAGCTGTTCCCTCCCACTTTGACCCCTCTGGCTGTTTTCTCCCACCTGCTCTCTCTTGCTGTTTCCAAGGAGGGAGCTTTTGATGTAGCCTGAAAACACAGGGGAAAATGAATTGGCTAAAATTCCTGGAATGAGGCAAAGCACAGAGAAATCATGGCTTTTCTCTGACATGTTCTTGGTGAGGTGGTATCAGACCTTGTGCAAGTGGGGACAGAGCAGCTCCATCAGCTGCCACTGCCCACAGCCTGTGGAGACTCCTCAGCACCTGGTACTCCTGGTACCATGGAGGTAGGAGGGATGCTGTGTGTGTGTAGCACCCAGGACTCGAAGCATTGGCTGGGTTTATCTTCTGTCTCATTGCCTGTTTCACCCCCAGTTGAAATCCCTGGCATGCTGTGGTACCCTGTTCCCCATGGTGGCTCCCCACAAATCACCTGCTCGCTGAACCCATGGATTTGTGGTGTCTCCACAGGTCTGGCCTGGTTTCACTGCCTTTGCAGACTTCTCCAACCCAGACACACACCAGTGGTGGCTGGAGAACCTGCAGCACTTCCACGCCCACGTGCCCTTTGACGGCCTCTGGATCGTAAGTCCTTCCTTGCCCATGGGTTGCTCCCTGCCAGCAGCTCAGCTCATCCTGGTGTGTGTCCTGGCAGGACTGTCCCTCAAATGCAGCTTTTCCAGGTCTACCACTAATCCCAAAACCACACACCTGAAATTGCAGCGCACTTTTCTTTGCTTAGGACATGAATGAGCCATCCAACTTCATGGATGGGTCTGAAGATGGCTGCCCTCCAGGAGAGTTGGACAACCCACCCTACACTCCAGGTGAGGAGGGAGATGAGATACAAGGCTGTGCTCGTAGGTACTGTGTGCTTTGAGATGGCTGCCAACTTTGTAGTGAAGGAAAACCATTTCTAAGACACACTGTGTCTCTTTTACATGCTGAATGCCTCCATCCCTTCCTTCATGTGCCAGTATCCATGTCTAAGCCATGCACACTTGTTAGGGCCATGTCAGGGTGCAGAATGGGGCCATTTGCATGAACTTTTGGCTCTGGGTTGGCAGTGACAGCTTCCTGTGGGAGGGCTGACCCAGAGCCAGCAAGTGTGGGGAGTCCATATCCCCTGCACCCCAACTGAGTCCATCTGGGCTCTCCCTCCTGGCAGCCGTGCTGGGCGATTCCCTCTCTGCAAAGACGGTGTGTGCCTCAGCAAAGCAGAAAGTCTCAGTGCACTACAACCTCCACAACCTCTATGGGCTGATGGAAGCCAAAGCCACAGCAAGGTACCTGAGCATCCCACTTCCTGACAGCCTGGGGATGGGTTGGGACAAAATCCTTCTCAGAGCTGAGTAGGAAAAGGATGGGGATTTGAGTGTGGTCTGAAGTGGAGAAGCTCTGACTGCTCACAGCTTCTGTGATGGGAATAACCCAGAAGAGGGGAGCTGACACTGCTCTGGGAGGAATGGGTGAATGAGGCTGGAAGCCTTTGCCATACTGTTCAGACTGACTTTCCACCCCTCTGCCAGGGGGCTGGAATTTTCCCTCAGCTGTTGTGGAACAAGGCAAACCCCTGGCAGGCTGCTCTTACCTTCTGTCCCCAGCTCTGCTGTTATTTTTCAGCGCCTTGATCAAGATCCGGGGGAAGCGCCCCTTCCTCATCTCCCGCTCCACCTTCCCCAGCCAGGGCCGCTACTCGGGACACTGGCTGGGTGACAACCGGAGCCAGTGGAAGGACATGCATTACTCAATCCCAGGTGGGTGGCACAGAGCCCCTGCCAGCACTCCTAGAGCTCTCTGCTGGCTTGGAGGTGTCTCCAAAACTGTGCCCTGCTGACTGTCCCTGCCCTCAGGGCTGCTGAGCTTCAGCCTCTTTGGCATCCCTCTGGTCGGGGCAGACATCTGCGGTTTCTCAGGCAGCACCTCGGAGGAGCTGTGCACCCGCTGGATGCAGCTCGGGGCCTTCTACCCCTTCACCCGCAACCACAACACCCAGAACGAGAAGGTCCAGGGCAGTGTGCCCAGGGGGAGGCATCCTAGGGCTGGGATGTGGGATGGGGGATACAGGATATGGGGTGTGGGATGGGGGATGCAGGATATGGGATGTAGAATGGAGGATGCAGGATATGGGATGTAGAATGGGGGATGCAGGATATGGGATGTCAGATGCAGGATATGGGATGTAGAATGGAGGATGCAGGATATGGAATGTGGAATGGGGGATGCAGAAGGTGGGGTTAGGGGTAGAACAGCTGCTGACTGCCCGTGTCTCCCCCAGGCCCAGGACCCAACAGTGTTCAGCCCCGCAGCCAGGACAGCCATGAAGGACGTGCTGCTGACTCGCTATTCCCTCCTGCCCTTCCTCTACACCCTTTTCCACCGTGCCCACCTGCAGGGGGACACCGTAGCCCGGCCCCTGTTCTTTGAGTAAGGCCATCCCCACCAGGAGCTGGGGAGATGCTGGGGCTGAACCAGGGAGATCCAGCAGCGTCTCCATCCTACTGCAGATTCCCTTGGGATGAGGCCACGTGGGAGCTGGACAGGCAGTTCCTGTGGGGCCGGAGCCTGCTGGTAACACCAGTGCTGGAGCCTGGGGTGGACTCAGTCACAGGTTATGTCCCCCAGGGCACGTGGTACGACTTCTACACGGTGAGGAGCATCACGGCATTTGGCCGAGGGCTGGGTGATCCCTGCTTGGCCCTCTTGGGGCTGTGGGTGGGAAGGCCTGGCTGAGCCCAGTGTGCCCTAATGTAGGGAGGGTTGGGGATGGCTGCCCTGCAGACTCATGCCTGAGCTCTGGTCCCTCACACTCATGTCTCTCGCTGCCTGCCCAGGGCTCCTCAGTGAACAGCAGTGGGGAGATGTTGAAGATGTCAGCCCCTCTGGAGCACCTCAACCTGCACATCCGGGAAGGTTCCATCCTGCCCACCCAGGTGAGTGCCCACCCATCACCTCCCTGGGTGCTGTCCACAGTGTGTGTGTATCCCAGCACCTCAGCTCCTGGACCCAGTGGTCATGGCCCTACAGAACCCATTTCTTTGAACCCCAGAAACCAGGAACCACCACAGAGGCGACCCGAGGGAACCCCCTGCGTCTCATCGTGGCCTTGTCCTCAGATGCCACTGCCTGGGGTGACCTTTTTTGGGATGATGGCGAGAGCCTGGACACCTTTGAGAAGGGCAACTACTCCTATGTGATGTTCAATGTCACACAGGTGGGATGTGGGGAGGGCAGGACTGGGGGGTCCCATGGTACCTGGTCACCTTGAGCTCATGCTGTCCCCTCCTACAGAACATCTTCACCTCCACCGTCCTCCATGCCAGCACTGAGGCCACCAAGGTCACTGTTGGCACACTGAGCATCTTTGGGGTGCAGAAGCCGCCCAGCAAGGTCCTCCTGAATGGCCAGGAGAAGCCCTTTTCCTACCTGGACAACCAGGTATGGCCCCATTTCAGAGTGTCCTTTGCTGGGTGGGGGCCCCCATCCTGAGGGTCTCAACTCCTCATCATCCAGGGTCACAGTGTGACCAAAGAGGGGGGGTGAGGACTCTGTGTGGCTCTCCTGCCATGCCAGGGTTTAGGGGAAAGCATCCTCCCATTTCCCTTCTGTCAGGGCTGTACCCCAAAAGGTCTTCTCTCCCCCCACAGGTTCTCAACGTGAGTGACCTTGGCATAAGCCTCAGCCAGGGCTTCTCCCTGCAGTGGCTGTGAGCAGGGGGCTGTAGGGTCACCCCACCTCGCCAGGACACCCTGCTGGGAGATGGTGCCACGGAGGGGGCACTGGGGACTGTCACCTGCTGCTGCTCGTCCCCCTCCTGCACAGCTGGGGACAGGGGGTGTGGGATGGGGGCTTGTATGCTGGATGCTCCCTGCATGGTCCTGGGTGGGTGGGTGCTGTGGGTGGAGGTGCGGGTCCCTGCTGTCCCCACTGCAATAAAGGCATGTGGAGAACTTGTCCTGGGAGCGTGATGTGGGGACAGAAGGGGTGGCATGGGGGAGAAGGGGTGGGCAGCCAGTTGCTGCTGTTTTAGTCCTTGACCTCGGTTCTCCTGACTCCATCACCCTGATTTCAGCTGCTCAGTTTTAGCCCCAATTCCAGCCCTACATCCACCCCTCCAACTTCGGGCACTACTTTCAGCTCCCCAATTTCAGCCCCTGATTTCAGCCTCCAATCCCACCTTCTCGATTCCCCTCTTTGATCCCAGATCCCCCAATCACAGAATCATTTAAGCTGGAAAAGACCTCCAAGATCAAGTCCAGCTGTGGACTAATCACTTTTTCACACACCATGGCGCTGAGTGCCACGTCCTGTCATTTCTTGAGCACCTCCAGGGACGGTGACTCCATCACCACCCTGGGCAGCCCATCCCAATATGTAATCCCCCTTTCCCTGAAGAAATTCCTCCTGATATCTGGTTTATCACGCCCTGGTGCTGCCTGAGACTATGTCCTCTGGTCGTGCTGCTAGCGGCATGGGAGAAGGAACGGATCAAGCACCAGAGAACATCTTTTCTTGAGAAGATGTTGACATATTCCGCATCTCGCAGCCTCTCTGACCTCGGGGCCCCCCGGAGCCCCCCGATCCCCCGGCGGTGCAGTTCTCCTCCCGCCCGCCAGACGGCGCTGCCCAGCGGGGCGGGCCGGGCCGGGCGGCGCCGCTGCGGCGGTTCCGGTTCCGTGTGGCCGCGGCCATCGGTCGGTCCCGGCTGTTGGTCCCCGGTGTCTGTCTGTCCGTCCCGGCTGCCGCTCAGTCCGTTCCTGGGCCGGTGCTCGGCGGCGCCATGAACCGGCCGAAGGCGGCGGCCGTGCGGCGGCCCAGCGCCGTGCCCAAGCCCTCCGGTGAGTCCCGCGGGGCCGGGCGGGCGCTGTGGCTCACTGTCGCTGGCTGTGGCTGTCGCTCACTGTCCCTCACTGTCGCTCACTGTCGCTGTGTCTCCCCTCGCAGCGCACCCGCCGCCCGGAGACTTCATCGCGCTGGGCTCCAAGGGGCAGAGCGGCGAGGGCAAGGCCGCCGTCACGCTGCTGAAGCCGGCGCCTCCCGGGCTGCCCTCGGAGCGCAAGCGGGACGCGGCCGCCGCCTTGGCGGGCCCGGCGGGGCTGCCCGGGCTGACCAAGCGGCCCAAGCTCTCCTCCACGCCGCCCCTCAGCGCCCTGGGACGCCTGGCAGAGGCGGCCGTGGCGGAGAAAAGAGCCATCTCGCCCTCCATCAAGGAGCCGTCTGTCATCCCCATCGAAGGTGAGGCCTCGCTGCGCTCCTGCCGTCCCACGGAAGCCTCGGGGGAAACTTCTCCTTTCTCTGGAGTCTCATCCCAGGAGTCGTTCTTGAAGCCCACACTGCAATTATGTGCTGTCCTAGAGGGTTTCCTTCCCTGGATATGGGGCTGAAGTCAAGGTTTTCTCTTCTGTTGGCACTGGGTTGTGTTCATTCTGTCTGACAGCTGTTCAGTAGCTGTATGTGAAATACTCCTTTGAGGAGATCTCAAAGTCTGGATTGTGGTATTTTATTCACGTACTTCTTTAGCACACTCTGGGTCTGGTTGTTGCCTTTTGAATTGTCATTCCATTTCTGATGTTGGATATATTTGCAGAGGAGTGTGCTAGCATGGAAAAACAATGAAGGGGCATTTTCAGTTGTGAAATAGATCTTTTAATGGCAATTGAGTAGGGAAAAGCTGTTGCAGGGGCTAAAAGTGAGCTGGTCTGTGCTTTGCTGTCCCTTGTGACTGGTCCTGCAGCACCTCAGGGTGGTCATTTGGCATGAGGGTAAATGCTGATGCCTGTGTGTTGGTGGTTGCAGTGGTCCCCACGGTGCTGCTGGATGAGATTGAGGCAGCAGAGGCAGAAGGCAACGATGACCGTATTGAGGGGGTGCTGTGTGGAGCTGTGAAGCAGCTGAAGATGAACAGAGCCAAACCTGACACCACTCTCTACCTGAGCCTTATGTACCTGGCAAAAATCAAACCCAACATATTTGCCACTGAAGGTGTTATCGAGGTGAGGACTCACAAAGTCACTGACGGATCATTCCTGCCAAACTGTGAGCAGAGTTGCACTTTCTCTGAGGCCAGAGCATGGTCTGCATGGCTTTGTAAATACCAGAGCTCTGTGGCTAGCTGCTGCAATTTGTATTTCTCTTTCTGCACCTTCCCTGCATGCTTTATCAATAGATGAATAGTTTGGTTATTTTATTATTTGTGGATGTTATTCCAGGCACTGTGCAGCCTACTCCGAAGGGATGCCTCCATCAATTTCAAAGCCAAAGGGAATAGTCTTGTGTCTGTCTTGGCATGCAACCTTCTCATGGCGGCCTATGAAGAGGATGAGAACTGGCCAGAGATCTTTGTCAAGGTTGGTGAACTGAGGGGGCTTCTGCTGGACTGGGCAGTCGTGGGCAGACTGGGTTGGGAAATGTGGATGTTTTGGAGTAGGAGAGCAGCACAGGATTTATTACAGCTGTAGGGAAGGGGGTGGCTAGTATTGTCTTGTCTGCTGTGGGAATGTAGCTGGAGGAGGCAGAAATTGGAGTCTGGGCCCATAATTTTAAAGAAAAATCTCCATGGGTTTCTGGAATTTAGCCTCCATTACCTTTTGCTGTCTTATCTCTGGTCTTTTCTGAGATATCTTTGAGAGTCTGTATTGATGTAAGTGTTGCAGAGACTCCTTGCTTTCTCTTTGGTATGTTGGGATTAAAATAGCTCATTAACTTAAAAAGCTAACCAGCTTCTATATTTTGATGGCAGAAGTTGTTGTAAAGTCTTTCTTGAGAAGGTGCCCAGTAGAGCTTGGGATGTGGTGGTCTCTATTTTTGCTCTTATGTGATCATCTAGTCTGGTTTTCATCCATGCACTGGTTAGGCTAGTTTCCTACTATATTGGAAATTCATAAAAACTCACAAATACTCCTTTGATTAACCCTGTGAAAATGGACTGTGCTCCCTGCTGCAGGTGTACATCGAGGACTCCCTTGGGGAGCGCATCTGGGTGGACAGCCCTCACTGCAAGACATTTGTGGATAACATCCAGACAGCTTTTAACACCAAGATGCCTCCTAAGACCATGCTCTTGCATGGAGAAGTTGGACGTAGTGGAGGGGACCTTAGTGCTGGTAAGAAGATATTTGGGAACCAGGAGCAAAGGTTTAGGGAGAGCATGGAACCTGCAGTGCTTACTGACTTGTGAGAAGTTTGATATTAGATGGATTCACATAGACCAGGCTTTGAGTTCCAGGCATTGCTTTTCTTCTTTCTGGGGCTTTCTCATGTCCGGGGGATGTTTGAAGGTAGTGAAAAATGGACCTGTATGGGATGCAGTGTGAGAGGCTGTGGTCCTGCTGAAAGGGATCCTTGAAAGAAGCTGAGCAAACCAGAGCACAAGTGATTGATCTCTAGGGAGAGGAGCTGTGTGCTGTGTGCAGTGATTGACCTCTAGGAAGAAGAGTTGTCTCATGGAATGTGCTGTGTCCTGGTCTCTCTTAGGGAGTAGCCCACACCCTTCCATGACAGAGGAGGAGGACAGCCAGAGTGAGCTGCTGATTGCAGAGGAGAAAATGAGCCCAGAGCAGGCAGGCCAGCTCATGCCCAGGTACAGTGCCTCTTCCCCTCCTTACACAGTCATGTGCAGGTGCATCTGTAGATGTGTCTGTGCTCACCCACCCTGCAGAGCTGTGGCAGGAAGCTCCTCTGTGCTCCTGTAGCATCTGCAGGGGGATGTTGATAAAGATAAAGCTGGTGCCAAGAGAAAAGAGGGGATTTTCTTGGTTTGCAAGTCCTACCACAAACAAGAAAGAGTGCTGATCTCCGGACTGGCTTTTGTGGAAATGAGTAAAGTTGAATTTGTGTGGCCCAGGTATGAAGACCTTGCAGAGAGTGTGGAGGAGTATGTGCTGGACATGCTGCGGGACCAGCTGAACCGGCGCCAGCCCATGGACAATGTCTCCAGGAACCTCCTGCGCCTGCTGACAGCAACCTGCGGCTACAAAGAGGTGCGCCAGATGGCTGTGCAGAGGCTGGAGATGTGGCTGCAGAACCCAAAGGTAAGGAGAGGAGCTGCTGAAGTACAGCCCTGGTCTGCAATCCAGCCAGGAGGGCTGCATGCTGTACTCCAGTTATGTTTCTGGGCTGTAATGGCGAGTGGCTGGAGTCTTTCTGCTCTTTTTCTGCAGTTGACCAAGCCAGCTCAGGACTTGCTGATGTCAGTGTGTATGAACTGTAACACACACAGCTCAGAGGACATGGAAGTTATCTCCAACCTGATCAAAATCCGTCTCAAGCCAAAAGTCCTTCTCAACCACTACATGCTGTGTGTCAGGTGAGTGACTGGGTCTGTGACAGGAAGGGAAGGCACTGTGGGAGACATGCCCAGGGACTTGACAGTCTCAATGTCTCTGCACAGTGGTTTTAAATACCAGCTTGGGACATGGAGTGTCTTGTGCTCATTTAAATGAATTTCATTGTCCTAGAAATCTTTCAGTAGTCCTTTGATATTATCCTTTGATATGCCCTGTTCTACCCTTTTCACTTTTGTGTGCTAAATACTTCAAGGAGAGACAAAGTGTCCAGCTGCAATGAAATGTCAATTCAGGTATCCCTCGTCTTCCCTTGCAGAGAGCTGCTGAATGCACACAGGGATAATCTGGGCACCACCATTAAGTTTGTGATTTTCAATGAACTATCAAATGCAAGAAATCCCAACAACATGCAGATCCTGTATACTGTGCTTCAGCACAGCTCAGAGCAAGCTCCAAAGGTAGGTGCAGTGTCTTGGATGACTGATGGTAACCCCAGACCCCACCTGACAGATTTAGTTGTTTTGAGGCTCAGGTGAGTCTTTTCACAGACAGCTGTCTGATATTTATCATACTATTTTGAAATTATATGATTATTCTTGGTAGGAATAAACATTAGTGGGCTTTTTCTAACTCCCACATTCTGGGTGATATTGCAGTTCCATGAGAGAAACATTGTTACAGCTCCCCAGGGGTCTGAAGGATGGGATACCTCCAGCATGGTTTCCTTCTGTCTCTTCATTTTGTGGATGCAGACCCATTACAGTGCCCTGACAGTTTTCTCTCTGTGTGGCCCCAGTACCTGGCAATGGTGTTCCAGGACCTGTTGACCACCAAGGACGATTACCTGCGAGCGTCACGGGCCCTGCTGAGAGAGATCATCAAGCAGACAAAGCATGAGATCAACTTCCAGGCCTTTTGCCTGGGTCTCATGCAGGAAAGGAAGGAGGCCCTGTATGCAGAGATGGAATTCAAGGTACCATTCCCAACCCTTGTGCTGCTGGAGGTGCCAGCAATGCTCTGAGCTCTTTTGTGTCTGCTTTCCTGGCCGTTCTTCCTTTTGCTCTTTGGTGTCTGAGTCACTATTTGTGTGTCTCATAGCAGCACTGCCATATCTCATTTCCAAACATCCACGTTCATCCTTTTTGATGACAAAACACTTCCAGAAGGCAGCGCTGGCTGTTGCTATTCAACTCTTTTTTTTTTCTTTTCTATTTTAAGGAGCGGTTTGTCATCCACATAACCGACCTGCTAGCTGTCTCCATGATGCTTGGTATCACAGCCCAGGTGAAGGAGGCTGGAATTGCTTGGGACAAAGGAGAGAAAAAGAGTAAGCAGAAGCACCTAGGTTCCCTCTGAGGATGAGCATTTTAGTAGATATCTGCCACTGATGTTGGGAGAACATCTGCTAGGGTTGGGAGCCTGCTGTCATCCTGGGGCTGACAGAGATTGGGGATGTGGCATTTGCATTGCCAGTGCATCTTGGATCTATGGAAGCAGTGGCTGAGAGGCTGGGGAGAGGGAGCTGTGGGTGGAGGGGCCTCAGGCCTGAAGGGGCAGCTGTAAGGATTAAGGGGCTGGGAAGGCAGGCCTTTGGTGTGGCACTAACGTGACTGCCCATGTGCCTTCTTCTCACAAAACTAATCCATTTGTGCTTTGTGTTGGGGGTTTTGCTGCAGCACGTGTCAGAAAGCAAAGAACATGTTCTGTCAGAGCTGGGGGACTCAAGTCCTTCTCATATTCTCCTCTGGCTCCCCTTCTCTAGGGGAAGGTGTCCTTGCCTGTGGTGCAGGAATTGGAACAAAATGATCTTTAAGGTTCCTTCCAACTCAAACCATTCTGTGATTTGCTGTTGATGCCTCAGAGTCCTGTTTACTGTCTTGAAACCACCACACTTTTGATGAGGCCCATGTGTGTATTTTGTGCCCTGACTGTTTTTCAGACCTGGAAGTGCTGCGCTCTTTCCAGAACCAGATTGCTGCTATCCAGCGTGATGCTGTCTGGTGGCTCCATACAGTTGTTCCATCTATCAGCAAGCTGGCTCCAAAGGACTATGTGCACTGGTGAGAGTCAGCCTTGTCATGTCTGTGCATAGCCAGTCCCTTCCCCAACACTGATATATTATGAAAAGCCAGGTATACACCAGGATTTGGTTAGATTTCTCTCCCATTTTCAGACAGGGAGCAGAAACAGTTTTAGCAGGGACTGTCTCCCTCTCTGAAACTTCTTCAGATGCATTCTCGTACCAGAAATATATGATAGTGGAAAATATTTCTGATTTATATTACTCAGGTCCACTCCATAGGGGATTTTTAGCTATCTGACCGAACAAATTCCCTTTGGACTCCTTGTTGTTTTTTTGTTTGACATCCTTTTTAAGACTCTGTGGCTGAGGGCTCCATAGATCATTCTGTCTTCTGGAGGACAGGTGGTATCCTGGGGTCTTGACACACACAAGGCATTACTGAGGCAATTCAAGCCAGAATTAATAGTAAGCAACACAGGTTACTGGAAGTATAAAAGTCCAGAGCCCATATTGATTGCATAGTCCTCTCTGTTCTGAATCATGTTGTTACTGTTGGTAGACTCACTTATCTGAGGGGGCTCCTTCATGTGCACGTTGGGAAGCTTTAGCAGGATTTGAGGGAGACTGGGCTGTTGTATGTATTCTTAAGCCTCACAGATGGTGTTTACTGTCCTCTTCATCTCTACAGCCTCCACAAGGTGCTCTTCACAGAACAGCCAGAAACCTACTATAAATGGGACAACTGGCCCCCTGAGAGTGACCGCAAGTGAGTGCGTGCCCCTCCTGTGGTGGGTGCAGGTGGGGAGCTGCTCCAGCTGGAGGCAGAGGAATGGCTGTTTTCTGGTGATCCTTATATAGCTCTGTGTTAGAAAGGCTTGGAACTGTGCTCAGATTTTCTTCATCTGTTACACTGCCATAAAACTGGAGGGTGTTGTTCCACTCTCCATCTGTTCTTCTTCCTCCTTCATTCCTGTTCCCTGTGCCAAGCCGTTCTGTATCTTGACACTGTAGTTGTAAGGAGAGCAGGCCCACAGTGTGTGGGTAACTGGGGTAATGTTAGGGAGCTCAGACTCAAGGTGGCTGAACCATAGAGGTACTAGGCACTGCAAATGATACTCAGATAATAATTTGTTTCAAATAGTTGCATTTGGAGCTGGAGATCAGGGAAAGAAGCTGTGATGTATCTTCTGCTCAGATACGTTGTAAGGTCTGTGGAGGGTTCCAGAAGCCCTCACACTGCTGTCCAAGGTGTGATGGATGTCTCGTGTCTCCTGCAGCTTCTTCCTTCGGCTGTGCTCCGAGGTGCCCATCCTGGAGGACACGCTGATGCGCATCCTGGTGATCGGGCTGTCGCGGGACCTGCCCCTGGGCCCCGCCGATGCCATGGAGCTCGCCGACCACTTGGTGAAGAGGGCTGCAGCTGTGCAAGCAGATGGTGAGGCTGCACAAGCTCCCACCAGCAAGTGCTGGCTTCTGTCTCTACGTCCTCCTATTGCCACCCAGGGCTGAGACAGCTCCTACCACCTACCAAAGAGCCTTTGCATCACTTAAAGCATATTTTAGTCGTGATGGCTAAACATTTGGCTCAAAGCCAGCTGTGCTGCTGTTGCTTTCTCACTAGAGAAGCTTCTTATTTTTTCTTACTGTTTCTCTCTGTTACTAATCTTGTATTGTGGAGTGTTTGGGAAATTATTGGTTGTGTGGAGAATGAAGGACTGTGAACAACCACCCAGAGTTTTGAGTCAGCATATTTAAATTCAATTTAGTCCTTTGTACATACTGTAAAATGAAATTTATAGGCTATGCAAAAATGGAAGGATTGGAAGTTAAATTAATTAACCAATTGTGTGCTCTTTTCAAGTCCATTATTGGGACACTTACAGAATAGCAGTTACAAAAGCAATCTTTACTCTTACTCCTTTTATGAATTCATTTAGCATTTGTCTAAATTCCTGCATTGCTGGTAAATACATCCATTCAGCTGAGCTGTATGTGTTTGTGGCAGAATTGAGGGTGTTGTCAGAGTTTGCTTCTTAAGCATCTTACATGCTCTTAGTGCTGACTGGTTAATGGCAAAGAGTCCTTGTAGAAGGATCTAGACTTTGCTTGCTTTGTTGCTGTTCAGTATCCTCTCAAAATGTGTCCAGCTTCTCATATAGGATTTTAAATCCTGCACCATTTCATATATTGGAAGACTCAGAATTAGAGTGAAAACTTGCAGCAAAGTTGAAATGCATTTCTAGTTCTTCTGAGCCCCAAAAGTTTTGAGCAGATTGTTGCTTACCTGAAGGAGTGTATCCAAGTTCTGAAAAAGTTACAAGTATCATATTGGATGCATTTGGGAAACAAAGTACCCTTAAGAATTTAAACCAGATTGCTACTGAAAAGCTCCATATCCTTATATATTGACTTAAAGGATTTTTTAAGTGTTGTTGCTCTTTAAGTGTTGATTTTTAGTTTTTGTAATATCACAAGAGCAAGCCCACAATAACATAGTTGCTTGAAGTAAAATTTTTTTATACTGTGCTGCTTTTCTTGAAGGACTTTGAGGCAGGTAGACAGGTCAATAACTTGTTCAGTCTTTTCTTCTCCTCCAGATGTTGAGGTCCTGAGGGTAGAAAGAATCCAGCTGATCGATGCAGTCTTAAATCTGTGCACTTATCACCATCCAGAGAATATCCAGCTACCTCCAGGGTAAGACTTATCACATAGATAATCTTGCTGTGATCTAGCTCACTTTCACCTTGTGACTAACATTCCAGCTCACAGATTTTAAGATGCTTTTCTGTATTAAAATTTGTAGTAACAGAATGACAAGGATTTTCAGGGTCATGTTCAGGTGGATATTTCTCTAGGGCAATCAAGACCCGAGTCATGGAATGTACTTTGGTCTGCAAGCACTGACCTTTCTGCCCTAGAAATCTTCAGCCGAATCCTGCTTTCCCTCCTGAAAGGATTTTTATGTGGGTGTGGGTGTCTTTTTGTTGGGAAGAGCACTGAACTGTCATGACTGAATCTAAACAGTGCATGATTAAGGAGAAAAGAAGACTTGAGATGGGCTTAAGGAAGCAAACTTGACCACTTATCTCTATTGATGGCTTTTGCAGGTACCAGCCTCCAAATCTAGCTATTTCTACTCTCTACTGGAAAGCTTGGCCTCTCCTGCTAGTAGTGGCTGCATTCAATCCTGAAAATATTGGTGAGTTTGGACATTTCTCAGGATGCCAGTTCTGCTGCAAAAATTGGCTAAAGTGCTTTCTACAGAAGTCTGGTTGCTTGTGTGCAAGGCCTGTGCTGGGTTGGTGAGGTAACTGCACTTAAATAACTGTGTATCCCCTGTGGGTGAAAAATGTGTGCAGCTGGGATTTGGACTAGCATGTGGCTGGAGTTGCCTTGTTTGTGCTCTGAGTGTTAGGAGCTGTTCTCAAGTAAGCTTGTGTTTCCCCACCTTGCAATGTGTTAGAGTATATTTAAAAACTCTATTTTTTTCCTGTATTCCTTACTGTTCTTCTCTGTTGCAGGTCTGGCTGCATGGGAGGAGTACCCCTCTCTAAAGATGCTCATGGAAATGGTCATGACCAAGTTAGTATGATTAAATCCCTATGTATATCAAACAGACCACTGAAAACACACATTTCTGAATTAAGTTTGTGGCATGCAACTCCTTCCTTTCCAGTGGGACTTGTGTAAAATCAACTGGCATCAACACTGCAGTTGGAGTGGGAAAAGTGCCTTCCCTCGACAAGAATATTATAAGCAAGGGATTAAAGCTGAGAAAAAGGGGGAGGGGGATGACTGCTGTGCCTTGCTGAGAAGGTCTCAGTCTCCTGGCTCCACTGAGAAACTACTTGGTTTTTTCTACGTTGTCTGTCAGAGCTGAGGTTCTCTGTTCTTTCTGACTGTGGTTCTTGAATTTTGAATAGAACAAGATAAGAATTTCCTTTTTTTAAAACTTATTTTCTCAGTAATTATTCCTATCCTCAATGTACCTTGACGGATGAGGAGACACGCACAGAGATGATTAATCGTGAACTTCAAATCTCCCAGAGAGAAAAACAGGAGATTCTTGCATTTGAGGGTCATCTGGCAGCTGCATCCACAAAACAAACAATTACAGAAAGCAGCAGCCTGTTGCTGTCCCAGCTGACAAGTCTGGACCCTCAGTAAGTAGTCTTCTGCATTCTACTATCATTATGAAATCCTAGTTAACAAGTCAGGAAACCCTGCTTCTCCACAGGGTGGTTGATGTGGGGAAGAAGAACCCTGTGGTGTGGTAGCCCATGGGATCACATAATCATAGAATGGTTTTGGTTGGAAGATCATCTGGTTCCAGCCTGCCTGCCACCTTCCTATAAACCCCTCATGCACTGCAGGACTGAGTGATCCTCCTCACATCAGAGTAGAGGTCTGTCAGCCTGTAACTTGCTGTTTCTGTGACAGGGGCCCCCCTCGCAGACCTCCACCACATGTCCTGGAGCAGGTGAAAAGCCTGAACCAGTCTCTTCGCTTGGGCCACCTTCTGTGTCGCAGTCGCCACCCTGACTTTCTTCTCAACATCATCCAAAGACAGGTGAGCTGTGGTGGGACTGGATCCTTTGCCTCTGAAACTTGAGCAGAGTGAGAGGCAAAAGGAAGCTAAGTGAGATTCAGGGGAAGGTGGTTTGCTGATCAGGAATTAACTGATCAGTGTGCTGCTCTGATCTATGTTCTATGTTCTGTGATCTGTGTTCTAACTGATCTATGATCTATGTTCTGCTGACCGTGTTACTCTCATCCTTCCCAGGCCTCATCGCAGTCAATGCCATGGCTGGCAGATCTGGTTCAGTCCAGTGAGGGCTCCTTGGATGTCCTGCCTGTGCAGTGTCTTTGTGAGTTCCTGCTTCATGATGCTGCTGATGAATCGACCTCAGGTGAAGAAGAAGAGGAGGGTGAGAGTAAGGACCAGCGTGCCAAGAAACGCCAGGTGAGCATTCTCTTGGGAATCCTTTCTGTTACCTACTTTCTGTGCATCCCAGATTTGATTTCACTGGACAGACCAACTTATCACTCCACAGAGACAACAGAAACAAAGGCAGTTGCTTGGACGCTTGCAAGACTTGCTGTTGGGACCCAAAGCAGATGAACAGACAACCTGTGAGGTGCTTGACTACTTCCTGCGGCGCCTGAGCTCCTCCCAGGTGGCTTCCAGGGTCCTGGCCATGAAGGTGAGCAGAATGAAAATCGTCTTGACTATGGTCTGTCTGAAGCCCAGGACAGAGCCCTAGGTTATCTTGAGTCCAGAGCAAGGACAGTGAAATTGTTCCATGTCACCCTCCTTCAGTGACTTGTCTCAATCTCCAGACCCCATCAAATACACTTCTGCTCCCTGCTGCTCAGAGGTTATTGTTCAACAGCTAAGTTGTACTGAAGATAGAGCTGGATTTTACTGTGTTTCCTGTGGAGTTCAGGTGTAGGCTCAGGAGATTGTGTGCCATGTGGAGTAATTGGCAGAGGCTGTTGTTTGTGAGTGAGTGCCTGGTTCTCTGGAGCATAGACAAGGCAAAGAGAATTGCAGGAAGCCTCACAAAGATCATGCTCAGACTGAAACTTCAAGCAGGGTATCTGTCAAGAAAACGCATTATATGAGATGAAACCTATTGTGTGCTGTATTTGGGTCCTTCTGTGATGTTTGAAGCATGTTTCTGTTAAATTCACTAGTATGAAGCTAGCAGTCCAGCTGCGGCTTCATATGCAACAGCTGTATGTGTGTGACTTGTGCAGGGCCTGTCCTTGGTGCTGTCAGAAGGAGGGATGCGTGATGGGGAGGAGAAGGATCACCCCATGGAAGAAGACTCTGGTGATTCTGAGCTGCTGCAGGGATATCAGTGGCTGCTGAGAGACCTCCCAAGGCTGCCACTCTTTGACAGTGTGAGAGCCACAACAGCTCTGGCCTTGCAGCAGGTGGGTGGAAGCAGCTGAAGGAAGCAGTGTCAGGGTTGTTCTCTTTCTAGTAGTGCTGAAACAGATCTAAACAAACTGGATCTGGCTGTGATATTGTTAATGTTTATGTGCTTGCAGAAGAATTTTGCTTATGCTGGTGCTTGTTTTCATTAAATCCTGATTTCTAATGAAAGGAGTTCTCATTCCAGGCCATCCACATGGAGACAGATCCTCAGACCATCAGTGCTTACCTGGTGTACCTCTCCCAGCACGCCCCAGTGGAGGAACAGGGACAGCACAACGACCTTGCTCTGGTGAGAGGAGGGATTGTTTGGGGACACATGGCATGTCCCAGGACAGGGGTAGGCATGGGACTTGCTATACCACCAGGATGAGTTCTAGGGAGTGTGTTACTCTGAGAACTGCATGTTTGTGTCTGTGCATGGGTTGAAAGGCAAACCTGTGTCTTTGGTTTTATAATGAAATGGTAATCAGAGCAATAAGCTCTGGTGCAGCAGCCCATCAGCTGGAATGGGGAATGCAAGAATGGCTAGTGTTTTGATGGAAATCCCACCACCTGGCAATGTTTCATAAATAAGCAGGTGCTAAACCTGCAGTCATATATGTTTGGGGAGAGAATGGGAAGTCAGGACTTCAGTGGTGGGATATGTACTCCCCTATAACCAATACTAGAGTTCTGGGTTGATTTGTTTGTGTGAGTTTTTTTCTTTTTAGAAAAGCTTTTGGTGATATTTTTTTTATTATGATTTTTTTCTTTTTTCTCCCTGGGTACTTTTTTTGTTGCTTTTAAGACTCATGTGGTGATATTGCCTCTGTTTGGATACACAGAGGAGATTGAATGATAAGTGTCAGGAGATCTTTTTCTTCAGAGTCAAGCTATGTAAAGACTTATTTTGTAATGGGGGTGCATCAGAATGCATCTGTGCTCCACTGGGACACTGTAAGATGAATGCAAAGCAGCAGCCTTTTCCCTCCTGTGTCAGTTCTACTCTTGACTCCACAAGCTGATCTCCAGAGTGGTGTGTACTGGGCTGATGATGGGAGCTGGAGAACATGGTGCAGTGAAACAGTGGGACCTGGCTGTGCTTTGCAGTGAAGACCTCCCGGATGTTTTCTCCCTGCAGGATGTCGCCCGACTGATCGTGGAGCGCTCCACCATCATGTCCCACCTGTTCTCCAAGCTGTCCTACAGTGCTGAGTCAGATGCAGTGCTCGTGGCTCTGCTCTCCATCTTCTCCCGCTACATCAAGCGCATGCGGCAGAGCAAGGAGGGCGAGGAGGTGTACAGCTGGGTGAGTGCCTCCTGCCTTGCCCCAGCAGCTCACAGACACTGGGCAGGCTAACAGAACAGAAGCCCTTAATGGATTACTCAATTTGAATAAACCAAGTCCAGCTCAAGAATTCCCTGATCTGAAAATAATTGGATTGTGACATACTATCAGAGCCAAGCCTATGTGTTTGTAGAATGTCTTTTTAACTTTTCCCCAGTTATCTTTTGTGGCCACTGTTGGAGATGATGGGAACTATGGTCTGACTAAATTTGTCCATTCTCATGTTTTCCTTCCTTTCCCCACCTTTGCTCACCCTGTCTTATCCTGCCTTTTTCCAGTCAGAGTCCCAGGATCAGGTGTTCCTTCGCTGGACTAGTGGGGAAACAGCCACCATGCACATCCTTGTGGTCCATGCCATGGTTATTCTCCTGACACTGGGGCCACCTCAAGGTCAGTGAAGTATGCTCAGATTATTTTGGGGGGTAACGGTCAATACAGAATGGCTTTTCTCTATCTGCTGTCTCCTAACAGGTCAGACTGGTGTTAATCCTATCCACAGGCTTGACCCTTGCAGTACATGTTTGTAGCTGTAAGATTTATCAGAATATTGCTGCAAAGAGTGAAGGATTTGCAGGTTGATTTATTTTTCTTTTTGTTTTCTGCAGACAGCAGGAAATGCCAAAACAATGGTGTGTTCTGGTGTATTGATAGAGAGGGGCAGGGCATTCTAGATGCTTGTGAACATGGGAAATAATTTTTTATCCACTCTTAAGCAGGGGATGGTGATTTTTACACCTTACTGGATATATGGTTCCCTGAGAAAAAGCCCCTTCCTACTGCTTTTCTGGTTGACACCTCGGAGGAGGCCCTGCTGCTCCCCGACTGGCTGAAGCTGCGGATGATCCGCTCCGAGGTCCCACGGCTCGTGGATGCAGGTGAGCCTGTGCCATGTCTGTTGGTGTTTCAAACCCTGCTGAAAGGAAGGGGAGAGGCTTCCTTGCTCAAGTGTGCCCAGCCATCCTATTTGGATGCCTTTGGATGTAGCCATCTGTCACTATTACTTTTAAAGTAGGGGATTGAGTCTGAATGGATATTCCCCTTTCTGTGTATTTTAAAGGAATGGGAGACTCTGAATTGAGGTCCCATCTCTTTTACAACAATTCAGATGGAACTAAGCTATGCAATCACCAGACAACAGGCACAGCACTGTGGAAAGCTGTGCCTAAAGGATGTAAGCTAAACCTCTGGTTGTTCTGGTCCTTGTACCACTCATCAGTGCTCTCTTTCTTCTTGGTATTCAGAGCTTTCATCCCATTTTACTAATTAAATGACAGCTGTCTATAGCCAGTGATTGAATTATTCAATAATTCCTGCCTGCAGCCATCAAGAGATAGGGTGGAAGTTATTTTTTAATACGAATTATTGCATTACTGAGGTTCTAATAAAATTAAACAGAAGATCAGATTAGCCAGTGAGTGAATTAACTGGAAGATGCAATAAGGCAGCAATGATTTGCAGAGGAAAGAAAATATAGTAGGCAGCTGTCAGACTTCTGGCTTTAGGCTCTCTGCAGCTCTGTCATTAATGTGTCACTGTTAGTCCAGACAAAAGCATAAAGATCAGATAATAAAGATGATCCTCAGTGTTTGTCTATTGCAGCCCTGCAGGACCTGGAGCCACAGCAGCTGCTTCTCTTTGTTCAGTCCTTTGGAATCCCAGTTTCCAGCATGAGCAAACTTCTGCAGTACCTGGATCAGGCAGTATCTCATGACCCACAGACACTGGAGCAGAACATCATGGACAAAAGTAAGAGTTACAGAGGAGGCTGACTAGGCATTTAACTTTTTCTTGAACTGTTTCCATGAGTATCTCCTGTGACTTTCTTGGAAGAATCCGAGCTAGTTCAGCAAACTTTGTGCACAGGCTGCTTTGGCAGCTTGTTGTCACTGTAGACACCTGGGTGGCCCTTGGCTGTATTTCCCAAAATTGAGGAGGATTTTTTTGGATTGGAATGTACAGAGTCAAAAAGTACTTTGGAAGATACTTTGTAAAGGAAACAAAGCTTTCAAGGCATCATGTTTACAAAGTCTGTGGGAACAGCAGATTCTCTTGTCTGTAGGAGCTGTACAAACAGCCAATTCTGTCCTGCTTTAATGAAGAGGGAAAGATGATGATGTGCTCTTATTTCCTTCTTTTTTCAGACTACATGGCTCATCTTGTGGAGGTTCAACATGAGAGAGGAGCAACAGGAGGCCAGACTTTCCACTCCCTGCTTACTGCCTCCTTACCAGCCCGCCGAGGTACTGCCCAGGATAGCCTAAATATCAAAGTCATCTTCTAAACTTCCCTCCTTTGTTGCTGTTGAGAGGAACAGGCAGAGATGTCTTAAAAAGCAGGCATGTTGTTATAAACCAGCAAGATGCAGTTAGACACCAGTCCTTTGCTAGAGATTTTTTGCTTCTGGCAAAGAGAGAAATTCCAGTATTTTTGGAGTTTATTACAGTGACTTTTTCTGAGTCATATGGAAAAGTAGGTCTTCCTTAGAATTAAGAGAAAAGCTGCTGAATTTCTCAGTGCTTGGAGGCTGTAAAGCTGAAGGTGATCTGGTGTTGGGGCTCCAGATGCTATCTACCATAACAGCATTTTCCTTTCTTTCCTTTTATTCCTCTTGCAGACAGTGCTGAGACTGCAAGGTCAAAATCTAGTCCTGAAAACTCTCAAAGTCAGAGTCGGATCCGGGCCTTGAGCCAGGTCCGTGTGCTGGGCCCAGAAGATGATCTGGCAGGCATCTTGCTGCAGGTACTGTCATAACCTCCAGCTGAGTAGCTGCTTCCCTGCAGCAGCTTTACAAAATCCATTTCTCTTATACTTGCATCTTGTGACTCCTTATCCTGCAGTGTTTGCAGGCAATAAATATGAAAGCTCTGATGCAATGAGGCTGTGCCATTACAGCCTGGTAGAGTTGATACTGGCAGGAATTTTCTCTTGTAGTTGGAACGTGATGTGGCTTTTGATCATGCCTGGTACTGTCAGTACCTACTAGCATGTCGCTGTCTCTGCACCTTGTTTGTTCTGTGCATAGTGCCTTTCCTCTCAGCAGTGGAGGCAGGATTTGTGAAATGCTCATAGGGCCCTGGCAGCAAAGCTGTGTGCAAACAGCATTTGTACTCTGGCTTGTCTGCTTACAGAGCTTCCCTCCCTCCATTGACTCCAGAAGGAGCCTACAGGGAATTAATTGGCCAAGTCGGTTGTTGGTGTTTGGGTAGTAGGATTCCCCTGCAGTGTCAGTGTGGATAATCGTGTTGGGGTTGCAGAGATGCTGCTTATGTTCATGTGCCAGGCACTAGAATATAGAAAAAGCTGTATCAGAAGGTTCCCGTGAGGCTACAGTCTGTATAACTGTACAAGGTAAATCACTCCTCAGCCTCGGGGTGTTCATGGTACAGCAAGCCTTTCATTGTCAGTCATAAATGTACTCCCTGTTGTATCTCCCCAGCTCTTCCCACTGACCCCGGACCCGCGGTGGCAGAACTCCAGCCTGCGGCCACTGGCCCTGACACTGCAGCAGTCGCTGGGGCAGGAGCTGGCCCACATCCGCCAAGGGGCCACGCCGGAGAGCGGGGTCACAGCCAGCGGGGCCACGGCCAGCGGGGCCACGGCCAGCGGGGTCACGGCCAATGGGGCCACAGCCAGTGGAGTCACAGCCAGCGGGGTCACAGCCAGTGGGGTCACGGCACGACTACTGCAGGCCGTGGCTGCACTGCTCAACTCCACGCATGGCGGTGCCCTGGTCATGGCCATGCACCGCCACCACTTCATCTCCTGCCCACTCATGCGCCAGCTCTACCAGTACCACGTGAGTGCCTTGGGAGCATTTCATAAAGAGGCGTGAGGGAGAAATGGGAGATCTGCAGGGCATCTGCTCTGCTGTGTGCACACTTTGTAATGCTCAGCTCAGGCTGCCTGGTCGTGGGCATCTGGATGCAGGCTGGCTGCATTAGGCTGGCACTGTTGAGATTACCTGCAGAGTTAGTGCACCTTACCCAGCCTGGTAACCATTTTTTGGATTTAAAACTGTAGGTCTCTGCTGGCTTTGGAATCTGTAGATCTGTGCTGTTCTGTAGCGTTGGACATGTCTTGCAAGCCAAGGCATTTGTAGACAGTTTGAGAGCTGAAGTCTAATTCATAGAGTCATAAAATGGTTTGGGTTGAAAGGGACCTTAAAGATCATCTAGCTCCAATTCCCCTGACATGGGCAGGGGCACCTTTCACTAGACCAGGTTGCTCCAAGCCCATCCTACCTGGCTTTGAACACTTACAGGGATGGGGAGTCCAGAACCTCTGGGCAACCTCTGCCAATGCCTCACCACCCTAACTGTAAAGAATTTCTTCCCAGCGTGCCGTGCCACAGGACACTGCCTTCTCCTCGCTCTTCTTCAAAGTGCTGATGCAGATGCTGCAGTGGCTGGAGAACCCTGCTGTGGAAGATGGTCCCCTGCGAGCTCAGCTGAAGGCCTTTGCTGTGCAATACTCCTCAAGGCACAGGATCAGTGATGGTACTGGCACTGGGCAGCTTATGGGACTCAGAGGGGACAAAGTGGGACAAGAAAGAGACAAAACTGCACCTGGAGCAGGAAGTGTCATGGCAGTCTTTTAGACAGGTGTCATAAGGAGTTACAAAATAGCACATTGTGCTGCAGAAGCTCTTTGAAGTTGTGAACAAGTGTCTTAGCTTTGGGGGCTTGCTGTAGACACCTGGTAACATCTCACCAAGCACAGCAGATCTCTCAGGGAAAACTTAAAATTTCTCAGGCCAGGAATTCTGTGTGAGCTATAGTTTTGGAAGATGAGCATGCAGGGATGCCTCTCACAAGGAACAAGGTCGCATTATGACTTACAGAGTTGTTTATCATCTGCCATCCCTTGGGAGCAGGAGTCTAACCAAGAGCTTGGGCATGGAAATGGGTTTGTGGTTATAGAGCTGCTTCTTAGCCACATGTCCCTGTAACAAGCTGTCAAGGGTTCTGGTGGCCATAAGTGGCAGTAGAATGTATATTTGTATGTTTGAGTAGTTGTGCCCTGGAGCCACATGGGGAATCTGTAGGAGGGAAGTCTGATGTGGGGGTTGGCTTGTCCCTGTGATGCCAGTGCTGTCATTTTGTTACAGTTCGAGGTGGCTTCTTGCACCTCACAGAAGCTCTTTCTTTCCGTCGTGACCTGGACTTGATCAGCTCCACAGTCTGTGCCATCATTGCAACCCTGAAATCAGGAGAGAAGTGTAATGTGGAGCCAGAGCTCATCAGCAAAGGTATGGATGTCCTTCTCCTCTCCTTTGCAGCAGCAGCTTGAACTTCCAGCCCAGCAAGGCAGTGCCTAGTGTGCAGGCTGTGGGAATCTGCCTTCTCCTGGATAAGAAAATGTGAACTGATCTAAGCTTGGCCCTGTCTTGTATCACCTCCTTTCCCCCACCGTATGTGGGTTTATAAACTGTGATCTGGGACTCAGATTAAGTCTCTAAGCAAACTGTTGGTTTCCCCTAACAAAAATAAATTGAAGCCTCCTATCCCAGATAAAAATGGCTTCCCTCTTCCTCACTGAGCCTGGCTATCAGGAATAATACTTGCAGGGTTCCATACCTTTCACCACACCCTGGAGTTAATGAGTGGCATCTTTCTCCCTCTGCTAGTCCTTCAAGGTCTGATTGAAACCCACTCTCCATACCTGGAGGAACTCCTGACTGTCCTCTTCTCAGCTACTGTTGAGACCACTGCCAGGTGTCCTGCCATGAAACCAATTGCTGTGGTATGCTCCTTGTTGCTCCAGGACAAAGAAGAAACCCCAGTAAAGAAGGAGGTGGAGAGCTGCAGGTGAGCCAAGGCGGTGATGGGAATTCACAGGTAGGTCTGGGTGCATGGTATCACCAGTGACACTGGCCTTGCTTTGTCCACAGTGCTGAATCAGCTTGGCCAGGGCCTGCCTCTGGCCTTCTCAATGACTGGCTGGAGATGCTGGACCCAGAGGTCATCAGCAGCTGCCCTGATCTACAGCAGAAACTACTGTTCTCCTGGAACAAAGTAAGAGTTGTTGGGTAGAGGGACTGCTGTGCTGAAACAACTTTCTGGGGTACTGACCTGCACCTGGAAACAGGGAAGGGCTAGTTTTATGTTTTGCCACAGGGTACTTGTAGGAGTTCCAAAGCAGTACAGGCAAACTAGGAGGACAGTTCTGTGCAAAGCTCACATTTGTCAGTGCAGGGCTTATGTTTCCTCTTATCTTTATATTTCCTCAGCTTTGTTCTTTTAAGGACTTCAAAGTGCTTTGCAGACACAGCACAGTCCAATAACAACCCAGCCAGCTGTGTTTTCATTGGTATTTTTGCAGACAGATCAATAGCTTGCCCAAAGTGCCATGCCAAAGTTAAGGCTGAAACTGAATTTCACATCTGATGCCATGTTCTCTCAGAAAGTGCTGCCCTAAATCCTCGTGCTGTCTGCCTGTTTGCCCTCCTGGGTTATCATCCTTCTCCAGTAAACATGGCATGTCCTGCAGCCACCTTGCTACCAGGACCTGTTCATTACATCTCTTCCTCTCTTGGTGCCTCCAGGCAGGGTCCCAGGTGCCCTCCTTCCGCCCATACCTCTTGGCTCTTCTGACTCACCAGTCCAGCTGGACCACACTGCACCAGTGCATCAGGCTTCTGCTTGGCAGGAACAGGGAGCAAAGGTGAGTCTTGTTTGGCCTAGCCAAGGGATTGAGTTGGGCAACTCTGTCTGAGAAGAACAAGACCTGCCATGTTCATGATGTGTCTGCCAGGGGTCAGCCAAGAATAGACTTTGTGAGAAGGATGCAGATTTCAGTCTTGCTGATTTGTGTACCTTGATATAAATATTACCTACTGTTTGGTGGAAGCAGCACATAAAGATTTGGCTGTGTTCTAAACAGGAAGTGCTAATTGTGGGTAATCCATCTTGCATTGCCCTTGTTGGTAGTCTTTATGAACACAGGGCTTGCAGGATGGCTTGGATTGCAAACTGAGGACTGTCTCTGTACCTAGGCAGGCTCTGATGGATCTTTTGGTTGTACTAAACTCCATTTCCAGTCTTTTTTCTAACCCTTTCATGGCATCAGCCTCCCAGTTTTGATCTCTGCAGCAGCCCTAGCTCTGAGCTTCTGGACACAGCTTTCAAATACTGAAGTTCCAGTGTAGTAGTATTGTTACATTTATGGACCAGGACATGCTAAACACTAATAACAGCAATACTTCTAAAACTGGTAGTATTTCAGTTTATTATTTTTTTCTTAATTCCTTGCTCAAAATTTAATTACTTTCTCAGTTCAAGGTAACTGCTGTGATAGGGACAGTAAGGTCATTGGTCTGATTGTACCAACTGTTTGTGTTGATGACCAGCTCCTGGCTTTGGTGTAAGGCTCCATGTAGCCCCCACACTTGCTGAATGCCATTTGTTCTGTTCTGTACCCTGTGCTGTGCTTATTGCAACAACTATTTAGTCATAATCTGGGAACAGAACCAACCCCCTTCTTGGGACTTAATAGGTCCTATTTTTACATTTGCAGATGTTTCTTTCTTCACAGCACTCATCGTGTTTAGTGATGCTTCCATGTGTTTGTGTGCTGCCCTAGGGTTGTGTTGACTGTAATTGCAAATCTGTCTCCTTTTGTCTTCTGGCAGGTTTGACCCAACTGCATCCTTGGATTTCTTGTGGGCCTGTATTCACATTCCTCGGATCTGGCAGGGAAGGGACCAGAGAACTCCTCAGGTATTGGTTCAGTTCTTCCAAGATTCCTATCTGGATGGAGTGAGAGGCAATGTTTTCAGAGTGTCTGATTTTTCCATGGCCAAGAGGTGGCTGGAGTGATTCAGGTGCAGTGTGCCAAGTTTGCTGCCTGTACCTCAGCTGATTACTTAGTTGCTCTGCTGTTACATATTACAGTGGCAGTTTAGAGTCCAGAAAGCTGATAGAAACACATAAAGGTTGCCCACTTGGCATTTCCCCTGCAACAGTTGCCACAATATCTGGTAAAGGCACAAGACTGGAGTGGCAAGCAAGCTAAAACTCAGCATGGGCTAATTGCCATTTTACAAAGAGGAGGCTATGTCTCTTCTTCACAGAACTGGTGACTGAATTATGCTTTCTGACCCATCACACATGCTGAGATGGAAGGAAATTAAGAAGTAGAGGAGGGGTAAAGAGGTTCTATTTGGGGCTGTGATTCTTTCAGAGCTCTAGATATGGGGCCATTCTTAAGTCTGGTTCTAAGTTTCCATTCCAGTCAGGGAGGATGTGACAAGAAGGAACTAAGGATCTTGGGATTTGGTGTGGAATAATTTGGGGTGTTCTCTTGCCTTACAGAAGCGCCGTGAGGAATTTGTGCTCCACCTGAAGGCATCAGAACTGATCAGCATGGTGGAGCTGATCCTGGCTGAAGCAGAGACCAGATACCAGAACACTGACGAGGCCTCCTGCACACTCATCCAGTCTCGACTGCCGTTGTTGCTCAGTTGTTCTCATGGAGACCTTGAGAACATCAAAAAAGTGACAGAATATTTGACCAACTGCATTCAGCAGTGGGGAAGCAGGTGAGGGTGCAAATGAGGAGCATTGTCTGCTGGAATTGTAGCTCTTGGGCACAGGCAGGCAGGTAATGCTGAGACTTGCCAGTATGTCTCCATTAATAATGTCATGTTCCAGAGCCTATATGAAAGTGCACACTATCCTCCCAAGGTCTGGGGGAATAACAAGTGGTTTTAAGTGGTACTCAGCCCAGGAAGCTGACTTCAAAAGTGAAATTTAAGGACCTTCTTGCTTTTAGGACTTCAGAATGAAATTCTTGACATGCTTAAGGCTTTTTCTTTTGTTCTTTAAGGCAGTGGTTATTTTTGATTACTAGTTCCTAACGTGGGATTTCTTGTCTACTCATCCCTTGAGTCACTGCTTGTAATACATCCTGCTTCTGACTTGCTTTCAAAGCTGAATGGAGACCAAATTGTTTCCTAACAGCTATTTTAAGACTGTGGAAAGAACAGGAAGATGATGTTTTTGTGGCAGTGAAAGGAACTGACCTAATTCCAGCCTTGCTTATGGTGATATTAGGAATGATTCTGAGTGACTGTTGCTTTCTACTGCCTCCCAGTACAGACTATTCCAGGGATTTCCAGGGGTTCCAGGTGTGTAGAGAACATGCTGGTTAGTCTGAATAGTTGTGGTTCTGGCTTTTTTTCCAATTGGGATGGGGCTGACTGTGAGTACCACATGCAGGAACTCTGCACTGGAGATGTAAGCAGAGCTTTCTTCTCCTGTGCCCTTTGAACTGCAGTTTTCTAACTCCAAATGGCCTTGTGATGGATCCCCATAGACTGTGGCTGGATCTGTGTAGAAAGTGAATGATTTGAGCTGTTCAAAAGAAGCAAAGACTTAAAAAACACTGTTTAAGATTATTGATGTCTTTGTTTTCACATGCTCTGTTTATCACATGCAGGAAGGGTGTTACTAATCTGATGGGTCTTGGATGTTTGCTGGTTGAACTAATGTAGTGTCCAGTGGCTGACCTCTCCCTTTCTCCTTTAGCTCTGTGGGGAAATGCTGCCAGGACCTTCTGCTGCAGATGTACCTGCAACTACCTGAGCTCCTTGTGCCTATGCCTGAGATGCTTCTTACCAGTGAAGGAGCCAGAGACAGCAGCACTTGCAAGGTAAAGTTAGAGGCATGGGAAGGCCCCTTTTCAGTTGTGTATGCACAATGAATGCTACCTTGATGCCCAGTTTAGAAGGTGAGGGCTGGCAAAAGCTTCCTGGGTGACTTTGGTTTCTTTATTTTGCTTTTCTGCTACCCCATCCCTGCCTGCACTCTCCCGAGCAGAGAGTTCTGGTGTGGTTTATTTGCAGTGTCCTTCTATAGAATAGTATAAGCTCCACAAGCTTCTGTGTGCCAAAGGCTTCTGTAAGGCACAAGTGTGCAAGCATCTGATCCTGCTTTGATGTCTGTAGGGACTGTGGACTTCAGATCCCATGCCAGCTGGAACACTGCATCTGCTCACAGATTCTACCTGAAAATAATTTCTGTTAACCCCCCTGTGTAGCTGGAAAGGAATTGGGAAACACTGCTGGAGAGCCAGGGGCTGGTTTATGCATTAAACTTCTTAACAGTTTGCTCATTATTTTTCTTGCAGCTTGATGCCCTGGTTCACAGATTCATTAACCTCCTCGCAGACACCAGTGACTCCAAGTCATCCGAAAGCCGCGTGTGGGATGCCAATATGGCCTGCAGGAAGCTGGCTGTGGCTCATCCCATCCTCCTCCTTAGGTACCTCTCTCCCCCTGTGTGTGGCTGGGGCTTATTGAAAAGCATCCACCCTTGTCCTAGAAAGGGAACAAACTTGCAGCAATCACAATGGTGGTGAGAGAATTCACCTTCATGTACTGAAGTCAGGAGAAAAGGCAGCAAAGTTACATCTTTAACAATGAGGCAACACCTTGTGTCTGTCAGGAAGTAATCTTGGAATTGGAGACTAGGGAACAGAGTATGGGTGGGAAATGGGGCATGCTGAGTCTATCCATACAGGGATCAAGACAAGAACTCTGAGAGAGGCTAAGGATTTTGCCTTCCAGGAACTGAGGTAACATGTACCTTTGAAATTTTCTTGTTTGGTGTTTCAGGCACTTGCCAATGATTGCAGCACTGCTGCACGGCCGTGTTCACCTCAATTTCCAGGAATTCAGGCAGCAGAACCACTTGACCTTCTTCATCCATGTCCTGGGGATCCTGGAGCTGCTCCAGCCGCAGGTGTTCCAGAACGAGCACCAGGCGGCACTCTGGGACTGTCTCCTGTCCTTCATCCGTCTGCTGCTGGTAGGAAAATCCCTGCTTCCCTCCCTGTGCCGGCTGCTGGCCACTAGATGGGGAAGCTCCTGTAACAGAGGGCCAACCTTGGTGCTTCTGATTTGAAGGGAAAGCCTTCCTAAATGCCTAAGAACAAAAAAGTGCATTAAGTACCTTGGAGAGCTTGAAGAAGAGGCAGCAGATCAAGAAACGGCTCGCTGGTACCCAGAGGAGCAGGATGGGGCAGTGCATTGCTGCTGTTTTTTGGTTAACTCTCACCTTCTTGATCCTTTCCCAGAACTACAGAAAATCCTCACGGCACCTGGCTGCCTTCATCAGCAAGTTTGTGCAGTTTATCCACAAGTACATCACGTGCAATGCCCAGGCAGCTGTCTCCTTCTTGCAGAAGCACTCGGATCCACTCCAGTAAGCTTCCTTATACCTGTTAGCCCATGCACAGTCAGATTGCCAGGAGCTAATCAGACAGAAAACAGCAAGAGGATGTGACAGAGTAGCTGCTAATATGGCACTTTTTTACCCTTGGCTCCCTTAAGTCACCACTGAAATGAGCAGCATATCTCTTCTTTATAGGTGAAAACTGAGCCCAAGGAAGTCACATAATGACTTTAACTCACATAATGGCCTAAATTTTATATTGAGGTATTATAGTGCCCTGCAGCCTTTCCAGAGAGGCAGCTGGAGAGTCTTTCCCCAGAGCAGTGGCTACAGGGTCCCACCTACAGATATGTGGGGAAAGTGCATTTGAGTTGCAGTTATGAAGAAAGGAAAAATCTTGTTTCTGCTTCTGAGAAGCACTTTGTTTCAGTGTGCATACATGTGCTCATGCCCTTATTGCCATTGAAAGCCAAACACACCACCTCTTTTTCCCAGTGACCTGTCATCAGACAACAGTGACCTAGCAATGCTGAAGTCCCTCCTGGCTGGGCTGAGTCTGCCTAGTAAGAGTGGCATCTTGGACAGGGGCTCTGACGAAGAGAAGGATGGTGAGTCTGAGTGGGAGGCGAGTTATTCCAGCTGGTAAACCTGCAGTCTGTTTTGGAGAATAGGTGTTTTTGTGGGGTGTGTACTGTGCTTGTTCTTGTAACAGCTCAATGTGTTTAGAGTGGAGAATGGCACTTGTATGCTCAGCAGTTGGGAATCAGTGTTTGGGATGGGTTAATTTGTTTTCCTGCCAGTGGTATCACTACTGGAGCAGAACAGCTCTTAACAAGGGTGAGTTTCCTGCTTGTGGATTTTGCCCTTTTAATCCACACTTAAGGACTGACCTGTTGGGGGGACTCCAAGGGTCCATCTAGTCTTCCACTGCTGACAGCTTGCACAGCTTGCATGGGAAAATTATTCAATATTAAAAGAGCTTGCAAAGTTTCCTCCTTAGTGTCAGCTGAGGGGGTTACAGGAGGTGCACTGAGATTAGAGACAGTGTGAGACAATTGTATCTCAGCATTGCTGGTGGCTCATGATACACCACTGCCCTGGTGGGGAATCCTGGCCAGTCCAGAGGCTGTCAGGAGTGCCCTGCTCTGTCTCTCTCCCCCAGATGAAGCAGCTGCTGGCTCTCTCCCCCTGGTCAGCGTGTCCCTCTTCACTCCCCTCACGCCGGCTGAAATGGCCCCGTATATGAAGAGGCTCTCCAGAGGCCAGACAGTGGAGGGTGAGTGAGGACCTGCTGTGCAAAGACACAGGGCAAATGCAGACGTTTGTCAACCTTGTTACTTATCTGTCAGCAGCAGCCTGGTTTCCTGTTGCAATCTTGTGTTTGGAAGTCACCAGCAGTTAGGATGTTGTTCCATTTTTGGATTAACTTGTCCATAGCCTCCTGTGATTCTATGACAGAGGCTTCCTATGATTCTATTATCACTTAGCTCAGCAGTACTTCAATGGCCCTTTTAGGCCATTTGAGATTGGCCCTTCTGGGCCATTTGATGGCCCCTTTGGGGCTCTTCAAGGATCTTCAAGCATTTTGGGAGACAGTATGAGTAAATCAAGGAATGCTGCAGTTCAAGCCAGGTCTGAAGTGCTGATAGGAATGAAATACCAAACTGATGAGAAGCAGGATTTGCTAGAAATCCCCAAATGGCCTTCATGGAAGAAAACCATGTTAATCTGACATATGGGAACAATAATCTCCAAAGGTCTTCTGAAATTACAGGTGTCCTGTGTTCAAACCTAAGTTGTGACAGTTTTCCTTCTAAGGCAGAATAGGACAAAAAAGTCCTGCCTGTACCCTGTTTTTTAAAGAGACATTCTGAAGGTCTTTATTTACAGAAAAAGGTGTTCTGAAACAGAAACCTCTCATCCATTGCATTCCTTCCTCTGCCTAGGCAGGTTGGAATGTGTTGATCTGGCACATCCCTGGTCTTCTCCTGTCTGAAGAACTGCCTTTATTACACTACCTCTGTGTGCAAGTGGGAAAACTTGATGGCTTGGGAGATTTGTTTTGTGGGGAAAAAGAAAAGATTCTTTGCTGGATCAGTGAATTTCAGTCACCTTTTCAACCTGTGTCTTCTCCCAGACATCCTGGAGGTGCTGACAGACATTGATGAGATGTCCAGGCGGAGGCCAGAAATTCTTGCCTTTTTTGCTGTGAGTATTGGTGTGTCAAGCTGCCACTGGAAGGAATTCTTCTCACCAGAGTCTGTTGCACAGCCAGCTTAAGCACTACCCTTCCTCTGCTTTTTGGGTGGTTGTTGCAGCACCTTAGGAGAAAAATGTCCTCATTTAGCCCTGCTGAGGGCAGACAGTATTTCCCTCCATTGCATACTGCCTCAGCTATCATCTGCTGTATGTCAGAGGAAGAATTAAACCTCTGTCCTCTTCCCAGGGCCAGGAGAGAACAGAACAGCTCTGTTGAATAAGCTGGAAACTAGGGAAAACTCAGCTGTCCCACATGAAATAAGATTACAGAAGGGTACTTTAAAGTATTCAAAACCAGGATAATCTGTCTTACAAAGAGGGATTTCTGGGGTCAGCCAGTACCTGCTGGATTTGTGTTGGGCTGGATTGGTGTGGAGGGGGAGTAATGCCAGTCTGAGGAGTTTGTGCTCCCTGAATGGCCCCGTGATCCACATTTGTCCATCTTTCAGACAAACCTGCAGAAGCTGATGAGTTCATCAGAGGATTCCTGTCGAAACCTGGCCTTCAGCCTGGCTTTGCGCTCCATCCAGAACAACCCTAGGTGAGCACTTAACTGGAACTGAGGCTCTGCTGGCTGATCTGGGGCTGTACTGACCCTGCCATGTTTCACTCCCAGCATTGCTGCAGATTTCCTGCCCACCTACATGTACTGCCTGGGCAGCCGAGACTTCGAGGTGGTGCAGACAGCGCTGAGGAACCTGCCTGAATACACCCTCCTTTGCCAAGGTACCTGGAGATCAGCCACCTTTGGGCCGTGATTGGCCTCACAAGGGTCAGAGCTGGGGTGCTGTGCTCCCCTGGGAAGTTGCCATGGATTGCTGTTGCTTAGACTAGACTGTCAATACCAATAGTAGCTTTGGGCTGAGCTTCACAAGGGGGATTTGTCATAGAGACAAGGGAGATTTCCTTGAAGCAGATTTGCTCTCTTATGGTTTTCTCTGAGTTGTGACCTCTCACATGATCACAAAGCCACAGAGCTGTTAGAGGGGGGATTGTACCAAGTTCTTATGGAAGGGGAGATTTCTCAAATGCTCACCCAGTGGTTGTTGGTGGATTGCTCTTGCACATGGAGCCCTGGGGCCATTCCTCACTCTGCCTTTCCCTTTCCCAGAACATGCAGCAGTGCTGTTGCACAGGGCCTTCCTGGTGGGCATGTATGGCCAGATCGACACCAGCTCTCAGATCTCAGAGGCCTTGAAGATTCTGCATATGGAGGCCATGATATGAACATGTGGTTCTGGGAGTTCCACTTCCAGAGGAATTAATTTAACGGATTCATCAGCTGCATTACAACCCTGTAAGGAGAACAGTGTCTTGCAACCCATGTGCTGGAGGATCAAAGAGGTGATATGGCAGGCCAAACTGTGCTGGAAAAGAAGGTGCTGACTGAAGATCAGAAAAGGGCAAGGATCAATCTGGCTGGCTGAGATGCCATTATTGTGGGAGAAAAATCTCCTAAACCTTGTGCCAAACAGGGACCACTTCCTTCTTGGGGTCTTGGGGCAGCGGCTGTTGGTTTGTTGTTTGGGGTTTTTCGTCTCTCCAAGAAGGCAGAGCTGCTGGGAGAGCAGAAGGGAGTGAGTGATGGCCCTTGCAACTGAAGTGTCTGCACTCTCTGTGTTGGAGAGAACATGCAGATTTGTGCAGGGGGAGAGACCACTTTGGTTTCTGGGGGTGGGTGGTTTTTTTTATTTTATAATTAAAATTCTCTTTGTTTCCATTGTGCCTTTTTCTGCTCCTTTGGGCGTAGCTTGACATCCCTCTCACCCTGTTCTTCAGTCTCTTGTTACTCTAGACAAAGCATCTCTGGAAGACCTGTCTGCATGGCCAAGTGCTCACAGAGCTGTCTAGGCCTTTTACAGGATATGCAAGAAATGGAACAGATTTGGAAGGGTCAATGAGGTACTATGGATGAGTTGGGTCAGTACCAGCTGCTGACAGGACTACTTTTAAGATGTTCGTTGGAAAACTTTTGGTTAAAAACAAAGACTTCTTGGTATATCTGCAAACATCCTAGCAGCTGGCCACTGTCACAGTGGAGGCTTTGAACCAGCAGCTGGGTTTCCTCCTTGGGATCTGCCAGTTCCTCCCTGTGACTCTTCTGACCACTGCTCTCTGGTCCTTGCCTCTGATAGGGGTGGGGGTTTATTTGCCACCTGTCATTTGAGGACAGAAAATCTTCCTTTCCCTGCTCCGGAGAAATTACTGCTCCCTGTGCTTATTCTCCAGCCTCACTTAATTCTAATCATCAGTTTGTTCTCCTGTCATTTGTCTCTATTCCTCTGGTGCTGCTCTTGTTGGTAGAGAAAACTGTAGTATAGTAATGACAAACATCCTGGAGGAATTTTATCTATATCTCCTTGCTGGTGACAGGGACAGTTGTGACCTCATAGGTGGCTGGTGGCAAATATTGGCTGTTCTTGCACATGAGGAATACCACAGCTAAGCACTTTAACTGGTGTGTCAAAATATGAATGAATGTCCAGCTGGCTTTGCAAAGAAATGGAGAAGGGGGAGAACTGAACCTCCCATCAACTCTAAGTAGCCTTGTCTTTAAATAGAGATTAGAGCCATCAGTTATGGATGCAGCATGCTCTTTTCCTCAGCAGCATCTGCTTTGCATCCAGAGCCACTACTGTGGCAATTAGCTCCATGTAAACTATGTGGAGGAACAGCTGAAGGAGATCAAGTCAGTGGAATGGGTTTCCTAAGGGGCTCAGTGACAGCAGAATTAATGCCTGTCCAAGGAGAGGCAGGAATCTCACTGGGAACCCTTTCCTTAGTCCCTTGTCACACATCATTGAGGCACTGCTCAGTTTGTCAGGGCAGGGAGGTAGTTCTGTTGGTGCTGCTGTGGGCCTAGAGCAGCTGGGAACTTGTGGGACTTCCTGGAAAAGGGCTCTTAAGGACTTTTGAGTCAAGGAACAAGGAAGATGTCTCAAGACTTATTGTGCAAGGACAGTGAGTCAAACATGATAGTGGTGCTTTGGTAAAGATCCTCTCTGCAGCTGGGGCTTTCCAGAAATTCCACTCTGGGGCTGCAATTAAAAACATTTACAGGCAAAACCAAACAATGTGGTTGGTTCCAAATTATCCAGTGTCTGTTTTGCAATGTCTGTGGTGAGCAGAGCTGCTCCAGGATGCCTGGGTCACAGGAGCAGGGCATGCTTGGATGTTGGCAGAACGACTTCAGGACCCCCCAGTCCAGAGCAGACAGGCTTTGCAGAGCTGTGTGGAAAGAGATGTGTCTGGGAAGGTGGAAGGAGCATCCCTTGAGCAGCAGCAGGAATCTCCTTTTGGGAAATCAGGAAATGAAGTCAAATGGAGATGATGTGGGTGGAAGTTACTCTGCAGAGCTGAGACTTCCCATAGATCTCCCAGTACAAAAATCATCTTGTGATTTGTTGACCTCTCCTTTTTGCTGTGTTGAAGGTCCCCACAATGCATTTTCTCTGCTGCCCTCCTCTGCTTGGACCCAGTGGAGCTAAGCAAGTTGCCTTGGCTTGAAGCACATCATCAAAACCAGATCAGTGCTGACAACAGGGCTGTCAGAGGGTGCCTGGCTGTGAGGAGACAGCTCAGGGCAGGGCCCCATCCCTGCTGTCAGGAAAGGCAGCTGTGACAGCTCTCAAATGGTTGGTGACAGTGGTACTGATGCCCTGACACTCGCCTGCCTGTAATCTGTGCTCTGTAATTTCCATCTCTGCCTGGCTGAGCACCTCCTCTCCTCCCATCCTGGCTGAGCTGGCAGTGTCACCCTTCACAGCTCATCCCAGGCTCCTCCTCGGGCTGGGGCCATCTTCTGTGTCTTCAAGAGCTTGTGCCTTGTTCACAAGAGGAGGTTTGTGGTGAGGAGGTTTGCAGGGTCTTTCCTGGCCCAGCCCATGGGTCCCAATGACTCACCCAGTGCAAGTCACTGCTCCCATCTGCCTTACAGACAGCACATCCCAAGATGGTGCAAATGCTTGTTCAGACACTTTTTTACCATCATCCCCTGTAGTCAAGAGCTTTCTAAAGAGAGCTGGGCTGCCAGAGCTCCCAGGTGTCTGGGGCTGGGGAATGTGTTAAACACTGCCTCGTGGGGAGGCTTTCTATCTTCTCAGATACACTGGGAATCCCTTGCCAGCTGTAGGGGGAAGCATGATGGGTAGGAGAAGACTGGCCAGAGGTTTGTTTCTCATCCTGGGGCTGCACCCAGCTCAGGGCAAGGCTGGCTCTTGTCCAGCATGCACATGATGGACCTCCACTGCTTGGCTGGGCACAGGTGAGCATCTCTGAGCTGGCCATACCATACACCTGCCAGGCCCTATGTGGCTGCAGTTGTGGTCCCTCACCTGTGCCAATGTTCTGGAGGTTTGTGGCTTTTTGGCACAGCTCTGGTCAAGGTTGTGCCTCCCAGGAACTGTGAGGGGTATCCTGGAGCAGCATGTAAATTTGGTCATGAGCAGGATATGACTAAGCACGGAGGTGCCTGCCTGTTCCTGCCTCAGTGGCTGCTGCCTCTGGGACATGCTTGGCATTGGGGAGCTGGACAAGCCCCACCACTGAGCTCAGAGGAAGATCTGCCCAACCTGCTACAACAGCAGCAGAAGCACAGGGATAAGTGTGCAGGTAACAGCCACGAAGTGGGATTTCATGGCTGAAGGCTGATGTTGTGCCAGCCATGAGAAATGAGAAAGGGTAAAGAGAAGCCTCACCTTGCAAGAAGCAGCAGGCAAGAAGTCTTGTGCAAAATGAAAAAGGAGAGGAAAGCTCTCCTTCTACCTGGTGTCTGTGAGTGGAGCCTGTTCCCAGGACTGCTCCCTGGGGCTCTGCCATCCACTCCCTCCAGCCAACCTCATCTGTGACCTCCATCAGTGACAAATGCAATCCCGGCCCTGCCTGCCCTCAATTAACTTCCTTCTGGCCATACCACAGTTCAGGACAGTACAGTTCACACTTAACTTGAGGGCTGGTTTGCTAAAAGTTAAAAATGGTAACTTTAGGAGTGTCAAAGCCAGCCCCATGCCAGCTAAGTGGCCTGGCTGCTCTAGGGGTAGCATTTGCCTGAGGTGGACTGTTCTCTGTGTTGCCTGTCCTGGTATTTAGATAATTTGCCCCTAAAGTAGCAGAATATAGAGCTTGAAATTTCCCATCATTTTAAAATCAGAAGACCTCTATAACAACCTATCTGCCTGTCCCATGTTGCTGGTGGTGTTTTGGTATCAGGCTGTTTGCAGGACCACCATCTCTAACACAAGAAGATACTGGCAAAAAATGTCAAGACCCCCAGCAACAATTAAAATATTAATTAAGCTACAGTATCCCAGTCATTGCTGGGTAATTATTAAGCTGGAAGAATTGCTAATTGTCTTATTAGCATTAAGCAATTATGCAAATAATGGAAAACATACCATAAGGGTAATAAAATTACCTCCCTTTCTCTCTCTCTTTTTCTTTTTTTAAACCAATAATGATATTCAAAATCTAAAGTGATGCATATGGTTTTATTGTGAGTATCTTTAGAGAGAGTGACACCTCTAAGGGTGCTCAGCCATTTTGGGGCATCCCAAAACACATCTACCATGAATTCTCTTGCAGAGCTTGTAGTGCCCCACACGAGGCCATCCCCTGGTTCTGCACCCACCAAGGCACCAACACAGGGACACAGGGTGGCCAGGACTGGAGACTCACAATTTTATACTGTCACAGATGTTCTAGGGGAATCCCTGTTCTCCCCCTAATAAAGCATATAGTGCTTCAGGTTTGGTCTGGATAAAAACAAGGCAATTTGTAGTTTTTCTGTGAATTCAGTGCAGGAGTGGAAAGTTCTGGCCTTTAGAGTTGCTCTATCTCAAGGATTTTATTCCTGTGAAGTTCATAACCTGAGGCAAGAGCTGGCTTCTTCTCCAGGTGAGGTTCCAGCTGGATTTCAGGATTCAGGAATAAGCTGAATGATGAGCAAGAGTTTTTGTGCTCCTTGAAACAAGACCTCACCCTCACTACCAGGAGAAGCAAACTTCACTTACTCATGTCTACAATGGGCCTGGAAAACGTGAAGAGCTTTTTTGCTTCAGCACGTTCACACTGTTAATCACTAACAAATTTTATTGGTTTTACAGGCTTTAAATTCTGCTTTACTGATAAGACATAGCATTTCAAAGTGCCCAAGCCAGTTCCTGCTCCAGGGTGTGTTCTGCTCCCATGGAGGTGCCTTGATAAACCTGGGGTCACTTCACCCAGTTGCATGATCCAAACAGGTTTTGGTCTCCAAAACACATCTTTGCTTTCACTTTCTGATAAGAATGGGGATGTTCTCTCCTGGAGAACCAGAGAGACTGTTCTGCCATGGCAGTGCAAAGATTGGGGATCACCATCATCTATGTCCCCTCCTTGTCAAGCAAGGGGAGATCACCTTCTGAAATAAATACCACCCCCAACCCTCTTGGAGTGCTCCTTTCAGCTCCCTGGGACTGGTGACCCCCCCAAGCTGCTGTTAATGCCCTTTCCATTTTTCCTATCACCTGGTGTGTAGGATGCAGGATGTGAGCAATCTCTTATCTTTGTTGCCTGGAAACAACTTTCTGAAATCACCCTCTAGCCTGTCCCTCATTTCACTGCACTGGGGGACAGAAAAGCCAGCAGGACATCTGGCTGGTGGGTAGGAGGGACAAGGGAAAGAGACTTCTTTCTGTTTTGATGTGATATTGTATAATACCTAGGTGATAGGACACTCTTTTTTCTGATGATCACTGGTTTTGGTCCTATGAGATTTTAGGATAATGGGTTTACTATTTATGAGCTTCTTGGGGGGATGTGTTGCAGAGAGATTTACCAAAGTGCCTTTTCCTGTAACTTCACATTTCTCTTTCTTCTTCTTGCAAGAATGGAAGAAGTGGAAATTCTTGTTCAGACTTGAATTTCATAATAACTTTTTTTCTGCCACTTTTACAGGTCAAACTAGTCAGACTCTGAGGGGAGGCAGGTATCATGTGGAAGCATTTCTGCGTGAGTAGCTGTGAAATTGTTGGGGCTTTCTTTTCCCTGTTTGAGGCCTTTCCATCTCTGTGGAGTCAGCCTGGCTGCCTTCTGGGAAGAGAGAGCTGATGAGGCATGTTACTGATGAGACAAATGCTTTTTCCTTCTTCTTTTAAATCCCTCAATTTAATTCAAGCCATTGGCACGGGGATGTATGAGAGCTCTTGGCTACGACACACACTTCCTATTGTTGGGAGTGAACAGCTCTGCACACAGCCTAAGGCAAAATTATGAAGTAGCTCAATTTGATCAGCTGATTTCTCACAATAGTTAAAAGATGTGATTTTTTTTTTTCCTATGATGTTATGCTGTCTTATGAGAAAAAAAAAAAAGCATCACTTGATTCTCAGCTTCATGAGGCCCCACATTTCCTGATACCAGGAAATGGCCCTTCCTCCCCTCAAGTCTTCAAGGTGACAAATGTTGGTTGGGTTTTCTTGGGCTTTAGGGTGGCCAAGTCAGGTATTTAAATTTTTTCTCCACTAATGGTAAAGTCCATTGGTTGCTGCATATGGGAACCAGGATAAATTTAAGAGGTGATGGCAGAGTAATTCCCACTGGTCATAGTCATAGCAACTGTCAGGAAGCACCAGCATTTCTCTGGTGCAGCCTGGTATCTAAAAAAAGAACTGAAAAGGACTGAGGAAGAGCAATAAGAGTGTCTGTAAGTAGAGAAGAATAAATCAGTTCATGTCTGTGGATTGCTGCTCCAACAAGCTTCCAAACACACCTTGGGAAGGGAGCTGGGGGAGCAGGCACTGTGCTGCAGGACACACTTTGCTCCATGAGCCAGCTGTGCATCACAGGTGGGAAACCTCACCCAGCAGCTCTGGGAAAACTCAGCAGGGGCAAAGTCTGCAAAAAAGGATAAGGACCTTTAAGGCTCCCTTGAAGGAAAAGGTGTAGAAAGGAGCGGTACAATCCAGAGTAAGGATTTGTAAGCACCATCCCCTGAGGAACATCCTCAGAGAACAGCAGCTGTGGGTAATAGGCAGCTGCACAGGCAGCTCTGCTCCCTTCCTGCCCTCTCCTCTCTCAGTGTGTGTCAGTTTACCTGTTGGTGCATTAAAGGCTCATCAGAGCTGCAAACTCCCACAGAGCTCTCCTCCAGAGGTTGCACAAGTCTCTGCTGCCTGTACTTTGGAAAGCCATTATTGGGCCAGCAGCAATACCCTTACTGTATTAGCAAACTCCTTCAGCAATGTCATTTTAATCACCTTAGTGGAAAATGTGGACCTGATTCTTCTGGTGTACCAAGGGCTGTACCTTCAGACTAACCCCCTCTTGGGATGCACAGCTTGGAGCCAGCAACTAATAGTTTCTTCTTCTGGTGCCTGCAAGCCTGGATTTGTGGTATGAAAATCCTGGTGAGAAACAGGGCTCAGTGCAGGAAGGGATGAGGTGAGACATGGTGGGCTGTGACACACAGGGAACCACAGCTGCTCTGAGCCCAGCCTGGCTTTCCACTCCGTGGGTCTGTGTCCCCTGCCACCCAGCCCCAGCTGCTCCTTCCCAAAGCACGAGGTAATGAGAAGGGACTGGCTGCATTGGCTCATTGAGCTGGGTTTGTTAGAAGACAGATTGTCATGTTAAACAAATATATTTTAAAAAAATTAAGTCTCATTCCCTGGGCCGTGCCCCATCTGGGCCATTAAACCTGAAAGGGCTAAGTACAGCTGTGTCAAAGCTGCACTCAGGAGCTGATTTTCACTGTTTGTAGGATGGCAACTGGCAACCACTGCATTTCCAAACCTCATTTCCTTCTCCTCCTTTCCCAGAGCTGCACTATGTCGATTGGAAGCGCAGCAGGGGGTGCACACTGCTAAACAGAAACTCCACAGACACATTTCCTAAACCCAGCACTTCCTCTTTATTTCCTACCAAGCCCTAGGATACCTGAGGATGGGAAGGGCTGCTCACTGTTAGCCAGGATTTTTGTAAATTATACAATTTTATCAAAGGTGTTGTGGAAATGTGGGGCAGCTCTTCTTTCTCCAGCAAGTGTCTTTTTTGAGGGAAGTGAGGGGTGAAAACCCAACTTTGAGTTAATCTAGCATTTCTTTTGATTGGTCCCTTGGTAATCTGATTAATTTTGAGTGCAGATGTTTCTGCTTTCCATCACAGAATACACCCAGGACCTGGGAGCAGCCTCACAGTGCCGTAGTTCCTCCTCACCACACCACTCTTGTTACAGTTGTGCAGCAACATATGCTAAGGCCTTATTACAAGGGATTCCTATAAATGGCATAAAGGATTAATAATGTATTTATAACACAACTTTTTTTTAGTATAAAGTGATCTATAAATTTGTAATAAATGTTTTATAATGTTTTTGTAGCCTGTTATAAATGATAAATGGGAGACTATAGATGCCACATCAAATATTCATGCTGCATTGTGTGCATTATTATGCCATTACTGTTCAGGAAACCATTAATAATAAAGTGAATGGAGATGTAAAAGTTGCTGACATGCCCAGCAAGCCATTTATAATGAAATGTATAATCCTTACCATAAAGTAAATACATTGGCCAGTGATTGTTGATGAAATGGAAACACTCTGAATTATTTGTGAGGTATTTATATATTAATGTATATTATCCATATCATGTCACAGAAATGCCGTTAATGTATTATATGTATTATTGATTATTTTCCCCTAATTTATAGGCAGCTGTTTAAGTGTTACCTTGTCTCTTCTCATGTTTTGCCAGCTGCATGAGGTCTGCTGAGTTATTTTATGGGATGCGTGTGCTGCGGGGCAGCTGTTCCGAGCTGGCCATCGCGGCGCTGGAGCGAGCCCAGGGGGACGGGACGGCAGGGGGACCCTGCCCCTCCCCGAGCCACCCGGGGACGAACCCGCGGGGCTTTTCCAGCCGGAACGAGCCCCATGATTCCATGGCACTGCCGATGCCTGATGCCCTGCCCCAGCAGGGACAGACCCCCTGCTCCCGGCTGGCCTCGCCACAGCGAGACCTCTGGGCAGGCTCCTGGCTGGCTCCGGGCAGGTTCTGGGCAGGCTCCGGGCTGGTTCTGTGCAGGTTCCGGGCTGGTTCTGGGCAGATTCCGGGCTGGTTCTGGGCAGATTCTGGCAGCCGAGCTTCGTCCTCCCTCCTCCTCCTCCCCGTTCTCTCTCTCCAGAAGGGCTCTGGCGGCTCCTGCACCGCTCGCCCTGGGTGTTACCTGGTGATGCTGGGGATGAATCCGCCGCCCCAGCTCAGGATTATCCAGCGAACAGTTACATTTAGGTGCTTTATGGTGGTTTTTAACTTTTTCTCCTCCAAAGAAAACATCCCTCCCAGTGACTAAATATGATTCACGCCTTCCCTGGTGGTCGCCCCTTCGGGCAGGACGTTTCTGTGTGGGAGCAGAGGAAGTTTCCCTTGCCCTTGGTGCGGGCCCCCTTGGGCCGGGGGTGCCGCTGCCCGGTTCCCGAGGCGAGGCGGCGCCTTCTCCGCCGCTTCTCCGCCCCTGAACCGCCCCTTTCCCCGCCTCCCAGCGCCGGTCCGGCCGCCACCCGCGGGCTGCTCGGCCCGGGCTGGGCACCGCGCGGCGCGGAGGGTCCCGGCCCTGCCCGGCCCTGCCCGGCCCCGGCCGCGGCGCCCTCCGGCTCCCCGCGGGCCATGGCGGCCATCCAGAACCTGCAGCTGTGGTGCCGGCAGCAGTGCGAGGGCTACCGCGATGTCAGCATCACCAACATGACCACCTCGTTCCGCGACGGCCTCGCCTTCTGCGCCATCCTGCACCGACACCGCCCCGACCTCATGTGAGTACCGTGCCGGGCATCGAGGGCCGCGCCAGGGCTGCCGGCCCGGCGGGGCCGGGACCCCCCGCTCGCGGCCCGGGACCCGCGCTGGGCTGTGCCCATCCTGCCATCCATCGAGCTGTGCATGGGATGTGCCCATCCCACCGTCCATTGAGCTGCAGACCCCGGGTCCTCCATTCACCCAAGAGCCCTCTCCAGGCTGTGCCCATCCCGCTGTCCATCGAGCTCTGCATGGGCTGTGCCCATCCCACCGTCCGTCGAGGTGCAGACCCCGGGTCCTCCATTCACCCAAGAGCCCTCTCCAGGCTGTGCCCATCGCACCGTCCATCGAGGTGCAGACCCCGGGCTCTCCATCCACCCAAGAGCCCTCTCCAGGCTGTGGTCATGCTGCCATCCATTAAGTTTGGATGGGCTGGGGCTGGCCTGCTGTCCATTGAGCTGTGGACCCTGGTCTTCCACCTTCCCTGGGCTCTTGCCCTCCCTGTGGGCACATCACCAGCAGCGTTCTGCTCACACCCACGCTGAGAATCTCCAAGAGAAAAGCTCTGCTCTCCCAGCCTACGTGCTGGTTTTTTCCATACATTTTTCCTTTTTCCCTTTTCTTCCCTCAGTAGCTGGATTATAAATGTTCCAAATGCGTCCTTTCCATTGCAAAACAAGTTCAGGCACTGATCTTTGGGGCAGCATTTCCTTCTTTGCTGTTGTGTTTGCTCTGGCTGGGCTCTTGCTCAGCCCAACAGCAGCACAGTGCTCACAAGTCGCGAGGCAAGGGCTGTTTAAACAAAATGCAGTAAAAGGGCAGGGCCCCACAGCCTCTGGATTCCTGCACATCCTTGTTTTTCCCATCTAGAGCTCTGTCTGTGGGAGCTTAAGTGCTTTTCATGTCTTGCTGGGGCCATTTCTGGTGCCCTGTGGGTTTTGAGCTGTCCCTGCCCAAATGTTGACATATTGGAAGGTGAATGGCCAAAGGGAGTCACAGATCCTGCTTCATAGCTTTTTTTTTTTTCTTTTGTGCTCTTTGAGGTGGGATTGAGGGGGAAGATGAAGGCAATGGAGCCCTGGAAAGAGTGCCCAGGAGTATTGATTTAAAGCATTAGGTCTCTCCTGGTCAGATGTGCCCAGCTGGGTGAGGAACAGATTAGGTGGTCTGTACTGCAGTTCTCCTCCTGTCCTGTCTTCTCCCTTTTTCTTCATGCTCTCAGGACAGCCTGCCACATGGGTTTGTGTGCAGCCATCCTTCTGGCAGGTGTCTTGCTTCTGGCTGAACCCAAGAGAAGGCCTCTTGTCTTCTCTCCTCTGTTACCTTGAAACTTGACAGAAGCTGGAGCAGGCTTGGGCAGCAGGAGGTTGGCACCCTTTGTTGTCCCAGTGCTTGTGCCGTCACCGTGGTGTTGCTGTGTATGACTTCCTGACATGTTGTCATGTCCATGTGACTCCAGATATTTCCTTTCCTTCCTTTGATTCACAGTCCCAAAAATACAAAACACCGGGGCAGAAGGGTTGAGGTGTTCTCGTGGAGGGGCTGGGACTGCTTCCTGCAGCTGGCCCATCCGGAGCACGGCTGTGCACAGGGGCTCAGCGATGTGAGAGCTGGAATAATCCTGTTGCCCAGTTTAGTGAGTTGTTTATAATCCTTGAACTGTGCAAAAAGGGTTGTGGATAGACATCTCTTAAATAAATTTTCCTGTGCTGGAGAGGGAAGATGTTCCTTGAGGCATCTGTCTGTTGCCATTAATTTTCTTTTATGGTGGGCATTCTGCCTGACTTTATTTGGGACATCACAAAAGCTCTTTCTGACTCGGACCAGCTCAGCAAGGGCTGCCTGAAGGTTAAAGTAAGAGAAGCCTTTATTTGTCACCTCCTTCATCCGTGTCAGTGCTGTAATCCAGGAAAGCACCACGTGTACTACTGGCTGGGCAAAGTCCTGCTGGAAGGAAATGGTGCCTTTGGGTGGTTGGTGGCCAGGGTTGCCAGCTGCCATGTTTCAGATCCTGGGGCAGAATGCTTGTGCAGATTCTCCATGTATCCCAAAAAGCTTCTCTGACTGTTCTGCATGTGTCACTGTGACTTCTGCTTCCCAGGGGTCCATCCTTGGCTCCTGTCCTTGCGTCTACCAAGGACCTAGTTAAAGATTAAAAGCACCAGACTGAAAGTAAAACTAGAAAGGGGTGTTTGGGGTGTTTGCAGCAGCTCTTCTGCATAGGTCACTTGCAGAACATGAGTCAGTCACAGCATCAGTTTTGCAACAGTGTGTTTTCTGTCTTGGTTTACACAAATTACATTCTTGGACTGAATGCAGGGGATTTCTCCTGCAGGAGCCTGAAAAATTACCAGGAAAACTTCAAGCTCAAAACGTGGACATAAACATGGGCTTCTCTTGTGAGGTATGAGGCTCAGAGGGCAGGCTGATGTGGGTCTCTCCTTCCTTCCTGTTTTCTTGCTGGAAAACGTATGGAAAATATGATAACTTCTCTCAGACAGCCAGTGTTGGCTTGTGTGTTACCAGTGAACAGGGCAAGCTGTGTAAAATTAGAAATGCATTTCCCACTCACTTCCCACTCATGCAAGGATGCTTGGGGGAGTGAAGATCCATGCTGAATTACCATGGAAATCCACTTTTTTGTCCTGGATAAAGAGTGCTTCAGAGTCAGTCCCAGCTGGGCACAGACACTGTTTCAGGCAGGCTCCAGGCCATTTTCTGGGATGGTTGTAGAGCCTGGGGACATCTCTTGTCAGAGGAACATCAAGCCCCATGGCAGCATGGTAGGAGGCTGAGGTCAGCAGCTGCCACATGTGGTGGTGAAGGTTGTGCAAGCTTCAGCCAGGATTTTAGTGGCCTTGTCCTGATAAATGAGTTAGAAGAGGCAGGGGAGCTGTGCACGCTCACGCAGATATTAATGCCAGATGTCAAAGAAAGGTTTTGATTAAGATCCTTCTCTTCATCCAGGATCTTGCTCTTTCCCAGACTGCAAGCTGCTGCTCTGGGAATGGGCTGGTGGTGAAATCCCCCTTGGCAGCTGATCAGCAGCAGTGCTCTTTCCCCCAGCAGCATTTCCAGGTCAGTGGCAGCTCAGCAGGGCAGGATGAGGTCACGCTGGCCCTGCTCGGGATGGGTTGTCAGCAGAAGGCTGGGGTGAGGCAGAGCTGCCTGCTTGGCTTGGTGGGTTTGTGCTTTGTGTGACAGACCTAGGCAGGGGGGAATGGCTCAGGGTTCATTTTGGCAGCATTCTGTCACTTGCCAGCCAGAGCATTCCTCAGAGGAGGATGGGCACATGGGGGACATCTCCCTCCTGGAATTCCCAGCCTTGTCCCACCTTTGCATCTCCAGAAAGAGCACAGCTGAAAGGTCCTGCTCGCAGCAGAGCATGCTGGATTTGAGCCCCCTGTCCAAGGCTGTAAGCTGGCAAAGGGTGCCTCACTCCTTTACAGTGATCCTTTTGACTGCACATCTTATTGTCTCTAGAAAAAGTAGCACAAAAGTGCCAAAAAGCAGAAAACTTTTTTGGTGCCATTGAGGCTCTGGGATTTTTTTTTTGCTCAGTCTGCTCCAAGGTCAAGTTTCCAATCAAGTTAGTGCTTGCAGCAGCAGAGATTCCTCCTGTCTGTGGAAGCACATGTGCTTGCAGAGGACTGTGGCATGTTTGTGAGTGCTGGGTCTCTGTAGCTGGAGCAGGGGGTGGTCACAGAGATTTGTGGGCATGGGAAATGCTCAGCCACTTATTTGCTAAGGGAAGGGTTTTTTTTTTTTTCAGAGCTAAAAAATTCTCCTGGTTTAAAACAGGAATAAAACTATTCCTGTGCTTGTGAACTCCACTCTGACTTGTTTCCAACACTGGAGGCCTCTCTTGGGTCACATTTATATTTTTCACATTTTCCAATTAATTCAGTTGCCTGTGTTTTCTCAGTGGAGAACTCCTACTTCTCTGTTTGTATTACCTTTGCTGTCTTAGGATTACATTGGTCCAGAGAGCTTTGATATTCCAAGATAGGAGATGCACCAGCAAGATCAATTTCCAAAAGAAATACTAGATGTAAGCAGTTCACCTGACTAGCCAGGGAAACAACGATGCTGAGAGGTCGGGGGACTCTTGAAATGGCCAAATAACCTGGTTGTTTGCACTTTCTTTTGAGGAATAGAAGGGGATTTGAGACATTCACCATCAAAAGATTGGGGTTTTTAGGTCTCTGCTGCATGTCAGGGAGTGCACACACCACCACAGCAAACATGTTGAGTGTGGCTAAGGTCACTGACTGACAATAAATCCAGTGTCTTACAAGTCAGAATGACCAAGGAAGCTGGAGCTCCTCTCTGTTCTTGCAGTGTTTTGCTGCGTTTCCATGCTACAGAGACTGGGAGCAGAACTGGGAGTGAGGCAAAGAGCTGATATCACCTCCTTCAGCTGGGTCTTAAAAAAAGCCAGTTTTCTGGCCTGACTTAACCCAAGGATAGTTTTATCTATTGTTTCACTAAGACTTTTTTGGCACGTGATTATTTTTGTTGCTCTTTTTAATCCATTGTCTCAGGGAAGGGAAATCTTTGGGCAGGAGCACTGCTTGAAGAAAAACCTCTGCAATTCCCTTTGATTTTGTACAGGAAGGACTCTGTGGTTTAGAGGTGGGATGTGCCTTGTCTTTGTGTGCTCCCTGGGGGAGTTTAACCTCAGGGTCTTATCTGCCATTCCTTCTCTCCTTGTCCCACATGGCAATACCAGATGTGGGAAGCAGGGGGGAGGCAAAGGCTGTGGCATGATGAGCAAGCCTGTTTAAGGTTCCTCTCTTATTTATGATGTAATGCTCCACTTTCTGTGCTGAGGAGATAAAGGACCTGGCTTGCTCCTTGCTGTTACAAGCAGTGGAAAAAGTTGCCCTGCTGTGATACAGATCATGTGTTTCTCTCATGAATAGGGTGCTGTGAGCCAGCTTTGCCCTGGCTCTCAGAGTTACCCTGACTCATCCCAGAGGAGAGGGATGGGCTAAGAGGGTGGGTCCACACTGGGTATAAAGGTGCTACATACAAGGAATGCCAAGTTGGTGCTGTTTTCTGTTTATCAGTGAGAATTCCCTTCTCAGGTATCAGCCTCTCGCTCAGCTCTGTGCCAGCAGACACAAGGATTGGAAGGTGAAACGGGGTTATCAAAAAGGAATTGACCCTGCCAGCTTGCCTGGGCAGGAGGAAGCAGTGTTGGAAAGCAGGGCTGCCAGCCAGCAGCCAGTTTTGTGTTCCCTGTTTAGCAAGTGGCAGTCAGTTTCTAACAAAGCTGATGATGCTGTTTCCTAAGCAAGGGACACGCTCTGCTGTGGCTGAGGGAGCACTTCCAGAGGGCTCTACTTGCAGCAGCACAAACTCTCCCCTGTGCTTTCATCCTTGTCCCAGCACATCCCAGGTTCTCAGTTCCCAGCACAGTGCAGGGAGTGTGGTATCTGGGGTTGGACCAGGGGAGGGAAAGCAAATCTGGGGAGAGGTGAAGAGAGAAGTGATGTCTGGAGACAGCAGAAAGGAGTTGTTGACTTTGGCTTGGATTTGTGAACAGTAACTGTCACTTCCTTTTCAGTTACTGATTATGAGCACAAATCAAAAGTTACAGCCCTAGGGAAAGCAGACTAAAATTTCTACTGGCAACTTTGGTGTTAGCAGATGCAGTATGATGTGGGCAGAGGTTTTCCCAGGCAGATCCCTGGTGCTGGTTTTGTGGAGCTCTGCCAGAGGAAAAAAGAAGATTTGAAGCCAGAACTGATGTGTTGCTGGACCCAGGAGCTTCTGAGATCAGAGGATATGGGTGTGTTGGAAAAGCATGTGATATGTGCAGTGTGTGAGGGATCCGTGAGAGACCTCCCTGGAGCTGAGCTCTCTGTGTGGAGACAACTTTCAAGGCAGGAGAGGAACATGGAAAGTGCTTTTGGGGAGAGAGTGTTCATACCTGGCCAGCAGGTACTGGTGTGTCTTTTTGAGTGGGAGGGAAGCAAGGCTTTTCTGGGGGCCAAGAAACCACCCCATGAATTAGAGGTTGCTCCTGGCTGTCTCAGCAGAACCCCTCAATGTGCCTGGGATGTTTTTGCACCAACATGTCCTGTCCACAGTCAGCTGTGGGAGTCAGCCCTGCAAAGGCAGATGTGCCAGAATTGTCTTGTGCTGCCTGTGGGCAGATGCTGTGCCCGCTGCACATCTCTGTCCTGGGTGCAGCAGGTCTGTGACTCTCAGGTGGGACCTGCCATGCTGCCCTCTCTAGAGCTGTCCAGGGGTGGATGGGATGCTCTGAACCCTGAGCCAGCGCTGGAAGTTGTGCAGCTCACTCTACATCACCAACCTGAGATTTTTCCTCTTTTTGTATTTCAGAAACTTCGACTCCCTCAGAAAAGAAAATGTGTATGAGAACAACAAGCTGGTAAGTGACTTTTAATGTTTACTTTTGGTCTAGTCTGGGATGTGGCACTTTGCTCATGTGATTTAGCAACAGAAACCCTGCAGACACAGCGTGCCCACGGTGCTGTGTTCCAACCCTGTGCCTTATTCTGCACCTTCCAGCCTTCTCCTCTGGACAGCAATGTCCAGCCTGGCTGGCTGCTTGAAAGCACCTTCAGACTGTTCACTCTTCTTAGCTGGCCACGCAGTGATGCCTGTTCCCAGTGTGTCCTGTGGCAGCAGGAGCTCAGACAGAGCTGCTAGAGCTCAGAACATGGACATGCTGAGTGTGTGATGCTCCTGAGGGGTGGAGCAGGAGCTGGGAAAAAGCTGGTGTGAGAGAGGAAGCACAGGGAGTGTCCTCCCACTTCTGTTCCTTCCTGGTGCAGGGGATCCAGGTGGATACATCCTAACACCTGTCTGGATGCTGCCTGGACACTTCACTCCAGCCTGCTATTGGAGTTTCTCATGTTCTTTCCACAAAGGAAATAGAAGCTAGGCAGGCCAACCCCCTTCTGCACTGGATTCTAGCATGGTCTTAGTGATCCAAGGAGGGATTTTCCTCTCCCTCTCTCCATTGCAAAAGGAAAGGCAGTGAATATTACAGCACTTCTCTTCCCTTGGCGTTGCTCCATGCAGTTTCATGGCTGCTTGACAGGAGCTTGGGATATGAACAAACCATGGCAGCTTACCCTTGTCTGGGGTGGAGGAGTGACACACTCTCAGGCAGTGAACTGGCTGAAGTGCTTCTTGCCTCTGGAAGAGCTAAATTTGTCCCCTCATGGCTCCTTAGCTTCTGCTCCCCTTCATCCCTGGCCATGTCCTCAGCTTCCATCACAGACCCTCTGTGCCCAGGCTGGGGCTGCAGCCTGTGAGCAGTTAGTGACACTCTGGGGTCAGCCCTGTGTGTTCCTCTCCTCAAGGGAAGATTCAGACCATGCATTTTGCCCTGGAGGTTTGGTGTTTGGCAGGAGTTGGGGCCTCTTCTCCATGGAAGCATATCTTGGCTGAAGTGCTGAGGAGTGTTGCTCCTTGTCCAGCTGGGCTGATGGTGTCTGCTTGTGTCTGGGAAATGAGCTCTGCGAGCTGCCTCTGCTGCTTTTATTAATGAAAAGCTTCTTTGTGCTTCTCATAAAGAGTTGTTCCCCTCCTTTGTTGCAGTCTGTGTGTCCCCTCCTCCCCCTTTCTGAGTTTCTTTTATGGCCTTTGTTTTGCTCTCTCTTCCTTACTCCACCTGCTGTGGGGTGACTTGTCTGTGTTGTCCTTTCCCTGCTGGTGTCCTGGCTGTGCTGTCTGTGGGACTGTCCCTCCACCTCTCTGTGCTCCTGGGCTGGCCTCCCCCTCGGGCTGCTCTCCATCCTAGCTCCTGCACTACTTTGCTCTCTCTGGCTGTCCTTGGGATACAAGAGGGGCTGATGTCTCCCAGCATTATTGCTCTGCTATTGTCCAGACCCTCCTTGATGTTTACTTGTTAGAGCCTTATTTTCAAGGGCTGTATTGTGCATGAAAACAGCCTTGTTTGAGCTGCAGTTTGCCATATAAGGTCATCTGTCAAGGAAGAATGTGTCACTTCTCATGTTCTGCAAGACCAGCCCCAAACCCTAGAAAAATTTCAGTTGCTGGCCCTTTTTTTGCTAGAGATTTAAGAAATATATAAAGAGGAGGAAAGTTTCTAGAGGCCTTGGAGTCAGTGCTGGTGGAGGGTGGTGTGGTGTAGCAGGTGGAGCCTGTGCCAGAGGGAACCTGTGCCAGGCTAGCTCAGGTGGCCTCAAGCATATCACTTTCCCATTTTGCATGGACATGGCAGCAGTGGCACTTTTCTTCCCCTGGAAAGCCCTTGGAGCTGCACTGATGAAAACCATGATGCAAAAACATGTTTGTCCTTTAAAGAGCAGCCTGGGCAGGCAGGCAGAGGAGGAGGGTGACTGGGTCCTGTTAGGTGCTGATCCTGTTGGGTCTCCAGGCAAGAGCAGCTCCCAGGAACACGAGGGTGCTGCAGGCACAGGGAACACCATGTCCCACTGGTGCTCTCTGCGTTGCTCACCTGGCTCTGCCCAAACCAGGTGGGAGCACAGAGCATCCTCCTCTCTGTGGTCCAGGCAGCCCCTGGCTCGTGTTCCGTGCCCGTGACCGGTGTCACCTGTGGCACAGTGTGGCAGGAGGTGGCATGACCTGTGTTCCCACTAAACCTCACCCCAGCAATGTCCAGCAAGAAAACTTGACTGGTCAGACCAGTTGTGCAGCCAGTGCAGTGGGGAGCCCTCCAAAGAATGCATTAAGTACCAGTTTACAAGACAGGAAAGTGCCAGGCTGGGCTGGCAGCTGGGGTGACACAGCCGGTGGTAACTGGCTGAAAGCATTTTTAATGTCTGCTCTGTTACATTTTTACTGGGATACTGAATGGAAAAAAATGTAATTATCTTGCTGAAAAATAGTGGCTGTTTGTTTCTTCTAAGCAGGAATGGTTGGCTTGTACACCAACACTGTGTGTGTCCGTGCCAGAGGTCAGATGCGGAGGGGTTTAATATATTCAAGGGGTTTTTTAACCCTTTCATTGTGGACTTTAGCAGCAGCCTTCCTCATGCCTCTGGTCCTGCAAGTGCTGTTTTCCTTTGCTGCATTGGCATTTCAACAGGGATGCTCCAAAGGGGGAGAAAAGGATTTTTCCCCATAATTTGGGAAGGAACAAGGCTGGAGAAGGTCCTTAGTGAAAGCCCTAAACTGAGCTGGGCAAGAGTGAAGTTTGGTTGCTGGAGTTTTTTTTTTATTTCTATTAAAGGCTTTTTTTCAGAGGCAAGAGAAAATTGCTTTCACCTCCTTTACCTGCAGTTTCAAAGCAGAGACACCAGAAAGAGGAGTATTTACCCCAAATACATTTTAGGCAGCATGGAAACAGTTAAACTGGAAGGGAGCTATGTATCAGGAATTTTTCTGCATTACACCTCTTTCCCCCCTCTCTGCTCTGGGAGAGCAGGGTCCCTCCTGCAGCCCAATTTTCAGATGGAGAAGAGCAGGCAGTAGGAGGCTGGAAACTTTAACACAGCACTCAGAGATGAAAGCTGCCTGCAAGCACCTACCAGCCCACCGTTAATTGGGGAGAGCTCAGGTTGGGCTGGGAGCCTGGAAACAGCTCTGCCAGCCTGGACTGACACATCCCCTTCTGCCAGCCTGGCTCTCTGCAGCTGTGCACTCGCACACACAGGCAGGCTGGAGGAAGAGCAAGGCAAGCCCAGGTGAGTTGCTGTGCACTGAGCTATGGCCAGCTTGCCAGGCCAGATTTTTGGCTCCTTGCCTGGGTTTCTCAAGGCAGTGGCTGGAAGCCATGACTCCGTTGGTTCCTATGATGTAGGAGTTAAACTGGTGCAGCTGTTCCCCAGCAGAGTTATTTTTATTAGAGTGGGGCTGTTTTCAGTGCACTTTCTTACTTATGATGAGGAGCAGCTCTGCTGCCTGCCGTGGATAAAACCCCTGTATTTTTATTTTTATTTTTTTCCCCTTCTCCAGGCATTTCGGGTGGCTGAGGAGGAGCTGGGGATCCCAGCCTTGCTGGATGCAGAGGATATGGTTGCTCTGAAGGTACCAGACAGGCTGAGCATCCTCACCTATGTTTCCCAGTATTATAACTACTTCCATGGAAGGTCTCCTAGTAAGTACATGTTCCCTGGAGGGCTGGGAAGGACCAGGGCTTCATTTCATGCTTTTCCTTGCCTCCTGACAAGCTTGGAAAAAGCAAAATAAACTGCACAGAGGCCTTTTTGGTACCAGAACTGTTTCACTGGGGGGATCTGAACTCTGCACACCAGCCTACAGTTGCACCAGTGCTTTTGGAAGGGTACAGGGCCATGTCTTGTCTTTGGAACTACAGCCTTAAAATTTAAAATACAGTCTAAAATTTCTTGTGGTCCAGCCAGAGAGGAGCACGGAAGGTTCCTCTCCATGGTCACCACCTCAGCTTTCCATTCTTGAGCACCTCCACCCCGTTCCAGTCTTTGCCACACCTGAGGGCTGGTGAGAGCATGGAGCAGAACAAGGCTGAGCTTGTCTGTGAGGCTGTGCCAATGTGACAGCATCAGTGGTAGGGCTTGTACAGCACAGTAGCACTGATAGAAGGGAGGAGAAGAAAATTATCACCCTAACTGACATAATTGTGATAGAAATTCTGTCAAACATAAAACAGAGCTGCCAAGGCATTATATTAATGTACTGGAGAGTTTAGCTGGGCTCACTGGAGCATTATTTTAGTCTTGGTTTATATTTGGCTTTAAGCTCACACAAAATGAAGTAATATAATAAACCAATTTCACAGGGTCCTCCAGAGGAAACTTTCTAAAGTGGGACATGAATGACTTAAGTGGTTAAGGTGAATGTAAATGGAGAGATGTGTATAGAGAATGTCCTACATCTTGGAAGGAAAGCACAATTCACTCAGAGCTGCCTTTAATGTTTCAACTCTTCCTACTTCTCACCTCTTTACACATTTAGGCATGCTTTTTCTCTCTCTCCACAACTTCTTCCCACCCCCTCTTCATTTTTCATTTCTTGTTTTAAAACTGTTCTGATTGAAATCAAACAAATTCCATCATGTTCGTGCCAAGTGCTGAGAATCTGGGTCAGGCTGGGGTCTTTGCCCCCTCCCCCCTGCATCTTGTCTACCACATCATCAAGCACAGCACATTTTTATACTCCCACAAGTGTCCCTCAAAACACTTTGGTTGCATTCCTGTTGCTGGGGTGAATGGGAATGTCTGAAAATGAGCCCAGCCTGGAATGTGCCCTGTGACACCGAGCGGAGTTGCGGACTCACAGTCGTGCCCTTCAGATGGGTTCCAGCAGGACCCCGAAACAAGCAGGACACAGGAGGGCAGGGAGGGAGAGCAGACAAGGTTTTAGTGAGGTCATGCTGTTGTGGATAAGCAGAGTTGAAGCCACCCATCTTTGTGCTGGGCTTTGGGAATTCAGTGGGTGGCACACGTGGGAAGTGAGGGGCAGTCTGAGCCTGAGCTGTGTGCTGGGTCGGCTGTCCCCTGCTCCCTGCAGTAGGAGTCCTGGGTGTTTATTTGGAGAGTTGGCTTTCTTGAGGGCAGACTGCTGGGAACTGGGCTCCCTCTCTGCTCCCTGCCCTTTCTGTGTTTACTGAGCAGGGTATAATCTCTTTTCAGATGAGTGGCCATTGAAGTGTCACTTGGAAAGTGAAGCTGTGGCTCAAATATCCCTCAAGGAACACAGAGACATCTCATTCAGAATAAAAAGTGGTGCAAGAATAACATCCCTGTGAGACACTTGGGGTTTGTGTCTGTAAAAACTTTGCACAAAGCCTTATTTCCCAGGGAAGGTTCCCTGCACTTCTCAGGGCACAGGGCACCATTTCCTGCTTGACTGAAGTGTGTTGGAGATTATCTTTCCTCCACTTGTAGTGAATGTTGAGGGGTCTTATTTCATCTGCAAAGAAAAGAGAATGGGGCATTTTCAGGCTGCTTGTGGCAAGTCTTGGTTTCCACATTAGCACCTCTATGGCACCTCCAAGTCTTTGCAGAATTACCCATTTTTAGTGGTCATTTCCACATTCAACAAGGCTGTTTGCTCTGTGGGAGTCCCAGCTGGGATGTGGGGTGGACACTTGCAGCAGTGAATGTTCAGGCTCTGTAGGAAGTCTGGAGCACAACAACTTGAATGAAGCAAACCCTCTGTTTGCAAACCCTTCAGCTCCTTAGCCATAACACCTCTGCCTGTTCCAGCAGGGCCTGTTCCAGCTGGGATCAGTTCCAGCCAAACCATGGGCTGGAATTGAAAACCCAAGGTCTTGTTCTCACCATTGATGGATGGATTTCTTCCCTCTTGCATTTCTCTTCACGAAATTCCCTGAGAAGAGAAAAATCAGCAGGTTCAGAATGTTGTTACAATTCACTTGTTGTCTCTTGCCCCTCAGTCCAGTACAGAACTGCTCATGAAGGAAGTCTGTGTCTTGTGTGCTTTTCATGTTACCCATCAGGCACCTCTGGATATTCTTACTTTGTAAATTATTCCTAAACCAGTGAGTTTTCCTTATGTTTCCTTAAAAATATTCCCTTCTTCCATTCTTCCAGTTGGAGGCATGGCTGGAATCAAGCGTCCTTCCTCTGAATCTCCAGAGCAGCATCCTGGGAAGAAAACTGCTCCAGAGCCTCCTAAGCCAGTGCCACCAAAACTGCCTCCTGCCCACCCACCAGCCAGAGCTAAGCCAAAGGAAACCTCCCCAGTTACCACAGTAAGAAATGTGGGTTTGGGGGTTCCTTATACCTTAAATCTGTCCAGTGAGATGGACAGTACTGGGCTAGTCCAAGGCTCCTGCTGGTAAGGACTTAGTCCCTAAATTTAATTCAGAGGTCTGATTCTGGCATAGATTGAGGTGGGAGTCACTGGAATAACATCAGTCAGCCTGGATACTTCCTGAACAGGATGTGGGTGTCTTAGGACATGGATGGGCTGTTCCTAGATATTGGGGATGGAGATTTTTACAAGATGTAGTGTTATTTTTGCTAGAAAACATTGATCCAAATATTTGATACTGTTTCAAAGCAGAGTAGGGATGAAAACAGGATAGAAGCCCTTTCCCAGCTCATTTAAATCAGAGACCTTTGCCTATAGGCAGACAGGGCACCCTGCTCCTCTGGCTTTGTGGGAACATATTCCCCATGCTCTGCCCTTCCAAGGGCTGTTCCACTTCTGTGACTTCTATGACCAAGGGATTGGAGGGAGAGGGGATTTCCTGGGTGACTTCTCTGTCCTGGCTGTGCATGCCAAACACTCTCCTTCTTGGGAGATTTGTAGCTGTGCTCTTGTCTGCTCACCCTCTGCTTCTCCCCACAGAAAAGGGTCCTGGCAGAGAGTGGAAATGTCCCCAGCAGCAGCTGTGGGGTCTGTGGGAAGCATGTGCACCTGGTGCAGCGCTACCTGGTCGATGGGAAGCTCTATCACAGGAACTGCTTCAGGTACAGCAGCTCTTCAAGGCAGGGGCACATTCCTGGGGCTCACAGAGGGCCAGCCTGGTTCTTTGGGACTGGAGAGAGTGGTGTGGCACATTTTATTCAGAGTGGAGGCAATCTGGGCTTGCTCTTGACCTGTGTGTAAGGGAAACTGTCTCCACAGGTCTGTTTTCATCTACACCTTTCCTGCTTCAGGCTGTGCTATCAACACAGTTCTTGTTCTGGTGCCTGAGGAATGTGCACACAGGCACACACTGTCAGTGGATGGTGGAGTCGTGCCTGCACTCCCAGCTGTGTGTCTCCCAGCACTCTGGAGGATGTTTCCTGAGATTTTTGTATCCACAGGTGCAGGCAGTGTTGGAACTTGCTTCTTCCTGGAAGCTACAAAGCTGGGCCTGAGCCCGGTACATTCATCTGTACCAGCCACCAGCAGCCTGACAATGTCCAGGTCTCTGGTCTCCACAGTACTGGGAAAAAGCCTGACAGTACCCCAGCCCCTGCTGCTGCCAGGGTGTTCCAGAAAGCAGCAGAACCCAAGAAACCAGAGCAGGTGTTGAAGAAACCCAGCCAGGAAGGCCTCACTAATTCAACCAAGCCATCTGTTTCATCTTCTGGAAGCTCTGGCTTCAAAAGTGTAAATACTCCATGGTCCTCCTCAGCTGTAAATAAATCAGATGAGTGCAAAGGTGCCTTGTTGGGAAATAAAACAGATCCCCATGAAGGCACCCCATCAAAGCCTCCTTGGACATCCTCCACAACAAAAACACAGCAAGCCCGAGAAAACTTTTTTCGGTCTTTGGAGTCCTCCAGCAATAAAACTTCTGAGACTCAAAAACAAGTCCAGTCTCCTCATGGCCCTGATAAAACTGCCCCTGCCAGAGGCACTGCTGAGGTCAGTCGAGTGAATGCTGGGAAGGATCAGGCACGTAACCACATTATACAGGCTCTGTCTGCATCAGGCACTTCTCCAAGCAGGCCAGGAGGACTCAGTTCCACTGGCTCCTCAGCACCTGGCAGGTAAGCACTATTTCTCTTTCCCTTTTTACTGCCAAGATGTTCCTTGGGATAATTTGAGAAGCCTCTCCCTGCATCTTTCTTTGCTTTGTCCTGACTGCTCTTGTGGCTCAGTTTTAAGGGCATGTAGAGGGACACATACAAATCATTGGAACAGAGGCAAATAAAAAGGTCCATCCTTTCAAAAAGACTCACCAGGTTGTTCTTTTTTGCAGTGGCAAGTTTTCTCCCACCAGTTCTCAGAGTCCAGCTCCAAAACCACAGTCCAGCAAAACAGGGTGCACAGCACCAAAGCAGGAGAAGATGACAGACCCTGTGCCCAAGAGCCAGGCTGCCAGCAAACCTGTTGACTCTTTGCACAAGCCAGAGTCAAAAGGCATCAAAGGTGAGGATGAATGAGTCACACAGTTCTGCCTGGACACAGCACTCCCACTTTATGCCTTCTTCTTGGACAAGTACAGCAAATGTGTCCATGACTCCTGTCTTTTGTGTCTGTGTTTTCTGAGCTGTGGGGCTCAACACACTCCCTGTGTGCACTATCCCTGTGCAGCTGCTCCCTCTAGCATGGTGAGTCCTCCTCTGAGGATCTCCAGGTATCTGAAGTTGTACTTGCTGTCATCAAGCACTGGGATCATGGTGGCTTTCAAAGGCTTAGGTTTTCCCAGATGGGAGACCTTGCCAGAGCTTTGGGATGGTTTTTTGATTGTAGTTGCAGGTCACCCAGCCTTCTTGTCTGTTTTGTACCAAGCTTCCATCATGGTGACTTAGCAGTAGGCCAGGGGATGATATCTGGGGGTTCCAGTTGTCCCAGGCACTTTTAGGTGGCTGGTATTTTTTTGGGCCAGAAGAGCTGTCTGTTTGCAGTTTGCTGTGACTTTGTGGGACTTTTTGTCTCTCCCTCTTCCCACCCCAGCCTTTAGTCTCTGAGATCTGAGCTGTTTGTGTTGTATTGCTGTTGAATGTGCCTGTTCGTGTACTCTGTGGCTGAATTTCTGTAACTGTGATTGATCTGAAAGTGACAAAATGCCACTTAGATTACCTGCTACCTATTGTATCTGAATCTGTCCATGTTAAACTTGTTGAGCTGGTGCTGGTTTGCTGCAGTAACATCATAGTACCTGCCCAAGTGCATGCTTTATCTCCTAGGATTCTCCTGAGACTCAAATCTGGCATGTTTCTTTTTATTGGATATTTTTGTTCTTGTGTATTTTTATTTACCTTGCTGTGTTCTTTTCTTCAGGAAGCACAAATGTTGCTGACAACAAGTCTGAGAGCCCAGAAGGGTGGAGATCTCGGTTGAAGCCTGTAGCCAACAAGTGAGTGTCTTTGGAGCTGGTGGGTTTCCATGACAACTGTGACCATCCCACGTGGAGATCCACACCAGGATGTCCAGAACTTTTCCTGTGGACCATTCAGCATGAGGGATTTTTCCTACCTTTGTCTTTTTTCTTTGCAGGGACCAAGATGGCTCTAAGAAACCTACTGATAACTCCCAGGTGGCAGCAGGGAGCCCAGCACTGAAGGAGCCAAAGCCAAGCCCATTAGTAGTCCCACCAGCAAAGCAGGACTCTGGTATGAAGGAATAAAAGCTTTGCCTTTATTTTGCTCATCAGGAAGGTGCCAAGCATTGCAAGGCCCATGTGAGGAATGTGTTGGTGGAGAATGTGCCTTTGCTTTCAGGGATCTTTGCTCTCTGCACCTGCTTTAGCCTTGTGGTGCCTTTATTTTGTGCCTTTGATGGGTGGCCTCCCATCCTTCCCCAGGGAGAGGGACTCAGTAGCCATAGGGTTCCCTTCTTCTGCAAGGCAGCCAGCAAGATTCCACTTACTCTCTCTTGCATGCTTGTATAATGTTGAGAAATCTTAGTGATGGTTCCCAGCTGTTTATTCTTCTCCCAAATGTTTATTCTCCTCTTACTCTGGCCCTGTAATGAGTGTTTTTTCCCTGTTTACTTTGGCTTATGCCCTTCATTATCATCAAGAGAGGAGAACTAGGACTAGAAATGGAGTTTGGTAGTGGTGACTGCCAGAGACATTGGGCATTAAAGGGATTTTATGAGATAAGGGTTGAAATTTCTTACCCAAAACCTGTCTGTGCTTCTTAATCCAGCTTCATCTGGTGGATTCACGAAGAAGTTGTTGATTCCCAGCTCAGATCTTATCAGGAGCTGTCAGAATTCAAAGCAAGACTGGAAAGATCCTGGAGGGTCTGCCAAGAAGGAGGAAGATGGCAACCAGTTGAAAACAAGCACTGCTACATGTAAGATCTCTTCTGCCTACTGAAGTCACTCTCTCCCCTGCACTGTCAGGGAGCAGCCTGAGTGGTCAGTATGGGTTATGTGTCCCAGAGTTTTCTGTGACTATAACCCTCTGGCTGCTGTCATGAGGGCAGAGTCTGTGTAATTGATTTTTATTAGCCAGCTTGGCCTGAGCAGGAAGCAGCACGGCCAGAGAATTCAGTGGGAAAGGAAGACATTGAAATAGGAATTTTTCAAGGTCCTGCCCTGTCATTCTTTGGACTTAGTGCTATGAAGAGGATCATCTCCTAATTTGGGGAACTGGGATCCAGTTGATGTCTCTGTCCCTCTTCAGCTGAGTGGCTTTAGGAAATAAAAGGGATGCAGAGAACTGCCATCCAGAGACTCCAGCTGTCAGGACCCACAGGAGCAGGAGCCAAGACTGCTGTTTCTTTGATTTCCAAAGATGTCCTGACCAGTTTGTCCCTACTCTTGATCCAGTTTCTTTCTCCTGTTTGTTCAGCCCCAGCTTTACTGTGCACCTCTCCTCCAATGCCCAGTTATCCTTGCTCTGACATATCCCACAACAATGCTGAGGAAATTTTCTGGAGCTAACCTGATGTTTGCTGCTGTCCTGTTTGCTCAACTTCTTTGTCTCCCCTTTCCTTACCCCATCTTGCTGTGTCTTACCTGTCTGGAGTAGAAGATTCACACAGCAGGGCTCAGTCCTGCCCCTGATGTTTGTCTTGGAGCAAGCAGGATGGGTCCTGGTGGATCAATGACCTCCTGCCTTACTTTTTGTCAGCTGGTTCCAGTATTAGCCAGCACCTTTGACAGCTGCCAAACATTCAGTCCCAGTTGTGTTGTCTTTTTTAAAGGTTTGGTGTGCCTCCTTTGCCAGCATTTTCCCAAAACTTCCCACCTCCTCTTTCCCAGCCTCAGCCCCAGGGTTCAGCACTAGTCTCTCCCAAGCAGTGAGTGAGCTGTTAAGATAAGGGAGGCTGGGTTTATATCTGTCTTTCTAAAGGTTAATGATTGCCATGGGGGAGGGCCATTGGGGAATGTTCCTGGCAGTGTCCCCCCACTTTTCCCCGGCTGAAAGGCTGGTTCCTGCTGCTGTCACTGGGCAGGCTGGGGGTTAGGGACAGAGCTCTTGCTCCTCTGTGTAGATTTTTACCTCTGCACTCAGAGAGAGCTGTGAACAGTCAGCTGCTGTTCCTGCCCTCCATCCTGGCCTTGTGTTGAGCTGGTGAGCATTTCTGTAGATCATTCATTTTCTTTGGTGGTAGGTGGTGTTTTCTGCTGAGAAAGGAGGCTCCAGGGGTTTCCTGCCAACTGTCCTACTTCCAGCTTGCTGGCAAGCAACCAACCCATCCTGTGTCTGTCAAGCCACAGCCTGAGGGTATCAGGAGATATCAGATCCTGAGCTGGTCACAGGGTGTCATTTTACAGGCTCTTCCCCTGCAGTGACCCTGGCCTTCACTCCATCAGGGGTGCAGCTTTCTGCTGTGGTTGGAGGTGCTGCAGAGGCCGCCTGCAAGGAGCCCAGAGGTGCAGGAGTGAGCTGGGAGAGGGAAGTGTTGTTTAGGCAGACAGCTCAAGGCAGGACAAGTCCCTCTTGGAGGAATCTTTAAGAGAAGTGTGAGTTGCAGGCAGTGCACAGGCAGCAAACCAGCAGCATCCAGAGGGAAGAGATCCCTGACAGAGCCCAGCAGTGCAGGAGCAGCACAGCCACATCCAGCATCTTCTCCTTTTGCACTCCTTCTAGAAAGCACAATAGAGCAAGGGCTGGGCAACTGGAGAGCTGTCCTTGAGCTCTTCCTCAATCTCCAGAGACTCTCAGGAGGCTCCCCTAGTCTGTCTGTCCTGCCTTTCTGCTTGTGTGTGCTGAGCCTGCATTGCTGCTGCCTTTGTTAGAGCCCTGCTCTTTGATAGCAGAGTTTTCCTCCCTTATCACATCATCCACTCACGCCTCTGTTCCCTCTCTGTGGTAATTATCCAACCCAGCCCCTTGGGTATCCAAATACCTCACACTCTTCTGTAGTTATCCTTGCAGCACAGTTGGGCAGAGGAAGCTGAGGCACAGTGGAACAAATACACATTGCTTAAGGATTGATTTTAATAGGTGTCCAGAGCCTGAGTAAGGCTGTGTAGTGGGGCCGAAGGGACTTCTCACCTAGGAAGTGTTTTGTGGGAGGAATTGAACCTTAGTTTCTTGAGATCTACACTGAGGTCCCCTAGACCATCTTTGTTTCATCAGTATTTACTGATACTCCTTTGTAAAAGAGCACTAGAGGGATGTTTTTAGTATGACTTGGTGTTTGCTGTGACAGTAACCCTGTCTTTCTGTGCTGTCCTTTGGAACCTTAATAAGGAATGGGTTTTGCCACAACAAATATCTTTGGGTTTTAACAAGATAGTGAATGAACATGCAAGTCAGTATGTTGGGTGGAAGTTCCAAAGTCACACCTGAATTAGGTGACTCTCTATACCCTGGGGTTGAAAGCAGCAACCTGTGAGCTGAGTGACCAACCAGAAGGAGTAAATCAGGCTGTGAGGATATGTCACTTACTTTGGTCAGGCATATGGATGCATGTGTATCATCTGTGACCTCTGTTGGGTAGCTGGGACCTGTTGTGCTCTGGTAGTCTGGGACAGGCACTGTCCCACACCATAAAATGATTTAAAGGTTGTTGTGATGTTTTTATCTCTCTTCTAGTTGAACTCGCTGTTCCAAAAAGCAAAGGGAAGCTTCAAGTGGTGTCCCCAACCAAGGTATGGCTGGAAACCAGGTGTAAGGGGAGCAGGGTGGGGTCATTAAATATCCTTCTGGTGTGCTTGTCCACATATATCTAAGTTTGTCTTATTAGGAGGGTTTATTTGGATACCCAGGGAAAGGGTGAAAGGCTCTGGGGCAGAACAAGGTGGAGAAGCTGCTGGTTATCTTCCATGCAAGGAGACAATCAGAGCTGGAACCAGACAGAGCCAAACAAAACTATGGCAGACATTGCATTCCCCACAGGAGGAGGGAGAATGTCTGCAGACTGACTGGTGTGGGGGACTTACCACTGACAGAGATGTGTCACAGCCTTGCAGTGGCCACTGCTCTTCTGTGAGCAGCCAGCTCTGCCCCTCTGCTGGCCGGGCCCTCCCAGGCTGTGGCTCTGTAGCTGGGCTCCTTATGCCCTTTCCCATCTCTGTTGTGACCTCAGCAGGCAGTCTCAGGGTTCCTGAGCTGCATTTGGTCCTACAATTTTTTCCCTAGCTGCACCCAGACTACCTCCCTGAGGAGAAAATCCAGGAGAAGGTTTGTGCCATCGAGAAGCAGCTGGACGAGCTGGAATTGAAAGGAGTGGATCTGGAGAAGCAGCTGCGTGCCTGTGAGGGAGGTAAGGGAGCCCTGGTGCCAGCTCTGCTCTGCTGGGGGGGTGTGGGGCTCAGGTCCTACCCCTGGGCGCTCTTGGCTCCATTTTTAGGCTGCATGTGAGTCACCAGGTTGCCAGAGGTACCTGGTATACAAAGATAAAGCCCAGAGGATTTTGAACCTTCTCTGGCTGTTTTGTAACTTTATTTTTGAGCAGGTCTTGTGTTTATTTGGGTGAGGATCAGAGTTTTGGGAGTCCTGTAGCAGAGGATCCATAAGCAGCTTCCTTGAATCCACAGGGAGTGACCTGCATCCCTTGGACCCAGGAGCTCCAAAGATTGCCTGTTTTCACTGGAGGTTGCTTGGGGCTCACATAAGTCATCCTAGGCTCTCCCTCAAGAGATTGTGTGTTTGAGCCAGGGGGGCTGAACTGATGCAGCTTCTTGCCCTTTGTCTCCTCTGTAGATGAGTCTGAGGATGCCCTTATGGTGGATTGGTTCAAACTGATCCATGAGAAACAGCTGCTGCTCAGACAGGAATCAGAGCTGATGTACAAGTGAGTACAACCAGAAATTCTCCTGTCTGCTTGTGCACTTCCTGTGGGCAGTGGAGGACAGGGAATGTGGCAGCCCAAAGAAATCATGTGCCAGTTGGTGGGATGAGAAGGGTTGAGGGTGTCCCTGGGAGAACTGCCAGCATCCTCATGTATTAGCTGGTGGGCTTTGAGCACCCAGGGCCTGTGAAGAGGTCATGAGGAGGGAAACTTCAGAAATGTGATGGAGGAAGATTTCCTCTGAGCCACCAGCTCCTGCCCAGGTGGTGGGCAGCACAGAGATGAGGCTTTAACATGACAGGAGAAGGATCCAACCCTGGGGCATGACAGGGCAGTAACTCATCACTTCTGTCTTTCCTTCCAGGATGAAGCAGCAGAACCTGGAGGAGCAGCAGTGGAATATTGAGATGGAGCTGAGAAGGCTCATGAGCAAACCAGGTAAGGATTGGGCACACTGGGAGTCCTGCTGGCCCCAGGAGCTTCCACCTTGTGTGCCAGCCCTGGGATGTCCTTTAGATCTGAAGGCACTGCAGGGACTGCACTGTGGCTGTCCCTGGGCAGACTCCCTGTGACATCCAGCCCACCTCTGCTTTGTGAGGGCATGTAGGATGTGCTCCTGAGTGTGAGGATTGTAAAATTAGCCCTGCTGGAGCAGGATGGAGGCAGGAGCCACAGTGGGGAGGTACTGCCTGTAGCTGTGAGATGGGCTTCCCTTGTCTTGTGCAGAGGAACTGAAGACTCCCAGGGAGAAGGAGCAAGAGAAGGAGCTGCTGGAGTCGTACCTGAACACGGTCAATGATCGGAATAATATTGTGGATTGCCTGGATGAGGACAGGCTCAGGTGAGGGTGGGAAATGAGCCAGGCTCAGATGGTGGGAAGTGAGCCAGCACTGCTGTATTTGCACTGCTGCCCAGGCTGTAGGGTGGATGAGTGGCTGTAGTCCAGACTTCTGCTCCATGAGAGGTGGGTGGTCACCTGTCATCAAGCATCTTGTCCTAAATGCTGCTGTCTTTGCATCCTTGGCAGCTGTTGGGAAGAGATCAGGACCACTGCCCTGTTCTCTCTCAAGCTGAAGCTGCTGTGAAAACTGGGCTGTGAAAATGTGGAATGCAGGGGAGGAGAGGGAGAGGCTGGAGATGGGGAGGCTGCATGCAGTGTGGGAGATGCAGGAGCAGTCTGGGAACATGAAGTCAGGAATGTGCTCATCTGCTGCAGCAAGTGGAAGAACAACTGTAGCCAAGAACTGGATCCTTCCCAAGTTCAAAGGAAAACTGTGTCAAGTAGCTGAATTTGTGCCTCCTGATCCTGAGAACAGCCTCCATTCCCTGACCTCAGAGCACCAGCTCCTGCATGTGGGTTCTGGTACTGCTCAGAACAGGGTGGTGACAGCAGTGTGCTTGTCCCTGATGGCAGTGAGCACCTCTGTAGCACCCTGGGCTACTGTGTCTCAGCTTCACTCATCTGGGCTGTGCTGGTGTCTCACCACTCCGTGAACTCTGATGATTCATCAGCCAGCTGGGAGAAAGTCTGGAAATCCCCACACAGGCCCTTGCTTTCAAGGGAACCAGATGGAATTTGCTAATGTCTAAGACTCTAACTGTTGGGTTTTTTCCTGCAGCCTTCTCAGGGTGTGCTGTGGAGGTTGGTCCTTTCTTACTGGGGAATAAGAGCAGTATTTGCATGGCCTTTGGTATCTACCAGCCTGTCACAAGCACAGGAAACTTTTCTGATACCATGCTGTTCCATTACAGAGAGAAAGAGGAAGACCAGATGTTGGCAGACATGATACAGAGGTTGGGTAAGGGCCCTCTCTCCTCTTCCAGAGCAGCACTGGGGCTCACTGGGGCTGTGGGTCTCAACCTGCTCTGTGTCTGCTCCCTCTCCTGCAGATGGATCTCTTGAGAGCCAGGAGCCAGAGAGGAAGAAGAACAAGTTCCGCTTGTCCAAAATATGGAAGCAGAAAAAACAAGAGTAAAGCTCAGGAGCTTGGTGTTCCTTTCCCAGTGGTCCAGAGAGACCCATCAAAGGTGTGGTCCTTCCTCAGTCCTGAGTTCTTGGAGCTGTGCAGGACTGTGAGAGGCCCCAAGAGGCCTATCAAAGGTGTGGTCCTTCCTGAGTGCTGCTTTCCTGGAGCTCCTGGGCTCTGAGAGGCTCCTGTGCTCCCTGACGTGGAGACTGCAGGTTTGCTGCCCAAAGGGACAGTGTGAATCCCCTCTGGCCCTGGTATGGAGCCCAGGGATACCTTTCCCAGCACATGGATTTGTAAGACTGTTTTCCTTCTTTGGCTCTGGGTCCGAGCTGGTTCAGCCTTGTTGGCAGCTCAGGAGGGCAGAGCTCAGGTTGCCCACCCAGTGCATGGGTCAGTACAGTCCTGAAAGCAGGAGCATGGCCCTGCATGGCACCCCACAGTGTCCCATAGCTGTCCCCAAGGCTGCAGCCAGGACACTGCACTGGGCTGTGGAAGGGCCATTGTCCCTCCTTTCCTCCCTCTCTGCTTGTGCTGTCCTCTTTGGCCAGGATCAGAGATGCAGAGAGGGAGATGCTACAGGGCAAGAAGGATTGATGGTTTCCCTCTTACCACACCAGTGCAAACTGGAGGCTCCATGTCTGGGGGGAGCAGAGAACAGAACCTCTCTGTGTCTGTGGTGTGGGATGTTCTCCACCCACAGCAGTTTCAGCAATAGTGATTTGTTTCCAGACCTCTTTTGGAAGTTGCTGTAGGCTGATTTCTCAAAGCCACGAGAGGCTGCTCACTGCTTCATTCCCTCTGTGGGGGAGATTTGTAGCCTCCTTATTTCTCTGACTGCTCAGTGAAGCAGTGTTTTCATTGTCTGTGGCCTATCCTGATGAAAATGAACAGAACTCTTATTTTAATAACCTGGTGCTAACTTGGGAGCACAAGGGAATTCATGGATTTGCCTCACCCCTGAGTCTTCTGCATGGGACCAATATTTCAGTTCCTGAGCTCCATCCCTGGACATCCAGTGCCCTCAAGGGGTGTTGTGGGTCACCTTGGTGAGAGCAGGAGTGTAGGAGCAGGTTCTGGGCTGTTGCAGGGAGCCTTTCCACTCTTCCCTCAGTGCAGCCAGACACCTGCCCTGGGTGCACCCTCTCTTCCCAGTCAAGCAGGGATGGAGACAGCCATGGAACGATCCGATTAATTCATGATGCCTCTGGTCTGTGTGGACCTCCTCCCTCCACGCCAGCTCCTGGGGGTTCCTGCGGGCGCTGTTGGCCAGCAGGAGCAGGGGTGGGTTTTGCCGGAGGAGGTTTGCTGTGCCGGCGGCAGAGCAGAGGTGATGCATCCCTTTCCCACGAGGTGGCAGTGGGACTCTCCGGGCAGGGATGTGCTGGGGTGGCACCAGTGCCCGAGGGGCTTCCTGGAGCCCGCAGGGGGGACCAGGTATGTGCAAGTGCTGGGATACCCCCAGCCTGCATATGCTCTCACCCAATAAAGAATTACTGGAGCAAATCTCAGCATCCCAGTGTGATTTGGGGATACTGTGGATATGGCTGTCCTGGGAGCACTGATAGTCCCTCTCTGCAGCTCCTGGTGTACCTGTGATGGAGCAATGCTTGCCCACAGCCTGCAGGGCAGCTGCACAGCAGTGGCACCAAGGGGATTTTCACCGACTTTGTTTAGGTGTCAAACTCACCCCTGCTGTCAGGTAAATGCGATTCCCCCCTTGCTGCTTTAGCATCACACACTTCCCAAAGTCTGTGGGGTCCCAGCCTGGCCAGCAGATGTGGGAGAGGTAAGAGGCAGAGCTTGTTCTGCTACAGCTGGACCGTGGCATTGGTGACATGGTGGCAGAGCCGCAGTGTCACTGGTGGAAGGCTGATGGAGGCTCTGGCACCTCTCTGCCCCTGAGGGCCTGTGCTCACCCAGAGGGGAAGACAAACTGGTCTGTGGGGGCATGCTGACCACAGGGGCTGGCATGCTGTGCCTTGCCATCCTGGTCTGCTTCTCAGGAAGCTCTTTCTTCACTGGTGTGTAAACATGAGGGGAGGGAGGAGGGCTCCTCTTCCAGGCCTGGGAAGTGGCAGCAAATCCCCAGAACTAAACCTGCCTTTGTGGGCTGCCAGCTGAGAGGAAGGGAGCTGAAACCATCTCTGCTGAAGGAGAGAAACATCTTTCCTGGTGAGCTATCCCAGGCTGTCCTTATTGCTGGGCTTTCATCTTTTCAAGCTCTGATTCTCCAGCCTCAAGAAGTTTAGTCTGCATGGATTTGGGGGTTGGTGGCAGCATCATCCAAACTCATCCAATCCTTCCCTCTCCAGCCTTCACTCACTTTGAAAACAGGCAGGAAATGGACCTCTGCAGGAATGTGATAACAAAGTGCTTAAACAACACCCCCAGGGCCCTGTGGTGGCAATGGCTGGACCTGCTGTTGGTTTGCTTCTGTGAGAAGGCCAGGCTGCTGCCAGATAGCAGGCAGGGGTACACCTGCTAGCTACCTGCCCCAATAACAGGTTTTGAAGAGCAAACTGCTCCTTCTCCCATCTGGAGTCTGTTTGAGATGGCAGCCATGGTCTAAGGGATATGAGGTTCACCTGGAAGTGCTGTGTGGGTTTAGGTTCAAGTAGTCTCTAGGTAGAAAAATACTGAGAGGGAGGGGAGACAGAACCCAGCCTGCCTCACCATGCTGCTGGTGTGAGGCTGACTGCAAGACTAACCTCAGTTATTTCTACACCAAAGATGGGAGGGTAAATAGTGGAGTAGTGATCCAACACATCCTGCTCAGAGTCCCAAGCTCCTGTCTGTATGGATGGAATGCTGTCTGGCTGTGGCCAGGCTATACCAAAACCAAGCTCTGTACAGCCTGTCCCACAGCTCCTGCACACCCTGACAAATGTTGATGGTGACCATGAGAGCAACCCAGCTTGTTCCTCCTTCCTCTGCCTTGAGTTTGGGACTCATAGGATTTGCAATTCCACCATTCTCCTAATCCAGTGCTTGAAACGAGCCCTAGAAGAACTAAGCTGTTGGCTAAGGTGGAGAAAAGGAATGGCTTTTCTCCAGCTGGCTGCTTTTAGCTGAGCTGATTCCCCTGCCTGACCCCTGTTTGCTCTCCTGGCACAAGCAGCTTTGCTCACCCCGTGGAAGTGCTCCAGAAGGCAAAGCAAGAGGATTTGGCCTTCGGACTGAGCAGCAAGGGAGGTGCTGGGAAACCAGCTCTCGACTGCCTCTCCACAGTGGTCACTCCTGAGTAATTAGGCAATCCAGGCACCCTCCTAGAACTGAGTGGGAATCAAATTCCTCTCCCTTCTCCATGAGAAAGGGCTGTTTGTGCTCTGCTCCAGCCCTACCAGACGCCGAGCCCCGAGGTCAGGCTGGCAGGGGGTTGACAGATCCATGGCTGTGTGCGTGTGGGTGTCTGCATTTCGGTGATGATTGAGGCCTTAATTACTCTTCTAGGTCAGCTGCTCCACTTCCAAAATGGTTTTAAGGGGGCTGAGCTTCCTGCTCATTTCCTGATGGCCTCCAGTCGGGTTCGTGGCCTCACCAGCTCCTGGATACCTGGAGTGCTGCTGCTGCTGCTTTCTTTGCAGCTGAAGACGAGTATGGGGGCTGCACAGGGCCTGGGGCTGCACCCCTGAGCCTCTGCCATTGCGGGGGCTCTTGGGGATCCTTCTGCAGGTTTGGGGTGCTGTTGGCTTTGTCACTTCCAGACTTGCAAATGAAGCTGTGATTAGGCTGTGTGTGTGTGTGTGTGTGTGTGTGTGTGCGTGTGTGTGTGTGTCTCTTCTGCTGTTTTCTTTAATTACAATCTCCGAGGTAATTTCTGACGCATCATTAACAGTTCTGAGTAAACAAGGGGAATTCTCCAAATTATTTGCCATGAGCACAAAGGGAAATCGACTTTCATCGTCTCCCTCTTCATCCAAGTAAGAAACTGATCTGCAGTGAGCATGGGGATGTTGTGGCTGCCCTCTGATGCTTTGAGTCTCTTTGAGACAGAGCAGCAACACACCCAGCTTTTCCAGCTGACTGAGGCCAATTCTGCCCACAGCTTTTTGTCCCCACTGCTGAGCAAAGTGTTTGGGACTCGTCACCATGCAAAGTGCTTCTTGCCCATGACAGCTTTGGGTGCTGCCTTTGAGTGTTCACCTCCTGTTTCCAGCTGGATGAATCGGAGCACGAGCTGCTCAGGAGATGGGACAGTGCAAAAGCATCCTCAAGGCTGTGTCTCAGCTTGGAAGGTAACACCCTGGTCATGGCTGTTGGGTTGAAGGGTAATACTTGAGACCAGAGTGGATTTAATGAGGGAAAGAAGGAGCAGTGATATGGAGAGAGTGCAGGGCTGTGGAGGGAAGGAAGGAGCACTGAAACAGAAGAACTTGGAGCCCAGGAAACTATGTCTGAAAAAAAAAAGAACTAAAGCAAGAACTCACAGGGATGCTCCTGTGCCCTGTGAGAGCTACAAACACACCTGGCAGTGGGAGGAGGTGGCTGGAGAGGGCTGCTTAGCCGGGTGGGAGAGCACTCCAACCTAGTGCAGGGCTCAATGGAAAGGGGCCTCATTAGAGGGGTGGCACGTGGAGCTCAGAGCAGGCAGTGCCTCTTCTGGAGCATCCCTACCCCTGCCCTGCTCTGACAGCCCCTTCCTTCACCCACGCTCCAGCACGGTGGCAAAGCATCTGCGGCAGCAGCCGAGGGAGCGAAGATTATTTATATTCATGCTGCAGCCCTGCCAGCCGTGCCTCTGTTATCTGCCATGCATGAATATTATTTGAATACGGAGTTTGTCGTGACTATTCTTCCGCGTGAAACGAGGGATTTGCTGTGGGATGGGAGCCCTCCCTCTGGCTGTCAGGCAGGAGGGGTTTCCTTTTCCTGTCTCGTTGGAAGCCGCGTCCCCAGCAAGGTGAGACAGTGGACACTTTTTCTCTTGTTAATATCCATGTCTAATCTCCTCTCAGAGGGGCCCTTTGTCCTAGACTGTAGCCAAGATGAGTAATTCAGGGATAGATGAGACGCTATAATTGGTTTGTGACAAATTAAAACATTTTTCCTTCAGAGCTGAGAGCAGGACTGTGGTCTGGAGCTGTCAAGCGTCACAGGGGAGGGCGATTTTGGAGTAAGCGCATTGCAAATTGGCTCCAGATATGCCTTGGAGTCTGAAATTAAACTCCAGCTGGTGACTCTTCTCAGTTGGGGTTTTATTTTAGGGGAGACAAAGGGAACATGTGTGTGGAGGGACAGCCTGATCGATATGTGACTGCTTTTTGCATCATGCCGTGAGCTGGGAGCCAGAGTGAGCCATGATGGGGATGCTGGGGAGCACCCAGAGGCGTGGTGGGACTGAGCAGGCCAAGCCCTGGGCTCACCACTGCCTGTGTTTCCTTCACGCTTCTCTCAGTGGCTCCTCCATCACGTCCCAGAAAGGAAGAACCATGATGGAAAGTTGTAGATCAACACCATCTCCTCTCTTGGCCAGCTGCAGGACCTCTTTAGGAGATACAGGCTGGTCCTTGCCCTCTAATAATTCTTTTACTGACCCAAAAAGAATCCCTTACCTCCACCCAGAGAGCAGGAGAGTAGCTAAAATTCAGGTACACAGAGAGGGTCAGGACAGACAGCTTGATGACATACAAGTTTGAGCCTAAGGTGATTAAGAGCTGGTCTAGGGCAAAGGGATGGAGGTGGGAGGAAAAGGACTTCCTGATGCTCAGCACAGCTGCATGGAGAGAGCTACAGCAGCAGCATCTCCACCTCGCAGTGAAGATGGGGGGAGAATGAAGGAATGCTTGGAAAGGACTTGGGCCTGTAAAGGAGGTTTAAAAGGCACAAGAGGAATCACCATGTGGGCTGGTTTGTGTGTAGATGGTGGTGGGGAAGCAAGCCTCAAGATCTTTTATCTGATACAGAAGAAAAGGGAAGCCTGAGGAAAGGGTGCTGTGAGTCTTGCAGTGTCTCAAAGTGAAGCAAACAGTCTGGAAGAGACAGTCCTAGTTGTGAAAACACTAAGTGCACAGGCTGTCAGTGATTTGGAAGAGTTCAGACCCTGGAGGTGCTGGGTGAAGAAAGGAGGAGATCTGGGCATCTCTTAGATACAAGGAGTAAAAGGAGCATGCCATGGTGGCAGGGTGGTGGGTGACAGGGAGTTGGGGGGCTTGGAAGGAAAGATCAGAGGAGCTGGTTTAGCAATGGAAAGTGCATAGATGCAGCAAATCCTGAAAGGCAGGATCAGATGGTGAGCTGTGACTGGTGTCACTGGCATTAAGACGTTAGCTAATCCGGTTTAAGGGGATAAGCCCAAGAAAAACTGTGGAGACCTAAATTGGAGCTTGTCACTCTCCTGTGGAAAGCAGAAGTGTGGAGGAGGAGGAGGAGGATTTGCTGAAAGAAGCCCTGGATGGTTGGTCAGAAACAGAGGGTGAATGGAGGATGGCTGTGGAGATGAAGGGTCAGGAAGTATCAGGTGGGAAGGAAAGAGGAAGGACAGGAGTCACCAAAAGTAGAGAAACCCAGGAGCCATCTGGTGAGCACAGTCTCTCTGTCAATAACTGACCTGTAGCCCATCCTAATGGTGAAACTGGCAAGGTAGCAGGGAATCTACAGAAACCCAGTGATTTTGGTCTGGGAAGCTTAAATGATGCATATCAAAGCCAGGATGTAAATTGCACAAGTGTGATGTAGGTCTGGCACTAAAGTGATAAGAGTCATATCAAGGGAATAACTTAATTAACTGGTCTTGATCAAAGAACTATATGAATTCAATAGCCCAGTTTTCAGCACTAAATGATGAAGTTTAGAAAAACTGTACTTGACACAATTATCAATTTTCCTGTCCGAGGAGCTTTGAAGTGCCATTAAGAAGGGACAGTCTGTTGTTCTGTTTAGGACAATGTTCTCCTTCCCTCCAGTGATCAGGAGGCAGAGGGGCTCTCTCTCCTTTTCAAGTGCTCATTTGAAATGGTCTAAAGCATAATAAACACTGGATGTCAAGGGGAATGGTACTGTGGATTTCACAAATTAATTGTTTCAGATGATGTAAGTCAGGAGCAAAGAGCTGCCCTTTCCCTGCCATCCAGAAAACAAAAACCAAACCAAGCAAACAAAAAACAAAAAATCCCCCCCAAAAACCAAGAAGATGTGCAGAAGATGGGTCTTTTCTCTACTATTACCTTGGCAGACCTCAGCCAGGGATTCCAGAGAGGTATCTGCACATTTGGATGTGCTTTCTGGAAAAGGATGTCTAAACCTTCTCAGTGACAGTGATGGGAGTAAAGCCCTACTGCTTCCAGCTACTTCTACCTGTGAACAGACTTCCCTGCCCTTCTCCATTCTCTGGGCACTGTGTCCTTTCCACTGGTGAGTATCTCATTCCAAGGCAGGGAAAACTGGGAGTGTGTCTTGTCTGTCCAGTGCAGTGTGAGGCTGCTCTGAAAAGCTGAGAAGCTTCAGAAAGTCCCTTGGGAAATTGAGGATTAATTCAATTTCTTCACTACTCCAGGACTTCCCTCTGCAGAACACAGATGGACTCTGAAATGAGGTGGTTCCTCCTCCTGGGCAGAGAGAGGGAATGATTTCCAAAGCAAGCCCAAGTTCCTCTTGCTTGGGTCTTCCCCAGAATAAGACGAGTGATGGCAGTGGGCTGATTCCCTCTCCGAGCCACACTGGTGGTTTTCTCCAGGAGATGGAAGGAAGCTGGGTGCTGGTAGCCAGGAGGCAAAGCTGCAGCTGGCCATGCCGGCTCCGAACAGCGAGGGCAATTAGAGATCAGAAGAGCTGGGGTGGCTTCGTCACATTTCCCTGCTGCTGTTCTGGAGGTGATAATATAATTCATATCAGAAGAGTTAGTGGGCTGAAAATGAATTGGAGAAATCAATCCAGAGGGTATAAATGAATTAGCATGTAAATGAGGACACTTGCTCTACATAGTTTAATATTGCCTGCAGCTGTAAATAATTCCAGGGATGGAATCAAAAGCCGCAAACAACTTCATTTTTGTGCTCCTCCCCCGTCCGGGAGCACCTGCAGCTACGACCGACCCACCCTTGCAGAATCATTGCATTGCAAGGGAATTGAAGGAGATGAGATGTATAAACTTCTTTTTTCCCCTCCCCTGATTGGCCATTATTTACAAGACTGCTGCTCCCAGTTGTGTGCACCAAGTCCCTGTTTGTGCATGCACATGGCAGTCTGAGTGCTGGGGAGGGGGAGGTGGGGAAGCAGCCAGGGGTGAGACCTCGTGCAGCGCATCACGAGCCATCCCGGTCACCCTGTGGTGGGCTGGCGTGTGTGTGAAATAGCAATTTCTCACCAAACAGCTGCAGTATGAAAGCTCTCAGTTGGGGTGGAGGATTTAAACCTCCTGGGGTGCCTGAGGGTGGGAGAGGTGGGTGCTTGGAGAGCAGGAGCTGGCTGGGGTAGCACCTTGGTTCTTGGAGCTGTCTGGAGAGGAGGCATTTCCAAGGGATGGGGAAGCATTTGCACAGGGGACTGCACACTTATGTGCAGTCTGGAAACCTGGAAGAGGTGCAGAGCCAGGTCATCAGAGTGGGGAAGGTGTCAGGAAGCCCCTTTATGAGAGATGGCTAAAGGAGCACAGCTTATTTGGCCTAATGAAAGGAAGGCTGAGGAATGTGACTGCACAGGCAGATAAACACAAGAGGGAGAAGAGCTAGTTAAGCTAAAGGCCAATGTTGATACCAGAACATGCAGATACAAACTAGTCATGAATAAATTTCATAGGGAAATGAGATGGAAGTGTCTAAGCACCAGAGCAGAGACTATGGACGAGCGCTGGAGAGTCCACACAACCAGGCTGCTCTTGCACTGGCGTTTGACTGTAAAACAGGATTACAGGAGCACATCCCTCGAGATCAGGCAACCACATTTTGTGATCTGGGAAGTTCTGCCTGTTGCCAAAAGCCCCTTTATTATGCTGGCAGGGGAAGGATGCAGATCTGAGGAAGGGCATATGTCTCTTCGAGTGACTCCGAGAGCGGTTGTTGAGAGCTTTTGGAGTGATGCTGATGACAGGAGGTTAAAGATGATCCTCAGCAGTCTTTTATCAGTACTTCCCTCTTGTTTTTTGACACTGACAGATCACTGAGTTCCCTCTTTCATCAGGTTGGAGTTTCAGGTTCTGCACTAACTAGATCTCCCAGGTGGACTGGAAACACTGATTAAGATGGATAGAGTGAAAGCAAGTCCATTAAATTGTTAATAAAGAATATTACACACATACCTTAATCTGCAGCTAGCCTGACACTTTATAAAAGTACATTAGGATATAATCCAATTGAAGCCACAATATCGAGAACATCTTATCTCATCACAAATTGAAATTATATCATATTCCTCATTTCTTAAATTAAAAAGCTAAAACCTTTTAGTTTGCTCTCATATGCTTGTGTAAAACTTAATCAGTGGTTTTAACAACATTATTTTTCAATATGGGCCATTTCTGCTCTCATTTATTTACAAGAGAGAACTTCCTGGTAGAAGAAGTGATTCAATTTGCAGGAGGATACATCAAGCACTTAAGGATTTTGTAGGGATTGATTGATTATTTATCGTGTTATCTTGCCTGGAGACGTCTGATATGCCTGTGCTTTTGCTATCTCTCATTCCACCTAATGCTCTCCCTTTGCCTCTCGCTCCCCTCCGGTGCCACGGGCGCTCTTCCCACACACACGTGTCTGCATGAGCACGTCGGAGGGAAAGGGGGCCAGGGAGGCAGGGCTGAGGTTGTCTCTGCTGGGATGAAGATGCTGGACTGGGCAGATGGGAGAGATTCATTTCACTGGGAGATAGCACAGAGGTGAGAGGTGGAAGGGTGGTTTGAAGTTCTGCTGGGTTTGAGCCACAGGCTGCAGTGCTTCTCCGAGTGCAGCAAACGTGTCCTTCCTTGCAGGGGAAGGAGCTGAGACACAGAGAGGCTGGGTGGTTTTCTGGAAGTGCCCCCAGGAGCAGAAAACAGCCCTGAAGGGCCATCAGCTCTGGTTGGTAGCTGGTCACCTGGGGCCACACTTTCCAGGGTAGTCATAATTACCTTCAATTGCCCAGTGAAGCACTGGATGGTGTCCTGGAACATCTGTGGGACAATGCTTCCCACTCAGCTGAGCTGCCCCAGTGATGCAGTGGCAGTGGCTTCTTCAGGGATCTTTGCAAAAACATCCTGACACTTATGAGAAATCTGATGACCCGATATGGCCAGCACTGGGGTGCAGAGAGGAAGGAGCCACCTCTCCATGCTTAAAGGAAACCACTCTCACACCAATGGCTGATTATCTCCCACTGCTTCTCTGTGGCAGAGGGGCTCATTAACAATAACAGTTAGCATGTCCATCGTGGAGGTGTCAACACAAGGCCTAAGTGGTGACATGCAAGATCTCCATTTGAGGGGGTATGACCCTCAGGAGCCCTGCAAGAGGGCTGTGGCTTGAGCTTTGTCTTGAATGCTGGCTGCTCTTTGGCACTGGAACATGAGTGGGAGAAGGAGGGGTGTTTTCAGTGGGAGCTCTTGGCCTCCCATCCCTGGTGGGGCATTGGATATAGCAAGAAAGAAAACTTTTTTGATTTTATACAAGAAAACGATGACAGTAGAAACTCCAACCAAACCCTCGAGCGTTTGGACTGTGATTGTCTGTAGGCACTGGGAACCAGGACATCTGAGGTTTATTCTTTTCACTGCTGCAGATTTTGGCAAATTGCTCTCCCTGCCATAGTTTTCCCTGAGCAGTTTGAGATCAGCTGGGTTTATTCTTTTATGAGTACTGGAGTGCAGGAATTGCTGTCTTCTGGTGAAAATAAATACAAAAATCCTGAAGCACGACTCCAAAGAGAGATGAGCCTGCAAAAAAAAAAAGCACCGCACTGGAGAGGGAGCATGTTTGGTTTGTCTTATTTTTCTTTTGCTTTCTGGGATTTTAGGATTCCTGTTGCAGGGATTGCACCAAGATGACAAACTAGAGAGTTTTCAAAATGGAAACACAATCCCCTGACTCCAGGAGCTCAGACTTAAATATCAACAAATAACTCAGGATGCGGTGCAAGTGCTGATGGAGCAGCTGACTCTGTGAGTGTGGAGGTGAGCAACTCAGGAGCCCCACAGAGCCCCACAGCCCTGATTTGCTGAACCCAGTGGAATGAATTCCAGTACTGGATGATCCATGTGCATGGGCCTCCATGGGATCACGGCCAACATTTGCCAAGTGCTGTGAGAAGCTTGGATGAAAGAGACCACAGAAGCGCAAAGTATTACTTTTTCATGATTGCTGCAATTGCTATCCTTGGGGCTGTCCAAATACTGTTGTTCCAAGTGAAAATATAAAATCCTTTTGGCACGTTTCTGTTTTGAGTTGTGATAAATAAAAATGCAGGAGGGAAAAAAAAAATCTCCTCCTAAGAGTGAGAGAAGGAAAAGCAGCCCCTGTGCAATTTGTTACACATCTCATATGTCTCTGACTGCTAGCTGCAGAGATAGAGGGAGTATTTAGCCAACTCAGTGCACAGCCTCTGGAGTCCCAGCTTCTGCTTTGGTCCATGCTTGGTTGAACCTTTACAGCAGCTTTATGGTTTTTCAGCACAGCATTTCAGGAGAGGCTTTGATTCTGGAGGATGCCAACTACGCCGAGTGAAGCTAAGATGATTAATCAAATTATTTGAAGGGCATTCGCCAGAGCTGGGCAGTGACCAGTCTCTGTCCTAATCTCTGGATTGAGATGTCAAGCTGGCCTCCAGCTCGGAGCACTGAGCTCGCCAGGAGGCAGAGGGTGGAAAGAATTCTCCGTCAGCAAACAGCCTGGCAGGGCTGCCCGTGGTGGGAGGGAAGCTGGCCATCAGGGGCCATGGGCTGGTGCTGCCCAGAGGGCAGGGGGAGGCTGGGGGGCTTGGTGTGTCAGCAAGGCTGGACAAAGCTTCTCTAGCTGTCATGGAACAGGAACAAGGTGATGGTTGTGCCTCAGGCTGCCTTCCTCCCGCCAGGCTGCAGGGAGGAAGGGGGAATGGTTGGGATGTGCAGAGCTCCTGCACCTCCCAGCTGGCCACAGGAGGAGGAGGGATTCTCTGCTGCCATGTCAGTTTAGGTCGTGGCTGAGCAGGATGGAGGAACAAGTGGCCTGGTGTGGAAGAGGTGCAGGCACTGACTGAGTCATTTTGAACTTGATGCCTGTGTCAGGTGCTATGGGGAGCTGGAGCTTTGGTTGGGAAAGGTGTAGGATGGGTGGTGTGGGACAAGGCTGGCAGAGGGCTCCAGGAGATGAGGAACGCAGTGGGAAGCAGGGACTTTGGCTCGGTGATGTGCTTTTCCCTTCAGGGACCAGCTGGGTTTTCCACCCACCTGCTTTTCTGTTCAGTGAGCGCTTGGTTGTATTCACAGTTAAAGATGAAGCCAAAGCACCTGAGAAGGAGAAGGCACATGCTGCAGCAGCACAGCCCAGGGCAGCTGGGGTGGGGTTAAGGGGAAAGACACTCCCATGGGACGAGGGACCCCCTCTGCCCTCCTTCCCCTCCTCTGCCCTCCTTCCCGTCCTGCTCGGGGCATTGCAGGCAGATGGGCTTTCCCCAGCGCCAGGCCGAGCACTTGGCACTGCCGCTCAGGGAATTGCAGGTCTCGCTCTCCTCTCCAGCTGGCTGGGTGGGCAGGGTCTCTGCCTCTGCGTGAGCCCCAAATCGTGCCGGGATCCCCTTTGCTGCTGCCAGCGCCTGAGCCGTGTCACGGACCGCTGCCCCGACATCATCCCTCTCCGCCCTCCCCGGCACTCTGGGGGCTGATTTCTTGCCCAGCACTCAACTCTCCCTCTGCAGAACCCTTTTGCTCCTCTCCACGTCTCTTCCAGCCCCATCCCGGGCGCGCTCCCCCCGGGCCGGAGCAGCGCCGGGGCCGCGCGTCCGCGGGAGCGCGCTCGGCTCGCCACCTGCGCGGCTCCGCTGGCCCCCGGCCAGCCCTCGGAGGGTCGAGCTGCCGATTCTCAGCCGCTTCACCGGGCACCCGGTGCCCACGGCACCGCCGTCACGTGTGGCCATCAGCTGATGGGGAGGATGACTCAGCCGGCAGCTGTCGGGCCCCTAAAATAATGACAAAAACAATTAGCAGTCCAAGCAGTAGCCTCTCCTTAATTATCTCCTCCGAGTTTAATTAACTAGCTAAATTATCAGCAGTAATGTAGGCATTAATTATGTCAAATTACAGTGTAAAAATCACAAAGTGTGGAAAATGTCAATTCAGCTGCGCTCACCTGCCGGGCTGAGGCAGTGCCGGTGACAGAGGCTCAGCCTGGCGCAGGGGAAGGAAGGGCTGTTCCTCCTCCCCGGGGCATCAGGATCCTGCCACGGATCCTCCGTGACACCGGGGGGACACCAGCAGGAGTGCCGACAGGAGCCGGTGACACAGTTTTAGTTGGGAGCCGGTGGGGGCTGCCTGGATGGGTGCAGGAGTGGGGAGGGGGGAACATTTTGGCTCTGACAGAGGGAGGAGAAGGAGCATGGCTCCCCAAACCAGATGGCTTGGATGCTGAATTATTAAATTATGAATATTAATACAAATCAGACACGGAAGAGGTAATAATTTTGCTGCCCTACAGAAATAATTAACATAATTTTGATAAATTACATGATAAGAGAATCTCAAAATTGAGGTAGATTTATCTTAATTAATATCTTGGACTTGCTCCGAAAGGTAAATTGTTCCACTGGGGACTGGGGAAGGGTGAAGAAGGGGCCCCTGCTCTGTGAGCCAGACCTTTCCCAGGGTTAGCATGGTGGGGAGGACAGGGCACCCCGGGCTGTACCCCAGCCCTGGCTCTGAGGGTGCCATATCAGGGTTATTCCCACCCCCAAGTCACCGAGTGACTTATTTCAGGTTGCACAGGTTGGTCAGAGAGCAGGAGTCTGAGCTGGTGCCTCCAAGCCCCTTTGGACCCAGAGCCACCCTACACTGGGCTCTGCCAGACATATTTCCATGGCACAGGGCTGGGCAGGCACTGAGGTCTGAGCCTGCAGGATAAATGGCTTCACCAAGAGCTGCTGCCCAAGTGTCCCTTGGCTTTGCTTAGGTGCCCCTGCTTGGGCACAGGAGCATTGCAACCTGTGTGCCTGTTCCATCCATCCATCCATCCATCCATCCATCCATCCATCCATCCATCCATCCATCCATCCATCCATCAATCCACCCTTCCTCATGACCACTCCAGGCAGCCACAGCAAGTTCAGGGGTTTGCTTTTTGTTGAACCAATGTTGGTGGGGACATGCCACATTGGAAGTTAGCCTGGAAGAGAATGGGACATTCAGTAATTCAGTGATTTGCTTCACCATCCCTCACTGTGGTGTTGCCACTGTCCTATGTGGGTTTTTTTGGCTGCATGACCCCAGGTAAGTCCATGTCCCTCTCCAAGTGTGTGTGTGTGATGATGGGCAGTGCCCTTCCCTTTTTGCAAGCTGGGGTTTTCCCCAGGACTCTGTCTTGGTGCTGCTGCTCATCAGCGCTGCCTACAAAGGTGCAAATCTGCCCAAAAATGGATGTACAGACAGGGTGTGCAAAATTGCTTTATATTATATTTGCATAAAATGTAGTACTTAAATCTCAGAGTCATCCAGGAGGATGTAACCTTCCAGCAGTGACTTAACCCCCAGAACATCCCCCAGGCACAGGCAATGCTGGCATAGATGTGTGCATGGAGATCATCCATAGCTTGTGGCATCAAAACTGCAACTGGAATTACAGGGCTAATTGCAAAATTAAAGTCAGTTATTCCTTACTATGACATTTTTGTAGTGTCAGATCAGGTGATGTAGGAGAAGATGCTATCTGTACTTCCATATTGTCCATTTTAAATGTCCAGAGCTGTGGCCCCACCACAGTTCTTCCTGGAGCCTGGGTATGTTTCAAGTATGTGTCTGCTGAAAGGGCTTAGAGCTTGGTTACTTGGTGTATTTCTGACAGGGGTGAGCAGGAGGAGAGCGAGGAGCAGCCAGGAGAGGCTGTTCTCAGGAGGCTCCAGTCTTGGTCTTGAGCTTGAGAGGTTTTTAGATTCACATCCATGCGTTTGCCAGCTTAATTGGCAAAAGCTTTAATTTTTCAGAAGGGTTAGAAATCTTGTTGATCTGTTCCCACTGGCAGGATTTAAAGCCTCAAACACTTTACTTTTTCAAAGAGCTGTACAAATGTTAACTAATACAGCCCCAGTTAAGCATAATCTCTAGATGGGGAAACAGAGTCACACACTGCATGAGTGCCTCAGCCTGGATGGGGAGTTGCTGGGTCCTTGTCCTGTGTTCCATCCAGAAGGCACTGTCATCTCTTCCAAGCCTTCCCCACTCTGCCTGATCCCCTCCCCTTGCTGCTGTAAAACCAAGCTGTATTTAATTGTTTTTGGCTGTGCAGAAAATAACAAAAAGGGAAAACCCAAAGCCACTGATTGCTGCCATGCCAGGGCACAGGCTGGAAGCAGAGATTTCTCACCATGTGTCAGCTTGGTGCAACCAGGTGAGACCAGGGATGGTGCCCAGGATAATAAGGGATATTCCTGGAGCAGAGTAGGAACCTCTATTGGGAATGTCATTCATGGAAAATGCACAACAGGAGATCCTTTGCCCAACTGGGGACTTCCAGCTATGGACTAACAGTCATTGCTGCTGTGGAGCATGTGGGCCAGCACCCCACATGGTCACCCTGCCACCCTGCTGCTCCCCACCCAGCTTGTGGGGTGGCAGAAGAGGGAGGTTTACCTTGGGGTCCCCTCCTGGGCAGACCCCATCAAACAGTCCCCGTGGCTGGAGCTGTTGGCAGCCCCAGCAGCAGAGAGGGATGTGAAGCCATTGTGTCTGCACAGCGCTGGAAATCCTGTTCACCCAGGGGCACCGTGCTGAGGGACACTGAGCTCTGTGCCACCCGTCCCCTGGGCTGGGGCAGTGAGCTGGCTGGGCAGCCCTTCCTCACACACAGCTGGCAGGGCAGGGCACCTCTGGGCTCCTCCTTTCACCCACCTGTGCATTTTCCTTGCAGAGCAGGGAGAGCCCGGGGCTCTGGTGCTGCGGGAATGCCCCGAGTGCATCCCGGGCGAGCAGCTGTGCGGCAGGGCTCCCGCTGTGTGTGGATGTGTGCACACGCACACACAGAGGGATGGCCTGGCACAAACCCCCACTGCATCCAATGACTCAGTCTGAGCCCAGCCTTAACCCCTTCCCTGCTGCAGGAGGCAAATCCTGGCGCTCAGTGCTGTCAGGAGTGGGGGGCATGCACCTGGTGGTACTTAGAGCCATTGAGAGGGGAGGAATGTGGCTGGCTCTTGGGGGGATCAGGTTGTTCAGCTCTATCCAAAGTAGGGGATGGGAAAAGGAAGTCGAAGCCCAGTGTAATGTAAGGCAGAAAGGAAGGTGTTTAGGAGGTCTGGCTGGAAGGAGGGTTGGATGGAGAGTGGAGTGGGAAGAACATCCCCTTTCAGGCACCAACCCTGAGCTGGAGGAGGAGGGTGTGGAAGGGGGGGAAACTGAGGCAGGAAAATTGATGGACACACATGGAGAGGGGCAGTTGTGGTGTGACCACCCTCCTTCTGCTTGACAAGGAGTTCTGTGTGGGGGGAAGGAATCCAGGCTGAGACAGCAGGACAGTGCAGGAGCCATCCCTACACACACACATATGGGTGTGAGCAAGATGTTCCCACCTGGGAGAGCACATCTGTGCTGCAGAGCTGATGCAAACCTCATCACTCCCCTCCTCTTGCACACTCCCCTCTGCTGGGGCTGGGTGAGGGGAGACTGGCACTGCTCCTGCCTTTTGTGGTTGCTGTTTCCACTTTGTTTCAGGTTCCTCCTCTGTTGGGACTTTGGGCCTTCCCCTTCCCCAGTAATTATATAATTACTTCACAACATGCTGCAGGAATAGTCAGGGAGACGGCTACAGCTAGCACAACAATGGTGACAAGTAAAACATTAATTTCTGGAGTTCTTTTAATTAATTCATCAGGAATCGTGCTGTGCGGGATGATTACGTTAAAGTGTTTAATTACAAATTTATATGTAATGATGCACTTTAATTACTTTGGACTGGTACAATATTATTGGGCCCTTTTCCCAAGATTCCTGGCACTGGGTTTGGGCTTCACATAAGCAGTGCCATGGATGCTTGTGCCTCTAAATTATTTACATGGCATGGGAGAAATCCAGTCCTGATTGATGAGAGCAAATTTTTCCCTTAGCTGAACAGGAGCGAGGGCCTTGGGGAATCCAGGGAGGGAAGGTCAGTGTGGCGTGTGTGTGTCAGGCAGAACATCAGGGCATTTTCTGTTGGAAGAATCGAGGTTAATCTGGTGGAAAGTGAAGTGATAGAGAGCCAGGCACGATAAATATTTATCAAAGGGACCAGTGTCAGGATTCTGGTTCACCAATGCAGATATGTCCTGGATGGATCTCACCAAGCACATTGGGTGGTTTCTCCAGATCCCTTCCTTTTGCTTGTCCCCCTTGCCTTTGTCTTGCCTGTCTTTGTGTGAGTGTGTGTGTGTGTGTGTGCACACTCATTTTCTTTCCCTTTAGGCTCCCATTTTCCCCTCATCCCATCTCTATTTGCCTCTGTGCACAGGGAGCATCTGTCATTCTTCTTTCTCCTTTGTCAGCATCCTCCCAGGCTAGACAGACCCCAGAGGGATGGCCATGCTGTTAGAGAAGCCTGGGAGCTAAAGGGCTTCAAGTAAGTTTGTCTTTAGCTGGCTACATGCAAAATAGCCAGTTGTGTAGAACATATATACATTATTTGGTTATAGGAAGGTATCTCTATGCTACACAAAGTAGTCTGCAGGACAGGCAGCACCTTGCTGTTTAGGGTTCACAGCTTCTAGCACACAAGGATCTGGCAAAACTTGAGTTTTGTTTGCATTTGGGGATCACTGTCTGGCAAGGAAGAGATCAGACCATTTCCTCCTCAAGAGCAAGGGAAACAGAGGTCAGCTTTGGGTTTGTATTGATGGGTCCTGGCAGGTGCACTGCTGAGGTCTGGTGTAGTGTCACTGACACTTGTCTTGCAGTGGGTTTATGTCAGTGCAATTGCAACCAGAATTTGCTGGCAAATAGCAGCAAATGGACCCTGTGAGATGCTCTGCTCCACTGCAGCCGTGACTTTGCATGCTTATTTTCTGTGCAGTTGCACAGATGATGCACAGCTTTGCCCAGGACTGCAGGGTCCCGGGGTCCAAGGCACTTAGCTGTGTTCTCTGACTATGAACACGCACAAAAGGAGTCATTTGCATGTGCTGATGTCACACTGCCACTTTCTGTAGGTGCAAGTTGCTTTTAGGGATGCGCCAGTTTCTGGTGGAACTGGCTAGGAAGAGAAGAGAATTTTCATGTGAGTTGGGAGAGGTGCCTGGACAGAGGTAGGTGAGGATTGCCCTCGTGGCCAGCACCCATTGCTCAGGGGCTGCTTTGCTGCAGTGAGGCCATCACGAGGGTGAGCAGGTCAGAAAGCATCTCTCTGGGATCCAAAATACACTTCTCCCTGCTGACTCACAACTGCTGCTGCTGCTATAGCTGAGGAGGTGGGGGAAACCCTTTTTCCCAGGGGAAGGCCGGATGTTTGCAAGCACAGCTCATTCCAGAGAGTTTTGTCTCCTGTCAGGCTTTGCAGAGGCTGCTGCAGCTTGTGGGAATGGCCCCTCACTGCACAGGAGGGAGGGAAGCCCTTGTCCCTGCAGCCTCCTTGTGCCCTTTTCCTTTGCAAATGTGTTTTTAAATGTTGTGACCACATTCTGGCAGAGAGCTGGAAGTGCTGGACAGCTCAGTGAGAGCAGGAGCATCTCTTGCCACAGCTCAGGTATTTCAAGGCCAGAGCTGGTCCCAGAGTTTGACATTGCACATGTGAGGTCATGCCACCCCTTTCCTGCCAGTCCTCAGTGGGAAGGGATTTGGGAGGGATGGCAGGAACAGGGCTTTCCTGGAGGGTGGGTGGGATTCAGGGGGCTGTGATCATGGTACAGGAAAAACGTGTGAGCATCATGGAAAGCAAGCCAAATGGACTTAGGTTTATCCTAAGGTCCTTGAGTAGGACATATCCTGCACAGATTTGTAGTAGCCATGGACTCTGCCCTCGTGGACTTTGTTAGAATGCCAGGCAGGCTTCAGGTGTGGAGGTTTTTGTTTGTTTTGGCTTTTGGCTTTCTTTTTTTGTTTGTTTTTGTTTTTGTTTTCTGGTTTATTTTTTTTTAAAATTCCCTTTGACCTTACTCCAGCCACCCAGAAATGGTTTTAGGGTTGGTACTTCCTCAGGGAGGAGGAGACAGGATACTGCACACATAGCCCCTTATCCCAGGTGTGCTGTGCCAATCAGAGGCACAGCTTCCCAGGGCAGACCCACCAGGCAGAGAGATTCATTTTGCCGTAAATAATTCCCGTTTGTGGCTCCTGTCCTGCCCACACCAGCAGGTTCAGGTGCTGGAAGCGGCGGCTGCTGCCTCGCTGCGATGTGCAGGATCCCCGAGGAGGGCTCCCGCCGTGTGCCACCTCCCCATCGCCTGATGCTGGGGGGACTTGGCCGCTCCTGCGGGGACAGGAGACGGTGCCCGAGCTGCTCTAAGGCACCTGCGGGCTGCCAAAGGCTCCTCTTCCCGCGGGGCCAGGCGGCACGGAGCTCCCGGAGCGCTCCCGTCCCCGCACGCTGTCCCGCGGCCCCGCGGCCGTGCCGAGCGCGGCTGGCACCGGGCTGGCGCTGCCGGGGAAGGCTCCTCGGGCTGCCAAGGCCAGATGGTGTTTGCGAGCGGCGCCAGGTCCCAGCTGAGCGCTGCCCGGCGAGACGCGCTGCCAAAGCCGCGGCATATGCTGCGCTCTGCCCCGCACCTGCCCGCGGGCAGCCCGCGGGACCCCGCCGGGCGGGCAGGAGAAACGGCAGCCCCATCTGGAAGGAAGTGAGCTGATAAAGAAGGGCGTAGAATCCCCCCAAAAATGGGAATTATGAATAAAGCGGTGGTGCGAGGGGAGATGCAGCACCCAGGGGACGTGGGACATTGGATATGGGACATGTCCCCTTCCACCCATGCCCACCAGGATCCCCGTTTCCCTTTGCACAGCACAGAGCCATCTGCCCGACCATGTCACCACCAGCCCCAGGAAAAGGTTCTGAGAAACTGCTGGGGGATGTTTGACTCCTTCTCAGGAGCAAAGCCCAAATGGTCGTGAGCACAATTGATGGGAGAATATACTTTCTGCCTGTTTTGAATTTACTTTGGTAAACTGTACTCACTCGGGGCTTGGTCTATAATTTATTGAAAAGAACCAGACTGGAAACCAGCTTCATACTGTGAGTAATTTCTAGCATGGTGTAATCTATCACCACGAGACAGGGCACTTTGTTTCTCTGAAAAATTATTTTTATACTTGGCTTAGTAACAACAACAATTATTATTATTAATATTAATAACTACTTGTGTAAGGCCTTTCATGCGTGGTTTAGGAAGTGTTTTGCACATGGGTCAGTAGGTGCTGGCTGCATCTCATGGGAAGGGAAACTGAGGCACAGATTTGGTCACTGCCTCAATCAGGCTCACCCTGGTGTGAAGAAACCTCACTCCCAAAATGCAGCCTGAACCACTGGGTGCTGCTGCCCTTTGTGAATTTCAAAAATACTTGAGGGTGCAGTGATGAAGGAGATAAGGAAGTTATTTCCTTTGAAATTTAGGTCTACTTAGGTTCAAAAAATTATTAAGCACAGTCCAGAAAGAAATAGGCCCTGCCACGTCCTGGTGGCTGGAGCTCATCCCCTGGGAGAGTGCAGAAACAAGCACAGCATCTCAGCTTGGAAATAGTGACTCAAATGTTCCCTCCACTTGGCATTAATGTAGATAACATTAGAAGCTTTCCCTCAGGCTGGCTGGCTCCCTGGTGTCTGGCCTGTGGCCACTGAAGCCCCAGTGCTGGTGTCCTGAGCACAGGGACATGTGCTGGGTGTGAAGCTCAGGACCCTTCCTCACTGCAGTGCTGCCAGGGCTGGGGTCTGTGGGGTGCCCATCCTTCACTCCGTGCTGCCGAGCTCACCAGCCTGGCTTGTTAAATAACACAGTGCAGGGATCTCCCTGCCTCTCTCTCCAGAGTGGAAAAATGCCATTTCTGGGTAGAGAGCAGCTAAGAGCTGCTGCTGCAAATACACCAGGGATGGGCATGGGGAGAGAGCCCCCAGCTCGGCTCCAGGGGTGGACAGATGTGGATGGGGACACTTCAGCTTCACCCTCTCTTGTCCCCTCTGCTGCTCAGGCCACCTCCAAGCTAAACATGGTTCATCTGGACACGAGTGAACTCAGAGAGTGAAACCACTCCAGGTGACAGTTGCATTCTTCTGTGGAAGTGGTGTAAACTTTCTATCCATCCATCCATCATTCAAGACCCTGTTTTATCAGTAATGAGACAGCTCTTCAGCTGAACTTTGTCTCTTTCTACTTCTTGCTTTCTGGCAAGAATAATAATATTTAACATTTATGGAACATTTTGCATCTTCAAATTCCATTTGCAGGTATTGACTAATGAAGGCCTGGTTGCTCCTGTGAAGTGGAGGGGTATGCAAGGTTATCTTCTGCAATCTCAGGTGGAAAATTCAAGGCAGGAGAGCAGGTTGGGCAGGATCAGCACTGAATCCTGAACTTCCTGCCTGGCCCCAAACCCAGGCAGCACCCCTCAGTGCCTCTCTGAGGACACCATCTCTGGGTTTACTTACAAAATCTTCTCCTCTAGTAAGAAAAGGGGGTAAAAAATATTAGAAAAAAAATCCTTTGTTAACTCCCATTAGGAATTTCAGTTTTCTTTCAGCATTTTTTCCTTCATTTCTTTAATACAATGAAAAAAGTTTGGAGCAGAGACACATTCCTTAATCCTGTACAGTGGTAATATAATCTTCATTTGTTCACAGTCATTCAGCCTGAATCATCCCTGAGCACTGAAGCTGACGTTTGAGCACAGTGATAATCCAGCCACCACCTCAGTGTAGGTGCTCCCTTATAAAACACAGCAAGCCAGCCCAGGGACAGAGGGACAACACTCATTCCTACACCCAGGAGCAAGCTGGACTGAAGCCTTTTCAGGAAATGGCCATTTCTGCTCAGTTTGCTGTGCCAAAGTCAGACTTTTAGGATTTACCATGCAGGTGCACGAGCCCCAGACCCAGATTGTCTGTGCTGTCCCTCTGCCCAGGCTTTCTGGACATCAGCACTTCCAGCAGGGTCATGTGGCATCCTCGATAAATTCCCCACTTCCACCTGGAAAAGAGCTCTAGGAAGTTGTGCTGGAGGAGCCCCGGTGGCGGTGGTAGTGAATTATCCAGAGGATAATTATCCCCCAGGGGGATTGAGCTGTCACTGCCCGGTGAGGCTGGGGGAGCAGAGCCCAGGAGGGCAGCTCACACACAACGCCAGGCACCAGATGGAAAAGCAAAGTGTTCCCACTGCCAGACCCAGCATCTCTGCCCGCAGGAGTTAGTGGGAAGGGCAGGCAGAAGCTTGGGGAAAGCCAGCGTGCACATAACTTCGTTTTCCCCCCACTTTTCTCAGATTTCCCGGGACTTTTGAGGGTTCTGATCCATGGCAGGGTGAGGAAGCCAATAGATGGCACTGTGCTGTTTCTGGAGGAGCCAGCCTTCCTGGAGGCCAGGGATGGGATGCCCGAGTGCTGGGAAAGCCTTGCACTTCAGGAAGTTTCTCCCCATGCCGAAGCACGAGCAAAGCCTCCCCGTGGAGAAGCTCCATGCCCAAAGCACCGTGCAAAGCAGGGATGTTTGTACACAGCCGTGGGATGTTATCTGCTCGCAGGAAAAAGGAGGCAAAACCCTCCAGCAAATGGGTGCTAGGAAAGCTCAGATTCTCATCAGGGAACGTTTTTCTCCCTGCAGCCTCAGGGCTGTGCCAGTGCCCAGCTGAGGTTTGAAATCAGCTGTGGGGAGCTGATGATTTTGGCAGGAGGGACGGGGCTCCCCAAGAGTGTGGCTGGGCCAGCTGGTGGCCCTTGTCTGGAGTTTGAATTTAGCCCTGGGGACTCTGGCAGCTCAGCACCAGCAGGACAGAGGTGAGGGATGGTGGGACTGGTTTCTGGTAACAAACCCCTGCCTGTTTTTCCATCAAACCTCCCCTGTGCAAGAGTGCTCTTTATTTCACACATCCTGAGGTTTGTGCCTGCTGCTCCAGGAGCAGTGACACCTTTGGGCCTCCAGCTACAGGTTTGCCCTTGCAGCGGCATTGGGCAGGTGCTTTAGGGTGAGTTAGCCCCACCACTCAAAATGTGCCTGCCTTCCAAGCTGACCCCAACTCATTTCCTGGCCAGTATTGTGGAGTCCTGTGCAGCCATTCCCCAGTGTTCCAGTCCTACCTGGTGGGTATCACTGATATCCTGGTCTTCCTTGATTTCAGCTCCCTAAAGAGGTCTAAGCAGTGAGATAAGGCCCCTGTATTGATACTGCACCCTCCACTGAACAGCAAATATGGGGATGGGGAAGGGGAAGCCTGGCCCCAAACCCAGGACTGGGAGCTGCTGGGAGCAGGTATCAAGATGGGGTAAGCTCAGAATGGCCCAATTTTCCCAATTTTCCTGCCTTAAGCCACCAGAGCTGTCCCAGAGAGCAGGGCCAGCAGTGAGTGTGAGCACAGTTCCTCAGCCAGCCAAGCCATCTCTCCAACTCTCATTACTACAATTTGCTGTTCTCTTTTTCCCTCCCTCCCTCTTTTAAAGCCCCTCTCCAGGTCCAATCCAGCAGAGCTCTACAGTGTTTGCTGCCAGGTCCTGAGCATCCCCCAGAGCCACTGTGCCCCCTCTGAGGGTGTGCTTGGCACCTGCACAGCCCCACAGGCCTGACCCTGCTGCCATTCAGTGCCACCTTTCCACTCACTCAAGTCAAATCAGGGTAAATAGCTATATCAGGCTGACCCCTGCCTTGTCAATCTCTACATCATTCAAAGGCAATTTAGCCTATTCATTCATAACAAGAGGATATTGATTGAATAATCTCTGTTATTAGTGCTTGGGTAGAACTTGTTCTATGTTGTATTTTAACATTGGGTGTGTTGGGTAGCTCAAACCCACCTCTGTTGTGCCCTGCTGTAAGTGCCACTGCAATTACAGGAAGGAGCATGAGCAGATAGTTGATTAAGCCTTGCAGAGATTACTACAAAGTAAGGCCTCCTTCTGAATGCACATATTTCAGGAGAAACAGCATAAAGAAGCATGCACGTGTGAATTCCTAGAATCTGCAAGCACAATTTATCCTTGCAGGTCAATAGCTCATATTGTCTGCTCTGCCAAATTGTTCAAACATATACAATGCTCTCAAAACATTGCTTAATTAGATTCTAGAGAACATTGACACACAAACAAAAGATATTAATATCAAGGATTTCAGCATCAAGTGTAGTTTGCACAGATCAAAGAACATTTTTGGTGCAAAGAGGTTATGAATGTGACAGGTTGTTACTCCACAAGTGCAGAATATGACAAGAGGGGAAGCAGTGATCAGAGAGCAGAGCACAAAGAGGAACAAGTAAGGACTCGTGAGGGACACGGGCAAGATAAAGCTGCAGAAACAGAGGGAAAAGGAAGATTATTGAAGAGGCAGGGAGAAGGAAGACTATTGAAGAGGCAGGGAAAACACCTTATAGGAAACAATACTCCCTAAAATGGACATGGAGCTTTTGGAGGGTGTAGGGTTGTGAATTGCTGGGGTAGAATGAGATTTGTCCCCTTCCATAAGGATGGCATCTTAAGAGCAAGATCCAAAACTTGGAAATGTTTGTAGGCAAAATCTTTCTTGAAATCACTGAAAGGAGAATTGATCCTTGGCTGGGAGCCTTTTGTGGCTTAGCTGTTGCTTGAAACTGGGATGAGGCAGTGAAGGGGTGAAGGAAGAGATGTGGAGATGAGGAAGGGACAGGTCAGAGTCAGGGGTGGGCTATCAAATGTGCAGCCCTAGCCAGGCCTTGGATCCTGGGGGCAATGAGACAGGAAAGAGGACAAATATAATTAACAATTGTCTGTCCTGAGTTTCACAAATGCTGCTGAGAACAAGTGACATATCTGCATATGCCCAGTGTGGGGGAGAATGAAGGTTTGGGGGGATGTGGATGTCCTGGGGCCATCACTTTGGAACAGCTACAGGGTCTGAGAGATTTTTGCTGCAGCCTCAGTGATGCTGGGAAAAGCAGGACTGCCCCAAATCTGCCCCCAAGTCTGCCCCAAAGCTGGGGAAATATTCAGTCTGGTCACAGGTCTGAATTCAGCTCATCCACAGCACCTGGAACAGAAAATTACTCTCTGGTGGCTACCTGGAACAGAAGTAAGGAGCTGGAAAGAAAATATTGGAAATGGTTGTAAGGGTAGGCACAAAGTAGGCCAGGAAAACAAGCAAACAGCTAAAAGAGCAAGCCAAGGGGAAGTCAATAAAATTGACTTAAAATACATATGAATGAAAAAAATTAATAAGCCAAAGCTGTATTTAATGTCAATATTGTTGTAGTAGTCTGAGAAATCATGAATAAATAAAAGCAGATGGTGGATTGATCATCCAACACCAAGAAAGGCACTTGTGAAGAATATTTTCTTCTGAAGGCAGACAGACTCATATGTGTGTGTCTCGTTTGCTTTAATGGGAGTCATGTTTGCAAACTCCTGTGTGTTAGGAAACAGGTAAACCTCAGTGGTTAAGGCTTGTTTTGACACAATTATTTCCTTTTTCTCCTGCAAAGTATTAGCTTCTGCTTTGAAAGAGTTCCACATGCATATTACACTGTATATCACAGCAACCTGCCAAATCCACTGTAAATTATTCAAAAATAGGCTGACAAATCAAGGACTAGCATTTTAAAGTGAGGGTAATTTGCAGCATTATTTAAGAGCTCCCTTTCTCTTCAACTTTTCCCAATGAGCACTAAAAGCAAACTGTCCCTGCTGGTTCTGACAAGGGAAGGATTGCTCTTATTTCAAATTCTGGCTGAAAGGCTGGGACCTGCACCTCATTCCTCAGAGATGCTGGGGGCTCTCACAGCCAATCACACTCAAAAAAGCTCAGCTCATTGCCCAGCCTTTCATCTATTGATTTTTCCTCATGGATGGTGCATTGCAATATCCTATTTAAAAATTTGGGAAGAGGGGAAACTGCACCACGTTTAGCTCCCAGCACAGAGCACTTGCTATTAGGCCCTACTGCAGAAGATTTTTTAGGATTGTCTGAGAAATCTTATTTTTTATTAGGCTCTGTCATTAGAAAAGTCCTTAGTTACACTGCAGATGCAGAGGCCAAGGAATTTGTCTGTCTCTCTATCTCTGGTCCTCAATGCCATGGCATGCAGCCCTCAGAGGCTGCAATAACATCCTTAATGTCCCTTTGAAAATGCATTATTTGTCTTAAAAATGTAACTCCTACATGAGAGAAAGAAAGAAGTGGCCAGGCACAAAACACTCAGAATGCTCAACGGTGCAGGTTTTTATTCCAAATTTATTCCTACTCATCAACAGGGAACACAACAAATTTTCAGTTCTTCTCAGAGCTCTGAACTCACAGCTGTGCCCAAGCATGGTGTGGATGGATCATCCCACCACTGCTCTGGAGGGGAGATGGATGTGAAGGCAGAGACATGGGGAGGGCAGAGAGTGTCCCTGTTTCGTGGTGGCTCAGTTCTGGGTCTCCCAGGGCTGCTGAGCAGGAGGGGAGTGAGCTGGAGGGGCCCCTGCACAGCTCAGGAGCAGGGCAGCTTCAAGCACTCCCCTGCTGTGGGATTGTACCATGCACTGACCGTGTTTCTCTGTGCCTTAAGCAAGCCATGTTTAGAAAACCTCTGCTGTAGCCTTTGAGATGGGTTGTTTTGCATTTTGACCCCTTTCTGAAGCCATGGAGCTGCCAGGAAAGTTTTGTTTACTGAAAGTGACTTGATGTGGATCTTCTATGCATGGGATGGCCATTACATACCTCAGGAGATGCTGAGCTGCCTGCTGAATATGGTCTGATCCTGTCAGGTTCCCAGGATGGTGCAGAGGAAGCCAAAGGCTCTTTGTTTATCTCTGGCACAATTTATGTCTTGTTTCAAACCTGGTTTTGTAGCCTGGGTGTTCTTCTTGTTTGCACTGTGCCCATTACTGCGAGATGCAATTTATGGCTGGTGCTCTTCAAGTGTTTGACAGTTCTGGTTTATCTGCCCCAGGAGCTTTGTCTTTCCCCTGGAAATGATTAGGTGGCTGAGAATTGACTTGAGGAGCTATCAGGAGGAATAGGCAAGAGGAACAGTAGCAGCCTGTAGGGAACTCAGGAGATCTATATCAACAGGTATTTCAGAAAGGGGAGCTGTTGCTAAAGGAAACAACTTGCAGAGCTGTGAACTTGATTGCCACTGGACTCTAACCCAGGTATGACCCATGGCCTGCTCAGCCTGTGCAAACCTTGACTGCAAGGTCCTGGCTGTGCAGGACTGTGGGATCAGGGTGGAGGCTGGCTCTGCTTCCAGCCATGAAACCAAAAATCCCAAAAGCAGCAGTCAGGACTGACTGTGCAATACTGAATTGGGTCAGAGTGGCTGGAAAGCTGCCCAGTGGAAAAGGACCTGGGGATGATGGTGAGCACTGGCTGAACCACAGCCAGAGTGTGCCCAGGTGGCCAAAAAGGCCAATGACACCTGGCTTGTACCAGCAATAACGTGGCCAGTGGAACAAGAACAGAGATCATCTCCCTGTGCTGGGCACTGGCGAGGCTGCACCTCAAATCCTGTGCTCAGTTCAGGGCCCCCCAGTCCAAAAAAGACATTGAAGGGCTGAATCAAATCAGAAAAGGATAACAGAGATTGGGAAGGGTCTGGAGCACAACTCTGATCAGGAGTGGCTGAGGGAGATGGAGCTCAGGAGGAACCTCCTCACTCCCTACAACTCACTGAGAGGAGGTTGGAGCCAGGAGGGTGTTGGTCTCTTCTCCCAGGTAACAAGCAATAGGATGAGAGGAAAGGGCTTCAGGTTGCACCAGGGGAGGTTTAGATTGGATGTTAAGAAAAAAATCATCACCAAAGAGTTGTTAAGTACTGGAACAAGGCTGCCTGGAGCAGTGGTGGAGTCACCATTCCTGGAGGTATTTAAAACCTGTAGATGTGGCCCTTGGTGGTTTAGTGGTGACCTTGGCAGTGCTAAATGAATGGTTGGGCTTGGTGATCTCAAAGGTCTTTTCTCACCCAAATTATTCTTTGATTCTGTGATTGAAAATGCTGCTAAGTGTTGGCTGCTCATGGATGTGAGCACCCTGAGCACCAGCAGCACAGGGACAGGAGACTCTTGTGTTGAATTCACAGGGAAGGAGCTCCAGTTTCGCAAGGAAAAGATGGACCAGGCCCTTGTGACAAGATACAAGGCAGGTAAGGGATGGTGCTGACTGCCAGGCAGAGGTGGAAAAGGCTGAAGGGAGATTTGGCTTAGATTTAGGAAATCCTGAAGGCAGTGGATAATCTGGACATAGAATGGTCCTTCACCAAATCCTGTAAATACAAGAACAAGAGGCTCTCAATTGAAAACAGTGAGAGATTAGGTTTGAGATAGATAAAAGAGCTCTTCTGGACACGGCAGGTAGTGAACTTTGGGAACTTACTGCCACAGGAGGAAAAGGGGATTAGACAAACTCATGGAAACAGCTTTATAAGTAGCAGCTAAAACCCCTGGCCAAGCATGCACCCTCCAGCATCTCTACCAAAGCAGCCCAGGGTGTCACCACATTTCTCCTCACAGAGAAAAGCAAGGCACAATTCTTTCCGAGAATATTTCTGGGTTTCACATTCTCTGAACCTCAGAGAAAGGAAAAACAATTCTTATCATTTGCTGTGCCTGTGTTTGTGCCAAAGTAGAATGCAATGTGGAGATTGTTTTCCCAGAGTGATGGTGTTTTGTTTCCTTGGCCTGTCAGGGCCAGGTGTGTGTGTGTGTGTCAGGACTGTCAGGTGACAGTCACGAGATTCTGTGCAGTTCATGCAGAGTTGAATGCTTGTCAGGTTCAGTTTAGATGTAATGTAATACAGTGTAGGATAACATAGTATAATAAAGTAATTAATTAGCCTTCTCATAAGCTGGAGTCCTCCTCGTCATTCCTTCCTTCATCAGGGGCTCCCTGCAAAATCTATATCATGGAGCATGAGGGAAGTGGAAAGCAGCAGGGGCAGCACACTTTTCTGACACACCATCTCCTGCTGTGCCCAACAGAGACAGTGTTCCAGGCTGGACATCCCTGTGGATGGAGCCAGCCAGGGCATCCTGCTCACCGAGCTGCCTGGCACCAGCACTTCTGCTGCAGCGCAGGCACGGGGCTGGCACACTCCCCTGGCAGGCGTGCAAAGGCCATCCTCCTGCAGCTCCTTCTGCACCAAGGGGGGAGTGGCACAGCTGCTGGGGTGGTGCTTGGCCCCCACGCTCGGGGCAGGGGCTCTGCTGCTTCCCTGCTTGCCATCCTTGCCGTGCTGCTCTGAGCCCCAGCCGTGGCAGCTGCCCAGAGAGCTCCTCGCCGCTGCAGCACAAGACACATGGATCAATTAACTCAGTAGCTGGGTTTCGCTTTTGAATCAATTAACTGGAACTGAAATTAACTAAAAATATCCTTTGCTTATTAACAGACTGAACTAATTGCAATAAAAGGTGGAGGGAAAAAAAAAAAAAGAGGGGGAAACACAGAGATGTTATTTGTCACAGTGAATCTCAGCCCTCATCTTGATTGCAGATATTCCTCATTCACGGGGTGGACTAATGATTGCACAACCTCCAAATTGGTTGTGTCATCCCATGATGAGGCAGCTGTGTTTCCCACTGTCTCCAGCACATCCCAGCTCTGCAGGGCCGGGATGGGGCCTGTCCAAGACCCACTCTTGTATCCACCAAGTCTCCTGCCCCAGCTGCTCCACAGGGCCTGGCAGCATGCAGCCCTCTTTGTCTTGCCTTCCTTCCCTTTGTTTCTGCCTTCAGTTCTTTGTTTGTCTGATTTCCCCCCTTTTTTGTGGTTTGCATCCATCATTTCTCTGTTGGCCTCGCCATTCTCTCTCCTTCTTCCTGCGTGCCTCCAGGGATTTCCATCCATTCCCCCCAGCCCTTCCTTCCTCCCTATTTCCACCATCCTCTTCCCTTTCCCTCTGTCCACAGCACTATCCTGCTCCTTCCCTCTGTCTTCCCAGCTGCAATTAGAGCTAATCAGATACCTGAGCAGCTCTGCAAAGCTATTAGTGGCTCCTCTCTCATCCCAGGGGGAGCTGAGCAGAGCTGGACAATTAGGCTTTTCCATGCAGCCCCCAGCCTGACAAACACAATAACCAAGGTGGGGCTGTGGGCACACACCTCTGCCACCGGCCCAGAGAACATCCCTGGCCACACTGGCACTCCCGTGGTGGCATCCAGCATGGAGGGTGCTCCTGAGGAGCACACCTGGCCACCCTCCTCCTGCCCCTGTCTGGATCAGCCCCTCTGAGGAGCCTGGGGGGTGTTTTTGGTGGGGGCAGAGCCTCTGTGGCAGGGCTGATGTGCAGGGTTTGTTGCAGAGAATTTCCCCGCTCGCTCCCAGCCCAGCACACCCCTCCTGCTGCTGGATCTATGAGCTGTGTGTGTGTTTTGTAATTAAGCAGTTAATTGCACTGGAGTTCTTGATTAGCTTTGGGGGATGGTAATGTTCTAGCAGGATGAGATGTTGTGTACAGTTCAGAATCATTTACAGAAATTGGAGCTAATTTTGCTGTCTGTGCTTATTACTGCATTAATTTAATTTGGGTTGCTTTTAGCTCATTAACACATCTAATTAATTCGTTGACATCACTATTAAGATGTCTCTTTGAAATTGGCGTCTCCAGATAATCAGGATGGAAGAGGCTGACAGATCAGGCGCGAAGCTGACTGGGAAAATGGGGAAGAAAAAAAAAAAGGGACGACTAATGAATTTTCCATCAGAATCGCACGGTTTGTCAGAGTTGGTATCAGAGAGACAGAGACAGAGCTGGTGAGACAGAGAAAGGGCACGAGAGAGACAGCAGTGGTAAAGAGAGACTTTCTTTCAAAAATATTATATTTGTTAGGAGAGCAAGCAAGATGTGTGAGAGGACAATAAATATTCTTTAGTGAATCGACGTCAAGACTGCATATTTCTTAGTTAATTTTCCTCTCTGCCTGGCTTTCTGTTGCAGCCTTTTGGCTGTTTTCATTTCTCTTCTGCACCACGAATGATTTTGTTCTCCCAGTGCTGGGGGCTCTGATGGCCCCATCGGGCTGGGGACTGTGTGTTGTCCCTTCTGCCACCACAGGTCCTGCTCTGCCAAGGACAGGGGGAGGTTGCAGGGATGGGAGAACCTCTGTGCCCTGTGCTGCAGAGAGGGCAGGGTTCAGGGGATGGATGGACAGTTGTAAGCAATTAAATTACAGTGGTTTAATGAGTTTGTACATAGCAAAGCCTCACTGTTTGGTGGTATGCTGGCCTGGCTGCATTTGTGAAATAAAACAGCTTAGCTTAAGCCTGCCCTCACAGTGGTTGTAGCAGAAGAGAAATGTCCTGTGGGTTTGGAAGGGTGGTTGTGGCTTGATGGATTGGGAAGAAAGTCACATGAAGACTTTCCCAGGAGCTGCTGGTCCTGTAGGTGGGCAGGACCCCCAGAGCAGAGGTGGCTGTGGGGCACCCAGGACAGCCCACCTGCCACCCTGGCTCTGAGAGAAGGTAAAAACACCCTTGGTGACATTCCAGGTGACATTGAACTGGAGCCTGGGACACCACCGAAGCCTGGGAAATCAACTGCATGTGGCCAAATGTGAGTAAATCCAGCAAGAGGAAGCTGGTAGCAAGGAGGCAAATAACACCTTCCCCAGGCAAGAGCTGGGGCCCTTGTCCAGGGCATAAATTCATGGCCTCTTCCTGGGTGCAGCTGTGAAGATGAAGGTGAAGGTCCCTGAGGCTGGATGGTGGCAAAACTCAGGGAAAGTCACTGGCAGGGTTGGAGTTAGGTGGGCTGCAAAGGAGCAGGGAGAGAAGAGCCAACACTGATCTCACTCCCAACACAGGTTGATAAGAATGTGCTTAAAATGACCCAGAAGTGCTGCTTTTCTAGCTCCAGGACACTAATTTGGGGGGTTGATGTGCAAGGGATGCATTTATGGGGCACACCTGGCTAAAGGCACAAAAGGAGGAGGTGGGTGGAAGATTTGTAGTGGACAGAAGTATGACAATGAGAATAAAACCAGAAAGGAACAGGGAGAGAGAGGTGAGAACTGGGCAGCCCTGGTATCAGAAATATTCATTCAGAGGTGAGGCAGCACTTGAGGAGCAGATGGGGAAACACCAGCCAGGGACCTTTTCCTTTCTCTTTAACCCTCTGATGTCCAGCTCTGCAGGGCACTGAGCCAACAAGCAGATCCCTCAGCACACAGCCAAGCTCTCCAGCCTATTGGGTTTCCACTGTTCTCATAATATTTCCATTTCCCCCAGGTCTGAAGAGCCTGGTCAACATGGTGGAGAGCTGGAAGCCTGAGTGGGCTGTGCTGCTTTAGCAGGAAACTCTCCCCTCCTCCAGCTCCAGGCACATTGTCCCAAAACCACGAGGTCCTGGACACAAGGGGAGGAGGAAGCAGACTCAGATTTGTTCTGAGGTGGGATATGGTTTTCTCCTGCAGGTTACCCCCATCCAACTCAGAATTCACAGCCTCTCTCTGTTCCACATTCCTTCAGACAGGTGGGACAGAAACAGTAGAAACAGCCCCAAACCCACTTCACCCATGATTTCAGCCTTTTTGAGTTCACAGAACCCCCAGGTTTTCACAAGGCATGTGCAGACCTCTCCACATACAATTTGTGCTGACTGACACCAAACCAGCTTTCCTTGGTTACCTTCCACAACTCCTGATGGCTCCCTCTGGAATCTGTGGGCAAACACATTTAAAACTCCAACCCAGTTAACCCACCACACTCCCAGCCACATTCTGCACACATCAGTCAGCATCCTTGCTCCTGGAAGCATTTTCAGTGGAGCTGGTAACATTATCTGGGCTACAAACATAATGTTTCCTTCTCACCCTCTCTGTGGCCCTCCCAAGGGAGGTGCAATGTGGATGGAGGCAATAGAAGGAGCATTTTCACTGGGAATAGCTGTGCTGCAGAAAGGCTTTTGTAAAACTGCTTCAAACTAATTGATTTTAAAAGAGAAGGAAATCTCAAGTTGCAGCAGAAAGGCTGCTGTGGAGGGAGAGGATGATTTTAAAGGGTCTGTGCATGGCACCTGGCTCCTTGGGAGGACCTCCAAGGCTCTGAGGTCAATGTGCTGAACCAGGCAGAGCAGCACCTGCCCCTCACTCCCTGTCCTCATCAGACCCATTGTCTGTGTGCCCTCTCAGGCTGGAAAAGCCAAAGGGAGAAAGCAATTTCTGCCTTACAGCAATTACCTGCCTTGCCCAGGGGGACCTGAGGGAATGGATGGGCCCTGGCAGGGGGGGCTCCAAGGTCCCTCCAGGCAGGGTCTAGGTGATGGTGAAGGGTTGCACAGGTGAAATCTCCTTCATTACTTGCTTTGCTTTGCCAGAGCTCACTCGGGAGAAGCCGGTGGTGGTGGATGGAGGTGAAGAGCCAAGACCTTCCCATCACAGGGACAAAGGCAGCTGAGCCCTGTGCTATGCACTGTAGGATGGGTACAGGGAGGTTGTGCCCTTTGACCAGGGATGTCAGCATAGGAAACACATGGTAAGCAGGCATCTACCTGGTTTTCAAAGGTACCAAACCAGCCTGGAGCAAGTTATAAACAGAGGAGACTGGTTAAAGAGCCTCTTTTCTGGCAGCCTTGCTTTGTCCTGCTGCCATTGAACTGAACCACCTGGGCCAGTGACACCATGGGTGCTGTTATCTGCTCTCCTTCCCACATGGAGACCAAATCCTTTCAGCCCACCCCAAAAGAGAGAAGCCCAGGATCACACTGAAAAGCCACAGGAGTGGCACTGGCTTCCTCGGATTCCTTGTCCAACAGCAGTGCTAAAATGGAGCATGTCTGTAGGTCTCTTCTGTCTGTGGCTGGGGAGGAAAAAGACCCACAAGTACTCCCACACTGTCGGTCTAAAATTGAACCTGAGCAGGTCTGGTCTTCCTCCCCTGCATCACAAAGCTCCCTGTGAGGAGCACAGGGTGATTTACTCCAATGCTGAGCTGCAGTTCCCACCTGGGGAGGAGAAGTTTGCTCCAATTCCTATTCAATTTCATTCAAGGGAAGAGAATATTAGAAACTCCACTCTTTAGCACTTCATTAAACACTTTAGTTTAATAGCATCCTCCAGGGAATCCCAATCTGGACCACGTGAGCCAGGAGTAAACAGCTGCATCAATTAACCCCATAATCTCAAGGGTGCTATTAGAAGGTGAGATACCCTTAGAAAGTGCATATGCCTGCAATTAGGCTTAAAATACTTAAGTGTCAATAGCCTTAGTTATTTGTGCTCCCTGCTATTGATCTTGCTTATGTTTTCCACATTAAACAGTCTTTCTTACTTCATCAATAAATTAAGTGCTGTTTAGATTTATTCACTTTTTCTATTAAATAGTGCAAACTCCTGAGCTCCTGGCTCTATCTGAGATGAGGGTGTCCAGCCCTCTTTGCTGGCAGCTCCATCTTGCTTTTGTTCCAGCAGCTGGGGGGGAGCAGCAGGATGGAAAGGATGGAAACAAATGCAGGAACTACTGGCTTGGGTTGACCATTAACACAGGCAGGGAAAAGGAGGCATTTTGTCTGGGTTTGCTGGATTTGCTGTTTTATGTGTTTGTTAGACCAGATTTGGAGGAGACCTTAGAAAAGGCCATACCATGAGCTTTCCACACCATGAACATAACAGAAATGTTTGAGTTTCTGCCACACAGGGATTTGAGGAAGGGACAGTTTCTACATATCCATGCAGAAGATGCTTTTCCTTTTCTTCACATTAAAAAGCTTTGGGAAGAGCTTTCAATCATCTGAAATGGCAACCAACCAGGCAGTGAGCCTGTTCTTTTGCCTCCCCATGCTTTCCATCAGCTTCATTGCTGATTGCAGTCTCCTCCTTCAGATTATTTGGCCCCAAATCAGGTGTATGCATAGAATGGGACTGTGCAGTGCTGCTGGTTGGAAGTTGGGCCCATTCTGGGAAATCCAGGTGTTCCAGAAAGGTGTGAAACAGTGGAGAGACCTTTTCTGCAGAGCAGATTGAAAAGAGGGCTTGAGGAGGGGGCAAGTTTTATGATTGTCTCTGTTTTGCAGTTTGACTTTTGAGTCCTAGTTCTTTCTCTTCTGGGTGTGGACCAGGGCTGTGGTCCTGCTGCAGGGTAAGGCTTGTGCAGAGGGTTGAGCACACTGAATGAAGCAGCAGGTTTTGCCAAGGGCTGGTGGCATCATGTGCTGAAAAAATCTGCTGTCCTTTTCATTCTATGAGTTCTTCAACTGACTTCTCTTGTTTTCAACATATCCCTTAAAGACCTTGTGTCTTTCTGTAAGGAAATTGTGACACTCCGGGTCTTGGTTTAGTCATGGAGTTGGAATTGCTGGGTTAACAGCTGGACTCTGTGATTTTTTCCAACCCAAATGATTCTATGATTATTTTCATGGTCAATTTTATTTCCTTTGGTCATCCAGACTTTTTCGTGGTATGCTTAATGACTGCTGTTTCATGAGGAGCATGCCTGAAAACAAAAGGGAAAACTTAAAGGAACAGTCATTCAGATAGTTCACATTGTTTAGTTTGCTGTTCCCTGCCCATCTAGTGTGTACCAGTGCATGCAGGATTTTATTTTTACCCAGGCATTCCTGGCTGGAGGGAGGCCGGCAGGCCCTTGTTGTTGCAATTAAACCGTGTGCTACTTTCCATAACTCATTAGCCCTTTAGTTTCTGGATTAATTCAATGTGCAAATAATGTCACAAATTGAATATTAGTAGACTTCTATTGAGGATTAAGAGGCAGTAAAAGCATATCACTGTGTCTTCATTGAGCTTTGCATGACTGTGGTTTGTCCAGCGTGGCCAGGGGTTTGTTAACCCCCCCATAGCTCACTGCCTCCTCTCCTTGGCTGGTTTGGCAGCCCAGAATTAGATGAGGAAAACAACATGTGAATGTGGAGCTGTGGCAAAGGAATCATTGTGTGGTGTCCAAACTCTTTTATCAAAGGAGAGTTTTTCCTGAGGATGGCCCCAGCTCTTCTGGAGATGCTCCCACACACACCCAGCAGCCCATGGTCAGCTAATGGGCTGTGCTTGCTCTGAGTTAGACACTTCACCTGTGCCATGGCTTGGATTTGGCAATGGATTTATTGCCTCCAATTATTTTCAGATCCAGAGTTGAAGTGGGATTGCTAAAGCCAGCCTGAGCATCCCTACTGTTGCTCAGAGATGAAGCAGAAAAATCAGGGTTTGGAAGGGGTGCAATGTCCCACCCAGGCAAAGATCCCTGTGAGAACCCCAGTGCCTGCTCCCAGGGCTCTTGTTGTGGGTTTGGGACCCGTGGTGGGCAGTGCCAGTCCCACATGAGCCCAAAGTTTTGACCTCAGAGGTGTTGATGGTGTCAGGGTGGGCAGGATGGTTCCATGCCACGAGAACTTTCAGGGCATTGAGAAGCAAAATGGGTCCTGCTTTCTTTTAATGCACTGAAGTGGAGGCAAATTTCAGTCTAATAATGTAAAGCAGCAATAACCATTATAATTAATTTATATAAAAAAACATTATAAAATTACACTTGATGCATTTAAATCCCATCCAGGAGCAGTGCTCGTTTTCCAGTTAAGCTGTGGCTTGTGCTAAAGCAGACGGGGAAAGAGGTATTTCAATATGTCTTATAATTTTATATTCTTTCTAATATCTCTCATGCTAATTTCATTATGCAACACAGTCAGCACAATGATGTAATTATTGAAAAGTAATTTTGCAATAAATGGATTTAAATGTGTTCAAGTCCATTGTAAATTCAATCTCTTGGTAAAGGTGGATTGAACAGGCAGGAAAAAGGGAGCAGGGACGTTGCTGGGTGAAAACTGAGAAGTCCTGAGCATCCCACATGGAGCATCTGCTTACACCAACTAATAACATCCACTTCAGATGGAGACCACTCTCAGAGCCAGCCTCCCCCCCTTTGAGCCCCCAGAGCTGTTCCTTGCAAAGGGCACTTCCATCCCTCATGGTGGGGGAAATTTTGGATCAGTCAAGTCTCCTCCCAGGGCAAGGCACTGCCATTTCTGGGTGTCTGTGCTGCTCTCAGCAAAGTGGGTCCTGTGTGGGTGTCTTAGTCTGGATTAAGGGCTCAGTTACTGGGCAGGGACATAAAGATATTCTTCTGCATAAGACATGGGAGATGTGATTTCTATTCCTGGCTCTGTCAGAAACTTCCTGTGTGATACTGGGCAAGCAGTATATCATCTCTGTGCTTCCATTTCCTCGTGTGCACAATAGGGATAAGGAGTGCTTCCCCAGCTCATCGGTGAAATTAATGTAACATATGTAAAGTGCATGTATATCCCCAGATGAAAGGTGCCATTGTAATAATATTCAAATTATTATGGAAAATAGATAAAGCGACCAACCCCTGCTAAATGATCGTCTAGCTTTTCACCAGATTCATGAGATCCATGCTAAATGTGATAAGAAAACTTCAGATGTCAAGTGGTTTAGAGTCAGGCTCTGCTCATGAAATGGAGCTGGCTGTGCCTTTTAAGTGGAGGATGAGATAGCAAAGAATTTGGGGCTGGGAAAGTTGTTGCTGTGGTTAAGCTGCCTTGGTTTATTGGATGCCACCACTCATGTCAGGGAAGGGGCTGGGGGATGCATCACCCAGTGGCCAAATCAGGACCAGGAACCCTTCTGTGACACTGAAATCAAAGTGACAAAGCAGGGGCTGTTTGGTCTTTCTGACCTCCGTGACTGCACACAAACCTGGGGTGTCCCAGAAAGGTCACGTGAGGCTGGCAGTGACAAAGGGGACACTGGATGGATTGGCTTTGTAGGAACCCTTCACCCACAAGGATTATGTCAGGCCTTCACCTAGAGAAAAGGAAGGAGTTCTGCTGTCACTTGTAGAGCAGTAGCAGATACTGCAGTGGGGGGATGATCAGGTCTCAGCACGGAGGTGATGACACCTCTTTGCTGTCCTTTGTGCTCCTCCCCTTTCCCTCAGCATCCCTGCAAGGTCTGTTTGGGCAGGACAAGGCTTCCCTACAAGCAGCATCCATGTTCCTGGCACTAGGGGTGTATCTGAGCAGGACTGGCAGCATGCAGACATTTGTGTGTTTCCTCTGAACCAATCTATCTCCTGGAGTTCCTTTCCATTGGGAAGGGGGTGCTGGCTTGGCCTCTGAAAGAGCCATGTTGGGGATCACTGAAAACCTGAGCTCACAGCAGATTTGACTCTAAAAGTGCTGTGCTGGTCTCTCCTGGCACCAGTGTACAGTTGCCCAGCACCAAATGCTCAGTTATAGACAAAATTGAATTTACAATTTGCTTTTGGGCAATGTGTAAATTGGCCCTTCATTGATTATTAATGAAGTGCTAATTGCTCTTTGCAACCAATTTTTATGCAAATGCTATTAGTGCTATTTGCACAGTCCTGCAATTTACAGTTTTACATTTGCAATGGCCTGGTGAAAAGATGTGAAAAGATGACAGCTTGTCCTAAAAGAAAACAAGAAGGGGAGGAGGGAGGCAATTGCAAAACTTGCAAAACTTGGAGTAGCAAAATAACACAATTAGGAATGAGAAAACATAAAAAACCCAAACCAACCAAACACGAACAAACAAACTCTCTCTCTTTATTGATTGTTACAGATTCAGCGTTGACAGGGGTTGTTCTGAATGTAACAGGATCCCACGGCAGATGTAAACCAGACTCCAGGCATTTGCTGCGTGTTTCACCGAGGAGGTCAGTGTACGAATTTGCCTGTGAAAACATTGATGCGAGGCTGCCAGCATTACCCATTCAAGAGCCGGGTGCTTTTCTCGGTGACGAATGACGTGGTGTTAGTTTGTGAATCGACTCTGGGCAGCTGCTGAGCTGTTTTGCCAAGGAGTTCTTCTCCAAGGTAACACCTCTCCCTGCTGGGGCCAGGAGCTGAGCACTCCCCATCTCCTGCCCAGGCTGGTGGGCACCCTCGGACCTCCTGCCCTGCTCTGCCATCACACTGGGTGTCTTTAGACCTCCCTTTACTCCTGCATCTGAGCAACACCTTGTAGGCTCTGCACGGAGTTATGTTTTGGCTGGCTCCTACAGGACGGGAGTGTTGTAGGTCTCGTTTTGCTCGTGGGGAGTGAGGGCTTCCAGTCAGGACTTGTTTGCAGCTACAGTTCTCTTAGAGGCTCTGGGTGTTCCTGTCTGCTCTGAGGCTTCTCAGGAAGCCTTTGGTGGAGTACAAAATGAGATTCAGCTCCAAGCTGCTCCCTGATGGCTTCACCTCTCTCAGACAAACTTCTCAGTGAATTTCACTGCTGGTGTTTGGGGCAGCAGAGTGGCCTCATCTCCTGCTGGGGGACAGATGTTGCTGGTGGCACAGGGTTTGCTGAGTCCCTAAGAGAGATGGTTTTTAATTTGGGTAGGGGCAGGCAGTCATCATTAGGACCCAGAGGAAGAGAAAGCAAGTGAATCACTGCCCGAGTGTGTTACCCTCATTCAGATGTCATGAAAGGCCTAGAACCTAGCATGGTTTGAGTTGGAAGGGACCTTAAACATCATCTTGTTTCAATCCCTCTGCCATGGGCAGGGATGCCTTTCACCATCCCAGATTGCTCCAAGCTCCATCCACCTTCACCTTGGACATTTTCAGGGATGGGGCAGCCACAGCTTCTCTGGGCAACCTCTGCCAGGGCCTCTCCACTCTCCCAGGGAAGAATTCCTGCCTCTGTCAGTCTGAATTCCCCCTGTCCCATCACTCCCTCCTTTGTCTGAAGTCCCTCTGTGGCTCTCCTGCAGACCTGCTCTGGGCACTGGGGGCAGGAGCCTGGGTCCATACCTGGCATTTGATGCCAGCCAAGTTCTCTCTGCTGCCCCACTGCCACGAGCAGCTGCCCCTTGCAGGGCTTTGCCGTGGGGCTACCCAGATCCTCTCCCTGCTTGCTTCCTTTCCTCAGGCAGCAATTCCTCAGGAATTCTGCTCCAGCCACAGGGATCACTGCCAGCTGCACCTCCTTCTGTTCCTTCCTCTCACCTTTTGTTCTCCAAAACAGCCCTGGCTTGACAGAGCATCTCAGCTCTGTGGGCTCAGACACATGCACCCCAAACAACTCTGCTCTGCCAGGGACTCTTGGGTCTCTGCTCTGTTTTAGCAGAGATGGGGGAGAGACTGTTCTGCTGGAGCACTGAGCATCCCGTGGGACTGTTCATTCAGCTTTGTCACCAGGATGCCATCTGCATCCTGAGGTCCCAGCCTGGCAGGTCAGTGCTGGGCTTCCCTTGGCCATGTGGGAACCTTGAGGAAGGGCAAGCATAGGATGGTGAGACAGGAAGGGAATAAACTCATTTAAGTTGGTTTAATTTTCAGATTCCCTCCTGGCTTAAATCATGCTTTCATTTTCAGCATTTTCTTCTGTTTTCTTTCCAACACCTGGTTTGGAAGACTCTTCTACTGCTGAAATAGGAACAAAGTTGTGTTTTCCCTGACTCCTTGGCAGTGAGTGCCTGCCACCAGCAGTGGCAGTCTGGGCTGGACTTGCTCCACTCATCCTTAGTCTCCAGGCAGCACAGGGAGGTCCAGAAGATGGAGGAGGAATCTCCATCATTCTCTTCTCCCATATAAGAACACTTCTCTGCGAGTGCTGCTGGATTTTCTTGTCCATAAAAATGTCCCTCCTCCACATGGCAAGCAAAACCCAGGAGGAAATCATGAACCCTATTTTTTAGGACCAGCATCCTAGCAGGACCTCATTTCAAACCCCGCCAAATTTGAGGAAAACGTATTTTAAATACGACATTATTTAAAAAATGCAGTAAATATTTAATTTTATTTTTATTAAATACTAAATTGATGACGGCTGACACTTTATTAAAGTGTCAAAGTGAGTGTTCCTACATCCTAATTACTTATTCTAACAAGGAGGCAGGCTCGTCAGGAGCTGTGCGTGCTGGCGTGTGCAGGCGAGGGGCGCTCCTGGTAACTAACACCTATTAAACTATCATTTGCACCTAGAGGCATCTCATTAATATCTCAACTGGTGAATCTGTGCTGCCAGTGCCTACCTGACCCAGGGTGTTGACAGGAGAAATGGCTCCGGGAGGCTTTGCCTCGCTCCAGGCTTTCCTGTACAAATAATTCCTATAAAATTAATAACGACTATTCCACTTAATTGAATTCCTGATAAATGAAGATTCTTCCAGGCGCATGTTAAAAGCATCCAAGAGATTCAGGAGGGGTGCTGCACCTCATTCTGGGGGCAGTTTTGTTCCTCTCCTCTCTCCTATTCTTGCTTCCTTTGTTTCTCCAAGCCTCTTCCACCCTGTTCATCTCTCCTGCTGTTCCCTCCTTGTCATTCTGTTCCTTCCTTTCCTGGCCATGTCTTCCCTTTTCTGCAGCAGTTTCCTTTCTGATCTTCCATTTGACCCCCTTCCACTTCCCTGGCTCTGCTAGGATCCACCTTTATGGGTACCTATCTCAGTGACAGATTTTCCTTCTGGAGCATTCTCCCTATTTCCTCTCTTCTCCTTCCATCTTTATTTTCCTTTCATCCATCTCCCATTTGGCTCTTCATCTCACCAACAAGACCCATTTCTCTCAGGTTTCCTTCCAGGCCCTGAAAAGATTTTTTTAGAGGAATCTCCTCACTGATGTGAGCTCTCTCTTGGATAAGGTTGTGGCATTTCATATTCAGAGCCATCCAGTCATCAAAAAGATATTTCTTCTCCCAAAATGGAGTTTGTCATCCTCAAAAACTGATGGAACATGCCTTCATCCCACCTTCTCCATGGGTGGAGAGATACCTGTGTATGGAGAGGAGATTTTCCTCAAGCCAGGGTTTATATGACCACCACTTGGATGCCAAATCATTACCAGGGAAGTAATGGGCCTCTAGGAGGGACACATTGGAATTTCAGGGCTTTTTATTGCCTTGTTGCTCTTACCTTGTGCAGCTGCATGACTGGGTTTTGGATTTGGCCATCAGTTCTTGAGGTTTGCTTCTGTCATTCTTTTAATAAATATAAAAACATCCACTAGAAAATTCTATCCCATGTTTATTTTATTCCAATTAGAAAAACAAACTAGAAAGCAGACTTAATATTAAAAACACCAACTCGAGATTCAAAGCAAGTAACTTAAAAATAAATAAATACATAATGGAAAAAATATCATTAAATAACACATGAATAACAAGTAATAGGATTTTAATCTTCTTGCTAGGAAAAGCTACTTTTTCAGCACTAAAGGTGACTCACAAGCAGCATCACTCTGGGAAAGTTAAAAGTGGTAATTCAACAAGACTCAAGGATTGTGTGGGACTCAAAGGGATAAAACAACCTTGCAGGGGGCTCTCCTTCCTCCATCTCCTGGTGATGAATGAAACTGGAAAGCCAGATCAGTTCAGAGCTGCTGAAAAATAAAAGATGATAATGTCTTCATGAGCACCCAGGTAGGCTGGAAATCACTGCCCTGCCAGGGCATGATGCTGAAAGCTGAACAGAGTTCAAGAGGAGGTTCAGCATTTTGATGGGTAACTACATCCAGACTTGGTTTAAAAAAAAATTATTATTATTATTATTATTATTATTATTATTATTATTATTATTATTACTATTACTATTACTATTACTATTACTATTACTATTACTATTACTATTATTATTATTAATGGTGGTGGTGGTGGTCTGGAGTGCATCTCTGTGTGCCTGCACCAGGACTCCATGAACCAGCAAAAAGTTCATTACTCTCAAACCAGGGTTTCTTCCACCAGTTTCTGCTGCCTCCAGTGGCAGAGCTGAGACGGAGCCTGAGTCCTCCGGGGCGCCTGGGAACGGGACTTTGTGCTCAGAGTTTGCACTCGAGTTTTGTGTTTCTGTTCACATCTTCTGTGAGACATCCAGAACTCAGATGAAGATGAGAAAAGAAGGGAATAAGTCAGGGAAGGAAAAGATTGGGTTTATGGTGGTGGTGGGAAAGCCAGAAGGAGGGAAGAGAATATCTGACAGAAAGGAGAAACAGGTGGAGAAGGAAAAGGATTTATTTTGATAGGCAGTAGGAGGATGACAGGGGCAGTTTTAGCAGATGAGCACCTCTCACTGAAATCCAAAAATCTTCGGGCAAATCTTTAGCAATGTAGCAAAGAAAGCAAAACAAAGCAGAAAAGTTGATTCTTTTGATGTTTGGTACTGGGCTGGTGGGTGAGCTAGGAAAGCAGAAACAGGCAAACAGGAGCTGGGAAGAAGAATGCAGGGAATAAGAAGAATTTTATGTAAGCAAAGAGTGCAGAGAGCACTTGGACTGATCAAACTATGTGTGCAGAATGGTTTAATGTTTTAATCCAAAAGAGGTGACAGCCAAAAGTGGTGAAGATTTGCAGAGGAGGTAGCTACTGCTGTGTTTGCTGTGCAGAGAGGATGGGCAGGCGAGGCAGGAGCAGGGCCCGTGCTCCTTCCCTGCAGCTGCTCATTGCTGTGGGGGTAATTTAAGGCAGAACTTGGCCTTTCCTACATATTTCACTTATTCCCTTGATTTTAATTGACCCTGTTATGGGCATTTCAAGCATTTCATGAGCCTGTGGTGCCTGGTTTCCCAGGTCAGAGGGAGGTGAGTGCTGTTCCTCTGGCAGAAGGGAAGGGAGTGCTGTGCAGAAGCTTTGGGATGGAGAGAGGGCTGCTGTGAGTGGGTGTTGAACAACTTTGTAACATTTCTATAGTGGCTTTGCCTGCCTTCATTCACCCTCCTTTTCTTCCCACCATCCCTCTTTCCTTTCTCTGCTCAAGAGTATATTTGTTTATACTCATGGCTTTTGCAGGAACACATTTAGTTCTGACACCATCACAGCCAGGAGCTTCCCTGTGTCCCTTGGACAGAGGGCTGGGTTTGGGGGAGCTCAGGGTGCTGGGTCTCCCTGTCCCCATCGTGCAGGCAGGGCTGGCACACACGGCCTGGGCACTGCAGGAGGGCAGGACAGGGCCCAGGACAGGGGTGCATTGCCCCGGGGGGCAGCCAGGTGTGTGCCCCACTCCTTCCGTGGCACTGGAAGGGGCAGGCTGCTCGGAGGTACAGCTGGCCGGCCTCACATCGGTGTTTATTTTCCAGGCTGAAAGGAAGCTTGTGATCCCAAAGCCCTCTGTGTTTAGCCAGACCTCTCATTCACTTGCAGAGGAAACCCATGTCAGCCGCTCCCCTTTGTCTCCCCTGAGCTATTGCTTTGAATCTGAAAGGATTGGGTGCAGATTTCAAGGGATGTTCAGACAAAGGCTGTTTGAACAGCACTTGTGTAAATAATCCATGAAAAACTCTTTGAATAACGTCAATGAAATTTTCTCTGAATTTGCTATTCTTTTTCTCCAGCGGCAGAAAGAAGTGGAAGTCAGGAACGGGAGGAGAGCGGGAGGAAGGGAGGGAGAGAGGGAGGAAAGGGCTGGGAGAAGCACTGACACTTTTTTCTCTCTGCCAACTTCTCTCAATGCCAAGAAGTAGCTTGACTTAGGAAAAAAAAAAAAAATCTCTTTGTTATTTTCACAGCTTTAGGAATAATCTCATACGGGACCTCCGTGTCCTCAAACTTCTCTGTACATTAAATGTAAGGGGACACCCTTGCATTTCACCGAGCCAGTTAATTATTAGTCGTGCGGTTTAATGTTCACTTGCTGTACATATGTACGAAACAATCCCCCCTCAGCACGTCGTTTAGTTTGCATTAAAATGGAGATAATTGTTTTGATGCCAAATGTTCCCGTCCCGCCTCCCCCATCCCTCTTCATACAGCTTACACAAATTACAGCCTCAAACAAGAGGGACAAAAAGTCTTTGATTAGGTTCCTTTTGAAGGCATCCAAATTGAATCCCGGGCTGTGTTTGGGGACACCTCAGGCCTGGCTGGGCGAGGAGGGGGACAGGGGGGAACCCCGGTGTCCCCCCGCTGCGACACGGGATGGGACCGGGAGCTGCGGGAAGGGGCCGGGGGGCTCTGGGCTGCTCCGGGAGCCGGTTCGGTGGATGTCCAGGAGATGGAGCAGTGCTGCTGTGGCCTCTGCTGTCCCTAACGAGCCAGTCTGTCTGAACTCGGAATGAATTTTGTTCCCTTTTCATCACTCCCTGATGTCCAGCTGCTCCTGTCAACACCTTCTTATAGCATGTAATTCATCGCTCGGAGTGACAGCTGGGGCCGTGGGGCTGGGACCAGCTCCTCCTGCCATCGGCTGCACCCAGACAGAGTCCCTGGCCAGGGCAGGGGCTTCCCTCGCCCCCTCCCCGCACCTGGGGCTCGCAGCTCTCCAAAGGATTCCCCCGACAAACCCAGGAGCAGCCCGGCTCTCCCTGTGCCCCTCCTGCTGGCTCTGGGGAAGCTCTGCCGGGGGTTTTGTGCCGAGCATCTCCCCCCAGAGCCGGCCCCAGTGGGTGCTGCGGGGCTGGGGGAGGCTGCTCAGCAGGGAGGATGGCCGTGCCCAGCCCGCAGCTCCTGCAGGATGCAAACACCTGAGCACCGACCATCCAGAGCTTTTATTCCTCAGGTTTGGCTTACTTTGACTGTAGGTCAAAGCAGGAGCAACCTTGCTCCCAGATTTATGGGTTTGCACCCAGATTTATGGGTTTGCACCCAAATAGTGAATAGTGGCTGTCACCCCGTGCATCCCCAAGGCACACCTAACAGGGAGATGCTTTGCTAATGCACAAAAATGTGCAGCTTCCTTTGGTACCCCTCCCCAACCCAAAAGCCCTCTTCCCTTCAGTTTATACATCAGTTTCTAATAATTATTCTTTAACTCAGCACTTCTGCCTTCAATTCTTCCCCCATACCTTCCTGCTTTCCCATAATTTATTCTATAATTCACCCATTTCTTGTCCTCATTTATAATTCTTTATTTTATTACTTTGCATAATTTCCTTTTAGGATTTGTCATAAAATAAATTCTGCCACCTCTGTCATTTCATTTCTGCTCTCAAGTGTCAGCGAGTGCTCTTCTGAAGCAGTTTCCAATGACTCCCAAACCCCTGTGCTGGAGTTACCCCAGACTTGGAGGATCTGGGGAGCCTTTCCAAATGAATCAGAGCCCTGAGTGACATCTGGAAAGAAGACCCTGAGTGTCAATCCAGGGAGAACCTCTAGTCAGGTTCTTTTGCTATGGTGAAATCCTGACATGGGCAGAATCATCCTCTCATGATTGACCAAATCTGAATTAAAAATACTGATGATTGAGTGAATGAGGACGTTGAAGATAAAAACTACTGATATACAGATGTCCAATCTATTCTGGAAGGCAGGACAGTACACAGGGAAACTGAGGCACAGGCCTTTAATCCACATCCTTTAAGGTGTGAGATGCTTAGCTCTCTTTGAATCCCAAAGGCAGAGACATCTAACATTTTTTGACAGTTTGTGTCTGATTCACCTGTTCAAGGTCACACAGGACACTTGAAGGATAGTGGTGAAGAAAATAGAATACAAATTTTCTGTGGTTCATCCCAGAATCTGAATATTTTAGCTGAAATGTGGCCCAGCATGAGGAAGAGCAGAGGACTTGGATGAGCTTCTCTATGTTTCAGTGCACTTAATCTCCATAGAAAATAGAAACTGTTTTTGTAGAATTGGAGTCCAAATGCTGTTGTCTACTGGAGAAGAAGATGGATGAAGAGCCATGAATTTCCTGTTACCTCCATGGAGTGGAAATTGCTCAATAACTTCTATGCAGGTCAAAGGATTTGGGAAAACTGTGGGAATACTGATTGATAAATGGTCCTTGCTGCCCAGATCCAGGGAGATGCCAGAACATGATCTTGTGATGAGGCTCCCTTGCCCTTGGAAATTCCTTTTCAAAAGGTGAGAACCCAGGAAGGACCATTTCTATGAAAGGCAGTAGAGCCTGAATGCAGATATGAGACCTGTAAGGGGAGGAGGTTGCATTCAACAGAGGAAAGAAACAATCAACCCCCAACCCTGGTAAATGTGGGCTTCTCCTGGAAAGCACCTTTTACCTGCAGGCAAGAAGAGGCCCCTTTCCAGCACAGTCTTGCAGCAAAGTTTGGGCCATTCCTGGAGGTGGCCATGCAGGGAACCAGGAATCCGTGGTTCATTTCATTTTTTAGAGGGTCCTGATAGGATATTAGAGAAAACAATGAAAGAAATCTGTCTGTGCCCAAAATCTGTAATGGTTTCTCCACTGCAGGCCTCTTACCTGCCTCCAGAGTTGTGGCATCATGCACGAAGGCTCATGAACCCTTCTGAAGGCTCTTTTTGAACAAACCCAGGCCCAAAGACAGCTTTGTGTGTGAGAACCACGTGGTGTCATTTGCCATCCCCTCGATTTTTAAGATTCTTGGATCTGAAGCTCAAAGTAAAACACACAAGGAAAAAACCTCAGAGGAACGAGATGGAAAACATCCTCCGAGATGGAAAACATCCCCCTGGATTCTGTGCTGGATAAAAACCACCAGCTTCATCTTCCTAACGCGTTTTGGTTTGTTTTGTTTGGTTTTTTTTTTTTCCCTAGTATGGAGAAATCCCTGTGTGGTTTGGGTTTGTGAGAAGGATTTTCCCTTCATGCGCTGCCACAAGCACTGAGATCAGCTGAGGCACTGGAGTGAACGGATCCTGGATGTAATTGTCTCAGGGCTGGTGCCAGCTTTTTTCAGGGGAGGGACCAACTGGCTGTGTTTCAGTTCCACCTCTGCCTTGACAGAGCCTGTCTCCTTGAATCATTAGAGTTCAGTGCACGGCTCTCGCCTGGCACGAGTTGGAATTTCATTTGTTTTGGAGGGAGATTGCTTCTTTTGTTAGTTTAGGTCTTTTGGTTCCAGTTGTGTAAACTGGGACGAGCTGATCCCATTGGCTCTGAGGAGCTGACAGCCAGGAGAAGGCTGGTCTGCCATTCAGTTCTGGGGTTTGGTTTTAAATCTTTAACACCTTCTGATTTCTATAATGAGGCACGTTTTACAAACCACAAACTGTATGAGTGTGTGTTTTTCCCAAACTTAGGGCAGTCCACACCAGTTCGGCACCATAAACTGAGTTTCCTGAGCAAACAGAGTTCTGAATTTATTCAAATGGAAGTAAATGTTGTGTTATTAGAGCCTTGCAAAACTCTAGTTAATTTATGGTAGTATAAAATCCATTTTTTAAATGACAGTGACACTGCCAAAATCTTTGCAGATGCAGAAACAGCTTCACAGGAGAATTTCAAACTAACATCAACAGGAGATTTGGAAGATGAATTGTGCAAGGATCTCCCTCCTCTAAAGATGCTGCTTTGTTTTGCTTTTTAGCTTTTGGCTTGTCTCTAATATTGTCTGGTTTATGATGTTTTAATTATTGCTGTTTATTTATTATAATCATATTTTAATTGTTTGTGTAGTGCCTTGAGTGCCTTGGCAGGGGGGCATATTTTAAATTAAATTATTATTAAAACGTTATTATTATGTGTACCTACTCCAAACTAAGCTAGAGCAGGGAACACACTCAACTGCCTGGAATTAATCTGTCCCTCTTCTTTTCCTTTGTCTCTACTCAGGAGCATAGTTCAAAGGGCTGGAGAGGGAAAAGGATGTTGCACTGAGTTCTCCTGGGGCAAGGCAAGCGAGGGGAGCTTTGCTCTGGTCTCCCATGGGAGCCCCATGCTGCCTCCCTTGTGTCCCAGGGATGCAGTTAGGGAAAAGGTGTGCTCTGTCAGTCAGGCAGAGGTTGGAGATATTTTTCAGAGGGGCTGGTGGATGTCTGCTACAGTACAACAGCATTTGCTAGTTCTTAAATTAAAAGGTAGAGAGTCTCGTGTGCCTGTGGTGTGCTTGGAGGGCTTGGCCCTGTCTGAATCCCACTTTCCATGTCCTGACCTTTCTGGTTTGCTGTAGACATCACTGTGGGTCCCAGCAGGGTCTCTGCTGGCCCAGAGAAACCCCACAGCTCTCAAAATCCCAGCCAAGGTTTCAGCCTCTGGCCCCATTCCTGGTGCACAGGGTTGATGCTGTCGCTCCTCCACTTCTGCCTTGGCCTCTTTGGGGTTTCTATGAGGCAGAGACCAGTGGCCATCCCATCTCAAGACCAAAACACCCTCACCCCCAGCTCATCCCAAGACCAAACAACTGGGAAAAATCTGAAGAGTCACATTCTCTTAATTTCATTTTTATGCAGGTTTTCTCAGACCCCTCTGTCCCAACACAGCCTGGCTGTTGGTGCTGCACCATGAGCACAGATAACCCTTCCCTGGAACAACCTCATTCTGTGGGATTGAAGCTCACCAAGCCCTCAGATCTCATCAGGACTCTTTGTCCAGCACGGGAAAGAAGGGTTTCCCCCCTTCCTCAAACTTTTTTATCACTTGCTCAGAGGCTCAGTAAGAATTATTTGGGTTCTCCATGGATAATAATCTGCTGAGGGATGCTGGAGGTACTTGGGTGTTATGGTGATAGGAGCCCCACGAGAACCATTGATGGATTAGTGATAATGTGAAGGGTTTTCTTATATTAGCCATCAGTTTGCTAATGAATATTAAGAGACAGTTGTCATATGAGCATCTCTGCCCTTTGGAGCTGGTGGCAAACTTCACACCTTCAGCTCTCCTAATAAGACAGTATTTCATCCTGCTCAAATGCTTATTATAGCTAGTCTGATGGGTACTGTAAGATCTCATTATTTATCTATATGCTTTATTTTGGGTAGATAATAGAAAAAATTGTCTAGAAGGGCAGCAATTTATTCCTACCATTTAGGAATGAAACTGTGATTTTAACTTATTCCAGTCTGTGGACTCCTGAATGAAAATTTCCAGTGGAAGTACAGAACTCTTGGTTTCCTGGCCTGCTACAGACCTCAGTTCCCAACCCGTGGGTAGACTGGAGGCCACAAGAACAGGAGAGGGAATTGGGTTTGGTGTTTCTGCAGGATTCCTAATGCCTCAATAAACCCACAGGGTTTCACTAACTGCTGCCCCATGGTGGCATCAGAGAGGGTCAGCAAAACCAGCTGTTCCTGAGACACTGGGTGTCAGTCTGAGGAGAATCCATCTTTTCTCCCTCCTCTATTCCTTCTAGTTAACCAGAGCCACATGCCAGGCACCTTCTCCCTCCCCGAGATGCATCCCTTTATTGGTGCTGCTTTGGACACTGCAGTTCATCCTCTGCTTTTCCCACCCCTCTCTGGCACATCCCCAGGGACCTCCAGATGGGGCTCAGCTGCTGCCCTTCTCCATATGCACAGCCTCTTCCTCAGGCCCTTTCTGCCTGGCTGTGATGGGCAGGGAGCTGCAATTCCCTGTGCTGCCCCATCCTCCAGCAAAGCCCTGGTAATCCTGCACCCAGGGGCCGTTTACTCCTGTCTGCCTGGCTTGTGCCTCTGCCACTGAAGGGTCCTAATTTGGTGTCATGTTGAGAGAAGACCAGAAGGCAGGGCAGGGCTCCTGAGGGTTGGGGTCTGCTCCTGAGTTTACAACCATGCAAAGCATGAGCTTGGGAGAGGGTATTAGTTAAAACCAAGCATCCACTGGTGTTGTTGTTGCTCTACATCTGCTTTCTTGGCTTAAGGTTTAATTTTATTGTGTTTGCTGATGATCATTACAAAACTGAAGCTATTTAGACATAAAGACTTTGAGCTCCTCTGATTTTCTGAGTCTGTACCAGAGCAAGTGACCCTTTGCTCAGGAAAAAGACACCTTTAGACCCCCTGTACCTGCCTCACTTCTGCCTGAGCTTCTCATAATGAAGCAACATGTCCCAAATCTCACTCTTCCCATGAAAATTTAGGTTGTGTTACCAAAAGCAGATACCACAATGGCTGATTTCTTTACTTCTTCCTCTAAGGAGCTTACACAAGAAATCTCAGGCTGGGAAAAACAGACCCCACTATCCTCTTCTGGGGTAACAAGAAGGAAAATCCCATCCTTTTCCAGGGGTTTTTGTCTTGGATTGGGAGGGCACAGCGAGCAAACCCACATGCCTCCCTCTCATGCTGGTGATGGTGGATGTAGCCATGGGATATGTGTAATATAATTACACTGCCCTGTGATAAACCACGCTTAACTCAGCTCCGTTCCTCCCCCTAATCCACCTCCAGTGGGATTTCTCCTGGTGCTGCAGACTCTGCAGGCTTCAAGAATGGTCTTTATGAAAGCAACACCAAACCAACAACCTGCCACTGGCTGGGGGTTGTGTTTTCCCCCAGGAAAAGGCAGGTGCTGCCCTGGTTCATTCCTCTGCCCAGAGCTCAGCAGGCATTACTCACTCTCATGCCTCTCTGAGCCCTGGCACTCTGGGGAGTCCAGCTCCCACGGGCTATCAGGGCTCAGACCTGCAGATTTACACCTTCAGCCTTTTCCAGGGAGTTCTCTGGATTTATCAGAGAGCAGGAGGTGGCCTGCAGAATTTAACAATGGGTGCTAACCTCGACTGTAACCAAATTAGGCTGGAGCACTGGCTGTTGTGGGAAGTAAGTTGCAGCCCACCTGGAAAATAGCATTCATTCCTTTTCTTGTATTAACAATTTTTTTCAATGATTCAGGGTGTGTTCTGGCTGTGTCTGTGCTGGGGAGGGATCAGCAGGACAAGAGGAGTTTCTGGCCCAGATGGCCTCCATCCTTTTCTGTCACCTAGCTGAAGCCAGAGGAGCTTTTAACTGAGAACAAATGATTTTAGGCCCTCTTCATGCTGCCACATTTCAGCTATGTTAGAAAATGTTATCCCCAATGCCTGGCATGCCTGTAACATGTTTTAACTTCCATGTGACTAAATGCTGGGCTCTTGCAGGTCTTCAGCAGAGCCCCTGGTTTGCCTGGCTGAAAATCAAATCTATATGTGCATTTGCATACCAGAGCTGGGCCAGGATCCCACCAGCCAGGCAGCTCATTCCTGTGCAGACAGGTTCTCACTGTAGCTCTTCCCAGACAAGAAAGCCCTTGTGACTGAGATGCTAAAAATAACAAATGTGTCTTCATGCCTTCAGTAGGATGGGCCATGGGTGGGCACAGCCTGGCTTTTAAAGGGTTAAGGAGGCTGTGTCCTTGGTGACATGCAATTTATGATCTTGTGAATCCTTTTTTAATTATTTTGCTGTGACAGAGGTGGAAATATCCAACTTCAAACGACTGGCTTTATTGATATGCTGCTATTTGTGCCTCTGTGGAGGAACAATCCCATAAAAGCAATAAATTAGAAAAACCCCTTTTCTCATCAGAGAGAGAGATACTTTCTGGCTGGGAGCAAGAGACCTGGTGCAAAGGCATTTCAGCTCCACGAAGGGGCTCCCTGTGATCTGTGGTGAAAAGCCTTTTCCTACTAACCAGGCACATTTACAGTGCACCAACTACTCAGTGCACATCCTCCCTCCAAGCAGGGCTCATTGCACATGGCTGGAGTTTGGAATTTTTGTCTGCATTCATGGATGTTGGCTGAACATCTGTAAAATGTTTATGGCTCTGTGGCTGCTCACATTGGTTAGTTATTTACCATATTTGCTCTGAGAGGATGATCAGAAAGCACATTTTAGGACAGAAAAAGGGATTTCAAAGTACAATTAACTGATGCTGTTGGAGAGGAGCTGATTGAGGCCAAAATGGCTGTGTTTATTTGCAGACACAAACGACTGGTTTTCACCACAGAGAATGCAACAAAATCCATCTCATGAATCCAGATGAGAGCAAATATGACATTGTATTTTTTTTGGTTTTTTTATTGTAAATAGTTGCCCATAACAGAGATGTACAGGCCTGGCCACAGGAGTACCCGAGCACAGCCATACAAACACCAGCAGTTATGAAATGATTTGTGTTTCCAGCTGCATTTGGCAGCTGCCAGAGCTGAGCTGGGCTCTGCCAGCACGTGTGGAGTGAGCATTGGCTGGGGTCTGACCAGTCAGTGGCATGTGAGCCAGCCTCTTCTCCTCTCTTTGGCCAGGCACAGTCTGATGTGGAGCAAAAACCACAGGGAGACTCACCCTGGGCTGCAGGGATGATCACCAACCCATCCCTGCTAGCACAAAGGAATTGCAAACTTTGGGGAAATTGATTCCATGCTTGGTCAAATCCCCAGGCTGTGGCTGCAGTTACCTCAGCACCAGCCCTGGAAGGACAGGGAGACCTCACCAGGGCTGAGCTCACACATTTTTAACAAAAGTCTAGCATCTGCCCCAAGTCTTGTGTTTGCCAAAGGGGAGTCAGCAGTGTACCTCGAGCTGTAGTCTCTAATCTGTTTTTGTTAAGAGGATCTGTGAAATATCTGCTCTTCTTGTACCAGTGGAAAATTTTATTGTACCCCAGAACCCCACTCATTTCAGAAGATGGCCTTTGGTAACAACATCTTCTGGCACCCGGCCTGGCCCAGGTCTGAATTGATGATCTCAAGGTAAAATTGCTCCAAATGCCATAATTATTCTCTGGTAACACCCAAGAAGCAGAAGATAGAGACTGATTCTTTTTTTGCACCATGGCATAAATCAGAAATGCCTCCACTGAAGTCCCAGGCACTTCCCACACTCTAGCAGTGGTACAAGAGGAAGATGATTTGGTCTCTGAGTTTCTACCTGCTGTTGATCCAGTCCTGAGATGCTGCAGTAAATGGGATATTGCTTTTGACTTACACAGATGCTGGATCAAGCCTACAGTGATTAACATTCAACACCTGTGCTTCAATCAAGGTACTTTTCTGTAGTAACACCATTTATGTTGAAACTTCTTCTCCTTCAGTCACTGATCTTCAGGCTTATGTGCCTTAGCCTGGTGTAAATCCAGGGTAACGCTGCTCTTATTGGAGTTATTCCTGATCAGCACTGGTTTAAATGAAATCTGAATGTGACCCACGGGTGACAGTTTCAGGGCCCTGTAAAGACCAGAGCTATAACCCAAGTTCCCTGGGTTGTATATTTATATATCCCCCCATCCATGCTGACCAGCACAAAGCAACGTGGATGAGACACTGTTGCATTTTCATTCCTTGACGTGGCAAAATTCTCCGTGCAGGGGGGGTCTTCCACATTACCTGATTGCAAACAGGGTTTTCATGGGTATGGAACCACCTCCCCCTGTGCCAGCCCATCCTCAGGGTTTGTCCTCCAAATCATAAAACTTGTAGGCTTGACACACACTGCACTGTGAGAGGCTGAGCAGAGCCAGTCTGAGGGATGGAGAACATTTCCCATCCAGGGAGAAAGGGACCAGGCAGGAAAACAACCCTGCCTTGGGGAAATCCTGTCTGCTGGTTTAATCATCCATGTGGGCAGCCCATCCTCTAGATAAGGGGGTTTTCCCACAACTCCCATAAAATCCCATTCATGGTCTCCAGCCCAACTCCATCCTTTGTCCACACCCCATCACAACCAGGGCTTTCAGGTTGGACTGGGCACCCATCTGGGGGTGTGTTCCAGCTCAGAGCCCACCAGGATGGGTTTTCAGAGCCCATTTCCAGCAGCTCCTTGCCATGCCCATGGAAAGATGAAGCACCACCAGTGGTGAACAGCACAGGACTAAACCCCCTGCACAGCTGCAGAGCTGGAGCCAGCTGGACCCTGGTGCAAAATGATCTTTTGCTGCTGCTTGATCACACCTTGAAGGTCACTGGTGAGGCCAGGCAAGGAGAAACCAAGGTCTGCCACCTCGGTGGGCCTCGTGGGCACGTTCACGCCCCCAGCCTTGCGACCCCTCAGGAAATCATCCCACTAGAGGGCACTGGGAGTCGATTTTCCATTCCCTTATCTTAGTTTCTGCTCTTGATTTGAGTTTCTCCTTGCTTAGCGTTCTCCCCACCTCTCCCTCCTCTTTGCTGGCCAGCTCAGACTGTTTAAATTGGAAATTATTTGTATTACTGTCTGTAAATAATAGATGAGGGAGTGAAGTGGAGTTGGTGTCCCTTCCATAAACTCCTCCTCACTTTAATTAGTGCGAAACAGCCTGGTGAGAATGCGAGCTGCCTTGATGCTGGTAATTAAAATTGAAACCACTGAAAAGCTGCTCTATTTTTTATCGGAGCTGCTGTTCGGAGCCGGGAGCCTGCGGACGGCTCTGCAGTAAAGAGTGATAATGAAGGTGTGAATTCCCGGAGGGAGGAGGGGCAGCTGTAGCGATGGCTGAACTTACACCAGATGAAAATGCAGGAGCAATTAGAGGTGCCTGTGTACAAGCTGGGCATCCGAGATTAGTTGGCACCTTGGGAGCGTGGCAGGGAGGGACAGGGAAGGGGGAGATTTTTTTGGAAAAAAAAAAATTAATAATAATAAAAAAAAAAAGGTGGTAACTTAAAATAAGGACAAACATGTGCAGTGTGCCTGCCTGAGCAAGGGATGGGAGGGATGGTGGAAGATGGGGCTGCAGCACAGAGCATGTGGGGTTGGAGACAACGGGCTATCTCACATTGGGAAACAGCAGCATTGGTCACACTGGAGAGCTCCTAGGTTTTCAGGGTTTTCAGGTTTTTCAGGAGCTCCCCAGCTGCCCTTGCAGGAAAGGCATGGCTTGCTGCCACCCCCAGGTATGCTGCTCCTGAATGTGCATCTGAATATCTCTGCATGTCCTCTGTGTGCCCATGAACTGAACCAAAGCCAAGTGGTGACCACTGAAGACTTCTTCTCATCTTCTGTTAGGCTTTGGATCAGACCCCACCTCTGAAAAATAACTGTTGAGTATCCAAGTGATGGAAGATGGAAGAGCACAGAAAGCTTAGTTATTCTTGGCCAAAGAGGAGTTTGGGAAGAGTTGCTCTAAGTAATCAGATGTGATTATTAATTGCTTCCTGCTCTGACATGTTCATCTTAGTGTGTGCTCCACCAAACAGTTGGCAGTGTCTGCTGGGCAGCAGAAAATATGTCAGATAATGTAATGTATCTACATTCTCTGTCTGTGGGAAGAGCTGTAAACCTGCAAAATCTTCTTCTGGCCACAGCCACCCTGCAAGGAAAACACTCCCTGAACAAAACCACGTGAGGCAGAGGTGCTTTGGGGGAAGAGAAGCTCCTCCAGCCTCCCAGAGCTGGTGTGAGCCTCCACCCAAAGAACACCTCACTCATTAGCTGCCTAGAGATACCCAAGGGTGCCAAATTGTCTTGATTTAGACTGAACAGAAATTTTGTAGGAAGGAACTTCGAGAGGCTGTAAATTGCCTGCCCTGCCTCAGTTGTGGTTTCAGAGGGTTGGCTGTTGGGTGTTTCCTGGATCAGGAGCTGCCTATGTAGGGTGCAGCTCCATGGCAGTAATGCTGCTCCCACTGTGAATTCAGGCTCCAAAGTAGGAAAAGTTCAGACTTTCTGTAGGAAGTTTCAACACTGGAATGAAAAGCCAAAATTTAAAAACTGACCATGAAAGGAGCAAACTTAATATGTCCTGTAATATCATGATCTTGGAAAAGAACTGTGAAATAAATAGCAGCCTGTGCATTTCCAAGAAAGAGGAAAAACATAGCTTAATTTGAAACATACACTTGAAACACTTGGACTTTACCTGCACAAAGGATTCTGTTAAATTTTCATTTACTTCAGCACACTTGGTTTCCTAACAAACCCCATGGCTTTGTAAAATAAGCATTTTCTGGTGAAAAGCTGCTCAGCTTTTTTTTTCTTTGTCATTGAGTCACAGTAACAAAATATTTTTACACTTGAAATTTATCACTTGATTTCCTGAAGAAAGAATCTGAGAGAAGATCGAGGGCAAAGGAAGGAGAGCTGAGATGCCCATGGCTGGTGTTTTGTTTGTTTTCAGTTAATGTGATATTCTCAGGAATATGCTGATCCAGGTATAATGGACTGTCCACAATGCTGACGAGTGCCTCAGCATACTAGTGAGATCTCCATGGTTCCTATTTATCTCCTACATCTTCTCTGCCCTATGAGTTTCTAAGGTTTCTCTGTGATTTCATCTGTGAGGTGCAAGCATCCCTCAGAGAGACTTTGCTAAACCCTCCAGAGTTTGGAGACTGGCAGTTTATAAACCCAGGAGATGGGCAAGTTTAGAATCATCTGAGGCTTAGAGACTCTGAACAATTGTGTTTTCACTTGTTTTTGCTTTGTTGTAATGAGGCTGCTTTATTTTATTGTAAACCAGGCAGGCCTTGCAGTTGAATTAAGCCTTGGTGCACTATTGCATACTCTGCCCAACATTGTTTTCTCAGGCAATGGGTTGTATTCTCTCACCTGTCAGGCATGATACAAAAATGTGATTGAGCAGATTTCAAAACTGAGAGGGTGTTTTCTCAAGCCTACAGGACATGTTTATTTATCAACCTGTTTCACACACTGGTCAGTGGCTTTTGTTATTTAAACCAAAGAGGAGGTAGAACAGATTTGTATCTGAGCCATCTTGTGTACAAATACTTGGGACCCTGTGTCTTTTTGCTTTGCCAAATAATGATTTCAAGACAAGTGAGCTGTCAATTTGTTAGAAGGAAAAATATGACTCTTCAGAAACACTTATTTCCTTTACTGAATGCTAGGAAATTTCCAGGGGAAAAAAACGTACTAGGATAGAACTAAGTTAGAAGATAAATTGAAATTCTTTGATTGAAAGTAGTGTTATTAAAAAGTTTTAATTATTGAGAAGAAAATGTAGGAAAGGCACTCAGAGCTAACATAAAAATGATTGGAAACTGGTAATTAAAACAAAATGCTTGAAAATTAAACATCACAAAATATGAAACTGCAAACATGGCTTTGATTCATTGCAACACTTAAAATTTGGGATTGCTATTAAGTTGTAGATGGTTGGTTTGAATTCCGTGGGTCTATGTTGATGCTGAAAGTTGGGCAAATGCTGCAGGACTTTCCTGGTTGAGGCCACCAGACTTCAGGTCCCATCCTTATCCTTCCCTTTCCCACCTCTTGCCATGCCCCATTTAGATTTCCATTCTAAAGCAAAACTTGTTGCTCTTTCTGAGAGTATCTGGATGCCACCTTCCCTAGGTGTACGTAAAGTTTATCACCTTCACCCTCCCAAACAGTTAAAGCTTTATTTTGCAACCCCACCACAATTACTTCAGCACAGAGCTGTGTCTCTGTGCAGAGCACCAACTTCAGCAAAGGTCGCTTTCCTCGAGTGGCAGCCTCTGGATTTCTACACAAACATCTCCAGAACGTCCCTGGGATCTTGCAGAACCAGGTCTGGGTTTCCTCTTCATGAGGGAGTTGGCACCAGAGAGTTGTTCCCATGGTCACTGGGCTGGTTTGGAGTCTGCTTCACCAAACACTGTAAGGAGCTCTTATAGAAGCAAGGCTAGGGAGTACCAGCATGCTTCTCTTGGCAGTTTTTGCACCAGAAAAGCCACCACTCCTCTGAAAGTCAGACAAAACCCATCTAGTCATCTCCTCTATTACCACACTGGGTTTTTCTACATGATCAGAGCAGTGAATGTCACCTTGTGGCCATCCTCTGATGGACAGACTGCCTCATCCCCTCCTCCAGGAGAAACATCCGAGCCCCACAGGGGACCTGGCTCCTGCCACCTCCTTTGCCCACAGTGCTTTTCCCAGGAGAGACCAAGAGAGAGCAATCTTAGACTTGGAAGAAGGTAATTTGAATTGGATGTGAAGTTGTTACTAATTTAATGTTTATCCAATAACAAGGACTTTGCAAAACCCCTTACCTTTTCATGAGCCTCAGGTAACACTGTCAATTCATAATTGCTATGATTCCTTTATCCCGTGGTTTAATAAATAATTTACCTAAATTATTAAAATGAAAATTTCAACATTATTAAAAATTAACCAGGTTAAATGAGCAAACAGTAAATAGTGCTGGGATTGTCCTGCGTGACAGGAGCCCACAGCTTTTATTGTCTTTTTCCCAGGCATAGAAGGGACGTTCCTCCCTCCCCCTCTTCCTCCTCCCTCCCTCCCTCCCTCCACTTCCACTGCTCTACTCTTGTCTTTCACAAACTCCTCTCCTTGATATTAGTTTTCTTCACTGCCTGTTTTTTCATCTCTGGGTCCTGTTCTCCAGTGCTGGTTTGCTCTTCCTTCCCAAGAACCCTCTCCCTCCCTGCTGTAGCACCCGGCATCCATCTCCTCTCTGCACACTCTATTCTGCACACATATGTAGCACAAGATGCCTGGTGGGCCTTTTTGTGCTTTTTTCCTTTGATCTGTGCCTGGCAGTGCCATCTGATGCCAGGAAGATGTAGATCCAGGAGAACATGTGATCTCCAAAGAGCAGAGAGTTTGTCAGGTCTTCAGGATATGGGCTGCTTCCATTAATGAAAAATTTATTAAATTCTGACTGCTCTTAAAGGATCGCAGCTCTGTCATTTTTAATTGAAACATTCAGTTTGCCCAAAATGAAGTGCTCCATCTTCCAGGCTGTATCTCTTGCCAGATTTTTTTTTCTTCTCTGTAATTCCTGCTGAACTGCTCCTTCTGCTGTTTTCTGGCAGAATTCCTCATTGACTTAAAAGTGTCCCACCCCCCCCCCCACCTCCAGGCTTCATCCCATCCATTTTCCCTTTCAGCACATGGGAGTCCTGGAAATGGCCTTTCCTCCTGCCTGGCATTTTTTCACACAGAACACTTGCACCAGCACAGACCTCGGGGCACACAGCTGATCTTCTCCTGCAGACCTGAGAGAGTGAGGCACCCAGCTCCTGCTGAGTTTTGGTAGGAGCTTGGTGCCAGCAGGCCTGTCCATCCCTTCTCCAGGGTTCCCATAACACCATTCCACACGCCCTGCAGACACCTGGCCTCTGAAAGGCAGGTGTGGACTTCTTAATGTGCCCTAATCATGCTCTTCTTCTTCTGCTGCTCCTAAGAGACCATGAAGGGAGTCAGGCAATATTTGCCACTGAAATTTAGCTTTGTTGACAGGCCCCTTCCTATCCCTTTCTGAGCAGCCCTTATGTAGTTCCCAGCCTTGTTACAGTCCTGTTTAGGATGGGAAATGAAGGAAAAGATCCCACCTGCATGCAGAAGCAGTGGTGGTGTGAGCCACAGGGATAATTCAGCAGGAATGTGTGCAGGAGACCTGGAGTGCTTGCTCCTACCACACACTCTTGAGAGGTGAAGCCCCAAGGGTATGGTCAAAGTGGAGGCAAATGGATGCACTGTGGAAGTGGTGAGACCCAGAGCCCATAAAACAGGGGAGATGTGTCCGTGGGGAACGTGGCAGTTATTGACTGCACTGTCACGTGGCACGGCCCTTTCCTTCCACAGTCAAGGCTGATATCTGAATTACTTTGGATTTTAACCACAATTAAAGAGCTAATCAAGGTCAACAGCTCCTTTCAAATACAGTTTAGTACAAAATCCTAATGCAGGAATTACACAAATTGATATTGTCAATATAATGGATTTGAACCAATTGTGCTAAACAAGGTTGTATCAAGTCTGCACTCTGTATTAGGTGAGGGCTAATTCTGTCTAGCAGCAGTGGAGACGAAGAGAAAAACAGATACATCAAGGCTTCACAGTCTGGATTTATTACCAAGGTGGTTTTTACTCCCCTCAAAGAATTCATTAGTCTGAGAAAACAGTGCAGTTCCGAGGATTCAGTTCCATTCAGAAGGCAGAACACACAAAATTGAATGCATGCACTCTCTCAGTCTAATCTATAGGAGATAGAAGGAAGGGACAGTCAAGAGAAATGATGAGCCTAGAGAATAAATCTGCACAGCAGCCCTTGGTGGAAAAGGAGGTGACAAAAGGCTCTGCTCAGGTACCCAAATGGATTGTACCACTTGAGACATCTTAAGGTATCCAAGACACCAGGCATGGCTGGAAGATGTGACAAGAGACCTGTAGAAATCCCATATTCTCCCAGCATGGCAGATCTCCAGAGTGTCTCAAATGAACCCTAGGAGATCTAACCCTCTCACACCAAGTGACATTCCAGCCTTGTTTTGCTTCTCCTCCGAGTTCCTTTAAGGTTTCACCAATGAGTTTCTCCCCAGCTTTGTAGACATGACGTAACCCTTTCCCTTCATCTCAGCATCCACCTTTTGATTCTCTCCTCAGAGGAAGTGTGTGGAGTGACCCCAGCCCTTGCTCCCACCCTCCAAACTGCTTTGGAATGGTGAGAGACAGCCAACTTTTCCGGGGTCCGTGTGAAAGAAGCTAAATGGGAACACGAAGGTGGTAATGGAGTGGAAGCAGAGCAAGGAAAGCTTCATTGATGGATTATTAAGCACTGTCAAAGTTTCAGCAGAGTGGAAAACTTGGAGGCAGGAGTAGTAACCCATGAAAAATCACCTCTTCCTTTTCCTGTTCGTGGCAGGGCAGCGTGTCCAGATCAAAGCCGCCCGCCGCTGCTCGGCCTCAGTCACAGGATTTACGAGGCACTGGGGCACCAGCCCATTAACAGCCCTGGTAATTCATTGCAAGGGCAACTGGAGGTGTAAATCCCCTCCCCTCAGGACTTACACATCTACCCAAGTGTCCCCCCAGTCACTGGACCTGGACATCAGAGGGGCTGATGTTCTGAACGAGAAGGGCCACAAGGATGAGCAACAGGGAAGGAGAGGACACTTGGGAGAGTCTGGGATGGTTGGAGTGGGTGGGAGAGGCATGACCCAAGAGGCAGAGCCATTTTCCTTTCTTAATGCACCCAGTAAGGAGATCTCATTGGTTTTAATTGCATTCTGACCTTCTGGAGCTCCTCCTGGCTGTTTCCCTTGGGACTGGCCTTGGAGAAGGAGCATGCTTCATGCACATGGGCAGCTGGGAGGCCTCTGTGCTTTCTCAAGGTTGGTGAGATATTGTGCTCCCCACACAGGGCAATCCTTGCTGCTAGAAGCTGGTTTAGAGGCTCCACAACACCAAAATCATTGATGGCTGCAGGTCACACCAGCTAAGGTGAGATACAAGGTCCCAACACAATTTGGAACCTGAAGACCTAGAAATTCCTAGATGGAGAACATTCATCTAGCATTCCACCACTTTACTGGCAGCACTCAGACATAGTCTTCTCTTACACCTTCTCTTGCTCTTCTGCAACATGCCTACATTCAAAAACAGCTTTGCAGAAAGCAAATGTTTTGTTGCTTTCCAAAGATAACAAACACCAGAATTACTCTTTGTTTTCCTGTGTCTGGCTACTCCATCCATGTGATCTCACTCCCTTTCTCTCTGTCTTTACCTTCCCCATAGACAGTCCCATTTCTTACTTCCCATCAGCATTTCATGTGTTATACTCCATTTTCCTTGAACTAGTATCTTTCTGCTCCTTCATGCTTGGCTCCAGCTGTTTCAGGGGCTTTCCAAAACTCCCCTTCTGTTCAGTCTTCCCTGACTTTTTTTAATTCTTCTGCTGTTACCTGGGCATGCTCAGCTCTTTAACATTGGCTAATATTTGGTGTCAGAAAACTTGTCTCAGCAATATGACTAGGTTTAGAGCATCTATATATTCACAAGAAAACTTTGAATGTGAGTTTTCCTCCTCAACAATCGGTATGCTAGAACTAAATCCTCATCAGAGGTACTTGCCTTTAAGGGCAGCAGTGGAGATAAATAGGCTCTGAAGCAGAAATGGAAGGCTCACCAGTCATATTCAGTGAGTGAGATAAGATGGCCAGATCAGTGGAGTGTTTTCTTGCAAAAAATCTTTCAAATTTCTCTTAAAAAGGGGCCTTTTAAAAATTAATTCCACTGCGGTTTCTTTTGTGTCATTTTTAAGTTGCTACTTATCATTTCTTTTTGAAGCAAGACTACAAACAGATTTCCATCAATTTCCCTCAGAAACTCATTTTCTGTTTCATACAATGAAGTTCACAAGAAATATGGCTAATTTCCCAACCACTGGTTGCTGTGCACTTGACCCCATGGTCTCAGGGCCAGGCAGATGTGCCTGCAGGACAGGAGAGCACTGGTTTGGCTCTGCAAGGGACAGGGAAAGGGAAGTGACCAGCTAAAATGAGATGGAAGTGGTCAGAGTATTTCCTGTTCTTCCTCAGAGGCCCTTAAAGCATGACCAAGAATGAGAATCTGGCAATGATCTTTGGTTAAAAGATAACCAGAAAGGAGGTAAATGGAGAGAAAGTGCAAATGAAAGATATTGGTCTAGCTGGGGGAAAAGTCTTTGTTAGTGTAACAGTTTGGAAGGGAAATCTATGAGATTTGGGTTTATACATGCCTGCCTATTGAAAATGTGATTTAGACACTTCAGTGCTTTTTAGGTGGAAGAATTTCAACTCCAGTTAAGTGAAAGGAACAGTTTCATGAACTGTTTGTAGTAAAGTTTGGACACTTTGTCAGTCTTGACTTTCTGGAAGCAGAGCTCTGCCTCACATGAAGCTTCTCCGGGGTCCACAGCCCTGGGAAGACACAAGAAGGAGATGAGGCAAGGTTTTGATGGCTCCTCTGTGTTACTTTCTCAGAAAGGAGTCTCCTAAGTGTTCCTAGATGTTGCCATGGGATTTACAGCCTGTTTAGAACTCAGGGTTGTGGTGCACTCCCACCTCTAAAGGCAGATGGTTCATCTTTACCAATGAGAAGATGAAGGATGAGGTGAAGCCCTTCAGCAGAGGGAGAAATGAAGCAGGGCCACGAGAGGACAAACCTTTGATACTGCAGAAGGGAAGTCCAGTATGGGAAAGGGCAGAGTCTCCACCAGGTCTTGCAACACATGTGAAACCCATCAGAGTCACTGTTCCCATGGTATTCTGTTGTCTGAGCCATAACATGACACCCTACAGAGAGGGAAAGGCATCCTGTGGGTAGGGGAAAGAGCTATCTGTGCTTTTAAGAGGTTGGCTGGGAATTACGGGAATACTTTATGGTGGTTACACTCTGAATTTATAGTTTCCTCCTCTTGCTTTTTAATGTTCTCCTGCCAAATTACCTGTGGTTTGTCCCATAACATCCAGCTGCCCTGTGGTCTGACATGTCCCAGCACCACCTGGGACTCATGAAAGAATATAAAAAAAAAAAAAATTTGTCAGAGAAGGGAAGGGCTGCACTGCAAAATGTAGATTCTTTTCTGGACCTGAACCTTAATTGTCCAGACTCTTGGATCAGGATTTAATAGATTTGCTCTCATGTGATAGGGCAATGGGACATTATGAGACAGATCAGAACTGTCTTACTCCAAAAGTGCAAGTGGGCACCCTGTTTTCAAGAAGGCTTTTGGCTGTGAAGTTCAGAAAACATCTACTGCCTATTAACTCACCTCTCTGTCTTATTGTTTGGGGGTCTGAGCTGCTCTGCACACATCTATTCTCAAGAGATAGAAGAAGGTTCATCATCAGCATCTCCCAGAGCTTCAGAGCACAGTAGGACACCTACTCAGAGAAGACCTTCTGGTACTTCTCATTGCATTCCTGGAGAATCTAAAATCAGGTCACATGTAGCTGCTAATAAAAAAGAAATCCTACTCTGAGAACTTGCTGGCCATTCATTTCTTGAAGGTGAGTTGCTGCCCCAGAGTTAAGGGTTTGGGAACCTTTGTAATGCATTTTTGGAAATGTGACCACCTTCTGTGGATGTCTAGCCTTCAAAGCAGACCTTCAGAATAAGGCTCTGTAGTCCCAAGGGAGAAAGTCTACTGGTAGTAGAGAAGAGAAAATAAAGCCTCTCCACAGGTGGTACTGTTAGCATGACCCTTGTTTCAGAGAGCTGCTCAGGGTTTATAGCTACTCATCTGTGTGTCCTGGAGTCTGCTCTGTCTTTATCTTGATTAAGATGTTTTCTGTGTCCCCCTGTGTCCCCCTGCAGCTGACCCATTTCTCCTTCAATCCCTGTCCTTCCCAGTGGGGAGCTCAGGAGGTGAGGCTGCCATGTGTGGGTTTCAGCAGAGCAGTTCCCTGCCACATGTGCCTCCACCAGGAGCAGAAATGCAAGCCCAGCAGTGGGAATGAGCTGCCTTTTCTCACAACTGCCCTGCCCAAAGCCACGTTCCAGCAGTTCACCTCAGTGGCTCTAAAATAATTAGGAGGTTTGAAGTTTCACACGCCCCAGCAGAGAGAGACAGGACAACTCATCTGTTATTGCAGCCCCAGTGAACAATGCTTTGGAATGATGGGGGGAATCCTGAACTTGGAAACCCCTCCATGACCTCTGCCTGAGGGGAGGGTCATCCCCAATATCCGGGGTGGATGCTGCCTGAGCTCAGGTCCAGTCCCTTTCAGAGCAGAGCAGGAACCCAAGCATCCCGACACAGGGCATCACCTGCCAAGTCAAGCATTAAACATTAATCCCAGAGGACTTTCACTCCTCTGTCTCTGAGGGGAAAGCAGATTAGGAATTTGATCTCCCAAGATTACTGCATGAAAGTCACCCTTGAACAGGCTCCTGGTGGTTTGTCCATCTCTTTGGGGTTTTGCCTTTCATTAAATGTTGCTGCCCTTCAAGCTCTTTTTGGGTTTTTTGTCTTTGTTTAGGTTTTTCTTTTTTTAGGTTTTCTTCCATGACCTCCTGGGGGATTTCAGGGTGACTTGGAACATTTTCAAATATCCTACAAATGTGGGGAAACCCCAGTGGTTGTGAGACCCCCACCAAAAGCATGGTGACTTTTCTGTGGGGCTCCACAGCCAAAGGAGAGCTCAAGGTTCTTGCTGGGACTTTGAGGAGGCCATAGCTGCATGAGAGAAAAAAATCCTCTGCATGCAGGAGTGGCTATTTTGCCCGGTGGGCAGGGTGGAGGAGTAACCCCCAGTGTGGTATAGCAGGGATCATCTGAGGTGGGCACAGGGCCAGGGCTGGCAAAGGAGGGTGGGTGGTTCCAAGGTGTGGAGAGCAGGGTCTTCTCTGGGCTCTGTAGCCTCACCACCATGCTGTTAGGTGAGGTTGTGCCTCCTCCAAGGGGAGACCACAGTGTGGGAAAAGAGAACTCCTGTCCTTGGGGCTGCCAGGGCTGGGCAAAGCCAGCCACAGCATCTGAGGTTTGGGAAAGGCAGCGAGCTCAGCCTGTGCTGAAATGAAAAAGGGGGAAAAGAGAAAAAGGAGATTCTTTCCAAGGCCTGTTTTCATTGGGACGAGCAGATTGATGATTTAGCAAGGCTGCCTGGTTATTTTTCCATGTGGCTGCCTTGGCCCCTTGTTCAGAGCAGCTGAGCCAGAGAGACAGAAAGGCAAAGTCTGGGGAGCAGAGTCAGGGCTGGGGCTGGCATTTGCAGGGCAGGCTTGTATCTGCAAACCCACCACCTCCAGCAGCACATCACAGAGGCCTCCTCCAGTGGGTGTTTTGTCCTCTGACCCTTGGAGTGAGCATTCACCAGGCTCAACATCAATATGCACAGCATCCTACACACCTTCTGCTCTGTCCCAAAGTGCAGAAGGAACACCCAGCACAGAGAAATGGTATCCCAGCCCTTCTCTCATCCAAATTCCTGTCTTTGCAAGCTCTCTGCAATCCCAGACTGCCACCATGGCCTTCACCCCACAGAGGTGCTGCATACCAGTGGAAGGAAAACCCTCCCCTGCCTGCCCACCATCACTCTCAGCACTATCATGTCATATCAAAGCAGGTGGGCATAAACCTTCAGCTGCCTCCAGTGCCTTGCCTTGGTCCTGCCACACTGGAAGGTCTTGGGAGTCTCTGTGGTCAGGATGAGCCTGAGATGTGTCAGAGAGTCTCTTTTCCCAGCCCAGCAGCCAAAGAAGGAGTCAGGATTCTTCTGTTCTGCTTTTCAAGGTTGTTTATTTTCTATTATCTATAACATTCTTTCCCTGGCCTGCTGAGGTCCATTCAGCAGGTCAGTCAGAGGCACACTGCCCGCCCTCAGGGTGGTGTTGTCTTTTCATACTAAAAACTACGTGTACTTTATTTACAATAACTTCCCAATACCTATCACCTATGTTAGACAGTTTGTCTCTACTCTAAACCAATCCACAAGTGCCACCATCACCCAGAAGATGGAGGCTATGAAGAAGGAGAAAGAAGGACAAGGTATGCCCAAATTCCTCCATCTTGGGACCCCAAGCCCCCATTCTAAAACCCCCAAAATTCTACTTTTCACCCTGTGACAAACTAACTATCATTCTACTTAAACATTCGTGGCTTGTAAATCCTCATATAAGGTTGGTGATTTTTTCCATGGGTCAAAATCAGAGGCACAGGGGTCTTGGGCTCTGTGCCAAGGTCTCTGAGCCCCCTGGCAGGGGCTCGAGCCACCCAGGGCAGCCAGAGGGATGTGCTGGGTTCCAACAGGAAGGAATCAGCCTCTACCTGAAAAGCTCTAACAGGGGCAGGTCAGGTGCTCTGTGGTGCCCAGCTCCCCCTGTTGCAATGGGCTGCTGGATGTGTGGAGAAGCCCCTGGGTCCCCTTCCCCTGGGCCTGGCAGGGAGTGGCAGTGCCAGGCGTGGTGCTGTTTGATTCACAGTGCTCTCCTCCACCGACAGCTCCTCTCCCAGGGATTGCAGAGTAGCCAGCACGCCGTGGTTGGATTGAGCAGATTTAATTAAGTTGCGATTTAATTACCTATCAGCATCCCTATTTAATAAAGCTCAGGAGGATTTTCATTTTGAAAAAATAATAATAATAAATGATACGGGCTGTCACCGAGTGGCAGTAAGGGCACCCAATGTGGGCAGGAGGGCTCTGCAGGCAGTGTCCCTGTCCCTGCCCTGTGGGATGAGCAGGATGTGGCCAGACTCAGACAGAGCTTGGGAGAGCTGGCACAGATTGTAGGGAGGGGAGTGTGACCCTTGGCAGCCCGTGTGATGTCAGACACCCAGGGCTCATCTCCAGGCACTCTGCTTGCTCATTTTGCCTCTTTGTACAGAGACTGGAAGGCACTCAGGAGCCCCTGCCCACTGCCAACAGTATTGTCCTGCTCATGGTTTGTCATTTTTGCTGTCTACTGAAGCCTCTCTGAGGGGAGGTTGGCTCTTGTGTTGGTTGGCATTTCTCTGGTGTCCTTCCCAGACAGCAAATCCAGGATGTGGATGCTGCTTGGGTTTTCTGGGGAGGTTTTGAATACACTGAGACCCAGTGGGTGATTTTAACCTGGGGTATAGTTTTGATTCACCAGATCAAACTCGAAGCTGTGTGTGATGCTCAGGGCCATCAGGATTTGGGGAGGTTTGGAGAAGACACTTTGGCTCCTCTCTGAGCAGCAAGTGAAGGTGTCAGGTTGTGGCCGTGCCCAGCATCTGGGAGAATTCCCACCAAAGATACTCATCCACTTCAGCACCTCAGCCATCATCTCCTTCCAAGCCCCTCCCAGCCCCACCAACCTGTACACAGAATTAATGTCACTGTTTTGCTGAGGATGTTTCCTCAGGGTTTAATTGTGCTTGAGGTTTTATTTCTTTTGGGCCAGACCCAGACCCTGTGACAAGCAGACGTGGTCGTTATCCTGGGGTGGGACTCACCAGCTTTATGTGAGCTCAGATGCTGGACAGGGACCTGCTGGTCTTTGCTGCCAGTGGGGATGGGTTTCTTGTTCTGCCATCTGTGTTCATCCTGTTTTCTGGTTTAGAGCTTTTCTTTCATGGAGGCTCACCTGAGACCTCTGTGTTGTGCAGTGCCCGCTTGCATCTCCCCACCGATGAGGATGTGTCAACACCAAGTTTAGCACTTCTTAAACCATGATAACTGTAAACACAGTATAAAAGAAGCAATGCTTTAAGCAAGAAAAATGAAGGAAAGCCCAAACCTTTCCCCTAGTCACCGGCATCACACCAAATGAGATCTAGCCTGCGTTCTAAAATACCTCCAAGGGGATAATACATCCATATGTGCTTCCCACCTGCACCTGGGATAGCACATATGGCTTCCTTAGCTCTTGCTCTGGCCTCTAAAAGACACCTAGATTTGTGACACCCACTTTTAGAGACCCCTCAGCTAGGCATAGTGGGTTTCCTCCCTCCCTTCCCCCCAAAAAAGCCACTTTCCAACAGGGAAAACAGCTGAGATGGAGAGAAACAGACCTTGATATTTCTATTGTTTCACAGTAACAGTGCCTGTCCTGAGACCCCAGGCCTGACAGATTGACATAACAGGTTAATAAGTGCTTTCCTCTTCTCCTAAAGGCTAATTAAATATTAATCCACTTGGTGAGGTCAGCAAAAATAACAAACAATTGGCAGAGTGAAATTCGTTTAATTAATTCTCCTGTGGAGGTTTTTTAAGCATCTTCCTCCCCTGACAGATGACTGCCTCGGCTGCAGTAACCTACAGTGAAATCAGAACTTATTGGTTCTGGGCCTGCTTTTCTCAGATATTTAATTTTGTTTCTTTTGGTTTGCTTGTTTTTTAGTTTCTGAATGCTTGTTGGGTATTGCCCAAGGCTCTAAGCAGCAATGAGAGAAGAGAAAGAAGGGAATGCAGAAGTGGGGTGTGAAGATGAGGAAGAAGATATTGGACAAAGTCTTCTTAGAAGGCTCCAACCTTCAGCTGTCAAAGATATGAGGTGCAGAATCAGTGCAGAAATTGCACAGCAGGTGTTCCTCAGCCTTGGTGGGGTGGGTGTGGGGTACAAAAGGTGAAATCCCAGAAGATACACACTAAGGCAAGCCTAGAGGTGCCCTTCCTCACAGCTGTAATCTTGAGAGTGAGAGAGAAAAGGGAGACCCAGAAGACAGCATGACTGGAGATCAATGAACAACTCCAAGAAGGAAAGTGGAGCTTCCTTGCCTCCAAAATACACTCTTAGAAACAAATAGTAGAAACTTCCAGAGGAAAGGATTAAGGAAAAACATTCTTCATAGCTGCACTGACTCTGTCTCCAGGTATTTCTCCAAGCATCTGCACGTCTGGAGTGGGGTGTCCCCATGGACACTCCATGGCTGATTACCCATGAACTGCAACCCACACTCACCTTTCAGCATAACAGGGAAAAATATCCCTGGGCATGGAGCTTTCCAGGCATCAGCCCAGACTTGGGGAGATCTGAGAGAAGTGGAGAAACTTTCTCTGGGTTACTGCTTTAGTTCCATGTTAATTTTTTATTTATCTGAAAGTGTCACTGGAAGGGTTTTCAAAGTGAGTCTAAAGTAATTAGGCACTCCTGCTGATGGATTGCACTGGAGAGACATGTGGATTATTTATTACAAAGTCACTTGCTGGAAAGGTTAGAGGCTGAGAAGTAATTATTTTTTCCTTTTCTTCTTTTTTTTTCTCCTCTTTTTTTTTTTTTTTTCCAGTGCCGGAATCATCAGGGGAGACCAGCTGAAGTTCCTCTGTGAAATATTCCATCCTGCCTAAGTGCCCCTTTTGTCCCTTCTCCCATGGCAGCCAATGGGACTGGTCATTCAAGGAGGATGTTGAACTGGACCTCGTGAAGCCTTCAGTGCTGTGAGTGTGTTGTGGGTTGAAATCCTTGCCCAGCACTCACCCTTTACACCTGGGAATCCTAGGGGCTCCCCACTCTGATCTCAGCATGCCACAGCCGCAGCCAGGCTCAGTTTTGAGGCTGCCCAGCTCACCTAACCCAGCCTGGGAGGGTGGCTGGTTGACATGGCAAGTCTGGCACAGACTGGTGAGTGTTTTGAGCAATACCAGGAGGATTAAAGCTTCCAGCAACCTCAGCTGCCTCCTCCTCTCCTGCCTTGTAATCTACGTCTAGGATGGGAATTGAATCCAAAGAAATGCAATCCTCGACCTTGAAAAACAAAGCAAGGCTTGGCAAGTCTACCAATGAATATGCAACAGCCCTAATCAGGAATCCTTTGTCAGAAAGGGGATAATTGTGGCTGACAACATGTTCGTGTAGTGCTGGATCTTCGGGTTTCTAACAGCTTATAAAACCAGGATCTGTTTTTGGAGGGAAAAGCTGAGTGAACAAAGACATGCTCGAGCAATGAGTCACCGGAGAGTTCAGTTCCTGCTGGACAGTGTTAGAGTTGCAAAAACCAAACCAAGTCCCCTGACATTCAGAGCAAGAGCCCGTGGTGGAGTCAGGAATTAGAGGGTGGTCTCAGGGGAGTGGTGTTGACACAGGCAAGCTGGGAGGATGGAGCATTAACAGCTCTGCTCTGTGTTCTTTAAACAGTGCACATGCCATAGCATCTGGGCAGGTATTCTCTCAGCTTTACAGGAGCTGGCTATGGAGGTCCTTGCCAAATTAAAAAAAAAAAAAAATTAAATACTGAATAAACCTTACCCCTTTGCAGGGGTCAGTTTAGTTTTAGGTGAAAAACTGTATGAATTTCTCAAGGTGAGTGAGGAGCAGGTATCTGCCCTGGAACTGGTGCTGAGGACCCTCAGTCCTGTGCTCCCACAGCCTGTCTGCATTCCCAGCTGTCTCTGGCTTTGCATCAGCACACCCCAGGGAATACCCTGCCAGCGGAGTCACCACCTTGTGCTAGTCCTTCCAGACTTCCCCGGGTGCCTGGCCAGGGACACAGCCTGCATCCCCCAGGTGCCAGGTTAGGGACACAGCCTGCATAACCCAGGTGCCAGGTTAGGGACACAGCCTGCATTCCCAGGTGCCAGGTTAGGGACACAGCCTGCATTCCCCAGGTGCCAGGTTAGGGACACAGCCTGCATTCCCAGGTGCCTGGCCAGGGACACAGCCTGCATTCCCTGGGGTGCCTGGCTAGGGACACAGCCTGCATTCCCCAGGTGCCTGGTTAGGGACACAGCCTGCATTCCCCAGGTGCCTGGCCAGGGACACAGCCTGCATTCCCCAGGTGCCTGGCCAGGGACACAGCCTGCATTCCCTGGGGTGCCAGGTTAGGGACACAGCCTGCATTCCCAGGTGCCTGGCTAGGGATACAGCCTGCATTCCCTGGGGTGCCAGGTTAGGGACACAGCCTGCATCCCCCAGGTGCCTGGCCAGGGACACAGCCTGCGTTCCCGGCCCGTTGTGTGAGGCTGGCCTCCAGGCCACCCAGGCAGAGCTCTCCTCTGACAGCAGCAACCCCTGGCTCCTGGTATTTATAGATCCCATCCCTATCCTCCCCAGGAAGGCATCCATAATCTCTTACAGATGTTGGTGAGAACAAAGCCAGCCAGTGACTCGAAAGGACCGCCCAGCAGAGTAATGGATGGAGACCTATTTCTTAGTTGCCTCTGACATTCCTCCCCCTGCATGCTCTTCCTCTTCCCCAGGAGACTCATTGGGGCCTGCCTGGTGCTCCCCAGTGCCTGAAAACCTCCCTTGGGCCCTCACTCATCCTCATTCCTAGTGGAGGGAGCCTCTAGAAACTGTCTTCCATCCTCCCCAACAGGGATGGGATGTTCTCCTGATAATCTCAGAAGATACACAAACAGAGGAGGAAGGGCACAGGAGGAAGATGTCCCTGATGCAGATGAAGCACAAGGCTCCTGCCTGAGGGGCTGGTTGCTCCAACAGGTACAGCCACACCAAAGTGCTCCCTGCCAGCTCTCCTGGGGTTCTGGGGTCAAGTAACATTCATGCTACCCACTGTATGTGCACATCTCCTGGATTTACTGCACAGCAGGGTGTTCTGCCTTGCCCTAAATCCTTACATTACCATCTCAAGTTTTCTCCTCCAGGTATCAATATCTCCTGCACAGAGAACAAAACAGCTTCTCTGATCTCTTCAGCATCCTTTCCCTTTCAACCCACCATCAACAACTTCCTCTTCACCCCTGGGTAAAAGCTCACACCCAAATTCTCCCTTCTTTACCTTTTGATTTCCCATTTCCCTTTTCTGTGCCTTCCTCCAATTTCCCTCTCGCCCTGCCCCAAATCCCGCCCTGCCTTCTGTGCAGGGAGGTTGGTACTTGGCAGTGCTGGCACAAGGCCACCCCACTGCCCTGGGGCCTGGCAGAGCATGTCCTGTCCTTGTTTTCAGGTCAATGCCCTGTCTGCCAGGAACCCAACAGTTCACCTGGCAAAAGCCAAGGTGAGAGAACTGATTAGGAATTTACGTGCCTGGATGTTGTCATTTCCCCCTCTGCCCCTGCCCAGGACCTCAGTCCCCTCTCTGACTTGTCCTGCACGGGGGTTTTGGGAGTGTCAGGAGTCAGTAGGGAACAATAAGCCCACCAGCTCAGACCCCAAGCAGGTGAACTCAAGGAAGCCCTGGAAAGGGGGATGAGCCGGCTCAGTGGAAAATGAAGCACGTGGAGCTGCTGGACACAGACTCTGGCAGCACCAAGGGAAGGAGGGAGGTGTTGGCTGGAGAGATTGGGCTGGGAAAGCAGGGCTGGCTCCTGTCCCTTCTGCACTTAATTGCACAAGGATCTGCAGCCAAGTAACCTTTTAACGAGGGTCCAATCCGTAACACCTGCATTTGCCTTGAATCATTGCTAGAAATAACTACAGGTCATATATCCTTGCTGACCACCTGCTGAGCTGGGTGAAGTGTTTAGGGCTCACTGTTCCATGTATTCTGGAGCCTTTGGGAGGCTCTGAGCAGCTCCCTGCAGTCCTGTCCAGCCACACCAGCCTACAACTGCATCCTCTTTACTTTTAATCCCACCTGCAGTGGACTCTGTGCAGCCCAGTCATCCCACTACAGGGTCCAAGCTGGGGGAGGGAAGCTCGTTCCTCCTAGTGACCTGCTTGAGTCTCAAATCTTTTGCCCCCAGACCCAGAAGTGTGGATGCCTTCCTCCTTACTGCAGTGTGGCCTCTTGGATGGGCGTGCAGGAATTTGCATTTGGAATTTCCTATAATCTGAAGTTACTGCTAGACTCTGACTGAAACTCAGCTCTGGGGAAGGGGAGCCCTTTTGGAGATCACCTTTGAGGCTTCAGCTCCTTACCAGTGCCAACCCTATCCACAGGGAGGGAGGCAGGATGGACAGACTGACAGGCAGGCAGCAGGCTGGCAGCACTTGGCAGAACTTGTACTGAGCCAGAGCACAACTGGCCTGGGCCCTTTTAATGAGTTCCTCTGGTCAGGGCAGCCCAGTGAGACAATATTCACATTGATGCTCAGGCTAATGGCAAAACTGGCTTCCAAACCTGCTGTGGCCAAGGGAGGGAGAGGGGCAGCGGCCCACACACAGAGGGGACTGAAGCCAACAGCACAGGAAAGGGAGGGAGGCTGGAGCAAGAGGTCAAGCAGAGAAAAGGAGGTGCCTTTCCCATTGCCAATGTTCCCTCCACAGGGGACAGTTCTCCCGCTTTCTCCCACTTTCTCTTTCCTCCTTTGCACTTATTGGGGTTTTCCCTTCCAGCAGCCCCAGCCCCTCTGGCAGCAGGGTGGCTGGAGCAGCTTTGGTGGAAGTGGGGTGTCCCCGGTGTCCCCCAGGCTGGGAGAGCAGCCCCGCAGCCAGCAGAGCCCTTGGCGGGGCTCTGTCAGGAACCAAACACAGTAACTGTTTAACGATTTAACTGCACTAATGAATATTGGGCCAGATATTTTCAAGGCCTGTTCAGACTGATTACTTGGAGAGCTGAGTATGTCTACCAATTACCCAGGCAATTAGGCAACTAATTAAACACTTACCCTCAGCTTCATAAACAGAAGAGAGAGAGAGGGGAAAAAAAAGGAGGGAGGGAGAGAGCTGGCTCCAGTTTCTGTGAAATATTAGCTGTCAGAAATTGCTGCTTGCAAGGGAAGGTGCACAAAGGCAGACGGATCTGGGCGGACAGAAAGACTGACAGCACGCACAGGGGAGTGCAGCCATCAGACCTCTTTGATTTGGCAGTGCCAACAGCATGGAAAAGTGTGGAGCCATTGGGTCTGCCCTGCCCAGGCAGTCAGTGGCTTTCAGGACATGTCCAAGCCATCATTCCCTGCCCCTTTCCTGCTTGCCTGTGACCACGCAGGCTGCAGAGCCAGAACTCATCAACACGCTGTCATCTGGCACGGTGCTGGAAGAGAGCTGCCAGGGAGGATGCTCCAGCCCAGGCACCCAGCAGCTCCTGCCCCATGCAAAAACACATGTGGTGAAAGGAGGCAGCAGCACGCTGCAAGGCAGAGCCCTGGGAGAATTGCTTTGCAGTGGAGAATGGGCAGAAACGGCCCCAGAGGGTGTGTGCAATAGGGTTTAGGCCAGTTCAGCACACCATGGTTTCATCCTTTTAGATATTTAGGAGCAATGCTGGTCTCCTTGACATCTTGCCAAGGGTCAGAGAGTTGAGGCCATACACAGATTAAATCCCACACCTGGCATTTGCTCAGGCCTCTGCTACAGAGGAGATTTATGTTAAACTCAAAGCTTGTGTGAGAAAGTGAAGCAGAGTGGTTTCCTCCAGGTAGGGCCCAGAGGGTTTCATATTGTGCTCCCCACTTCTTCCCTGCTCAGCACTGGTCCTGCTATTGAAGGTCCTGCTTCCTAAACCTCTGAAGACCTGTATTTTCCAAGAAATAATGGAAAGAATGTTGTTGGAAGGCATTCAGAAACACTCTAGGCTTTCGGAAAAATTTTGAAAAATTGTTCCTTCCTGGAAAAAATGTTGAAAACATTGAGAAAAGGCAGAAATACATTTCTTATTTTTTAAATATTTTGCTAGAAAAAATTTCCCTTTTAAAAGATGCTTGCCCCTTCCATTTTCAGAGACATATTTTGGAGAATTTGAAAGCCACGTGGTTGTTCCTGCCTGATGCAGGGTCAGCCCCACAGTAATGATATCCTGCTTGTAGTCTCAACAAGCCACCAGCAATACTCTTTTAAACAAGTTTTGGAAATATCTGTCAATTTTTAGATTCATGTCTTCATAACATTTATTTGTCCATCCAGGTGCAATTCCAAAACTAGAGCAGGATCAGAGAGATGCTCAGTGATAGATTATTTCCTCATCACAACCACTGTGTTCTCTTTCTGGCTAGCTGGGATCTTGCAAGAGGTACATTTTGTGTAGTTTTTGGATATTCTAAGAGCTGAAAGGACAGGAGGAGAATTCTGAAGTCTCTCTGCACTGACATACTCTGACAGCATAGAGCCTTCTACTCACTTTTGATACTTTTGATACTCACCCTAGAACAATACTGTTGATTTTGATCCTGTTTACCTGTTTACCTTCTGGATACCATACAAGGTGGATCAGATTGCTTGGGGGTAATTCCAAAAATTTCAGAAGATAAAAATCAGCTTCATGAACTTGGGATACTACAGCAGACACCTTGACTAGCCACATATTGGTAGGGTGGGCAGATGGACTTCATCTCACTCGTGAATATTCAGATGGAGCCTCACCTCTGCGGAGCACGGGGATGGAGCTGGGAGGAATAACTGGATGTGACACGTGGCTGATCACGCACAGATGGCACTTAACAAGGCAAATGAGTGAGCTGATGGGCTTCACTGGAGCCTCAGACAAGGCAGAGATGGAGTTTGCTTAGCCCTGGAGTTTGAGTGACCTGGAGGTTATTCACCGAAGAGCTCTCGCTGTACCTGCTGAAAGGACACATCTGGGTTCAGGGCAGCTGTAGCTATTTCCTCTTTCCAAGCCCTCCAAGACTTTTTCACTCTGGCATTCTGAAAAATATCTTCAAAAATATCTTCTCTATTAACACATCCCCCAGGAGAGCTGGATAATCATTCACCAAGACCTGTTTCATTTCTGGACTCCTGTCTCTTTGTTCAAGTCCCTCCCCAATCTCCTTTCCCTGAGCTCACTTCTCCACGTCATTGAACTTCCCAGCTGTACATCCCTTAAGACAGTGGGATAAACAGCCCAGCTTTGTGTAGTGCCCACACTGGAAGTAACAATTACTGACTGGCTGTTTGTACTCAGATCTCATTTACTAAATTCATTATCTTTTTTCTTTTGGTTGGTCATTAACTGCCAAGCCTAAAAGGTTCCCAATCTCTTTGTGACTCCTCCCCTCTCCATCTTCCTGAGATGAGGCCCTGCAGAGCTGAGATTCCCAAGGCTTTAGGGACTGTGGAGCTGCACTCTGGCTTGCAGATGTCCAAGGGACATGGACAAAAGGTCACTCAGCTGTAGGACACGAGAAGCCCTGGTGGCCTCCTGTCACAGATGGGCCTATAGCAGCACTGTTTGGCGATGCCAGCTTCTGCCTTGCACCTCATTGGGAAGCCACGATGTCTCCACCCTTGTGGAGGTGGAGTTATGGCAGAACTTGCTTGTGCTGGCTTAGTTTCCATAAGGAAAGACAAAAATACTCTCCCGTTAACAACGGTATCTCTAATGTACCGTGGGGCTCTCTTGGATTCAGGCCCACTGGGAGCAAGGAGAGTTTTCTCACTGGCTCCAGGGATGCAGGATTGGACCCTTAACTATTACTCCAAACAAAACAAGCTGTCCTGGTAATTGGGGTAGGTCTGCTCTCGAGCCAGAGAGTTGAAATGTTTATTGTGTAAGGCATCAGAAAAAGGAAAGGAATCTGCTGGGAGCACTTGGATCGTTCCCGTAGAACATGCCCCGAGTCTCTGTTTGAATGCCGGGTCTGTGGCACGGAGACAGGAGCTTGTTTTGATAGTTTCTCTGCATTCAGAGGCATGAACACTTTACAGTTTTCTGTTTAAATGACCCATTTCTGAGAGCGGAAAGCACCGGCCAATAAGCGCCCGGGCCCCTCCGTATGTATCCGGAGTTTACAAACCATCCCCACCGATCCGTGGTAGTTAATGGACACTCCTGCTGCTTAGGGGGGCTGGAAAACTGTTCCAGGTGACTAGCGGCCTCAGCTAGAGACAAGCCAGTCCCCAGAGGTCTGAGGAGACACATGAGAATGAACTCAGCGTTTCTCCCGAAGCATGACGTTGATTAATGAGGGTGCACAGCTCCGTCCTGCTGGCAGCAGCGCGGCTGATGCTGTCCCTGAGGAATGGCTGAGTATAAAGGAACTGAGCACCAGTGTTCACAATGAGCCAGCCCCAATGTCCAGGAGAGGCTTTCAGATGTAAAACTGGCAAGCAGCTCGCAGGAGTTTCAAAGCCACACCTCATCTCTGCCTGCTTTTGTCACCTGCGTGCCCATTGTCACCTGGTGTTTTGGCTTCAGCCTCCAGTCAGGCTCCCTAAGCACAATCCTCCTTGGGGACCAACCTCATTTTGAGCTGGCTATGGTTTCAGACTGAGCAGTGCACTGGCTCTTAGGAATCTGGAGCAGTGTTTCTGCCAGGAAAGTTGATTTTCCTTCTTCTTTGTTTTTTCAGCTCCTCCCTGAGCTTCCACAGGTGATGGAATGGATTTTGTAGCTGAGGCTACAAAAGACCATGAGTTGATCTAGTCCATCTTTCTGCATAATACCAACTGCAGGAGCAGAACATTGGGCAAGAAGGTAGAGAGGAGGTTGTAGAACTTAACTCTTTTAGGAGTCTAACTGTTCACATCTGTCATCCTAGAGAAATTTAAACATGGCCTGAGGACTTGAGCTCCACCTAAAACCTTGTCCCTGCTCAGTGGACAATGATAGGCACATCTGACATGTGGGGCCAGATCACCCTTCCTGGGGGTCTCTGAGCTGGGCATGACAAATGCTCAGCACAGCAGCAGAATTGGATCTGAGGCTGCCTGGATCTGGTCCTCCAGCCTTCCTCACCTTCTCCAGCAGGAATGTGTTCCTCACCCTCTCCAGGAGGAGTCTGTTTTCCCTGCACACACACCAGTGTGTGATGAAGATCTACTGTGCTGCTGCTGTGTGAGACTCCTGCTTTCTTCTTGCTTGCTGGCAATCCCAGGGAAGACTGGGATTATCCTAAGGTGTAAAACTGGTATCCTCAGACACCAGTTTTGCATGAAATAGTAGTTTGGTGTCTAGGAAGAGCTGGAAAACCCTTCTCTTCTACTATGGCAAGAGAGCAGATTCTTCCAGACCTCTTTCCCTGCTCATCCCAGAAGTGCTAAACATCCTTCTGTGGTCCTTTGGGTGGACTGAGCAGGCAGACCCTCCTAATGACTTTGCCATTCCAGCACAGTGCAGACACTGAGAGAGTTGTGGGCATCTCAGCATCTTTCTTCCCATGTGCTCTGCATCTGAGACTTCCTGGGAACTCCTTGTGCAAAGCTAAAAACATCTGCAAAAGCAAAGGTTAAGAAAGCTGCTGGGGATTCATGTTACCTTTCTCCCATGAGGACTCTGTGACTTCCATTCACACCACTTCCCGCATAATCAAAAAACAAACCTTGAATCCCCGAGAATGTAACTTTTCTCAGAGGAAGGAGCCACTGGTTGTAAACCCTTTGTAAAACAGCAGGTTTCCTGGTAAAATGCACTGGCTGTTTCCCAAGGGGGGTGATGCTATCTCTACAAACCCAAGCAAGATTCACAGCAGGCAGCTCGTGCAAACAAATACCAGGGCAGGAGTGGTTTGGGGTGAGGAGATGTTTGAAGCTGGCTCTGCTTTTGCTTTGGATGGTGGGAGAGAGCTGATCAGCTACACTTTCATCTCCTGCCATCCTCGGAGACTGGCAGGACAGCATTGACTCAGTGATGGCTAAACATTGTTACAGCCAGAAACAAACTGGAAATGAAAAGGAAAACCTGATGGACATTGCAAGAACAGAGGTTAGAGGCTCCCAGTCAGGCCATCAAACTATGCAAGTGCCACCATGAGCATGAGGATGCTCATGGGTTTTTTTCCACAAACATTGCCTTCACTGGAGACATCTGAATTAAGCTCTGGGGGCAAGACAAAATGCATGGAGGAGGCAAAATACCAGAGCTTAAAGGATGCTCTTTTAAAAGCTGCACACCCTTTTGTGTGTGTACCATCATTTGGAGAGTTAGAAATTAAACAGAAGCCCTTGCCTGTCTATTTAACATGGGCCAAGATGTGCCTGCATACATGTTTATATCCAATGCACATAAATATACACTCCACTTTCCATGACCTACTCTCCAGAGGTGCAGCTGAAGATGCTGTGTCCCTTTTACCCTCAGTTCAGAACATGCCAGGAGATGTCTGTAGCTTTCTGTGACATGCAGAAGGAAAATGTCTGTTTATTTCTGCGTGAGCAGCGGGTTTCCTCTGGGATGCCTTGATTGATACCCTGTATTGATCCCAGCAGCAGCTGGGATGGATGCAGGGTGCCCAAATATGGAGCCAAGGGGGAGCATGTGCACACACCACAGCTGTCCTGCAGCCTCCTGACCCTCTCCTGTTTACCACAAGCCCCAAGCAGGGTGCTGGCAGGGTGGTTGACACCTCCAGGGTTTTTAGCAAACCTCCCCAGCAGCCTTGGCCCTGGAGCTGCAGCCACAGCTGCTCTGAGCCTGCCCAGAGAGGGAATCCTGAAGGGCTGGTGGAGCAGCTCCAGGGCACCTCTGGAGCCAGGGGGCTGCAGGCATGTGGGTCAGGCTGATTTCTGGATATAACACTCCTCCTGTAGGCACGTGGGTCAGGCTGATTTCTGGGTATAACACTCCTCCTGTAGGCACATGGGTCAGGCTGATTTCTGGATATAACATTCCTCCTGTAGGCACGTGGGTCAGGCTGATTTCTGGATATAACACTCCTCCTGTAGGCACATGGGTCAGGCTGATTTCTGGATATAACACTCCTCCTCTCCCTGCCATAGGCTGACACAGTCATAGGGCAGCAGCAAATAGGCAGGACAGGGAAGAAACCACCACAGTTCAAAATGGACAGGTGTAGGATTTTTTGTTAAGGGACATGCAAGAAACTTTGGGTTTTTTAATGCTTCTTACTGTGTTTATTCCTGTGATACTTTTGATAAAGACTTTGGTGAAACACTAGTCAGGAGAGAGGGGAGAAGCTACTTTGAATGCTGCCTTCTAGAAATAAACTGGCATGAAATAATAAATGAGGGGGAAAGGCACCCTGCAAAAGCAGGTGGGAAAAATGACTGAACATGGAAAAACTTCTGGACAGGTATTTTTAGTTCCTTCTCTCCAAGAGAAGCCAACTGCAGGAGTTTGGAATACAGCTCCCAAATTCTCCTCAGTTTTATAGAAAGGGGAGGTCTCTGCTCCATGTTTCTAGCATGTGCTCATGACCAAAAGCCAGAGCATTTGTGCCCAGATTTTATTTTCATCACTCCAGCCCCATACCTGCATCAAGGTGTTTCCATTCCTGTGTTCTCCTGGTGCCTTGGAGGTGAAGTATGGCAAAGTTTATGGAGAGCAGGAAACAAATTCCCCCTGGAGTCTGGAAAGACCCTATCATTTAAATTAAATGTTAGCCTTTGAGAAGACAAAAAGAGCACTGTCTCCAGCAGAGCTGCCTGGCGACATGGTGAATATTTATTACAGTGCAGGTAGTTTAAGAAAACAGAAGCATTTCACTGGAGATTTGGATCTTCAGCCTAAATAGGAGCTTGGACTGCAAAGGTTCAGTTGCTAATTAAATCTAAGTTGGACACTGTTCCATAGAGGGCAGATTGTAACTATAAGAGGATGTTAATGTGGATTTTAAATATTTATTATAACTGAGGTAGGTTATAAAAACAGACATTCTTCCTTTCAACACTCTATAATGTCAGATTTAGAGGTTTGTCTCGGGCTGTGAGTGATTTCCCAGCAGCTGTCAGGGGCTGGAGGGCAATTTATCACCCTCCCAGTGAGAGATCTCGCCGGACAGTGAAAGATTAGCACTCTGATTTATGGCACGCAAGGAAAAAACAACGTTGTTGGAGCGGGTGCCTGGGTGCTGATTTTCACACACCTGTTCCCAGCCCAGCCACACGAGTTGATGATTTTACTTCTCCAGCAATGCCTGGCAGAGCTGAGAATCCCCCTGGTGCCACTGCAGGGATGCTGGGCTGAGCCCACGTGGGCAGCAGGGCTTGGTTCTGAAGGGCTCCACAGAGCCAGGCAGGTTTGGGGGTTGTGGCTCCTGGTGCAGCTGGGATTTTTCTTGGCCAGGGCATGGTTGAAATGAGCTCCATCCAAGTTGGAGAATGGGGCCAGACCTGGCAGAGATGCACAATTCTGCAGGAAGGGAAAAGTTTATGAAGGACCAAACAGGGAGTATTTTGTCCCTTGGAAGCCACCTAGGCCCCTGGCACTGCCCCTTAAGGGTGTTATGTACCACTCCTAGCAGATAAGTGAAGTATCTCTTTGCTTTTGAAGAGAAAACCCCACAAGGGTTAAAGCCCTTTCCTCAGGCCTGCAGGGTAAATCTGCTGTGAGCCATGATTTCCATGGCAAAGTGGGAGAGACCACTGGCACTTGCTGCTGAAATGTCCCATCCCATGTGTCAGCTGTCAGCTGTGGACACTGCAGATCTCATCTGCCTGAGACCAGAAAAATTACCATCATCTCCATCTCACCTGCACAAGTGGTGGGGAGCAAAGAGGTGAGAGGGATGCCCCAGTGACCACACTGAAGGAGCCTGGGATAAACCTGGTGTGGAAATGTCCCTGCATTGTCCACCCTGGAAACAATGTGACTGCAGGGATACGGAATGCAAGCCCTGGGGAAAAATGGGTGGGCACCCAAAGGGAGACAAATGGAGGATAAAGATGCTTTCACTGAACCCAGCAGAACTGGGTCATAAATTTTGTTCAGCAGAAAATCATGAAAACTGTATCTTTGTGGTGAAAAAAACCTTTCAAAACCAGATGAATCCCAAAGTTTTCAGTGAAACAGATGCGTCCAAAATGCAAGACCTCTCCTGCATGGGGTTTCAAATCCACATTTGTCAGATCACACTCTGATGGAACACCTCTCCACAAACCCAACTTGGTCTTGTCATGTAGAACACACCCAGCTTCCACATGCCTCAACTTCTGTGCTCCTGACAAACTACAGCTCTCTTGTTGAGGTCCCCAGCCTTGGGAGTCCTGGACTTTGATATCTGGGTCCAGTCCTGCTTCCTGCCTCCCTCAGCCTGGAGTCTATCAATATCTTCACATACTTTGTGTCCCACATCCTGAGACATGGCCACACTTGTGCAGCTCAGTCAATTAGAGGAGACTGTGCCATCATCTGATTTGGTTTGTTACTTAGGAAAGCAGCAGTGGAGACAGGATTGATTCAATAGTCCAAGATGAAGCTCAGATGGGGAGGGATGCTTGAATAAGGGGCTGTGTGTAAGTGTTAGTGATTGGTTTTAAATCAGTTTTCCTTCACTCTGGATTTCACGTGGAGGGAGGGCTGGTACTGAAAATCCTCTTGCCAGAGAAAACGTGCTAAAAGGGCAATTTACTCACTCCCTGCATTGCCATCCAGCCCAGCAGGGCTCTGGAGCTGTAGGAGGCCTTCCAGTTAAACACTTAGAGTGGAAAAAACAACTTTCAGGTGTGGTTTATGACATAACACAGATCCTGTGGGTCTGCCTGGGGCACAGCCATTGCCAAGAGCTTCAGAGGTGGCAGTGGCTCTCCTTCCTGGGCACCCTTTGTGGGAAGGAAAAGTCTGGCGTGGTCCTGATTTTTCAGCTGTTAGTGGGGATGTGTGTTCAGCACACAGAAGGGTTACTCCTTGGGGTTTTCTCCTAAAGAGTGTCCAGGAGGGTTTTGGTGTGGGCCCCTCACAGGATGGGAGGAGGGTGCTGTTTCTTGCTGAGATTTGTCTCCACTGGAACCAAAACGACCGGATTAAAAACCTTCATGAAAACATGCATTTAAAGAAGTGAATCTTGCTAGCAAAATATGACTGAGAAATCCAGGAAACAATCTGATTCCCCCTTCCAGAAATGGCCTGGTCACTAAACTAAAATGATTTTAAATCAAAGCTGCCAAAGAATTCCATTAAACGGGCTGAGCGGGAGAAAAGCAGCTGTGTGCAGCAAATAACTGCATTAGCCACACAACAAAACAAATATAACAAAAGCCCCCAAACAAAATTACATTTCACAATTAGGAAATGAATAACTCTTTAGACAAAAGCAAGGCAATGGAAAAAAAATTAGCATAGACTGACGCTTCTAATTGTCTTTCTTTTAGCTCCTCTGTTCAGTGATCCATCGAGCAATGATAAAGGCATTAAATTTGGTGATTATGTTCAGTGTTTCTAAGGACATGAGCTGCCTGGGACTTGACTGGCAGTGCTCAGGTGTGTGCTGGAGGGAGCTGTGTCTCTGCACCATTCTGCAGTGTGCAATTGGCTGCACGGAGGAGGTGAATCAAGGTAAAGCATCTCAACCACCTCCATCCTTAGCAGCTCTGGCAAGAGTCGTCTCCCAAGCTAGGGCAACAATCTGGAGTGGCAGCAGAGAGGAAAACTCCTGCTGCAGTTGATCCTGGGTGTGTTCAGCTCTTGTGGTGGCTGTGATGCCCTGGAGCTGGAAGCCCCTGGCTCGGGAGCTCAGGGCCAGGCTCTGTCCCAGAGGTGCTGGGCTCTCCTGGGCTGGGCTGTCTCGTGCACAGCAAGGACCCTCCTTCATCACAATCATCATTCCCCTTTTATATTTGTTTTCTTGTCTGTAAGAACCTGCTCCCCCAAAGCACAGCTCCAGCTCCTGTTAGCTTGGGCTTGCTTCTGATTCTGATCAAGTTGGTACTTATGGCTTTGATTGAAGCAGGCATGTGATCTGATTATCCATATGTCCACCAGGGTGCCTGTCACAGCTTGCCTAGCACATGGCAGTGCTTATAATATCATTAACAATGTCTGAATCACAACTGTTACTTAGAGTCAGCCTTTATTATCGCGTGGGGCTTCACTGGGTTTCCTTTGATTATGATTTTTTTCCATCTTGTTGTGAGTGCCTCCCAATCCTGCAGTAATGAAGGGCAGCTGCCTGCAAAGGGATGCAGCAGCACCTCTCAAAGATGCTCGTGGTGGCCTCGGTGTAGGTGGGAGGGGGAATGTTTTGGGATGTTTTAAACAACTGCTCTTGTCCAGGGCATGGCTGAGTTATGTGACCCAGCTCCTTGGCATCACCACTCCTTCCAGATGAGGTTAATGCAGGGCAAGGCCTGGTGACCAAAAAGGGACTGAAATTCCTCCCTGATTGAATCTAAGTCTTTACCACCCTGCTGTTTGCCAGGGAAAGGAATTTCTCTCTGCCTCTCTGTGAGGTGTTCAAGTCCTGGCATGGGCTTTATGTCCCCTGCCAGAGTCTGTGCCTCAGAGGGAATGATGGGGATGCTGCAGCCCATGGGGACATCACACACAGCACCACAGCCAGCACCAACTCCTCCTGAGTCCAGGGTCATAATCATTGCTCTGCACAGGGTTTTCCTCCACCTCTCTCCAAGCTGAGCTCTCATTACCATCCTCAGGTCAGGAAAGGACACTGCCAGCCCTGGGAATGTCCAGAGCATCAGGGGAAGGGGAGCAAGGTTTGCCCTGCATCAATGACACGAGTTTTATGCCTCTTCCCTTTCAAGTGTGTGCTCTGTGATGTATTGACCCGCTGTGTTTTTTCAGTTGTGTTGTGGTTTGGAGAAAAACAGCTCTGCTCCTATGAGAGAGGCAGCTCCGAGCTGGGTCAGCCTGGGCAGGGGGAGCTCATAAAACTCTGCTGTGAGCCACAATAGGTGAAGGGGAGGAGGAAATTCTCCATGCTGTAGGATTGTGGAGCTGCCAGCTTGAACAGGCAGAAGTCACAAAGCAGAGCATGGCCTGGTTTAAAGCCCTTCTCTCCCTGCTGTGCTTCCCAAGGGCTGGGTTTGCCCCAGCCCTGGGCTGGAGGAGAGGCAGGACAGAGGCTGGCATGGATATCCTCACTGAAACACTGCCTGCATTGGCCCTACTCTGGGCAACTCCTCTGTCTCCTGAACAGGCTATTTCCACATGGTTGTTGTGGTGGGAGGGGATGCATTCTCACCCTCACACGTGTTCTCTGCCCTGCAGTTGTCTGCTCAAAGATAGGAGCTGCCAGACATCAGGCCTGGGTCACCCTGTGCACTCTGCTGTCCCCTTTCCCTGTGAAAATTCATTTCTTTCAGAAAACAGCCTCAGCACCTGCATTCCTCCTCCAGCTGCCCTGGCACAGAGCGTTTCCCTTCCCAAACTGGCCTTGCTGGGATCAGATGGAGCCAGGACAGCGTGACACAGTCCACTCATAACCACCCTGCTCAGAAGCATCCTTGGCTTCCCACTCAGGGTGGAGAGACTGACCCACCCATGACCCTGAGAAGGTTTCAAGTGCTTTTCACCCAAATTTTCTGCCCCCTCCTCCCGTTGTGCTGCCCTCTTGTAGGCCAGTCTTCCCAAACTCTCCTTGCAGCTGTTTAATTTTGACATGAGCTTTTGAGAGAAAGGGCAGCAGTGGGAGTGAAGCAGGAAAGGTGAGACCAGAGGGTCTGGAGAGCTGGTGCCACAGCCCCAGGCCCAGTGGACGTGAGCACACATGGATTTGTACCTGCATGCCCTGGCTGCAGCCATCCAAGCCTCTCCAGCGAGCAGAATGTGCTGTGTACTTAACTAATGAATTAAACAACTATAATTAATTCTATTTATAAGATGCCTCTAGGTGTATTTACAACAAGAACAATAAAAACAATAACACACTACATGATGCCAAGGAGCATTAGTTAATGCAAACAAGAGCACAGAGCAGCCAAAGCCCAGCTCTGGCTGCCCTGTGCCTCCAGCCTGGCCAAGCAGCACTGCCTGGGCCCCTTCTCAGTTTTGTTTTGCTCCCCTCAGCTCTGGTTTCAAGCACTCATTGGCTTTTCAACAATGCCCTTTCTATTTTTTTCTGTTGGAGAAAAAATGAAAATCCAAAACTTAAATCTAATTATCTTCAGTTTAAGATGGGTCTTCCCATCTGGTCACATCCAGACTATACTGGACCAGTGTGTCCATCTCAAATAGCAAAATTTTCTGCTCATTTGCACCCAACCCCAACCTGTGCCCCAGAAGTGCCAGGAAAACCTGACAAAGTGGGGCTGGAGATGCCAGAGAGCAGTGGGGTTGGGCAGAAATTGCAGCAAACCCTGCACCATCCCCACCCCAGTGCAGGGACGTGCCCTCAGCAGTGGCAGCCAGGGATGGAGATGCAGCAGGGGCACTGCAGGGGGAAGGCAGGGACAGCTGTCTCTTGGGAGAGACCTCACAGCCCACCAGGGTTTGCAGGAGGGATTCCCTCACATTCAGTTTTACCACCACATTCTCCTTCTGGTGGGAGTTTGGGGCCGTGGCTGTTGTTGGATTGGATTTGATCACTTGATGGCAAGGTTGGGGTGAAATATTCCTCCTGGCCCTGCACACTGACTCTCCAGGCAGGAGCACATGTCTAAACCTTCTGATGGCTGTTAGACTTGGTTAAACCAATACTCTTTTTATTATTTTTCTGGCAATAAACATATGGGCTGTAACTCTTTTTGTCAGCACTCCAAGAAGGATTTAACACCTTCCCCATAGAGGACAGCCTACTGATTACCTGCTGCTCTGCTGGGATGTCTGCAGCCTGCCTTCCCTAACTCCAAACTCATTTACAAATCCAGCATGCCTGATTTCTGGGGGAGCTGCAGCATTTTCCTTAGAGCAGCCACGCAGTGATCTGTGCTCCAGGAGAAGATGCACAGAGTCAGAGCCTGAGCTTGCAGGTTGCTCACTCCCCACTTGCTTTAGCAGCTGGTGAAGGGACTTGGGTGCAGCAGAGGGTCCCTGCAGGATCCTCTGTGGGTCATGTGAGGGATTGTGAGTGTGACCAGGGAGGGTTTGATTGTCAAAATCCACCTTCATCCAGTCTTGGGATGCCCCAGACTACTCACATGGTGTTTTCCTCTCCTTCAGTTTCTGGGACTGCCAGTTACTGATCTGTTGAATGATGGAGATGAACCATTAATGATGAGAAACTCTAAGACTTGTTTTCCTTGCAGCTATTGGGTGTGATACCTGCCTGCAGTGGTGCTGCTGAGAGCACATGTCCCCTCTGAGGTGTGCACCATGGAGAGCTGGGCTCAGCTCTGCCCTGGCTCTCACTTGCCCTGTGTTGTGTGGACTGAGCTAATTCCCAAGACATTTTGAGGAGCCAGGGCTGCAATGAGCCAAGACAAACCCCCTCAACCCATCTCCATGTTCTGGCTCCCTCTGGTCACCACCAGTGGCAATGGGATGTTCCTCCCTGCAAGCAGCCCATCCTCAAAGGCTGTGAGCTCCACACCACCCTCCTCTGCAACCCCTCTGCAAGGGGAGGCTGTGCAGAGCTCCCATCCCTGCTTTCTTTGGCAGGGATTTCCTTGAGCCTTTCAGTTTTGATAGCTCCTCCTGGCACATGGCCAGCCAGTTCCATGCTCCTTTTTGCTCATCAATCTTTTCACCAAAACATGGTGATATACACTGTGATACACACTGAGAAGCATCCCCACGGGCTCCCAAGACAGCAGACAAATTACCAGATTATTTGTGAATTTTAGCCACCCGATGGGAATTCAATGCTTCAACTGTAAACGTGAAATCAGCTACTTCCTACAACTTCAAAACAGGGAGCTGTTAACAAGTCAGGTAAATTAAACAGCAGACTCTTTGCACTAACAGGCAGAGCTGTCAGGAGAAGACAGATGCCTGCAATCAGCATGGAGCTCAGCCTGGCTCCCCACCCCTGGCTTGAGGAAGAAAGCACTGACTTATTCTGGAGCAGCTGCCTGGGAAGTTCCTCCAGGAGCAGATCTCTCCCCCCTGCCTTTGCTGCCCTTCTCTGGGGTGCTCTTGCACAAACCCAGACTGGGCAGTGGCACCAACCCATGGTGGCACCTCGCTCCAGCACCCTGCTCCTTTATGCTGTTGGGCCCTGAAAACCCTTCAAAGCCAAGCATGCAAGAGCTGTGGGGGAAAACACATCCAGAAATTGTGCTCTGAGCACAAAATGGCTTAAAAACCTCACCTTGCCAGGGATCAGATCGAGGAGGAACAGTGCTCAACCAAGGATCAAGCTGAAGGTATCTCTCAGCTGAACAAAGCCACTTTCCCTGCAAAAAGCCATCAAAACCAGAGTTACAGGGGCTCATCCTCTCCTGCTGCCCTGGGATCTGCTAAGCCAGAGTGTAACTCTGAGGGCTCCCACGCAGAGAAACTCTTGACAAGGGGAAAATGCAGCTACACTCGAATTTGTTAGGTGAATTTATTGTGGGTAATTTAAATACACTACAGAACTTAGTGTGCCGTATGCACCCTTTGAAAGGGCTCCACAGTGCTGTAATCAACCAGTGCTGACAATAGGAAATGCAGATTTATTAATTCTCATTTATATATTGGCTTAAATACCTTAGAGTTAAATAAGCAGATTTTTTTTTTTTTAATTCCCCCTTCTTACTGCATGGTAGATCAGGTTAAATTTATTAAGAATTGTCACTGGCATGAACCAATTTGTATAGCACTCTTTTGAAATGTGAAAAGTACTCACAAAAAATAGTATTTTGGGGGAGGATACTAAAAGGCATCCAAATGGGTGTGAGATTCCTTTATTCCTTGTCTTACCTCTTGGAACAAAGTTGTAAAGAGAAGCATATGCCATCCTTGCACCTCCCTTGGAAGATTCTTTGACGGCTTGTTTAAAATATTTATGTGGGTACAGAAGGAATTACTCTCAGCTTTGTGTCTGCAAACAATTCCCAGCAGTATACTGCAGGAGGCTTTCAAGGTTTGGGCCTTTTTTAAAGTAGTTAGGAACCCTTTGCATAAATGTCATCTGATTTTATTGTTTTGACACTTCTGCAATGATAAATATTGTTACTGAAAGTCAGCAAAACAGATGGATGGCTGCCTTGGCGGATTTTGTGAAATCTCATGCTAATTAAGGGGCTGTCAGGCAAAAAAAAAAGAAAGAAAAAGGAATTGAGATTGAGATACTGCATTTGCTTGTCTGACTTGACACCAGGGAAAAGTGCTGCTGGGGCTTGAGGAGCGTGTGCCTTGATAGGCTCTCACCTCCTTGCCCTCCTGCTCTCTACCTCACAAGGTTTTGGACCAATCTTGTCTTTCTCTGAGCTTTAAAAAGAGTGGATGACCTCAAAAAGTGTTGGGAACTCAGTGATGAAACAGGAGGGTGGTAAAACACTCCCTGTGCATCTTCCTTGGTGCCAATCACCTACAGTGTCAGGACTTTTGGGGACCTGGGGATGAAAAAGCACCCGGGGATCCCTCCTTGTCTGAGAGAACAGGCACAGGAGAGGTCTCAGCACTGGCTGGGGGGGAAGGATGCAGCACCTGGTTGTCTTTAACTGAAACAGCCACAACACCAGTAAAAAGTTGCAGGCTGGCACAAAATTGATTGGTTCTAGGAGGTAAAGATTGAAAAACACCGGTGGACTCAAAGGGCCGGTGGGAATGAGCAGGACCTGCCCAGGGTTTTGTTTACAGTTCCAGGTTCCCACCATTAAGCAGAAGAGCTGACAGGGTTGTTTTCCTTCCAGCAGCTTGAACTCATCTGTTTGTCTTCATCTCTATTTGCAAACAGCAGCCCAGGGCCAGCTTTGCTTTCACTTTATCCTTGGTGGCAGAGCGAGCTGCAGAAACTGGAGCTGCAGCCCATCTACAGCATGAGGGATGGGAAACAGCTGAGCAGAGAGAGCCCTGATTCCCTGAGGAGCCCAGCTTAAACAAGTCTGGGACCCAGAGGCATTCACAAGACTCCCTGCCAGCTTGGGAAAAGGGTTGAAACACGGCCAAAAATGTTCCATCACTGTGGGCTCCACTTTGTCAGCCTTCTTCATGTGAAGGGGCAAAAGGATCCTGATTATCATTGGTAATTAGCATCCTTGCTGATGTCCTGAACATGATTTTGTTTTTCCTGAGACACCTAAGCTATGCAGTGTGGGACAGCAGAGTGCAATGGACCAGAGTTGCTGGTCTGGGATCAAGGAGCAGCTGAGTTACAGCACTGGGTCTGTCACTACACACTGACTTTGTTAGAGATAGTTCATCAAGGATATTAATGTTCTTTTTCATTGTTGCAGCCTTCAGCTGGTTTGTCCCACAGCAACTCTATATCCATCACCAGGGCAAGCAGTGCTGACAATAAAAATCCAGCCTTCCCCAAAGGGAAGGGACTGTTCATCACCAGGTGCCACTGCTGGTCTGGGACATGGGTGGCTGCAAGCAGGTCATGGTTCATCTCTCTCATTCCTCCCAAAATATTGCTGAGGAGGTTTTAAAGACAGCAATCATAGGCCTGGATTTGTCTCACCACTCTCAAAGCCTGGAGAGCTTTGCTGGGAGTGTCAATCCTCTGGGTGACTTTTTCCAACCAGGGCAGTGAGTGGAGAGTTCAGGGAGCAGTTTCTCCAGTCCAGGAGGGAATTGCTCACCAGGATGTCCCTGCACAGGTCCCAGCCTGCTGTCCCATGGTGAACAAATCCCACCACACTCTCCACAGGGGCAGAGTCCACTCCCCCACCCCATCTTCTTCTCCTGCAGCAGCACCTCTCCTCTCCACACCCACAAGTGCCAGCTGTTTCTCTGGTTGTCCCAGACAACCCCCTACTTTACTTCCTCCAAATATCCAACTCTAAAAAGACCTTCCCACTGACATCCACACTCCCTGCTCCTGTATTTGGTTAGAATCCTCCAACTGTTTGCTTAGCAGCATCACCCAAACACCCCCAACATGGGCACCAAGAAAAGAAAGCCCAACCATTGCCCCTTCATTTGTCTATAAGCATCTTCCAGCCCTCCCAGCCTCCAAAGGACTCAGATTTGTAAGGTTGGCCAGACATTCCTTGGCTTTCCTACTGATCCTGTTGTTGCATTTTAGGCTTCCTTTTAATTTAAAAAATCTCTATGATATTTTGCTCTTTTTTTTTTTTTATTTCCCAGGTTGCTAATATTCCTTTCAATGGGCCTTGATTAATGGCTGAAAGCTCAGGAATATTCCTGGTATTCACTTAGCCAGAGCAATTACACTGCAAAAAGCAGCATGAGGACCCTGGGTTGACATGCAAATAGCCATGTTACACAATTAGTTGATGCACAATTAATTGGAATAATGACAAATATAGTCAAATAAGGCTGGATTTAGGCTGTGTAAATCTGAGGCATACCTTAGGGTTATACAATTAAGAGATGTAAGGAGACAACAGCAGAATCCTTCAAGGACAAAAAGCCTATTCCTGAGAAAAATTATTTTCTCTTTACATCCAGCCTGGAAAAAACTGGCAAAACAAAATGCAAAGTGACCTGAATGTGACAAAGACTAGACAGGCACATGTCCCTTACCTGTGTGGGCTTGCACTGAGAATTACCAGCACCACTCAGGGCACCTCACCCTGCTTCCATTCCAGGACCCTGCACAGGGCTCCTCCACCCCAGTCTGAAAGGCTTGGAAAAGCCCCAATCACCCCCAAACCTGCCCAAGCCTCAGAGGACACCTTTGCTTCTGCTTCTCATCATTTTTTATAACCCAACAACCACCAAACTTTCTTGGAAGAAGAAGGGAAAAAAAAAGAAAATTACACTAAGATCTTGCACAGCATTGCCACAATGGTCTCCACTACGACCCACTAAAAAGGAGGATAAACTTTGAATGTTCATCTGTCAGTTTTATTTCCCTCCCATCTGTTTCTTGCTGGTTTGCAAGCCCAGAAATGCAGAGAGAAGGTGGGATGCAGACAGGGTTTTTTTTCTGCAGCTGCTTCAGAGCTTGTCTTCCAGGCTGACAGTGGTCTGTGATCCACTCAATGACCAAACCCCATGGAAACAAAATAATTACCCAGCAGGCAGGGAGCACTGAGGGCTTCCTGCAGCCCAAGAAACAGGACACGCTTGTCACTGGAATGTGCAGAGGACAATCATGCCTCAGGCTCCTTGCAATGTTCATTTTATTTTATTACTACTTTATTTTCCTGTCCTTTAGAAAACTGCTACATTAACCCCCACATCTTAGATATTGAGCCTAGCTGGTGTTAAAAGTTTAATTACTCTTCCTGTTAATTGTGATGCTTGCAGAGAGCACTTGCCATCCAGGCCTGGCGAGCTGTGATTCCTGCATGGTTTTAATGGTGGGATGTGTTTTGGGGGTAGTTTTATGTCCTCTGATGTTAGAAACCCCTGATGGATTCTGGGTGTAGGGACAGGTCTGAGAGCATCCCAGGATGACCCCAAGCATTGACTTTCAGATGTGCAAGACAAGATATCCTGGATGGAAGTGTCCTGAACCAGGCTGCACTTGTTTTCCTATTCCCTGTACCTTGGTCTATGGGTCTGAATGACCACTTCAGTTTTCTTCCTGGTTTCTTCTATTCCTGCTGCTCCTGCCCATCTTCCCAAGCACTTCTATTCTCTGAGTTTGGGTTCTCAGAGGATGGGCCTGCAGACTGGTCCCCAACATAGCCAAAACAAATTCATTTAGGAATTGACTTGATTTACAGTAATTTCCTGCATGTTTCACCAGCTTGTGATATTCTGTATACTTTCAAGGCTTTAGATACCCACTTCTTCTCCTGTCTTGATCAGTAGCCCTACTCCATTGGTTGAAGAGGGAATTAATCAAACCCTATAAAATATTCTCCATGCTCAATCTCTTACTGGGGTTCTACTGAGAAATAAATGGTGCTTTAGGACTTAAATCAATGTTTCTTGAACCAATACCCTTCACATGATTTCAGTGGGGTTTGGATCAGCTCTTTAGCATACACATTATTACAGCAAGTGTTCTTTATCTAGAGAAGATATTTAGCCTTGAAAAATGATCAGGAACATTTTAAGCAGCCAAAGACAAATCCTTCTTGATCACACATACAATAATGATTGATGGTAATGGAAAAAAACAAATGCTATCACCATGATTTACTCGCCTGTCAAAAAATATTAGTCATCCTAGAATTGTGCCAAGCTCACGTGTGTGTGGGGATATGTGCACAAACACACGTGTGTGGGTACACAGGGCAGGCTGCATCTGTGACAGCAGCACATGCACATGCTCTGGGGCTGGGCAGTGACAAAAGAGTCTCTTGCACAGTAGAAAACATAATTCACAGGGGGGGCAGCAGTGCTTTGCTGAGGGATGATGAGAGGAAGCATCTAATTACCAACGTGTGCCACGCCAGCCATGGCTGCATGTAGGGAAACACAGAGAACACGTGTGCTGAGGCCTCATTCCACACTGCAAGTCAAACCAGCCTGGTTTTAAGCATGGATAGCTTGAACATATTTCATCCTGGGGATTTTTGGTGGTATGGAATGGAGGTGATGTTGCAGGACCCCAGTGCCATGTATATACTGTCACATATTTGAAATAAATGTGCCGTGTATTTCAGCCGGTATTTATTTTCACCAGCTGGGCTGGGGGTTGCTGCTATCAGACATTTGGGTTCCTTGCTGCTGATCAGGGAGGAGGGCTCTTTGTGGGCTTTTATTTTTTGGGGTTTCTTCCCTCCCCCAGCACAATTTCAAGTAGTTTAATGTCATTAATACTGGCCGTGAACCTCCCCTCACGTCTGAAACCAGCACGAGGGCACAAGAGTGGACAAGACCATGCCAAGACCTCTGTTTCTTTGCATAAATCAAATTCTTTTACAATCCTTAAACATAAGACATTAAAACATGCCTGCCTCATGTGCTCTCTCCCAGCAGCTCTCCCGGATTGCCTGCGAGAGGAGTGGGGACTCCTGGGAATTGTTTAGCAGCGATTCACTGGGTCAGTGTATTAGAACAGACTCAAGTCTATCAGCCAGATGGTGACTTCAGAAAAAAATTGACACACCATTTCAAACTGATTTCACGCAAACCCTCCTGAGGGGAGCCAGTGGGAATCCAGCAATCAGATCTGTTGTGAATAAATATTACAAAATTGTCAATTACAAAAGGGATGTTTAAAATGTTTGGCTGATTTAGAATCTATTCATTCCTTGCCTTGTGCTTTGATGATGGATCTTTCAATATCACTGACTGATTGCTTCCCTTGGCCAGAGAAATCTCAGAGTTTAATTTTTTTATTGGAAGAAGTTACTGTGCTGCCTTTCCAGGCTTTTATGGTAAGCAGGCATCTGAGATAAAAGCTAAGCCAGGTACAATTTGGAGCACGATGTCTTCTACAGATAGTGGCTTAAAAATGAGCATTGGACTTAATAAGGCAATCAGGTCTGAATGTTTTTAAAACTACACAGGACCAAAATCTCTCACAAGTAAATTTAATCAATGCACATGCAAATGACTGCTTTTGCAGGCAGGAGAAGTTGGAATATTCTTCCAAGCACCAGTTCTGCATGCTCATCAAGTTATGTATTCAGCTGAAAAAGTTATTTGCCTTGTGTTGAAACTCACAGCAGAGGCAGTTTTTGTGCTTCTGCTGCCCGTGTGACTGCTCTCAACCCACCACCTTCTCTGGCCTTGTTTCTTTGTCTCAAACTGCACATCCAGACTGGCCATGCCCATCTTGGCAGGGCTGGCTGAGCCTTCCCCATCCTTGGCCACGCTCTCCCTCCATCAGAGCCCACCAGGGCTGCCTTTGGGCCACCTGGGTCCATTCCAGAGCAGTTCAGCTTCCCCAAAGCAGATTCTGTTTCCAAGGGATCTTTGATTTTACCAGCACTGTTGGACCCCTCTCTGCTTCCCTCTGATGGAAACCTGATCCCTGATGTGGTCAGTGCTCACTCCTCTCTTTTTTTTTTTTCCTATCTCTGAGGTGGTTTAATTTATTGTCCCAGGGTGGTTTCACCAGTTGTCTCTCTCTCTCTTTAGATCTTCATATAGTAAATAGGGAAGCTCACCTCTGAGTGAAACTCCTGTTCCCACAGGTCTTTTAGCTGGTCTGTGCAGGTCAATCTTACCAGTCCTTCACTCCCACCAGATGGAGATATGATCACTAGAAAGGACAATGAGGCATAAATCAAAGTTATTCCACAAACAGAATTTCAAAAGGTTTCTAAGGATGAAAATGAAATTTATGAAGCTTTATTAGTGCAGTATTATCTAATTGTATCCAGATTGTAGTAAATTTATAGATTTATAGAAATTAATATACTATGTTTTCATCCTGATTTGTCTCAATTTTTCAGGGATTACAGCACTTTCTAGTAGTCCTAAAATTTCTTCAACAAACAGATAAATCTCTCTTCTAAATAATCCAGATTCCAGGCCTTGTTTCTCCAGATTACATCCACAATTCAGCCATCAGCCTGAACCTGATATGGGCCTGGAAGAATCTTTCTTAGCAAATATTTGTCCACCTTTTTAGAGACTTGGTTTGCCTGACTCAGAGGCGCTCTGGATGTGAGCAGTGATGTGTGGTATTTATATTGCCTTTCCCTGTGCCCTTGCTCCCTGGGCAATGGTCATAGGCAGCTCCAAAGAGGAAAGAGCCATAAAAGCTGATGTCTCTGCCCAGAAGTGATGAAAGATGATCTCACATCTGGGTGACACCTGTGCTCTCTGTCCCTCTTGCTCTGAATACCTGCTGTTTATCTGCTGTCCTGCCTCTGGCTGGAGTGGCCCATGCTGCTGGGGTCATGAAAAACCCTCGCTGATCCCCCTCTTGCCTTGGGCTCACACCACCCTCCCCAGTGTGGTTGCAATCCAGGGCTCTCCTCACTTCTCCTCCCCAGCCCAGAGACAGCATCACTGATGGGTACCCACCAGTACCCCCAGCCCTGGCTTTGCCCCTCCTGGGAATGGTATCTGGCTGTCCCTGCAGCAAGGCTGGGACAGTCTCATGCCTTGCAGTGGCAATGCCATGGGGTGGCAGCCCCAGGCAGCTGAGATGGGCCCCAAGTCCCTCTGGCACTGGGTGACATCTCCTTCCCACTCCCTCCTTAGTTCTTTGTCCCTGTGGTCCCTCTGGCACCTGCCACTGATGGTTCCTTAGGACAGAGAAACAAACCCAAGAGAGAAGTGCACATGATCCACCTGGCTGTGACCAGAGTTTCCTTGCTGAGGTCTGAGACTCCTCCAGGGTGTCCTGGCCACCGTGTCCCTGCTATCCCTTCCCAGGTGCTGGAGAAACACCTCGGTGGCACCACAACCCTGACATCAATCTCCTGCAGAAACCCCCCTCACCAGACCTCTGGGTGGTTCCCTGAACTCCAGGCCCCCCTGTGCCCTCGAGCTCTGTCCCCACAGGCTGCTGCCACCCCAGCTCTTCAGTCAGCATCCAAGCTGCCTGCCTGGGAACGTGGGGGGAGCGCTGCCAGCAGAGACCCAGGACAGCAGATAGAGTTGCAGGGTCATTATTTCCAGGAGCTCTTGATCAGTGGTATGAAAGGCAACAACAAAGGTCATCCTGAACTTTAAACCCAACACCATTTCCCATCCCCCCAGCAAAGCACTTTCCAGCCAGGCAGTAAATCTCTCCATGGTGAGGGAGAGAGCCCCATTTTCAAAGAGCAGGTCCTTCCCAGACATCGACTTCAGCAGCTGAGCCTGAGTTCATCCAAGGGAGAGACACAAAGGTTTGGTTCTGAAACTTTCAGCTCAGCCTCTATCTCCCTTTTCCACACCACCACAAGGTGTTGGGAGAGCTGGTCTGGTACTGAGCTGTCCCTGCAGCACAGCAGGGCTCGGGAATGGGGCTGACAAGCTTGGATGGGGTGTTAGGGACACCCAGACACAGGAAAACTCAAGGATCCTGGGTCTGCCTGCCACCTCAGAAACAGGGAGATGTGGATGCAGCATCAGATCCAGGCTCAAGGGGATTTTCCATCCCAGGGAGCATTTAAGGCTTGTTGGGGCTTCAGTGTTCCCAAAACACTGTCATGCTTTCAAAGAAGTGTCTCCCTGTGGTGAGATTTTTACAATAATACTCATTGCACACCAAGAGATACCATTTGTAACAAAGAAAAACATCCAGAGAACAAGAAAATAAGTCTTGGCTCCAGAAACAGTTCCATACAAAATATTCAGATTTCAGTCAATATTATTGAGAATTTTTAATAAAATTGCTCAGAAATTTCCCTCTGAATGACAATCAGAAACTCCTTCTGTCAGCCACTGAAACTGCCTCACACCCTCTTAGGTTCCACACTCTTCCATGCTCTCTTTTTTTTTTCCTTCCTTCCCTATAATAAGATTTATTATTGGGTTATTCTTCATGGTATATTAGCCCTTAGCCAGAGTCAGTGCTGACAGAAATGTTAGTCATTTGGGCTCTGCTTAACCTGCTAAGAAGAACTGAATTTACAGAATGGGACGAGGCTTTTTATGATTTCATTCCAGAGCCAAATCAGATAAGAATAATTATCCTCTCCTGGGATATTAGGCAGCACCTCCCCAGGACCGGCAGCTGACAGCTGTTTTATTGGTTGAGTCACTTGGGTCTGGAGTCGAGGATTAATTGTTCATGTGTCCGGGTGGTTCCAGGAACAACAGGGAAAGGCTTTTTCTGGAGATGGGAGATAATTTATTTTCAATTGTTTTCATGCACATGATTTCAGTGGACAAGGTGAATTAAGAATAAAGTCGCATAAATAACCCTGCTTCCACCACCCTCTGCATTCGTTAAACACTGGATTGTGCATTTCACATCTCAGGGTCTTTAGCAGAAGAAAAAATGTAGCATCAGAGGAGATGCAGTCCTTCCAAAGCCAGTTCAAGTCCACTTTGTCACCAAATGTCCTCTCTGACTAACCCACGAAGGCAGTGCCCGATGCCCACCCCTGCCCTTCCTTGGCACCCGCCCCCAAATGCTTTTATTCAGAATTAATTTACTCCTGCCTATCACCTGCTTGAGATTATTCTAATTATAATGGCCTCGATCCAAAGCAAATTAAAAACCAGTGGTGAGGCTTTCCCTGACTCGGCTGAGCGCGGCTTTGCTGCAGCCACGTCTCTCCCGGGTGGCAGGGGCTGGCTGTCCCCTGGCTGGGACACACGCTGTGCCTCTGTGATGGCAGAAGGGGCCCAGGAGCGGGCAGGGAAGGCAGTTGCCTGGAGCAGCAGGGGTTTGGGCAGCTCTACACCCACTGCCCAGCTTGCCTGCACGGCCCTGCCAGTGCTGGGGAAGCCAGGGAGGATTCCTCACCCGCCCTTCCCTGGGATGCAAGTGGCAGCAGGAATAAAAGTCCCCCATTCTCCAAGGGTGTGCTGTCAGCTTTCTGCTCAACATCCCTTCTCCTCCAGCTTGTGGAAGCTGCCTGTCCATGGGTTGTGTTTTGCCTGTGTGCTGAGGAGGGGGAACAGCTCCAAGGGGGTTTTTGTTCTGGGATTTGCAGTTTGAGTGGAAAGGGGCAAGTCCCCAAGTCCTCTTGCAGAGAACTCAGTGCTCCCACAGTTCAGCTCATGCTGCAATCACTGTGCCTCAAACACAGGGAAGGTGTTCTGGAAGAAACAACCTGGATGTGTGGGGGAAGAAACTTATAACAACTGCTTCCCACCCTTCCCCCTCTTGACATCTTCATGTTGTGTCCATATCTGTGGTACAACAGCTTTGGATGGCAAAGGAGAGTTTTAAGTTCCTCTCAAAAGGAGGAAAAAGAAAGAGTCAGGGCAAACCATCCCTGGGGCTGGCTGAATGAGCAGGGGTCTTGCAGCTTTGGAGCAGGGTGGGTCCCTGCAGTGCTACACTTCAAACCCAGGGAGAGAGCCCTCCAGCAGATAGAGGACATCACAGAATCACAGAATCACAAAATCACAGAATAAGGAGGTTGGAAAAGGCCTCTAAGATCATCGAGTCCAACCTATGCCCTAAAACCTCAACTAGAGCATAGCACCAAGTGCCATGTCCAGTCTTTTTTTAAACACCTCCAGAGATGGTGATTATACCATCTCCCTGGGAAGAGCATTCCAGTACTTTATTATTCTTTCAGTGAAAAATTTCTTCCTAATATCCAACCTGTACCTTCTCTGATGTAGGTTGAGACTGTGTCCTATTGTTTTGTCAGTTCCTGTCCAGTAGAAGAGACCAACACCCACCTGACTACAACCTCCCTTCAGGGAGCTGTAGAGAGCAATAAGGTCACCTCTAAGCCTCCTCTTCTCCAGGCTAAACAGCCCCAGCTCCTTCAAACGTCTTTGTGTGCATGGAAGAGACGTTGGACAGTTTTCAGGCTTGGCACAAAGTGAGCAAAAGTCTCACTGAAGCCAAGAAGCATCTTTGCCCACTTCTGCCAGGGCTAACTTTGTCCCTGAGGCCATTACCCGGGGCTTTCAGGCGCTTCGGGTGCACAGTGCTGATCTGTCAGATGAGGAAGTTATGAGGAAGCAATGGAGTGGCACGAAGGGATTGAAGAGAATTGATACGTGAGCCTGGATAATTATGAGGTTGCCAGTCCAGTGTCATTTCACGGCTGGGCTGGCTCTTTGTGGTGTATGATACCCATCAATGCAAAAATGGAAATGAAGATAAATGGGGCAATGGCAGCAGCAGTTAGATCTGTCTTGCAGGCTGACTGCTGAAGTTCCCTGTTGATTTGGGAGCAGCATCCTCCATCAGCAGCAAGAGGTGAATTTGGAAAGTGTCACTTGCCACAGCCAGCTATGGGATCCAGGACAAGCCATTGAGTACTGCCAGGTCAATTTTAAGAAAGTAGTTGAATCTGTACTTTTTCATGCTTAAATTGTCTCTTTGCTGCATCTGCTTTGCCTGTTAAGGTGACCATCACAGCAAGGTTGAAGTAGGACAGAGATGCAGCTGGGCTAGGAGGACATCAGGGAGTGACAGAGCCATGGGGTGGAAATTTTATGTTAGATAAGAAATAACAGGAACTAAGACAGAGGGTCTTAAAATATGTCCATGCAATAGAAAAAATATAGGACAAGCAAAGGTTTGACTCCAGAAGAAGAGAAGAAAAAATTGCTTCCATGCAGGAGAGAGCTGTCTGTGATGTACCTGATCAGTCCCAGTAGGCAGGACACTGAGGCTCAGCTGGGCAGTGTGACTTTCTCAAGGTCACATCAGTAGGTCCCTCCTTGGGAGGGAAGTGGGGACTATGAGAAAATGGAAACTTGTGATTTGCACCAACACACGCTGCCTCACCCTGAAGCTGACTTAGGCTCACTCCATCTGACCCCACAGTAGCTACAGACAGAAATCCCTGAAAAGCCAGAGATGCAATATTTTAGAAGAGACAGGATGATTCCTACAGAAAGAAATTTCTAGGAATTACAAGAAGAGGAGGAGCAGCACATTTAAAAAAAAAATTACATTGGCTACAAATGGATTTAGTTAGGGAAATTTTTGTTCTGTGTGGCAGCTACTCACAGCCTGACTGTCTACAGAGAGGTGCCAGAAACCCCAAGGGAGTGGTGGAGGGTGGAAAGGAGGAAGCTCTAAGGATGGTTTTGAGAAACCAAGTGTTCTGATTGTGATCCCCAACCCTCTGCAATGAAGAGCGATGCCAAACAGATGATGACATGATTTATTTGCAGAAGGTGCTGCCCTCACCATGCATGAGATGTCCAGGAAATAAAGGCTCTCAGACCTCAATTAGCAATGAGATTCCAGTGATAACGAAGCACTGATTGCTGCCTGGGATGGAGGAGAGTGAGACCTGATTAGGGGAGTAGTGGAGGGTGTCTGTAAACATGGCCAAATCCAGGGCTAAAGTGCTGGGCTGACATTTCCTGTCACCCTCTGTATTTCCCCCCACTTCTGTGAGCTGAGAATGTGTGGGAGCTTCAGCCCGTGCTTGCTGCATGGTCTCCACAGAGAGAACACCTTTCTGGGCTCAGGAGATGGGGATTTGGGTCAGAAGCACTCACAGGGACTGTGCAGATCCGTGGGGATGCTGCTCTGCATCCATTTCAGCCAGGAGAAAAGAAGGCTTGGGTCAGGCAGAGGAGCACTGCATGAAATGCAATGGCACTGAAATCACCACTTCACCCCACATCCTGCTCAGGGGGGGGGGGAAATTTGAGCATCCTACAAGTTTAAGACACCAAAATAAGTAAGGAGCATTTGGGATCCTGTCTCACCCCTGCAAAGAGGAGAATTATTGGGAACAGAAGACAGAGAGTCCCTATTACCAGCCCAGCAAACATTTAATGCAAAGTCCAGCAGCTCTAGATAGTTCCTTCCTGAAGCATAACTAAGACGTTGACAAGAGATTTAAAAACTTTGTCGCATCAATGCAAGAAATTGGAACTGGATGCAGTTTTATTGGAAATGTAAGGGCTTTTTTCCATGTCTATGTTCAATAGAAAACTTAAATATTGAAAGGAAAGCTCTCTGGGGATGGAAAATCTCCTCCAGTTCACCCCACGGCAGACAAGAGGGACGATAGCTTTTCAAACCAATGCTGAGACCTCTCCTGGGAGGAAAAACAGCAGGAAAAAGGTCAAAAGGTTAAAGCTTAAATTTAGGAAATTTGTTTTCTTCATTACTTTTAAATTTCACACTTTAAGATAAGAATTTAATAGCACAAATTTGGGAGATATTTCCATTTTCCCCATTAGGAGATAGCTGCATGCAGTGGATGCAGTCAGGGCTGCAGAGTTTCTCTCTCTTCCTGGCAGAGTGCTGGTGGGAGGTTGGTGGCTTGAGGATGGAGAGACCTCATCCTCAACGGTGAAGAGACCTCCAACTCACCCCATAACCTGGGAGCAGGTTATTCACCCTTTTCTGGGTTTTCTTCCACGTAAGAAAAGGTGCAAACCAAGCAGCTGGGGCTGAAAAGGGCTTACAATTACTTGGCATTGTCCTCATCAGCAGAACTCAGACATCTCTGGGAACTGATAGGACAGTGATGCCTGTGCCTCAGTTTCCCCAGCTGTGACAAAGCTGTGCTGTCCCCCAAAACAGTCTAGAGCTGTACTTATAAATCAGCCAGCTAGCAGGACTTAGAGCTGCTGCAACAAAATCAAGAGGGAGAAAGTTGATATATTTCCTTTTTTTTCCGCCCCCAAATCAGATGCAAACCTACTCTGCTCAAATCCTCCTCTCTTAATGTGGGACTCTGCCAGTTTAAGAGGGGGGCAAAGCAGGGATTTCTGATGCAAAATTCAGGACAGTGGAGAGGCAATGTAATAATTGTCAGTCCAGAGAGCATCCTGGTGCACATGTTCGGAGGATAAGAGTGTCACCAGAGTCTATTGTCTGTCCCCTCTCTGTTAAAGTAGAGATAAGGCTGGGATAAATCTCACTGGGACATTCTGCCCTATGATGTTATTTCATGCCACATCACCTAATAGGTGTATTTTCACACTGCTTGCTACTGCTGTGAGGCTCTGCAGCTCCTAGCCAGGCTGACAATCTCACTATATGGAGAATGGAATAGTGACGGCTAATTGATTTTACAGCAGTACCGAAGGACAGACAATGAAAGTACCATCAATTTAATCCACTATTTAATGGTTCCAATTTAGCCTCTGTAAATGCTCACTAAACTAATTTCTCTGGGTTCAGCAATCTGAAAAGCTATCATATCTCTAATCTCCTTCAATATATTCATCTGGAAAAGGGAATTTAGCCAATTCTGATGTGCGGAGATGATCTGTTAGCACAGTGTAAATGTTTATAACACGGCAATCTAGTTCGTTTATAAGGATATGAAAAGTTTTATTGGGGAGGGCACTGAAGTGGAACCACGGGATAATAGGCAGTTACCCAGCAGTCTCTGGGAGCCAGGGAGCGGGCAGGCATGCAGAAAAATACTAGGATTTACTTTAATCCCAAATTGTAAGCTAAAGTTCTGCCCAGTACATGATGCACCTGGGACTACTGGAACAAAGGATTGTCTCCCGTCCCCCCATGACCCAGGCTTTCACGCTACACCATGATAGCAACAGTCATTTTCTTTCCTCCAAGAGGCTGAAAATTAGTTTAGTTTTAGCACATATATATCTCCTTGTCCAACCAAGTTGCTTGAGGGGAGCTAGTTCTGAGGGCACTTCCTCTCCTCTAAGGCTTGGGGGATTTGGGGTTTGACTTTTGGGGTTTTTTACAGAGGTTGGGTTTTTCATGATGAAATCTGGTTGCCCCCAAGTCCTGGAGCCCACCCTGATCTTCTCCAGCTGCCAGGATACCTCTGCTGCTCAGGCAGCCCTGAGACCCTCCTGAGGCCAAGGTGGAGGTTTTTCCCCAACTGCAGTAGGAACAAGACCCCATGATCTAGAGGGGGAAGTTCCCTTGAGGTTTAAAGTTCTCCAGCAATTCACCTCTACTTCCTCTCTCTTGGAGGAGTGCTTATCCTTGGTCCAAATCCAAAACTGAAATCTGCCACCAATCCAGAACAAAACAGTATCAGGTTTAGGTTTTGGACCCCATGCAAGCACCATCCCTCCCTCTTTGTTCCCTGCATCCTGAGGAGAACAGAGACTGGTATGTGCTGCTTCTACTCCCAGAAATTGGGGCTGTTCCTTAAGTTGCTGCAGACACTGGGGACATGGGATAGACCATTTCTTGTATTTAGAAATTTTAGAAACTTCTCTCAAGATTACACTTGCAGAGGGACATTCAGTTTTGGGAGCAGTTCACAGCCTCAGAGATTTGATGGTAAGAAGGAAGAGCTAAAGCCTTTCAACCCATCACGAGAGAGGGAGATGACAGTGAAATAGTGTCTGTGTGTATTTTTTTTTTTACATATAATGCCATTTTAAATATAACCCTCTAATAGCTGCCACGTGCTAACACACCTGCAGGAGAGAATCTACCATGTTGACACAGACTGTGCATGGACATGTGGGAGCAGCTCACAGCTCATGGAGGAGTTCTTCATCCCTAGTTGTCACCACCATGCCTGGTTTGTCACTTCCTGCCCTTTTGACAGGACCTGGCAAACCCATCTGGGCACCCAGCACTGGAGCTGGCATGAGCTGGCCTGGGCTGGCGAATGCCTTTCATGGAGAGAGCACTTCTGGACTGCAGTGGCTCTGTAGTCCAACCATCCTTTTTTTTTTTTTTCCCTTTTAAATTCAAAGACAATTCCACAAATGAGCTTCTGCTTGATTAGTGTTTTAATGAATATATCTGGACACACCACGAGTCCCCCAGCCGTGACTCGGGAGCCACAGGCGATGCTATCCAGATGCTGCCTTTGTGCTGTCAGCTCGGGGTGTTCATGTCAGCCACACCAGGGGAGTGAGGAGGGCAATAGTCAAGGAATAAGTGTCATGGTTTTCCCTGGACCGAGCTCTCCAGCCTCAAACAGCTCCAGATGGGCGATGAAAGGCGCTGGTCCGTGCCCCTGCCTGCCTGGGACCCCGCACTGGGGCAGCTGGGACCCCGAGCCCATGCTCCACTCTGGGCAGCCCCTCTGCTGGAGCTGCAGCACAGATTAACTTGGCTCCCGTTTTTTTTGGCTGTGCTGCAGATGGGGAAAGGGCTGCTCGCTCACCAAGTGGGCTCATGATCACTTTGGATGGGGAAATCCTGAGCAAGGGCAGGTTTCCTTCTGCTCCCTGGACTGATCCCTGGAAAGGGACACCACACAAGATGCTTTATGGCAGCAGGGCACATTTTTTCCCTTGTAAATTATATTTAACATTCCAGAGAACTTTATTGCATTTGGTGTTAGGGTTTATGAAAAAATCTGTATTTAACTTCAAGCCCTGGTAAACATCTTTGCTTATGTTGTTATGTGATTCTTTATTTGAGTATTTCGATTTAATTTCACAGTTCATATACCTTAAAGTTTTGATTTTTTTTCCCCTCCCCTCTCATTCAGGGAGAGCCAGGGCTGGCCAGGGGCTTGTACGTTTCTGGTGAGCTCTACTCTCCCACGGGGTGGGTGAGCCTGGGCTGCCACATCCATCTCTCATCCCTAGAGAGGTGCCTGGGCATGGGGAGCAGGCAGGAGATCCTTTGAGGATGGGGAAATGCTGCATCTCAGCCTGCTGCCATCCTCAACTCAGCAGCTTTCAAGAAGTCTAATTTCAGTCTTCTGATGTTAGTCGTCCCTGGGAGCTCCCAGGGCTTTCCCAAGTTGGAAATGGATGGGGCTGAATGTAGGTCAGCACAATGGGGCTGACCCTAGAACCACGGCTCAGCCCGGTGTCAGGAGTCCATCCCAAAATCTGTTGAAGTCTAGGGAAGGTTTTCTGCTGGCACCAGTGGACTCTGAATCAAGCCAACAAATGCACCTGTCACAGCTTCAGCCTCCACAGAGGGAGGATGAAGAACCAAAAGGATGGCAGCCATAAAGACTGCAGGAAAATGTAAATATGGAGCTCAGTGGCAAATCTTGTTGGCCTCCAGGTACCAGGGGTTGTCTGCCAAGTGTACAGATTATTTTGATAGCATGACACAGCTCAGTACCTTGGGTTTGTGCTGCTTCTACCAGCTCCATCCTCCTGGTCTCATCAGGGACATTGAATGCTCATCACCTGGGAATCACATGCCCAAATTCTCCTGCACCTCTGTGGCAAAAAACAAAGAGATGTGCAAGGGTTTGTCCCACTTGGATAATTCATTAGAAGCTGGTGAGGCTGCTGTCCAGAGGACAAAAATGGTGAACTTGGATAGTGATGGGAATTTCTGTAGTGCTATTTTAAAGATGCATGTGTAAGATATCTCTTGCCTATTTATGCACTCTTCCTGCAGGATTGTCTCCCTCCAGACCCAAATGCAGCAGCACTTTGACAGCTTAAATGGCCACAGCTGTATGTCCACTTCCCACTGCTATTTACAGAACACCATTTTTAACCTGAGCCTGTGATTAAATTTTCTGATTGATGTTATTGGAAAAAAAAAAATGCCAAACAAACAGGATGTAGAGTTTTTTGGAGAGCCTTCCTTTTCACACTTAGATTTATGGTCCAATTTTTGCTTAGAGAAAGCCCAATGCAACACTGCTGAATAAACATCTATTTTAGGAAGACCTTGTGGAGGAGAAGTGACCTTGTGGGCAACTTCCCCCACCCAGGCCATACCAACATGACACAACACTTTGGAATTTTTGAAGAGACAGATTTTTGTTTTTTTCAAGTCCTGTTTGTGATTGCTGTGTACTGGAGATTTCCTATTTACTTCAGCCTGCCTGGCTCCCCAAATAATCACTATTTGCATTTCGAAGGACTTTCCCACAAATGCGTGTGTCATGCTGATACACAGCTTCATTTCCTTTGGATGCTCTAGGCCGTATGTCCCAGTCTTGAATATGAAAATCCTGTCTTGGAATGCCAAAGGTCTCAATAAATCCACCAAAAGGAAAACATTTTTTTATTATTCTTGAGTGAAATCAAAACAGACATAACTCTTCGTCAGGAAATGCACCTCTCCAACGAGGGGGAGGTTAAACTACATCCAGAAAGGGTGAAATAAATTGTATCTTTGCCTTTCTAAATGAAGAGTCATACTCTACTGCACATCTTTGTACAAAATTCCCATTGACACCAATTCCACTTATTTATTGATTGTTTTTTTATGTGCTCAATGCCATAGCAACGGGCTACATTCCATAAATTAAATGCAACATTGCATTAAGTTAAACTTCTCGCAATGGAGAACACACACAGCACCCAACCCTGTGCTGCTCCTGAGCACTGATAAATAAACCAGCAATTATCCCAGGCCAAGAAAACCCTGGCAATGAATTGTGAAAGGCAGCCAGCTTGCACTTCTCTTGGTGGATGGGCACAGGCACCTCCACGTGCACACAAAATCACACAGAGTGTGGCACATCACAGAGAGGGGCCCTCAGTCTGCAGTCAGCAGGAACATTGCTTGGCTTGCTGCTGGTGTGATACTATTTAGCTCCAAGCTACTCCTCACATGTGTAAAATTAAGCAAATGAGCAAAGAGAGAAGTCCTGGATCATCAGAATAACTACAGCTCGTCTGCATTTATGGGTGTCATTCATTTTAGTGACATCATTGCTCCATGGTAACGAGTATATTTTAGATTGGAGAAATAGATGGCATGAAAAATAGATTAGTTTTATTTAGATAGATTACATCATTATATAAATAGATAGACCACTCTATTTCTACTCATCTTCCACCTCCTGGTTAATAGGACACAGTTTTATTTATAGATAGAGATGCAGGAAATGTTTCCATGTAAATGTTTCATAATTCTGCTGCATTTCTGTGTTTTATTTTAATGGGTCACCCCGATTGTACCAATCTGAGCTAGGTAATATGCTTGTGCAGAGAGGAGAGTACTTCAGGGTTATCCAGATGGACCCAAAACAATGAATGCTCGGAGAGCTGATCTCCCTGGTGTTTTGAATGTGGGAGAGTGAGGATTAAAGCCAGGTCATAGAGGGACACCAAGGAGACTTCAAGCAGGGAATTACTCCTTTGGGTTATACTAAAAAAAAACAAAACGAAAAAAAACCCCAAGAATTGGGAAGGTAGGGCATGATGGGGCACACACATTTGTCTGTCCAGTCATGGGCCCCTAATCAGGCAGGAAATGTCATGCTGCCCCCCCTGCATGGAGAGAGACCCCAGGTGCTGTTGGAGGAAGGGTCCTGCCCCACCTGCAGGTCCTGTCCAGGGACTGGGACACACAGGCTTCCTGTGGTGGTGACACCCCACAGACTCCTGGTTCCCACATGGCATTTTGGGTGTCTAGGAATTTTGGGTGTCCTGTGAATATGCCAGTCTCGCTTCCCCCAGGATGCCACAGGCAGCCCAAGCCCCTTTCCCATGCAGCCTCCCACCCCAAACCCTCCCTCACCAAGAAACCCAACAGCACCTCATCCTCAACAACCCCACGGAGACTGAGACCACCAGGCAGGCGGGACAGAGCCTTCCCTGCACTAGGTAAGAGAGCAAAGCCCAGCAGCTGACGAGGTCTCTGGCATCGAGGTGACCCCGAGGTGTCAGAAAGTCTCTTTTTCCCAGCCCCGAGATCGAAGAAGAAGATGGAATTCCTTGGCTCTCGTTCTCAAGGTTGTTTATTTGCTCTGATCTAACACATTGCTGAGATCTGTCCAGCACGTTGGTTCACGGCACACTGACCGCCCTCAGGGCGGTGTTATCTTTTTATACTAAAAACTATGTGTACATTATTTACAATAATTTCCCAATACCTATCACCTGTTTTAGACAGTTTGTCTCTACTCTAAACCAATCCAGAAGTGCCACCATCACAGCAGAAGATGGAGGTGAAGAAGAAGAAGAAGGAGAAAGACAAAACACGCCCATATTCCTCCATCTTGCCTCTTGAACCCCCATTCTGAAAACCCCAAAATTCTACATTTTCACCCAGTGATAAATTCACTATCATTCTATTCAAACTCTTGTGGCTTGCAACTCCTCGCACAAAGTTGATTATTGCTTCCATGGGCTAAAATCGAAGACACAGGTATTTTTAACTCCATGCCAAGGTCTCTGAGCCCCCTGCCAGGGTCTCGAGTCCTCCAGGGCAGTCAGAGCAATGTCCTGGGTTCCCACAGGCAGCCAGGCAGGCCAGGCTCACCCTGCTCCTGCAGGGTGCCGGGAGCGGGTGACGCGCGGCCGCCGCGGCGCCGGCGCCTTCCGCACGCGGCTCAATTACGAGCAGACAAGGCAGTGTCACATGTGATTCACAATGTCGATTTCATGCTCGCCGTAACCGTTTACGAAAGAGCTGTGGAGGTTTTACATTTGATAAGAAATCAACAGCGTTTGTGTTTGTAAAAGACCGATCACGGAGTGTGACAGCTCCGAGAGATTGCTGCGGAGCGTTGACTGCACGTCTCTAGTCTGTCATGGACCCATAAGTATTTATTTCAAAATGTTGGTGGGTTGTGTTGTGATGGTGGTGTAGTTTTCTTTTTTTTTTTTTTTTAAAACCAGGATGTTTGAAAATAAACTGTCAGTCTCTATTTACAGCTGAACAAGTAGGAAATACAAGAGATTTTAGGTTAAATTGTCAGTTAACAGAATTCAAAATAGAAAAAAATATGTACAGCGCTTGCTGGTTTATTACCTGCTGGAAAGAGAGTATCGTTTCTAAATTTAGAGATATAGATGTCTCTCTTTCAGGAAACACAGATTGACTGCAGAACATATTTCAGGTGCCTTTATCTTCCTGAACCCTCCACCTTGCCTAGCACAGCACATTTGCATCCAATTACTAGAGCGTTAATTGGTAGGGGCCTGGTGCAATCCTAAATATGCTGGTGTAAATCTCAGCGTTTTGATAGAAATGTTCTGGATTTACCAGAGGACCTGAGTTTGCAGCCTCTACATCCAAGGCCTGGCAGGGTTTTGGAGCCAGGTGACCAGCACCAGATCCTCCTCATTTTGGAGACATCTGGGTTTTTTGAGAGAGCCCAGATACAAAAGAAATCCTCACTTTTACACCAAGTAGAAGCCTCTTGCACACTTATGAAATTATTTGTCCCTGCCTGAATTTCCAAACCTCTTCTCCAAAGGCAGGAAGATCCTACATCAGTTCTTGGTGATTTTTCTCACCAGCTTCATGATGCAAACTCAGGCACCTGAAGCTGACAGTTTTGGACAAATTCTCCTGCATCCACACCTGGCTCCCCTCATTTCTAAATTCAGCTTTGCTGAACCTTAGCTGAATGAGTCCAAAAAACTTCCCACTCTCTGCAAGTAGAAGTACTGAACTATACTGGGACTAAGGCATTTCCCAACAGTACAAATAAGATTAGTCAGGAGCTCTCCCAGCTGTGAGTACCCAGCTCTTAAACACAATTAGGAGCCAGCTTTGAACTTTTAACAGTCAGGTATTGCCTCTAACTCAACCTCTGGCTGCATTTCAAGCATAAACTTTCTCAAAAACACAAGAGAACAGATGCTATCCTTCACTAATAAGTGCTTCATTTCTTGACGGATGCTCTGGGTAGTGAACAGCATCAGAGGAAAGAGGAGAAGAAAAAAAAAGAAATATAACATGGAACATATATATTGGGCCAGGACTTGGCTGGAATAAATTTGAGCACAGTTCAGTGGAGCGATATTGGTGAGCCTTGACTGAGGATGTCTCTCTTTTAACACAAGTAACAGTCTGCAACTGTGCTGGGAGAAAATCACTGACCTAGAAGGACATAATCCTGTGCTCCATCAAGTCATGGAGCTCTTGGATACCACTCTGGAAAGCCTTGGATTTGTCTGAATTCCTCCAGTTTTCCACCCAAAATGCTGCCTTGTAAAGTCTGGCCCAATATCTCTGTTTCAGCTTCCATGTCCTTGGTAGAAAAAAAAGAGACACTGCATGAGAGCCAAGACACAGCCCATGGAAGGAAAATTAATTCAGATAGGTCAAAGGCTCATTTTTGATGGAACAAAACTGCAATGAACTCCTTCACTGGGCTTGTTTTGGGATGGCTGGTATCCAGTGCCTGCTCTGCTGCAGAGAAGTGGATTTTCCTGCAAGGCTCTGGGAGTCCGTGCCGTGGTGCTGCTCAGCTGTGCTTCTGGTCTGCTGGCCCTTGGGACTCCACCATGAGTGCTGTAATGACAGAGATGTTTTTTCCTCAAAGCTCCAGCTCTTGAAATCTTGTGAATAAGAGAACAATTTGGATTTCTTCCAAGCAAATTTCTAGTTCATGGTTATGGAGAAAACTTGAAGATCTGAAGCCTGCAGGCTAAGCAAAAATAAATATATATATATATATATGTATTTAGCGGGGAAAAAAAGGAAAGAAAGCATTTTAAATTAATTTCTTAACATGTTGTACATCACAGGGCCATGTCATGAGTTTCTGACTGCAGCTGTTGTCTGGGGGAGGTTCACAGCCTAGTAAATGCCTCTACAAGCTAAGATGCCTCTGCCTTTCAGCCTGAGATGTTGCTGCTGAGCCACTGCTGAGAGCAGCTTCATGCATTTCCTGCTGAGTTTTGCCCCAGGCCTGCTCCCAGCTTACCTGGGACATCCCTGCCTGGACACTGCTCCTCCTTCCCATTCCCACAGGAGTGCCAAGGCCAGCAGAGCTCAATGTGCCGCTCCAGGAGGGGATGTTAGCCTGAGTTATCGTGCTCATCCTCCTTACAGGGTGCCCCCAAGACCCTTCCCCTCTTCTCCATGGCTCCCAAGTGCACAGCTCCAGCCTGCAGACCCCGGGCCAGCCCACTCCCCACAGACCTGCCCCTCGCTGAGCTCCCTGTGACCAAGAGAGACCGACACATTTACTGTGACCGCCCTGGCAGAGGCCAGCATTGGAGCCTGCCTGTTTGCAAGCTGTGAATTTTCTCCATGTTTATCCCCTGGAGGGGTTGTTTTGTGGGTTTATTGACTAAATAAGGGTATTGATTTGTTAAGAGCCTTTCTTCCTCCTTTCACTGGGAAATATTGCTATCTCTTGCCTCTTCTCTGTACTCCAGGTGAGAAGTTCTTTTAGTGACACCATAAATTTCCATCTCTGCTTTACTCTGCTCTGTAAACAAGTGTTTGCCTGTCCACAGGGGTTAATTTGGTCATGTTAAATGCTCTGCAGATCCCTCTTGGGCTCTGCACTCGCAGACTTGCTCCAAAGGAGATCCCCATGCTCTGTGCAGGCACCCTCCATCACCCACTGCATTTCTCCTGACACCCATTGAGTGCTCCATCCACAGCTGCTTCAAGGTGAGGGTGTTGCAACACCCCACAGCAAAGCACTGTTCCCAAAAACAACTGACCAGGACTTCCCCTGGGGAAAAGGATGACCTGTAGAGACTGTTTGAGGGCTAGCACATGATAGTCACTGTTAAGAGTGAATGAAGGTCATGGTGTCATTCCCTCACATCTGTTTTATAAAGCGAGACGCTGGTTATTGCTTGCCATTGTCATGCAACACTTGGATGTGCTGGTGTCCATAAATGCAAAAGATTTTGCTTTCCAAAAATTCATGGTCTCTGAAAGGTTCCCACTTTTTCTGGATGAGCTCAGCTTGGACTCAGTGAACCTTTCTTCCAAAGGAGAAAGTGCAGGTCTCAGGGAAAGTGCACAGAGAAGTCATCTGCTTCTCAGCTTTTCAGAGGTGTCTCCAATTTATAGACTCCTAATGCTCATGGATAGGTTTCATTTGCCTTTTATTTCCATGAAATCCATCCAAAGTCCCAGGCACAAGGGGGAAAGAGGAATATACGGTTTGGTTCACAGTGTATTTGCAGCTAGAGTAGGATCATTAGCATCCTGGGTCAGATGAACTTCCTTAACCACACTGTTAGAGACCTTTCACTGTGATCCTCCTTAGACTAATTCTTTCCTTCTTGAGATTATGCTCCAGCAGTGAAACAAACTATTTTAATCTCTTGGGATGCTGGAAGAGATTACAACAAGTTCCATTAATCTTTTCCTTGGCTTAACTGTGAGCCATAGTGGGCTTTGTGCTAGAGCTGGACCATCAACAAGGCTGCTTGGCTGGCTGCTTGTACCAGCAGCAGGTCCTGCAGCCAGTCCCAATGGGCTGGATCCATCCTGTCCTCCCCGGGGCCTCACGATTTGAGCCTCGTGCCATAAAGGAGTTAATTTTCAGAGTATTGCAGCACTGCACGAGCCTGGGGAGTCAGCAGGGAGCAATACAACCCCAAGCCCATGCAATACTTGGGAAATTCACTCTTGTATGCCCATATCTCTCACAAGCCTCCTGAGCTGTCAGTGTTATGGATCACGGGGAGGCTGGTGGTGCCAAGGCACCATCGCAGCCACCAAAGGTCTTATGAAACTGTAGGAAACAAAATCCCAGAAGGTGCTGTGTCAGCTCCACTATTTGCACAGCAGCAGAGCTCTGTAGGCAATGCAAGCACAGCCAATGCAAAGCAGAGGCTGTGCTACCTCTTGGGTATCAGCGTCCTGGCCATGATCTTTGCTCCACTGAACTGAGGGAGGAGAGGGTGCCCTCGTCCTGGCAATGCCAAGACACAATCCAGTGACTCCATTCAGAGAGTCCCTGGCATAATGTTAGCACAGCACAGTGCACCGTCATCAAGGCATTGGAATTGAATGAAAATACCCCAGAAGAGGAAGGAGGTCTGGCCTAGGCACCAGGCTATCCTGTAGGAAACACCAAGGCTGTATTTTCATTATTAGGGCAGACAAAAAAGCCAACACACTCCTGCAAAGTATTTATCCTTTAGTGTTCCATAGCAGGCACTCTACCAGGACTGATTTGGACACAGCCCAAATGCCTTTATACTAGAATTTGAATCAGTCACCCAAAGGTTTGAACCATCCAGTTGAGTGGCATAAAACACCGAGTATGCAGCCAGCGATTTCCACCCCGCTGCCCCAAGAGAAACCCTGATGTGTGATCCCCTGGGTCACTGTGGGAAACAGCAGGTAAAAGCAAGCTCAGGAATATTGCCTGCAACAGCAACACAACATCTGCTGCAGCAAAGCTGCCTCTGGATGCTGGAGCCTGCTGCTGAGCTGACTTACTCCTGCCTTACGCCGGTGTGAGAGATGAATCCGAGCTCGGTGTGCACAGTGAACATATGTCCCAGCAGCTGCTGGGGAGCTCTGCTCGAACCCAGTTGTGCGAGCAGCAGGTTCGGCTGGGCTTCCTCAAACCCAGAGTGCCACAGAAGGCATTAATAAGCTGTTAGGTGCATGTTGGGAAGCACCTGGAGGAAAACCCAACCACGAGCAATAAACAACAGCGCTTCACAAAGAACGAGTCACGCCAGACCAGCTAGATAGCTTTTCCTTTTTTTTTTTTTTTGGATCAAATTACAAAATTAGTGGATGAAAAGCCTTACAGAAGATGTAATGCATCCAGACTTCAGCAGAGCATTTGATATTGATCCTTGCAAAATGCTACTTGAGAAACTCATCCCGACTGCCTTAGATATGGGCAATAACAACAGTGCAGATTGAAAGGCATCAGCTGGGCTGTAAACAGAGAGACACCAAGGGCCAGCAGCACTCTGATGTACAGGAGCTGCATCACAGGGCCAGCCTTGGCTCAGCTCCACAGAAATTTGGGACCTGGGGGGGTGGGGACAGGGCAATTCAACTGCAGATTGACCTGAAAGGACCCAAACAGGGATCTTCCTAAAAAATATGTCCATAGGGAGTGGTGCCATCATTGTTGAAGTCCTGGTCTCCTTTCTGCCTTGGAAGTAAGGTGATCCTGCCCCAAGGCAGATTTGGGCCTAAGAGAAGAGATGGAGGTCACCAAGACTATTTTTGAAGCAAAGACTTGTTAATCCTGGCCAAATCCCCACTGCAAAACCCACAATCAACCTCCCTTGGTCTCAGCACTGCTCTTTCAAATGTATCTTTTTTAATGCTGTTTCATTTTTACAACAATTTCTGTTAATGAGGACCACGGGCAGAGAAACTTTGGGAAGTTTTGCTGTGAGTGTGAGAGGCAGCTGAGGCAGCCACACTGGCTGGGGCTGACAGGGGCTGCTGGCTGGCCCTGGTGCAGTTTGGCAGCTGTCACATCCCTGCCAGACAAGGCTGACCTCGAGCTTGGGACCCCGTAGCAGGAAGCAAAACACATGTCTAGCACATGAGCTGTAGAAAAAAGCCCACTTTTGTTGTCACCAGCAGAAAAACTGACACTTTCAGGAGGCTGACATCCTCCTGAGCATCCAGGCAGATCCGTGGTCACAAACCTGGGTTTTGGCATCCCAGCAAAAGCACCAGTCCTTCACATGAGGAGCAGACTTGCCACCCAGACTTTCACTGAAGGAGCAAATTGCAAAGAGGGGTTTGACCATCAGTCCTTTTTAAGATCACAGCTCTTGCTCCCTTCTCTCATCAAACAAGGACAACCCTCCATAAAACCTCACCACCACGTAAAACCCATGTGGGAAGAAAACACACATTCCAGCCACAATCTTCTTTGTTGTTTACCCTCCTGTTCAACCGCTGATTAAACTTTGGGCTCTAGATGTCCCCACCCTGCTCTTCCAGGCCATCTCCCAAAAGAGGAACAGCCTTTCCCTGCATCCTACTCCAGCAACAAGTGCCCCAGCCACTGCTGATCTTACTCAAAGCAATACACTGCCATCAAGTCATGTCTGATCATGCCATTAATCTGATTATTTACCATGTATGTTCTTAAATCCTTTAATTGCTTCTGCACCTACAGAGATGTTGATATGTGTGTTGCTAAAAAGGCAGGGGGAAAAAAAATCCAGTCTCATTGAATCAAAAAAATAAATTCTTCTGCATCCTGTTGGAAAAGTGTTTGATCCAGGCACTCAAGCACACTTAGCAGGTCAAGCATTCAATCAGCATCCACTCCTCATGCTGGAAGCCAGCAGCCAGGGGGAGGTTTTGCCAAGCTGGCATGAGTGGGCTGGCACCTCTTGGGGAGGAATGGCCAGGTGGGAAGCAGCTGTGAGCTGGCATCACCCATGTCCCACCATCCTGTCTACTGACCTCCACCTGGAGAAGCTATGCCTGCATCCACTGAGGCTTTGCAACTCCAAAAAGGCATGCTTTATTTAACCCATCTGATGGAGAACATCTATAAACCACCAGTTCTCAACATTCTGATCCTCATGGTCCTTCTCAGGCATGTGCCAGCTCCTCATTCACCCAAATGCCCTCTTTGCACAGCCATTTTGGGTAGCTGCAGGGCTGCAGCACCCCTTAGACACCTGTCCACCCTAAAGCCAAGGGGTCAGAGCAGCTGTGCCAGCCTTCCAGGAGCACCCTATCCCTTGTGGGGTTCATGTTGAACACTGTGATTCCTGCATCCTTCACATGTGTGCTTCCCCTGTGCTGCTCAGCTCTCCCATTCTGGAGCCTGTGCTCCCACCACTGGGACGGGCAAACATCCTCTGACTGCCGGACCAGAGGCAGGGAGCAGCATGTGGGGACCAGGGAGGGCCAAATCAGGTTTGTTTCCCTGATAAAACCTGGGAAGGATTATGGTCTCTTTAAGCCTGTCTCCACAGCCTTCCAGCTCCCCGTGCGCTGACCCAGTCGTGTGCTGTATTAGAATTGTAGAGTAATAAATGAACAGTGGAGGGGTTTGTAATGATGATTAGGGACTGAAATTGGTTCAGATTTACAGTGTCACTCAGGAGCGGAGGCAGAGGGGGAAGGCATTCTGCGCGGCCTAATGGATCCATCAACTCGTTTTGGCTGCTCGGTGGGCCGCGCAGGGTCACCAGGCTTTCCGCTGGCAGCACAAAGCACTTCAATTTTGTTAGGAAATGTATCAATTTAACTGACTTGAGCAGTGCACGGCGGAAAAAAAAAAAAAAAAAAAAAAAGAAAAAAAAAAAAAAAAGGAGGGGTGGGGGGGAGCAGGGAGAAGGGAAAATAAAAAAAAAAAAAACTAATGAATCTGGACTCAATTTTCCGCCACACTGCCTCTGCGAACTGTCGGAAACAATGTCTGCGGTCGGGGTGAAGGCAGCGAGGATAGGCTGCCCGCAGCCGCGGAGACGCGCTGCCTCCCGCCAGCCACCGGCCAGGGCTGCCACTCTCCTAACAATGATGTCATTAAAGGTAAATTGGCCTCTATTTCAGCAGGATGATAGTGCTAATTGAGTGGGAAAATATAATATAGGGAGCTGTTGTCTGCAGTTAAAGGGAGGAGGGGGACAGATTAAATGGCCTACAATAGTGGGTGTCAGGCACGGCAGATGTTGCTTTCCGCTGATAACTGCGCTGACATATCTCGAGCTTGTCAAGGCTGAGGTTTTCAGAGAGACTTACAGCAAAAGGCAGCAGATGGCCCTCCTGAATGGGAATGAAGTGCTTAAACAGCCTGGCTGCTGAAGGCAGCTAGTTTGTAAATAGAGGAGTCGGAGGTGTCTTATTGATCCCACTCAGTGCCCGGCAGCGCGGAGGAGCGGCGGGGAGCCGCGGGACGGGGCTGCCAGCGACTCTGGCCGCGCCGGTGACACGGCCGGGGCTGGCAGATGCTGCTGGATGGCAGCCCGGGGTGGCGGGGCCGAGCAGGGCTCCGTGCTGGCGATATGTCGCCTTAAAAGTCACAGATGTCAAAAGGCAGGACAAAAGTCAGGGCGGTGTCCAAGCGAGAGGGTGGCGGAGCTCGGGAGTGCCACGCGTGTGTCCCCAGCAGCTGCACAGGGCGGAGTGAGAGCTCTGTCCCCAAAGCAGCCCACCGGCAACACCCACACCGAGCTCTGTCCCCACAGCAGCCCACCAGCAACCCCCACACCGGGGCCAGCTCATGGCAGACCCCATTTGCAGCCCCGCTGGGCCACCGTGTGCAAAAAGCCCTGAGGTGAGCACAGGTATTTCAAATAGAGACAGACACGTCCTGGAATTAAATGCGTGTCTGAGAGTGCAACTCACCTGCTGCAAGGTGAGGGTGTGAAACCTCACACACACTGCTGGCTCCAGCCACAAACGGGCCTTGATGCACATCGGGCTGACTGTGGGTACCCTCTCCGTCAGGTGGAGTTTTGCTGGACTCAGTCAGTTGTGCCTCAGCTACAGTGGGACATGCTAGAAAATGCCCATCAGTTATACTGGAATGTGTGGGGCAGAACCCTGTCCCTGGGATTTGCTGCATGCTGCAGGAACAAGTCAGAAATGGCACAAAAGTCACACACGTATTGGTGCTGTATAGATCAGTAATACACACTCAGTTGTGCACTTTTAGCCACTCTGTCCATGCTATGCTGAATTTTGGAGGATGGGTCCATAACCATCACCCTTCTGTATCTATCCTTTGGAAATTTTGCAAACAGGACCTCCCAAGGCACCCACCAAAATGAAATGGAATATGCACGTGTCTCACTTCCAGTGGCAAAACCACATGCACAAATCCTCTCCCTCCATGTATGAGGCCATCATCAGCCACTCCAGCAGGTTGGGACACACAGTCAGGAGTGTCACACACATGGGCAAGAGCAGACCCAGTTGCCATCCAGAAACCCTCCTCAGCCAGGACATCCTGATGCTGCTCCATGTGTGCTAAGCCTTTCCCATGAGCCTGTCTAAATATAAACACACCCACATGCATGCTGTTACTAAATCTACCCAAACTTGTGAGCATGCTTCTCCCAAAACTGCACAGAGGCTGGCACGGACACTTACCTGCTTACAAAATGACATAAATTGAGTCTGGATACACAAACACATACAGCTGGGGAAACACACTGCTAATATCCACATGGACAGAGGTTTGCCACTGATGAGGTTATGGCCACACTCCCTCTCCCACACATCCTCACCAGCAAAATCCCCCAGCCTGAGACGGATTCTGCTCTCTCTGAACTCAGTGGGGCTGCTGTGGCTGGGAGTCCTTGGTGTTGGTGTGGTTCAGACCCTGTTCTCTGTCTCTGCTGGCTTGCATGGAATTGAATTGAGGTTCAATTGTCATTTAGGGATGTGAAAAGTTCATATTCCCAGGCTGCTCAAAGCTGAATGAACCAGCACCAGCACCAAAACTCCCTACAGAGACCCAGCAAAGCATCAGGCCTGGAGTCTGTCTGGGGACAGGCACCAAGAGCTCTGCACATATCACAAATGTGTCCCACCTTCACCCTTTGCCACTGGTGGGACAACCATCCTGCAAAACTGGTCCCATGGAGGGCAGGCAGGGGGTGGCCCTCAGCCCTGCGTGGGCTCCACTGTGCCCAGACATCTGTTGGGGGCATGGAACAAGATGTTTCCTCCATGGGAAGGACCTTGCTTTATCCAAATGTGCTGTGCTGCATGGGATCAAGGTGATACTGCTCTACTCCTTGCTCTCTTCCATCACCAGCCACAAGAACAAACAGGGACATGGAGCAAACACCATTAAACAGACATTCACCAGTTTCAGGCCATTTCTGGTTTGAGGGCTGCCAGAAGTCAGATAGATGGAAGTGATGTCTTACACAAACAGCCAGTACCTCTCTCCACAGGCCCAAGCTTCTGCCCCCAGCTCACACCAGGGGCTGCAGGCAAGGAGATGCATTTCATACAGCTCAAAAAGGGAGCACTGGCTACTGGCCAGACCCCTGCTTGACCAGGGGAGGGTGTCAGTAAAATCTTGCTTTTGGTCTGGGTCTAGAACAGTCTTTTCAGTGCCCTCTGCATTCTCTATCCTCAAGCACCTCACAGCAATTTCCTTCTCTCCCTGCTGTGTCCTCTCTACATTTTCCTAGATCCCATCCTCTCTTTGCTCTCTGCCTGTTATCTCTTGACAGTCCATTTTCTCCCTCCTTTAATGCATTTCTGTCTTCCTTCTGTTGTTTCAAAGTCACTGTTACTGGCACAAATCAGCAGTTTCTGGCCCTCTCAGGTCTCTCCTCTCCTCTCTGTGCTGCTCCACTACCCATTTTCACTCCATTTGCCCTTAAACCTGTTTCTTTGCTGCTCAGGCAGCTTGGTCATCTGCAGCTCTCCCACACCCTCACTCCAGAGCACCACTCACCCACAGGCAGGGCAGGCAGACAGCCTCAGCTGAATTTTGCCATGGCTTTGCCAGCAGTCAGGGATTTGGCTGCCATCCACCCTCCAGAGGAGGTCCATCATTTCACACAGTAGGCTTGAACAGACCACCAAAGCTCAAGGACAAAGCCAAACATCAGACAGACAGATGTTGAGCCAAGACCTTCTGCTTCTCAGTGCCCTGATTATTTTAAGGTGCCTACAGGCCTCTGTAAACTGCTGTTGTCTGGTACCAGGAGCTCTCCTGCCTTCAATGCAATGTTTGCAGCTCCCTCACTCCACGAAGGTGATGGTCTACCCCCAGTGTACTCCTGCCAGTGGGAAATGGCTGGGGCATGTGAGGATGTCCTGGATTTTGACCCACTCAGTGGCCATGCTGTTGGCCAGGAGAAGCCTCCAAATGGAACTAGAGGGAGATGTGTCAGGACAACAGAAGCTTTGACTACACCCAAATAGCTCATGAGCCCTTTGGAATCCTGCAGAACCTTCAGAGATGTGAGGAAACCATCCTGGACACCTCCACCTCTTCAAACTCTCTGGTCTGAGTGAAGTTCCCCCGTGGATCCTGAGGGACCCTCTGTCCAGAGGATGGGGTGTCACCACCCCAGTTACACACCCAGGGCACACAGAAACTCCCTCTACACAAAGGGGGAAGCTCCTTAATGGGCAGCCCTACATTTACAGTAATCAAGAATGATTCAATTGACAGGTTTGTGTGGTGTTTGTTAATTTACTTGAGATTCATTCCTGGGAACAGCTGGCTGTATCCCAGCAGGACTGTGACTCTCACTAGCCCACCTGCTGCTAGACAGACGGGCTTTGGGTACAGTTGTAGTTAAAGTTTAGCAGGCAGATATTTCTGGCCATTAAAAATGGAGAAGTTCTTCAAAGATTCCCGTGCAGAGGAGGTTTTGGAAGCAAAGGCATTGGCTCTGGGCTTTGCTAAATGGCTTTGCTTGGTTTCCAGAGTGGTCAAGTTGCCGAGTGCTTGTTTTGTCACTTGAGCACTGCCAGTTGAATTACCATGATCATGGTACAGAAGGAGGAACTCATGAAAAAGTCACTTAATATTCAATTACAGGGTCTGTTCTGGAAGCTTTATATAAGAAGTTTGACTAATAGGGCATTAGACACCCAATTCCTCTGAATAACTGGGGGAATGGGCATCCACCTCTCAGCTTTGGAAACCTCTGACCAATCAATTTATATTACATTAATATTTGTCTTCCTTAAATTGACTGTATTATTTTAAGAGATAATTTCATTTTCTTTCTAGTGCCCATGTGGACACAAATCTTAAAGTGTATGATAAAAAGATGTATTAAAAAATACAGAACTATTCCTCAGCAGAATCTTTTAAAAAATCATAATTATGTTCCAACAAAATATATTCCTCATGGACAAATACAGACCTCTCCCAGAAATTCCAGCAGGTGATGAGATGCTCAGAAAGGACCACTTGGCCCCCCAGGTTGCTGGACCCTGTACCACAGCCCTCTTGGGGGTCAGAATTGGGGCTGTCTTTCCTACTGTGCCCCCTGGTTGCAAAGTGGGTTACTCAGAGCCCAGCCCCTCCCTGACCACAGGGTACCAACCAGCAGTGATGGAGAAGTGCTGCATCCCTCCACTGTCAGCAGTGCTGGTCCCAGTCCAGAGCAAGGGTCAAACATCACCAAAGCAGAGCAAAGTGCCCACAATGCTTGGGGCAATCCCCACTGCTGGGCTTTCCTGTCACTAAGCTATTGATCAGTTATTGATTAAAACATCTATTAATCTTTATAAACTATTTATAAGTGGAACTTTAACATAAAGTGTGACCTGTACAATATTGAAATAGAAATTGTACTTAATATGGATTTAAAGCAAGTTAGATACAAAGTGAAACCCCACATCACATCCCCTGTGTTTGTTGGGTGTCAGGTGTGGAGCATCCCACTCAGTTAAATACTCTGGGCTTTCCTTCAAGTCTCCACACTTTGATAAAAATAAGCAGCAGCTTGAATTGAGCATCTGCCCTGCCCCTGTTACACCCCTGTATTTGCAGGACTGGTTCCATCCTTCAGCAGCACTTCCCAGCCTCACACCAAGCCCAGGGCTGGTGAGGCAGCTGCTGGAGGAGGTGATGGCAGCACTGGCTGTGGTTGTGAGCTCAAACCACTGGCACTGGCTGGCTGAAAATCAAACAAGGAGCTCACAACTGTGAGATCTCCACCGACTCCATTTGTTACATGGCACAGCCAGGGGGGGTGACCAGCTTGCAATATATTAAACAATTAATCATTTGGATTGTGGTGCTCTTAGTGCTGCAGGCATTTCCCACTAAATGTGTGGCACAGGTGCAGGTGCCCTGCAGAGGGATCCTGCCTGCAAACTTTGGGAAACAAGGGCAGAACAGACAGCCAGGCTGGAAGAGCTGTGTCCTCACAAGGCTTTCCTGATGACCCCACTTCCCCATGCCCTGCATGTTTGCACATGTGTTGACCAATAACCCCAAAAAGCACCACTGTGACTGGCATGGCTCGGGGGGAGTAGCAGAGTCCAAGGTGCTGCTGAGCACAGGCTGGGCTGGGCTGGGCTGGCCTGGCTCATTTGTGCTAATGATGCTGTTCACCTCCAGCCTCTCCTGAGCCAGGGTTTGCAGCCAGTACCTCTCTTTGCACCTATTTCATCAGCAGCTTTTGAAGCTCTTGACATCACTTACTTCATGGCATTTGTGTCCTTGTTTCCAGCTGAGGGATCAGGTGACATGGCAGAGGAGATATTGCTGTTGCATATAAGTTGTAGCTAAAGGGTTTTCAATATTTACATTGCTGCTTTTCCTGTCCATTGTGGATTACAGCTGCCCTTTGAGAAATAGGAGGGAAGGACATGGCCTGCTGCAATGGGCAGAGCTGGGGCTCTGCAGCCTCTCCTCTCCAGGTCATGCTGCAGCAGCTGAGGGGAAAAGGAGTCTGGGTGGGACTGGCTGCACAACCTGAGGCAAATTGCAGCACTCCAATTTTGGTAGCTCCGTTTTCTGACCTAAGAAGGAGGATTTGGGGCAGTGCTGGGAAGGCCAAGTGCAGCTGTGAGGATTAACAGGAAGGTTTGAGGGATGGAAAACGACTTTATGCCAAGTCAGCTCCCCTCTGTAACCTTGTGCCTCAGGAACACCCTGGGCTGCTGGTTGTTTCCAGCACAAAGGGCAGAAGAGGCTCTTGCACCTCTGGCCCTGCCATGACTTGTAGCAGATTTACTGTGTCACATTAATTTCTGAGTGGTTTTGGAGGAGACCCTACAGGGATAATACCCTCACCCAGGAAATGGTTGTACTAAGAGAATAAGGAAGCCACAGGAGGAGCTGAGGCACTTTAAAATGTCCAGGGCACAGGGATATCCCCCACATTCTGCTTTCCCATTAATAATGCATCAGGAGCTCCTGCCCCACCAGCAAAGTGCCCCTGGACACCTCTCCCCAGCAGAGTCCAACAGGATTCCTTTCCTGTGCAACCACAAAAAAATTGGAGAAATCCTTCTCTGCCACAGAGATGCTCCAGATCTGCAGACCTAGGAGCAGGATTTGGCCCTGTGATTTCAGCTGATGTCTCATGAGCCGTGGGCTGAATAGGAACTGTAATTGGTGCAATTCTACATCTTCAAGGCTATTAGATCCTTGTAGCTCCCCATCATGCTGTGTTTGGAGTAAATAGAGAGTGTTTAGCCAAGCTGAGAGATCCTCTAATGGAACAGACAGTTCTTCCTCTCTTCATCTGCTTGTCCCCACAGCTTTGTTATTTAAAGTCAGGTTAAAAAAAAATAATAAATAAATAAATAAATAAAATCAGTAGACAGGTTTGGTTTGGAAGCCGGAGGACAGGAAAAGTTAGAGATATTTATTTGACAGGGTCAAGGTTGCTGCTTTTCTTTTCTCTTTCCCCAGGTCCCATAGGTGTTAGACTGAGAGACATTTAATCGAGGGAGTAGCGGTTTCATATCTATAACAAAAATCAAATAATGCAAGATGATTTACTCCCCCTAGCAACCAGGGAGCTTACCCTTAGCAACCAGCCTAGCCTCAGGCAGCGGTGTAATCAGCTTGAAAATATTTCAATTATTGTGTTGATTTTAGTGGATTTGAGAAGCGCTGTGCGGAGAGACCAGGCACATTCTGCCCACGACCTGGAGAGGAAGATATTGATTTAAACAGGTGTCAGAAAGGAAAAGTGGAGTAAATTTAAATGCAATAGGAGAACAGCGCATTGAGTGTGGTTCAGTGTGGGGGTGACATTTTGCTCATCGCCTTGAATGAAAGTGACTCAACTGAACTAGAAATTTCACCTTGAAAATCATCTCCCATCGACACAATCAAGAGAAAGCCGTTCGCCATCTCTTTTCCCTGGTCGGGGAAGGAGTGGTGGGGGGACTGGGCACCTGGGTTTCCGAGACAGCTTTGGAGAAAGTAACTATCAGAGAAATACGGGATTAGTGTATCCCACTCGAGAAATTAGCTGAGTGGTGCTGGGGGGAAGCGGAGGAGACGGGAAGGAGAATGTCTGCAAAGGGCAGGATGCAGAACTCAGGAGGACTGAGCTACAAGAGGTGACTCAGACTCCAGGCTGCTGCTCCTGAAGTGAGGAATTTGATACCAGCACCAGACTGAGTGCTGCTGGTGGAGCCAGTAGGAGCAATGGTCCTGCCAGTCTCAGACCTCAGGCTGTGTCTCTCCTTGCATGGCATGGGTCAAACCTGCTCTCAGTAGCATCTCCACTACCCCAAAAAGCAGCACGTTGGGGTGACTCTGGCCACCTTCAGCCTCCACTGTGTAGTTTGTCCAGGTTTAGCCACCTGATCTGGCACAAAAGAGGCAACCAAATCCTGACCTTTAGGAAATTGTCCCACTCCCTTCCACCTTTTGCTGCCTGTCCCCCGCATGTATCAGATGCTCCCAGCAGAGCCCCATCTTGGGGCCAGGCTGCTCTCTCACCTGCTGCTCCCACATTTTGTACTCACCAGGCAGCTGCAGGAGCAGCCTGTGTGCAGTTCAGCAGCAACCAGTGACATCTTTGTACACACAGCCCTGCCGAGCTGTTTTCTGATGCAGCAGAAGTCTGCAGACAGTGTACTGATAATAGGGTTTCACCTGTTCCCAGTGAAGTGACAACTGACATGCCATGTTCTGATGAGCCTCTTTCCAGTAGGGTGACACCGTGCACAGAGTGCATTATAACCCTGGTTCTGCAGGCTGCCACAGTCTGTGCTCAACACCAGCAATACCTGGAGCTGCAGCAGAGCTGAAACTTCATCCAATTCACAAGGAAGCTGTGATCCATGTGCCTCTGACAGTTTGTGTGCAGGGCACTTCTCACCTGTTGCCCTGTGATGAGTGAGGACTGTGCAGTGCAGGGATGCCCGGGGTGGGGATCGATACCTGGCACAGCTGAGCACACATTTGTGCCTTGTCCTGTCTGCACTGCTCAGAGCCATCCTTCCCATCACTGAGGCAAGCAGCCAGGGCAGGAGCAAGGGCTCTGCAGAGACAGTGGGGCCAGGAGGGCTCCTTCTCCACCAGAGCTTTGGGGAGCCTGGCAGGTTGGCACTGCCTTGGTTTTCTTCCTGTCACCAGAAATTCCTTCTGCACTTGTCAAGTGACCAAGGCGAATCACTTTTGTTTGAGATGGTTCACACTTCTCTGGGTTCAATTTCAAAGTGGCATTTTTAGAGCTTATCACATGCCATTTATAAATGTATCAGTGCCTGCTCAAAAGCTCGGTGGAAAGAGGAATGCTGCATCTCTCCTGTGTTTGACAAGAACACAAGCCCTGCACAATCTTCAGACAGCAAAGGGCACTGCCTTATCTCTGGCTAGTAAAGGGTGTATCTTGACATTGCTACGTGGTGTAAGAAGAGCAAAAATCAGCCTTTTTCCTGGATTTTAAACCATTTTGAAGCTTTTCTCTTTGCCATAAACCAAACCAATTCCTGGATGGTAGCTGTTAGAACAGACATCTCCAGCTAAGATGGGCTTTGGACCACAGCTGTGGCAAACCCACTCCTTACTCATGCACCCAATTTTGCCTTAGAGTAGACACAAGGTGGGTTATTCAACTGCTGCAGGGGAAGGGGCTGTGAATTTATCCCAGGGAAAGAACCTCCCCACAGGCAGTTGTCACCAAGTAGCCACCATGTTACAAATCTCAGGTTTAGCTTTTCCTCACAGCAAATTTCCAGCAAACCCTAAAAAGGAGAACGGTATCCAAAACATCTTCCCTTGGTTTATTTAGGGACTCAAAATGACCAGAGGGCTGCTGAGATAACATCCACTGCAACCAGAAAATGTAGGGAGGCCAAGGAGGAGACGACAGTGCTGTGCCTGGGGGAGATGCTGTGCAGAGACACAGCCAAACACCCCCACACCACCAGGAGCAGCTCGGTAAGAGAGCACATTTTAACCTCATTGACTCACCCCAGGCAGGCAGGATCCTTCCCTCAGCGCTCCCAGCAGCGCCAGCAGAGCCTGTTTGATGTGCTGACCTGCCCTCCACAAGCATCTTACACTCTCTATCTTTGTTGGATTGGGAGGGAAAGAAAAAATTCAGATTATTTTTAAGCCCATTTGCTGCCTTGCCCTGAAATGTGCAGACTCTTGCCTGGAACGTACCTTCAGTGTAATCCTCTCTTTACCAGGGGCTGGAGTCGCTCATTCACGCCTTCCTCGCCTTCCTTCATTATAACCTGTTGCCCATCAGAAACCCTAGCAGCTTAAACTGGACTGCTTCTTTGCTTGATAACAGTAATCAGGGCTTTAGCAGGCAGCTTTGCAGAATCAGCCTGCCCTGCACCCCTCCCACTCCCAATTTTCTGATGGATAGGTGATCACTCAGGGAAAAAAAAGGTACATGTTCACCTGGAGAGCAGAACAATTTGCATTTTGGGGGGTGGTTACTGCAAAATGAGGTATTTAGGCAGTGCCACATGAGATTTCCAAGGGAATTCCTGACCTAAATTTGCAGCAGCACTGTCCTGGCATTTTGCCTTGTTAGTATCTGTAGAGTTATTAAAAGTCAATAACCAAATCAGAGTAGGTAAATACATGGGGGCATCTCATGCCATTGATTTTTGGGCAGGATACCCCTCTGAAATCAATGGAGAGCTTTGCTGGAAAACCAGTGGCATGGGAAGTGCCCCATTTCTTAAACAGAAAGAAGCACAAATCCAATATGAGTTTATCTACCAGCTCTGTCTCCAAAACCTCACATTTTTGTCTTCTCAATCCCATTTTCCTGCAGTACAATCCAAGTCATTCTCATCAAAAATAAAGTCTTATTTTCTATGGCTATTCTTTAAAGGGAATTAGGCAGTTGCTGCTATCGTGTATTTGGAGATACAGATCCAGAGGTTCAGGTTATTCTGTCTTTTGCTTTTGCACTGCTGAGTTGGGCACTTGTTCTGTGTGAGTGACAGATCAATTCATTCACTTTTTGAAACTATTTTCCCTTGAATATTCAAGGGTTCAGTTTAGTAGTGATGGTATCGAGCCAGTCAGTGTTTGTAATTGAAACCAGAAACTGAAATAGGAAATGCATCGTCGGGCTAAACTGTATTTACAGCTCAATGCCAACACTTTAAACTGCAATGGCCATCCTAAATCACAAAGCATTCCTCAACTACCCAGCAGCTTAGGGATCAGGCACTGCTCTAACTCTGGACCCCATCCAAGGCCTCTGGAAGTCAGCTGTGGCTTTTTTTGACCTGGCAGGTGCCCGAGAGTCACTCTAAGGCTCTTCCCTGTGTTACCTTAGCACGCAGTGCTTCCTTTCTCTGCCCAGTTTCCTTAAGCTGCCACGGGCAACGACAGCTTTCTTCAAGTCTGAATTACTGCTCGCATTTTTGGCTTGAAAAACAACATGATAATCCCTTTCATGTTTGTTTTCTTTTCTTTTTTCAAACTTCTCAATCAAGCATAAAGCTGAAGAAGTATTTCTCAGTCCTGCAGCATCTCCTGCCAGCTCCTGTACCCCCACTGCAAACACTGATGCAGATCTGCTTTGCAACAGAAACTTTTCAGGTGGAAGCAGATCTTTGAGCATGACAGCAAGATTTAGACTTACAAAATTCAGGAGAGGTGACTTCCATCCTCCTCAGGGGTGCTGGCCCCTGTGTCTGCTGCAGTGCTGGGCAGGGAAAAACCAGACAGGTCAGCAGAGCCACCAGCTACAACAATTTTGTTTGGCACAGGGAAGAGGTCTTTATTCCCTTGGATGGGTTGCAGCTTTTTCAGACATGAGGCTGAGACTCCTCTGAGATACAGAGGGTTCATTCTCCACCTGAGCTCCTGGTCATGATCCAGGGCTACACCTGGAGGAGCTGAGATCCCAACCTGGTGCATCCATCCTGCTGGAGCTCTCCTGCCACACCTTCCCAGCCTAAGTCCCTGTGCCAGGGAGACTCAGCTAGCTCAGGTGTGCTTGCTTGCATTAGACCTCTATTTCCTTTCCTGGGAATAAATTTTGTGGCAGCTGTTGAGCAGGATCCACTTAAGCTTGGTGCTAAAGGCAATCTGCACATTCTGCTTCTCTCCTGGAAAAGATCTGTACATGGAGCAGAGGGGAACAGCAGGAACTTTCATCTCAAATGTGCAGAAGGCACAAAAGCAGCATCCTTCCCTGAGCTCCCTCCCTCCTCCAAGAGAAGACAGCAATCTTCAGGGGAAGGAAAATACAGAAACCACAAGCTGGAGCCTCAGGCATGGCCAAAGGAAGCTGGTGGAAATGTTCTAGCTAGGAAATAGATCGAGCCAAGCCATAAAATGCTTCACTCAGACACGTTCCCTGACAACACTGGGGCCCCCTGCTCTATATCCCACACTGCCAGACTTGCCACATATAAAATCAAGGCAAGTGACCACAAGCATAAAAAAGAGTTATGCCCTGCCAGAGTGCATTTTGAGCACTCCAACAGCCCAGCACCACACGGAGAAACAGGGTTTGTCCCCATTTCCTTCAGGAAGAGGTTGCAACCAGCAAGAATCCCACATTACAACCGTGGCAGAAGTGGCCACTACACAGTGAAAGGAGCCCAGGGGACCTGTCACAGGGGAAGATCTTCAGGAGAGCTCTTTGTTCACCTCTTGCAGAGCCCTGCCCAGGATGTCTGGCACACTTTGCTTTCCAGTTGTGGGTATTGTGTCTCCAATTTTTGAAGGGTTTGGGTGTTGGGGAACCCCATCCACATTTGCTGTGGACCCTGTAATCTCACTCTTATCCACTGCTTCTCTGGGGTTTTCTTCCTGGCTTCCCACCAAGAGTAGGGGCATTCCCTGGGGTGAGAGAGAAAGCTGGGCCAAATCTAGCTTCACCTTTGTGGTTTATGGATGGCAAGAGGATCTCTGTGGCATTTCCAACTGGCCTAAACCATCCTAGGGAAAATTCCCCAGCACTATCTGGAAAAACTGGAAGGCTTCTGTACAGATTCAAACTCAGCCTCAAAGAAAAAAACACACCCCAAAAAATCCCCACAAACCCACTTTTGCTGGTTTCAAGTGATAAATGTACCCACCAAGGACCTTTCTGCAGTTCTGTGTTTACAATATATGTCCCTCTTCGTGCTGTAGCTGTAGCAAAGCATGAGAGGCAGGCTTGAACACAGTGATGACCTTACAAAATCCAAGATGAGAACAGTTTCGCAGTTATGTGTCACCACAGACCTTTCCAAATAACTGATATATCTCAGACCACTCTTGTACACACCTGAAGCTGCTCAGAAATAAGCCCTTGCTGCCTTTTCACTACAGACACACAATCATTTCAGAACGTAAAAATAAAGCACCCAAAGCTCCAGAAACTCTTATTGCAAATAATCTCACTGCCAGAAGAAAGGCAGCGTGGGGTTTATCAGAAAGCCGGGTTCATGTGTAGGACCTTTAACATCTTCAGATGAAGGCAATCACTCCACAAAGAACAGCAAGGCTTTGGTGTGAGGAGGAATTCACCTTCACCACAGCACGGCCCCAGCAGCCTGGCCAATGATGCAAAACTGAAAACACTCTGTTCACAGAGTTTCCAGCTGCTTCTGCTGAGGTTTTCCTGGTTTTAGAAAGGAATTTGGGACCATTCAATGAAAGGAAACACCATGCCTGCTCCTTCAGCTCCTGTAGAAATTTAACAAGGAAGAGAGAAACTGTTTTAACCTGAAGAGTTTAGGAAATGAAGGCCAGTTCTGGCAGAGCTATGCCACGGGATCCAGGAAGCATCCACCTCCTGTGTGTTGGTATGAAGTTTAAAAAATAATCAGTCCTCACAGGTGGATCAAACCCAGACATTCTCCTGCAGCCATCAGGAAAATAACACTTTGTTTTCTTAGGAACCAGATGTTCCCCACACAGCAAATGCTCCAAATTTATGACAGCTGTGTCAGACTGCACAGCCCTGTAATGGTCTTTGGTCAGAGGGAACGCAGAGCAAACCGAAAATATCCAGGAGGAAGCAGAGGGACAAAGCTTCATTCCACATCCTCAGCTGTGGGAAGGGATTGGGAGAGAGGGTTGGAGGCTGCAGCTCCTGGAGGAGGCTGCACTGGCTCTCGTTGAAGCACACTCTTGCACACTACTCACACTCGTGTACTCCCTTGCACACCACTCACACTCACACTCGTGCACACTACTCACACTCGTGCACGCCCTCACACGCTACTCACACTCACACTCATGCACACTACTCACACTCGTGCACTCCCTCACACGCTACTCACACTCATGCACACCCTCGCATGCTACTCACACTCGCTGACACTCTTGCACACTCTCGCACAGTTGCACACACCCTTGCACACTCGCTCATACTCTTGCACCCTCGTGCACACTCTCGCACGCTACTCACACTCATGCACACCCTTGCACGCTACTCACTCTCGCTCACACTCTCCCACACTCACACACACTCGCACACACGTGTGCACACTCATGCACACCCTTGTACACTCCCTCACACCCTTGCACACTCGCACACACCCTTGCACACTCACTCACACTTGTGCACACCCTTGTACACTTGGTCACACTCGCACACACATGTGCACACTCATGCACACCCTTGTACACTCGCTCACACCCTTGCACACTCGCTCACACTTGTGCACACCCTGGTCACACTCGCACACACGTGTGCACACTCATGCACACCCTTGTACACTCGCTCACACCCTTGCACACTCACTCACACTTGTGCACACCCTTGTACACTTGGTCACACTCGCACACACATGTGCACACTCATGCACACCCTTGTACACTCGCTCACACCCTTGCACACTCACTCACACTTGTGCACACCCTTGTACACTTGGTCACACTCGCACACACGTGTGCACACTCATGCACACTTGTGCACACTCTTGCACACTCACACACACCCTTGCACACTCGCACACACCCTTGCACACTCGCACACACTTGGTGACACTCACGCACACCCTTGCACACCCGTGCACACTCTCACATGCTCACACACACCCTTGCACACTCACACCCTTGCACACTCAGGCACACTCACACACACTCAGCAATTATGTTCCACGTCCGCTGTCAAGTAATGGTTTGAAACCTTAAGAGAGACGACATTTGCAGCTATTAGCATGGTGTGGTCATGGTTTGTATTTGAAGGTGAAAGCACTTTGTAAGGAGGGAAGGAAAACATTAATTCTATTCATCTTGAAAGTTACTTTAACTTTTCAAAATGCTACGGTAAATTTTGAGAGTTTAAAATTAGTTTCAAGATGAATAGAATTAATGAGTGAATTAGAACTGGTACAGAATTGCAATAAATAATATTCAAAACCTTTTAATAAGCTTTGCAATGATTAAAATGAATAGAATTTTTTTTCTTTTTGCTATAAAACTGGAGCTCTTTTAAGTATAAATTGTGATAATGACTCGAGAATTTCCAGCATCAGGTTTTTCCATTACATCTCAGCCTCCACAGTTGATCTAAGGCTTAAAGAATAACATTCAAGCCTCAGTTTCTAATGATGAGGTGTTTGACACAGAAAGCAATCCTAATAGAGGAAGCTGCCAGCCTGGTGATTGCTGCCAAGTAGAGCTGACAGAGACAAAGAAACATTTTTCTACCCAGTCTCTTAACAAAACCTCCTCCTCAGACCTGGGACTGTGAGTGATGAGCAAGGATCCTGTTGTGAGAAGTACTTGGCAGATCAGACCTGTGTTTGTAATTCTGACAGCATTTGTTATAAGTCTTGCTTAAAAAAAAAAAAATAGACAAAAAAAGAAAAAAAGCATAAAAACATAGGACAAGATTTTTAGCAATGCTGAGTGATGAAACCCAAATCCAGTTAGCTCAGTTATAACAGTTTGTGATACCTCAGGTCTGGTTCAACACAGGAAAATCCTTCTCAGAAACCAGGTTTGGAAAATTTAAAACTTCTTTGCCCACGGCTCCTGCCAAGCCTTTTAACCTGACATCCTTTCTGAGTTTTCTGGGATATGTTTCTCTGCTTCCCCTCCACAGATGTGAGGCTGCAGCCTGAACTGTGCTTTCTTGATTTCTTAGTTTTGCATGAGAGCCCATAATCCACTCAGAAGTAGTTTGTAATAATTCTGCATGGGAGAGGCCGCCCATATTAAATTGTGTTGTGTTAACTTCCAGGGTGCTCCTGTGCTGGCAGGCAGGGAGGGGAAGGACAGAGCCATCTTCCAGGTGTATTTATTTCCCAGCCAGGACAGCTCATAATGGCAGACAAACTGTTTGTCCTTGACTCCTGTCTCGGCAAAGGAAGAGTGAACTTCCCGCAGCACGATCCATATCACATCAGATTTGATATATTTCATAACAGCCCTTTATTCTCCTGTCTTTGTTCATTTATTTATCAATCTGACACTTTGCTAGATACGTCCCTGTCTTTCTTTTTATTCACCTGTCATTATCTCCTGCTCACATGTTATAATACTCAACATTTTTATGTATATTAAACATAAAAAGGCTCTTGGCCTGTGCCTTTTCACTGTGGATTTTCTCTGTTGCACTTAAATAGCAATAGAAGGGGTGCTTTGCAAATCCTTTCTGACTTTTAGTGATATAAATCGTCGCTGCTTGGAGCTTCCAGCCTGCCTTGAAGCACTGAAAGGCCCCTCTGCCACACGTGTCTGCACAGCCCAGGTCACACCTGGGATGCTCCGCAGGCTTTCGGGACCATGTCCACGGAGAGGGAGCTCAGGAGCAGAGCAGAAGAGCCCCATAAACACCCAGGCACTGTAAATAAACATTTACCAGCTTTCCATGATCTAATCCACTGTGTTAACCTGTGGTGAATCCCACAGGAAGGAGTCCAAGGGGTTTTCCCCACCACGAATCCCAGGAGTTCAGAGGTGGTGAAGGCACTGCCGTGCCTCGCTGGGTCTCAGGTGCAGAGCTCAGCCTAATCCTTCAGAAGGAAAGTTAGCTCTCAACTTACAGCCAAATAAAATCATCCTCAGCTTTTCCTCGAGCGTTTCACAAAAGCAGTTAGATTACTCCACCCTGAATTTTTATTACCATCAGAGAAACAGCTAAAAATATTTAACTTGTTTGTTAAAATATTTAACGTGGTTTTGACAGTTCACCAGCTGTTTAAAAGTAGCTGAAAAGGATGGCAAAGGCTGTTGCTGAGTTTAATAAATATGTGTGTGTGTAATGTTTGTTATCTGAGAAGTACATTTAGATGTCTGCTTAGGTTAGTATCACATATGCTAGAACACATGTTCCTTTTCTGGTACACATCTATAATTGTGCCCATTTATCTTATTGCAGTTTAAAGTACCAACAGGATAAATAAAGGCACTGTCTGTTCTGCTTTGAGAGAGACCAGGCTATTTAAGTCAGTGAGAAAATATAAAACTCTGCAGATAAAAACTTTCAAGGGTGGGGAAAATTACTTTTTAAAATAGCACAATCAAGGACATCTTTGCTGTGGAAAGATTTTAGTCAGAAGGAAGCAATTCAAAGCTTCTACAAAATGGATGTAGGCAGAGAACAGTGGCAGAAGCAGGGAGGCACTCTGCCTGTGTCCTTTTTTACAGTAATCTCTAGGCATTAATTTTACACATATATTAAAATAAAATTCTCTTACAGATTCACTTTCCCACAGCATAGGATCCAAGCACAAGTAAGGGATGCTGGTGCTGCAGATGAGGGTGAGGAAGGGGTGGAGGAAGCACAGGTAGGGCTAAACCTGCAGGATGGCATTAACCACACTCAACCAACCCAGCAGGACAGTTCCCTCAAGCCAGAGCAGAAGTGACATCCACACAACAATGCCAGCTGAGGATCCTCTGGGATGGCTGCACAGGTCAGGGCTGGGGACCCCCCTACACACAGCCTCACTCAGAATTAGGAAAATCCTCCCAGAACTGGGCCTTTCTCCACATTTGTGTGGCCTTTGTCAAACGAGGCAGGGAGATTTGCTGGACCGAGTCCATAAGCACCCTGAAGACAAACAGAGTGAGGATGCAGGTTTGGGTCTTTCAAAGTAAATGTCCTTCAAGACACACCTACCCCAGACTGAACTGTCACACCTGGTTCCTCTCACCACTCATGTGTTGGACCAGAAGCAAACAATCAGCTCCCACTAAAGCCAGAAATTACTGTCCCCACCCTTGCCATGATGTGCAGACAGAGGAAATAAAACAGCTCAGGAATCCAGCACTTTGTGACTTGGATTTGTGAAAGCAATGATAAATTTAAAAGGATTTAGGGAAACTCTAATTGCAGGAATCAGTCTTGAGAGACAGAGCGGGACTCACAGACTTCTTTGATGTTCAATTCATAAAAGTCCTCAAATTACAGAGGAGAATCACTTTGCAGCTTGGAACAGACTGACAGTCCAGAAATACACTGAAAACCAGTCACTGAGCTCCAGTGAGCTGCAAAGACAAACTGCCAGGGGCAAAACGAACATTAAAACCAAGATCACCAGACACACATAAAATGTGTTTTGAAGGAGAAGCCAATGAGTTTGATAATATTTGTGACTGGACAAGAGAGCTCACCAACCAGCCTGGTGGCACTGGGTTTTCCAGGGGTGATTTTTTTTTTTTTTTGTCTCTTGTTCTTGCAGATAAGACTGATGGAGGGAGCTTGGGTGGGACAACTGAGGTGGCTGAGATCCTCCAGTTCTGGTGTAAGCTATTTGAAACTAAACAGAAATGCCAGTGAAGGTGTTTAGGGTGCTGATCTGTCAACCTGAGGTGAACTGTAATGGTTGTTTTTAAACATCTCACCTAACCACAGTTTAGGAGAGCAAAAGGGATGAAATGGACAGTGAAGATCTAGCAGCTGGATCTGCTTAAGAATTGTAATGTCTCCATAATCCTTTCTTACCTAAACAGATCAAAAAAAGATCAAGTGTAACGTGAAGGTTATTTTCACCAGACACAGAGGCAGCATCAGTCAATTCAAGAGCCATTCTGGAGCACTCTATGGGCTCTGAGAGCATCAAAGCCATTTTATGTGGAATAAAGCATGATCCTGCAGGAGCTTCTTGCAGCCCGAGTCATGCACCAAATCCAGATGACAATTCAAATAACACTGGGAAAAGCCATCCTAGAGAGGGGTTTGAATTCCGGGGTGCAGCAGGAGCTGGAAGCCCGAGGAATGCTTTAAATCACCCAGTGTTATGGATCATCACAAACCAGCATCGCTGGAAATCTTGCAAATGACAAGAGGCTCGAGTGAGGACTCTATCCTGCAAAACAGAGAGTGGTGCCAGCACCACAGCTATTTAGGTGCCTTGCCAGAACAAACCACCTTGTGAGAGCGAGCCCTTGGCTGCCAAGAGCAGAGCAGCTCCTGGAGCTGCAGGGATGGGGGAGAGGCGGCTGCGCCGAAAGCGCTGCTGGAGGCTGCGGCTCCTTCCAAAACCAACAGGCCATGCTAAAAAGAGAGATGGGCTTATCAAGCACATTATTTTTAGGAGAAAGAGAAAAGCTTCCAGTGCCTCCAGCTGTCTCCAAGGCTTTGGGGGGATGCAGCGAGGCCAGGGTTTGCTCTGTGGGGCTGCAGGTGCCTGCTGGGGGGAGCAGAGGGGAAGGGGGAGGGAGGCGGGAAGGAGAAGGAAACTGTGCCATGTCCTCCTCCTATGCCAAAAAATGGAAAGGAACTATAAACCCCCTGTTTTCAGAATATAAAAAGGTTGTGAAAATAGGACTCCAAGGGCTCTGCAAATGATTATGCTAATTAGATCCAGGGCTATTCAATAGCTCTGAAGTGATGCTCAGGAATTTTGAACTACAGTTTTTAGTGTGATTACAGATCATATTAAAATTCTATTAGTCTTCACCTAAGTTGCAAATAAGTAGGATGGAATAAGGGGTCCATACTTTCTTCAACCCAAACACTTCTAATGTAGCAGATATTTTAGAGTAAAAAAATCCCCCTCTTTGAAAATAAAAGAAGATATATTTCTGTAATTACACAGAGTGAAACTACAAACTGTGAAATTTTCAGAGGTTACTGATTTTTCCGCATGGGCCCAAGTTTTGAGTGTTGTTCTAAAACAGTATTTGTAATTGTTTTATCCTTGCTATACAGTATAATTGAGACAGTCAGTAGAGAAAACTTGGTAGCAAAATCTCTTTTTGTTTCTGCCTAGCAAATGATAAATTGTTAATGACCACCTGTTACAATGTTAATGAAAGTGAGATCTGTATGTAAATAAAGCAAATTTAATAACTTAACAAGGTGGATTAAAATTCCCAACCTGCTCCCTGCTAATCTAATGCCAAACACCAAATAGTTGCTATCTAAGCAGGAAACTAGTTAATGTATTCACCTCCATGTACTTTTCAAACTATAATTAATATTTTAAAAATTTATAAAACCAAAATCATAGGTTTGATTGTAACAAACAAAATATCTGCCTTTAATCTACTACAAAAGGTTGGCTCAAATCCCCTTAAACGATACTAAAATGTAAACCACAAGGCAGCACTGAGGAATTGATTATGTTTAACTTCTTTTGCATTTGTCCTAATCACATTCCTTATAATTGTATTTAAAATTACTCCAAAACAGTTGATTGGTAATTCTGTAGCACAGAAGAAATATGGAATGAGAACACTGTTTCCTTGGAAGAAAAAAAAAAAAGTCTTGTTATAAATAACTTTCAAGGTATGTCCTCTGGACATTGGGTGAATATTAACACTTGACAAATGGACATTTGTTGGTTTAAACTAAAGTTATTGAAAGGGAAGAAGTGAGGCTCTTATTTCTTGGGGAAGAAACTCACTTTCAGGTGTTTTTTCTCTTCTCCAAACCCCACACAGGGTTTTATAGCACTGCCTTTCTCCCCTTCCTCCTGATTTACAGCCCACCCCAATGTTTGTGGGGCAGCTCTGGAGGGCTGGGGCTGCTGCTGGAGGCCCTTTTCAACCCCAGCCCTGCAGCTGTGGCTTCAGCAGGAGACCTGTGTTGGCAGGAGCCCCTGGTGGTCCTTGTCCCAACCTCCTGCCCCAAGCAAGGTCAGCCTCAAACCTAGACCAGGTTTCTCAAAATCCCAAGGGTGGAGACTCCACAGCCTGTCTGGGATGCTGTGTCAGGGCTGCACATGGGGAAATGTTGGACTCTGGGGGCTTTCTCCTTAAAACCAGAGAGACTCCTTATTTCCCACTGCAAGTCACCTCCTATTGAGCACCTCAGTAGCTTCAGCAGGGAGATGGAGAGAGGCAAGGGGCATCTTCCCCTTCCATCCCACCATGGCCACACACCCAGTTTGTCCATAGGACCTTGATCCCTGGGTCCTTTCCTACCTTCCTACCACTTGTCTCCTCAGCTCCAGGGCTTTCTCTCTGTTTAGAAAGGTGGCCTGAAGCACAGAGAACAAGGGGGTTTGCCACAATCAACCCACCATACAAAAGCTGAACAGACATGGAGGAATGACACCTGCACGGGCTCTCCTCCACTGAGCCTTCTCCTTCAGCTGAATCTGGAGACCTAGACACAAACAGGGGTGCTACCAGTCCATGAGCACTTGTGATGGGTCTGACCAGCACCATCCCACTCCAAAGCAAACACTGTCCTTGTCCATGGGGAAGTGAGCCCCAGAGGAGATTCCACAAATAACTATTTCTAAAAAAAAAAATAAATTTTGGAGAATATACACGCATACTCTGTCCTTTAATTGGGAAGCACTTCACGGGTCTGCACTTAATCAAGATGGATACCTCATTAGGACATCTCCCAGGGAACCAGTTTAGCCTAACAGCAGCAAATCGCAATGCTGCTGCTTAATTGGGACAATTTTTGCAAAGTCTCCTCTTAATGGAGACATATTGGGCCAGTGCCAGGAGTTAAGTGGTGTTAAATGAAATAGGTGCAAAACTCCAACTTCCTGTCTTTTTATATAAAGATTGTCAGCTAAGAATGTAAATAAATAAAGGCTAAATATTTAGGAGTAGGGACTTAGAGTTTCCTAGGTTTTTTGGTTGCCTGGAGTACTGTAAAGAAATGTGAGCTTCTTGGGTAGCTTCTTCTACCTAACCCAACCTCCACTTCTAGCCTTGATGAGCAGAAGTGTTTCTCCTGTTGTCCTGTTTGGACAGCACAATGCACCTCTGGCTCCAGATGTCTGGTGGAATATCCTGGCCTTGCTTACCATGAGCAAGGCAAATCATCACCCACTACTTCAGCCTTCTGTAAAGGTGTCTGTAAAACCGTAAGAGCAGGTCTGTAAGGGAGCCAATGCCTTAACCCTGAAGCCCTGGAAACAGAAGCCAAGGTTCCCAGTGGAGCACCCCAGACATGCAATCACAGGTATTTCTATGTTCCTGCCATTCAAGAACCTTTGAGCCCTGACTTTGGGTCAGAAATATAAAATTTCCACCCACATGACACAGAGAATCTACACAATGATACATTCATGCCCACAGTGGGAAACCTGCCCTCACTCCCATGAAGTCAGGTCTCTCCCCCTGACAGGATGTGGCACAGTTGGCTTGAGCAGAGCAAGTGCACCCCTCCATGGTGTGGTGGGAAGGCTGGCCAGCTGGGTGAGGCCCTTGATGGACACTCTGGGCATCCCTGGTTCTGGCAAGAGCCATGACAGAGAATTCAGTATATGCTTACATGTCCATGCTTTATTCCTGGGACCTCTCCCACCAGAGTCAGAGTCCTCCTTCTCTCAGGTTCCCTCCCTACACAGAGAGCTGAAATCTTGCTCTCTTCCCCATTTTTCTTTGGAAGAGCAGCTGCTGGGGGAGCACAGTACTGTTCAATACAGGGTGAGCTTCTGGGCAAGGCTGCTGACAAATAAAGTAATCAAACTACAGGCAGGTACTTTCCCAAAATCACTCAGGGCAGTAGCAGCCACCAGCATGCTGGGAACAGACACCCAGAGCATCTTCCAGAACATAAAACACAAGCTTCCTTCAAAATACCTCTCCCACGATGTCTTAGATCCCCTCAGATATTTCTGAGTGTTAACATTAACTGATGAGCCAGCCTGAGAGGCATCAAAGGAGGTTTTTTTTCCTCCCTTCGTCATTAAGAGAAGCTGTTTTACAAGTAGCTGAGCAATTTGAAGGATATAAAAGGTGTGCAAAAATTGTCTCTTTAAGACATTGACTCAGTAACCTGTAAAAGACGTTAGTTAAATACATTTCCTTGGGACTCCTACAGTCTTTGACTGAAAGTGTTTTGTACATAAACAAACAACAACGCTCCTTCCATCCATTAAAACCCACCAGGCACTTTAATACATCACAGCGTAACCATTTAGCTCAGTCATTTTTCATTGTTTGACCTCACTTTTAATTAGAGACTAAATTATTAATGCCATTTGATAGGAGACAAACTACTTGGGAGTGCTGCTGTTCTCTAGGCCAGCTCTCAGGAACTACACGCTCGGATTTTGTACGTTTCAAATAAAACATAAGTGGCCAGAAGAAAAACAATTTACATTTACAGCTCCTACAAACACAGCATCCATCAAGAGTTTGGTGCTTAGAAAAAAAAATCTCATGTGGTGTTATCAGTAGACTTTTAAAAATCAGCAAGAAAATATAAAGTTCCCCCAGAGAGAAACTCCCTGGAGATTTTCCAAGAAGTTCACGAGCTCTGGAAAAGTAGTTGCCAGCTCCTGTAATCAAAACTCCCAGGGTTGTTTAAAGAAGTTAGCAGTGTATTTTTCCCTGCACAGCTTTGATGTAGAGGTTCCTAAAGAGGGAAGATGAGCTCTCAGAAAAAGGAAAGCTGAGGTGATTTAAAGGCAGAGAGCGAGAGGGCAGGGCTGCAGCGCAGAGCCCGTGTCTGAGCCAGCTTAGCTGACACCAACAGACCCCAAACTGTTCCCAGGTGGGCCAGGTCAGGTGTAACTTGCCCCTCACCAGGGCATTAGATGCCCTGTAAGCTCTGGGCTGGGCTGGCACTCCTGGCCCTGTCTCTCTGAGGGCACAGAGCTCTGTAAAAGCAGGTTCTCTGCCTCCAGGGCAAGCACCACGTCCTGCTCACAGAGAGGAACACCTGATGTGAGGTTCTCCTTCAGGAAATAAACACCAGGCTTGCAGTGGTTGTTGTGAAGGACATGACAAATCTGGGATCCTTGGGAGAGCTGTAGGGACTGGGTTTGGCCTCCCTTGCTAACAGAGAGCCTGAGGCCAGGCCCTTTCCCTCCTATTAAAGCCAAGCTTGGGTGACCCCTATAAAACACTTGGCACTGCTGGGTTGGATAAAGAGCATCAGTCCCACCTCTGGGTGTCTGTTGACCCCACCCCAGGGGTGTGTTTAGCCATTATCTCTTTTATTTGGGGTTTTTAGCATTTCCCTGCACTGAAACACCATCATCCCTCAGTGTCAAGGGCTGGGGACCTCACAGAGCAGCCACCCAGCCCTACACTGCCAGCAGATCCACATCTGCCCTTTGGAGGGCTTTGAGGAGCCCACAGCACTGGGCTGCCTGGAGCTGGCCACGCCTCCATGAGGTGTTGGAAAAAACACACCAAAACCTTTCAAAAACTGCAACTCTGGAAGCTGGATAAGGAGCTGGGGACACATTGAGGGAACGATTTCTCCTGCAAGGTTCGTCGTCAGCACGCTCCCTTGCTGTGTTAGACAACTGTTCAGCTGCTTCCTGCACCACTGTGGTAGTATCAAACAAGGATGTAAGTTTGCTGTACTGCTGCTAACAGGCAAAGCCATCAGCCTCACCCAGCTCCCTCTGTCACCTCCAGGAGCTCTGACTCAGACCCAAACCCCTCCTGGAGCCCTGTGCCCCTCACACCCCCAGGGAGTGAGGCTCCCCTCAGCTGTCACACACAGCATTCACTGCCTGTACCGAGGCACAAAGTAACAATAATGTCTCTGCTAATTTGATGAAGCAGAAAATAATGATCTCCACGTCGTTCTTTAAAAACAGAGCAAGAAATCAGTTTTTCAGCTGGACTGACCTTTCTGCAAAGGATGATGTCTGCCAGGCCCATTTGTTTGGACTCAGCTTTTCCTCAGCAGAAATTTGAAGAGTCTTCTGTCCTGCTGTTCCACTTAAGCCACGAGGTTTCAAGTTCTTTGCCATCCAAACTCAGACTACAAAAATCCACTGAGTTAGATTTTAGCCTGCAAAGCTCTGGCTGTCAAGTCAGAATGTGGTTTTATTTCTTAGACATGTGTCTTTTTCTGTTTTAGTAGGTTTCAAGCAGTTATTTTCACTTACTCCAAAGACACAGAAAAATTGCTGTTTCTTCTCCCCCCTACCCTAAAAATGACATAATCTCCCCTGTATGCTTTCAGTGTAAAATAACCAAGTGCATATGAGGACTAATGGCCCTAAAGGAGCTGGCTAGATCTACTCACTCAATAATCCATGCTTTCAAAAGGCCTGATTTCACAGTTGCAGAGACACCCCTGAGCAGTTTTGCTGCAAGAGCGAGCACTCGTAGCATCTCCTCCTCTCTCGATATGCTTCAGCAGCTCCCTCTAATGTCAGTGGGGACCCCCGTGTACAGCTCCAGGAAAATTAGACAGCATCAGACCACATCCTGCCCTCAGATGCACAGCCACAGCTTCCAGTGGAGGTAATGAGACCATCACGGCATCCCAAGGGATGGAAGCTGGTCAGGAGGATGAGGATGCTCCTGGGACCCAGCACGTCCATCTCACCCTGAGCTCCGTCTGCGGGCAGGGTGATGCATCCATGCAAGATGCTGCTGCATGGGAGGGACCCCAGGGGTGGAAGCCCCTTCCTCCTCACTGACTGTGGTCCTAATGCCAGGAGGGAGAGCTGTAGGACAGAGGCTTGGAGCAAAAAGCATCCAGAGTCCTTGAACGAACCCCCCACTCACATTCATTTCTAATCTGCCAATGCCCTATGTCCAGTAGTCAGTATTTTAAATTGTTATTAAATGTCTTTGGGGGGATTATAATTTGTATGCCTGATTATACAATGGATATACCTATCTATCTTGTGGTATCACCAATAGCCATACCGTAATGATGATTGAAATATATAATCCCCCCAAAGATGGTCAGAACAATTTAAACTTCCCTCTGCTTAATTAAGAGAGTTAGGGGATTAGGTACATGAATTAAATGGAGGGGAAGGTTTGGTTTCTGTTTTTAAAACCCAGTGGAGTCACAGGGAACTGGTGAGGCAGAAGCTAGACTGCCTTGTCCATTCTTCTACTGTCTTGTCTCAGACAGACCTGCCTCTCTGTCTGCCTGCCTGACACTGGGAGTTTTCTGCCTTTGATGAGGATAGGAGAACTCTTCTCTTGCACTTTTCAACCTTCCAACATCTCCAGTGTCTTCTCAGTGTCTCCTAGGGAAAACAGCCTAATTCCATCACAGATCACATCCCTGTGACCACCGAGTGCTCACGGCATTGCTGAGATACTCAGAGCTCTACCTGGCTCTACCAACCCACCGTGCCACCTCCAAGCACAGGGTGACAACAGTTCCATCACCTCTGCCTGACCGTGGGGGATGAGGTGAGCTCCAAAGCCCTATGCACAGAGGAGAAACACTTCAGAAGAGGTTTAAAAAACCAAGCCCAACTCTCCCAGGTTTCCTTCCTTCAGGAGATCTCAGATTTGCCAATACTCTGCCAAGCAGAGGTGATCTGTTTGTCTTCTTCATGCTGACAATAAATCCAATCACACCTTGGATGGGTAACTGGAATCAATGGAGTCCCTGCAGCACCGTCCCCCCCTCGGCTCAGCACCAGCCCCCCTCTCCCTCCTCAGCCATGCTAACAGGGGAAACCGGGCGGATTCCACTCCCCGCATTTACCTGCTCATTACAGAGCCATCTTTGTCATTAGGGGTAAATTAATCAACAGAGGTGAATGTTTTCGACAAGCTGCACTGTTTACTTCAGAAAAGCAGAAACAAAATTAGTGTGATACAGGGAGAGCCAGACTCTTGCTGGGCAGAGCAAAGGAACCCAATGCGTCGGGAAGCAAAATCACTGAGTTGTTATTGCTGACTACTCCGAGCACAGCTTGGGGACAGGGATCCCTAAGCAGGCAGAGAGCTCCGTGGGGTGCCAGGGAAGGACTCCCTGCACTCCTTCCCCCTGGTTCCCTGTCTGCCAAGGAAAACCAGGGCTATCGTGCACCACATGCTCAAGCACCAGGGTTCACCTCTCTGATGTTCACCTCTCTCCACTGACAGATGTCAGGCTGGGATGTTCCCAGCTCCTTTGCACACTTTAGTCACCCCTAGGAAAGGTCCTTCACTCCAGTCCTAGCCAAACCTTTCAGCCTGGGAAAAAGGCACAGAGACTTTTGCAGCCATCCATAATTCTCTCGGTGGGTCTGACCAGATGCAGCTGAACCATTGTCTAGTTAAGAGGAAAAGATCAACCCGGATTTAAGAGGCAGCAAGGCCACCATAACTCTTCCTTGAAGCACAGCCTGGCTGGATTTATGATCTGCAGCATGGCAGCAGGAAACAGATATAACTCGAAGTGATGGTGCTGCTCCTTCTGAGAGGGAGGGTCTCACCCCAGCCCTTCACAGGAAAGTTTTGGGGCCACACCTGAACTTCAGGCAGGGTGTCCCAAGGCGCTGCACGTGGCTCCTGGTTTAGATCTGCAGGGCCTGTAGCAGGGAAGATATCTTTTCCCCCTTTCTTCTTCTTTTCCTTTTTGTCTTTGAAATCTCGTCAGTATATCAACACACTTGATAAGGGCAGTGTTGTAGTTACACTTCTTTAATTAAGTGAATAATTAAAAAGAAGTTGATCATCAATTAGTTAATTAAATAATTAATCCATTTTACTTTCATACCCTTTTTTGTTAATCACTGTGGCTTCGGTAATGAGCCTCCTATGGGTTGCTAGGCAACCGCCTCCCGGTTTAAACAATCAGCAGCTGCCGCCCGTCAGCCCAGCCCGAGTGCGGGATGTGCGGGGATGCGCGGGCCCGGGGCGCGGGGGCGCGCCCCTTTTGGGGACGTAGGTTCGAGCCCCGCCTCTTCCACCATCCCCATCCCAGCCGCTGCCTCGAGAACCGCCGGGAAAGCAGGAATTCCCCCAAAAGCCGCCGGAAAACCAAGGTCCGTGCGCTCTGCCCAGCCCAGGCGGCGAGGATGGACGAAGGCGCTACCGGGCAGCAGGGAGGAAGGCACGGGATGTGATGCCACTCCCGACGGGCGCCGGCAGCGCTGGGACGGCTTTTCTCGTCGGCACCCGTTGCCTTCCTGGGGGCACAGCCACCTCTCGCCTCTCAGCGACCCCTCCGTGCCTCAGTTTCTCCGGGAGAGCAATGCCCCTACGGTCCTTTCGCAGATGGTCCCCGTCCCGTAGGGGTCAACGGAGGGAGCCAGCGGTCCCTGCGGCCGGCGGCAGCTCCCCTTCCCTCTGCTCTCCCTTCTTATTCTCCCGAGTTCCTTTTTTAATTTTATTTTTTAATTTTTTCTCTTTTTATCTCTCTCTTTTTTTCCCCTTCCTCCTCTGTTGCCAATTGTTTCTCTGCCCCGGGGCCAACCTGTAAATGAGATGTTACATCTGCACCGAACTAAGTAAACACTTTATAAATGAATAAATAAGTGAATAAATAACGAAACAGTAATACCTGAGCCGAGCGGAGCCAGGCGCTGCGGCTCGGCCGGGGAAAGCGGGGAGCTGGACCGCGGGGGTCAGGAGAGACCCCCGGCACCCAGAGCTCCAGGAGCCGCTTCCCGGGGCCATCCGAGCCGGCTTTCCCGGGGTGTCCCCCCTGGCAGCTCCGTGCCAGCGCCCCGTCCTTCCCCGCGCCCCCAGCCCGGATCTGTCCCGGGAGGGGCCGGGGCTCGCAGCCCCTCCAGGGCTCCGTCCGCACCGCCCGGCCCGGGCTGAACTTTGTAATTATAATGGATAACGAGAACAAAGGCAAGAAGCACTCATTGAGTAACTGATATCAATTATGGAAGCAGGCTTTTGAGCCTGGAATAAATGATAGGGGAATTGGCCTGAGAGGGAGTGGGAACAGACATGTTATTATTTACGCCAGATTAAGAAAAGTATCCAATTTGCTGGTCATCTCCTTCCGCTGGGAATCGGCATCAATTTTATTATTGTTCCTCAGATTTTAATATTCTCTAAATGAATTAAGATCGAGCTAGGTAGTTAGTCAATAGTTTAATGCAATTAATTAACTTCCCATCGCTTGGTTATCTCTGCTCGGGCCCCTTTTCTCTGGCCGGCCCCACTGCTGGGCAGCAGTTTGGGATAAATAAGGATGCAGGCTCGGCTTGGAGCCGGGCTCTGTGTGTCT